>NC_079488.1:94299519-95549519 GCF_020520425.1 Spinacia oleracea
ACGCATAAGTTCACCGGCTTCCATTCCCAAACAGGTCAAGTTTGGAAAGACTGGTAGCTTTTTATTCTTGATGAAATTCTGCCAAACAAATGAACAAGTATTGAAAATAACTGCAAAGAAATAAACGATGGACAACTAATTAGGCCCTGTTCTGTTCGACTTATTTTGACTTATTTCAGTCAAAATAAGTTCAAATAAGTTCAGTTAAGTTCAGATAAGTTCAGTTAAGTTCAGTTAAGTTCAGATAAGTCCAATAGAACGGAGCCTTAACCTAGTATCATATTAAACCAGAACAATGGATGGATAGGGTGATGTTAAAGACTTACCTGGTATCCTACCCGTTGAAGACTTATTCTATATCCTATCCGCAAAGTTTTTACTCCAGACACTTTTCTTATAAGCTCTTGTGCTTGACAATCAACCGGCAGTTTCTTTAGGGCGCTGATTCGATTCTTCAAATCCTCATCCTCATCCTCATTGTCATCTTCATCATGGTTGTCATAATCCTCATCACAATAAACTACATCTAGATCTGCTTCGGTGAGTGCACACATATCCCCAATAATATAATGAGATAGTGTACCATGGAGACAAAGGTATCTAACATTTGGTGTATTAATGACAAAATATGTAGGAAACTCCTTGATAACCATGTAATAATTGAAGCACTCTTGTTTTATTGTCAAAGATTCTAGGGTCAATGACTCCACATCAAGAAGTTTAGGCATACCATAACAATCTACAATATGCAACTCTTTAAGAAGAGAGCAACTGGATAACAGCCTCTTCAAAAATCCATCATCAACAAACTTTAAGCCATCAAGCTCAATGGTCTCAGCGTTTGGTAAATGCAAATTCAAATTCATTATGGTACCAATAATTAAGTGCCCCTTAAGTTTCAAAACCACTAGCCTTTCACTTGAAAGAAGCCTTGGAGGCAGACAAGTACGCAGTTGTGAAGTCCGACGAATGTTGATACAGAGCTCATGCATTTCACGGCCTGATGCATTAGTTAGCCATGAAGTGACATAAATGTCATCAACATCAAAGACATCTAAGCAAAAACGTTGTAAGTAGGATACATCATTGTGAAGGAGAACTTTATCCACGAAGCTCTTGAAACAAATCTTTTGCTCTAAATTAAGCCATTCATAACGCTGATGCACCTCCGTGATGTCAAGGGCCGGAACTTTGATCCATAAATAGTTCCATCGTTTTGACAATATGCTAGTCTTAACAACAGACTTTGTAGACAGTAAAGATAGGATAAGACAAAGAATTGTGTCGGGTAGTTCACTGATATAGTCTTGGTTTTTCCTAAGACTGTAGAGTTTGTTCGGGCTTGACATTTGCAATTTTGCACCTACCCTCTTCCTCTTGCAAGATAATAAAACAGTAAATTAACTGCAGTGTATGCAATTTGGAAAAATATTCACAATGGCATTAGCATAACATGTATTACAGTCTGTGAGGGAAAATAAAGACTAAATGAAACTCGGGCTGATAAACGGAAACCCGACAAAACCAACATATATGGTAATAGGGTGTGACGATAAAGGTCGCAAGTTGCGACAACATTTAGTTGTCGCAATCTTATGTGTCACAGTTTAATTGGTATATATAGGCGCCATATATGCTATGCGTCATCTGAATATTTTTACTATCAGTACAATGTTTTTACTATGAAAATATGTAAATACGGTAGTCGATATGAAAAAGGAAACAAATTAGAATATTAAGATTTACCGACCCTTTTTTTTTGTAATAGGTTACAAAAGTTCTTGCGTGTATAAGGTGTACACCAAATTTATTGTACACTAAAATAACTTTTACCTTTTTTTTTTTGTAACAAATAAGTTTTATTAAAATGAAATCATTTATCTCTCAAAATAGATAACTTTTACATATATAAACTTAATTTTTAAGCATGTTGGGTTAACTTTAACTCCAGTGTACAATATTTATTGTACACACCTAGCTTGTAAATAAAAATTTGTGAATAGGTTATATAAGCTAAATATTTTAGTTTTCAATTTAAATCATGACACATAACCATGTCATGTCATCATTGTGATACGGTGATACGGCTTAAAGATCGCATGTTGCGACCTTTTACCATTTTTGTACGGAAATATACATTGATGATTTTCTAACCATGTGTTTTTGAGTTATTCTCTTATTACTAAGCATAACTTGGCAATGCTATCAGTTAATGTTATCGATCATACTGGTCAACATTTTAATTTGATGATGAAAGAATAGTTGATTAAGCATTCTTAACAAACTATTGTATTAAATGAATGAAGAAAGATATGGATTCCTGAACAAAACGCACAGCAATAATATTATAAATCAGAGAAATTCAAAAATTCAAAAATTCAAAAAAAAAAAAAATTGGCGAATTGCAATTAGCCTAGCTCGGTTGAAATTGGCTTACCAGGATCGGAGGTGAGAGGGAAGAGATCGTTTCTCGGGAGTTCCAGTAACTCTTTAAGAATTTACAGCAATGAAGAATTATAAAGCACAAAATTAAGTGAGTTGGGTGTTGGATTTGATCTTAATTCCCATAGACGGCAGCAAAATTAGTGGGGTTTCGGCTTAAAAATCAGAACATGCAAGGAAGTCATCGATCATCATTGCTGATTTGCTGGAACAAAAGGGACAATATGTTATAAAATAAATAATGGAACATGGGCTGAAGAAGGGATTATGAGGACAATATTTTATAAGTTTTTGTTATGAATTCTAGAGTTACTAGCTAGAATTCTTGTAATATAATGTAACCTAAGAATTGACTAAGACTTGATGTAGGAAATTGATGTAAGAATAAATGTTGTTCATTATGGTTTTTAGGAGTTTTGGTAAGTTAAGTTTCCTATTCTTTGTATAAATAGTTGTACATATTGTAATATAAGGATAGACTTTTCTCCTCATATTTGTGTGTGTGTGAGTTTAACATGGTATCAAGACATCTCTAAATTAGAGATTTTTTTTTTCCCTTTCAAATAGACGTGTTCTTGCATTTTTTTTATATATTCTTTGCTGCTGTTTGCGCAATTCCCATTTGTGTTTCATGGGTGATGATGATAAATCTAAGGCTCCTCGCTATGAGCCATTTTCTGAATACTACCTTCACCCGAGTGAAGGTACAGGGGCAGTCATAAGCCCTATCCTGCTGAAAGGAGACAACTACGAGGAATGGTCTCGTTCCCTACGCAATAATCTCCGTGCAAAAAACAAACTCGTCTTCATCATCGATGGTACCATTGATGTTTCAGATGCAACATCGGATGATTTTAATCAATGGGGTATTGTTAATTCTATGCTTGTTGCTTGGATTTTTAATACTTTAGATGTGTCTGTTCGTTCTACTATGCGTTTTCCTGAGAATGTTAAGTCTTTATGGGATGATTTGCGGGATAGATATTCTCTGGGGAACGGGCCTCGTATTCTTGAATTAAAAAATAAAATTACTGATTGTAAACAAAGGGGGAGACCTGTGGCTGTATATTATGGTGAATTAAGTAGTTTACAATATGAATTGTCTAGTTATACAAAATTGCCTACGTGTACGTGTTCCGCTGCTAATGAGTATGTCCAGATTCGTGAAACAGAGATGCTCCATCAATTTTGTATTGGTCTCGAATCAAAGAAATTTGGGAGTGTTGTTTCCAATTTGTTAATGATGGATCCTTTGCCATCTCTCAATGTTGCTTATTCTCGTGTGATTGCTGATGAGAGAAAGCAAACTGTTTCGGAGGCTCAAGAAAACCCCCGTCCCGATGCAGTGGGGTTTGCAACCAATGGTGTGGCGTATTCTCGTTCTGGTAAGGCTGTGGGAGACTCTGATGGTAGGCTATGTACTCATTGTGGTCGAGCAGGCCATGAGAAAGACAAGTGCTTTGAACTTGTTGGATTTCCTTAATGGTATGTTGGTGGTTCGCGCGGTGGTCGTGGGGGCAGGTCTGCCTCAGGCCGTGGAAGTCGTGGTTCTGGTCGCAGTGGGCGCAATTCTGGTCGTGGCTTCACTGCAAATGTTGGTAGTTCACGTGGTGGCAGTACCCAGGAAGTTGGTGAGGCTGATAGAAGCAGTGCACCAACACTGACTGATGAGCAATGGGCTCAATTCATGGCTGCATTCAATCGGTCTAAACCATCTTCTTCGTCGTCCGAAAAATTAAACGGTACGTATGGTTTCAGTGATTGGATAATTGATACAGGATGCTCAAATCACATGTCGGGTAATCTCTCTTTATTCACAAATTTGCGTGATATTTCATCACCTGTTGGTATGCCTAATGGCAAAAGTACTACCGCCACGAAAGAAGGAAATATTTATGTGTGCGATGGTTTATTATTGGAGAATGTTTTATATGTCCCTGCTCTAGCCTGTAATTTGTTGTCGGTGTCTCAATTACTAGACTATCACAAGTTTATTGTTCTTTTCACTAACAAGCTATGTACTATTCAGGACCACAATTTGAGGAACCTGATTGGAGCGGGGGTGCAGTCTAATGGGGTCTATATATTCATGCCAATTTGTGCACGTGATCGTCCGCAAGCAAATAAAGTGGTTGTTTCAGATGCAAGTATGCTATGGCATAGACGTTTAGGTCATCCTTCTATGAAAGTTATTTCTTCTTTACCTGGGGTAGTTAGTGGTAAAAGGCCTAATGGTTGTGATTTTAATTGTCCGATTTGTTTTATGGGCAAACAACCCCGAAACTCTTTTCCGTTAAGTTTGAATAAAGCATCTGGTATTTTTAAGTTAATCCATTGTGATATTTGGGGACCTAATAAGGTGCTTTCTAGTTGCGATGCACGTTTTTTCCTCACTATTGTTGATGATTTTTCCCGTGCTACGTGGGTATTTTTTATGTGCGGAAAATATGAGGTTGGAAATTTAATTCGTGAATTTTATGCAATGGTAAAAACTCAATTTGATAAACGAATTAAGATTTTGAGAAGTGATAATGGGCAAGAATTCTTAAGTATGCGGTCTTTCTTTAAGAAAAAGAGGATTTTGCATCAAACCTCTTGTGTAGATACCGCTCAACAAAATGGTCGTGTTGAACGAAAACATTGGCACATTCTTAATGTTGCTCGTGCACTACGGTTTCAAGCAAAATTGCCTAAGTACTTTTGGGGGGAATGTGTTCTCACTGCCGTTCACCTTATTAATAGGACTCCCACCCAAGTATTAAATGGTAAAACCCCTCATGAGTGCTTGTTTGGCCAAATTCCTTCATATGATTCTATACGTGTCTTTGGTTGTCTATGTTATGCTGCAAATAGGCCACGTGTTAAGGACAAATTCGGCTCAAGATCTAGGAGGTGTATTTTTGTTGGATTTCCTTTTGGTAAAAAGGGTTGGCGTCTTTATGATCTTGATACGAATGAATTTTTTGTGAGTCGTGACGTCCAATTTTTTGAAAATATTTTTCCTTACATTGAGTCACTTCCCGATAAACAAAAATTGCAATGGGAGTTGTATTTTAATCAAAATTCTTTGTGGGATGATACGAAGTTAATTGACGTTGAAGGGAGTGGGACTATTGGAAACTATGGTATGCCAAGTATAGTTGAGGGTAGCACTGGCATGTTGGGTGATTGTAGCAATGTTGATGTTGTTGTTGATGCTAGGCATGGTAGCATACATGATGATGATGCAATAGTGGAATGCTAGCCAACAAATCAATCCACACACAGTGTCCATTGGAAACGTGGATAATGTTGATGGCATACAAAATAATATAGTTAATGAGAATGTTGGTCGGGGTCATCGTCAAAAGTTTCCTTCAACGAAACTTCGTGATTTTGTTACCAATACAGTTGTGCTACAAAATATAGACCCTACTTCATCGACTAAGGCTCACCCTCCTCCATCAAAGTCCTCAGGTAAACCTTTTAATATAGCTTGTTATGTGGATTATAATAAATTTTCATTGAGACACAAATGCTTTCTAACAACAATTACAAAAGGTAAAGAGCCTACTTCTTTCAAAGAGGCAGTTAAAGATCCCGGTTGGCGTAAGGCTATGCAGGAAGAAATTGATGCTCTTGAAAATAGTGGTACTTGGACGGTTGAAGATTTACCACCTGGTAAAAAGGCAATTGGTAGTGGTTGGGTCTATAAAATAAAATATACAGATAAGAGCATTGTTGAGCATCTGAAGGGGCGTCTTGTTGTATTTGGTAATCGGCAGGTTCCAAGTGTGGATTATAATGAAACTTTTGTTAGGTTATGATACATATGACACTACATAGATCATGCGGAAACAACCATTAACCCAGGACAACATATTATTTACACATAATCATATAGCATAATTTAGATGCATACTCTTTGTTGCGTGCCCTCCCTAGCTGCGCCCGAACCGAACAAGAACAAGTCTTTTAGGACTCCAAGTGTCGTCCCTCCGTAGATAGTCCACAGCACGTCCGGATCCGCCTTAAGATTGACCAACTAGAATCGCCCTTAAGGTACTAGAAAATTTCGGCACTTTTGAGCAAGATGTGTGTTTTAATTTTCTCTCAAAAAACTCACTTTTGAATACTTTGAAACTTGTGTATAAATTATGACCCCTAGGCCTTTATTTATAGAGTTATGGAAAAGGAATCGTAATCCTAGTAGGATGCGAATTAATTGGAATTAGAATCCTACATGAATTCTATTTAATTAATTTATCCAATTAGGAATAGAAATTTAATCATACACTGACTCTCGTAGATTCAGGAATCACGCATGAGCACAAACTCACACACACACGGCAGCCACAAGGGCTGCCCATGCGCGTGCGAGCAGCAGCCCGCGTAGCACGGCCCACGCAGCCGTGGCCCTTGGCGCGCGCTGGGCCTGCCTTGCGGTAGGCCTGGGCGCTGCCTTGGCTGGGCTTGTGGCGCGCATGCTTGCTGGGCGATTGGCCCCGGCTTCGTGCTGGGCCTTCGTCCGGCAAGCCTCGTCCGATGCTAATTCGTACGATACGCTTCCGATTAAATTTCCATTTCCGGAATCTATTTCCGATACGAACAATATTTAATATTTCCGATTCCGGAATTAATTTCCGTTTCGAACAAATATTTAATATTTCCGTTTCCGGAATTATTTTCCGATTCCGGCAATATTTCCGATTCTGACAATATTTCCGTTTCCGGTAATATTTCCGATTCTGGTAATATTTCCATTTCCAATAATATTTTCCGATACGTACCATGTTTCCGTTTCCGGCAACATCTACGACTTGGATAATATTCATATTTCCGATACGATCCATATTTCCATTTCTGGCAATATCATCGTTTCCGGAGTATTCATTTCTTGCCTGTGACGATCTTAGCTCCCACTGAAACCAAGATCCGTCGGTTCCGAATATTCATAGATGGAGTATTTAATGCCATTAAATACTTGATCCGTTTACGTACTATTTGTGTGACCCTACGGGTTCAGTCAAGAGTAAGCTGTGGATTAATATCATTAATTCCACTTGAACTGAAGCGGCCTCTAGCTAGGCATTCAGCTCACTTGATCTCACTGAATTATTAACTTGTTAATTAATACTGAACCGCATTTATTAGACTTAACATAGAATGCATACTTGGACCAAGGGCATTATTTCCTTCAGTCTCCCACTTGTCCTTAGGGACAAGTGTGCATTTCCTAATTCCTTTGTCGCTCGATGCTTGCTCTTGAACATAAGGTAAGAGTTGTCATCCTTATTATGTCCAGAGGTGTTCCTCGGTTTCAGAGTTCAACTGATCAGATAAACAGATAATCATAGCCTATGATTCATCCGAGCACGGCCATGCATTTCACAGTTTCTAGCTCTCCGAGTGGCCTTGTACAACTTTTAAGCATCTCATCCCGATTTATGGGAGGACAATCCCAATCTTGTGATCTTGAGATTAGACTTCGTTTGATAGGTGATTACCTGAGCGTTGCCTTTATAGCCTCCTTTTACGGTGCGACGGTTGGTCAACGTCAAAGCAACCAGTTCTCAAACAAGTAATCTCAAATCACTCAGGTATTGAGGATTTAGTGTCTAATAATTTAATGAAATTTACTTATGACAGACTTTCATCTCTTACAGTAAAGTTTCATAGGTCTTGTCCGATACTAGTCTTCCCAAAGTAAGTATCTATGCAAATGATTATGACATTGCCATGTCCACATAGTTCAAGAAACAGAACTACTAGTCATCTTGCACTCTAATCGTCTAACGTTTTCTATGCGTCCAATTTTATAGAAAACTCCAATTAGGGACCATTTTCAACCTTTGACATTCAAGTTCACTTGATAGACATTTCTTAGTCACAGGACTGGTCCTGACAGTCTATCTTGAATATATCGTCAAATTGAAGGGACTCATCATTTAATAAACCACAAATTAAATGGAAAAATGAATTTCTTTCATTTATTGTGAATGATTAACCAATAATGTTTTACAAAGATTTAAACTCTAAAACTTTAAAACATTAAACAGAGACATCAAAGCCATTCTCCAATATGCTTGATTCCCATAGCTGCAGTGTGCGAGTTGTGCTTCGCTTGCGGCAGAGGTTTAGTTAATGGATCTGATATGTTGTCATCAGTTCCAATTTTGCTTATCTCGACTTCTTTTCTTTCAACGAACTCTCGTAGAAGGTGAAATCTACGAAGTACATGCTTGACTCTCTGGTGGTGTCTAGGCTCTTTTGCCTGTGCAATAGCTCCGTTATTATCACAATACAGGGCTATTGGTCCTTTAATGGAGGGGACTACACCAAGTTCTCCTATGAACTTCCTTAGCCATATAGCTTCCTTTGCTGCTTCATGTGCAGCAATGTACTCCGCTTCAGTTGTAGAATCCGCAATGGTGCTTTGCTTAGCACTTTTCCAGCTTACTGCTCCTCCGTTGAGGCAGAAGACAAACCCAGACTGTGATCTGAAATCATCTTTGTCGGTTTGGAAACTTGCGTCCGTATAGCCTTTAACAATTAATTCATCATCTCCACCATAGACCAGGAAGTCATCTTTGTGCCTTTTCAGGTACTTCAGAATGTTCTTGGCAGCAGTCCAATGCGCCTCTCCTGGGTCTGACTGGTATCTGCTCGTAGCACTGAGTGCGTACGCAACATCCGGGCGTGTACATATCATAGCATACATTATTGAACCAATCAATGATGCATATGGAATCCCACTCATTCGTCTACGCTCATCAAGTGTTTTTGGGCACTGAGTCTTGCTTAGAGTCATTCCATGAGACATGGGTAGGTAGCCTCGCTTGGAGTCCGCCATCTTGAACCTATCAAGCACCTTATTGATATAAGTGCTTTGACTAAGTCCAATCATCTTTTTAGATCTATCTCTGTAAATCTTGATGCCCAATATGTACTGTGCTTCTCCTAGATCCTTCATCGAAAAACATTTCCCAAGCCAAATCTTGACAGAGTTCAACATAGGAATGTCATTTCCGATAAGCAATATGTCGTCGACATATAATACTAGGAAAGAAATTTTGCTCCCACTGACCTTCTTGTATACACAAGATTCGTCTGCGTTCTTGATGAAACCAAAGTCACTGACTGCTTCATCAAAACGTATATTCCAGCTCCTGGATGCCTGCTTCAATCCGTAGATTGACTTCTTTAGCTTGCATACCTTTTTAGCATTCTTTGGATCCTCAAAACCTTCAGGCTGTGTCATAAACACAGTTTCTGTTAAAACGCCGTTTTAAGAAAGCAGTTTTGACATCCATCTGCCATATTTCGTAATCGTAATATGCAGCGATTGCTAACATTATTCGAATAGACTTTAGCATTGCAACTGGTGAAAAGGTTTCATCGTAATCCACACCGTGGACTTGCCTGTAACCTTTTGCAACCAATCTAGCTTTGAAAACTTCAAGTTTCCCATCCTTGTCCTTTTTCAGTTTGAAAACCCATTTGCTTCCAATGGCTTGGTAGCCATCTGGCAAATCGACCAAATCCCATACTTGGTTTTCAGACATGGAGTCTAATTCAGATTGCATGGCTTCTTGCCACTGCTTGGAGCTAGGGCTCGTCATAGCTTGCTTGTAAGTCGCAGGTTCATCACTTTCAAGTAATAGAACGTCATAGCTCTCGTTCGTCAAAATACCTAAGTACCTTTCCGGTTGAGATCTATATCTTTGCGATCTACGCGGGGTAACATTTCTAGATTGACCATGATTCTCACCAGATTCTTCTAAAGATCTCTGAGTTTCATCCTGAATGTCATCTTGAGCATTCTCTAGAGTTTGTTGTTCGACTCGAATTTCTTCGAGGTCTACTTTTCTCCCACTTGTCATTTTGGAAATGTGATCCTTCTCCAAAAAGACACCATCTCGAGCAACAAACACTTTGTTCTCAGATGTATTGTAGAAGTAATACCCCTTTGTTTCCTTTGGATAGCCCACAAGGATACATTTGTCAGATTTTGGATGAAGTTTGTCTGAAATTAATCGTTTGACGTATACTTCACATCCCCAAATCTTAAGAAAAGACACATTTGGAGGTTTTCCAAACCATAATTCGTATGGAGTCTTTTCGACAGCTTTAGACGGAGCTCTATTTATAGTGAGTGCAGCTGTATTTAGTGCATGTCCCCAAAATTCTAATGGAAGTTCGGCCTGACCCATCATTGACCTGACCATGTCTAGCAAGGTTCTGTTCCTCCGTTCTGACACACCGTTCCATTGTGGTGTTCCAGGAGGAGTCAATTCTGATAGAATTCCACATTCTTTCAGATGGTCATCAAATTCATAGCTCAGATATTCACCGCCTCTATCAGACCGCAGTGCCTTAATCTTCTTGCCTAATTGATTCTCTACTTCACTCTGAAATTCCTTGAATTTGTCAAAGGATTCAGACTTATGCTTCATTAGGTAGACATAACCATACCTACTGAAGTCATCAGTGAAAGTGATAAAGTAGCTGAAACCACCTCTAGCATTTGTACTCATTGGTCCACATACATCTGTATGGATTAAACCCAATAGTTCATTTGCTCTTTCTCCAACTTTAGAGAAAGGTTGCTTTGTCATTTTGCCAAGTAAACATGATTCGCATTTACCATAATCCTCTAAGTCAAATGGTTCTAGAATTCCTTCTCTTTGAAGTCTTTCTAAGCGTTTCAAGTTTATATGGCCTAATCGACAATGCCACAGATAGGTGAGATCTGAATCATCCTTTTTGGCCTTTTTGGTATTTATGTTATATACTTGTTTGTCGTGATCTAATAAATAAAGTCCATTGACTAATCTAGCAGATCCATAAAACATCTCTTTAAAATAAAACGAACAACTATTGTCTTTTATTATAAAGGAAAATCCCTTAGCATCTAAGCAAGAAACTGAAATGATGTTTTTAGTAAGACTTGGAACATGGAAACATTCTTCCAGTTCCAAAACTAGCCCGGAGGGCAACGACAAATAGTAAGTTCCTACGGCTAATGCAGCAATCCGTGCTCCATTTCCCACTCGTAGGTCGACTTCACCCTTGCTTAACTTTCTACTTCTTCTTAGTCCCTGTGGATTGGAACATAAGTGTGAGCCACAATCTGTATCTAATACCCAAGAAGTTGAATTAGCAAGTATACAGTCTATAACGAAAATACCTGAAGATGGAACGAATGTTCCTTTCTTCTGATCTTCCTTTAGCTTTGGACATTCTCTTTTGTAATGGCCTATTCCATCACAATAAAGACAGCTTGATGTGGACTTGTCCTGCTTTGATTCAGCATTGCCCTTGGACTTTCCACCTTTCTTGAATGGTCTCTTTCTAGCCTTGAGTAAATCTTTGGCTTCACAGTCCAGTACTATTTCAGCCTTTCTGACAAGGTGAATAAATTCTGCAACTGTTTCTTCTCTTGGTTCACTTAGGTATTGTTGCTTGAAGCGACCAAACCCACTGCGTAGTGAATTGAGCAAGACAGAGACTGCCATCCTTTCGCTTATTGGTGTTCCTAGTAGACTTAGGCGATCAAAATATGAACACATAAGATCCACATGGAACCTCAGTGGGACGCCTACCCTCTGTTTAGTGCGAAGGAGCTGAACATGTGTTTCTTGGACCTCCATCCTATAACACCTGTTGGGAGAACTAACCTTTAGCCCAGACATTGATTCAATCAACTCATGGACGTTCAGGTCCCTGTCCTCCGTACTTCCACGACAGATATCCCTCAGATTCTTGATGAGCGTAAAAGGTTCATAGGCTACAAACCTTCTAGCCCAATCATCAGGGATATTGTTCAGCATGAGACTCATAACCTTTTTGAGATCCGCATCCCAGGCGTAAAATCTCTCAGGGGTCATGTCTCTGGCATAGTAGCTTGGCATGGGATGTGATAGTACATACTCAAGTCCATTGAGTTTGACTATTTCAACTAGCTTAGCTTCCCATTCAAGAAAATTTGTCAGGTTCAGCTTGACCATAAGCTCAGAACCCATGATGATGTTTTGATTGTTGTTTGCCATATTAAAAACTACAATTGAAAAGAATAAACAAATAAATAACCATTCACAGTTTCTCTTAATAAACTTAAATTCTAGCATACATGCATAATTCAATGTTTATTAAGCATTTTATTCAAGTTATGTGTTCCGGCAGGTGTGAATAAAATGATTCCAAGATCCTAAAATCATTGAAGAATTAAGCACAGTTTGTCGACTTAATCCTAGAACATCTTAGGTAAGCAAAAGCCTTTTGCTAATAGTCTAGAAACTATTCTTGGTTGATAGGTACGTCTAAGAACTTATTAGGTAAACCTATCGAATTTGCCATGACATAAAAGGACTCCTTACTTATATCGTTGAGTTTCACCAAAACTAACATGTACTCACAATTATTTGTGTACCTTGCCCCTTTAGGACCAATAAGTAACACCTCGCTGAGCGAAAACTATTACTAGATTGATGTAAAGGATATCCAAGCAAGTGTATATTTTGGCATGGCACCTTTTAACTCAATTTTTAAGTTTGGAACTTAAGGCTCTTACTATGTTGGTTAGATTTTAAGTGAACTAAAATCCTTAATCATGCAACATAATCAAGCTTTTGATCTCATGCATTTTAAGACATATTTAAAGCAATAAATAACTTAAAACATGCATAAGATATTTGTGATCTAGTATGGCCCGACTTCATCTTGAAGCTTTGACTTCAAAGTCCGTCTTGAAAATCTCCGTGGGAGGCACCATTTTCTTCAAATAGGATAAGCTATAACTAATTACAACTATTTGATGGTACGCAGACCATTTTGAATTGAAAAATAACTTTGGTGCTTTAGACCAATTACATTCAAATTAATGGTACGCAGACCATATTTTCTATCCTATTTGGGCCATACTAGTCACTTCATAACCTGCAAAACAGTACATATACAATATATACCATTCACCCATTCATTATCATGAATGGCCCACATAGCTGGTTAGTAAAACACATTATGCATCACGTAAACATTTGCAGCAATTAATCAAGGGCACCAATAATCTACCAATTATTCAGTCCTTATTAATTCTAATCGAGTTGTTTTAACCTTAAGGATTTGTAGACCTAATCAAGAGTTTATGACTAAAAAGCGCTCCCACTCAAACCAATAAATTCATATGCTTTACTAATTTTAAACATAAAATTGTATTTCTAGTCTAACCGGAAACATACAAATTTAATTAAAATTTAAAGCTCATATAAATTTATAATTGAATCCAAAAATTTAATTTAATTTCAGTCGCATTTAAATTAATTCATGATTTTAATTTTAGTAAAATAATTAGAATAAATTCCATTTATTATAATTATAATATTCAAAATTAAAATCCAAGAAATTAATTCAAATTATTAATTTTAAAATTAATTAAAATTATGTGAACTGAAATTTTCAAATTAAACATTCAAAACGATCTAATCGTAACGCAAACACCCTACGCGTTGCACGCCCATGGGCCGCACGCACACAGCCATTGCTGGCCATGTGCGCGCAGCCCATGCGCTCGTCGCATAGCTGCTGCTGTCCTATCGCAAGCCTCCGCACAGCGCCCCATCGCACGCGAGCTATCGCTCGCAGTGCGCGCGCGCGAGATCGCTCGCTGGGCGCGCTGGCTCGCTCGCTGTGCGCGCGAGCCATCGCTCGCTGGGGCGCGACATCGCTCGCTGGGCGAGCGACATCGCGCGCTGCGCGCGCGAGCCATCGCTCGCTTGGGGCGCGACATCGCTCGCTGGGCGAGCGACATCGCGCGCTGCGCGCGCGAGTAGTGCTGGGCGCAGCGCTCGTGGCACGCGAGCTTGCGCTCGCTGCGCGCGAGGCTGCGCGCACTTGTGCGAGGCAGCGCGCGTTGTGGCGCAGCTCGCTTGCTGCCCACACGCGACTGCCTTGGCTCGCCCTTCGCCCATGCCCATTCGTTCATTGCTCGTGGCACACGACACAAGGCAGGGCTGCTGCCTTGTGCTCGTGCACTACGCCCTTGCTCATTGCATTCGTGCCGCACGGGCGACGAGCTCCCTTGCTCGTCGTCGCATGCCCGCGTTATACAACACCCCTTAAGGGTAACACGAAGCGTCCATTGCTTCGTGCGTGCAAGTTATTTGAACGAATCGCATAAAAAATTTAAAATTTATATTTAAAATTAATGACAAATTAATAAATATTATTAATTTCATAATTTTAGGGCGAAAAATCGAAAATTTATTATCCAATTGATTTCCGATTGATATGGATTCAAGTCTAGGTCATAAAAATTTAAAATTTATCGTAAATTTACAATTTTTATGGTGGTTTTTAATCATAGGTTTCTAATTAAATTACAATTAATTATGAAAATCAAATTAATTCTAAATTATTCTAATTTTCAACAAATTAATCATAATTACAAATTAGATTGCATAATTAACAAGACTAGGCATTCAAACTTGTTAAACATATGCAGTAGGTCAATCAAAAATTCAAGATTTATCAACAGGATTCGCAAATATTTAATTTAACATCTTAAATTTACGAAATTTTGCATTCGAAAAACTAAAACCTTCGAAAAGTCATAGTTAGGCTTCGAATTTGAGAATTCTGGGTTCGGCAGAAAAATACTATTTTTGTCAAAATTTTAGAATGCCTTTTACATGCGGAATTGACACAAAAATCACTCAATTCGGATGAGTAATGAAGAAACTGCCGAAAAACTGCGTACATATAATTAAATAAACGCAATTTGCAATTAATTAACAATTACGAAAATTAATCACCCCTTTTAATTCTTGCAAATTTGTAATATTTAACCATGTTCATGCAATTTAGATTATGAAAATAATAAGGGGCTCGTGATACCACTGTTAGGTTATGATACATATGACACTACATAGATCATGCGGAAACAACCATTAACCCAGGACAACATATTATTTACACATAATCATATAGCATAATTTAGATGCATACTCTTTGTTGCGTGCCCTCCCTAGCTGCGCCCGAACCGAACAAGAACAAGTCTTTTAGGACTCCAAGTGTCGTCCCTCCGTAGATAGTCCACAGCACGTCCGGATCCGCCTTAAGATTGACCAACTAGAATCGCCCTTAAGGTACTAGAAAATTTCGGCACTTTTGAGCAAGATGTGTGTTTTAATTTTCTCTCAAAAAACTCACTTTTGAATACTTTGAAACTTGTGTATAAATTATGACCCCTAGGCCTTTATTTATAGAGTTATGGAAAAGGAATCGTAATCCTAGTAGGATGCGAATTAATTGGAATTAGAATCCTACATGAATTCTATTTAATTAATTTATCCAATTAGGAATAGAAATTTAATCATACACTGACTCTCGTAGATTCAGGAATCACGCATGAGCACAAACTCACACACACACGGCAGCCACAAGGGCTGCCCATGCGCGTGCGAGCAGCAGCCCGCGTAGCACGGCCCACGCAGCCGTGGCCCTTGGCGCGCGTTGGGCCTGCCTTGCGGTAGGCCTGGGCGCTGCCTTGGCTGGGCTTGTGGCGCGCATGCTTGCTGGGCGATTGGCCCCGGCTTCGTGCTGGGCCTTCGTCCGGCAAGCCTCGTCCGATGCTAATTCGTACGATACGCTTCCGATTAAATTTCCATTTCCGGAATCTATTTCCGATACGAACAATATTTAATATTTCCGATTCCGGAATTAATTTCCGTTTCGAACAAATATTTAATATTTCCGTTTCCGGAATTATTTTCCGATTCCGGCAATATTTCCGATTCTGACAATATTTCCGTTTCCGGTAATATTTCCGATTCTGGTAATATTTCCATTTCCAATAATATTTTCCGATACGTACCATGTTTCCGTTTCCGGCAACATCTACGACTTGGATAATATTCATATTTCCGATACGATCCATATTTCCATTTCTGGCAATATCATCGTTTCCGGAGTATTCATTTCTTGCCTGTGACGATCTTAGCTCCCACTGAAACCAAGATCCGTCGGTTCCGAATATTCATAGATGGAGTATTTAATGCCATTAAATACTTGATCCGTTTACGTACTATTTGTGTGACCCTACGGGTTCAGTCAAGAGTAAGCTGTGGATTAATATCATTAATTCCACTTGAACTGAAGCGGCCTCTAGCTAGGCATTCAGCTCACTTGATCTCACTGAATTATTAACTTGTTAATTAATACTGAACCGCATTTATTAGACTTAACATAGAATGCATACTTGGACCAAGGGCATTATTTCCTTCAACTTTTGCTCCAGTTGCAAAAATGGGGACTGTACGTCTTTTTCTAGCAGTTGTTGTTTCTCTGAATTGGGAATTGCATCAAATGGATGTTCATAATGCATTTCTACATGGTGAGTTGACTGAGGAGGTATATATGCAATTTCCTCCAAGATATAGTACGCCTACTCCAGGGAAGGTTTGCAGGTTGCGAAAATCATTGTATGATCTCAAACAAGCTCCACGACAATGGTTTGCTAAGTTATCCAACGCTTTAAAGGAATTTGGTTTTAAACAATCTTATGCCGATTACTCCTTGTTCAGCTATATCCAGGGTAGTATTTCCATGCATGTCCTTGTGTATGTTGATGATCTGATAATTGCAGGCCCTTCCCATGCTGTTGTAGTAAGATTTAAAGATTATTTAAGTACTTGTTTCCGTATGAAGGACCTGGGAGTGTTAAAATATTTTTTGGGCATTGAAGTTGCTCGAGGTCCAGAAGGTATTTTTCTTTCACAACGAAAATATACTTTGGATATTTTAACTGAAGCAGGAATGTTAGGTTGTAAACCTATCGATACGCCTATGGAGCAAAATCATAGGCTTGCTTATGCCAAGGGGGAGCCGTTTGCTTATCCTGAGCAATATCGTCGTTTGGTAGGACGACTGGTTTATTTGTCTGTGACACGCCCTGAATTGAGTTATTCAGTGCATACTCTCGCTCAATTTTTAAGTGCACCACAAGTGTTACATTGGGATGCAGCAACTCGTGTTTTACGCTACTTGAAAGGTAGCCCTGGCCAAGGGATTTTACTAAGCCCTATGCCTCATATTTCTCTTACGGAATTTTGTGATAGTGATTGGGCGGCTTGTCCGCTAACTCGTCGTTCTTTATCTGGTTATTTGGTTTTTTTGGGGCGTTCTCCGATATCTTGGAAGACAAATAAACAACCTACTCTGTCTCGTTCATCTGCTGAAGCTGAGTACCGTTCTATGTTTGTATCTATATGTGAGCTTAAGTGGTTGAAATCTGTGTTATTCTCTCTTGGTGTTTTGCATCCCAAGCCGATGCAGTTATTTTGTGATAGTCAGTCTGCCATTCACATTGCTAAGAATCCTGTTTTTCATGATCGTACGAAACATATTGAGGTGGATTATCACTTTATCCGCGATGAGTTGGTTAACGGAAATGTTAATACTTCATGCGTTCCTACTGGTCATCAATTGGCTGACATTTTGACTAAGGCGCTTGGGAAACAACAATTTACTTTTCTGTTGCGCAAGTTGGGCATTCGTGACTTACATGCTCCATCTTGAGGGGGAGTGTTATGAATTCTAGAGTTACTAGCTAGAATTCTTGTAACATAATGTAACCTAAGAATTGACTAAGACTTGATGTAGGAAATTGATGTAAGAATTAATGTTGTCCATTATGGTTTTTAGGAGTTTTGGTAAGTTAAGTTTCCTATTCTTTGTATAAATAGTTGTACATATTGTAATACAAGGATAGACTTTTCTCCTCATATTTGTGTGTGTGTGAGTTTAACAGTTTTCATAGAGTTAACCCGAATTTTGCAACAAATTACCAATTGGTATCTCATCTTTTTTTGGGTTAATAATTCGCAATTTCGATTATACACCCGGGTGACAGGGTGTATGGTGCTCATTGTGCTACCTGATGAATATTTTTTGAGAATCTAAGGAACACGGAGAATATTATCAATGTACAGGTACAAGTGGAATATTTGAACTATATGTTCATTTGCTATATGTTTTTTGGTATGAACAATATGTTCTTTGTATTTGAACAATATGTTCTTTGTATTTAAATTGTATGTTCATTTGAAAATATGGTGCATAGTAAGCTTGTGCACCCAGATGCATAAACCAAAAGTTAATTTTGGTGGTTAAAAAAATTGTTAACTCCTTGAGTTAAGAAATATAATAATAACATTTTATTTTTGCAAAAGTATAAAACTAATTAATTATTTGTTATTCTTACTCCTCCAATTTCCCCCTCTTGAACTTACATCATCGGAAACTATCAACACCACATTAATTTCTATTTCCTTTATTAATGTAGTTCTTACATTATAGTTCACAATTCAGTGATAATTTGATCATAAAATGTTAAGTAACTAATTTCTAATATGGACATAATTTAACATAAAAACCCAACAAAACCAATACATTCCCGTGAATGTTTTAACATAGACCTACTAGTCTTATATGCACGTGATGTGTGCGAGATTATATAAAAATAAAATTATAGATGGAAATATTAAAGAGGCAGACATTCTTATGATCCAGTTTGTTGAGCTTGGCCTTCTATTTCTTTGTTAAATAACTTGTTGAACGGCTAAGGACTTTTTTATGTGTGGATGAAGTTCCGAAAGGCTTTGTTCAAGGAGTCGGTTCTCATTTTCTCTGACCACTATTTTAGTCAAGGTGGGGGCCTATGAGAGTAGGAAATTTGACGTATCAGGATGACCTTGGCCTGGATGATTTAACTTCATTTGTTGCACCTCCGCCATATTTCTCTCAATCTCCTTTATCTGCATACAACATATCAATTTTTTTCATCAATTCGATCAGCATACTCGAATAATAAGTGTTGATAACATTTATGATAAAATATATTAGAAAGTCAATAGTCTTTAGCATTGATTTTGTAATTAAATGTAATAATTCGGTTACCGTAATTGTAGCTCGGTTACTTACATTCTTGTACATTACAAACTTGTACGTTACATTCTTATACGTTATCGGAAACCCTGTTCTAATCTATAAAATGAGGCCCCTAATACAAACAAATTTGCCACAATACAAATACTATTTTATTCCGCATTAGTATCGTATTCCGGTAAATTGAAGCATACAACTACTTTATTTAAATTTAAATTTGTAAATAATATCTAATAATACAAATAAATTAACAAAGTACAATCTTCGGGTCATCTTCTAAAGTTGAATACAGAGTCATGGCTGCTGCAGCTTAAGAAATTACTTGGTTGGTGAGACAATTACAGGAAATGGATTATCCAACCTAACTCCAATTCAGTTGAACCGTGATAACCAATCAGCTATTCATATAGCTAAAAACCCATTTCATCATGAACGGACCAAACATATTGAACTAGACTGTCACTTCACCATAGACAAGGTCTTAAAAGGCCTAATAGAGCTAACTTGTATCCCTACCACTGATCAATTGGCTGATGTTCTAACTAAGGTGTTGTCTTCTCCCCAACACTCTAATTTGTTGTCCAAGCTAGCTAGGTATGCTTCTACTTGAATCAGTCCCTAGCTCGAGGGGGTATTGGAGCATATGACCAAGTTGATGAAGCTGATGACAACAAACACAACAACACACAAACCCAGCAGCTTGTTTCCACGTTGGCAGCTAGATTGCTAACCATGGAGGATCAAAGATGCACGGATTGGTGACATGGAATCCTTTATACACAGATTGATGGCATTATAACTAACTCACTAATCCTAAGTTCAGCCTTGTATCATACAGCAGTACAGTAGTATAAAAGCAGAGCATTGTGCTAAACTCTTCACTGTAATAATGCTGATTCTTTCTAATCAATAAAATCATCTTCTTCTCTTTTCTTTACTAAAAGTTCTAAGCCTAGAACTTCTTCACAAAGTTATTATTAATGGATCATTTTCTTCTGAAAAGGCATTAAAGAAGATCCGGCCATGAAGTATGAAAGTTTGTCTACTTCATATATCCTTGAAGGAGAAAACTAGAAAACTATTGATATCGCTTTTTCTTGGTGCACTAAAACTAAAACAAAGTAGATGAAGTTCTCTAAAACGCCACTTGTTTTTGGTTTCCCCTCTTTATTACTTCCTCCATTCTTATTTACATGACAATTGAATTTTGGACACTATTCATATAAACTCATTTGACTTCCTTTTGTGATTTATACTTAAGAAGAAATATAGTCGGGTGGGGTCTTGTTAAATCCGTCTCAATTAGTATTTTTTTAAATATCAACTTTTTATAATTTTTTCTTATCCATAATTGAAAATTTTAATATTTGAAATCGTGTATTAGCAAACGTAACTAAATAATTATGTCACATAAATAAAAACAGATGAAGTATATTATTATTATTATTATTATTATTATTATTATTATTATTATTATTTTTATTACATTATATGTGGCGCAACTCATTGTCTACTCTGTATCAATAAGGAACTCAAAAAGAGATTAGAAGGGATATGGGTTTTCCTTAATGACCTTGTTCGGTAAACAAAATATGGGAAGATTTGAAAAGCTGGATTGTAAGTTTTCCTTGGAGTATGATACCTTGAGCAGTGATTGGTCTAAAATTGCAAATTCATATTTTAGATTTAAATTTTAATCTCATATGGGTTGCTTATGTGAAAATAAGCAATAGAAATTTAAAATATGTTACTATTTGATACTTTGGGTATACATGTAGCAATTTCCTAAGTTTTGAAAGCAACAAAGAAGTGATCACAGACCTGCAGTAGAACGATATTAGCAGTTGACAGTAGGAGCTCTGTTGTGAGTGTTGTCCAGTGTCCACATAATTTATTTATTTTCTGTATTCGTTAGCAACTTGTCTAGCCATCATAATTCATATGTTGTCCTATTCAATTTTAATAAATTATTTATACATTACTAACACAGATCAAATTATTGCATGCATCTGGGGACTGCAGTCTGGTACAAGTTTATGTTTATGGTTTGGTGTAACAGTGTCAGTATTGTATGTCTTTCCATTGCTTGCTACGGAGTACGGAGTATTCAACTTGCTAATCATCTTGCTACGGACTAGTTCCAGTACCTCTCTTCTTTTCCAAATCTATCTTCCAAATCATCTTCCAACACATTAGATAATTATACTATAGTCAAACGATAGGCTATTATCCTTTTTTTATCTGCTCTAAAAGATTTGGTAGCTTGTTATTAAAAATGGTGTACAATAAACTCAAAATGTTTATTTACCCTTGTATTTTAATTTATATACGAAGAGGTTATCTGCGGAGTATATTTTAGGGATAACTTTTTTCATTTTAATAGAAATTATTTATGTAAATCACTAATAATATATAAAATTAATTATTTTAACCCTTTAAAATGTTTATCTATCAACTTCTTCTTCTAATATAAAAGTTATTCAAAATGTTTAACAGTTAAAAAAAAAAATTGGTTAAAAGTTATTTTAGTGTACGATAAATTTATTGTTCACCTAGTGCATCTGTGCATGCAAGACCTTTCGAAAAGATTTTGTTTGTTTCAACTTATTTTGTCTTTAACTTATCTGATACTCCGTATGGACTGAAGTGGTTTTAATTGAAAAATACTTATTCTTGCCAAGTTTAAATTTGCAGAAAAACTTAGTTCATCTCTATTTATCTAAGTTATTTTGTTTGAAATAAATTAAATAAAAGGCAAATTTGTTAAAAATGACCTTTTATAACCCAAATTTTGCGAGAAAGGACATTATATAATTTTTTTGTGAAATAACACCTTAATGTAAATTTTTTTGCGAGAAAGGACCTTATATATAAAAAAAATTGTGAAATCACACGTTAATGTAGTTTTTTTTTTTGCGAAAGACAACCAAAAGTAAATTTCCGGCATTGACTGAGCTTTTCCAGCTATTGACTTGCAGGTGAGAAGCACGTGTGGCTTTATTTTGCTAATCACACCCAATTTTCCTCCAAAATTCTAAGCTTTAAAACCTAAAGTTTTTAAAAAAAACCGAAATAAAATCAAGTTTGAAAATTCAAGAGTCGGGAAAATCAGTGTCTTTAGCCAACGTAAGCAACACGTGCTGCTCACGTGCAAGTTAATAGCCGGAAAAGCTCAGTCAATGCCGGAAACTTCCCTTAGGTCCTCCTCTCTCGCAAAAAAAATTACTTTAAGGTGTCTTTTCACACAAAAAAATTATATAAGGTCCTTTCTCGCAAAATTTGGGTTATAAAAGGTCCTTTTTGACAAATTTGCCTAAATAAAAAGTAATTTGAATCAAACAAGACCTTAGAATTCGGGTACAACCTAATACTTTGAAAGAGAATTCGGGTACATGTCGCGAGTCTTGGTCCAATATATGGTAAGTGGGCCATTTCTGCTTGCGAGTTACTGTTTCTATGGGCTGAGCATTGGCATAAACTGACAAGTGTTACAAATGAGAGCGCAAATTTTTTGTTGTACCCATGTACAGTCAGAGCTGACTATAACCCCATCTAAGGCCCTGTTCTGTTCACCTTATTTTCACTTATTTCAGGAAAAATAAGTTCAGATAAGTTCAGTTAAATTCAAATAAGTTCAGATAAGATAAGTTCAGAAAAAATAAGGGTTGACCAAGTACAATTTATAACTAAAATAAGTTTTGATAAGTTCATATAAGCTCAAATAAGATAAGTTCAGAAAAAAAAAAAGTGAAAATCAGGTGAATAGAACGCAACCTAAAATGAAAATTTACTATTTTGGAAATGAACATTTACTTATTTATTTGGAAATGAATATTTACTATTTCGGAAATGAACATTTACTATTTTGAAATTAACATTTATTTATTTATTTGGAAATGAATACTTATCAACTCATTCGAATATGAATGTTTATCCAATTGTTTGGCAATCCTCATTTATTCAACCAATTTAGAAATGAATATTTATCTACTGATTGTGAAATGAGTATTGACTAATTTTAAAATGAAGTTAGTTATTGCATTACTATGTTATTACTTTGAACATATATTTACATATATTGAGCAATTAAAACATGTCAAATAACATACTTTACCAAAAAAAATTGAACATTTTAGGCATTGCCTATGTAAAATTATACTTGAATTAAAAAAGATACTGGTAGAAATCATCCACTTATTTTTCTATATCTCCAATCATGAATCTTCCTTTTGATGTAGTCTCGAGTTCTTTTACTTTTGAATGTGTGTATTAAGTGTAATTTGAACACAATATTTGACTTTCACAGTTTCGATTTCCTCATCGTTGTAGGCTGAAAATGAAAATAGTAAGTAGTTTGATATGATGATCACAACTAATTTAAAAATGAACATTTACTAGCTGATTTGAAAATGATGAGCATGTAAAAAAACAAATAGGTTAAAAAGAAAGAACATGGGTTTAAAAGATGCGCAGTAATAGAACATGAGAGAACAAATAATACAAAAGGTATGAAAAAAAAACAAAAAGTATGAAAATTTTCATTATGAACATTAACCAGATGGTTATTATGAACAAACAAATAAACAAGAAATAACAAACAATTCAACAAAAAAGAACATAAAATTCCAGAAGAAACAGCAAATAATACAACAACTATGAACAATTTTATGATGAATTTAAAAAAAACAACATTAAAGAACAAACGGTACAACAAGAAAAAAACAAACAATACAAAAAGAAAGAACAAACAATACCGGCGCTTGTAAAAACATAAAAGATCAATACAACAACAACGACAATAACAAAGCCTTAATCCCAAAATATTTTGGGGTCGGCTAACATGAATCGTCGTAAGAGGTCGTCATTGTCACCAATCATAAAAGATCAATGAAGAGCTTAATTACACTATGAACATTACCAGATGATTATTATGAACAAACAAGTAAACAAGAAAGAACAAATGATTCAACAATAAAAAACAAACAATATAAAAAAGAATATAAAATTGCAGAAAAAAGAACAAACAATACAACAATTATGAACAATTTTATCATGAATTTAAAAAACAACATGAAAGTACAAACAGTACAGCAAGAAAGAATAAACAACTCAGGCTTGTCGTTTTTTAGGGGTACAGCCAAGCTGGTTGTATCCTGTACAGCCGTACAGCCGTTAGGGCCTAAAATGAGCGTATCAACTTCGTATAATTTGGGCCAATCGGCTACAATGCTGGCACCATCCGTACAACTATGAGCATATGATAAGTACAACTAATCATCTTTAATTAAATTGCATTTGCGTTAGGTGTTGTATTTTTATTTTTATGAAAGTCTAATTACATTTTTCTTTTGAATAGGGGAGGAGGGATCCGTATCTATGACTTGTCCTAGTGTTCTTAGTGTTAAGTTCTTAATTAATAGGCCAAAATCAGTAGTAAGTTACATGTTTAATACAATCTACTTGCATGGACCAGGTCCATGTTATTATTAGTGTGGAGTAGAATATTTTTTAGGTATTTTACAGTATTTAAATATAACATGTATCAGCAATGTTCACGTGATCCAAAAAACGCACGACCTGTATAGTTAGTTAGTTACTCTTATGTTGATATAGTTGTACTTATATGTAATATAGTTACTCTACTAGTCATACAGTAAATTTTAACAATGTAATTAATAATATATGTGACATAGTTACTGCAAAGATCATATAGTAACATTTAAGTTCATATAGTTATACTATATGTTCAATGAAGTAACTATATCTTCAGAATAGTAACTATAAAAATAATAAGAATATAGCATAAGAATAACTATTCTCCAAAGAGTAACTATATCATATAGAAAGGTAATTTTAACTATAGAGCAATTACTGTATTATAAAATAAACAATATGATATAGATGTTTTAGAGGTCATATAGTAAATTTTTCTATTATATAGTTACTATTATATATCTTACAATTACTTAAATGAAAAAGAGTAAGTATATCAAAAGTAAAAGTAATTATAACTCGTGTACAATATTTAAGAAAAATATTAATTACATGATTAGTTGCTTTTAGCTACGACATTCTAATTATTTGCATCTATTAAATAAACAGCATTAAACTCAAATGTTTTCTAAACTAAAAAATACTAATCGCCACTTCCACGTCTCTTCCTTCCACCAGCACGTCCTCTCCTTCCTCTACCACGTCTTTGGTTTTCATTGTTGTCAACATTTTCTTCTTCTATCTTCTTCTCCTACTTTTGTTTTCCTTGCGAAGTTATTCTTTGCACGACTTCAATTCTGAATGCATCATCTTTGTATTTCTGAACAAATAACATACTACCTCCGTTCCTTAATGTTTTTTACGCTTTGGAATATGTGTCCAAAGTGTGAAAACTTTGACCGTGAATTCTCACTGTTATATACATCAAAATGTTATCATGTAAGATCTTGTTAGATTGATCTCATTATGTATTTTCAAAATATCAAGTTTTTATAATTTTTTCACATACGGAAATGGATATATAAGTCGTTAAATATTGCATTGGAGTCCGTGCAAATAGTAAGCGTAAAGAACATTAAGGAACGGAGGTAGTATAAACTAAGTTAATTATTAAACATTTAAATATGAAAAAATAACATAGTAACTATGTAAAACATATAGTTTCTATTATGCATCATATAGTAACTCTTAGAATTAATGATGGTAAGATACTCGCATAATGGCAAATATAGTTATTGTTATATCCATATAGTTATTGTTATGACAATATAGTTACTTTTATTACTAATAACATAGAGTATCTCTTAATATTATTGATAGTCATATTAAATGTTATGATCATATAGATATTGTGATCATAACATAGTAACTCTTATTACTAATACAGAGCAACATAGAGGACAACAAAGAACATAAAAAGAACATTATAATATATTGAAAGAACATTATAAAAAGAACATAAAAAGAACATTATAATATATTGAAAGAACATCATAAAAAGAACATAAAAAGAGCATTATAATATAATGAAAGAAATAAATAAATTAGGGTAAGAAAATAATACTTGACTTGAATTTAAAGAGGAGATCTTGCTCCTAAAGTGCAGAATTGAAATACACTAGAAAGCAACTTAAAGATAATTAAAAGAGTTAATCTAAGAAAGCAATAAAGTGGTGATAGTGTGTAACCTAGGAAAATCATAGAAAACTACACTAAACACACTCCAAACCTGTAGGCATTAGGAAAACATTCTATTTATATAAGGCGGAACATGTGCCCAAAAAGTGGGGTAGCCGTCAGGTACTGCACAGTGCTTCAGGAGGGCTACACAACCCGTGCAACCAGGTCGTACGGTTCTACGAAAGGTGGCATAGCAGGCGTTGCACGGTCCATGCGTCGAATCATGCATAACAGCTGCACCTGGTACTTATCGTGCCACGCTACTATCCTCAACTGTTGCAGGGTGAATACAAGGGTTGCATGGCTATTTTCTCCACTTCTCTATTTATATCCAAGATGCATTATTCTAATACCAAGGTTCACATTAATTATTGGAATAATTAATTTAGTGAGATCAACTGATCGGAATAGCTAGCTGGAGTAATTCTTTCAATCCATGATTATAATCCTTATTAAGCTCACAACTTACTCTTGCATGGCCCTACAAGGTCACTCCAATAGCATATAACGGATTGCCGGATTAAATGAATTAAATATTAATTTAATGGATAGAAATTTAGATTGGAAAAACAATATACGATAAGTCGTTAGATCGGAATCGTATATCGTATCACGTATATTGTGGGATTGGGTGCACGAATCGTCATATTATAAGACATTGGATCGTCGCGTACTATACGACAAATATTGGTCGTACGTAAGGCCATAGGTGCGCATACGAGGTCGCAAGAAATAACACTTCCATCTCACGAGCCAAGCGCTTGTGTGCAAGGCCCATGGGTGCAACAGCGCTGCTTCGCCAGAAGGTCGCGGCCTATGACCTTTGTCCTAGGCTCACGTTGAAGCAGCAGGCAAGCACAACAGCAGCAACAACGCTGATAGGACCCAAGGCTTGCAAGCCCAGCACGGATGTGCTTGTGCGGGTTGCATGTGTGGCAAGTCAAGGCCTTGTGCCTTGATCGGTTCTCAGTTAGCTTGTGCAAGGGTCATATTATTAATACCTAATTTGTATTTTCCAATTCCAACATACTAACTCTAATTCATGTTTTGCCTCTGGTGAGAGAAAAACCAAAAGAAGATCTAAATTCTTCCATAGCCAAAATATCTTGAGAAAGTTCTAAGTCAACGGAATAAAGGTGGATCTGGACGTGTTAGTGGATACTTGTAGATGAACTACACTTGGAGTTCTCTTTCGTGTTCATAAGGTACTGGGAGTACACGCATCAAATGTATGATACATTTAAATTATACTTTTGCATGAGATTCTAGATCGGGATTGATTTCCGCTTTGTTAATTAGATTAGCTTAAATCCTAATGTTCTTCTCTTCTCCCTTGCATAAATATGGTGCATTCCTTGGCCCATAGACTCGACTTGGTGAAATCTTTCAACTCTTGCTTCTTGTACTTCGTGTGCGCCTTCGATGATGGTGATGAGGCGGGGTAATGAGGACGTCGCAAAGCTATACTCATTTTCCCAATGGATGTGGTTGTTCTCTCTTTTGGACTAGTGGGACATCCATATTCATTACGTCACTTTACCTTGGCTTGAAAATAAGGAGAAATGAGCTCTCCATAAAATAGGAATAGCTCTAATTAATGCATCCTATGTGCAACTAATTAAACTACACTAATATGTACACAAAAGATTTCCCAATGGCTCAAAAAGATTTGAAAATTATAAGCATATCAATGACGATATGAAATCAACCCGAAACCCAAATTGATCCGATCAGAAACCGGCCGGAAATTGATTTAACCTGAAATGATCCCACACTCTAATCGACCCGAACAGAAGTAACCCGAAACCGAAGTAATCTGAACCAAAAATAACTGTAAATTTTAAATCAACCTGAAATCCATCAGAACCGAGGACCCAAAATCAATCACAACTGATAAAGGAACTCAAAATTATCAATATTTCAAACTAAATAACACAATTTTTTTTAAGTTTAACTTCTATATTATTATTATTATTATTATTATTATTATTATTATTATTATTATTATTATTATTATTATTATCAACCATAAATTTCATTTATAAGCACATAATTCTACGAAGTAATCCGAGTGCATGTTTGATAATTTAAAAGTATATTTCGAGACGAATCTAACAAGATCCCACATGAATATATTTTTCCTTACCTATAAATCACAAAAAATAACTATATAAGAACATGTGAATAGTGCTAAAACCAAGATGGTGCAATTATTAAAAAAATGGAGGAAGTACTAGTTACTTTACTAAATCGTGATGTTTTTTATTAATAAATAAATTAAATATATTATTATGTGTGTTCATGTCGCATGTCTCGCCTTCTCGATCATCCATTAGTAGAAGTAAGTATAGAGTCGCCTAAATTATCACTTGTAATAATGTGAAAGGGTAATCTTTATCGTTTACTATAATTCTCATACCATAAACCAGAAAACTCCCAACTATATACGCTTATCCCTATTGTTACATGATAATATATAATATTAAAGTAATTGAATATTTTTATCAATGACGACCAAATCGAAAGCGGAGTAACCTAATCAAAACATGAAACCTGAAAAATTTGGTCTAACCCGAAAAACTTGATGAAACCCAAAAAAACTAGATCTAACCCGAAAAACCCGATCAAATATAAACTAAACCGATTTGGACTTGAAATCCTGACACAAACCCGACTCGATTCAACCATCAAAAAGTCAAATAAAACCCGAAACCTAAATGGACTCGACTCATACACGAACCCGGCCCGAAGTAGAAGTAACCCGAAACGACCTAATACGAATAAACTCAATCTAAATGCGATTCAAAAGGCCCGTTTACCAAGTCTAGTTATACCCACGGACGCAAGGTTAAGGATAATAGGAGTACTCCGTAGTAAATGTGCATTGTAATGAACGCAGCCATGCACAAAAAGTGCAGAATTTATTGATGTTATATCATTAATTACATGCCTTGCATTATTATTTCTCACATTATTATTATTACAAATATTATGCCTTCTCTTAAATGGCCCATTTGAAACTCTACACAAAATTCATGATCCCTTCGAATTTCGTCTAAAATTAAATAATAGTACCATTTCGCATGTATGTATGTAATTCCCTGTAGAACAAGTAATATCAAATATTTATGTACGTAGTTTGTATTTTACACATACCCAATCACGCAATTCTCCTTCTACAAGTTGATGTGAGCGATCATTGATTCATAGAAGTATAGAACACAACCTTTTTTTAGAAGAATTTTTTTCTTCTTAATCTAGGTGTTTTTCTTTATTACTATTAAGATTTTTTTCGGGTTTTTTATTACTATAATTGAACATAACTTTTTTGGGTTTTACTGACGGTATTAATCTATTCAAGGTTCCCAGGAGACTTGTACAACTGTTGAAATGAAATTGACATTTAGGATTTAAGGTCTGTATGGTTCTAACTTATGTTGTTTGAACTTATGTTCAGTGTCGTATATTATTTTAATTCACTAATTTGATAGAACTTATTTAATTTGTCAATTTTGAATTTTGATATACTTCGTGTATGATTTTATTTCTCCTTACGTGTATAGTAAGTCAAAAATAAGTTTGGATTGTTATGTTTGTAGTTTTAGAGAACCCGAAGTACATCAAACAAAGGTTACTAGTCCTTCAAAAAAAAAGGTTACTAGGAAATTAAATGATCCATTGGTTAATAATGATGGCAGGATGTGGAACAAATAAAACAATAAGAACATTAATATGGATATCACAAAACCTAATTAATTATCTGGGCCAAGGCCATATGCCCTAAAGCCGTAAAACATACTCCATACCAAAAAAAAATATTTCTAAAAAAAAAGTATTTCTTAAATAAACTCGGTTCACATTAAATTTATTTTAAATCATGCTTATTGCCTAAAGAAAGTAAATAACTTGTTTTTAATTTATTTTGACATGTTGTTCATGATTATTATAAAAAACTATATCAAATTAGTGTCGTTAGTACCAATTGTGTTTAAGACAAAGCTTACATTAAAAAAAGTACAATATATGTTAGTTTGATTAAAAAAATAGTTACTATATTTAAGATAATTGGAATGTAATGTATCATAGTTACTACTGTATATAAACAATAAATATCACTATATATGTTAAATAATTCTAAAAGGATATTGCGAATCAGATACACATAAGAATAACCCGTACTAACATCACACTCATAGATAAGTGGTGCCAATTATACACAACAATCATATGCACTCGAAGTAAGAAGCGGCTGAATACTTGATTCAAATATTAAAGTTCACTTGACTAATTAAAATAAATGATGAACATAATATTGGTCTTCATCATTACACTTCTTATACCCATTATCCAACAAAATCAATTTATAAGTTTTGTTCACCACCGTTTGGACTCATTGACATTCTTATTTAGGATGATTAACGCTACTAATAAGAATTATAAGATCACATGTTCATAATAAAGCTGATAAAAAAAAGTATATCACATATGGTTTCAACAATGTTAAATGTATCAGCAATTAACTTCGACATGCATAGATGATAGTTCGTCAGGAGTACGTATGATTTTATAATATGTGTATTTTTTTTTAAAGTAACATAAATTCATTAATAATGAGTTATGTTATACGATATGTATAAGAGAAAATATAAAATAGGAAATATATAACAAAGTGAGTCAAATAAATGTTTCTTTCATCAAAACTATAGTGGCATTAGTGTAGATTTGACGCTTTTTTTTTGGTGTTACCAAACGGTTTACCCTTAGGGCTAATCTGGATACGGGAGGAGTTCTAGGTGGATAGGGTCCAGTCCCCTCCTAATGTTGTTGCGGGAGATCGAACACGCCATCAACCCTACCAAGTCCGGCCACAATCACCACTAAACCAATAGAAAATTTGAGTTTATGCTCATAAGTTTTGATGTACATTATGCATGAGTCATGATATACATTATGAGTTTATGACTCTTGAGTTTATGATATACTTCCTTCCTTTTCTCTGTAATTTTTTTTTTTTTTTTTTGGGCATAAATACATCATTCTTTGAAGAGCAATCATGATTATTATTCTAAAGCATTCTTGAAAATCTATTACCAAATCTGATTAAATTACTTTAGGCAAAATTTCATAAATAAATTTATACCCACCAACTACACGACCAGCTAATAGTTTTTAAGGTAAAATAATCCATTAATAATAATTTGAGAGTTATAAAAAGGAAAATTTACTTTTAATAATCCAACCTCTAAGCCATTTGCCAAAATTAATCCAACATTTTGATTGTTTTTTATTAATCCAACCTTTATACGGAGTACCCCTTTAACTTTTGTTGCATCTTACAGGTTACCAAGCTGGTTTGGCTGGTCATAACTGATGACGTGGCATGTAATTCGTTGAAAAAGTTCGTGTGGGTCCCATTTTCACGTGAATCTTTAAAAAAAATCCCTTATTCCTATTTCTTTTCTTTCTCTGATTCTTTCACCTTTACTTCATCATCTTCCTTCACCCCCCTTTCATCATCTTCTTTCACCATTCTCCATTGAAGACTTAGCTTCAATGAAATTTTTTTTTTTTTTTTTTTTGAAAATTCAACGTCGATGGATTATGTGGGCGTACTAGTTCTGAAATTTCTCAAAATTCAATGTCAATTTTTGTTTGATTAACCTTAATCTTATTTCCCCCCTCTTTATTTAAAATTGGAGTAGTTATAAAATAGATGACCATTAGTAGAACACACATTGAATTAAACACACATGAGAGACATTGGTGTATAGTGTTTGACAAATTAATTAAATTAAACAAACCCATCAAATCCTTGATCTCAACGACGTCGTTTTTGACAAGAAATTTATAAGAAGACGGAGAATCAGAAAGAGAAGCGCTTGAGTTTATTTTAACCTATTGTTATATGAATACCACTAATCGACCACAAAATTCAAATTAAAATTTAACCAAAAAAATTCTACAAATAAAAAGGAGAATTGTTGACCTTCTTAACATTGAAAGTGTAAGTTGGTATTCAAATTACAAATAAATAGAAAGCGGAGAAATTGAACATCTGACATATCATACACTAGTCTTACATGCAAGCACGTGATACATGCGAAATATTTTGTTATTACAACTAATCATAACAAATATTAGGCACTAAAAAATCATTCGTAAAGTTCATATTTTAAAACAGTGAAGTCATACATGCAATACGTCAATCTTGCAATCTAAATCATTTTGACGATCTCTTCGTTCTAGGATGAGTGATTTTCTTTGTCGTCTTTTTTTATCCCTCTTTAGATCTTGCATACCTTTGATCTTCGATTTCGTCCATTATAAACCTCTAAAACTACATATATCAATCTATTAACATTATTCTAACTTGTTTATATTAAATATTGTTTTAATATTAGTCTTATTCATGTTTTTTTTATGGGAATTATGTTTGTTAACATCAATGGCTTCTGATAACAATTACCAAATTTTCTGATTTTCTTTATTTTCTGATTTTCTTTATTTTCTGATTTTCTTTAGTTTAAAAATGATTTGTGAAAAATGTTTGTTAACATCAATGCTTCTGATAACAATTACCAAATTGTGTTTTTGCAATTTATTACTTCGATCTGAAAAATGTTTGTTAACATCAATGCTTCTGATAACATTTTTCACAAATCATTTTTAAACTAAATAAAATCAGAAAATTTTCTGTTAACAAATCATTTTCAATAACATTAATGCTTCTGATAACAATTACCAAATTTTTCTTTAATGATTATGTTTGTTAATATTTTTATCACGAAATAGTGATTGTATTTCATTTTTCACTACTTTGACCGTTAATAATTTTAATTTCGTATTATACTACAAGAATTTGTATCTTTAACGACAACATAATTACGACGGGTCAAAAATCCCGTCACAAAAGCCTTTAGCGACGGGGCTAACAACCAAACAAAGACGGGAACAACTGTCGCAAACGTCTTTTACAACGGGTTAACGACGGGATTTTACATTAACGACGGCCTCCTTTTATGACGGGTTTGCGACAGGAAATCCCGTCATTAATCAACGATTATTGGCCTTTAGCGACGGGATATCCCGTCGTTAATGGTACAATTTCTTGTAGTGTTAGTTAAAATTATTAAAAATTGATATTTAGAAAATTTATATTGAAACGAATCCAATGATATCCCACAATAGTTAACATTGATACTCTTAATCATACTATTAATTACGGTCAAAGTTTTTAAACTTTGACCATATGAATAGTAAATATGAGAAACATTATGGAACAGAGAGAGTAGATCATATACGGAGTACATAGTACATCATTGGTTAGGATCGAATAAAATAGAAATATGACATAATGATAATGCACATTCCACATTATTGGTTCCTCATATAGTCATATGCCTTGGAGATTTACTAAAGTGGTCTCGAATTCTTAGATCTCTCTTAAATTTTTAGAGCATTACAATTTTCTATTGTACGTCACACTTAAACAAGAGGAAAAAGAAGAAAACTTATAGTATAATAGCTACATAAAATAACTTTATGATTCACTTTTGGCAAATCTTTGGCCACAACTCACAAGGCCACAATGTCCCCATAAAAAGCATCCTTATTTGGACCACTATAATGTAACATGCTCCTATGCCTATAGTAAACTATTACCAATAGATCATTAATTACATAATTTCAATAATCCTTTTGACTAGTCACTTGACTTCAACTACCTACGGAGTACCTTTAGGCTTTTAGCTTATTTTCTTTTTTCTTTTTTTAAGGAGGATAAATTTTTACGGATAGAACAATCCTGCTGAAACGATTTGAACACATATTTTTAAGGTTATAAGGTGAAACTCCAACTAGCTAGCTACACCAAATACTATATGGTAAATATAATTAAGAGAAAGTTAAGCTTTTAAATGATACTCTCTCCGTTCCTAAATAAGTGTCACATTTTCATTTTTGGCGTTCCCTTATAAGTGTCACATTTCTATTTTTGAACATGTATTTTTTCCACTTTTCTATACACTTTTCACACTTTTTCATACACTTTTCACACTTTTTCATACACTTTTCCCACTTTTCTATAAATCATAATTACTTTTACTTACACATTCTACACTTTTCCACTTTTCAATCCCCACATACACTTTTATTTGTACTTTATTCAATTAAACAATTATCTACTTTATCCTTTCCCAAAAAAAAACATTCTCAATCATTAACTCTTACACACTTTACAATTTTATTAATTACCGTGCCCGAGCCCAAATGTGACACTTATTTAGGAACGGATGGAGTAGTATTGAAGACAAAGACCCTACAAAGACTGTTATAATTTCTTGCATGCATATGCAGAGGCTGCATGGTAGATCCACATGTGCAAATAAATTTATCCAATGTTTAAGGTAACTTTTGTAGGTTTTGCGACTTTTTGTTTGGTGAATACATGGAACATTTAAAACTTTACAGAGGACGTGATTTATGAGTACCGGGTATAAAAAAGATGTTGAAACGTAAATACAGTAACTAAGAGCATCTCCAATAGTTACATATAGGGATTAACTTGTAATTTTCATAAAGTTTTTAGCTATTAGCCAACCATTGGAGTATAGCTCTACAAAGCTAATTAGTTTGGCAGTAAAAGAACGGAAAAGAAATGGTTATTTGATAAACATGTGAATTGAATAAAAAAAAAATTGTTAAAAAAGTCAAGCAACTTGCTAACCATTGGAGCAAAATACACATGAAAAAATAGTAACTTGAAAATCTAACGTGCATGGCAAATGAAAGCCACTTATCAATTTGCTTACCATTAAAGATGCTCTAAGAACATAAGGCGACATCAAAGGGATTGAAACTATTTTTATATATATAGCTCAATTTGAAGGCTAATGTTCTTCAGCTTATCATATTCCGATTGAAGAATTGGATGATCAACAAAAGACTTAAATACTAACATGATTTCATATATATGCTTGTTTTCTTCTAAAAAGTCAATCAAGCCAAATTTCTTTGCCAGGATTTCGGGATAAATCTTTGAATGGTTGAGAAGAAAATTACCTCTACTAGTTACACTTACTCTGATACAAAAGCTAAATAGTCTAATATGAAGTACTCCATGACTCTATCTGTTTTTTTTTTTTTTTGTTACCCTTTAAGTTTTGTGTTCAAATTATGACCTTAAATTCTCACTATTACAACTATTATGTTTGGATATTGTTAGATTTTCTTATCAATATATAAAATTATATATTTTTAAATTATCATTGTTTTTTATTAAAAAAAATCATATGTAATTGGATTTATTAATGGTCAAAAGTGTGTATTGATGACCGCGGAAAATAACGTGTAACTGACAAAAAAAATAGCAGATAAAATATTTATTTTAAAGTTTTAATGCACAAATGGTAGCCTTATTAGGTCTCTGTCAGGCTTCTTACATTTTAATTTTTACTAGTCCGATAATATTTTACGTATTTTGCTCAAAGTTATTGAGTCACCAAGTTTGTTTTATTAAGGGTGAAAAACCTGTTTTTTTTAAAAGAAAACCAACAAGTTTCGGGTATCAAAAAAACCAACCCGGATAATCATATACGGACACAAACCTACCAAACCCGCCCTTATGGCTTATGCCATTATAGTTACACACTATTGAAAATGGGGGAAGGCCACATGCTCTTAGAAAGACTACATAGAATATGGAATAACATTGTACGAGTACATGTAGTACACTAGTACTAGTCTACGTGTATAAATGTTTTGGGGAGAAGTAAACAAGAAGTAGAGCATAAATCAACAGTTACAAATCAGAGTTCCCAGTCCACTACTGCAATAAAGAAAGCAGCATACGCTCCTTCTTCTAAGTCCGCATTCCCCAAACAAAAACAAAAACAAAAACAAAAAAACCACCATCAACAACTATGAAACCCATCAATTATTTTCTCCCTTGTTCATATAACTCATAACCCACACATTTCTTTTTTTTTATGTTTCATTTTTATGGCAACGGCTATTTTTCTTGTCTCCCTCGCTTTGTCCACCATTTTTTCCGTCACCGTATTTGCTACGGTGTCGGAACTTGACTCATTGTTAGCCTTCAAGCATAACCTCAATGATCCACTTGGCGCCTTAGATGGTTGGGATGTGTCCACGCCGTTAGCCCCTTGTGACTGGCGTGGCGTTGGCTGTTACATTACTAGAGTTGATGAGCTCCGCCTCCCCCGCCTTCATCTTACCGGTGTGCTTTCACCGGAGCTTGGTAATTTACGCCAGTTGCGGAGGTTAAGCCTTCACTCTAACAAATTCCATGGCTCTATTCCTCATTCTTTCTCCTCCCTTGCTCTCCTCCGCGCTCTTTACCTTCATAATAACTCTCTTTCCGGCGCTATTCCGCCGGATATTCTTTTACTTAATAATCTCCAGGTCGTTAATCTCGCCGGTAACGACTTGTCAGGGAAAATTTCAGGCAGAATTTCTCCCAACATTAGAATCCTCGACCTTTCTTACAACAATTTCTCCGGCCAAGTCCCGACGAATTTTTCAGGTAGCTCGCAGCTCACATTGATAAACCTCTCGTCGAATAAGTTCACCGGTCAGATTCCCGCCAGTATTGGCGCGCTTCAATTTCTGCAGTACTTATGGTTAGACTCGAATCTCCTTGTTGGAACTCTCCCGTCGGCGATCCTCAACTGTACTTCGCTTGTTCATATCTCGGCGGAGAGTAATTTCATCTCCGGTAACATTCCGGCGACAATTGGAGCAATGCCGGCGCTTGAGGTACTTTCTCTATCCTACAATAATCTCTCTGGTGTGGTCCCCGCCTCTGTGTTTTGTAATATATCAAACCCTAGGTTGCTTCGATTTCTTTTCTTGGGATTCAATGCCCTCACGGGAGTGGCAAAGCCGCCAAAGAGTTGTACATTCAGAAGTGGTTTGGAGGTCCTAAACCTTCACGGGAACCGCATTGCTGGCGAGTTTCCGTATTGGGTGGCGGATATTCCAACGTTGAGGGTTTTAGATCTTTCCGGGAACCTTTTCACAGGGTCACTTTTCCTGAATTTTGGAAATTTGACAATATTAGAGGAGTTTAGGGTGGCTAATAATTCTCTAAAAGGCCCATTTCCTGAAGAAATTGCACAATGTAGTTTGCTGAGGGTTCTTGATCTTGAAGGAAATCAATTTTCTGGTAAAATTCCGGCAATTTTTCAGAATTTAGATAATTTAAGGGTTTTGTCATTAGGGAGGAACAGATTTGTGGGTTCTATTGACTTTGATGTTGGTAGCATTCAGAGTTTGGAAGTATTGACTTTGAGTGAAAATGAGTTGACTGGGGTGGTCCCAAATGAGATGCTTCAACTCACTAACTTGACCACTTTAAACCTCAGCTTTAACAATTTTTCTGGGCAGGTTCCTGTAGGAATTGGTAATTTGAAGAGTTTGAGTGTGTTGAATTTGAGTAACTGTGGCTTTTGGGGTTCGATTCCGACAAGCATTGGGAGTATGATGAGGTTAAGAGTTTTAGATTTGAGCAAGCAGAATGTATCTGGGAATCTTCCTGTTGAGTTATTTGGGTTGCCCAATTTGGAGGTTGTTGCATTACAGGAGAACAATTTACAAGGGGATGTTGTTGAGGGGTTTAGTAGTTTACTTGGCTTGAAATACTTGAATCTTAGCTCCAATTCCCTATCTGGTAATATCCAGGCGACTTTTGGCTTCCTCCGGTCCTTGAACGTCCTCTCTCTATCTGATAATCGAATCTCGGGTAAAATTCCACCAGAGCTTGGCAATTGTTCAGAGTTAGAAGTAGTTGAACTTGCAAGGAACCGTTTGGCAGGCAATATTCCGAATTCATTATCAAGGCTGTCTCATTTGAAAGAGCTTGATTTGAGTCACAATCATTTGGATGGTGATATTCCAGAGGGCATTTCCAAATGCTCAAATTTGCAGTATTTGGTTTTGGATTCCAACCATTTATCAGGGTCAATACCAGGCTCATTGTCACAATTGCTACAGCTTAGAGTGCTAGATATTTCATCTAACAATTTAGGTGGCTTCATCCCAGAAAATCTTACCCATCTATCAAGCTTGCAAAACCTTAATTTGTCCTCGAATCATTTCGAAGGAGAAATCCCAAAAACAATAGGCTCTCACTTCAGTGATCCTTCATTGTTTGCAAACAACAGAAACCTATGTGGGTATCCATTGAAGAAAGAGTGCTCATATTTGAAGAGGAAGAAAAGGAGGAAGTTGATATTGTTTATTGGTGTTGCAGTTGCAGGGCTTGTTTTCCTAATACTATGTTGTTGTGGCTACATCATAAGCCTACTGCGTTGGCGTAAAAAGCTGAGAGGCAAGGCAAACGGGGGAGAGAAGAAACCCAGCCCACCGAGAAAAAGCTCTGGAGCAGAAAGAAGTAGAAGCAGCAGCGAAAATGGTACTCCAAAGCTTGTCATGTTCAATAACAAGATAACCTTAGCAGAAGCCTTAGAAGCAACAAGGCAATTTGATGAAGAAAATGTCCTTAGCAGAGGGAAATATGGGATGGTATTCAAGGCCTTATTTGCTGACGGAATGGTCTTAGCAATCCGAAGATTACCAGATGGATTTCTTGATGATCGTGGCTTCAAAAAGGAGGCCGAGATGCTTGGGAAAGTAAAGCACAGGAATCTCACAGTTTTAAGGGGGTATTATGCCGGTCCACCTGATATAAGACTGCTAGTATATGACTACATGCCTAATGGAAACTTGGCTACTCTTCTTCAAGAAGCGTCTCACCATGATGGCCATGTTCTAAACTGGCCAATGAGGCACTTAATTGCACTCGGTATCGCTCGAGGAATCACATATTTGCACTCCTTAGATATGGTTCATGGTGATATCAAGCCTCAAAATGTGTTATTTGATGCTGATTTTGAAGCACATTTATCAGAATTTGGTCTAGACAGGTTGACAATTGCAACTCCTATTGAAGCCTCAACATCAACACCACCAATCGGAACACTTGGGTATGTTGCTCCAGAAATGGGGTTAACAGGTCATGTGTCAAAAGAAGGGGATATCTATAGTTTTGGGATTGTTTTGTTGGAGATATTGACTGGGAAAAGACCCATTATGTTTGAGCAAGATGAAGATATTGTTAAATGGGTCAAGAAACAACTGCAAACAGGTCAAATATCCGAGTTACTTGACCCAGGTTTGCTCGAGCTTGACCCGGAATCATCTGAATGGGAAGAGTTTTTACTTGGGATCAAAGTTGGGCTTCTTTGCACAGCACCAGACCCGAGTGAGAGACCGTCGATGGGCGATATCGTCTTTATGCTTGAAGGTTGTCGGGTAGGCCCCGATATACCTTCCTCCGCGGATCCGACCTCCCTCCCTTCCCCTGCTGGGTGACCCATGAAGAAAAAGTTGACTACCCAACCAACTTTGTGATTCAGATTTTGTGATTTTGTTTCAATTTTAACAAATTGCATTAGTGATTTTTGATGTCTGTAAATAGAGTATTTAATGTTGTTATCTTAATTTGAAATGTGAGAATTTCATTAATATCAGTCAAAGAATTGAACCCGGGAACTCAGCAAAAGATAAAATCCGGAAAGTTTGTTGGGTAACTAAACAATGTTAATTCCCGCCAAAACTGGAAATGAGACGTGGATTGCGAAAGAAAAGTAGCCGTTAATGCAGTACTTTTTATACTTTAATCAGTTTTATATGGGAAAAAGACACAATTGGTGGGAACTCGTGAGAACGTCAGAACTCAGAACATATAAAATGCTTCAAAATATGACAAAGAAGGGGTCCAACTTTTTTTTTTCTCTGTCTTTTTAATCCGTCTGTATATTTGTACTGTGTTATAGGTAGAGCTGTCAAAAACTGACCCGACCTGAAAACCCGACCTGAACCGATCGAATTCGTAACCGACCATGACCCGAAATTACGGTAAAACAGGTAACCCGAAATCCGACCTGTACCCGACCCGAAAAACCGATAACCGATTTAAACCCGATGTTGTAACACCCGAACCCGAACCCGACACCCGACTCGAAAATGACCGATAACCGAACTGACCCGACCGAACAATGACCCGAACTCAATTCGATACCCGACCCGATGTCAACCCGAAACCGATTGTAACTCGATGAAACCTGCTATTGACCCGACTTGTGACAACCGCTACCCGATTTACCCGAGTTATCAATGACACGATCAAATATTAACTTCAACGATAAATCTATTTTAATTATTTATTGCTAGATACCGAAAAATTTAGCTCTAAAATAAGTTAAACAAATTTTTTTAGAATATAAAATAATTAAAATGTATAGGTTAATTATCAGACCCGAGTTTGACCCGTCCCTGAGAGTGACCCGACCTGAATTCTATTTGATTTGATTATTATCCAATCCAAACTAAGACCCGGACCCGAAAATAACTGTGTTGCAAACCGACTTAAACCCGACTCGATAAGACCGAACCCGAAATTATCTGCTACAAACCGACTTAAACCCGACCCGATAAGACCCGAACCCAAAATCAAACCTGACCGAAATGTGACCGACCCGAACCCGACCTGAAACCGGGATAAGAAAAAACCCGACATGACCCGACCTGAAATCGACCCGACCGAACCCGGATGGAATATTAACCCGACACGACCCGACCTGATCATGACCCGAGACCCGGGATGACCCGACCCAAACCCGACCCGATGACCTGTTTTGACAGCTCTAGTTATAGGTAGACCTGAAAAAATCGACCCGATGTATTGAGTCTTGAACAATATTTTTTTTATTCGTAACCATTTTATCCAAAATTGAACAATTCGAAAAGTTATGTGTTAAAATTCGACCGAACCTATTTTTAACCCGATCGATTAATAATCATTGTATTTATAGTAATAAATGAAATTATGAGAAATTTTAAGCACAGTAAACACGTTATTACTATTGTTGGGTGTAATATGATTTTAATTTGAATTATACGCCATTTTATGATGGAATTCGACTAAAAAATAAAACTTGTGTATGAAAGTTTGTTAATTTGTGCCTATATTTTGTATGTTTATTACCTAAATTAATGACAATATAATACGCATATTGAAATATCTCAACCCGTTGGGTCGAACCGAACTCGAAAGGCTGAATCTTGAACAAACATTTGTAAACTCAAATCCGAAATTGACCAACCTGGATTAACCTGGACCCGAAAATAATTGTTTACAACCCGACACGACTGCGATATATACTTTTTAAATATCAACTTTTTATAATTTCAACTTATACATAATTCGATTAGCTAGCTCAAACATATTTAAGCAAAGTTAACTATGATAACCCTAGTTAACCCATTTCATAATGTAAGGATCTTCAGGAAAAACTACTAATATAAATGGAATTGGATAATTAACCTGATTCAAATAAGTTTCAAAATAAATTAATATCTAAAACTTGGCACAACAAGCGCAAGCCCTCAGATGAACAAGGTAGGCTTCACAAAATTACTTCAAAATTTCAAAACTCCAAAACATGTACAATCGAAACAGCAAGCCCTAAATTTGTTCTTGATAAAATTAAATTCGAGCAATTATATAATTGATACAAAAACCTATGAAAGAGAAACTAAGCAGAAGTAGGTGAACTGGTTAGTTGAAATCGACGTCGTCGAAATCATTGGAGAGAAAGTTGAAGAAATCGATATCGGCGAGCTTGTTGTTGTTTGGAGCCATCGATCCTTCGCTGAAAACCACTTGACACAACTTTTGACAGACTAAAGACGTTTATGTTATAATCTAAAAAGAAATATTTCAAAGAGTAATAGTTTTTTGGTTTCAAAACTTACCTTGATACTATAACCTTCATACTTAAAAATTGTAGTCAAAATACTTTAAGTTTGACTACAAAGTTACTCCCTCCGTCCCATATTAGTTGTTATATTTACCTTTGCACAAAGTTTTAGGTGATAAGTGGTTGTTTGTTATCAATTATTATTTTATTGAAAAAGTAGATATGATAGGAGTTTGTGGGGTATTTTTTTTAGTTGAATGAGAGAGGGTGTGGGGACAATAAATTTTAGTGGGAAGAGAGACAATATAATAATTTTGGGGACATTCCTAATTTAGAAGTGTAACAACTAATCTGGGACAGACGAAAAAGGAAAGTGTAACAACTAATCTGGGACAGGGAAGTATAATTTACACAAATTCTTATTTGTAATGGGTGTATAATAAATAGTGTACACCGGAGTAAAAGTTGACTCAAAATGCTTAAAAGTTACATTTATATATGTAAAAGTTATCTATTTTTTAATGATAAATTTTTTCATTTGAATAAAAATTATTTCTTCAAAATCACTAATAATGTATAAATTAATCATTTAACCCTTTAAAATGTTTATCTATCAACTTTTTTTACTAATATAAAAGTTAATCAAAAGTAGGTTAAAGTTACAAAAAAATGAATAAAAGTTATCTTGGTGTACAATAAATTTATTATACACCTTGTGCGCACAAGACCTTTTGCGTATAATTTAATGTTAGTTGCCACGAAATGCATCGAAGATGGAAATTTAACATGTGCACTTGACCAATTAATCAAATGGAATTAAGACTAGCCACTAAGCCAGCAATAAACCAGTTGGATGATTGGTGGTAAAAGTATGTTAAAGGTAAAAAATGAAGTGCACTATGTAACAATAAGAGGGGTAAAAGATTAAAAAGGTACACTAGTACACATTATTGGTGACAAACTTTGATTCCATCTCCATAAGAATCAAACAATAACAATCAATTCGTACAATGATTTTCTAAGCACATGTGCATAGATCTCCCCTGCAAAAAGCCTCACTTTCTTTTACCACAACTGTAAAAAACTTAAACCCGCAAAACATAGAGAAGCCTGCTAAAACTCCATAAATAAGGAGAGGATTACATATGTTCCAACTTTCCATGATCAACCAAGGAAAAGGATTACATAGAAAAAACAAACGTTCATTATTGGCTTCTTATATTTATCCAAACAATGGTCTTCCATTATGGAGGGACTACTACTAATGGTCTTCTCCCCTAACTCGTCCATAGTAGTAATCAGTCCTTTTGTTTTTTGTTTATGTTTTTAAAGATACAGAAGTAGAGAAAAGCATGAAAATAATCAAACAGTCATTTTGGAAGAAAATAACAGTTAAAGCAGGCGGTAAAAAAACAGAAAAGAGAAAAGCATGTGAGAATCGTAAGGAAAAGCAGTGGTACCACATTTTGCAAACATAAGAAAAATCAAAAATGAATGCAATGTTATGGAAATGCAACCATTACTTTTGCTGACAACACGTACTTGGCCAAAAATGTGTAGATGACACAATTGCAGGAAGGTAGCAAATATATTACAGCAATTTACATGCATGTCGTTTCTACATGTAGAGGACATTCAAAACGACATTAACTCTCTAGCAGGCTGCATAATTTCAGTCACTACACATGTAAGGGTCAAACGAACTGGAACTACACGGGTTTGACTATATGGCTAAGGAATACTATCAAGGCTTTATTCTTTTCACCAAGAACAAAGTCTTAGTCCCAAAATGTTTTAGGATCGACTAACATGAATCTTCGTAGGAAATCGTCATTGTCATCGGTCAAACCAGAAAGGAGCGGGAAGCATAGAAAAAAAAACGCGGGAAACTTTGTTCTTTTTACCCCATCGACAAAATAAGTTGCTCCATATAGTTTAGATAAGGAACAATAAATTCAGATGAAAAAATATAATCAAAGTTGACTTTGGGTCTTCCACGAACACTTGGTATTCTGTTATGTCTACAAAAGTAAAAATAATAACCTAGGGAGTACGGAGTAGTTAAGTAAATCAACAAAGGGGTAAGTAAACCATGCTTAGCTTTATTCACCAATATTCACAAATAAAATGAGAGATCCCCCAAAAGAGAAGTGTAAGATTGTAAATTTGTAAGGGAGCAACAAAAACAAAAATGTTTCTACTCTCTAATCTATGGCATCCCTAAGTATCAGATCCAAATAAATTTTACGAGTAAACAAATGACGTGGTAGTAAATCACTACTTGTTATACACAAAAATAAAGTTACAACATACAGTTTAAAATTAAGCAGAAGTTAGGCCTTCTGGAAAGGATTCACTATCAGGATCCGATGAAAGAAATCTGCGACAAGCATGGAAAACAGCAGAATGGAAACCGCTTGGGTTGTCAATGAAAACAAAATGTCCACCCTGCAATGGGGTAAAAAAGGAATTTTAAAGATCCGTCAACACATGTCTGCAAACAAATCATACTCTTCAGCATACAAGAAACCCCGAGGACGGGGAAGAGAAAGAGAAAGAGAAAGAGGCATACGTACCTCAGGAACCCTAATGATTTCACATGGGACTTTCATATTCTTACGGGCTTCTTGGGCCCCTTGGTAGCTCATCCAATCTTGGTAGCCATAGATAAAAGTAGTTGGCACTTTCCATTCTGATGCGCTGCATTGGAAGAAGAAAATTGATCATTTTCTCCAATCTTAAAAGTCCTTTATGTCTTGTTCAGATAAATGGATTCATTTCAAATTCTGGATTTGACCCAAATCCTTTGTTTGAGAAACCAAATAATTTGGAATTGATTTGGACCAAATCCTTGACATTAACAAATTGGGAATAAAAATAGGGATTTCAAATTACGATTCCGGAATTTCAAATTCCAAATCAGTCGTCTCTTTCTTTCTTACCCAACCTTCTGTCCTCCTCTTCCCCTCTCTCTCTCTCCGATCTCCATTCCAAATCACAGATCATGTAATGCTTATAGTCTGATCGATTGCATCTCAATTTCAAGGCTCGATGTAACTTGAATCTCTCTCCTACAAGACTACAATCTTCTTGAATCTCTTCTCTCTTTTCAATTTCATGCTTTCATGTCTTTCCTAAATTCCCTTGTTCATGATTCATTGGCTATGGTTGCTTTTTAGAAGTTCAACCTTCAATCCATAATTGTTGCAAAAAAAAATGAACTAGATGAATGTCATCTAAATTTAACCAAGGTTGGAAGAAAGTATCTTGAATTCGGAAACTTCAAGGGGAGGTGGTGGGCGGAGGTATTGGGCAAAGGTGGTGAACGGTGGGTGGGAGGGGGTGGTGAAGGTGAGAGAGTAATTAGGGAATATCTAAGCCACCTAAAGATCTACGATTTCCACCAGGAGTTTGGTCGTCGCTTCCGCTGAGATTATCGGACAAGAATCACAAGATCGAAGAATACCTCAATTAAAATATCTGTAGTTTTTTCTTTAATACTTTAAATTCCAGATTTAAAATTCCTAAAGTTTGTCAATCATCATATTTGAAATTAAATTCTTGAATTTCAATTTCTGGAATTGAAATCCAGAATTTGAAATTATAGTTTCCAAACACTACCTTAGAGTAGTTGAAGTCAGTAACAAGAATGACCATTTTAATGTGGTAGAGCTTTCATTTATTTCTTATTCCAGTCAATAAGCATCCATATATGGTTAGGCCTTTTCCACCAGAATGGCAGGTTTAAGACGCAAAGTGAAACTGTACATGTTGAGCATTCCTTTTGTAATACAATCATTTTCATTGTGTCTGAACATCCGCTTCACATTTGTAGTAGAAATTTACTTTATGCTTGTACTCTGCTGTCGTGTCTTATCTGACTAGAGGGGACTGTAGTATTCAGACATACAGAATGGAGGGAATTGTAGTGCTAAAATCTTTCTATGTGAATGATGGATGTAAACTTCTATAGTTATGAGTTTATGAAAATGTCTATAAATATGAGCAAGCAATAGTGAAGTTATGACAATGTAAATATGAGCAAGCAACAGTAAACGCCAGAAAATAACAGAAAGCCACCAACCTGTGTAGAAGCGGTTTCCGAGCAAATGCTCCAAATGAGAATATGTATTTTAGGCACAGTTCTCCACTGCCTTTTGCTGCTAGTGTGTGGTATATATAGTCTAAGTAGAAAGACAATAGGTTAGAGACTGACTTGTTATTAAGAAGAGTATAACGAAAAAACCTAAAAGTCTGTAGATAGTTTAGTTGGTCAATACAAATTGTATGTAAAATTACCTGTCAACAATTTTGATTCTTCTTCGTCCAACAACTGGCCAGTTGCATATGAACCAAACCTGGCACTTGTATATTTATGAACCAAATTAGGACCCCATGGACCTAACCCTCTGCAATATAGCACCACGCATATTAAGAGACATTGACAAAGAAAATCAGTAGAATTTGACACCATAGTTTTGACATATCATGTGTATAACTTATTAACTACAGCTGCATAAGTAATCACGTTTCTTTTTCTCTGGAGGTTCTCTACTTTTTTTTTTCAAAGAAAATTAAAGAGGAAGAAATCATACTTCAAATTTGCAGGATTATTCATTGTTCATCATTTTTTAGAGCATGAATAAACAAATATTTAAATTGGTATCTTGTACTTCGTAGTTACTAGTTACACATGAAAAGATACATCAGAAAAGTTACAAGTAAAATCACCTCACAATCTTCTGAGGAGTAAAATTGGATTCCCAAAGATGGTTCAAGACAGCTCCTTTCCACGTTGATCTAAACTGGGTCAGACGCTCTGACATATCTGTTTCTGCAGAAAATCCCGCCGATCCAACCAAAATCAAGTGCTGAACATGCTCAGGATGCTACACAAACAGAAATTCGGTAATCATTAAATTTATTTTAAAAACCTGAAGTTTTGCCCTGCTAATACTAAGTTAAAGATGTAAATAAAACTTACCTTGAGAGCATATTTAGCAGCAACATAACCCCCAAAGGAATGCCCAAGAAGAATGAAGCTACTAAGATTCTTGGCTTTACGCCATGCCTCTAAAGAGTCAATGAACCATGCTTCAGTTTCTGCAAAGTAGAAAGACTGAAATGCATCAGAAAAAGTGTTGCATCTTTTAAACAGCAGATGCGACCAACTTATACATGATGAAATCACATTTAAACTGCATCCATAACAACAGCATAGGGGATGTGCATTTAAAATAAAAGCAATTATCCTTTCAAGTTGCAATAAGTAAGAAAATATGGCTAACCTTCAGTGCTTTTGCACGTAAAGTCCGGCCTGCTTGATCCACCCCAACTGCAAGGCACGAAAACAGAAATATCAAGCACAGAATGTATGAAAAAAAAAAGTTTGGCTTCATCGTAATCTTATGGAGGGTGATGGGTGCAGAAAAGGCAAATGAAATAGCTACTTCTTATATTCTATTCAATTTCTTGACCTTTGTTTTTCAATGGGAAAGAGAGTATTTCTCCTCCAGTAGACTGCGTAAGTGCGTAGTGCAATCACATTATAGCAATTGCTAATCATTTCCTGCAAAATCTCATAGATGTCTTCCACCCAGTCACCAACACTTTTATTTTACGTTATATCAGCGTCTAATGAACACGGTAAGATCTTTATGTTTGTGATGAACAAAAGTACCAAACGGTACCAAAAAAATCCATCCATTTAAGAATTTGCAGCATGCACATCAGCACAGAGACTAATGAAAGGGGACAGAGACTAATGAAATGGGATATCCACATAGGTATGCATGTATGATTTTCATTCCAGGACCATGCTTCCTTTGCCAGAATCAAATCTTTCTCAATATAAAAAATATGAAAGAAAGGGAAATACACAACCAATTTGATACCACTGAGTCACTAACTTCCCATAAAAGAAGTCGTTACTTAGACTAGAAAGTTCAGAAGCTCAATAAAGAACAGTCGTGTTTCTGCGAATACTGCAAATTAAAGCCAACACAAGGCCGACTAAAGAAAAAAACTTACCCAAGCTGATCAATAGCAATGACCCTAAATCGACGGGCCAGGGCATCAAAATTCCGGAAGAAGAAACCTTGAGAAGCAGCATACCCATGAACCATAACCATTGTAGGGGCGTTTTCATCTTTGTTGTCAAAAGTAACGGTATTTATAAACCTGGGTTCGTCACTTGCAGATCGAAACCACCTAATCTTAGAACCAGGCGGACCGGAACCTATATTCACTTGTTCTACCACATATGGAGTCCTGAGATAAGAAAATAACCAAACCCATAAGATAAATTCCCAACTATAATACTATATACCCACTATTATAAAGTCGTTCTGTCATCTCATGGAATGACGTGACAACATCAAATTACAAAGTGCATTGTAAAGTTACACCAATCTTCCACCACAATCACAATTGAGATGATCCAGATGCTTAAACATCAAACATTAATTCACTTCATCAGACTAAAACCTTCAACTTCACTAATTACTATATGCATATGATTGTGTACGAAAGCCACCAATCAAGAATAAAGCTAAATCATCATCTTAAATTCATAAAGAAAAAATTCAAGCCTCAAAAACACATAGACCATTCAAAATTGGGAAAGAGATAGATCATTATAAATAAATTCATGGAATTCCAATTTTTCAATCCACAAACATAAGATCAATTAAAAAGCACAAATTGGTATTCAATGATAAAAAATCCTAATTAACTAAGAAATAAAAATCCAGATTAAATTATTCACCAAAAAAGACCCCAAATTAAACACAATTTCATCAAAATTGACAAATAGGGGCAGTTGAAACAATGAACTAATCAACTTAAAATAGTGAATTTAGGGTTAATACAGAAATTCATAAATAAAAAACCTAAATTTTGAAGAGAGAAAGAAGAAAGTACAGCGTACTTGACTAATGAGAGGAGGCGTTTCTCAGAGGCGATGATATGATCGGTGGAGGTAGGAATCCAACGGAGGAGAGAAGGCCACGTCCACTTCTTACCACCAGCCGAAGTCGTCGTTTCAGCAGGCGTTGCAGCAGCAGTTGCGGTGGCAGTAGCAGCGGCAGCCGTCCTCAATTCTTCCGCCATCACAAATTTCACTGGTGATCTACCCAAGCGCCTAATTATGCTCATACGATACTAAAATACGCCCCGCTTAATATTCCACGCAGTCTTAGATTTTTTTAAACTTCTTTTATGGGAGAGAAATGGAGAATCCACGGTTTGAAATACACTTAATACGGATCAAGTATGGAAGGACTAGCCCTGTTAACGTAGGCTGTGACGTATTATCATTCCATAGAACTTCTCCGTTTCTCAACACTTTCGTGGCTCCCGCTCCAAAGTTACACAGTGCCAAAACTATCATTGCCGGTTTCGCGTATAATCGTATTCAAGTTAGAATAAAAGTAAGGCAAAATTGTCAAAAAAGTACCTTGTTTTTGCCTCAGTTTGTGAGCTTGTACCTTGTATTTTTTATTTTGTCAAATAGTACCTTGAATTAAAAAATTGTTTCAAAAATGGGACCTTACTCCAACATTCCGGGCAAAATTAACCTTTTCCGGCCAATTTTTCAATTTTCCCTCCAAACTATTGTGCGTGTGCAACAAACAAGCCGCAAACTCACGCGCCTTTTCTTTCCTCTTATAAGAACAGCAACAACAACACCTAGACAACACTTTAAAATCTACAGCATTTTATTTTGGAGGGAAGCATCAGGTTTATTGGGGGGAAACCAACTGAATTCAAGATCCAAAGGTATTATTTTCTATCTTTTATTCTTTTGGATTTCTTTTGCAATGAACTGAAATTGATTGCTTGTAATTGATTCCCATTACAGATGTCTTCCCATTCTCATTCATCTGAAATATTCTCTCCTAAACCTGAAAGATTCCCCAATTTATAAGAAGTACCAGTATTGATTCTCTCCTTTTGTCAAAGTACAAAGGACCACACTTTTCCCTTCTCTTTCAACCTCACTCTGTCAGTTTTTGGACCACATGAAAGGACGAAGATGACAGCAGCAATTGGAATCAATGACAGCAACCAGAATAGTTTGGAGCCCCAACCGAACAGAAACACTACAGACAGCCCCAACCCAACCCCTCACCCAGCCTCTTGCTTATGTAACTGCTTGAGCAACTTATCTACATACTCTAGTTCCCGAGACACTTCAAACACCCCCCCTTCAAACAACAATACATATTCCTAGCGCCACAAATAGCCCATCACAACATCATAAAGTCATAAACAAGCCCCTCTCTTCCACTAAGCTTAGCAAAACATGTCATAAACAGTCCCTGGCCTCCCCGCCACCAATACCAATGTCATATACAATTCGGAATAAAACTTATATACTAAAGGTTAACTTATATAATACTCATGGAAAATCATAAAGGAAACTTATATGATACTATTAGGAAACTTATACAGTACTAATGGCAAACTTATATGATACTAATGGAAAACTTATTAGTTTCGAAATATGTTATTTTAAAATTACCTTCAACGTTGTTTGATTTGAACTTTCTTCTATTGGATGATGAACAACTTCAGTTATTAATATGAATGATTTTGTCAAAATAAATTTATATATCAAACAAATAAACTAAAGAAATTGAATAACCATATTACGAGAAGTATTACCTTTTAGGTTTTATTTCCCCCAAATTGTGAAAGTGGAATACTATTGTCATCATCAATTAGATTGATTTCGTTTCTCAAAACCAATTTTAGGTCTTCGATAATCATATTGTTGAGGTCGATTTCAACACCAGGTTCGATTTTGAGATTTATGTTTGTTTAAGCTTGAACTTCCCGGTGCCGTTACATAAAACCATGGATCGTATTTTCACAATTAGAGAAGTTGAATTGATTTGATTACTCCATTGTTGATAGAAGATTCACAGATTTTTCTCTCTCCTCTCCATGGTGTCGCTTTCTCGCTCCTCTCCCAGGTTTGTTCTCTCCCCTCTACTGTATAACGCCGTGTTGCCGTTTATGCAAATGATTTGTAGAAAAAAAAAGTCTCGCACGTGTGAGACCATGAGTTAGATCGGATGTACAGTAATTTACCATAGATCGGGGGCACGCAAAAGTTTTTGGTGTACATATTATTATGTTGATGGGAATACAACTGCACAGGGCATCTACTCCCCATGATTAATGTTGATGGGAATACAACTGCATAGTGCAAAAGTTTTCGTGCTGATGTATCATTGCCCCAATCAAGAGATTTACGATATTTCCATCAATCATAAAACATTTGTAAACTTCTTGGTGATATTCAAATCACCTCCTATCATTCTGGTGAACTTCAGGTCACTTACTATCATGGTGAACTTCAAATCACCTATCATTATAAAAGTTTTTAAAGCTTTTAATATCTCTTGTATTTATTTTCTCAATCGATTCATTATAACTATTCGATTGAAATACAACTCAACCTCATCATTATGTCTTGCCTTTATATATATATATATATATATATATATATATATATATATATATATATATATATATATATATATATATATATATATATATATATATATATATATATATATATATATATATATATATATATATAATATATGAGGGAATGTCAGCACATAAACTTTTATTTAACAAGAATTTTCAAATTCTCATGACGGGTGTTCTTAAACCCGGATGGCCTGAATTATCACATCATACATATATAATGTCATATAAAATATTTCATTCGATAATTGCTGGTTATCTTCCCAAAGTGATCACTTTAATTATAAAATACTATAATTTGGACATATTGTGATGTGATATAACAACGCAAACTTGTGTCTCATTTACCGTAGATCGAGGGCACGCAAAAGTTTTTGGTGTACATTATTATAATGATCAAATGAGCTCATGGACCTGAAGTCCAACAAGTTATGGATTTGAAATATCCACACTCTACAGTGTTTTGCATTTGAGTCTTACATTTATATACATGTGTAGTTAATAGGTAAATAAATCATTCATCATACATTTAGTTTGTTTTTATGTTTTATCATGATATGATGTAGATTATCCAGTTATAATATCTTATTACATGTTTCAAAACTATCATGATGTCGTATATGAATATGGATCCAAAGAATGGTAAGACGGATTTGCAACTTTATGAATATTATAAGAGGAGTTTCTTACTCCAATGGGCGAATAGTTGCAAAAGAAGTATATATAATGTTGATTTAATAACATGTTATGAATCATGCAAATAAGAAAAGTTCCTGAAGAACTTATACATGATGTTATTAAACATCTAGCCTTTAAGTTTTACATATGAATGTCATAACATTGATCAAATATTATCTAAACTCACTAGTGGAAAAAATACCTGTTGAGGGGGGCATTTTGGGTTTATTGAGGCGAACAAGGCCCGCTGCGACAGACGTAGCTTCAACAGCTCAGTGATCTGTTGAGGCGGGCTTTGTTCGCCTCAACAGGTGATCTGTTGAAAGCCCCCATCAACAACCTCTACAGATAAGCGAAAAATAAGGACCTGTTGTGGGGGGCTTTACAGAAGCCCGCCTCAACAGCCTCCTCTGTTGAGGCTCACTTCTTAAATGCCCCCCTCAACAGACCTGTATGAGGGCCCTATTGAGACGTTGCATAACCTTTGCCCGCCTCAATAGATGGCTAGAAAATTGCATTTTTGTATGATTTACTTTTTATTTCTTATGATTTGGGTCTTGATTAGTGCGAACAAAATATTTTTGGGAGGCAAAAAACTAGAAATACTAAACACGTCTCGTTATTATTATTCAAATAAGGAGTACAAGAGATATGAGTTTGTATACTATTACATTATACAAAATACTATCTTACAAAGTGAAATAAATCAAAGTACTGTAAGCAAATCTAAACTAAACAAATTGACGACATATGCTTTCCTGTCTTCCAACTAATTAATCTACCATCCATTACACACCTGCAAAAAAAAAAGCAAGACATCATCTAGTGAACAATAACAATAAAACGCAAAGCTTTGCCAGGTGGTCTGAAAGAGTTAAAATGATGCCATTACATGCTGATCCACTAGAAACAGATAATTTCTCATACCCGTACAATGTACAATATTGTAACGAGTACGATTGATTATATTCATAGTTGTGCCTTCTAGCAGGCTTCTACGTGAGAGTTGATTCATCTAACGAGGACAATGGCATTGAGGATTGTTCTAATCTAGTCACCTTCGGACACAGAGCAGGTACAAAAGCACCAATCTGCTTTATGGGTGACAGTTGAAAGCAGCAAATACAAATTATAACCAACATATCTACAGCTACATGTAGTGCACACAACATTACCAATAAGAATAGCATCCAGTAAAAGTAATAAGTAAGTGTCAATCAAATTCAACTACTTTAGTAAGGCTTATAAAGAATTCAACCAGTTCATTAACGTTATACAGGAAATAAAGAGGATAAAAGGACTGTCAATTCGACATATATGAGCTCAACAGCCAAAAACATTGAATGGACTCTAGTACATAACAACAGTATTAGATCTAAAATTCTAGATAACTGCATAACCTCAAGGAAATTCTCATACTAGAATGAAATACTCAAACAAACAGGCGTTCAATGAGGTAGCAAAACACAATTCAAGGGCACACTAATAAGAATTCATGCTAACAATACCAAATTTTATTTACAAGTTCTCAAATTTATATAAGCATAACTGCAGACACAAGGCAAACCAAAATAAGACTAAACATGAATCCTATTATGCTCACAGTTTGATTGTATTAGATACACTAACCTCACTCGAATAAGAATGAGCTTGTATAATTTCCAATTTGAATGATGCTAAACTTAAAAAGAAATTCTTCTACTAAGGACATAAGGCATAGGAAACCCATCCTTTACTGTTGTTATTGTCCTCCTGACAGGGAAGGGAAAGACATGCTCAGATTCCTATGTAATGAGTATTTTCTCAAACTTCTGCATAACTGCAGACACAAGGCAAACCAAAATAAGACTAAACATACCACCAATTTCTTATGCCTAAAGAGCATGATACTCCCGTAAACTGAAGTCAAACCAAAATAAGTGAAGAATGAAAGTGTGACTGGAGCATCAACACCTGCCAAAAATTAATACAAAATATAACCACCACTATAATCATGCTCCAAAGTCCAAACTCCAACACAATTAAGTAGAGACAACTAATCAGAGAAAACTAATCAGAGAATACAACCAAAACTTGCCAAAAACAAAAAATTAATCATGCATCCAAACTAATCAATGAATTCAGATTAAAACCACCAGCACAACCGCAACTAATCAGAGACAAAAAAAACTAAAATCAAAAACCCGAATTCACCACAATTGTAAAGCGTTAATTGGTGATGATGAGAGTAGTTCCAAGAAGAAGAAGAAGATCTATTTACCACAGCCATCACCTGCTTGTGCCTCATAATCTGACCACCCACGACCTACCGAAACCCAAGCCGCACCTCCACCACCGCCACCTCCAGTTAGAAAATTAAAATTCGTTAAAATCAACAAAATAATCAAAAACCTAAATTATAAATAAAAAAAATTAATAAAAAATAATATGAAAAATCAAAAACCTAAAAGAATTGAAGAATGGAGGAAAGATGAAGGAGAGAGATGAAAGAGTTACATCATTTTGAGACAACACCGCCGCCTTGCTCGAGAATACGAAGTAGATAGCGGTTGAATTGAGATACGATTGAGGAAATTGGGTTGAGCTTGAGGAGGGAGATAGATCGACGAGTTTGAGGAGGGAGAGAAGTCGGCGGTGAGACCCTAGCTTTGCAACTCTTCCATGGAGTCCGACTTTGAGGAGAGTAAGAGGGAGTCCGAGTTGTTGACGAAAGAGGCGGAGGGTTTGAGAAGTTTTAAACCATGAGAGGGGAGAGAGGAGAGAGAAAGGAATCCTCCAGGCTAACAGAAGAAATGAGGAGGAGAGAGAATTAAAATTTGGAGTATATGCCTATCTAACTTTGTCGAAGCGAACATTGGAGTGTACGCGTCAACAGATGATACTTTGTTGATGCAAACACTTAAATGCCCCCTTCAACAATAGTTATCGAAGCGAACAATAAAAATGTTCGCTATAACAACCCTTTATAATGTTTGACCCGCGTTGACTAAGTAGTTATTGAGGCGCGCTTATGTATGCCCCCCTCAACAAGGGGGCTACAACAGGGGTTTTTTCCACTAGTGACTCTTGAAGAGTGTTTTTAAACTGTCGTCTCAACCAGTAGTTTGAGTACCTGAGAATTATGAAATATACATATTAGTTTATTTACGGAAGAATTCGTGTACAAATATGAGTTGATTTAAAATTATAAGATAAGAGTATGTAATTTCCTTAAATTGAGTTTTATTTTATGGTCCAGAAGAACCATAAATTACATTATACCCTAAGTTGGACCATTACTATTTATCATATATTGTCATGAAAGTATGACTAGAGAAATTTTGATCAGCATTGATGATTACTACTACTTATGACCCCCAGAAGAAGGTTTATATATGTCTAATGTGAAAGGATACATTTTGTAATATTATGTACAAGAAAGTATATTATTTCAGGTATATATTATTTTCAAAAGTTTGGTGATATAAATACTCACCTAGTGCATACAAGTGAAGATTTGAAAATTCAAGTCAAATTGTGGAGAACAATTTCCAAAGAGCTTCATGTTGCTATATTTGGAAAGTTATCAACGGTATTATATTCATTGAACTTGAAGATCTCAAGTGATGTATTCACCAGGGGGAGAAAATACGCGTTGCACTCTTTTTCCCTTAACCATGGTTTTGTCCCATTGGATTTTCCTGGTAAGGTTTTTAACGAGGCAACATCCCAAGCGTATAATGATGAGTGTTGTACTCTTTTCCTTCACTAAGTTTGTATCCCACAGGGTTTTCTTAGTAAGGTTTTTAATGCGGCATCATTTCATGTACATTATAGGGCCATTGTATTGTTTTAGATAATGGACATCCAAGGGGGAGTATTATAAATATATTGTATTGTGGATGCCCATTATACCCTTGACATCTTTATCCTATATAATGTACGTATGTGTACATATTATGTTGATGGGAATAAGATGATAACCGCCCATTTCTCTCTCTTCCCTTCTCCCTAATTTCATAACAGAGTACTACATCCGTTTTAGAAAGTTCTTTACGCTTTGAAAAATTTGTCCAAATTATAAAAACTTTGACCGTAAATTCTCACCATTGTACACATCAAAACGTTACATGTAAGATCTTGTTAAATTGGTCTCAGGATGTATTTTCAGAATATCAAGTTTTTATAAATTTTTCACATACGAAATTGGATAAATTGGTAGTTAAATATTGCATTGGAATCCGTGCAAATAGTAACTGTAAATATCTTTTTAAACGGAGGTAATATTAATTATAGTTTCCTTCTTTATTAGTATTATTATTTAACTTCACTAAAAGTTTTAATATTTTTCTTTTCTGTTAGTATTTTATTTTCATCTTGTTGATATTTTATTTTCATGCTTTGGTAATTTCATATTTGGTTGAATTTAATTTAAGAGAATTAAAGATGATGAAGTGGAGTAGTTGTGGTTTGAGAATTGAGATTTTGGAGGCCTCTTATTACTCATCACTCTACTTTAATAATATAGAATTTTCAGGTTAGAATAAGGCTTTGTTCTGTTTGACTTATTTGACTTATTTCAGACAAAATAAGTTTAATGGCTACCCACTATCCACTACTCAACTGCTAACCGCTGCTACTATTTTTTGTAACACCGGGCTTTATTTTGTCGTGAGGAAACGTATTCTTTTGTTTTAAGAGCGAAATGAGAGAAATTTCGAGTTAAGCTCAGTGATTGGAAAAAAATTCCAATCAAATGGCATTTTCGTAAATATTTTGCTTGAAAACTGTAGGCGGTATAATGTTAAGTGTTGACTGTATATTTGTAGGTATTGACTGTATATTTGTAGTTATTGGCTGCATATTACTCGGTGTTGATTGTATACCACTTGTCGTTGATTGTATATTTTATGATTGCTAATGAATTACTAAAATACAATATTGTATATTGGTAATTGATTGACTGTATATCTATAGTTGTAGATTGTTTATTAATAGAAATTTATTGTATATTGTGAGTTGTTGACTGTATATTATATAGTTGTTGATGTGTTATGAAAATACAATAATGACCTTACATGTTGTTCCACATGTGATGACATATCACTGTATTTCAATCCACATTTAATGGCATTTTCGTAATAAAATAATCAATTATTTACGAAAATGCCATTTTTTCCAATCAATGAATTAACTTGGAAAAGCTCGCGAAATGAGGAAGATCCTAAATTTGTGTTTTATTTCAACCCTATCCAATACCTCCAAAAACCCCTAAATCTCGATTTTATGTTCTTTCTAATAAATTAAAGATGGCGAAACCCTAAATTTATTTATTCTAATCCCTGACAGATTTACTGGAGGTAATTTATTGCCTAATTTTATTAGTAGCAATTTTACTGTTTTGCTTGATTTTAATCTTTTGAATTCCCTGTAATTCCTCTGTTTGTTGGATGCTTTCATTTATGATTTAGTAATTTGGGTTTATTTAATTACTTAATTGTTCTGCATATGATTAATACTAAAATACCTATGCTAATTTTGATTGTTTGATACCAAATACTATATGAATGATTTATGGGATCATCATTTAGTTAGAGTTAATTTGCTTCTAAACTTTTACTAAAGCGCGCAACTGGTCTCGTCATCGGGTTGCGCGTCGTGATCCTGTATAAACATACTTGTATACTTTACAGTAGTAGTAAATCCTCCCTCCGTCCCTCACTACTCGCACCGGTCAAGAGTTTAAGACATTTGAATTGACTTATTTATTTAATGAGTGTTAGTTGATAGTTGGTTATTTTTTTAATATAGTTAATGGGAAATGTGTAAGAGGTGGGGAGTGGAGGTGTGAATTTTTAAATGATTTTTTGTAGGAAATACGGGTGTAGGTGTGGTTAGCAAGTAAGTGTGAGAAATAATATAATATTGGTATAAATTTCCATTTATAGAAGCGGTGCAAGTATTAAGGGACGACCCGAGAAGGAAAGCGGCGCGAGTATTAAGGGACGGAGGGAGTAGTAATTACATTACCTTCATACGGCTTAAGAGGTGGGCAGCCGTTTCAAATTCAAATGCATGATAGACTTGTTGTGATTTTGCTATGTTTGTATACATTGCATTTGGTTGTGCCTTTTAATGAAATTGTACTAGTAGTTGTTGTTTTTGATTGTTTATGTTGTTGTCAGTGTATGAAGGTGACAATGTCGAGCCCAAACGATCAATGGCCTGTTGATTATATCAGTAGTTTACCTAATGCGATTATTAGCTATATTCTATCTTATCTCCCTACCAAGACTGCTGTTTCGACAAGCATATTATCGAAAAGATGGCAGTATGTTTGGCCAGATGTCCCTGCACTCGATTTTTCCGAGATGCCTGATTATCTGTCACATGAAGATCTGAGTGATGAACAACTAATTCATTACAGAAATTTTGTGGATAATGTTCTGTCGCGAAATGATGTACCTGATGTAAGATGCTTTACCCTTAATTCCTATTCTACACAAGATTATGAAAGTGCTAAGTCATGGGTGAGTGCTGCACAAGGGCGGGAAACTAGTGAGCTTAGCATCAAGATTAATTGCAGTGATACTTTTTACTGTCCTAGAGAGTTTGTTTCTCGTCAGAGACTCGTGATTTTAAAACTAGGAGGGTTTACGATTGGTGATATGGGAGACTCGTTTCATCTGCCAAATCTTAAAGTCCTCCACTTAGTTTCCCTTCGACTTAACGGTGATCTATTTCTAAAGAAGTTGATATTAGGCTGTACTGCTCTTAAGGAGCTGCTCATTGAAGGTTGTTATGGTTTTGAGGAGACACTCTATGTAGAGTCTCCGATCTTAGAATCATTAGTAATAAAAGAATCCGCTGTTAAAAGTGATGATGCATTACCATTTATTACTATCAAAGCACCAAATCTTCGGTTCCTTGGTCTCCAAGATGCAGTGGCAAATTATAACATTGATGAACTAAAGTTGCTCACTGAGGCAAATCTTGATCTCTGGGACAGTGAAAGGTATGACGCTGTTGATGAACACGCACTTGAGCTTATTAGAAAGCTCTCTGGGGTGACAAGTCTACGGTTTGGAAGACCTGATGTAAGTTTCACTTTTCTGTTAACTACATGATGCTACTTATTTATTTGTTAAACTGGTCTAATTTTTAACTAGAATTGTTCAATTGTGTGCAGGTTATTTATTGTTTTGAAAATGATATGCCACCCTTTGAAAATTTGAGCCGTTTGCAGCTTACCGCTGATCTAGTTACCTATGAGATTTTAGAATGTGCTCCCAATCTGAAATCTTTGATCTTTGAGGATGTAAGCACATAATTTTTGGGGGGTTTTTGTCTATTGTCTTTAAGAATCGTGTCTCGTTATTTGATCGTTTGAAATATGTTTGGTGTTTTGTTCATCAGATAGATTTGCTGGGTCAGGATTTTTATACTAAAGTTGCGCCTGGTTGTATGTCGTGCCTTGAAAGTTTCGAAGTTTTCTTGCGTAAAAAACATCATATCAAAGTGGTGGAGCATATACTGAAGGTTGCTACAGCCTTGAAGGAGTTGAAAGTGAACTTGTATCCTATGATTATACAGCACGAGAGAGCTGTTTATCAACGTTTATTGGATTTTCCAAGATCCTCGCCAATCTGCCAAGTTAAAGTTGTTCATCTGTACTGATAGGAACTGTTGATCAAAAGGTTAATTACAAGAAGCTTATTTGTTCTGTTCTGTTCTGTTCTGTCTGCAGTCGTATTCACCAATTTGATGAGCTAACCCAGTACCGGCCTGTTGAGCATCCGAAGGTTATTTGAATCCGAAGACTTACAAATATTAGAATAAAATTAACTGTCCCTTTTTATTGTTTAAGTTTGACGCTTTATATTAAATTTATCTGAGCCACAAGGGCAATATAAATATAAATTACAAATGGGGGCGGGAGAATTCGAACCTAAGACTTATTTTACACAGACCTTCAGTCTTAATCACTAGGCCAAGACATAATTAGTATCTTTTGCAAGTTTATTGGTGTGATATTTACAAATCCCAGACATAATTATATTGTGGTAAGAGCTTCATTGTTTTAAAATTAGGAGGAATGCATATTCCAGGTGTGCTAAGAGTTTTATCATTTACCATGCCCGGCCTTGAGATCGATTCATCCACTTTTCTGGTATAGAAGTATATGGTGATCGATACATTGCTGGAGAGGTTGATATTATGTTGTCCAAGAGCTCCTAATTGAAGATTGTTATGGTTTCAATGAGACACTTTGCGTAGTCTGAGCTTAATATGATTAGAAATAGTTGACACCGCGGATCAAAATGAATGTCCACCTTCATGTATTATGATTAAAGCAGCAAATGTTAGGTACCTTAATATCCAAGGTGCAGTAGCAGATTATATGGTTGATGATCTAGATTTGCTCATTGAGGCCGGCAAATCTTAATATATGATGGTTTCTTGAACATTAACTTGCATGAAAAATATTCGGTTTAAGGGTGAGCTACCAGCCTTTGAGAATTGAGAACCTGACCCACTTAAAGCCTATGACTTCCTAATCAAATCAACAAATTAATACTCATACTCAGTCGACAATCAATAGTAAGCAACAATAAGATATATGTAGGCGTGTAGCAAGAAGCTAAACACAATTATTCATCCACAAGTAAAGCTAAATGATAACAAGATTGATACTTAAATTATGTATATCGAATCCAAGAATGAAAAAGCTCAAAAGAATATTTGGCATCTAAACGTAATGTTACAGGATGTCCAAACTGAATCTCCATATCCAGGAGCGCAAAGATGGAAAATAATGATACATCATAACTTTATTTGGAAGAGACCCACTAACTATTAAACTCTCTACATTTTGGGTTTTAACAATCTCCATGTAGAACCACCAATCACAACTCAAAACAATAAGACTATAATCAGAGCCACTTTGAATGCCAAGTAACCCTTCTCAATGTCCGAGTAAGAAAAAATTACATCTCCAGCGGTGGCAATGGAAACAACATAGATCGATAGGTCAACCTCTTTTAGTCGGCTCTTGACTGACCAGCACGAGAAGAGAGGATGATACCAACAATCAGACCGTACAAAGCCAAAGCTTCAGCGAAAATCAGGATCAGGATCATTCCAACGAAAAGCTTGGGCTGCTGGGCGTTAGCTCTGCAACAACCAACTAGTCCATCAGATAAAGTGGCCAAAAATAATAAAACCAAAGATAACATAACAGAGAACCCCCATGCTCTTAACTTGGAGTCGCAGTAGATATATTACCTATTACCAAGTCAATCACTTCACAGAAAAAGGGGGAACAGGGCAGGAATTAAAAAGAAGGAAGAGAAATAACACTACAAGTCTACAACCAAGTTAAGAGCATAAGAGAGAACCATAGAGGAGTTTACAAACATAAGAGAGAAACTGGACATATAGTAAACATCGAAATACATGTACACTACAGCGTATCTCATAAAGAAGCACAGTACACAGAACAAACAACACTAAAAATCAGATAATCAAAAGAAAAAGCAATGCAAAGTACCCATGGTAAAGAATAGAGATGGAGAGTTCATTAGCTGAAAATCAAGCCTCTTTTTTTATGCTATGGCAGTACCAAACTCAAGAAAAAACAGGAAAATAACAAGACGGCCCAAACAGGCTGTGAAGGAAAAGGAAAGAATTCTAAAGGGTGGGAGTGAGTGTGTGTGGGGGGGGGGGGAGGGGGGGATGATTACTAAAACTAAGTGCTCGTATGGCACAATGAAAAATCAAGCCCATCAGAACCACAGAATTACAAATTATGGCTAAAATAAGTATAGGCCACCGATTAATGGTTCTTATAGGAGTTATTTTACCTACAGGAAGTTAAGCTAGAAAGAGTATTTCCTAATTTATATTTTGAACTTGGAAGAATGTTTCATTTTTTTGACATATAGTAATATGACAGCTGTAGCATCACAAAATTTAACATTTGACTACTTGAGTACATAAGAGTGATAAGACACTTTCAGTAAAGGGCCCTTCCAACGGAACTCTAATCAAACCAGTCCGCCTTATTTAAGGCTAACAAATTAAATGGAAAAAAAAAATCATAATTCCCAATTCCAATTATTGATAGTATAAAACAACAAATATATTATCAGGGAAGAACAAATTGATCAAACACAAACCAATTAACAGTGTGCAGGAAAATCATTCAAAGAATAAAGTATAAAAAGATTAATCCCTAGATGGCTTACATCCAGGTTTAAGATAGTCGGCTAGCATTATCAGGTTGGAATAATCGCAATTTATCAAGAATTAAAATAAAGCAGGAGTTAACAGCCCAATTTTTCATCATCGAGCATAAAGAAGGTACTGCCAGCAGGTTTACAGGTCAAAGGCTTAACTTAACTATGATCAATGGCTCAATGCTACAAGAAGAAAATTGAAGTGCAAAAGGACTTAATTTCATGATCTATAACTGGATCTAGTAATAGAGAATTAGAGATGCATATTATATTAGATGAGACCAATGTCATGCTTCCACTATTTTATAAATAACCAAGTCAACAACAAACCTTCCAGCTACAATAATATGTGAAGACTATTTCCTTATTAGCGATACTCTTCAAACATGTAGCATTGACCTCATCAAACACTTACCATGACAAACCTCCACAAATTCAGACCAATTAATAATTATTCCAGCAAGCCAGCAACAGATGCTAAGAACCACTCAATCCCACATTTGAAGTTAACCATTAAACAGCTCACCGCCACTAAAAATCAACAATTTAATAAAGCAACGCATAATGGCAAGCTTATTATACTGCCATTGCAGCCTAGATCCTAAGAACCTTAACAAATAGTTCAAAAACTAACTAAGACGGCAAAAAAAACATACATTTAGCACCAGTGCACCACACAACACAAAATTTTCAACATTTATACTCCCCAGATTCAAAAACAGTTATCACCTAATCTAACAGGATATTCAAGGAAACAACTTCAAACAGATCTACAACAAAAAAAATAATACAAATTCAATTAAACTATATCAATCAATGCTATCAATAATCAAGCGAGATGATACAAAAGAAGAAGAGTGGATATATACCTGACACCGGCATCGCCGACAATACCAATGGCCATACCAGCGGAGAGACCAGCAAGACCACAAGCAAGACCAGAAGAAAGATGAGCATAACCATCAAAGAGGTAGTACGACTTAGCCTTAGGGTTAATACCAGTACTAATGATGACGGCAATAATCAATCCATAAATACCCAAAACTCCAGCCATAACAACGGGTACAATCGATTTCATCACCAATTCTGGCCTCATCACTCCCATCGACGCCACTCCTACACCACTCTTCGCGGTTCCATACGCAGCTCCCATACCTAGAAGCAATCAAATCAATTAATTAATCAAAAATCATCATTCGATCAAATTAACCCTAGATCTATGCAAATTAAGGTTTGAATTGAAGAAAAAAGACAATTGAGATAGGGTTTGACATACAGGAGAAGACGAGAGCGGCAGCGGCGCCGAGGAAGCCGAAGAAGGGAGCAGTTTCATCGCCATTGAAGACTGCAGTAGACATGATTGATTGATTTAATGAATTTGTAGAGATTGGATCTGAGAGATGGAGGTACAACAATGGCGAATCGAATTGGCGTTTTTGGTTTTTTTTCTCTGGGGTTGAGGAGAGAGAAAATCGATCAATAATTATCAGGATTTTCTGGATGGGATCAAAAGCTTTTTATCAAAGAAGGGAAGAGAGAGAAAGGGACACGTGGTAGACTTAATCCTAGTTGTATTTGGGCTAATCAGAAGTAGAGGGGTTTTGTAAGTTTAGCCCAAAACAATCTCCCTGCAAATTACTTAAACCAATTTTTTTTTTTTTTTTTAAGTTTTAATTCTTATTTATCGATTTAATTTTTTATAGAAAATATGTAACTAATTTTTTTAATGACATTATGACATCATCTTTCGGTGATTTTTGCCGAAAAATAATTTCGGGTTGTAATTTAAAATGGATGGATAAGTTTAAGGTTGTAATTAACAAAAATAGAATTTTGAGGTTGTAATTGGCAAATAGAAAACTTTATTAGGTTGTATTTGACAAATTTTCCTTAAAAATGTTACGGAAGTAGCTTTTATAAAACTAACATCGATACTCGATAGCGATTTTGAATAGGTAACAGTTTTACATGGACGATATTTTAAAAAATAGTATAGGACATTCTAAGTGTTAAATACTAGGCCAATACTTCATTGAAAACAAACATTCTAATATGAAGATATCTATATTTCGTCTAGATGGATGTGCCGAAGTTTATATATGAATATGATCAATGGATCATTCGATTAAAAATTTGCCACTCTTTAGAAACAATGGTTAATGATCGAGAAAATTGGAACTTATTGTCTTACTTTACAGGTAGGATGGGGAGAATAAAAACGAACTACTCCAGTATTTTAGAGGATGATAGGAGACAATATAGAATTATTTATTTATTTTGACATAGGATAAATTTGCATTATGAAAGTAAGTACAATAAACTAAACTACCCCCGTCCCTTAATACTCGCACCGCTTTTCTTTTCGGGTCTTCCCTTAATACTTACACCACTTCTTTAAATGATTTTTTTTACCAATATTATATTATTTCTGACGCTTACCTACTAACCCACCTACACCCATACTCCCTACAAAAAATCATTTAAAAATTCACACCCCCACTCACCACTCCCACCCCTTACACATTTTCCACTAACTATATTAAAAAAATACCACGCTATCAACTAACACCCATTAAATTAATAAGTCAATTCAAGAGTCTTAAACTCCAAACCGGTCAAACCGGTGCGAGTATTAAGAGACGGGTTGAGTAGAACATTAGGGTCTTTACTCTTTAGAGAGTTAGAGACTAATACAACAAAAATACAAAACATTGATAGCCGAGAGGACAGTAGGTTCTACTTCTGTCGGCCCCTTGTTTGTCGAAATGACCTTCCTTGCACAATTCAGTGACCCATTAGAAATTAGCGTGCCAAACCCACTGTTGGATGTAGTTTTCGTCTTACAAGAGAAAGCGAATGTCGGGGTGGTAACCAATGTGAGGCATACTTGCTAACATGTTAACCTTAGAGGACAAAGAAAGAAGTGAAAATTTGACAATACCACAAGATAGTTGGAAAGATCTTGTGATCGACTATTCGACTCACAAGCATCTTAAGCCACGAAGCGTAACTCAACAAGCATGCTATAAACCCCAAAAATTTGGGAATAATACAAGTAATTGTACAAAATATGTGGGAGTGGGACAAAGATTCGGACCCAAAATCAAAGTTCATTTACGATTGGTACACCAAACGCCAATTAGCCATAGGCAACAACCTGTTTGGCAATTGGTTGTTGGTTGGTTCACCTGGCTGGTTTGACCGACTATTTGTGTTGGTTTTTTATGTTGGTTGTTTGTCTGCAGATTTTCTAAAAATATTTTGATAAAGTTGATTTTTGGCTACTAATTGTTTCATACAAAATGTAAACCCAACCACCAATGTAAAAAGCTAGTCTTACAAGCTTTTAAGAGCTGACTTTATAGCCAACAAAAAACCATTTACTAGACATGTGTTCCAAAAGCCAATAAAAAAGCAAGGCCCAACGTCTCAGCAGTCCTTTTCATTCAAATATAATTGTCATGTTTCATTCAATTTATACTATCTACGGAGTACATGACAACAATTAATTCTGGGAATAAAAACTGTACACGGATTAGGAAGTGATAAAAACAGGGGAATAATCAAGAACTCAAAGTTCAATGGAATTTTACACTGACTGGCAATATTACCATTACAAATACTCAGAAGTCGCAACAGCGGTGAGGAATGCCTAACCTGAAATCAAACGCTCACAAAAATAACCATAAACTAGTCAGAGAAAATTACTCAGAACGTCAAGCAGCTCCCAAAGTCCCAGCAACGTCTATCTGTATTCAAAACTGTGAAATACTTTCAGGTAAAAAATAGTGGTTCATACATATTAACATCTTGTCATCTTCAACTATTTCCTGATATGGCTGCTAAACAAACCATAACGTGCACTCTTCTCTGTTCTCCGTCAATTACAGATCAGTTTCCTTTTCTCTGCAAATGAAAGAATTGCATGTCCTCCTCCTCTTTGTCGATTTGTTTCAGAACTCTGATGAATAAATACTTGACAGCCATAAATCTTACATCATCCTCGCATCAATTAAAACAGTAACATCTGTTTTATTTTAATTTAACCACAAGTACAAGTGTGTAACTCTTACTCTTCTCTTCTTGCCATGCAGCGCTGAGCCTCAAGTGACAAATGAATGAATCGCAAGTTAGTATCTCATTGATTTAATTTCATTACTTACAATAATCAATATCTCAATGACTAAACTTCATTACTTACAAAGTTACAATATACAATATACTCCCTCTGCGTGGAGTTTATAGTCACATACTAGTTTAGATGCCTGGGAGAAGTTGTCACATTTCCTATTAATAGAGTAATGCTTTATGATTAAAATTCCTAATATGCCACAACATAAATTAAGTGATAAGAAGAGGGATTAAAATGGCCTTACTACAAAATAAAGGGTCTCATTATGAAACGATATCTTCTCTAAACGAACTAGAATCTTGTATCATCAAACTATTACATACCATAAGTATAAGCAGAAATAGAATTTTTTAAAAAAATTTATTACCTATTTCATCATGTACCTCCCCAGTCCACCCAAGCAAATATACACAATTCCTGATAAAAAATTAAGGTAATAATTCTATTTCCACTTACCTTGTGCAGATTCAGACTGGTTTAGCTTGTTTACATACTGAATCCATCCTTTCCAAAATAATGACTTCCATCAAGTCTATCTGAAAAAGGGACATGGAAAAGAAAGAAGTCCATAAGTAACATAGACTTCAAAAATATATTTCATGAAATCAAGACAGTCAGTCACTCAAACAAACCAGATAAAATATTGACATACACGACTTTCATTGTCATTCAACCTGTAAAGGAACAAACATAACTTTCAACCTACAACCGTGGTGAAAATAACAGCACCAAGGGCCAAGCACCTCTTCTCACCAGATCAGAGTTAGTGAGTGTCCCTCCCTCGTATGCATCTCACTTGTGCCACAATCCTCTTATGCAAATCCGGTTTGTGAACAAGCCAAAAGATACCTCTGCAGGCAGCCATGCATATCCTCAAAAAATGCATCCATGATGAAGATGGGCATATCAAAACATCCAAGGAAGCAGAAAAGGTTTTCGTTTCCCAAAGCCACCACAAAACTTGCTTTCTAAGCTCAAAAGGGAGAAGGAAAAAATATTTAATGAAAGTAATGAACTTCCCAGAGAGAAGAAAGATGTTGTATACTAATTGAATCAATTCTATTCTGTACAATGTTAAAAGACAAAACTGAGGTTTTCATCTATGAATAATCCCTGTGCAAAAGGAAAAAAGAAAAAAGAAGTTGGGGTGTTCTTTTCCACCCTGAGAGTACAATTCTGATGCAGAAGAAAAGAATGCATTCAAAAACCACGTTTTCTTCAAATGGAATTGGTCTCTTTGGCAGACAAGGAAGAGGTCGTAAGACTTGCTTCACATCATCAGCAGAGGCCTAGACAAAGCTCAGACAATACTTCCGTGAGATTTTCACAATAACTTCAGCAAGGCCAGATAAGCTGCGTAAATCCACCCAAATTAGACAACAGGAAATTCTCTATCTGTTTCTCCTTTACATGAAAAATATCTATGAGCAACTTGTCTTAGCAAATGCCAATAGATGTGTCAAACCAAGGTTTCTATTGTCCGCTGTCCAACAATCCCCAGGTCACCAACTTCTATGATGGCTTGTGTGTATTGCATACTACTGCAGCCCATCAAGGCTTCCCTACTGGCTTCATTGGCATGTGCCTCTCGATCAACTTGTCAACAAAAGCGCGAATCTGCGATTCATCAACCAAAACATATTATATAAAAGTAAACAAGTAATGATATAAAGAAGCCATTCATATTATATTATTAATAATCATATTAGAACACTGTTACTCTTTTTTTGTTTTAAATAACATTGTTATTCCTAAGCATATTCGAGTATATTAATCAGGGCAAATAGTGCAACTTTCAGCCACCATTTGCAGAGCATCCAAAAGAAGTCCTAATTCTCAAAGGAAGACAGACCCCAGTTAGCTTCTACATTTTTTTATGAAAAATATCAAATCCTATTTTTGTATGCTAGGGTTAACATGCAAAAAGAAATAAAAATTTATAGGAGCAGAAAAGGACACAAGAGCAAGATAAGACAACAACAAAAAGAAAAATACTCCCCCGTCCCTAAATAATACAAGTAGGTCACAATTGGTTGGGGGTCATTTTTAAGAATACAACTATAATTACCAGAATTGTCCCTCACTATCATAATTTTACATCTCAACCCACCATTGTAGTCTTTCTTTAAAATTCTTAGTTAAAACTTAAAAGTACCATTGAGAGTAACATAGAAAAGTACAACGTTTAACTTATTTAATTTAGTATTAGGCCATTTTTTTGGGAAAACCCAACTATTGAGAAGCAGAAGGAATAACACTTAGATCTATAATAATAGAAGAATTTGGATAAAAAAAAGACAACAGCAAGAATAACTATGGGAGTCCGTCAAAAAAAAGAGGGAGAAAAATAGGGGCAAGCCTCACAATCAGATTAAAGGAAAAACTCAGTATTAAGGCAACAGCTGAAGGGAAACTAAGTCTCACCTTGTTCTTGCGCTTAAAATCAAGAAACTCGCAGACAGCCATTGCTTTCTCCGCATCAGTTGTCTGCTCCATGACCTGGAAAGGTGACAAAAATGATGTCAATGTATTGTGAGTTGCACTAAAAAACATTTGTGGGGCACCCAAATAATTCCCTTTGTGTATTTTGGTAGGGCGAGATAACATATAAAGAAATTATTGAAGGGAAAATGTATCCAACCTTCGTTGAACTCTTTTTCATTATCGACTTATAACCATCTTTATCAATCTTCCTAGCTTTATACAAAGGCATAAGCAGTGAAGCTACATAATCCACAACACCTTGCTTAATATGCTCAGTTCCTCTGTGTTGGTCAGCAGCCAAATCCTTGTTTATTGTCACCTGTGAAACAGAACTCTCATTCACCAGTCCCTCTGTCTTCCTTGTGACATGTCTTGACATTGTGCTTGAATCTTCCTCATCCTCAATATGAACGGAAGATTGAAATTCATACTCAGCAGCTGCAGCTTGGCACTGCCATCTCTCAATGGCGTGGTAGTCCTTCATCCCGTCACTACCAGAAGAATCAACCCAAGCTTTAGTAAATGCAGTGCTGTCCCCAGCCACACTTTCTCCAGAATGCTCTCTCAAGTTCAATTGGCATGCCATATCATTGGAATGGCTCCGCTGAGAATAGTTATCGGTTGACATTCTTGAATTGTCAAGATTGGCACATGTGGCAGAAAAATCAACAGACCAATCTCTAACTCGACAATTTCTCGAGTCTATTTCTGATAAACAGTCTTGTCTTCCCAACACACCACCAGACCACCTTTTTCGCTCAGACTCGTCCATTAGTGAATATTGCTCTCGTCTGGCAAACTTCTGGAAAGACGGTACCTTGGGTAATTGCATCATGCTCACTCTAGCTTCGCATGATGCATAAGCCTAGCAATAAGCAACAAAAGTAAATTATGAATATTTAAATGATGAACAAGCAGTTCCTTTAAATCAACAGTAGCATACCCGATTTTACCCCATTCAAAGACAAGAGAAGATGATCAAAGGCCAAACACACAGCATATAAACAAGTGATGACAGTTTAGAAAACAAATATCTGAGTTGTTATTATGTATTACATTTTAAATTTATCTTTAATTCTTGCTATATGGAACTAACTCAATCCTTTACAAAGCAAAGCATTATACATTTATACTTCCTGCTATTTCTTCTGTGTCTGCAGTTTACGTAAGGCTCACTAGCTAAAAGCCCTCATCATTTATGATAATTCCCCTTAAAAGATATTTCTTCTATTCGTTTTTAGTTGGCACACTTACTTTTTAGAGAAAGTTCTTTTCAGTTGACACACTTCTTATTTTGGTAAGTTTTGTAATGTGAATTTCCTAATTCAACCTTACATGGGTATGTGAGTATGTGGGGTATGTGTATACATGGTTAGTGTGTGACTGGATAGGGGTGTTTTTGTCTATTACCTTCCTTTGTCACCTTTTCTTAATATGTGTGCCAAACTAAAGTGCGTCAACTAAAAAAGAACAGAGGAAGTATTAGTTGCTAAACAAGTTAAAGTATTCCTTTCTAATTTCCTACTCAAAGTTCTTGTCATTGTCATTTCCGTCTCCTTCTTGTAAGTTTCATTTATAAGCTGATTATGTTTGCATTTATAAGCTGATTCAAAGCATAAATGATGGGAAGGCAACAAACCTCAGCAGCCGCTACAGCAGCAGCACGAGCAGCATCTGCAGCTGCAAGAGCAGCTTGTTCTTCTTCAGACAACGGAACGTTCCCATCTTCCTCTAACTTGTTACCTGGTCCGCCGTTTGAAACTTGTGATGCTGATGATCGAGCATCTATTTTTGAGCCAAACCCAGTTTCCAGTTTCACTTGCTTTACAGCTAGCTTCTTTGAGCTCGGATTGACCTTATTTCCAGCTGCAGAATGCTGCACATGTATAGGAGGTTTCCTCGAACCTGGATCTTTCCCTTTCGCTTTTGAAGAATCTGAATTTGTCATGTGTCTCAATAACTTCAAGCCACCATTAGTAGTCTTCTCCTTGCGGAAAACCTCAATCCACATGTTAACCAACTGGCTTGCGATGCTGCGTATATCACGGCTAGTATGAACACAGACTTTCTCTTTGACAGTTTTTCCAATACCTACATTTAAAACCATAGTATTTACATATGAGAAATCTACTGAAAGTTGCCATACTTCTTATGCAGGAAAACACACAAATCATCTTAATATCACTGTTAAAGCACAAAAACCTTATTTCTGCAAGGAACAGACAGGAGTTTAATTGAAGGAAAAGGAACAGTTGAAAGAGGATTGCAATATAAGCACAAACCTATAATTTTGTTAAAAGAAATACAGAAACCATCACTATCACGGAACAAAGAACACCTAGCAGGGGGGGGGGGGGGGGACTTGTGTATACCTGACAGCCGGACAGCTACCAAGTCTCTAGAGACCAGAACAAGTATATGGACACAGAGACGCAGAAGTTGAGTTCCATTCTTTCCCATGGAATCCTGCAATATGTAAGAGAAATCTTAAATACCAGAATAGATCCAAACAATCTCTAATTTTCAGTAGTAGGGAGTAGGGACTTCAAAGAAAATATACAGCAATAACATTTGTTGTGTCGATCTTCTGTACGAAGGACAGAATTGCCAGTACAAAACTCACCAGTATCCACGAGTTGAGTATACTGAGCCCTTCTTTAGTCCCAGCAACAGACTTCAGAGATTCAACAGGAAGACTTAATAGCTCTTTAGCCAGACGCAATCTTCCAGCTGACGTTGTGGCACTAAAGAACATATCCTGTAGTAAACTTTCTGTAGCAAAAAACTGGGATCTATCTGATGAACTCTTATAGCGGATAATGGAGAGATCAATTGCATCAAGCCTTCTTGTAATGTCCTTAACTTCATTCCTCTGGCTGTTTGATTGTCTCTGTGCAGCTTCAACAGCTTCTGCTTCAGCTCTGTAATCATTACCAGTGGTCAATATGTCAATTATACGAACTGCCTCTCGCAGCCCACTCATCATTGCACCACCTACTGTATCTGGATGCTCCTTGCAGGTAGCTTCACCAGCAAAAAACAAACAGTTTTCAACGGGTCTACCTATTATGTCATAGTCCTCGCCAGAAGCCCCAACAGCAACATAAGAGTACGCACCATAACTAAAAGGATCTCTTCCCCAGTCCGTCACTACTGATGCAACGGGATCAGGAACAGAAGTGTCACCAAATAATTTGCGTAGAACCCTTAAAGCATGATTTACATGATCAGAGGGGCTTAAATTTTGTCCTTCTTTAGCTGCTTTACCAACCACTAATGCTATGAGAACAGGAGCTCCAACTGTTTTCTGAATGTTCCAGAACATAAAGCAGCGGCCTCTAAGGTCAGAGTGCTCAGCAGTAGCTCCAAAGTAGTCCACACTATCATCCCAAAAAACTTCTGGGAATTCCAGAACTACTTTGTTGAGAACACCAAAACCCAGCCGCTGGATTGCTGAATGTTTCCACTTCGGCAATGGTGGGGAGAACTTAATGGATTCAGCCTTTAAGCACCCAAGTGGCACAGTAATCAAAATAGCATCTCCGGTAAATTCATTACCACTAAATGTTGACACTTTTACCTTGTGTGAGCAACTATCTGATCCTACTGAACCCAGTACACCATAAGAAATGTCAGCCACCACCTGGTTCAAATGGATGGAAAGTCCTTGAGCTATAGATTCCACAACAGCACCATAACCTCCTTTAATCATACAATGCGCACCTCCAAATCCTCCATAGGCATCATCCTGGTTCCAATGAGGAAGAGATACTTCCTTTAGCAACGCTGCACACCCATACTCCAAATGAGCAAAATGCCAGTCCATAACTCTCCTCTCCAGAGGACTAAGTGTTTCATCCCTACAATCATTCTGCTTTGCAGGATGGCAGCCTTCAGAGCCCTTTTCATGGTTGAAAGTTCCAGTCAATGGTCGCAACATCCCATAATTTCCATTGTCTGTTCCAGAGAGGATTTTTCGGCGTCTTTTAAGACCATACTCTAAACCGTCTTCAAGAGACATTCTTGTAGCACTTTCCCCTTTTTTTGCAACAACAAACACCATATCATCAAGAAGACTATTGAACTCGGCTTCTAAAGCTTCATCAACATCAGGAGGCACCTTTTGACCAGTTCTGATATCATAAAGTGGACAATCACTGTTTAGTATTGTCAACTCAAGACCCAACTGAGCGCAAATCAAGGATGAAGGATCAGGTCTTCTTTCACTAGCCACATCAGCCTCAACTCCTGTTATAATACTCGCCCCGAGATCCACAGGCACTGAAAGTGATGAGCGGTCTGTATAAACCCGACCACCAATCCTACTCCTAGCCTCAAGCACAGTGACAGAAAAACCTTGCCTTTGCAAATGGCGCGCTGCAGTTAAACCTGCAGGGCCAGCTCCCACAACTATGATCCTTTTCTTGTTTTCCAAGTCGCATGCATTGGCCTCCAAATGCTCATGAGTCAATGGCAGAGAAGTGTCTGCAGCATTATCAAGACTCTTCCCAAGTATGTCAGCAGTCAAGAAGCCCGATTCAACGATTTCTCTAGATGCTTTCACATCAATACGTTGCTCATCAAGTTCCCCTACACCTTGGCATTCATCGAGCTGCTTATCAACAGATAGATCAAGTACTTTTTCAATACCACCTTTCACAGCTTTATCAACAGATAGATCAAGTACTTTTTCAATACCACCTTTCACAGCTTCTCCTGGGAGGTTCTCATCAGATAAAGCAACACCATCCTCTGCCTTAGGAAATGTATCAAGGCTTTTGACCTGACCGAGGATAAAGGATACTCCATCTACTGAGTCAGCAACAGAAGCCCCAGAACCCCCTTCGAACTTCTTTTCTCCCAACAGTTTGTAGTTCCCTGAAGTGGGCTCTGCCTTCTCTTTGTTAGCAGCAATTCCAGCATTAATATATCCCTGTTCCAAGTATTTGTGAGAAAAGACAAGGGAAAACATCAGAAGAGAAGAAAGTGAAAGTAATGATGGAAGAAAAGATGGAACGCTAAAGTAATTATGATCCAGTAATTGCTACTCACACTTTGGTCAAGAAATGAGTAGATATCCCTCATCAAGGAAGCACGATGAGGTTCATCATCAGCGGGAGTGAAAGCAATGCCACAATCAGCAAGAGGCAACACACGGGTGACATCCTTGTTCCAAAGACTTAAAATCTTGTTCCTGCATTGCATCAAACCAAAAATTCCAATAACAAATACAAACAAGAGACATGCAGACATATCTCTGGAAATCCTAATACTTTTATCAAACTGACATTCAGAGTTAGACAAATAGGAATTGACAGCAATGGTTTCCAAGAACTGTTTCCCATAAATCATGTCTTTCATAAGTATGCCTTGAACAAAATACATGAATCAAGAGGACCACGATGTCTACTTCCACATTCCAATGGGATTATTGGCTTTCCAACATGAAAGAAATTAAAAATAAATTCACGACAAAAATTAAATATCTCAAAATTATCTACAAAAACCATGGTACAGCACCTGACAACTTTATCACAATAAAGAACATTTGGGAGAATGAACTTCACTCGAATCTAATAACACCCTGAAAATCAACTAGCACTCTAAGAAACTCTACAACGATCCAGTTCTAAACAAAGTACTAACCTGCATTCCAAGTATTCTTGCATTCCACCTTTGCGTTTCAAGACCTCCTTGAACTTGATCTTCTCCACAAGATCAGCTGCACGAGCTTTTAGACCAACTGACACTGCAGCAGCTCCACCAACCTCAAAATCAGGATCCGCAGTTGAAGAGGAGTTAAATCTCTCGTTTGACTGAACGCCCTGGCCTCTATCTACGGGATGATAGGAATCAAGAGAACCTTGCTCGTGCATCACAACCTCCCAAGCAACATCACCCTCATACGCCATATCGCCATCTTTCCTCTTTTTAGCTCTGCGGACAGCACGGTCATTCAGCACAGAATTACACTGGTTGTTTGACTCGGGAAAGCATCCCGAATCTTCTTGATAACCGCCATCCTCATCTGGTGTGACGGACGGGGAGAACAATCCGTTCGCTCCTTCATTGATTTCAATTCCGATGGGGGTATCACCTTCATTACTTTTATCAGCACACAATTGATCAGCTCTTGAAGTTACCATGTCATGATTCTGAGTACAGCCAATATCAGATCTAACAGCAGCCTCACGTTTGGTTGGTTCACAGAATTCTTCCACAAAATCTGATTCGGAGATAGAACAGGGAACATAATTCACCATGCTGCTGGAAGTTAGGGGTACAGAATTCCCACCTCCATTCTGGGGTTGAGCACCTGGGGAACCCGAAGAGTGATGGTTATAAGCTTTTGCAACAGGAAACTTATTTGTATCCTTTTCACAGATTTTATCTGATGGAATAATCTGAGGCTGCTCCTGGATCATTTCAGACTCCTTACAAGATTCACCAATATTGAATATTACTCTTGTCTTCTCAGAACAAGCAACAAATTGGGACACTGGAAATGAATGGTCCAAGCAAGTGTCACCATATCTATCGTCACCAAGTCCCGTACTTATATCAGTAATCATACCATCAGTATGTACAGGATCCCTGATTGGTACATTGCCAGACTCTTCAACAATTACAGCGTCTAAATCCTGATCCCTAGCTACCTCACTGTTGGGAGCAATAGGGCTGATTCGACCACTACCAAATAAATAATCTTCTGATTTCTGACTATTACTTCTAAAGTTTGCATCTAAAATAGAATTCTTTCCAATTGTATATTGAAAATCTAAGGAAACACCGTCTGAGCTTGGACAGTGATCTTTATCCCGCAATTTCTCTCCCCTCCTAGACTTTGAACCAGAAGCAGGACGCAGCTTCTTGCGTACACCAGACTGTGTCTTCCTTAAAAATGAGGACAGAGAATCTGTCAAAATGTCATGTGAAGGGCTAGTAGATGGACCTTCTTTCCCCTCTTCCTGATCACGTAATGCACGGTCGTCTGGTACCTCACTGTCATCTGTCTCTACTGAAACCTTGTGACTCTTTGTAGCTGAAGAAGACTTGGACCTTGTACCCTTCTTCTTATGTTTGTTTTCAGGACCAAACAAACCTTCCCGTCTCTTCACCTGGTTTTCAGATGATTTACCATCTAGCATCTCAATGTCATCTGCTTCAACAAGTATACCAGGACTCTTTTCAGCCTTGGACCTCTTAACTTTTTCATGTCGCTTCTTTTCTAGCTTTTGGCTGATATTTAAATCTGAAATCACATTACCAGCTCCACCCTCAGCATCTTGGGCCAACGTAGTTACCAGACTCTCATCCTTCTGTGAACTATTCAGACATTCACCTGCGAGTTCGGCCAGTTTCGACACCAAGTCCCTCTTCACTAAACTCCCAGGGCTACTATCTTTCTTCGGACCCTTCAACTTCTTCCTAAAGCTAGCTAAGGTATCCTCCATTCCCCCTAAATCCCCATCTACAACCTGAACTGTCTCCCCCTTAACCCCTACCTCCTTAACCTTCTCACCATCCGATCCCAACTTAGCCTTCTTCGGGTTTCTCTTGCTTTTCAATTTGAACAACGACCCAATCGGCTCATCATCATCAGAATCTACATTAATCTCAACCCCTTTAGACCTCTTTTTGAGACCAACCTTTATGTCCTCACCATCCATTTTCTCCCTCGCCCTAACTTTCAACAAAACCACAACCCTCCTGTCCTAACCCTAACCAAACACCTCGGATCAGATAAAAACATACAACCCTTTAATCCTAATCAAAGTTAGGGCATTTCCTATCTCTATAACCCAATCATTCAAACTCACAATTCAGCAAAAAAAATCAATTCCTCAGCAAATTCAACAACATTCAATCATTTCAAGCAACACCCAGAATTCCAATAACAAAACCCAAATCACCAGTGCTAAAACGAAGTATTCTAATTCTTCAAAAAAAAACCTTTTCCCTGTATAATGCCAATGAAACAAACAAAACAACAATTCATAAACTAGGGTTTTTGGGTTCCTGAGTAAATAAAAACACCAAAAAAACGAAAAGGGGAGATCAGAAATTACCTGGAAAGTGAGCAACAACAAAAAAAACCCAATTGAAATTCTCGAACAAAGAGCGCCTGAAGCTTCAGATGGTGAAGCTTTGATACAGCAATGAAAAAAAAAATCACCTTGAAGTGTAGAAATATAAAGGGTGTTATTATATAATCTCAATGGATTTTTTGGGGAAGAATATAACGCATGTGTGTTTGTGTGTGTTTTCACTGGGAGGGAAAAGAAGAGGCCTTTGTGTTTTGGGAGGAGAGAGAAAGTAGAGTCAGCGGGGGGAAGAGGAGAGAGGGAAGGGTGGAAAAGGTGATTTGTACTTCGTGTTGTTGTTCACTATCCTTCTTGATTCTATTTGATGTTATGGTAATTAATGGATGAATCATGATAGTTGTTAGTTACAACTTGTAACTATTGAAAATGTGTTGTGTGGGGGTGGATGGTGGATTAAACATGTGAGGATCGGAGGAGTGAGCAGGGATGATCGGAATGCGGAAATGGTGATCTGCATTAACAGTTTTATATAAGATCATACTAGTGGCGTGAAATTAAGCATCTTGAGAGCGGGAATGGTAATTGTTAGTAGGAGATTTGGAATATGTTAATGGATGCTCTGTATTAAATGGTTAATGATATTGTCATTGGAAATTAGATAGTGTTGTAATGAATTTATAATGACAGAGGTATAATATTGGGCATATTGTCAAGTGTATTAATGTCGGTAATCTAGGATAGTTTTTTTTTGTAAAAGGAAGTATTGGTGGCGCGAAAGTAAGCATGTTGGGAGCAGGAATGGTAATTGTTAATAGGAGATTTGGGCGATGTTAATGGACGTTCATGTTTTGTATTAAATGGTAAACGAAATTGGCATTTGGAAATCGTGAAGTGTTGTACGTGCATAACGTGTAATTAAAGAATATCTATTTATCATGATTAGTTAAGTGCATTAATGTCAGTGATTGTTGATAACAATTTTGTATCAAATATGTATATATATGATGGTAGCGCGAATTAAATTAACTTAGTAAAGCGCGCGAATTAAATTAACTTAGTAAAGCGCGCGAAAGTATAGTAGTTAAGCAAAGGTAGAAATGTGTTATGTATGCCCTGATTTTTGAATTACTATTTGTTGGAACGCGCGTGGTCCCCCAAGTTATCAAAATTAACTATTAAAATTACTTATATAAACTGATAGGGTAATTAGTCTTGAATTAGGTTATATAGGCACATTAGTGGTCACTTGTTATAGAAATGTCTTGTGCATGCTCCCTTTGTAAAATAAACAGCAAAATCGAAAGAAAATTAGCCTGACAATGTGTTAAAAAATGTTATTCGTGGAAGTATGCTCCCCTTGTAATACATGGGCACGAAAACATGACAAAGATAACACGTTTTAGGAAATTGATATGATGCTTGCTTCATATTCTCTGTAAAAGCTCAAAAATCATACTTCAATAGTCTATTACTTGAGTTTTTAAAAGGGTCCTATTTCCAAAAGATATGGGGGCCTTTTCTTAGGAACATGTAGCATATAGCTACTTATTCTTATAGAAAGTCTCAAAATTAAAGTAGTTTTTACACAACAATTACTCGATAGTATAAAAAACAAATGAGAGGTTTACTAATGCTCCAAAGTGCTATTAGGCACTATGTTCATCTTCTTCTTCAAGAACAAATGTCTCGAGGCACAATTCCAGGACATTGTTCCTAGAAAGACGTCATTATTGAGCCAATTTCGATTAGGAAGTAGAATAGTGCATAGCGTTTCGACGCATCTTTGAAGACCTCATGATTAACCTGTCAGTAGACATATTTGTCAGTTAGATAGGTATATCACAAGTTTTAAACTTTAGAAGTAAATTGAAAGTACAACTTTGATAATAGGTTGGAGGGTAATTGATCTTGTAATATTCTGATCGAATAGTTTTAAAAATCTTTAGTGAATGTGGTAGAAGGCATTCTGCCGGTGTACCGGTTCCATCACGAACTCAAACTTAAAAGTGTCTTCTCTCTCTTGCTTGTCTTTTGTGGTTTGGCAAGTTTTCGAAGATTCTTGTTAATTGGTTAAGATATCATTGTTTCTGTATAAATAAAGGAATCAAGAAAAACTCTTCTCCTAATAAAATTGATATCATATCCCCCCCAAAAAAAAATTAGATCATACCATAGTGAGATGATATTATACACTTCCTTTGTGTTCTAACATATCGGTTTTCACGATGTCCAACGAATAACAAACTATAATTTCATTGTTCTCCCTCTCTCCCCTCCCTTCCCCTCCATCTTTCATTCCCAATCCCTCTTTCTTCTTTACTTTGTCTTTTATGTTTGGAATTGCTTGTGTTTTGGTTACGTATAAAACAAATCACTCTAAATTATCTCTTAAAGGTTAAAAGCTAGTACTTTCTATCTCTTCCTCACTTTTTATGCGCACGCATCCTCTCATCTCTAGCCCTTATCCCTCCTACTTAGGGATGTCAGTGGGGCGGGTTTTGCGGGAGACCCGCCCCGCATCCGCCCCAAGTAGGCGGGTGGGATGAAGGTAGGTTTGGCGGGTGATGGGGCGGGGATGGGTATAAAAATCGTACCCGCCATGGGTGATGGGGCGGGTGTGGATTTTGTGTTGAACCCGCCCCATCCCCGCCCGCCCCGCCCCATCCCCATTCTCCCCGCCCCATCCCCACTCGCCCCGCTTCATACCCGCAATGGGTGATGGGGTGAATTTGGATTTATTTGCATCTTTAGGTGATAATATAAATTTAGGTGAGATTTTTATATTTTTTGTTTGGATTTTTTTTGTTATGACGAGTATTTTTTTCGATTATATAAGTTACTTTAGTCATAAGGTATTTTTTTTCTATAATTAACTTTGATTACTCCGTATATATGGCAAATGTTTGCTAAATAAGAAAAATTAGGCGGGTATTAGCGCGGGTATGAAGCGGGGATAAGACGGGGATGGATACCCAGTTGGGTGGCGGGGCGGGGATGGATTTTAGCTTACACCCGTTGGGGCGGGGATGGGGATGGACTTTGTACCCGCCATAGGTGATGGGGCGGGGATGGGGATGAAAATTTTAGGTGGGGATGGGGATGGAGGGACCTACATCCGCATCCGCCCCGCCCCATTGACATCCCTACTCCTACTGTTTGCAGTTGTCTTTTGTGGTTGGCAAGTTTACTAAGGGGCCGTTTGGTTGGAGAAGGGGAAAGGGAATGAGAATGAGAATGGGAATCAAGGAGAATGGAATGAAAACCCTTTGTTTAAGAATGTTGTTTGGTTTGTCCATTCTTCTCCCCTCTCTCTCTCTCCTAAGTAAGATAATAAATAAATAATAAATAAATAATACTCCCTCCATTCCTTTTTGTTGTACCCATAAGGAATGTTGGGGGTATTTTAAGAAAACTGAATCTTGGGTTGTATTGGGATATGGGTAATGATTGGGTGTAAGAATAATGATTGTGTGTAAGAAAAAGAATAAAGTAAAGAGAGAGAAAGTATTAAATTAATTGGGGAAAAAGTAGATATTTATTAAAGTATTGAAATAAATCAGCAAATAAATTCAGTCACATGGGGCCATGGGACCCATCTGAGATTACATGGACCAATAAGAAAGCAGCAAACAATGAATCACGTTTTTTTGGCTGGAAATTTTGGCCAAACTGTTGACTTTCACTTTTCCCTCCAAAATTTTCCCAAAATAAAAAAACAGGGGATTACATTTTTCCCTCCAAATTTTTGAGGGGTTGTAAAAGTGAATTCCCTTTATAAATAGGGTCACTTTCTCCCACAAAAGAACAAAATCTGACTAAAACCAAGTTCAATAAATACACCAAAAATTCTTCCTCAATTCAGCATTAAAGAGCAAAAAAACAGGGGACTTAATGGCTTCAGATCAAGAGGATGACGATTTCCTCGGTTTTTCTGATGATGAAGGCGACGGCATTAACTCCGATTCTGACTCGGAGGAAGGTGATGATGCTGCTGACTTGGTACAAGCTTCTCAAAATACTGCTGCTGAATTTGGGGACATTGGGTTTAATGAAGATGTACCAAACAGCACTGAATATGTACAGCAAGTACCAGAAGTAGAAGGGAAAGGGCAGCAGCAAACTACCAACTTTCAAGAGGTACCCTTTCTTTTTGATTTGAACTTTCCACCACCATCAGAAAATGCATCACCTCATCATCATCAAACAGCAACACACACAACAGATCATCACAAGCCAAGGACTCCAAGAATACATAATGAATTGAGGCTAGAAATATTGGTGTTCCTGCTCAATAGAAAGATTCCAGATTCAGAAACTTTGTTGTATGGGGCAATAAGGGATGCAGTCATAGAATATGATTACACCAGAAAAACCATAGGCAAAATATGGGACATAGCAAAGAAACAGAAGGCAGCAATGAATTCATATATTGTGCAAAGCCAATATCACAGATGTGGAAGGAAAAAGGTTCAAGTCTCCTATGACTCAATTGCAAAAATAGGCATGGGGGACAGAACATGCATCGTAGATCTTGCAAGAATGCTGAATTTGGGACCAACAACAGTATGGAGGCTCATCAAGAGGAAAATTATAAAGCCACACTCAAGTCCCTTGCATCCAGGCATTTCAGAAGCATGCAAAATGGCAAGGATAAGGTGGGCAATCAGACTGATAATGGACTACACTATACCACAAGAACCAACATATTACAGCATGTATGACTTCATTCATATTGATGAGAAGTGGTTTTATTTGACTCAAAAAAACCAGAGAGTTTATCTTGCAAACAATGAACCCTATCCACACAGAAGTGCAAGTTCAAGAACCAAGATACCAAAATTCATGTTCATGGCAGCAGTAGCCAGACCAAGGTGGGGTGAAAATGGGGAATGTGAATTTGATGGTAAAATAGGCATATTTCCATTCACAAATGCAATTGCAGCCAAGAGGACATCAAAAAACAGACTCAAGGGGACCATTGAAACAAAGCCAGTGAAGTCTGTAAATCAAATAGAGACAAGGGCAATGATGATCAACAACCTAATTCCAGCAATCAAGGCCAAGTGGCCACCACATGAAGGGGAAAAGGTCATCTATATCATTCAAGATAATGCAAAGGCACATATATTGCAAAGTGATCCTGAATGGCAACTACACTACAAACAAGATGGGTTCACTTTTGTGTTGACTCAACAGCCAGCAAACAGTCCAGATTGCAACATCTTGGACTTGGGATTTTTCAGGTCAATACAATCACTTATGCACAAGAAAATGCCTAAAACTGTGGAGGACTTAAGTGGAGCAGTGTATGATTCTTTTAATGAGTTGCATCCTAAGACATTGTCTAATGTGTGGATGAAATTACAGTTTGTTTCTAATGAGATTCTAAAACACAAAGGCAACAATGATTACCAACTTCCACACAACAAGAAGAAGATTTTAGAAGATGAAGGCAGACTGCCAGAGCAAGTCAAAGCACCTATATGGGCAGTTAATGAATGCATGCAACTCTATGATGAATGGAAAGCAAACCAGTGAAGCAAAGTGAAAACAATTAGATAACTTTTTGTGTTTTGGGGACATGTTTTTAAATTGACAAGTAAAACCAATGTGTCACTTTTGTAAGCTTAAATGCAAGCATAACATGTAGGCAAAACATTTTGTAAGCATATCTTTTGGAAGCATCAATGAATGAATCTCATGTTTAAGTTTAGTAAAGTTTTTTTTCTTCATTCTTATTCACATCAATATAGAGTAATCAAGGCAAGGCAATAAACAAGGCAGCATTGGCAGAAAAAGTACAAGGCACAAGAGGTAAGGCAGCATTGGCAACACTATAAACAAGGCAGCATTGGGTTCTTAAGAACAAGGCAGCATTTGCAATATCACAACTCTAAACACATCGGCTTCAAAATGGAAATAAATAATAAAATCACATCATTTTCAGATGGAAATTATTCCCATTTTGAAACCGATGCGTCAAAAGATGTAATTTTGACAAAAACAATCAATTCATCATTGATAACACATGGAATATGCCTCACATAAACAAAGATTCATAAATATCTCAGAATGTCCCCAAAAATCATTGAATCAAACCCTTTCCAATTAAACTTAGCTCCTGAAAAACATCATGGATGCTAATGGTGCATGAGTTTGATTGAAAAACAAAGGGTTTGACACTCATAAAATGAAGACTCATCACAGATCACAAGGCATAAGTACAAAAACTTTATCACATCACATCTCTAAACACATCGGCATCCAAATGGAAAGAATGCATATCACATCATTTTCAGATGGAAATTCTTCCCAATTGGATGCCGATGTGCCAAAAGATGTAATGGACAAGGAAACAAGAACAAAGCAGCAAAAACAAGGAAGCAATGAACAAGGCAACATCATTGAATCTCAGTTAAGTTGTTTTACATCATTGACAGATTTGTTTCTAAATGATTTACAACCTCACCACCAATTCACCAAAGGGGATACTAGATCAATCAATGATGTGACATGATCTGTATTCCCTTTGGTGATTGGTGGTGAGGGACATGTTTAGAATCAAATATCTCAGGTTATCAACACATACATCACAGAATATCAACACTAACATCATTGAATATCAGAAACACATTATACATGTTTTGCAATACATGAATTGCCTCTCCTGTCTAACCTGACATAAGATCTCAGAATGTCCCCAAGCATCATTGACACAAACCCTATCCCCTAACACTTAGCTCCGGAAGAGCATCAATGATGCTAATGGTGCACAAGTGTTATTGGAACATTGGGTTTGAGTCTCAGCAAATGAAAGACTCATCACAGATCAAGCATAACAATAACAATCAACAATGCATCAGATCACCATGAACTGATCAAAACATAGGGTTTGAACCTCATCAAATGAAAGACTCATCACAGACCTCCACTGATTCATGGGACATGAAGCATTAAACAGATCATTAACATGTAGGGTTTCATTTCTCAGACATATTGACACACATCATTGATCAAGTAGTTTCAATACTATCATATCTTTAACATTCTTCTGCCGAACGGAATGATTGATATTCACATTCCATTGTGTGAAATGACATTCACTCCGTTCGACAAAAGAAGTTAAAGGACAATTATCAAAACAAAGATCTCAGAATATCAACAATCACATCATTGAAGATCACAAACCTCCTAATATTGATCTCAGAATGTCCCCAAGCATCATTAAAACAACTCCAAACCACAAACACTTAGCGCCCGAGAAATATCATTACTGATACTAATGGCAGCACGAGCATTTGTGGTTAGTTGGACTTGTTCCTCAGCAAAAAAAAGACTCATCATCGATCACAACAAATAAAGGGACATTATTGTATCCTAAAGGGACATGCTTGGACATTAAGCATTCAACACCAGGCCACACTGAGAGGACTGAAATAACCCAAACCCTATCCCCAAATTATGTTCATTTCATGCCTTTACTAATCCAAAACATAGTTATACTGATCAAATCTCATACTCACCAAAGCATCATATTTATCATACACAAAACATACCATAAAACAGGGGACATTAAGCCATCAAATCATGTTCATCACACAGACAACATTCCACAAAATTTCATAACCATATGGAAACACCATCATCCAATCATCATTATCAATATCAATTTCATAACATCATTATCTAACATCAACATCCATACAACTAATCACAACATCATCATCCAAACAACAACACCCCTGGCCAACAACAGATCACAGTTGTTGGCATCCACCTTATGACTCCACAGCTAGCCAGCATTCAATAAAATGAAAAAAGGGAGAAAGGAGACAGACTTATCTAAGCATCATCAGACGCTGAAGCCGATTTTTTTCCCTTTTCTCCTTTCTTTGAGGAGGGATAACCAGATGAAAGTTGTCCTGGAGACCCAACAGCATCACCATTCTCATTTTCACACTCTCCAACATACACCAGATCAAATGAATCAGACCCACTTGGTTCCTTGCAATCAACAGGGGACAAACAACATGATTAGTGCCCTCATAAAATAACAGGGGACCATGAATTAAAATCAGATTTAATCAAACAACTCAAAATAAAGTTCCAAATAATTTCAGATCACCATGGTTACCACATGCAATGAGATAAATGAGAGCAAATCACACAATAATTCCATTAAAATCCAACTAATTATCCGAATACATCCAGATCCCATTTTTACCCAAAAAATGTGAAATAATATCCCAAATACATCCAGATCCCATTTTTAACCACATGCAATGGGAAATCAGATCAACAAAACACATGAATATTCCGATTTTCTTCAAATAATTTCCAAATAGCTCCAAATAAAATCAGAACTCAATTTTAACAACATGCAATGAAAAAACAGAGCACAAAATACAATCAGAACTCAATTTTAACAACATGCAATGAGAAAACAGAGCAAAGAATAACATAAAAAGCCCGAATGAATCCAACAGATCTCCAAAAAATTCCCAAAAATTTCGAAATAATACCAGATCTGCATTTTTAACACATGCAATGGGAAATCAGACCAACTTATCCAGAAAATAATCCGAGTTTAATGAACAATACTCCAAATAAATCCAACATTAATCAAATCCCACTTTTTTAGACATGCAAACAATCATCAAACCATTTTAATAAAACCGACATCAATAACCCTAAATAAATCGCAAAAAATCAAAAGTAATACCTCATCGGAATCTCCTTCACCGAAAAAACGCAGATCTGAGGGAGTGGGTTTCCGATCGTCATATTTTGACTCAACCTCCTCTCCTGGCTCCACTTCCCTCTTCCGAAACCATTCTTCCAAATAGTTTCGAGTACTCGTATTTTCTTTTTGGGTCAAATACAGATTGTTTTTATATTCGGCGGAGTAGGAATGCTCGTTATTGGGACAGTTGCACTTGGATCCCCAATCACAGTTGGAATCGGGGATTCTTTGACCAGAAGTTCCCACCCCAGAATCACCTCGAGTTCTAGACAAAGAAGAACCCATAAAGTACCAGAAAAACAGAGATCAGCGACGATTAGGGACCAAAAAGGGGACAAAAATAGAGGGGATCTGATCGGAAAATGAATCCGAGTAATTTTTATGAACGTTTTTCGGCGAAAACGTTTCAGATTTGCGAGATTTGGAGAGGAAAACCCAGATCAGAGGCGGAAAACCTAGGGTTTTCTCAAGAACAGGGGAGGGATTTTAAGAGAGAGAGAGAGTGAAATAAGAGAGAGAGAGAGATCCGAAGAGGTGAGAGAGAGAAATCAGAATGAGAGGTGAGAGAGGGATTGTGAGATAGGGACGGGTTATAAAGGGAGGGGGGTGGAGTTAGGTTAATTAATTAAATAAGGTGGGTGGGGTAAAAGTGGGTGGGAAAGGGTAGAATCTTAGGGTATTTTTTGTAAATAGTGGGGAATCTTAGGGTAAATTGGTAAAAAAACTATGGCCAAAAATAGTAAAGATTCAGTAGGGGAACAACAAAAAGAAACGCCAAAAAAGGAAATGGGAACAACAAAAAGGAATGGAGGGAGTAAATAATAAATATTTTTTATTTTTTATTTTTTATTTTTTATTTATTATTTAATATTCAATATTCATTATTTATTATTAATTATTAATTATTAATTATTAATTATTAATTATTAATTATTAATTATTAATTATTAATTATTAATTATTAATTATTAATTATTAATTATTAATTATTAATTATTAATTATTAATTATTAATTATTAATTATTAATTATTAATTATTAATTATTAATTATTAATTATTAATTATTAATTATTAATTATTAATTATTAATTATTAATTATTAATTATTAATTATTAATTATTAATTATTAATTATTAATTATTAATTATTAATTATTAATTATTAATTATTAATTATTAATTATTAATTATTAATTATTAATTATTAATTATTAATTATTAATTATTAATTATTAATTATTAATTATTAATTATTAATTATTAATTATTAATTATTAATTATTAATTATTAATTATTAATTATTAATTATTAATTATTAATTATTAATTATTAATTATTAATTATTAATTATTAATTATTAATTATTAATTATTAATTATTAATTATTAATTATTAATTATTAATTATTAATTATTAATTATTAATTATTAATTATTAATTATTAATTATTAATTATTAATTATTAATTATTAATTATTAATTATTAATTATTAATTATTAATTATTAATTATTAATTATTAATTATTAATTAATTATTAATTATTAATTATTAATTATTAATTATTAATTATTAATTATTAATTATTAATTATTAATTATTAATTATTAATTATTAATTATTAATTATTAATTATTAATTATTAATTATTAATTATTAATTATTAATTATTAATTATTAATTATTAATTATTAATTATTAATTATTAATTATTAATTATTAATTATTAATTATTAATTATTAATTATTAATTATTAATTATTAATTATTAATTATTAATTATTAATTATTAATTATTAATTATTAATTATTAATTATTAATTATTAATTATTAATTATTAATTATTAATTATTAATTATTAATTATTAATTATTGCTTTACGTGGTATCCAATGAAGATCGTGCTTAATTATGTTTTACACCATTAATCAAGACATCAATGCCTCAAATGGAACTCTCCCTTAGAAAGATATGAGTGGTTTTATGTATACAAAAATTCAAGTGTCGTAGCAACAATAGTGCATTAGTTATAAAAAAAAAAGGGACTAAACAGAATACCTCGTCGCAAGTGCCTCACCGCGATATGATCTAGATGTTGTTGCCTAATTTTTACCCTTCTTTAGCATCATAGTTCCGCAAAACCACTCAAATAGTATGAATTACTATTAAGTAGCTTCTAAATCGTAGTTTAAGGAATTACCACCTTGCACTATTATTTAATGCAAAGCCGCTCTCAAACTAGAGCTCTGCAAATACCACTTTGTAACACCCTAATAATTCGTTATATTTATAAAACCATTTTTCAACTTAAAATAAAGGAATTACCAAGATATTACCGCCACCGTGATAACGGTTAAGGCTATTTACCAGAATTACGCAGCGGAATATACTAACTTTCAAACATATAAATAGTTAATGGCCTCCATACTAATCGGAACCATTACGGCCCAAATTAACCAAAATATTTTAAAATCCATTAACTAACAATTAAAATAGTTTATGTAGTCATGACTATAAAATAATAGAGTTTATAAATGCGGAAGAGAAAACATCTCTCAAACTCAATCCCATGCTTGATAACTTCTCTCGCAAGTTATCTCTACAAACCTGTTATTAAAATTTACTCCCCAACAATGCAAATACAACGATGGATCATCATATAGGGTCATTAAGGCAAAGGCCATGACCAAAGGAAACATGAAGCATGAAGTCAGCGAAAGCTGAGTACGAACAAGCTAGAATGAAATCTTAGGCTAATATGCTTCACTCAACAATATAATAATCCACATGCAAAAGCCATTTAATAAACAAGTAATCACGGAGACAAGACTCGACACTTGACACGACTCTTGACTCAGAGATTAATTAAGAATTAGCTTCGAACGGGTAAAAGAAAATATCCATAAAAGGAAGGGTGTTGGGATCCCACCAAACACCAAAATAATAAATAAATGTCGGGCCATACCGACGGAATTCTCGCGCTTAAAAGATAGAATGAAACAACGTCTTGTATCATTCAAGGAATACAAGTTTTTCGGCAAGACTCCCCCCATTGTTCATACTCGAGGTATATTCGTTCCAAGAGTTTTGAAGCTCATTCTGGTTGTACTTTACGTTAATTAATATCTGATGTACAAGGTGAACTCAAGACACATAACAAGACGTAAAATACAAGCAACCAAAAAATGACACTTCATTTTAATCATTTAGGACTTGTGATCAGACACAGGACTCAACTGATATTAGTCCCATTGTTCCTTCTCAATATACTATTGAGATATCCCGACATTGCCAGTTAACAAGCGGGGTGTGCACAAGGCACGAATGGTCCTTAGTTCAATTCACATAGACTTCCCAAACATACCCTACAAACGGGGCAATAGTGCGACAAGGCACGAATACTTGGTTCAAAGCATGCTAGACATTACGTACCATAGCATAAACAAAATTCTTGTATGTGAAACATCCATACGTGCATATAAACTTGAACAACATGCTTGACATAATTCAACGATTATTTATAATCACAACATGATTGTTCACATAAGATTCATAATTCAACAATATCCAATAACATGCTTGTTCACAACATCAATCATGAATCCAATAATAAAACAAGTCACACGATTCACAAATAATAACATCACATAGTCCTCATGTAAATGGTGGTAGCATGTACGTACCTCGAATATCTAAGTACGGGGGCCACTTTGCGAATAACGACTCAAGGCTAGAAATCACGACTCATTATCCATGCTTACTAAATTTCCAGCAACTTTTATAAATTCTAAAACCTTTGATTTAATTAGAAATAGGTTGCCCATAATTAAAATAATAGTCTAACCTTGGAAAATTAAATTCCTAGTACGAAAATATTAATATTTCGCCTTTAAAATCATTAAAAACAACACCTTTAAGTTTTGAATTAAATCTGAAAATTATATTTGATTTCCATAATTGAAACTAATGTTACATTATGTAAATAAATCAATAGTTAAATTGAGATTAAAACCCTAACCCTAATTAATCATAAAAATCACTTTATAACATTGAAAATCAAAATTTTATTACTTTATTAAATCTGAAAATTATGATTCTTTAAATTAAAACATTCCTCATGAATCCAAACACATAAAACATCACAATACGGTGTTCATAACCGTTCCCAGCAGTTTGATAATCTAAAATCAATAATAATAATATAATTTTAAAATACGAAATTGAAATAGAATATGCAAAGAAGAAGAGAATTATACCAAGCTGACCTATAGCACGGTACAATCACGAATTGAATGTGATTGGGCGCAAAAGGAATTAATCGGAACAAGAACAATACACACAACACACGTTAATACACACAACACACGTTGGGTGTGTGTTGCTGTGGGCACGAGCGACAAAGAGAGGGAGTGCGAGTGAGTGTGGGCTGGGCGAGAAACAACACAAGCAGCAATGACAACACGCAACAACACGCGGGTGCATTGCTGTGCGCGAGGGTGAGAGAGGCGAGACGAGAGAGGGCGAGCGTTGCGCTGTGCGAGAGGCACGAGAAGCACGAGAGTGAGGGTGTGGCGAGTGCTGCGTGCACGAGGGTACGATGGCACGATGGCAACGAGCAGTAAAGGGGCGAGGGTATGGGTGCTCAAGGCACAAGGCACGAGCAAGCAAGGGCTCGGTTGTGCGCAATAAGGAGACGGGCAACAAGAGGAGAGGGAGTCGGGTGAGAGCAAGAGAGGAGATAGAAAATTATGGATTAAGTGGGGATAATTTAATGAGAGGGGTTGTATTTATAGGTTCGTAATCCCTAGTGGGCTTAGGTTTAAGGGTTTGACATTGGGCTTTGCACAATTGGGTTTGCTTTGGAATTTAATGTTTGAAATCTCTGTTGGGTTCACCAACTGAATGAATCGGGCTTGTAATAAAATTCCGGCTTAAAATAATAAGTTCATTTAAAACATTTCGGGTTTAATAAAAATAATAATTATTTTATTTAAATAAAAATACATTTAAATCAATATTAAATGCAATTAATTAATTTCTAAAATTCATAAAAATACTTTATAAATACATTAAAATATATTTATAAATTCAGAAAATACGAGGTATTACATCTATAGAATATACTACCTCCGTTCAGAATACATGCATCATTTCTTTTTGCTCATAATCTGATGCACTCCTAGTGGTCGTTAAACACTAGGAGCGACATACAAGTGATTATCATTTCTTTCCACTTGACTCAATCCCATGGCACTACAAAATGTATAGTAGACAAGGGGTTAGTAAGGGGTCGAACTTTCATGGATCAAGCATTTTCTACACTAGCAAGGGACATGCACTCACTAGACATTTTACTTAAACACAACAATCAATGTTGAGATGTTTGCACAACTTGTCACTAATTGCACAAAGGGGGGGGGGGGTAATCAATATAAAGGGATAGGACTAGGGAAGAGGGATTCCACATATTATAGCTATGTCAAGTCAAGGTCTCTCTACTCTACTCAAGCATGAATAATTGGAGAATTACAAGTTAGTCTAGAGAGCATTGTACACTACTACAAACCATTCCCACCCGAAGTTCACGACGTGGTTCAAGAGTCCAGCGTTGTATTTTCGATTTTCTACCTAGGTTCCCGATGGTCACGATGGAAACTAGGTAAACAAAAATGAGGCTCAACACACTATAGTCACGCTCCTAGGGTCAACATGAAGAACATGTGCTTTCCCGTGTCATAGGGAGCGTTTCCGATGTAAACGGCTCCGTGCTCAATGCCTATCTAGGAGAACAACTATAGCACATGAAACGCTCTTTTCCTTGGGGTTTGGAAAAAGGCAACAACCAAGAAAGTTTCAATCCTAAGGTATTTAGCATGCAAGCAAGGATCAACCGAAGGTATCTAGCAAGCAAGGGTCAACCTAAGGTACCTAACATCTCATACACCCATCTTAAGCAAGGACATAATTCCACAACAACTAGCAAAGCCCAACAAACACGAAAGTTGCATAAGCAAGTAGAGAGAAAGAGAAATCATACCATAAAGTATATGTAATACCTCGTATTTTTCGTAATTTATAAATATATTTTATTATATTTATAAGGATTTTTATGAATTTAATTGCATTTAATGAGAATTAAATGTATTTTATTTTAATTAATTTAATTATTAATTATTTACAAAAACCGTATTTTTATTAAATAAATTCAAAGAATTTATTTAATCGGGATTTGTTGTCGTATTTTGAAAACGAATTTAATTTAATCTAAGCCCAGTTAAATTCCATGATCAAACCCAACAAGGCTTGCAAGGAATTAATATTAATCAAGCCCGTAAGCAAGCCCCCAACCTTAAACCCTAAAACCTAGCCCATTGAGGGATGAGAACCTATAAATACCCCTCCCCTTCAAGAAATCCCCAACCTTAAATTTCAGAAATTTCTTTCTTTCTCTCTCTCTCTCTCTCTCTCTCTCTCTCTCTCTCTCTCTCTCTCTCTCCTCCTCCTTTTCGTCCTCCCCTTTTCTTCAGCCCCAAGGCATGAGCTTGTGCTCGTGTGCTTGCTCGTGTGCCCAGCCGTGTGCCAGCCCGCGCCCCACGCGCACCCCTCGCTGCTCTCCCTCGCCCTCGCAGCCCGCAGCCCAGCACTCGTTGCTCGCTGCTGCTGATGTGCCGCACACCTCGCCCCTCTCTCTCGCCCACACGCAGCGCGCAGCCGCCTGCGCTGTTGCTGCTTGTGCGGTGCGTGTCCCGTGCTACTGCCTAGCCGAGTGTTGTGCCGTGCTCGTGTGTTGTTGCCCACGTCGCTGCCCACACACGCAACACATCAATTGTTGCGTGTGTATTGTTGATTGTTGATAATCAAATTGTATACTTTCATACTTTTCAATTTTCAGTTTTTAAATTGTTTTAATTATTTAATTGCGATTATTTAATTATTTGGATTATTTAAATTGATTAGAACGGTTATGAACACCGTGTTTTAATATTTAATATTCGAATTGATGAGATTGGTTTTGATTCAAAAGAATTATAATTTTCAGATTTAAGGGTTAATTAAAGTGTCAATTTTTAAGGTCAAGACATGATTTTATTAGTGACCTATTAGTAGGGTTTCAATTCCGATTGTTCAATCGATTGATTCACATAATTTAATGACGATTTAAATTATGGAAATCAACTTAAATTTTCAGATTTGTTATTAAGCTTTAAAGTGTTGATTTTAATGATTTTAAAGCTAAAAAGTCAATGTTTTTATGCTAGGATTTGGGTTGACTATTTGAGACTATTAAATTGACGAATAACGATTAATTTCTAATTAAACCAAGGGTTTTAGTTTTTTAAATAGTTTTTGGAAATTTAGTAAACATGATTAATAATTAAGTTTCTCCTTTGTATTTATAGGAGTTGATTTCTAGTGAGTCGTGATTCGCACAGTGGCTCCCGTACTTAGGTATTCCAGGTACGTACAAGACTAGGGTGACCACCCATCCCTTGAGGACTTTATGAAGTGTATTGAATGCGAATCATGTGAACTTATGTGTTGGAAATTCATGTTTGATGTGTAAACAAGCATGTGAGAATTGTTATTGAATCTATGTGAAGGAGCATGTTATGAGTTGATTTATGCTTTATAGATTCTGTTGAACTATCATGTTATGGACTTTTATAATCGTTGAATTATGTCAAGCATGTTGTTCAAATTGGTATGCATGTATGAGTGTTGCGCATGCAAGTTATTATGATTATGCTATAGTACGAGATGTTTAGCATACAATGAGCCTATTGAATATTGCCGCAGTGCATCGTTTATTCTACCGCAAGTGTAGAATACTCTTAAGAAGTTTATGCGAATTGAACTAAGGACTATTCGTGCTAAGGGCACACCCCGCTTGTTAATAGGCAATGTCAGGTTATCTCAAACAGTGTTTTTGAGATGGAACAATGGGAGTAATTTCACTTGAGTCCTATGTTTGATCACAAGTCCTAAAGGATTAAATGAAGTGTCATTGTTGAATTATGTGTTGGTGTAATTGTCGAATTATTTGTGAGTTATGTCTTTGGGTTGAGTCTGGAACATAATATACTAATTAACGTAAATTGCAATCTGAATGAGATTCAAAACTCTTGGAACGTATATACCTTGAGTATGAACAATGGGGGGAGTCTTGCCGGAAAACTTGTACTCCTTGAATGATACAAGACGTTGTTTCATTCTTCTTTTATGCTGTTATGCATTGGAATTCCGTCGGTATGGCCCGACTGTCGGTAGGATTCCGACTTATTATTATTTGGTGTATGGTTGGCTCCCATCACCCTTTTCTTTGCTTTTGAGGATACTTTATTTTACCCGTTCGAAGCTACTTCTTAATTAAACTGTGAGTCAAGAGTCGTGTCAAGTGTCGAGTCTTGTCTCCATGTTTACTTGTTTATTAAATGGCTTTTGCATGTGGATTATTAATTCATTGAGTGAAGCATGTTAGGATATAATGTTATTCTAGCTTGTTCATACTCAGCTTTTGCTGACTTCGTGATTCATGTCTTTTGGTCATGGCCTTCGTCTTAATGACCCTATGATGATCCATCATTGCATTTGCGTTGTTGGGGAGTAGATTTTAATAAAACAGGTTTGTAGAGATAACTTTCGGGAGAAGTTATCATGGGAATCGAGTTTGAGAGTTTATTTCTCTTCCGTACTTTATAAACTCTACTTTTATTTTTAGTCATGACTATCGTTACTACTATTACTATTTTTGAAACGATTTATTACTTTGGATTGGGCCTTGATGGTTCCAAGTTGTTTTAATGATCATTAATTATTTAATACGTTTTGAAAGTTAGTTATTTCCGCAGCGTAATTCTGGTAAATAGCATTAGCTGTTATCACGGTGGCGGTAATATCTTGGTAATTCCTTTGTTTTAAGTTGGAAAATATTTTATAAAAAGCAAGGAATTATTAGGGTGTTACAGTAAACTACTCACCCAACCCCTAAGTAAACTACTCACACATAACTACAGTTAAACCTAGTAGATCTAAGCAAACCACACATGAAAATTTGACTTCCTATTTCTGGTAAAGAAACTCAATCTAAAGTATGAACTTGGGGATGAACACCAAGAACATAACACTTTGGGTAAACAAACTCAACCACAAATCATGCACCTAAAACTTTGATATTGATACTAATGCAAATGCATAAAAGCTATAAAGAAATAAAGCATGAAAACTAAACAATTACTTGAATTGAAAGTGGAGATCTTGCTCCTAGAATTCAAAAATCTAAAGACAATTAAAGTAATTAAACTACACTAGTAAGAAATAATGGTGGTGAAAATGTGTCACTAAGAGAAACTAAATGACCGAAAATAAACCTAAAGACACACTCCACACATGTTAACTAAAGAGTAGCCTTCTATTTATACTAAGGGGAACATGTGCCCAAAAGGTAGGGTTGGACATCTCAATAAACTTGGACATCTCAATAAACTTAAGAGTAGTACTCACTAATAGACATACTCCCCATCCTTAAGTAAATAAACCCATGAGTCTTCTGCTTCTTAAGGAACGAAGGGTAAAACTTGTCCATGAGAGACTTCTTGAACAAATCCCATCCAAAACCTGAGGGAGCTCTAACTTTATCTTCACTGTGCTGCCACCAAAGGTCAACTTCATCCCTTAGGTAAAACACATCACTGTTTACCTTTAACTCTTCTTGACAACTCACTGTGTTGAACAACTTATCGAATTCCATAAGTCAATTCTCTAGAACTGTGGTATTAGACTCTCCTTGGTAGAAGGGTGGTTTGCTTTGAGCTATTTTCTTAAACATTTCCCCAACTGGATCGCTAATGGGGTTGCCCCTAGCTTAGGCTAACTGTTGGGTTACTGATAGGGCTGTGCAAAACTATCCGAAAAACCAAAAACCCGAAAATCCGAACCGAAACCGATCCGAATATTAGGGTACCCGATCCGATAACGATTTTGGTTTGGGTACCCGAACCGAATCTTTGTTAACGGGTCGGGTAACCAATATCCGTTAACAAAGATTCGGGTACCCGAATTACCCGAAAAAGCTAAAAATTCAGTTTTTAATTTATTTTTTTAAAAAAAAAACGCTGAAAAGAACTAAAGAATACTAAGTCCCAAAATAATGAAATAACCTAATTCTTTTTCTAGGTTTCCAATTTTGACCGCCGCTCATGTCTCTCAGGCTCTCACTCTCGATCTTTCTCTCTCTTCTCATTCTCTAATTCTCTACAGATCTGATATATCTTCATCTCCTCTTGGAGTCCTTTGATCTCATACTGCTATTCTCCATCATTTCCTCAAAACTTACAATATTATAATCTCAGACTCTCACTACTCACAGTCGTCACCGGTCGTTCACCACTTCGTCGGAGTTTTTAAGGTAATTACTTCCATTTTTAACTTCAAAAGTCTTTCATTTCTGAATTTTTTTGTTGTCGGAGTTTTCATTATTCAGGGTGTTTTTAGATTACTTTTACAAAGGATTTTTTATTTTTCATATTGCTTGTTAGACTATGGAATTACTTGGGTAGTTTTACTGCGATTCACCGAAAACAAAAATCAAAATAAAATTTGGATATTATTTGGTTAAGCTTTAGCCTCAATGAAAATACCGGAACTCTATAATAAGATTAGTGAAGTTTAAATAGGAGTACAGGACCAAAAAACATATAGAAGGACATCTTCTAATCTATTTGAGAATGCGGGAAAACTAATGTGTGTAGTGGATGAGATAATGGTGAGATAATGAGTTCACTGGAAAAAGTTAATGGTGAATTGGTGAGACTGAATACTGAAGTTGAGATGGAAGGCAGAAAAGAAGAGAGTGATGGTTGTTAATTACTCAATTGTAATATTATTATTATATGTTGAGACTAATACCTTTTAATTTCCCAACAGGTCTAAGTTATGCAATAACATAAGTATGTAAGGCTCAAATGAGAATTATAATGCTATTTAGTTACATCATATAAAATTGGGATGTAGTAATGCTATCCTGCTTAGATAGAAAAGAATTACGGAGTACATGACCATCACACCTTCCACTCTTATTATTTGGATTATCTTTTGAGTTTGATTGTCGATTTCATTATTTGGATTTGATTTTGATAAAGCTTGGTTTTCTATTTTACAGGGATTGTATATGGAGTTTTCAAGTAGTGGGGAAATGCATGATTCTTCTGCCACAAGTCAGGCTCCTCCAAATGTGAATGCGGCTTCTCCTAATGTGAATGCGGCTTCTCCGAATGTGAACTTGGTTTCTCCAAATGATAACTGGGAGTACCAAGCTTCTCCAATGAGAGAAGATTCAACCCCTTTTGAGCCAAGTAATCCATTAAAACGACCTCCCAGTATTGATGTTGCTGCCCCTTCGGATGGAACTAAAAAAAAAACAGAAAAAACGTTCTGTTTAATGGGATAATTATGAAGTAAAGATTGTAAATGGAGAGGAAAAGGCTCAATGTTTGTATTGCACGACTCTTATTGGGTGTGCAACAACTCAGGGTACTTCTGCCATGAAAAATCATATATTGCGGTGTAAGGCTTACCCTCCAAACATTGACCAAAAACAAAGGTTGTTGTCCCTAAGTCAACAAACTCAAACAACTCTTGATGCAAATCTGGTGGATCAAAAACACGGAAGACTTGACTTGTGGAAATTCAATCAAGAAGATACCAGACAAGCTTTAGCTAAAATGGTGATAATTGATGAAATGCCTTTTCGTACGGTGGAACATGAAGGTTTTCGCAACTTTATGAAGGTAATACAACCATTTTTTATCATTCCTTCTCGTTGGACAGTGACTAGGGACTGTTTTCAATTGTATTTGGAGGAAAAGAAAAAATTGAAGAGCTTTTTGAGCAACTGTACTTCACGTATTTGCCTAACCACTGATACGTGGACATCATGCCAAAATTTAAATTACATGTGTTTAACTGCTCACTTCATAGATAAAAATTGGAAATTGCACAAAAAGATATTGAATTTTTGCATTATTCCTGGTCATTCTGGTGAAACTATTGGTAAATCTGTACAAAAGTGTTTACTTGAATGGGGTATATCTAGGATCATGACTATTACTGTGGATAATGCTAGTTCAAATGATGTTGGCATTCAATATCTGAAAAAGAGGTTTGAGAGCTGGAAGACATTAGTTTTGGATGGTAAGTTTTTGCACATGAGATGTTGTGCACACATATTGAGTTTGACAGTTAAGGATGGTTTAAAGGAAAGTATTGTGTCAATTAGAAGAATTCGTTCAGCGGTTAGGTATGTAAGATCTTCTCCTGCTAGGTTGCAAAAGTTTTTGAGTTGTATCAAACAAGAAAAGTTAGAATCAAAACGCCTTCTTTGCTTGGATGTAGATACTAGGTGGAATTCTACCTATTTGATGTTGGATGTTGGTGTGGTGTATCAAAGGGCTTTTGAGTTGCTTGAATGTTCAGATGGTGGTAAGTTTAGGAATGAGTTAGATAAGCTTTATGGTGTTCCTCAACCCAAAGATTGGGATCATGTTGCTTCTTTTATTCCTTTTCTTAAGATGTTTTATGATGCAACTTTAAGAGTTTCTGGCTCTTTGTACATTACCTCTAACACATATTTACAAGAGCTTGTTGGAATAAGTGTGATGATTAAGAAAAAAATGTTATGTGATGATATAGAAGTGCGTTTAATGGCTGCTGCAATGAAGAAAAAGCATGACAAGTATTGGGAAAATCTAGATAATGTGAATTTATTGTTGTATATTGTTGTTATCCTTGATCCTAGGCGTAAAATGGAATATACAAAATGGGCAATTAATCAAATTTATGATGTGGATAAAGCTGAATGCTTACGTGTTAAGGTGACACAAACTTTGTACAAGTTTTTCGATCTGTATGCATCTGAGCATCCTCAAAATGAGCATATTCCTCCACAAACTTATGATAATCTAGAGGAAGTTGAAGGGGATGACTCGAATGTAGATGTTGCAGAATTAGAGTTTGAAAAGGATGTGGGTTTAAGTGTTGGGGTTGAAGGTAAAAGTGAGCTCACCAAGTATTTGGAGGATGATAGAGCAGTAACTCAGGCTGGGAAAACCTTTGATTGTTTGGGATGGTGGAAAAAATACGGGGAGAGGTACCCTGTATTATCTCTCATGGCTAGAGATGTACTTGCAATTCCCGTGTCAACAGTAGCTTCAGAATCAGCTTTTAGCACAGGTGGTCGTGTGCTAGATCAATTCCGTAGCTCACTTTCAACCAAAATGGTTGAGGCTTTGATTTGTTCACAAAATTGGTTTCGTACCTCACTTGGTCCTCTTATAATTGAGGAGAGTCTTGTAGAGATGGAGAAGATCGAAGCAGGTAACATTCTATTTTTTTATTATCTTATTGTTTTAATTATTCTCCACATTTTAATTTTATTTTCTCTTCTTCTTGAAGAAATGCTTCCTGCTGGTGAGGAGCAATCCCTCAATTTTGTTGATGATGATTAAAGCTGCTTCTAAGTAGGTAACATTCTGTTTATTTTATGTCTTATTGTTTTAATTATTTTGTTTTTATTGATGATGATTAAAGTTGCTTCAAAGTTGCTTATTATTCTCCACATCTTTATTTTATTTTCTCTTCTTGAAGGAGCAATCCCAACTGTTGATGATAACTAAAGTTGCTACTTGAAGTTTCAAATGAAATTGGAGGATGGTGTTTTGTACCATATTTTCGAAGAACAAGCTTGAAATGTCTAAGCTTTTGTCTTGCCTCCATGGCAAAAATTATTTATGTAATGTTGGTTAATTGAGAACTATTTTATTTTATGTTGTGTAATGGTGTGGATTATTTATTATTTATGTAGTTGATAATTAGTTACTCGTGTCTCGTGAGCATTGAATACTTTATTTATTGTTTATGTAGTTGATAATTAGTTACTCGTGTCTCGTGAGCGTTGAATATATATATATTTATACAGCCACTCTATAGGTCTTATGAGCAGAAAATCAGCTACATATTAATGTCATTTCTAATTATTTGAACTTTTATTTTTATTTTTTTGCGTAAAAAAGTGCTACATATTAAAAATTGGGAATAAAATTATAAATTTAAACAAAAGTCAAAAAATCGGTTCAGTTCGGATAATTGGATCGGGTATCCGGATATTCGGGTACCCGAAATTCGGGTACCCGTTCCTTATCGGTTCGGTTTCGGATATCGGTTTAGGCATTATCGGGTTTCGGGTAACCAAACCGATAAGCTTATCGGTTCGGTTACCCGAACCATGCTCACCCCTAGTTACTGAGGCTAACTGCCTTAACACCTCTTCTATGGCCTGGTTTGCTGCCATCCTTCTTCTGAAGGGAAAAATAAAATACTCACTATTAGGCTTGGGTTTGAATGAGCACACTAAAATACTCCCCTTTTTTTTGTTTAAGATGATTTTGTCACCATAAATGCACTTATGTTGGCCGTCTCACTACTACCTTTTTCCACTATGCAAATTCATCACTTCCATCTCACCATATTTTTTTCCTCTCCTTTTCACTTCATATAACACGATAATTTTTTTCAACTTAATTAAATTTGAGGGACGAAGAATGTTCTTGGGGAAGAAGCAAAAGACATGGACATCAAATTTTCTACAAAAAGAGAGATCCAAAATGGCTTGAAGCATTGAGATATACATAAAATAGAGAGAGAAATGAAGATCTACAAAGTACTAAGTTATAAAAATGGAGGTTTGAAGAAATAGAAAAAAATGAAAAAAAGTTGGGTATCAAACGTAAAATGGGTATTTGAGAAAGGAAAGCTAAATTATTTATTTATTTATTAAGCTTTAGAATTTAAAGGTGCAATATAGTAAGTTTGTTGTTTTATCCATAATATATCCACTACCCCGTCACACAAGGGATAGGGACAAAATTCATGAGTTCGATCTTCATGTTAAATTCCCTATCCTTGTCCCAATCTTTTCCCCTACCCCTATCCTCGTCTCATGTCAAACGATCCGTAAGATCATATCAAACGACCCGTAAGAAATAAGAGACCATTTTATCCTTATCCTTATCCCTCATGAATCATACGAAGTAGTTTCCTTGTAAACAAACATGGGAGAAGAGTGAGAAGAGATACAAAATCCTTATCTCCACCTAGGAGTAAGTGGATTAAGAAAAGTCCAAAGTCCAATCCATTCCAGTCCAGTCCAAACTTGTCGGGCTGGACCGGACTTGAAAAGGTTTGGATCGGACTCGAACTCAAATTTTCAAGTCTAATTATTTTGGAATGGGCTTGGACTTGGAGTCCAAAATCCGATTAAGTCCAAAGTTTTAAAATTTTATTTTATACTAAACGATATGTAACTTTAAAACTATTGTGAAATATATGATTTTGGGCCTTTATTTACTATCTACAATAAAAAAAAGCAACCAAACATTTACACTCCGTATAAATCCCATAACCCAAAAATATTCTTTCACGCTCTTTCTCTTCCGCCTTCTCTCGTCTACTGTGATGGTTGATTATTGAGCTTTAATATTTAAAATTTATGTTTTTTAAGAACTGAAACTTGTTTTGGCTAAGTATTTAGATGTGTAGGACAATTTTTATTTGTAATTATATCTATTACTTAACTGAATTCTGGCTTTATGTTTTCCCTTTATGGAAGGATGACTTTTAATTATAGGTCTTAAAGGATTTAATATCCAGTACGGAGTATTTAATACTCTTATGTTTTATTTTATGTGTCAGAAAAGTTAGTTGAGAACAATATTATTTGCATTTATGTTCGAACCACTTGAGTTTAATTTTTTTTTAAGATAATTTTTTTTGTTTCTTAAAAAAAAACCGGATCGGATTGGACTGGTTACAGACTCAAGAAAATTTATATGAATTGAACTGAATCGGACTCGAAACTGTTTTAGATCGAAATCATACTCAAATATTCAAGTCAAAAAATTTTTGGATTGGATTGAAACTTGGTCCAATCTAGGAGGAAGTCTTTGTCACAAGTGACTTGTGTCCATATTGGACACAAGTGAGTACCAATACAGAATTTGGAGTACCAATACAGAATAAGTTAGTACTAATACAAATTATGTGAATACCAATAATAACACATATGACTTATATTGGTGGTATTTTCTAAGCAATTTTGCATTTTGGTACTGACATATTATGTGTTGGTACTCAAGATGATTGTATTTGGATCACTTGTGTCCATGTCAAGTCACTTGAGGTTTAGAAACCCTCTCCCATCTAGTCCATCCAGTTTACACCTCGATTCCCCGTTAATAAACGAGCTGCAAGTACCCAACTCAACAGATAGGACCGGACCTATAGGGCCACACCAAATCCCGGTACTTGTCAAAGGGCGCTAGAGCAGGTAATTCCAAGAGCTAAGACTAACTTTAGTCCACCATTAAAACCATAATTTCGGCCAAGTTCCGGCGCATCATTTTCCAAAATTCAATTAACAAATTGCATAAAACTGGAAAAGTTCTAAGTGCGCAATTTAGCTAAAGCTTTCAACTTTTTGCCAGTAAGCATCAATCTTTTCATTTTTGTTTTTATTAATCAAATCTTCTGTTTCTTTCATCTGATTTTCTTCTTTTCTGGGTTTCTTTTTTCCAGATTTTTTTGAAATACAGTGGATGTCCAGAAGTTAAGGCGTGACAGTTTTGAAATTTTATGTAAGTATTTGCTTAATCGTTGAAAATGTTATATGGTATTAATTAAATCATTTATATGATGAACGTTTGCTGTTAGATTATTCCTGCTTGTAAAATTGCAGCTTACAACATTTTTTTCTGTATTTTTGTGAATGCATGTCAGTAGGTTGGTTGAAGAAATATAAGTTTAGAGAGAAAATTAAGACAATTTAGTGGTAGAAGCAGAAAATGAGCCAAAAGAGACCACCCCCTGATCCAATTGCTGTGTTAAGAGGGCATCGCGCCTCGGTTATGGATGTTTGCTTCCATTGGCGTAAACCCTTGTTGTTTTCTGGGTATAGTCTTCTCCTTGAATTACACTATACTGCGTTTTGTTATTGGAGATTGTGATGCATTATTTAGTGACCAACTGTTGTGGATGATTCTTAGTTCGACTGATGGTGAGTTAAGGATATGGGACACGGTGCAGCTACGGACATTATCTTCTGCGTGGTATTTGTTTCAACTTTATGGGAAACCCTCCTTGGTTTTGATTGATTTATCTGATTGTTGGTGTTCGTCGAAAATGTGAAATGTCTGTTGGTGATTTTTTGTTGTAGGGTTCATAGTGCAGCTCATGGGATTATGTGTGTTGCTTCTGATCCTTGTCTCGGAAATGGAAAAGTTTTAAGGTTAAGTTATTTCTACTTAATGTCTGTGTAGAAGTTGGTTTGATGGAACTTTGTGGTGAAAGTTTGGCCCTGTAAGCTGATTGCTTTGGTTATGTTGTGTAGTCAGGGCAGGGACGGAACAATAAAGTTGTGGGATATTGAAAATGGAGGACTTTCCAGGTATATAGGCAAACATGTTCTGCAGCAAACTTTATATTTTAGGCTCTAGTTGCATGCCAAACCTGAGAGCTAATCATCGCGAGCAACTCATTTCTGCAAGTGCTACATTAGTTTGTCATGATACGTAAATCAAATGAAAAAGACCAACATCTATGTAAATGAAGAGGGATTTTCGACATGTCCTGCAATTTGATGTTGTTTGTGTTTGTGTAATCTGGCTTGTAAATTTCTGATGTTATATTCTTTCTATAGGACACCCTCAGTCACTATCAGCACGAATTCTTACCATTTTTGCAAATTGTCATTGGTGAAGAACCCTGTTAACGAGGTGAAGCCTGCTGAAACTTCCGTTCAGGAGCAGCATGTGGATTGTGGTGGGGATGTGGATTCTACTGTGAAGACGGCCAAGACGGTCGAATATCAACCAGAAAACTTAGGTGAACTTAGCAATCTGTCTTTTTGTCATTTGAGAAGTTCAAAATTTTCCCTTTCATCAGCATCAAAACTGTCTTCTTTTCTGTCAGTATATTGCAGATGTAGATCACAGGGTTTTTGTCTTTGAACTTTACTTTTCCTGTGGCATGTTATATCAGATGCTAATATTATTCATTGGATGACGAAATGGTCGCTTCTTTTTGAAGCAGGTGTGCCTTTTGGATTTACTGCGATGGTGTTACTTTATAAATAATCTTATATGCACGCAATGCATGCATATAAGACCGTGCTTAAATATATGCATATGATGCGTGCGAAAGTAAATATAAAAGAAAAATTGTGTAGTTAATATAATATTTTGTAATAAAAATGGGCATTAGAGGTATTTCATAAGGGGGACATCAAACGATCAAAGACCTCACGAGTTCCGAAATTGACTGTGGAAATGAAACACTATAACATATAAAAAATATTAAACTTATTTTTTGGATTCCAATTTCAGATCTATAATCTAAGATGGAAAAAAAAATCATATTAGAATAAAACCCCATAGAAGTGTGTCTTTCGCCGTTATTGTTTGTTATCCTTTTAACTGTAATGTTGTAGAACCTGAAAAATGCTTATCAGTTAGTCGTACTACACCTCTTATGCAAACTTAATGCAAAATCAAGATCAAATCATCAAAATGATCAAATAACACTAATCTAGATAATATGTGACCAACCATCTGTTAAACATTGAATATAAGTAACAATTCAAGACACACTTTTGGATACAAATCACAATTCAATCATCAGGTATACGATAGACAAACAACAATTCAGAAGAAATAGAAAGTCCTCCAAACTATACCAAGAACATATATTTTTTATAGAATTGAAACATGAAATATTTGAATTGTACGAAGAATCGAAACATGAAATACATGACTTATACAAAGCATTGAAACAAGAAATTTAGGATTTGTGAACCTACATAAATTACCTGGTTTCTGAATACTTTTTTTGATTGTGATATTTCGTTGAAAAATTAAACAAAACTTGTTGTCAATCAGAAATCAAGAGTAAAGAGCCGAGACACTGAGAGACGATATTTCCCTGAAAAAAAAAATAAAAATATTTGTACCACGAAATTGCATCTGCGGCATCCACTAACCTGTAAAGTTCAAAAATTCCTAAATTAAAAATCAAAGTGAGAAATTGTACTCAGTAGAACTATCAAATAAAATGCGACAAATGATCTTAAAACCTAAACCCAAAATAACATTTTATCATAAAAAAGTATGACCAACCAAACAAAAAATCGAGAAAATTAAGGTGAATGGGTTTTTATTTTTCCTAAATTTCGGAGGAGAGAAAATTAAGGGGTTATGACCTTATGAGGTGAATAGGGGTTATGGCGGTACTTTAGGTAAATGGGGGGTTTTGACCTTTTAGACTTTTTTTTATTGCCATATATAGGTATTATTGCCTGATTTTCCTCCCTTTTCCTTAGGAAAGTAGCGGAGTTTGAAGCATTACTAACATCAAAGATTATTTTTATTTAATACTCCCTCCGTCCCAGATTAGTTGTTACACTTACCTTTGCACAAAGTTTTAGGTGATAAGTGGTTGTTCGGTTATCAATTGTTATTTTATTGAAAAAGTAGATGTGATAGGACTATAGGAGTTAGTGGGGTATTTTTTTAATTGAATGAGAGAGAGTGTGGTGACAAATAAACATTTAGGGGGAAGAGAGAGACATTATAATAATTGTGGGGCCATTCCTAATTTAGAAGTGTAACAACTAATCTGGGACAGACGAAAAAGGAAAGTGTAACAACTAATCTGGGACGGATGGAGTACAACTCGATTATTTCAAATGTGAATGTGGGTAATATCGACTATTCCATTGGGGGACACCAAAATGTCATTTACTAAAATGACTTGAAGAATTCCCTTATAAAATAGAGATTAGAGTTATTTGTTTTATGGTCGTATGAGAAAAGCCAACAAAAGAGGCATTCGTTTGACTTGTTTGGTTCAATTCAATCAGGAATCGGATTTTCACTTTTCCCCTTTCTCTAGTGGCAACTGGCAATATGTTGATGTCCCTAGGCAATATGGTTGGGCTACGGACCTTCTTAACCACTATAAAGAAAAAAGGGAAAAAGATTAATGTTCGTCTTCTTTTCTCATGTCTACTTAAATTTATCTAACTTTTGGGTTAGAGCACTCCAGCACAATGCAGACTCTGTAGCTAGTTTACTTACGAAGGACTGATGCCAAACAGTTTACTTGTGAATGACCAGTGCCACCATAGTATTCCCCTTGTTCCTCATCATTGTTTCCTCAAATCCTAGTTCATTAGGTGCGCTTAGGACTTATCTTCAGAGTTTCCCAAACAGACTCGTGAGTGATGGCGAAGAAGTGGGAGATATGTGCGTATGTTGGTGATTTCTACAAATATTCAAACTTGTTTAATGTTTATCATTGATTTTAATCGATATTCCTTCTAGGTATAGAGTTATTTGTGGTCACTGGTAGTTGTGTAGCAAAAGAAAACAAAAACGAAAGATTGTCAATAAAGATATTGGGATTTCCTTCAGCAGAAGCTTCGATAAGGTGCTAGTAAAAGCGATGATAGGTTGATCACCCTCCCTCGACTTGCAGAATATTTTTTGTTTCTTTCTGCCGTAAAATAAATAAATAAATAAAGATCACAGCAGACTCTGTTTGATTTTATGTCATAGTTACTATAGATGATGTATCCAAGTCCCTCCATTGTACCGGGAATCTGTATTATGTCCCAACACACAGGTGTTCCTGTGACAGGCTTATTGACTAACAACATTTTCCAAAGATAACACAATGGTGATATGTTAATGTTCCTACGCCAATCAGCAGTAATAGACTGGGCTTTGGACCTTCTTACCCCCTTAAGAAAAAAGGGGAAAGATTAATGTTAATCCTCTTTGCTTCCTTGACTTTCTCTCTGCTTACATTTGTAACTTTTGGGCTGTAACATTCCAGGTTAATGCACACTCTGTAGCTAGTTTACTTATAAAGGACTATGCCAGTTACTTTACCTATGAAGGACCGGTGCCACCGTGGTTTTCACTTTGGTCCTCACCATTGTCGCCCCAAGCCCTCCTCATTAGGTCGATTTAGGACATTTCTTCTTGCATCATAATCAACATTTTGAAGGTTGAAAGTAGATTACTGAATCTTTCTCATATTATTCGTTGAACTACTTCTTAGCAATGCTTTCTCTACTGTAAGCCAGGTCGTTAGGATCCTGTTGTCTCTATTCACCGGTGCCTTATGTGAAACCTCTTTCAATGCCATCTTTTAGTATCTTTCTATTATCAACATAGTCATATGACTGTGTCCGTTAACTTTCCTTTGTCATTCTTGACATTTTCTGCTCTTATTCTATGTAGCTTATTAACATACTCACATATGAGCTCTATTTTTTCCCCCAATCTTCTAATACATTGGGTTGATAAACTTCCATAGCCCATACTACATGTCTAATAACTGATATGTTAGGGGTATTTGATTATCAAGAAGGACACTAGATGTAATGGGCTTTAAGCCTTTAAGCTTTCACAGACTTGGGGTATCTTCCTTTCCACTGTCACGTAGTGGGGAAGGGTAAAAATATGCTGTTGTGTGCATGCTTTATATTTATTCTTCCAGATATCTCTAAATTAAATTGTATAGAGATTTTATTTCCTTTTAAGTTTTGAAATTTCTAGTTCTAAAGACTTTCTTAGTTTCTCCCAAAGTCAAATCAAGTTTGGATGTCAAGTACCAGGTCATGCGCTGAGGCGCTGAGCTCGCCCTAACTTAATGCTTAAGGAGGTACACAGGAACTTAATGTGGAAATTTACTGCAGACTACTTTTGCATTAGGTGCTAGCAGACTAGCAGTTATAAAGGGTTCAGCGTCGATTTCTTTGTGAGTCTATGACAATTATTATATCAGGCGTTAATAGTTGATATTGTTCATATTCCACAATAAGGAACTGCCTCAAACAAATTTGTGTATAAGCAACCACTAAGTGAAAAGAAGGTAGGGACTTAGGGAAGAAGGAAGGAGACTGGCTCATTTGTAAGTCTCCCTGACTCTCAATCCTGCTCCTGCTACTGGTGGAAGCTTAGTAATCTATCATTTGACAGATTGGACTTTTTTTTGCCGAACCTTCTTGATTTTATTAGTTGTTTTAAACATCGTATGTGTCACAGTCCGAATGTTTTGACACCGGATCCGTGCGGCGCACTCTTGCTTGGCGGCAAGGATGCAAGCCTTGTGTGGAATGAGTGTCTTGTAACTCGTAGGGACACGACCAAGCGTCTGATTCTGAATGGGCGCTCTTGCCTATTGGCGACAAGAGCGAGGGTCGAGGGTCGACCTGGGCGCTTGTGTGCGCACATCAGGCACAATCGGGACCGGCGACGAGAATTTTTCTGATTGCGGGACTTTGTGGGATTTGTGATGCTTTAGAGCAAGTAGCGACACAATATCTATAAAGGCCTATAACAAAACACCAGCAATAAAGCGATGGCAACAATTGGTGAGAGGTAGAACTTCATTCATTCATACCCCTCATAGATGTTTATTTTGGATTAGCTACAAACTACCAGTGAATACTGGATTGACGCAACATAATAATTATATCTAAAGCCTAGAAAACTATTAGAAAGATCCTAGAAAGCAATAGATAAGCAAAATACAAGTAAAGGAAAGTTGGATTCTTACAGTATGGCACATTGTTTTTAAGTGGAGGTAGTTTGTACTTGTGCATTCTTCTGTTCTTCTGCCAACTCAGTTCCATACCCCCCCCCCCCCCCCCCCACCACCCACCCACCCACCCACCCACACACACACGAGAGAGTGTCATGGCTGTGAATGAGTGGCTTGTAATTTGATTGTAGTTCAGTTTCAAATTGTAGCTGTTAAAATTGACACTTGTGTATGTTAAACAATTAAATGCTTGATGTACATGTGAGGGAAGACTGAGTATCTTTCTATCTGTAGATGATGTACAGATTGAAGAACCAAAATATGTAGCAGTTGCAGGAGAACAGCCCTCTCAGGTTAATAATTGTTTTGTTCTAATACTCCGTAACCTACTTTTTCTTGTATTGCATGAATCATGTTATTTACAACACCATGCCACAAACATGAAAAGGTTGAGATTTGGGATCTGAATACTGCAGAAAGGTGCACAAGACTTCCTCAGAGTTTTTCAAACGGGATCGTGAGTGATTCTGAAAAAGGGAGAGGTACGTTATATCATCCTTTTTTACTGGACATTCTCTCTAGGTTAGTCGTATAGAGTTACCCGTGGACAGTTGTATAGCAAAAAGGACATGGCCAAAATAGAAAAATGAGAATATGTAGGAAAGGGATTGTCGTAAAAGATATTGTGGTTTCCGTAAGTGAACGCTTCCACAAGTTATTAGTAAAAGAGATGCTAAGTTACCGCCCTCCATTTTCCTGCAAAATGACATTTCTCCAATTTTTTTTTTTGTTTTCTTCCTGTATTCCTCCCATTTCTTTTCTAATTTCAGATCATAATATAGTATGTTTAATTTGATGGCATAGTGACTTAAGATGATATATCCCAGCTAGGGGTGTAAGTGGATTGAGAAAAGTCCAAAGTCCAATCCAATCCAGTCCAAACTTGTCGGACTGGATCGGACTTGAAAATTTTTGGATCGGACTCGGACTCAAATTACCAAGTCCAACTATTTTTGGACTGGACTTGGACTCAACCTTTTGGAGTCCAAAAATCCAATCAAGTCCAAAGTTTTATGATTTTATTTATAGAGAAGCATATGTAATTTAAAAACTATTGTGAAATATGTGATATTTGGGCCTTTAATAACTATGTGCAACAAAAAACAACAAAATATCACACTCCATATAAAACCCATATCAACCTCTTTCTCCCGCCGGCTGTGATAGTTGATTGTTGATCTTTATTATACATACTTTTTTTAAGAACTATAACCTTTTTGCTAAGGTTTTGATTTGTAAGACATATTGTTATTTATAATTATATCTATTGGTTAATGGCTATTTATTTACGCTTTATGGAAGAGTAACTTGTAGTTGTAGGTGTTAAAACATTTCATAACCAATATTTAGTACTCGTATATTTTATTTTATGTGTCAGAAATGTTAGCCGGTAACAATATTATTTGCATTATGATCGAAATATTTGACTTTACCTTTTTTATAAAAAAGAATTAAAATGAAGTTTCTTTTCTAATAAAAATTCGGACCGGATTGGACTGGATTCGGACTGAAGAAATTTTTTATGGATCGGAATGGATCGGACTCGAAAAAAGCTTGGATCGGACTCGGACTCAAATATCCAAGTCCAAATTTTTTTGGATTGGATTTGGACTTGGCAAAGTCCAATCCAGTCCATCCAATTTACACCCCTAATCCCAGCCAATCCATGTACCGAGAATCCTTTTTTGTGTTCACTGTGGTATTAAAATTCCAGTTGCAATGTTAATATAGAATCGTTTTTGCAACTAAGTGAGAGATCTTAAGCTATTAACTTTTCAAAGAACAAAATGTGGCTTAATTTTTCTAGATGTGAAAACGCAATACTTTTTTATTGTTTATTAGGAAGGAAATACTAGGTAGGGCTTACATAAGAGGTACTACCTAAAACATCCAAATAAGGATGAGATACAAGCTCGGGATAAAATAATAAAAATAAGAGAGCACAAAGAAACCCTAGTACTAGTTCCGCCGCGGCAATCCACACCATCTCCCTAGGCCTAACCGGAGATAAGTCAATCATGTAACCCTTCGCAGGAGGAAGACAAACTAATATGCACTCGAATCTAGTTTATGGAACTGCAAGTATCCGAAACCAAGAAGCCAATACAACCTACCAAACTAATAACTAGACTACACTAATACTAAAAATAAGAAGAAAAAAAAAGTTTAAACTTCAGAAATATAGACAATTAGACAGTAACCCAATTAATTACAATTATAGATACAATGATTACAAAAATTACCAAAACTCTAACCAGCCTAAGATCACTTTATCAGCAACAGTGTCTTCCGTGAGAAGGAACAAGAGGTATGAATACATTTGCAGATACACGGGATCAAATACCTTAGAAATGTCATTCCATTGCAGATCTGGAAGGGTCTCGAAAAAATTACTAGGCGGGTTTGACTGATAATGAAACGCCTGACTGAGGATGAAACCAGAGGGTGAAAGTCGAATCTCAAACGAATCGAAAGACTCATATCTCAGATCTGAAAGGAAGTCGACGATGACTGCAGGATACGAGTCTTAGTCCCTTGAGCATAACACATAGACTGACAAACTCATGAACCTTAGTTGCTAAGATCTGAAGAGACATGAGCTAAACAAAGGAATTTTGCTTAATTATTTGGCTAAGAAATCTGATTTTCTAAGAAAGTTTGCCTTACAAGAGGAATTGGATGAGTTTTGTAGGTTGAGTTTGAGGTTGGCTGCTGATGTGGGTTTCTATGGTTTTCATTTTCTAAAAGTGGGCTACATTTTTCTAGAGAGAAGAGAAGGCAGAGCCTCTGATATGTGAAAATGCAATAGCATCTTTTGTTATTTGTAACAGACTAGAACAGCTGATGCTGTAATGTAACAGGCAGTGTGGCATATGATATTAGAGCTGCATTACGTAATGGCTCGCCAAGCTATGAGCTCATGAGGAAGCTGGAGCTCATTACCTATATTTGGTCCCCCTACTATAAAAATGTTCCTACACATACTAAGACATAGGGAGAGGCCTTCAAGAGACTTCCCCGTTCTCCGTTTTAGCTTAAGCAGCAACCTTCCGAATATCCTTACATATAGCTCCCTTGCAGTGTGCTTTTCAGATTAACATTGATATGTAACTGATCTTTTCCTGCAGGAATGTGCATGGCTGTTCAAGCATTTATACCATCTAAAGGCCAAGGATCCTTACACATCTTGGCTGGGTATGTTCTTCAACAGTTTTTGTTTGACTACTCTCCTTCGATACTTTATTGATTCGGATGTACCACCCCCTCAAGACTTTACCAACTAAGCTAGTTGGCATCCACTATTTTGTTTTTATTATAGCGTCTTATATTTTCTTCTTCGATTCTTCTCTTGCGCTCTTCGTTTTTTTTTTTGGAGGGAGGGGGTGGATTTTGGTGAATTATGTTGTTTGTGGGCGGGTTATGTTGGTTGCAGAACTTGTATACTCAGTAATTGCTAACTCATCGGAGTGTTCTCCACAACTAATACCATTTCAGACAAAAGCCCACTAAATGGTACAATTCAACTTGACACAAAATAGGAATGGGGTTTCAGCATACTGCAAGTCCATCTCATATTCAATCCACTCAGATGTCCAGTTGGTCATTTAATCACTAGACGGAACTTCCACATTTCTCTCTCTTCCTCCCTTCCATAAGTAACCCCATACCATTCACCACTGCTATTACAGCTCATTCACCTCACTCATCCTCAAGAATCATTGCCTCATCTCTTCTGGCCCTTCCCTTCCCTGGTTCTCACTACCACCATTCCTCGACTTTGCCACCATCTCCTTCCTTTGCCAACTCATCATCATCACCCCCATCTCCCACCACCTGCTCATTTTCTTGTGAATTCGACCACTATTTGCTAAAAATTTGTCCCCCATTCTTCTGCCTCGTCTTAGATTCTGTCATTCCTTTTTCATTGCTAAGCCTTTTAAATCCATGTTCTTTCTAATTTTAATCTCTGCCGAGGTCTCTATTTTCCCCCTATTTTTTTTTAGAGTGATGACACAATGGTGTTGGTGTTGTTACTGGGATACAGGTGGGGGGCAGGAGGGATTGGGGATCATGGTTTGGGGAAAGTGGAGGTGTTGGAAAGATGATTACGGGCATCAAAGGAGGATAAGCTTGGTGGTTGTGTGCAGTGGCGGTGGTTATAGGTTATAGTTTGATCTTGGTATGGGGGTGGCCAGGTACCTTGGCTGGGTGATATGGTGAATAGTTGAAAGTCTAATATTTTATTAGCGAGTCTTGATTCTCCTAGCAATAGAATTTGAACCCCTTGTCTCTTTGTGGTTGGTGGGTGGTGTGTATGAGGAATCATTGAAAGTTGCTTTGGGGTGTTTTCAAACTTGAAAATCGGTTAAAGGCAATGTAAAAATGTCGACCAGATTACACAGGAAAAGGATCAATGGTTACCTTTCTTTTACTTGATCCCTTTGAAACAAATGATCTCTTACAGTTTGCTAAGCTCACTAATGTATTATCTCTGTTTTAGCAGATTGTCCTACTGTCTATTTTGGTTCTCTTTATATTGTCTGTCCTAATTGTTCAGCAGGTATTGTGCCTAGTTCCACGATAGTCGATAGATGGTGGTCCCTTTTTTCCCGCTTCGTATCACACACTTTGTCTTAGGAAACAGATTGAGTCAGGCCGGGCCCAAATAAAATGGAGGCCCTGTGCCAACATTTAAAATAGGCCCTAAAAAAGTAAAAAATTTAAAGCATAAATATTTTTTCAAAAATCTGCAAATAGAAAATAAAGAAAACACACTAAATTACTCCATATTTCATACCACGGTGATCTCTGACTTATCCTCTTCCTTGGGAAAGGAACAAAAAGAAAGTAATGGAGCCCACCTACTTTCACGTGCTTGTTGGTTTTTTGCCTTTTCTTTTACTGCAGTAAAATTTCCACCAAAGTTTGCTATTTGGGGCCCTTTTTAATCGAAGGCACTGTCCCATGTCCCACTTTGAACTGGTACAGGGCCGGGCCTGGATTGAGTATATATCATCTAAGACTGAATTGAGCTACATATAACATGTGGAGGATTACCATTGTTTTTGCACTTTTACGTGCAAGGCACTTGTAGCGAGGATTTTAGCCTCCCTTATCCGTTTGGAATTGTAGACAGCTGTTGCATATCAGACTAGGGTCCATCAAACAACCTCTCTGTTATCGCAGTAGTTAGGCTGTGTACACCGGACTCCCCCCCTCCAGTGTTTAAAAAAGCGCTCTTAAAGAGCACTGAAGCGCGAAGCTGTAGGGCAAATTCGTTAAATAGGTCTGAGCGGAGCGTTTGTGATTGAGCGCGCGAAGCCCAAAAAGCGCGCTTCATTGACTTTTATTTTTTATTACTTTACGTTGAAAGCTTTTTCTTATATGTTCTTATTGTGTTTTGGACCACACCCTTATTAATCCTTAACAATAGAAAGTGGGCCAAGAGCCCAAAAGAAAAGGAAAAAGAAGAAAAGAAGAAGACAACAACCGGCCCTAACTTCTTGATAAACACTATGTATATGCTTTATTTTTGTTTCAACAAAGAGTAATATATTTTTTGAAGCAAATATGCATAATACTATAATAGTAAAAAAACCCTTTAATTCTTAAAAAGTGAGCTTCACTTCGATGAAGCGCGCGCTTTGCGCTTAGGCTCTAGGACTCATGTCGCTTTAGTGTGCTTTGCACTTTTTGTCCCCCCTTCCTCAGAGCAGAAATTTCTTAAGAAAACTGGGGTAGGGATGATGTTGTTGTACTCTGCTTCGGCAGAGGCATTGGGTTAAAGTCGATATTGTTTAACAAAACGTGCACCCTACTCTGTTTGGAATAGACATTGTTATTAGTTGGTTGATCATTTGTATCTAATAATTTTTAGCAAACTTATGTCGAGTTTCTTAATACTCGCTGTCTTCGGCAAAGCTTTAGGATAGTGATTTAATTTCTTAGAGGCACTGGTGAGCTTGTTTTGGAGTATTGGCAATCAATGATTTCTGCTTTGGTTCTTAATTATGGAAGTCACTGATTGATGATTGTTTTATATCCCATACACCAACTTTATATTGTACTTGTACTAATATTATCTTATAACTTGGATTTAATAGTTATGAGGACGGGACTATGGCGTGGTGGGATATGAGGAACACCGCGAAACCCTTGACTTCTGTAAAGTACTATTCAGAGCCAGGTTCTGCTGCCCTCTATCTGACATGGAGATTTGGTAATTTTTCAAGTATAGGTATGATTGTGCCATTTTTTGCATGCAGTTACTAGCTTGGCAGTTGATCAATCATGCCATGGAGGTGTCTCTGGGGCTGCAGATGACAAGATCCTTCTGTTTAATTTGGATTATGATATGGTAATTTCCTTTAAACTATACGCACCTTATTTTATGTTAAAGTTTTCAGTCGTGTAGTTATTACGTGTCACGTATTTTGAGGAGCATATTGTGCCCGATTAGGCATTTAGGCCTACACATTAGGATGGAGTTGTGATATTGTTTCAAATAATAGACGAGCTAGCCCTGCTTTTTAATTTTTTTTTAATCGTTGAAACATCAACTAGTCGTGCTACGGAGATGAGTTTGGGTAGGTCCAGATGTATGCAACATTACTAGTGCTGTAGTACACAGCTGATTTTGCTTATAATATCTCAAACATTTATTTTCCAATGTAACAAATGTTCTTATGATGGTTTTCTGCTCCTCACTGGTAGTATCTTTACGCCTCTTGTTGTTTTGTCAGTTTCGACAGCAATCACTTCTTGATAGTTTCTATTATAATTTAATTTTATGGGAAACTAGATGATATACCGTATTATTTTGAGTTCTGTATGTGAAAGGAACTGAGTTTTTCTGCTGCTGATTTGTCTGACAATGTTTCTTCCGGTACTTCTCGAATTTCCTTCTTGAAACTCATATTTAGATTGTTAGGAATTAAAAGCAACTTAATTAAACCAACGAGATCTCGTAACGGAGTATGGAGTCAAAGCTCAGTTCGGCGGCATATCAAAACGTCAATTAACCTGGGATTATTTCTTTGTTAGACTCATAGCAACTTTGATGTTGGGAAGCTACGTGAGGCAAACAAAGAAATTGGGCAACTTTAGTGATTTGGCAAATCTTACTTATTTACTATTTCCTAGTTTAACATATGTTGTAATTAGGAAACTAGTAGTATTTTGGTATGTATGTAACTCTAGAATTATATTTAGACTTGAGGAGCAAGTACAATTCTAGTAGACGAGGGTTTCTAGTTTAGCCTATAAAAGGAGGTTTAGGCCTAGCTAGAAAATAGGAGGGAACATACATTGGTGAGAGGAATCATCAATTGGCGGATATTGTATTATTTTGCAGGAACCTAATAATATGATAATTTTTGAGGGGAGAAAATCTAAATTCCCTCATAAACACTTGTGTCCTTTATTATTGTTTTTGGTCTTTTTGCTATTTTTTCTACATTGTATTTGTAGGGTTTGTTCTCCGTGGCACGCGTTTGGTTATATAGATGATGTTGTTGGCTACTCTATCCAGGGTACTTGTGTGGTCAGGAAAGAAATTAACTTGGAGCGACCTGGTATAGCAGGCACCTCAATTCGTCCAGATGGTAAAATTGCTGCTACTGCTGGATGGGACCGCAGGTTGGTTGTGTTTATAATTTCTTACTTTATTGGATTTCTTGGTTATGTTACATTTTAATTTTGTTTTATTTTATTTTATTTTATTTTATCATAGACTATTTAATCATAACTCAAGTCATCTTGCTTCAGTTATGGTGACAAATTGGTTACCTATACCTATTGACCTTCTCTATGGAAAATTGTCTTCACATTCGGCAACCCTTCTTAGCAATCTTTACTTTTACACTGTACACATCTCATAGCCTCTTTGCATGTCACAAGCAGACAATCTTCTTAAATGATTAGATTTCTCATTCTGTCCAAGTCACTGGAGCCACTTATTTCTCCGAAACAAGAGATCAAAGAGATTTTCTTCCTTTTTCCAAATAAGTCGGCTTACAACTCTTTGGAGATGATGCATTGCCACTTCAAGTTAGATAAGAACAGAGTGGAGGTACTTGGATATCATCTGTGTGTCACTCCCGAATCTGAACCTGCATTTTGTTCTTCTCCCCAAGTCTGAATAACACAAACATAAAGCATGCCTGAAAAGGACAATCCAACCTTATTTCGGAGAGTGTAGTGGATTGTTTCGTCAAGTTGAAAACAGAATGGCCAGCACCACCAAGAAGCATGGATTCTGTCATAGGTAGAATTTGGGGAAGTTGAGATGTGTTCAATTTTCCCCCCTAATCAAGCCGTGTGCTTCTTCAATATGCCTGCATGAAGTTAATTGTTGAGATGTAGACCCTCTATGTGACTTCCATCAATCTTTATGTGCCATTTGCTCCCTATGTTGAACAAAAAGTCAGTTGTAAACTCTATCAATATGGCAACATGTCCCACAGTTCTCTACAAAGGGTCTTGCTCCAATATAACTTCTGAAAACTTTGGAGCAATGGAGTTTTGTGCTTTACAGATAAAAACCGTTTGGAAAAAGCCAGAAGTTTTTAAATGGGAAGTCGACTTCTATTGAAGATGCAAGAATTGAGGCTTCAATGTTCAGGCATGTCTATTGGAGCGATTGAGTGCCCCTTGCAAGGCAACGAGTATGAATGGATTTCTAAAAAATAAGACGGGGAAAGGCATTAGGACACATGGTTAATAAAAGGCTCATTTGGACATTAACCTTTGATAGGAATTTGTGGCACTCCCTAGGAATGGGCCATCTTTTAGCATTTAGTAAATGCTGATCTGGGGGCATGGGTTCCTTCTCCTCCCATCCCGGTTTTCTCTTGCGCCACTGTTTGTAAATGTTTGATTACTTCTACTGACTCCACCTTTTGTTTTTCACCACTCATAATGCTTTACTGTGAGTAAGGTTCATAACAAGCCGAGTTATGCTCAAGCTTGTGGTAGGTCAATTTATCGAGTTACAACCTCCAACTAGAAAATACACTTTGAATATAAAGTATTCCTATTTCTAAGTTTTTGCTAACCATTTGAGATCCTCAATAGTATTTGTTAAAATTTATCTCATAAACAAATAAACTCACAAGTCAATGCTCATACTTCAATTTTTAATGTAGCTAATAAACTTGAGCCTGCTTTCAAGTTGAGTTTAGATCTTCTTTGTCTCAGTCCAAGCTTTGGCAGCGCTAAGTTCGATTTGGAGTTGGCTAGGCTCATTATTACCCTTCCCCTCACAATAAGGGGTGAGGATCCTCATTTTCTCTCTCCATTTCCTACAAGAAATGAATGGTCCAATGGTTGTGAATGCATGAAAGGGGGAAATAAGGTTTTTTTTGGGAATTCTTTTTTTATCGGCTTAGGTGTCATCATCTTAAGACAAGAAATGGATGAAAAGAAATAGAGAGGATCCTAACACCACAGTAAAGTATTTTTAAACAGTTTCTCTATCAGTTGGTTGGTCGTTGTATATCTTGCTTGGAATTTTTATTTTTTTGTTAAGCTGCTGCATGTGACCCACTTTGTTTATTGACAGAGTCAGGGTATACAACTATCGGAAAGGAAATGCTCTGGCTATACTCAAGTATCACAGTGCAATGGTATGTCTTTTGCTTGCAGTTCTTCTTTTCTTTAGTTCCAAGTGGCTTGAATTGTCGAGTTTGTCACTCTGTCCTCTGAAATTTTAGTGCTTGCTAAAGACTTGCGTCGTAGGATACGTTTGTTTTTCCTCCTGATCTTAAACAAATATGTGGGTATTAGTGTATTTACACCTTTAGTCACACTACATTTTCCTCTTATATATCCTTCAGATGGCCTCTTTACACTTTTTCATCTGTTCTAGACTTCTAGTTTATTTCCCTTAAAGTATATGTATGAATCCCGTGCAGAAAAGAGTTGAACTAATGTTCACTAAACACATGAAGCTGGCACATAAGTTTCTTACTGCCATATCACTGGGATAAAAAATCTGTCAGGAAATAAAAAAGGACAGAGGTTGCATGCTTGCATGATGTTCATGAATCATAGTTCGTCTAATTTTCATTTTGTGATGATTTGTAGAGATCATGATGCCGTTACTATTTTATTTACTGATTGTTTGTGCCAAGAATCGGATTTTGGGTGCGTTTGACTTCGTTTTGGAGTTTTGACTACATTAAAGTCAACTCCAGCTTTTCTCCTATAGTCTAGAGGAGTTATAAACAGCATTGCGTTGATTTATGAAGGATAATAACTGGTACTTAGTGAGTCCTTCCTGGATATCTCTCTTATGGACATAGGCATGTAGCTGTACTTGGAAAACTGACTCGACACGAAGCATACCCGAAACTAGATAACCCAAAGCTGATCCGAACCATACTCGAAACAGAATGACCCGAAATTGACCCTACCCGACCAAATTAAATATAGATGAAATTGATGTGTTTCCTACAATAAGCTGATTCTCATAGACCTGGCCCGACCCAAACGTAAAGTATCCTCACACAAATATGAACGGCACCTGAGTGGATCCAACCAAAACCCGATTGCCACCTCTAAATTTGATTCATAGTTAGAAGAAAATTACAAGCACAGCCAGTATTCCTTTTATATGATAATTTTGATACACAGTTCCAGACTTGACGATTTTGTTCTATAGTGGGATCTGGTGGGCTAAGGAATCACAGCTCTAATTAGCGGTGCAGACTGCAGAGTGCAAAGCATGTATCACATGGTAAACTGAACTAGACATAAACTTGTTCCTCTTATCGAGAGTTGCAAACCCTTAATGCCCATATGGCCATGTTGCACATCCACTTGTACGGTTACTTGTGTAGTCAATGGTTTTACATATTGAAGAATGCAACTCTAGAAGCACTTTCTTAGGCTTTTGAGATCTGTTGTCTTTTAAGATGCGATATTTAGAAGCTTGCTGCTTGGCCCATAAATTCGAGATATGATTTTTATGGTCAATGGTTTGATAGGCAAAATATTGTATTAGGGTCTCACAATTTGTATTTGTGAGACGAGGGTAAATATGTTTAGTTCTAAAGTCTGACTTGACAGTTTTTTGGGGCAACTTTAAATGTCTTGCAATTAATTATTGTGAAATGGTGTCATCTAAACTCGCTCTTCGTCTTGTTGCAGTGCAATACAGTGTCATTCTCAAGGGACTGTAAGCTGCTCGCGTCTTCATCAGAAGATACCACAGTTGCTCTATGGAAGCTTTATCCACCTCGAGACACAACTGAAGCAGCGTAACCAGGTGGTTTTGAGTGACCATTTTCCCTGTCGTTCTTTGTTATAATGAAATCTGATTGTTATTTTCTGATGATGAGTTGTTTCTGGAATATTAGTCATCTCCGGGCTTTATGGGTTGATTGATCTACATTATATTACTAATACTAGCTTAAATTTTGTACAGAGTATATATGTATTTTCTCATTGTGTATAGATTTCCTCTTCCCTAAGGGGTGTTTGGTATGAAGAATTTTAGAGCCGGAAACGGAATCAAGTAATGGTTTACGTTACAACTTGTTTGGTATGGGATGTTGGTAACAGTTACCGTTTCCGGAGAGTAATTAATCCCCTTTGTTTCTGCTGTAAACCTTACAGTAACCATTTCCATTCCCCCTCAAACAATTGTTTGCCGCCTCCATTTCTCTCCCTCTCCTTCTCTCCCCCTTTCTCTCTGTTGAATTTCGATTCGATCTCACAAGTGATTCGCTTCATCTTCATCGATTTTCGGATCAATTAACATCGGGTTCTTCGCATTTTCATTCACAACGGTAGCATTTATCGACTATTCTTCGCAATTTCGTTGATTATTGTTTCATTTTTTGACTTATTAGGTAGTAATCTAGGAAAATTTCTGCATTTTGAGAAGCTGTGAGCTATGATTTGATAAATTAATCATACTTTTTGGATTTTGGCGATTAATCTTTAAAGATGAGTGCAGCACCTTTGTCTTCATCTTCTTCATTTTGACGATTAATCTTTAAAGATAGTGCACCTTTGTCTTCATCTTCTTCATTTTGGCGATTAATCAAAAACCTCAAATTCAACTACTACAACTGTTAATACTCCCACAATCGGCTTACATTTATCAAACACATAATGAATTAGAAAACTTATGAAAAATAGGAGATCTAGTTTGTATTATAAATAGCACCAATTTTTAAATGGACTTGGTCCCCCACACTAAATTTATTGTGGACCACGGCTTAAAATAAAGTCAACAACTTGTTCCTAATTTATTTTGAAATTTTATTAGCATTATTATGAAAAAAAATATCAAATTAGTGTCGTTGATACATGTTGTGTTTGAATAATGTAATCTTAAGTCAAAATCCGTTTTTAAAAATATAGGGTTACTATGCTTCAAAAAATGGTTACTATGTCTAAGAATTTTGGTTGTTTACTATATGAACAATAAAAGTCACTATGGAGATTAAAAGGGTGCTAGAGCAAACTATTGATTTTGGGTCTACACTAATATTATTATGGACCAGATCCACGCAAAAATAATCATATAAGTAAAGTAGAGGTGTATGCCCGTGAAACAACACAAAACACACAATACAACATTATATTTTCCCATTCAATATTATTTTATCATAGATCTTCTTTAGAGACTAGAGAGGAGATCAAAGTGTATAGAGTATGGTAGTCCAAGTATCAATATCAATTTCTTTTTTGACTAATAAATCATTTCGTTAACCAAAATTTAAAATTTCTTGTCATTTGTGCATGTCTTTTTATGTATTTAGGATGTTAACTAAAATGTGTACATAACTCCTACTTTGATATAAAGCCAAAATTAAGAATGACCAATTGAATTAAGTTATCTTGTCGTGACAACTCAAATAATCGATCAGAACAATTCGCAAACAAGGTATTATACTGATAGTTCAGTAGGAACACTTGACAAGAGGGGGGTGAATTGTTTCTTGGGAACTTGAGTAAGTTTCTTGCGGAATTTAAACAATAAAGAGACTGAGAACAATGAGCGAAGAAAGATATAAAATGGAGGAACCTTCTTGACCCTAATCAAGAAGAACCTCACTACTCTTTTGTATTAATGCAATAACTCTATTACAAATAAACTCTTTAACTCGAGTTCCTCTCGAACACGAGTTCCGCACAGCAATCCCCTTCGATTACTGTGCTACTCTTTCTCTCTCTGACTTAACTCTAAGTCGCTCCTTTTCTCTTTGACTTAACTCTAAGTCACTGTTTCTCTCTTTGACTAAACTCTTAGTCGCTCTTTCTCTCTTTGACTAAACTCTAAGTCACTCAAGGATCACTCAATCCTTAAACCCAAAATACAATATGATAGATAGATTCTAGTACGTAATAAAACTTATAATAATAAGGAACTCAAGGAACACTCTATTTTGCCAACTGATTCTTTTAAAACGTTTAAGCTCTTTAAGATAGATTTTGTAGAAATCAGTTGTATTTTGAAAAGCCAAAACTCTTCTCCTTTTATAGGAGAGTTTTACCTAAGGTTGGGTACCCATGTTCTCCTCAACTACCCACTAACAGTTACTGCTCAGTAACATGGGCATAGTTGGAGAGAAACAGGGAGACCAAATCAAAACACTAAATGCACGTTTAAACAGAAATACGTGGGAGAGTTTTAAGAACATGGAAAATCTTTTGCTTGAGAAACAAGGAGAATGAAAACAGAATCCTATGTTTACATTTATTAATTAAATTCATTTTATTTATTAACAAAGATTTTCCAACTTAAAACTCTTTTATAATTACAGTTAATATATTTCAATTTAAAACGTACCAAAATACTTAGGTTCCTTTCGTTCCAAATTACGTATAAACAATATTAAATACTTACATAAATCCTAAACATAAACTCATATGTTGTAGTCTTCATGTTGCACCTTTAGAAGCTTCACTCGAAGACTTCCCAATTTTTTCCTTCTCTGGAACATCGAGGATCCACATAATATATGAGGATCTCGCCTTAGGAACTCGCCTAAGGATCTCGCCTTTGTAAACTTGCTTAATGATTATATCTTCAATGTAGTGTCTGACATGGATCAATTACTTGCTTATATTCCACGTTGCTTAGTTTATCCAATTCAGGATCTCCTTAACTTAGCATTATCCCTCTAAGGATCTCGGAACCTATTATGCAACATAACTTAACCAATTGTCAGGAGTTTGCTTTGTCATCATCAAAACTTTAGGGTCAACAACTATGTTATTATTCTAATTATCTAGTAATCTAGCAATAGTATGCGCCTATTGGAGAGTGTTAATCTATTCGAACTCAAATTAACACGTACGTACAGGTTCATAATCGGATAGAGAAAGATACAAAACCTAGAGCAGAAATATAGAGATCAAAAGCCGCCCCTTGTGGTCCATGCATACGGGGTTTGCTGATACCTTTTGAATTACTAACCCGCCGATCCGACACTTCCGGTAGAAACTTTCCCGTTTGGGACTGATAGCTACGACCCTACGACATATGTCTTGCTTTGAGAAGTAATAGAACTAGAGAAGTAAACACTCCTTCCAAAAAAAAAAAAAACTAGAGAAGTACACACGTATTATAATTTATATTCAAATGACTACTCTGTGTGTATATTTAAGGATTTACTGCTAATTTTTGAACTATACATTAAAAATATATATATTTCATATACACGAAGCGCGCATATTATCCGTATTCATATTTTAAAACATGATGTTTGCATATCATTAAGCCACGTGTCGTATTTATAGTATTTAGTTTTTGTTTTTTGGTAGAAAAAGATATTTAGTTTCCTTTTTACCTATCATTTCCTCTTCCCTTCCTTAAATTTTACTATTCAATGTCTTTTCTCATAAACTTAGTTTCATTTGTTTCACATTCAAATATCAGTTTTGACAAATTGTAAATTAATGCATCATCTTCAGTTTTTTTTTTTTAATTTTTATATCATTACTTGAACAATAATACAAAGAAAATTAAAAAATCCGTGCACGAGATGAAATAAACTAGGTTTTTTTTTTTTTTTTTTTTTTCTGTACTACCGCCCGGTCCCTTAAGGCTAATATGGATTCGGCGCGTGTTCTGGGTGGATAGGTTACCATCCCCCTCCAATTGTTATAGCGGGGATCTAACACGCGTCCTTCCTACCAAGTTCAGCTTCAATCAACACTAAACCAACAAACAATTCATACGAGATGAAAATTAAACTAGTTTCCTTTTTTTTTTTTTTTTAGTGGTAAAATGTGGTATAACATACGTTGAATTAAATGACCGTTAAATCGTTAATTAAGTCATACATTTGACAATACATACGCATCATCCTCAATTTGGATATTTTTAAATATGCATGCATTATAATAGTATAAGCATTGTTCGAGCCCCCTGTGGGACCCACCTTTTTACATAAATTACCAAAATACCTTCCTAAAGGAAAATACTGAAAATACCCTCAAACACAAACCTCCTAATGGGCTCAAACCAGAAGTTAGGGGCCCATATCTCAGCCTCCTACAAGCCCAAGAGTCCATACCCCTACACTTGCCTATATTTACTAATAATGCCATCCTGCATTACTATAAATACATTTCACCTAATCATTACTCAAGTATGCAATTATTCTCAGACTGACTCTCTCACTACTTTCTCTCTCTACAAGGAATGACTTGAGCGTCGGACAGGGTTTTCTCGGGAACCCCCCCGAGCCAGTTTACGTTTACCGTTTTTGTAGGACAAACCACGACCGATCGGAGGAAGACAACAGCCTGGTTGACGAGGCTTCCCCTATTTTTACACTTAAGCATTTTCTTCGCAGAAACAGTTGGCGCCGTCTGTGGGGAAGTCAACTACAAGCCATGGTTAACACTCGACGAACCAGGCAACACTCCTCCTCTCATCGATCAGAGTCCCATCCCAATTACGTGTTGATGCCTACTTCGAGGAACGGAGATGATCACGATGGTGATCAGGACCATGAGAATCAACAGCCCCATGTCGAGGGTCACCCTGAGAACTTGGTCACCCGAAAGGATCTAGAGTATTTGGCTGCACAAGTCAATGGGGCTATCCACAACCTCCAAGGAATGGGAGAAGGACCTTCAAGGAAACATCCAAACCACCCTACCAACTCAAAGGTGAGCACAACATCGCATACCATCCACAGGGCACAACCCCGAAGTGTGAAGGACAGGCTAGGTAACAGGGGTGGGGCACAGCCTCGCCCTCGCCAATCAAGGGCCAGCCAAGATGCACGCCGGGTAATTGAAGATCGACAACTGCACAGAGGAGACCTTGATGCTCGAGACCTCTTGCACAGAAGGCGCCTCAAACAAGCCAGAGAAGCCATCAGGAATGATAGGATCACCCGAGGTCTATCCCCCTCTAGTGCTAAGACTACGACCTCCGCACGAGACCACCCCACTCCTTCAAGACAAGTCAGACCGATCGAGGTCAGCTCTCGAAGGACATCTCTCAGGAGGCACTCACCTTCTCCTATAAAGAGATGTCACTCACCCTCTAGCCGGGCTAGAGGCCGTTCCTCCAGGACAAGGGTTTCACCCCTCGATCAACAGTCAGGGGCTCATTCATCTTCTCATCGCCCAAGGCATCACTCACCCTCAAGAATAGGAAGGATCCCTCCACGCCGTGAGCGAACATACTCACCTCTCCCAGAGAGTAGAGGTAGGCATACCTCCTCAAGAGGAAGATGGGACTCCCCTCCACCAAGAACTGATAGGCACAGACATACCTCGTCATTGCAAGAGGCTCTCACTCCCTTCTCCCAAGAAATAATGAACACCCCCCGCCGAGACAAAGTGAAGGTCCCTACCATCGAGCCTTTCGATGGAATTACGGATCCAGAAGAACACATGGCCGCCTATGCGGCTCAAATGAACGTTCAGACTGGATGCGGAGCTACTTGGTGCAGATATTTTCCAACCACCTTGAAGGGTCTTGCCCTTATATGGTTCAACAAGCACGTACCAAAGGGAAGCATCAAGAGCTACAGTGAGCTTGAAAAGGTTTTCATCAGCCAATTCGCGGCGGGTCGGAGGCACCAAAGGACAAGTGTCAACTTAATGGCAGTCAGACAGGGAGAGACGGAGACCCTTCGCAATTATATTAAGAGATTCAATGAAGAAGTCCTAAAGATACACAATCTCAAGGACGAAACCAAGTTCGCAGCCCTCTTGGCAGGTCTTCAGCCAGATGACTTCAAGTTTGAATTGGTCAAGTCCGGGGTGTCCAACCTCGAGGAAGCAATGGAGAAGGCCCAAATGCACATTCAAGCCACAGATATTTGTAAGATCAATTGGGGTGGTGAGAGTGGAACAAGGCAAAAACAAAAGCCAAGACCTAGCGGCACCCACGACCAAACTCAGCCCTCCCTCAAAAAGTCGGTTATGGTTGATGAGCATGGTGAGGATCCGAGGTACAACCGCAATAGGCGGGAGATTTACCTTGATCTCAAAGGAAAAGACATCCTCCCTAAGCCACCTGCAATCCATACGCCCGAAGCAAAGCGAGACAAGTCACTTTGGTGTGAGTTTCACCACGAGTGCGGGCACACCACAAAGAACTGTAAGGAGCTGAAAAAAGCACTGGATCACTTGGCTGACAAGGGCAAGCTGAATAATTACTTAAGGAAGAATCCTCCCCCAAAAGCAAAAGCCAAAGAAAAGGAGTCCCTTAGTGATGATACGGGAGACTACATTGGAGTGATAGCCGGAGGCTTGGCAACAGGAGGGTCTGTGAGCAAGGCGAAGGATAGCTTATGGGCACTGGAACATCAAGTCCTAAAAGTGGCATCGGCTTCTCAAATAGCCCCGGTGATGACATTTGGTGGGAACACTAGCCATCCAATTCAAGAGTCCCATGACAATCCGCTGGTCATCGAGATGAAAGTCGCTAACTCAACGGTAGGGCGAGTGTTAGTGGATAGTGGATCATCCGCCGACATCATTACTCTAAAGTGTCTAGAAGGGCTCAAGTATTCCAAAGATGATCTGAAAACCATCTCCCAGCCACTCACTGGATTTGGAGGTCAAGCCGTCCATCCTCAAGGCACCATCAAGCTACCTGTCAGGTTGGGTCCTAAAAACAAGGGAAGACGGTTGTTGGTAGACTTTCTTGTCGTGGACATCTCCCTACCATACAACATCATCTTAGGCCGACCTCTACTAAGCAAAATAAAAGCCGCAATCTCTGTGTACCAACTTCTCATGCAGTTTGAGTTGGAAGATGGCTCCATGGGAAAAATCTTTGGGGATCAACAAGTGGGAAGGCGATGCTACGTTAACAGCCTCAAGAGAGGGACAAGTACCCCCCATCCACTGGCCAAGAAAGCCAAGCCAGAAGCCCCTCCCTCGCCCATGGAACGCCAACAACCTTAAAAGGTTTTATGTTCAATCTCCTAAGAATTTCTCCCTTCCTCAAAAGTACTTAGTTTTATAGCTCACAGCCATAGTTTTCAATGATGAAAGTGGGGGTAAGATACATGTAAGCCCGCCATAGGCTAAATAACATCCCATCATTGTAAACAAAGCTTTATATCTTCAAGGCAATAGTAAAGAGCTCGACCAGTAATATTACTTAGCAAATTTCGTTCCTAGAATGTTGCAAGTAGAAGGCAAACATTGGCCATGCAAGCGCAACACACGTCAAAAGGAAAAGACAAGCCAAGTTCAAGCACATGAACTCATACTTAGTGAAATAATCTAAGTCATTTTCTAGAATGGTGCTTCATCGTTCGCCCAAGCATGGGGCTCATTAGTCCCTTTGGAGAACAACAACCCATTCCCATACTTAGCAAAAATATCTAAGTCATTTTCAAGAATGGTGCATCATCGTTCGCCCAAGCATGGGGCTCATTAGCTCCTTTGGAGAACAACAACCCATTCACATACTTAGCAAAATAATCTAAGTCATTTTCAAGAATGGGGCATCATTGTTCGCCCAAGCATGGAGCTCATTAGCTCCTTTGGAGAACAACAACCCATTCCCATACTTAGCAAAATATCTAAGTCACTTTCAATAATGGTGCATCATCGTTCGCCCAAGCATGGGGCTCATTAGCTCCTTTGGAGAACAACAGCCCATTCCCATACTTAGCAAAATAATCTAAGTCATTTTCAAGAATGGCGCATCGTCGTTCGTCCAAGCATGGGGCTCATTAGCTCCTTTGGAGAACAACAGCCCATTCCCATACTTATCAAAATTTATCTAAGTCATGTGCGGAAAGTAGAAGCCACGACACCATAAGTAGAAGCCATGGCACCATCATGTGTATGACAAGTAGAAGCCATGGCACAATCATGTGCGGCGAGTAAAAGCCACGACACCATCATGCGCGGCAAGTAGAAGCCATGGAACAATCATGTGCGAAAAGTAGAAGCCATGGCACCATCACGTGTGGCAAGTAGAAGCCATGGCACAATCATGAGCGGAAAGTAGAAGTCATGGCACCATCATGTGCGACGAGTAAGAGCCACGACACCGTCATGTGCGGCGAGTAGAAGTCATCGCACCATCATGTGCGACTCTCTCTCACGCACCGCACCCGACATCGGGCGACAAAACAGCAGCCACGCCAAGAGAAAGCATCAGCCACCATCCTAAAAGCCAAGCCCATCCTTGTGTCCGCGCCCTTGGGGCGGAAAACAAAAGCCAAGCCCAGCTTTGTGCCCGCGCCCTTGGGGCGGAAAACAAAAGCCAAGTCGAGCCTTGTGCTGGCACCCTTGGGGCGGAAAACAAAAGCCAAGCCTAGCCTTGTGCCCGCGCCCTTGGGGCGGAAAACAAAAGCCAAGTCGAGCCTTGTGCCCGCGCCCTTGGGGCGAAAACAAAAGCCAAGCCTACCCTTGTGTGCCTTCCCCCTTACGGGCTCGGCCGGGAAGGAGCAGCCACGCCCGACTTCGAAAAAAAAAAAAAAAAAAAAAAAAAAAAAAAAAGGAGCAGCCACGCCGAGGAAGGAGCAGCCACGCCCGGCATGCCTTCCCTCCGCCCGGCTTCGAGAAAGGAAAAAAAAAAAAAAAACAGAAAGGAGCAGCCACGCCGAGGAAGGAGCAGCCACGCCCGGCATGCCTTCCCTCCGCCCGGCTTCGAGGAAAAAAAAAAAAGGGAGCAGCCACGCCGAGGAAGGAGCAGCCACGCCCGGCATGCCTTCCCTCCGCCCGGCTTCGAGAAAAAAAAAAAAAAAAAAAAAGGGAGCAGCCACGCCGAGGAAGGAGCAGCCACGCCCGACATGCCTTCCCTCCGCCCGGCTTCGGAAAAAAAAAAAAAAAAAAGAAAAAAAGGGAGCAGCCACGCCGAGAAAGGAACAGCCGCGGCACCACCGCCCGCCCTCGACCGAACAACGAACAGCCAATACCTTTGGCGTGCTCATGTAGGCGCGCATCACGCTGAAAACAACAGCCAAGCCTCGGCTGCCCACTCAAGTGCGCATCTCGCGTAGCAGCAACCGCCTAACCCGACCGAGGGTCCCTCCCCCGTGGCACCTCCTACGCGCGACATACGCGGAAACATGAGGCATAACACATCAAATGCCCAACAAGACTTAGCAAAAATCTATAAAATCTTGAAACCGCGGAAAACAACCGCCAAGCCCAGCCTTGTACCCGAGTGATGAAACGTCGGCTCAATCGAGGCTCCGATCGCTCAAACGTCTCCCACATTATGTAACGAGACTCCTCGCACACCTTGTGCGCCAAGATGCAAGCAAGAGAGGGCACGACCCTCGCCCCGCATAGCCAACACGAAAAAGAGAAGCCACGCAAGGGAGCATCAAAATCACTCAGCCCCCCGCGTGCAAGATAACTGCCCAGGCTTGGCCGATCACGTCAGCCACGCCAAGTGGTGGGGCTTGGCACGTCACGACAACAACAGCCAATCCTACCCCAACCTTGTCCGCCTAGCATGGACCTTGCCCAGCTCATTCTGCAAGCACTAGCCGCCAGGTTGCACGTATCTATCGCCCAGCCACAAGCCTCGCCCAACATTGCCGACTTGGCACCATTCCACCTAATGCACTCTGCACCCCCCTGCACCCAAACAAAGCAAACGCCCAACTTGGGCCTATCAAGCAACGATTTGTCTTTAAGCCCAGCCACATCAGCCACGCCCACAATTGGGGCTTGGCACATCACGACAACAAATAGCCAAGCCAGGGCGCATAATGCCCGTCCCAGCGACAGTTCCTTAAAAGCCAAGCATCGCCGTTCGCTCAAAACAACAAAGAGGTTTAGAGCTTGGATATTCCGCCAAACTCCCGAGTCCTTAGCCAAACTCGCAAATTTGGCGTGGGGCTAATGTTCGAGCCCCCTGTGGGACCCACCTTTTTACATAAATTACCAAAATACCTTCCTAAAGGAAAATACTGAAAATACCCTCAAACACAAACCTCCTAATGGGCTCAAACCAGAAGTTAGGGGCCCATATCTCAGCCTCCTACAAGCCCAAGAGTCCATACCCCTACACTTGCCTATATTTACTAATAATGCCATCCTGCATTACTATAAATACATTTCACCTAATCATTACTCAGGTATTCAATTATTCTCAGACTGACTCTCTCACTACTTTCTCTCTCTACAAGGACTGACTTGAGCGTCGGAGAGGGTTTTCTCGGGAACCCCCCCGAGCCAGTTTACGTTTACCGTTTTTGTAGGACAAACCACGACCGATCGGAGGAAGACAACAACCTGGTTGACGAGGCTTCCCCTATTTTTAAACTTAAGCATTTTTTTCGCAGAAACAAGCATCCATCCTTAATTAGTAATAATTGTTCACATTTCCCTCATTATTATTTATCTTCGCTATCTAAAAACGGAGTATTTCTGTGCTTTCCTTTTCTTATTTCTCATTTCATTTCTGACTACTTACTTACGAAGTACGGAGTATGTGTAGGATGTCAATTGTTGGAAGTTTAATTTGTACAAACTTCTTATTCATGGAATCTTTTAATAGCGGTGGCAAAGTCAACAGATTGAAATTGTATAAAGTGTTTTACCAAGTCATTAATTAATTACTCTGTAATTAGTAAGAAGACACACTACCTTATACGGAATATATATTTCTAATATAATTAAAAAGTACTCCACTACGTTATATGAAAAGTTTTTACTTAAAATTATGTTGCGGCTTTCGCCGTAAACTGATGAATTGAAGGGGTAACATAAAATGTACATAACCATCCTTTTAATTAAATTGGTGTACATACACTTACGGAGTACATTTCTTGATTACTCTGTACATTATTAGCTTGGTTGATGAATCTAGGTCAGATATCAAATTTATCTTCCACCAAAATTGTTGAAAAGTTATGATCAAACTCCTCCTCTCATAAATGATATAATGATGTACGTCAATATCAAGAAAATTTACAGCTATACCAAACTGAAATTCATGCACAAACACTCACAATTTGCAAATTGCAATTCATCAATTTCACTGCTTCACAACAAGTATATAAGTATAAGCCAACTTTAGTGCCCCTCCCAGTTTGCCTACAACAAACAAAATAACAAAAACATACAACCAAAACAACAAAAGTACCAAAAAACAAAAACACTCACGTTACAATATTATTCATATTGCATTAATTATCCTGTCCCATGTCTCACAATCTCCACCTCCTCCTCCTCTTCTTCTTCTTCTTCTTCTTCTTCCTCCTCCTCGTCCAGCTCGCGCGTAGTACAAGTACTACGGCGATTGGCCAATGGCAGCTCCTACAAGAAAGTATCGGCATATCCGCCATGCACATGCAACTCCTACATGACGACCGTGTTATTATCTTCGATAGGACCGACTTTGGCCCTTCGAACATCTCCCTACCTAACGGCCAATGTCGTGATAACCCTCATGACTTGGCCTTGAAGATTGATTGCACGGCTCACTCCGTTGAGTATAACTCTCTTTCCAACACCTTCCATCCCCTAAATGTGTTAACCGACACATGGTGCTCCTCCGGTGCCACCCTCCCCAATGGAACCCTAGTCCAGACCGGTGGTTTCAACGACGGAGAGCGTGTGGTTAGAACTTATCAACCGTTTTGCGAGGTATGTGATTGGGTGGAGCTTCCTAACAAGTTGTTGATTCGACGGTGGTATTCTACCAACCATGCCTTGCCTGATGGTCGTGTTATTGTCATCGGAGGTCGGAGAGCCTTCAACTATGAGTTTTATCCAAAAACAACAACACGCTCTTTTCAACTTTATAAGCTGCCGTTTTTGGCACAAACTAATGAACCTCATGTGGAGAATAACTTGTACCCTTTTGTGTTCCTCCATGTAGATGGGAACTTGTTTATTTTTGCTAACAATCGAGCAATTTTGCTTGATTATACTAGAAATATTGTTGTTCGTACCTATCCAACTATCCCGGGTGGTGACCCACGTACGTACCCGAGCTCAGGGTCTGCAGTTCTTTTACCATTGAGAAATTTGGAGTTAGGACTTAATGTGGAAGTGGAGGTGTTAATATGCGGGGGTGCTCCATCGGGTTCTTACTTGAAGGCACATTCGCGTCAGTTTTTGCCAGCTCTGGATACGTGTGCTCGAATTAAGATTAATGATCCTAATCCCACTTGGGCCATGGAATCTATGCCTATGGCTCGTGTCATGGGTGACATGCTTATTCTGCCTAGTGGGGATATCTTGATAATTAATGGGGCCGGGTCAGGTAGTGCCGGGTGGGAGCTAGGTCGTGACCCAGTCTTCACCCCGGTTATCTACCACCCGGACAATGTGTTGGGATCTAGATTCGAGATCCAGAACTCAGGTCAAATTCCAAGAATGTACCACTCGACTGCAATCTTGTTACGAGATGGAAGGATTTTAGTGGGTGGTAGTAACCCCCATAAGTTAAACAACTTTACCAATGTGTTATATCCTACTGAACTTAGTTTGGAGGCATTTTCACCCCCATATTTGGATCCCAACAAAAGAGAATTGCGGCCAACTATTAAGACCCCAGTTTCAAGCTCTAAGATTCAATATGGGAAAATCATAGAGGTCAAGTTCACAATTACTTGGTTGATTGACCCATTTTCGATCACGGTTACCATGCTAAGACCACCCTTTAACACACACTCATTCTCCATGACCCAAAGATTATTGGTACTAACCAATACAACCCCAGTAATGCTTACCGATTCGGATCAATTTCAAGTCAATGTCATGGCACCCGGATCCACTAACATCGCTCCCCCGGGCTTTTATATGCTTTTTGTGGTGCACCACAATGTTCCTAGTACAGGCATTTGGGTTCACCTTATGTGATTGATTACTCTTTAAAATTATTTTCATTTTCCTAGTCAATTGTTTTTTTTTTTTTTTTGACAATGTCCTAGTCAATTGTTACATACAAGTAGTACGTAATTCTTCCTAATTAGCTAAGATAGTGAAGTATTAATATGCCAAATTCGCATTCTCTTGTGAGTTTCATTTGTACGGATAAAGTTAAACGAGGTGGACAGGCGAAGTTGCACAAATTTATGCATGTGAAGACGTATATTGCATATATGAACAAACGATAAATTCAAAGAAGCAATCCCAAAATATGCCTTTCTTGCTACTACTATTATACTACTCCGTATTATGCATGCATGTGAAGGTAACATTTATTATATGATACAATAATGTCATTTTCTCATCATAATTTCAAAAAATAAAAACAAAACTTATGTGTTCTATGTACGTCTATCTAACCAGTCGCTGATCTTGAACACTTTTATAAGGGGGGCCGATAGAAAAAAAATTAAGCAATATACTGTATAATTATACAATTATACATAAACTTTAGGGAGTCGTAACAAAAAATACACTACAAAATAGGAGGGTCGGGCCTATCCCAAACCTAACTAAGATCCGCCCCTATGTCTAACAGAAAGAGTGAAAAGTTATTCTGATCCGTGCATAGCTCGGTTAGTCGGTTGATAAAAAAAATAAGGGTGGTAAATTTGTAATTGTATGGAAAAAATTTGTATTTTATTAAAGGATACACTTTACTTTTTTGGCATGTCATGGTCACCACTTCTATTATATTATTATTTCTCTCATTTTTGTGGTTCTCACACTTACTCACATTATCTTTTTACTACAACAAAACTACCTAGAAGTGTACTTGAACTAATAATCTAATTATTACAACAAAACTTCATGGTATACATACCATATTTAAAAACTTCACATTCAAAGATAAAACGGTACGCATACCGTATTTAACTATCCTAGTTGGGCCATACTAGTCACCTGCATAACCTGCAATACATAATATATAATATAATATGCATTATCCATTTGTATCCTAAAACGAATGGCACAAGTAACTTACACATAATTACATGATTAATTAAAATCACGTTCATGTAAACGCGCTCAATTAATTCCAACTTATTAATCCTTTATTAAATTTTAATCAAAAAATTTATTTAATTAAAATGATTGTGCTATGAAAAATAAATTAAAATAATTAATTTCAATAATTTAATTAAAAGGCTCCCACTTAAACCAATGTCGTATGAACTTTTAATTTTAAATATTTAAACTCACGGCTCGGCCCAAGTTAAATAAAATAAAATATTGAAAAAGTTCAATGTTAGCCCATACGTGCAAAAAGAATCCCAAAAGTTGGGCCTTGAATGAAATGCGAAGCAAAAATTACACAAATCAATGTAACGTGGGCTTGGCTTGCGCCCAGCCCACCGCTGCCCAGTGCAATGGTCTCGTCGCACAAGACGCAGAACGCAAGGCACATGCCCTGCGCAACACAACATCAGCACAAAGTCATGCAAGCGCGCCCATATGCACGAGCAGTGCTCGTCGCTGCCTCGCTGCTTCGTGCGCTTGGCCAGCGCGCGCTGCACCCCAACTCCCTCCCAAGTGTCGCGTCGCTGCGCCTTGCGTGCTGCGTGCAAGGAGCGCGCCCATAGGCTTCTCCCAGCTCCTCGCGCATTTCCGCACATATGCAGGTGACACGCCAAGCCCATGCGCATGTCAGCGCTGGCTCTTTGCCCATGCCCTTGTCTCGTTGTATGTGCGCGCCACAGCCATGGCACAAGGCCATGTTGTGCGCACTACACGCACATGGACATCATCCTTCGTCCTCGTGCGAGTGGCTTGCTCGTCCAATCGAACATCAAAATCCAATTCAATGTTACAAAACGAAATTTGCACGATTAAATTTTTCATAATTTTAATAATTCAAACCGTTATTAATTACGAAAAATAATTAAAGTGGGTGATTTTTAAAATTTCAAACAATCTAATTTATGAAATTTATATATATAGGCTAAAAATTATTCAAATTTAACGAAAAATATTATCAACAAAAATTTATATACATTAGATAAACCAATCCAAACATTTAAATCGTTCTAGACATTTAAATTTCAGATTTTTATCAAATTTGATTTAGGTGAACGATTCAAATTAACGAATCTAATCAAAATTTTAATCCTTGAATATTTTAATGAGCCATTTAAATATGAAATCATATTCCCCTACTCACCTTAAAAAATTTCCAGATCTAACCAATTAATAAAATTAACTTTCGATCTTAAAAATCATTAATTTAGGGTTTTCGGAATTAGGGTTTATAACTAATACTTATGAACGAATTAAATTTTAAAACCTCATAATAATCATAAACAACCAGTAGGACATAATTCAATCAATTATAAGTCGAGTAGATATTATAATTAATCATTAAAGTCGTAAAATTTCACGTTTTAATTCATTAAACACGAAAAACTCCCACAAAATCATACTTAGGGGCTGAATTTCGCAGATCTAATCTCATGATTTCAACTTAGAACGCCGATTCCAATCGATGTAGGCTCGGAAAATTCAAAAAATCCGATACTTTTCGAAACCATCAGTTTTTTCATGATTCATCCAATAATCAGAAAAATAAATTCGAAAAGAAAAAAAACAGAAATTAAACCCGATCCAAAACATGAAAAAAATGCTACTCCCGAGTAAAAAAATACGTTAAATACATGAAGCTCATGATACCACTGATGGGATTTACAGTCAATCAAATTAACATATAAGCGGAATAATCCCGAATCCAGAATCCATGTAAAAAGTATAGTTTAAGCAATACATACTTTTGTAGCGTGTACTCCTGAATTAGTCTACGAACACGATCGAGAACTCCAAACGTAGTTCCTCTACAAACGTCCATCGACACGTGCAAATCCACCTTGAGTATTGATAGCTTAGATCTCTATTCAAGGGTTTAGACTTTTGGGATGAACACACTATGGAGGCACAAAGAGAATTGGGGATCTCAAAGTGTGCTAGGGTTTTGGTATATGTCAGTTATGTGGAAAACCTTAGCATATTAGGTTATTAGAATCACCTAATAATATGTGTGCTAACCGACTAAAGCACAAAGGCCTCAGCCGGCCAGCACACACACACACACACACTAGCACGATGTTGGGCCATGGGCTGTGCCCAACCCTGCCAGCCGTGTAGCGTTGTTGCGCTGCTGCTTTGCCTCCCCACCCCCACCCCCACACCCGCCCACCCCGCGCGCGCACATAGTGCTGCCATGAGCTGGCTGTTGCTCTTGCCTTGCGCACAGCGCTCACCCGCCAATGGGCCTTGAGTGCTTCGCGCACTCGACTCGTGGGCCACACCTCTCGTCTTGCGTTTTAATGCCTTACCACAATTGTTTATCCTATCGTATTTGACCATCCAATGTCGTACGATACGATTATTCGTTTCGCCTATCTTACGAATATACGCAATACGATGTACAATTCTGATCCAATGTCTTATCGTATATTTATGTTTTCCGAACTAATTTCCTGAAAAACAATTAAATGAATTTTCGATTCATTTAATTCGACGGTCTGTTTTATCTCATTGGTGTGACCTTGTAGGTTTAGTCAAGAGTAAGTTGTGAGCCTAATTAATAATTAAGGATTACAACTCACTGATCGGAAACATTGCTCCACTTAGCTGTTCTAATCACTTGATCTTACTGAATTAATTACTCGTAATTAATCTGAACCTTGGTATTAGAATAATGTACCTTGGGTGAAGGACATATTTCATTCAGTCGGTACGCCGGAGATGACGGTGAGGAATCCATGAAAATCGTTTGTTAGAAATTGCGGCCATAAAACTAGGGTTCTCAACAAAGAGAAATTTTAGAGGAGAGAAGATGAAGAAGCGAGTTTGTAGAAAAAGTGAGAGGAGAGGAGGAAAAAACCCTACTTATACCGCGCGTGATCCCACGCGCGCGTGCTTGTCTCACCTGGTCTTTTCTGCACGCGCCGTAAGACGGTCCTACCGAAAAGTGTCTCTAGTAATACAAGTTGGCCAGTTGATTTAGTTAGTGAGAAACTTACCTTAACTTGTGTATTCGGAGATTCCAGGATCGAACCTTAGCTGCCAAATATTTGGAAGTGGCATGTGTAGCTGGGTTCAACATTGCATATTTTCCCTTGTTATTTATGTCAGTGATTGATCAAGCTAAGCAAAAGCCATGTAATGTTTCGGGTAAAAGAAAGTTATTCATACATGTGATACATCATCGCGCTAATGGTGACTTGTGAGGCCATTACCTTGTTGCGTATGACTATAATTTAAAATACAGTCAAATGGACTACTCATAGCTTTGCTGTTAACAACTTCCCCACCTTTTCCCTTCCAACTTCTTCATTTGATTTTCTTTTTTATTTTTTAGCTTTTTAATTTAATTTGCTTTTATTTTTGACTAATTAATTTTCTAATTCATACTTCCTCCGTCTTTTAATACTCGCAACGTTTGGACTTTTGCCACTATTCATATAATCTACTTTGACTATTCTTAGTGCTTTTTATATAAGATAAAACATTGTCATGTGGGATTTTGTTAGATTCGTCTCAATGTGTATTTTCAAAATATCAACTTTTTATAATTTTTGCATATAGAGAATTTAAGATATAAATGATCAAAGTTGTGCATTGGGATGCGTGAAACTAACAAACGTTGCGAGTATTAAAAGACGGAGGAAGTACTATTTAGGCAACTTTTCAAGTTATTAAAACTCCCTCTTTTATAGCACTACGTTTAAGTTAATGCTTTATATCTAGTTTAACTTTTAGCCCAAATTCTTATATGAGACTGTCCTCACCATCAACTGATGGTGAGACCAGTTCACACTTGCAAATTTAGGTATGTTACTTCTATAGTTTAGACATGTTACTTTTTTTTATATAATTTTAGAGGAGGTACTTTTTTTAGTTTAGGTATGTTACTTCTATAGTTTATACATGTTACTTTTTTTATACGGAGTAGTTTTAGGGGAGATACCTTCTTAGTTTAGGTATGTTACTTCTATAGTTTAGACATGTTACTTTTTTTTTTAATAATTTTAAAGGAGGTATTTTTTTTAGTTTAGGTATGTTACTTCTATAGTTTAGACATGTTACCTTTTTTTTATACGGAGTAGTTTTAGGGGAGGTACCTTTTTAGTTTAGGTATGTTACTTCTATAATTTAGACATGTTACTTTTTTTTTAATAATTTTAGAGGAGGTATTTTTTTTTAGTTTAGGTATGTTACTTCTGTAGTTTAGACATGTTACTTTTTTTTTATACGGAGTAGTTTTAGGGGAGGTACCTTTTTAGTTTAGGTATGTTACTTCTATAGTTTAGACATGTTACTTTTTTTTATATGGATTAGTTTTAGGGGAGGTACCTTTTTAGTTTATGTAGTACTTCTATAGTTTAGACATGTTACTTTTTTTTTATAATTTTAGATGAGGTACTTTTTTAGTTTAGGTATGTTACTTCTATAGTTTAGACATGTTACTTTTTTTTATACGGAATAGTTTTAGGGGAGGTACGTTTTTAGTTTAGGTATGTTACTTCTATAGTTTAGACATGTTACTTTTTTTTATATATAATTTTAGAGGAGGTACTTTTTTAGTTTAGGTATGTTACTTCTATAATTTAGATCTGTTACTTTTTTTTATATAGTTTTAGGGGAGGTACGCTATTAGTTTCGTGCTCGTCACACCATCAAGTTGATGGTGTGACTGGTCTCACAGAAGACGCGCTGAACTTTTAGTACTCAATTGTAATTTACGTAGACATTAATTGTGTGATGGATTGTGAGTCTATGTTATATAGTATTGAAAATCAAATTTCAAACTTTAATGAAAACAAAAGTAAAGAACTACTAATACTGAGAAAATATTGATGTATCTCTGGCTACAAAATACATCTATAATTTTTCTGATCATCTAATAAAATTATTTATGCTTATTGACTATTTAATACTCCGTGTATTTTACTATTAGGTTGCAAGTGTTTGGAGAGGCCGGTGAAATTCTAAAAAAAGAAAATAAATTTTTAATAATTTGGATTTGAATATGTAATCAATTGGACGAAAATTTTGGATGCTCGCATATTTTTTCCCAATGGCCAAACGGTAAATTTCAATAACTATCAGATATATCATTTCGGAATGGGCCCTAGTCCCTTATTTCGCCTAGGATCTCCAAAAAGTCAGAAAAAGGCTAGCGGCTTTCCAATGTGACGAGTTATAACTTAAAATAAATGTAGCTTGAAAAGTTGAGGTGGTAAAAAAAGCCACAAATGTTGTAGCTTACCATTGCTGATGTTGTTAGGCACCATACATCTTTGAGTGGCCCGTTAATCAATCACAATTCACAAGCACACAGAAATTTGGGTTGGAAAACCCGTGAATCCATGACATACAAAATTCAACTTGTAAAATTTTGTTCTTTTTATGGGAGCTACTTCATCCAAACATAAATTTGTTTGACAATTTAACAAATGACAGATTAATCATACCACTATACGTACGTATACATTTGATTTTTTTTTTTTTTTTTTTTTTTTGTAAGGTAAGATGAAGAGTCCTACCGGGTCGAAATCCCGCACAGGTCAACCTGCCAGGGTTAGCAGGATTAGCAGGCTAGACACTTTGAGAGCGGGGGAAATGATAAGGGAATCCTCCCTCAAAGTGCCCCTAGTGGGTATTAAACCTTCAACCTTTTGGTTGGAAGGTGGAATCCTTTCCACTAGGCTAAGACACACTTGGTTAGTATACATTTGATATATACTAAAGGATGGATACTCCATCCGTCCCTTAATACTCGCACCGCTTTCCTTTTTGGGTCGTCCCTTAATACTTGCACCGCTTCTATAAATGAAAATTTATACCAATATTATATTATTTCTCACACTTACTTACTAACCCCACCTACACCCCTATTCCCTACAAAAAATCATTTAAAAATTCACACCCCCACTCATCACTCTCCACCTCTTACCCATTTCCCACTAACTATATTAAAAAAATACCCCACTATCAACTAACACCCATTAAATTAATAAGTCAATTTAAATGTCTTAAACTCCGCACCGGTCAAACCGGTGCGAGTATTAAGGGACGGAGGGAGTATATACTAAAATCTGATTAAAGTTTTACGAAGGGCGTTGCTACGTTAGTAAGTTTGCCCAAGGATGTTAGTAGTTTTTTCGGATTTTTCATGAAATACCCCTGAATTTTTGCAAAATTCACCAAATGCCCCTCGACTTTCAGAAATTCACCAAATGCCCTCCACTTTTTAACAAATACACAAGATACCCTTAATGAGCATTTTCTGTCAATTCTGTTAGATTACCGTCAACTTTACCCCTAATTAACTCTATTATTCCTAACTTATCTAATTATCCTAATTAAATTAAAAATAAAAAATAAAAAATCCCTTGTGTTTTTCTCTCTCTACCGTTCATTCTCTTTCCCAAATGAAAACCATGGCAGCCATGGCAGTCACCACCATGGTCATCCCCTTTCTCTCTCCTCATCCCCTTCACTACCCCTATTCCTATTCCTCTCCCCTTCACCAACCTATGAAAATAAACAGACCCAATTCGCAGAGCCTTATATACGGGATTTGATCTGGTGCATCACAACTCCATCAAACAAGGTCTTCATCCCTCTGATTGTATCATCACCATCGTTAATCGTGAATTTCCATATGTTGTTGTTTTCATGGTTGTTGCTTATAAGTTTGCGGTGGTGAATATGTTGCCAGAAACTGTAACAGTGATACTAAAATTGGAGGTGGGGCTGCATTGAAGACCCGCTTGCCGCGGCTGTTACGGCTGTGCTCCGATCGATTTTCGTCTTCCCCTGCTTTTTCCGCCGATGCACCTCCTCTCCTTCTCAATTTTTCGGCACCGCCGCAGCAGGTTGGTTGTCGGTATGAGTTGTTGTTGCTTCAATCACCTCTTCATTAATTTCAAGAAATCAAAATCAATTATTGTGAAGGTATATCTTGGAAGATTAATTTGGAGATGAAATTCTCGAATGTCTGTGGAATTGATGAGAGGGATTTTGTCAGTGTTATTGAAAGGGACTAAGGGTAAATTAATTAGTTGAAGTAACCCAATTGCACTCCTCCTCTCCAATTGTATTTATGGTTGATTTAATTTCCAGAATTTTAGTTCTCTCTCCATATGTTCCCTGAACTTGTGAGGGTTTGTTTGATTTTTTTTCCCCAAAATTTGTAAGGGAAAGAGGAGAGGAAGCTCAGAAAATCAGAGAAGTTGCAGAGGCAGGCACATGCGAGGTAGGAGACGACAGTAGACATATCGATGGTGTGGCAGGGATTAGACATCCATGGAAGAAGGAGAAAGGGAAGATCCATGGAAGAAAGAGAAAGGGAAGATAAAAGGGGCGAGGAGGAAGGTTAGTGGTGGGTTGGCAGTTGATTTTTTTTAATAGTAAATTAGATTAATTAGGAGTTAATTAGTTTAGTTAAGAAAAAAGTTAACGGAAAAGTTAACGGAGCTGACGGAAAATCTTCATTAATGGCATATTGTGTATTAAGTTTATGAATAAGGGTATCTTGTGCATTTGTTAAAAAGTGGAGGGCATTTGGTGAATTTCTGAAAGTCGAGGGGCATTTGGTGAATTTTGCAAAAATTCAGGGGTATTTCATGAAAAATCCGTAGTTTTTTTTTAAGCTAACTATGGAGGTCATATTAATTAGTTAAGATCTACTACCTCCGTTTCATAAAGTTATTTACAATTGCTATTTGTACAAATTTTAAGATAAAAGTAGAAAATTTGGTTGAATATAATAAAATATGGAAAAAATAAGAGAAATGTGTAAAAGGTGGATGGGTGTAAGAAAAAATGAATAAAGTAAGGGAAAGTGAATGGAAAAATGTAAATATTATGGGGTAATAAAGATAAGGTAATGAAATTTTAAATATCCAAAAATAGAATAAAGTAAAGTGTAAAGAACATTATGAAACGGACTAAAACGGAAAGTGTAAAGATTATTTTGAAACGGATGTAGTATTATATAACTACGCAAAAGTGAAACTAGACAACCACTTTTAAGAACAGAATTCACAGTAGAGGCAGGGAACTTAGCCCGCCAAAAACTAACAAAGTTCCAAAAGATACCAAAGGCCATTATAATACTCCCTCTGTTCCTTAATGTTATTCTCATTTAAAATCTTGACACTATTCATTATGGAAGAGAATCTTTTGAATTATGTGAAAAAAAATATAGCCATATGGGGTCTTGTTTGATTCGTCTCAATCAGTACTTTAACATTATGAAAATTTTATAATTTTTAATAACACGTAATTAGAGATATTAACGATTCAAAATGTGCATTGCTAAGTGTGCCAAAATAAAATGGGAAGAACATTTAAGAATGGATGGAGTACATATTAGCAATTTTATTTGAACTGTTTTCCTACCAAAATATGTACGAGCTCTAGACAGGCCAAAAAGAAGACCAGTTGAGCACCAAAGTTCCATAACCACAACTAATTTTGATTTGCAGTAAAAGATCCACCCTTGAGGGAAAAAGCATTAACCATCTTTAGCTCAAACACGGGTGTATTCCTGTTTTTCCAAATATGCCATAAAGCTGTACAAAAGATCAATTACCAGGAACTAGACAGACTCATGTTATATCTGATCCAAGTCCTCCAATCAAAGTTTGAAAATTGTTGTTGCATAAAAAGAAGGACAACCCCTAAATAGATGAATGTGAGATTCCTGCCTTTCATTATGATAGGGTAAAGTCGTATCACCTAATCAAAGATAAACCTAAATCCATTAATCAAATAATAAGGGATGTCATAATCGAATCCACAGGGAAATATCGTTCTTTGTACTACTAATAGAGGTCTAGACTATTGGTAACAAGAAAATTGGTTAAATTGGGAAGTAACTACGGAAATAATTAAATAACTAGAATAACAATATTAAGAGAATCTAGGGCAATGGTTCACCACAAATATAGAGCAGGATTGGACAACGGACAATAACAATCAATTAACAACCATAACTAGGAAACATGCATCTTTAGAATCTTATGGATTCCTTAGGAAATACAACTAGCAGGCTCTCGCAATTTACTAGAAATAATCCTATCTAATAGCCACATATCGTAAACATCACATTTATACCTCTCGGCGCATAATGTAAGGTTAATCAAACTCAATCAAAATAGTTCGGTCGAACATAATTGACGAACAATTAAAACAGACTATAGAAATTATGATTAATAATCAAACATCAAGATCAAACCAATCCAATCATATATTCATGGATCCCCTAAACCCTAGAAATTAGACTACTCACTCATATTAAAATTAAACAAAAAAATCATAATTAATGAATACATAAATAAAATTGAATAATGGAAAAGGAAATAAATCAATACCGAATTGAAGAACGAAGAATGAACTGAAATATTAAAACTTGAATTCAATTTTCCAAAGTAATTAAACAAGGGTTTGAGAGTAAAATAAACTAATAAGTAAACTAAAAGTGCTGAAAATTCGATGGTTTATAAGGTCCTCAAGCTCGACTAATTATAGTCTTCCTAAAACTTAAGCTAAAATCGGACCATTACACTGAAAAAGTGCAGCCTAGGTTGTTGTCGCTTGATCGGGCAATGGGCCACCAGATCGGGCGAACGACTAGTCAAATGCAGCTTCAAACATCGAACTTAGTCAGTCATCCGATGGGTACCGGGCGAACGACGCCCGATTGGGCGCGTGTAGAAACCTTAATTCTTCGCCCAACGGGCGATTTTCTCCCTTGAAAGTAAGAGAATTCCCACCGCCTGCTGGGTACCGGACGAATGGCACCCGATCGGGCGGGCGTAGAAGAGCTGATTGTTGCTTTAATTCGCCTGTTGGGTCTCTATTCTCCCGTAGATCACCGAACGACCTTCAGTATTTGCCCTTGGACGTCTTTCCTTCTTCCAAACACTGAGTATAACACATGGGGCTCGAATATAAGCATCATGGGATCCTTAGAGTTGTTGACTAGGATCATCCCGAATTAGCTCGGGATCGTGTAGTGGCCTGGAAAACCATGAAACAATTTCTCCTTAAACAACCTGAAAACTCAAGGCACACCACTCAACACATATTGCTAGTAAAAATAGCTCCGATAGCTCATTTGAGATCGAAAAGTACTAAGAGACGGGGGGTAAAACACTATAAAATATGAATATATCAAACTCCCCCAAGCTTAACCTTTGCTTGTCCCTAAGAAAAGATCATCAATGAGACACAGACAATTAACTCACCCTAAGTTCAATAGAAAAGATGAACGATGAATCGAAAACCAAATTAAGGCAAGCAAATATCATGAACGAATTCTCTAGTCCTCACGGTCACACATCAACCTGTATAAAAATTCACATAGGGCTCATAAGGCATACACATAAATTCAAGATTGGGTCTCACCAAGTGAATCAATCCTCTTGTTATGTGGCGGCCCAAGCCAACCAAATGTAGCCCGTTCACTCACCTCTCCATTATGAACATGCATACCATCAAATGAGTTTTAGCCCCTCCCAACTCACAACACTCGTGTATTTGAAGGTTCTCCTAAACACTCAACCTATGCTGGAATCGACTCGAAAAGCACATATACTCTTTCATTCTTGATAAACGACTATTTTCAACCTATTGTTGTACACACATTGCATGATGATCAAAAAGTACTTTTGTAAAGCTTGTAATGTTGGTCAGGTATAAACAAGGGGTGAGGAAAATTTGGACATGGGCAAAGCCTAACTTGAGGAGCAAAATATAAAAGTAAAACCAATGCCGATCATCCCCCACACAACTACATACTCAACAATTTCCAACTTTCAATCATAAGGGGAGAAATACCATAGAATATGAAATAATGATCCACTTCTACCCTTTGCTTGTTTTTCTTTACGGATTTTTTTGGTATTTAGTACCTTAAAAATATACCACTTTTGTTTTTACAACCTTATGAAATTTTATTTTAAATTACTACCGTAAAGTTCCAATTTTGTACTTACTACCACTTTACAGTTTTCTCATTTTATAATTGAGATATCTCTTTCGTTTCTTAATTATTTTAAGTGATCCAAATCCCATTCTTCTCATTTATGTGTAAGGTTTCCATAGGGATTCTTGCTTTTCACATTTTGTAAAAGGTAAAATGAATTAAATATTATTTGTAAAATTTTAAAATATTTATGAATTATCAAACGAATTGTTTTGAAATTTCGTTCTCAATGAAATCCCTATAGAAAAAAGAAAATATTGAACTTTGAATCACTTTAAACGATTAAGAAACGAAATATATATCTTAATTTTAAAATGAGAAAATTGTAAAGTGGTAGTAAATAATAAAAAATTGGAAGTTTAATGTCGTAGTTTAAAATAAAAATTTCATAAGGTAGTAAATACAAAAATGGTGTATTTTTATGGTAGTAAATATCAAAATTTTCTTTCTTTAACTCTGAAAACAAGTAACAATTTAAATATCCATAAAACTTCCATGATTGACTCTATAAATTCAGAAAAATTGTTCATCATGCAACGTTGATAAGTATCAGGTGCATTACACAGACCAAAGGGCATTCTACGATATGTAAAAGTACCATAGGGACATGTAAATGTGGTCTTTTCCTGATCATCTAGATGTTTGGGAATTTTAGAAAAGCCAAAATAACCATCCAGATAGCAAAAGTACTTGTGATAGGCCAAAATCTCTAGCATTTGATCAATGAACGGGTGGGAAAATGATCTTTCTTTGTAGAAAAATTCAGACGCCTATAATCAATGCACATACGCCATCGTGTAACTACCCTAATTGGGATCAACTCATTTTTTCATTCCTCACCACAGCTGTCCCCCCTTCTTTAGAACTACCTGAACTGGACTCACCCACTTAAAGTCTGCTATAGCATACAAAATACCCGCATCAAGCAATTTCACAACCTCATCTTTAACAACATCTTGCATAATGGGATTTGGACGACGTTGGGGTTGAATGCATGGTTTTTTTCTCTCATATAGATGTATTCTATGCATGCAAAAATCCGGGATACCATTTAGATCATCAACAATGTACCCAATATTCGGGCTATCATTGAGTGTAGTACTAACAAATTAACAATCACATAACAAATCTCCTCATCATCTAGATATGCATGGTTTAAGTTCGGCTTTCTTTACCTCCTTCACATAACATACGGGTCGGACTAAGCTCTTCACATCGGTGCTTTCTTTAGGACCAAGCTCTTCACCTTCAAGAGTCAGCTTGCCTCAAGGATTTAGGACACGTTATCTCGCACAATAAAATTAACCAAATCAATAAGATAGCATTGTCGAACACGTTCTTCAAGCAATATTGTTCAATTCAGGTGCAGCAGATGTCGATGCACTTTTTTGATGAGTTTGAGGTGGAGGATTCTTTCTAGCTAGTTCTCCCTCGCTTTGCCATTTCAATGGCGCAAGAGCATGTTAGCAGCTTCACATTAACAGGCACCGAGAGGAGTATACGTAAGTTTCGCTCACCTCTTTACTTTTCTCAAAAATATTCCGTTAAATTATGATAAGTTCAACAAAAAAAAAAAACTCAAACATTTTCATACACAGATAAGTTTATTGAAAAAAGTAAATTTAGATAAATTCAAATCAAATAAGTTTTTTAAAAAATAAATCCAATAGAACAGAGCCTAAATTTTGAGGCAATTGTTCCAAAATTTATTGCTCTTTTGCTTAATGTCGTAAAGAGTATATTCTTTTCCAATATCTAACGTTCGCGCATAATGTATTTTGAATTTAGGATAATTGGTACAAAAAAAGTAAACAAGAAAATACATAAAACAAAATATAAAAACTAAAAATTTGATTAATTAACTCAAAGCAAATTGAATCAAATAAACTGAAACCAATTCTAAATCAAAAATGCATCCAACTAGGTAATGTAATGAGTGCATATACACACAGTCAACAATGCCCCAACTAAAAATTTACTACTACGTAGTACTCCGTATATATATCTTCATCTATCAAAAAACCAAACAAGAGCTTCGTATATACTTGTTGAATCTTCTTAAGCACGCTCACCACGAATACGACGAGCTAACTGAACATCCTTAGGCATTATGGTAACCCTTTTAGCATGAATGGCGCACAGGTTGGTGTCCTCAAACAGACCTACAAGGTAAGCCTCTGCAGCCTCCTGGAGTGCCAACACTGCGTGGCTCTGGAATCTCAGATCAGTCTGTTTATTCACAAAAACAACCAAATACCCTTATTTAGCAAGGCTCCACCATTAAATTAACTTTTTTTTTAATAAATATATTTGATTTGTACCTTGAAATCTTGAGCAATTTCGCGAACAAGTCGCTGGAAGGGAAGTTTGCGGATCAATAGCTCGGTGCTCTTCTGGTACTTGCGGATTTCACTGCATTACCATAATTCTATTAAATTTAGAAATTTCAAATTACCAAAATCAAGAGGTGTTCATGTATTTAAAAAGACAGTAAGAGGCATTTTGGGTTGAATCGGAAAATTACCGGAGAGCGACGGTTCCAGGGCGGTAACGATGGGGCTTCTTTACACCACCAGTAGTCGGAGCTGATTTTCTTGCAGCCTTTGTAACAGAGAAATTCTTCAAAACACAACAATAATCATATAATCAATAACAAAAATCATGACATTAATACAAAGTATTCAATTGTAAAACTGAAAAACCCTAGAAATCGAAGATTATGAATAATTTTACCTTAGCAGCAAGAGTTTTCCTAGGTGCCTTACCACCGGTTGATTTACGAGCAGTTTGTTTAGTACGAGCCATTTCGATCCAATCGAATTCAAAAACTGCAAAATTCGACGAACACAAAATCAAAGAATTAACGTTTGAATAAAGAGCGAATCAATTGAAATTTACAAACTAAAACCTAATGATAAATAGATTATCTTGGCAATCACTAGAAGAAGATTAAGGGGGGGAGAGGATCAGAGGAGTACCAGAAAGTCGGAGATTAGGGTTTCGGATGAAACAGGGATTTAATTTTTAGCTGGGGTTGTGTGATATTGTGCATGGGAACATGAAATTGAAGGTGTATTTATAATTGGAGGGAGGATTGGGTGGGTTGGAGACGAAGAGGCGGACGTGGATATAATTACTGTTACTTATTGACACGTCACTGATCCAGATGATTAAAATATTTTAATTGCTGTGTTTTCATTGGTTGATTTTCATGGGGTGTGGATTAAGGAATTTATTTTCAAATTTTGTGTTTCTTTGGTGTGTTATACTCCCTCCGTTCTTTTTAATTCTTTACGTTTCGTATTATGCACGGGATTTAAAGATTATAAATTTTTAGGAAAGACGGCCTAATGGTTAGACCACTTTTATGCATTGAAACCAATTAGTTATGCACTTTAATTAATTAGTTAACCACTTAAACCAATTAGTTAAGTCAGAAATTCAATTAATTAAGCAACGAAACCAATTAGTTATGTAATTATAAATTTAACCATTTGCCTTTATACCTTAACTTTTTTGTTATTCAATTAAATTTTATTTTATTACTTTTAGTTATGTTTTACACTAGTTTAGTTAGTAAAAAAAAAGTGGTCTAACCGTTAGGCAGTCTTACACATAAGTTTTTGTGTAATGATTAATTAATGTAGATCAAGATTTTTAATTTCTTTATTTAAACAATGCAAATTACGTTTATTGATAATGTTTTCACTTTTATCCAAAGCATTGGGAAAGTATGAAAGATTTGATGTCACAATGATTTTAATCAATTGCGTTATTTTTTCAGAATATTAAGGACATTTATTACTATAATATACTACGAATTAAAAGGAAATATTCTAAATGGAGTTAACCTCACAATTAGGGTCCAAGTTTTAGAAAAATCACCGATCAGGACCTTAAAGTTTTTTTGTTACTGTTTGAGATCTCATTTCCCTTTTTCGACCAAAGTTAACTATTGTGGTTAAAGAAAGACATGTACTTAGAGTTAAGAAGTACGAAAATAATATTTTTATATTACAAAAGTATAAAAGAAATTTATTATTCATCACCTAATACCATTTTCATTCCCCTTCGATCAATTTCCTAATTTTCCATGCACCACAGTAATTTCCCTTTCCTCCATTTATAGAGTTTCTCCATTATAGGTCACAATCAAATATACTTCGTATATAATTTGATTTGTCTTCTTTTTTGTTTTAGAGTAAATAATTTGAAAACGTTTTTAGTTTCTGATCTTGAATTGAAATGCTTAAGTTTGTGATAGTTGGGGGAAAATCTGGAAAAGGAAGATGAATGAGGATGTCAGAGAACAAATCCATAGATTTTGAGAATATCCTGCATGCAGGACCTAATTGCTTAAGGACATTGATAATAAGGATTTTTGTGATTTGTTGTTCTAATTTAGGCGTCAATTGACTTGGGGGTAAATCATAAATCTTTTTTTATTTAACATGAGAAAAGGGGTAGAAGGGATGAAAGAGAATTTACATTCTGATTTTCTTTATTCGGTGTTGAATTCGTTGGAAGAGATTAATTGTGGAGTAAATAATACGAATTGTATGTTAAATAGTTTATTCTAAATTGAGGGTACGGTAATTGTGATAATTGGGGAAGATGGAGAATGTAGAATGAGGAGGAAATGAGGTTGGAGAAGATGGTGGATATTGTAGAAGGAGGAACAAACGAGGTTGAAGTTTTTTAAAAAAAAACAAGAATTAAACGTTTTCAACAAAAAAATAACTACATTATATGTTTTCTTTAAGATTTTTGCAAACATAATAATATATAAGGACCTCAGTTTTAGCTCCCGTGAATTAAATATGGGTTAAGTGGTCGGGTTCTTAACCTTAGGTCCTAATTGGTGACAAAGTAAAAGCGATCGAGGTCTTGAATGATGAGTTTTGACAAAATTGAGGCCCCAATTATAAGGTTAACTCATTTTAAATATAAAGATTAAAATGGAACATTAGAAATAAAAAGCGTAAAAAATAAAGTGGAACAGACAAGAGTATTTTTGTAGGTAATTAGGTTAGTACCAATGCACGGATGTTACTTTCTCTTTACTTGTTTTATGCTAATTTATTAAAAATAACTTTTGATAGAAATAAATTAAATTTTGTTTTGCCAAGGGTTATTGGGAAGATAAGAAAAAATCATAATTTTATTCCAATTATTAAGTAATTAATGAGTACAATATTAGGAGCATAGGATTCCAACAAAAATTTGAAGTTAGGAAAAAAAAATCATATCAATATCAAGTACTCATTTCTTTTATAATTGAATGATTTCAATACCCATAACCGTCATATCCAAATTATCCGATAAGGTTAGAGTGGCCTATTTATAGACCACATATCTGATCGGGTTTCGGATTTTTTTTTATATATAATTTTGTTGAACCCACATTTTTAACATATTCTCTACATAAAATATAGTAAAATGAAAAAAATTAATAAATAAATTCTTATTTGAGTGTGAACGTGTTTTAACAAATCATTTTTTAAAACTATTGTACTCATTTTCTAAAGTCAGTCAGTAATTGAGTAGGCTAAGAGTATTGTAATTTTTTAAAAGAAATTATGAAAAATATAATCAAATAATTGGGGTAAATATTTATTTAAGAAAATAATAACTTTTACCAATAAGAAAATGCCAATTTGGTACATTTAAAAATATATCATATACTACATGCATTATTAGTAAGAAAACATAAATAAATAAAGAAGTTATGCTGAAATGGAGCAAGGTCTAGTGTTGGTTGAGAATTAATAGAAGTGTTGAGAACTGGAGCAAGGAATTGGTTTATGCCTCTGCTTTTAAGGGGAAGACTGCTCTACATCAGGTATACTTCACTGCAGTTTATGGGTTACACACCATTGAAGCTAGAAGGAGCTTATGGCATTCTGTCTTACAGGTTCAGTCTAATGTGGAGCTTACCCATGGTTATTGTCTGGGGATTTCAACACTCTATTATCTGATAGGGATAGAATCAATGGTGGTCTTGTTACAGCTGCTGAAATCTGTTATTTTAATGATTTCATTGTTGCAGCAGGTCTTTGCACTTTGCAGAGTATAGGAAACTATTTTTCTTGGCACAAAGGGTCTGGTGAGGGGAAAACTGCAAGCAGAATTGATTGGTGTTTGGGTAATGCAGCTTGGGTGTTCAAATTCAGTGGTGTGCCTGTGCAGTATTTTGATTTTTCTATTTCTGATCATGCCCCCCCGGATGGTTACTTGCTTGCCTGATAAACCTGAAGGGGGTAAACCTTTCAGGTTTCTGGATTTTCTTGCTGATCATAACAACTTTGAACCATTGGTAAAATATGTATGGGATACTCCTGTTATAGGTTCCTGTATGTTTCAACTTTGGTGTATAAACTGAAACAAGTAAAGTTTAAGTTGAAAACTCTTCATAGGGAGGAATTTGCTGGTATTTATGAGAAAATCTCTAAAGCTAGGGAATTATTGGATATTGTGCAGCATTCTTTGATTTCTTCCTCTACACCAGATTTACATAAGCAAGAAGTTGAGTGTATTGTTGATCTAAGGAAGTGGCTAAAGGTGGATGAGATTTCTTTAAGGAAAAAGTCTAGGATTCAGTGGTTGCAGGTGGGGGATTCTAACCATCATTATTTCTTCTCTTCTCTCAAAGAAAGGAATAGGATTAATAGGATCTCAATTCTATATGATGCTAATGGAAACAAGCTAGTTGAATCTGATGCTATTCAGAGGGAAATTATTTCTTTTTATAAAGAACTGTTAGGTTCTGCTGCTTCTTCTCTACCTTCTGTACATTTTCCCACATTGAGAAAAGGTCCAACCCTTAGCGCTTCTGCTAGGAGATGGTTGGTTATACAGGTTACTAATAGTGAGATAGACCAAGCTTTGAAGTCTATAGGGGATGATAAATCTCCTGGTTTGGATGGGCTAAATGCAGTGTTCTTCAAGAAGTCTTGGCACATCATTAAAGATGAAGTTTACAAAGATGTTAAGGAGGTGTTCCTGACTAACACTTTACTAGCTACCTCAGTTCAACACAACCTCCATCACCCTTGTCCCTAAAGTCCCTAATCCTACATTGGTTAAGGATTTTAGACCCATTACTTGCTACAATGTGGTTTATAAACTGGTTTCCAAAGCGGTAACTAATAGAATGCAATCGGTGATTAGTGAAGTGGTCAATGAGTCTCAATCAGGGTTTATTCCCGGCAGACAGATCTCATATAATATATTGCTGGCTACTGAGTTGATTAAATGTTACATTAGAGCTCATATCTCCCCTAGATGTCTGCTGAAAGTGGACTTAAGGAAAGCATATGGCTCTATTGAATGACCCTTCCTTAGGTCTATAATGATTGAGCTACGATTTCCTGAGTGTTTTGTGGGTTGGATTATGTCTTGTATTACCACAGTCTCCTACAACATTTTGATTAATGGCACCCCAAACTATCCCTTCAAAGAAAAAACAAAGGCTTGAGACAAGGTGATCCAATGTCTCCATTTTTATTTGCTCTAAGTATGGAGTATCTCACTAGGTACTTGCAGTAGCTTCAGTTCCTTCCAGATTTTGACTTCCACCCAAAATATGAGAAGCTTGCTATAGCACACTTGATGTTTGCTGATGACTTGTTGATGTTTTCAAGGGCAGATCCTCAGTCGGTTACTCAGTTCCGATGCTTCTTGATGCCTTTTCCCAGTTTTCTAAAGCTTCTAGTTTAGAGGCTAATCTTGATAAGAGAAATATTTATATAGGTGGTGTCACTGATTCAGAGAGACAGGCAATTATTGATGGTGTGCATATCTTTGAAGGTCAATTTCCTTTTAGGTACTTGGGAGTACCTTTGTCTACAAAGAATCTGGTTTATAACCAGTGTAGACCTTTGATTGATAAGGTAGTCAGCAGAGCCAAGACTTGGACAGCTAGGAACCTTTCCTATGCTGGCAGGTTACAGCTTGTTCAGTCTATTCTTTTGAGCTTGCAATCCTTTTGGTGCCAAATTTTCATTCTCCCAAAAAAAATCAAAGAAATTCAGAATTATATATTGTAGAATCTTTCTCTGGACAGGGCACACTGATCCATCAAGGAAATCTTTGGTTTCTTGGCATAGTTTGTATCTTCCAAGGAGTGTAGGAGGGAGGAACTTGAAAGAAATGTGTGTGTGGAATAAAGCTGTTGTTTCCAAGCTCTTGTGGGCCTTCACCCATAAGAAAGACAAGCTTTGGTGTAGATGGGTTCATGCCTATAACATCAAAGAAAGACCTTTTATCTACTCAATGGCCCTCTACAATTTCTTGACCACTGAGGAAAATTATTTCTTCTTATCAGCTTGTTGATGATGTTGGTGGATGGGATGCAGTGTGCAAAAAGGGTCAGTTCTCAATCAAGTCTATGTATCAAGCCTTGCTGGGGGGCATGAGAAAGTGCCATGGAGAAGGATAGTGTAGAATAATGCAGCTACTCCTAAAAGTATGTTTATCACTTGGTTAGTCTTATGGAATAGGCTACCTACTAAAGACAGGTTACTGACATGGAAGGTGGTGGTTGATGATCTTTGCCCTTTATGTTCTAAATGTTCAGATTCTGTCTCTCATCTCTTCTTTGATTGTGAGTATGCTTCTGGTATATGGCAGAAGTTGTTGCATAGTCTACATTTTGTTAGGAGACCATCTAAGTTTGATCAGGAGCTTCTTTGGATACTGAAGGCTACAAAAAGAACTGGTGATAGGCATAAGATTCTGCTCATGTACTTTGCATAATGCATTTATGGGTTATGGATTCAGAGAAATTAAATGGTGTTCAATCACATATGCAAAGATTCTAAAGAGTTGTTGCAGGTTATAAAATTTAGAATAGCATGTAGAGCTAATGATAGCCAAAAACAGTTCTTGACGAATTAGCGTGCTAGTTGTAGTTTTGTTCTTTGTTGTTGTGTTGTTGACTTGTTGGTGATGCTCTGTTTTGCTCTTCCCTTGTAAAGCTTGTTTAAGTTGTTTCCCTCCTTTTGGTAATATAAATTTATTTGCCACAAAAAAAAAAAAAAAAAATTGCTTCCTATGCCTAAAATATAAAGAAAATCAAGCTACTTTTTGGAATATTGATAATAGTAGATTGTAAATATTAATAAATATAAATTAATAAACCAATTATTTTTTATTTTTTATGTTATTTAATTATTATTCTGCAATAATTATCCAAAATTTATAAAATCCAAGTACGAATTCGACCAATTTGTAAAAAATATTTGTAACTAACTCTTTATAAACATCTTTATACTCCGTAATTAACTTTATCACGGACGGAAAACAACTATTCTGTAACACCCCAACAATTCCCATTTTCTAAAGTAATCCCTTTTTAAATATAACTGTAGGGAATTATCAAAGTATTATCGCCCGTGTGAAAACGTTACGGCTTATTCAGAATTTTGCAGCGGAAAACATAAAACTAACTTTTAGGTTCATAAATAATCTATTACATATTAGGTCCAAACCAATTAACTGAAATAAGGAAATACGAATAGTACGACAAATTTCAAATCCAAGTTAACAAATTAAATCACTTAATTAAACAAATAGAACTACAAGCTCTCTAATCCCGATCCCAATGATGCATCATCTTCAAACCTGTAGATGGGCAACGCTTATTGATCCTTAGAGACTGCTCACCAAAGATGGGTCATCACAGGATCAATAAGGCATAGCCATGATCAACACACACAAACAAAGCACGTAATCAGCAAAGCTGAGTACTACATACTAAAACAACAACAATCCTAGCATGATACTACCAAACTAACAACCCTAACATGATACTAATAAATATAAGTAAGGACAGACAAAACATAATAATTTGACGACCATACTTGACTAGACTAAGCTAGACTTAGTAACCATAATATTATTTTAGTTGGAATAGACAATGGACCGAGTTGTCCAACCAAAAGTCTTCCCCAAGGAAGACGAGGTACGGGCGCGACTCCGAAACCTCAGTGACCTGCGATATCGAGGAACGTTTGAATAAAAAATAGAACGCGGTGATCAATCCGGTCCCAGAAAAGGCCATGGGCTACCACCATGAACCCCAACTCCTGTTTGTCCGTCACTTCAGACGTGCACAGTCTAAAGCTATTGCTATTCAGTTTCACTTTACATGATTTACAAATTGAGATTCCGTTATGACTCAACCATTACCTAAGACATACAATTCACATTTGTTCACAACTGTTTTTATCTTGGAATTAAGTAAGTGATCATGAAAGCATCAATCAAGACTCATTCCGATTTATCCAACTTTTCTTTAACCATGAGCAACCCTGTATATGGGCATAAAGTTTCAACTTACTAAACAAGGTCCTCCGCCCTCATAAAGTAGTGAAAAGATAGAAAGGGAACACAACCAATCGATCCAACCCAATCATATAGAATAATCTAGTGTTCCCAACCAACATGTTTGTATCAACCATCCATACTAACATGTTACAGTTCTCAAAGTGCAAAATAAGTTCAATAAGTTTGTCCGACAGTATTAAACATACACATTCAATATAACCCAGTTCGTCCATAATATCAACATCACCAAGTTCAACAATAATATCAACATAACCAAGTTCAACAACAAGATTCAACATGGTTTCAACAATTAGCACACATTCCAAGCACACAAGTATGTACGTACCTTGTGTAAACAAACTGATAGGCCACTTTAGCACTCTCAAAAGTCGCCTAAAGAGAATTCTCCGCCTAAAACAACCAACAAATAATCCCAATAAATCTCTAATCATTGACAACCATAAGAAAGCATTCTAAATGCATCCTAAACATATTTAGAACTTTCCCCACTATCAAAACTTAAACATTTGATTTCCTAGAATCATGATTATTGAATTAGTGATTGAAATTCGTTGAAAACTTTTGCAAACATCGTACTTTAAATTTTCAGCAACATAACTAATTTCACACTACTCCCTAAGCTTTGAAATCATAAAAACAATAACTTTAATAATTTATAATCATCCTACCATGATCTCGAAACTATTAAAACCATTAAAATTCATACTTTAATAATTAAAACCATTATTTCAATCAAATTGCATAATCTGAAAATTAAATATATTATTTGAGCATACTACATAAATCTGAAAATCCAATTAACTCATAAAAATCATAAATTTATTAAATCAAATCATGAATTAAATAAACAAAATAAAATCAAAATATTTAGTTTACTTAGGGTTTAAGAAATAACCAAGAATTAGAGAGGGGAGAGGAGGCTGGCCGGTAGACGGTGGCGGCTTGCGGCGAGGGAGGAGCACGGTGGTTGCGTGCGGTGGTTTCTGCGCGAATATGGTGGTGGTCAGCCACGAAATCGAAGAGCAAGCAATGAACGAAGAACGAAAAATCAAAAGAAAAAGGGAGGAGGAAAGAGAAGGCTACCGTGCAAGGCGGTGGTCGAGGTTCGTGGGTGACTGCGCTAGGTGGTGGACGGCGGCACACGGTGGTGCTTTGCGGTGGCTGCGCGAATCAGAACGGAGTCAAGCCATGAGCAAGAACGAAACAAGGAAATACAAAGAAGAAGGAGAAGGAGAGATCGAATGAGAGGGAGAAGGAACTCACCGGCGTCGAGGGCTCAGTCGTGAGGAGGAGAGCCGCGGCGAGGAGAGAGAGAGCAACGGCTGGGAGGTTGTACGTGAAGCAGGAGGGTTTTTCTTCTTTTTTTTCTTTTTTTTTGGTTTTCCACGTGAAGAGTAGAGAGGAGAAGGGTTTGGTGTTTTGTGTTTTGTATTTTACATGGAGTAGAAGTGTGGGGTTATGGGTTTATATTATTGGGCTTTATTCAATTGGGCTAGACTTAGGAATTTAGTATTTAGGATTCGAATCCAAAATCGAATTCGTTTTAACGTAAAATTCGAAAATACATTTTGATTTCGTAAATCATTAAAAGTATTCCAAATGAAATAAAATAATTACATTTCAATTACATATTCGTTTCTAAAATCCGTAATTTATGTTTAAATATATATTAAATATTCGTTAAAATATATAACTAAAATGTATAAAATTACCGGGGATTACAATCTACCCCTCTTAAAAGAAGTTTCGTCCCGAAACTTGACACGAAAATTCACATGTTTTTCCAAACTTCTCAACTTATTCTAATTGTAGAAGTACTTTGTGCCACTCTTGTGCACTCTTTTGCCACTAAGAGTTACTTATTATATTCACGAACACATTTCCTTATGCGGAGAATCTATTTACTTGCATCAACATGTAAAGGTTGCTAAAAATTAAGCATAAAATGCATAAAAATACCATGAAAATAGGTAAAAAGCGCGAATTTCTATCGCATTCTACCCCCCTTAAAGAAAACGAGTTACGCCCTCGTAACTCACCTCGGAAAATAACTCTGGGTACTTGAACTTCATTTCAGCTTCGGCTTCCCACGTTGCCTCTTCGTACTCGTGGTTCGACCAAAGCACTTTCACTATGCTGATGTCCTTATTGCGTGTACTACGCACTTTCCTATCGAGGATTTTCACAGGCCTTTCTTCGTATGTGAGGCTACTATCGATCTGGATTCTCTCAGGCTCCAAGATATGACGCACGTCAGGGATATAGCGCTTTAGTTGGGAAATGTGAAACACGTCGTGCATCTTTTCGAACTCCATTGGCAAGGCTAACTTGTATGCTACTTTCCCTATTCGTTGCAGAATCTCATATGGGCCTACATACTTGGCACTTAGCTTGCCCTTCTTCCCAAATCTCATCACACCCTTGGTTGGTGATACTTTCAAGAACACTTTATCACCTACTGCAAATTCATCATCTCTTCTTTTCAAATCAGCATAACTCTTTTGCCTATCCTGGGCATCTTGAATTCTAGCCTGAATTATTTTCACATTCCTGACAGTCTCCTCAATGAATTCCGTTCCCAAGACTATATTTTCACTGAAATCATTCCAGCAGGTGGGACTTCTACATTTTCTCCCATATAGTGCCTCAAAAGGTGTCATCTTAATGCTTGCGTGGTAGCTATTGTTGTATGAAAATTCGATCAAGTCTAGATGGTCTTCCCAACTACCCTTAAAGTCAATTGCAAAAGCCCTCAACATATCTTCCATAGTCTGGTTAGTTCTCTCAGTCTGACCATCGGTTGCAGGGTGGAAAGCAGTGCTCATTTTCAAAGTTGTCCCAAGGTTCAACTGGACTTTTTGCCAAAATTTCGAGAGGAATCTTGAGTCACGGTCTGAGATAATATCGGTTGGGACCCCATGCAACCTCACTACATGCTTAATGTATGTCCTTGCAAGCTGTTTCTTTTTCCAAGTCTCTTTAATCGGAATAAACACGGCTGATTTTGTTAGACGATCCACAATCACCCAAATGGTATCATTTCCGTTCTTTGATCTAGGCAAGGCAGTAACAAAATCCATAGAAATGGAATCCCACTTCCATCCAGGCACTTCTAAAGGTTGAACTTTCCCCATGGGTCTTTTGTGGTCTATTTTGACTTTCTGACAGGTTAGGCATCTAGACACAAACTCAGCAACTTCCCGTTTCATATTAGGCCACCAATAGATTTGTTTCAGGTCTTTGTACAACTTGTCACCCCCAGGGTGCACAGAATATGGAGTATTATGCCCCTCATCCATAAGACGTCTCTTGAGTTCTTCACACTTTTGTGGTACGCACCATCTCCCTTTGAACCTCAAACTACCATCTTCATGAATCTTGAAATCCACTTCTTTCCCTTGACCCATCTTTTCTTTGATTCTCTCTAGGCACTCATCCCCAGCTTGACTTTCTCTAATCTCCTCGAATATAGACAACCCCAATGATAATGCACTCAGTTTTGCTTTGGTTTCCCCATGGTTTACTATTTCCAGGCTAAGTCTCTGCATGTCTCGACACAACTCTTCAGGCACTATCGAGACATTCATACTATGGCTAGATTTCCTACTCAATGCATCGGCAACTACGTTTGCTTTCCCCTCATGGTACTGGATGTTCAAATCATAGTCCTTGATCAACTCTAACCATCTTCTTTGTCTCATGTTGAGATCTTTCTGGGTGAAAATGTATTTTAGGCTTTTGTGGTCTGTGAAGATCTTACATGTTGCCCCGTAGAGGTAATGTCTCCAAATTTTCAAAGCGAAAACAATCGCAGCTAGCTCTAGATCGTGGGTAGGGTAATTAGCCTCATATGGTTTTAATTGACGCGACGCATAAGCAATCACCTTCCCATTTTGCTGTAATACACACCCCAACCCATTCTTCGACGCATCACTATATACCTCAAACCCTTCATTCCCATCAGGCAAGGTTAAAACAGGTGCTGAGGTTAAACGCTCTTTGAGAATTTGGAAGGCTTCCTCACATTTTTCGCTCCACTCAAATTTTGATTCTTTCTTCATCAAGTTGGTCATGGGTCTTGCTATCTTTGAGAAATCTCTCACAAATCTCCTATAATACCCAGCTAGACCTAAGAAACTCCGAATATCAGACACATTCTTCGGAGTAGGCCACTCACTCACAGCTTGAATCTTGGCAGGATCCACAGAGACTCCTTCCTTTGACACATAATGCCCCAAAAATGCTACCTTTTCCAGACGGAACTCGCACTTAGAGAACTTTGCATACAACTGGTTCTTCCTAAGCGTCTCCAAGATAACCCTCAAATGTTCGTCATGTTCCTTTTCATTCCTCGAATAGATCAGAATATCATCAATGAATACCACCACAAACTTATCCAGGAACTCATGGAAAATTCTATTCATCAGATCCATAAATATGGCGGGTGCATTGGTTAACCCAAAAGGCATTACTGTAAACTCATAATGGCCATAACGAGTCCTAAATGCAATCTTAGGAATGTCTTTTTCAGCTACCCTCAATTGGTGATATCCCGAACGCAAATCAATTTTTGAGAATACACTTGCCCCGTTCAACTGGTCAAACAGGTCATCTATCCTAGGTAAAGGATATTTGTTTTTGATTGTTACGTTGTTCAACTCCCTATAATCAATACATAGCCGCATACTCCCATCTTTCTTTTTGACAAACAATACTGGGGCTCCCCACGGTGATGCACTAGGCCTAATGTACCCCTTGTCGAACAAGTCCTGCAATTGTGTTTTTAACTCACTCATCTCTGGGGGTGCCATCCTATAAGGTGCTTTGGATATAGGTGCAGTTCCGGGATTTAACTCTATGGTAAATTCAAGGGTTCTAGCCGGTGGCATACCCGGAATCTCATCCGGAAATACATCTACAAATTCTCTTACGACTGGGACATCCTCTATCTTTACCCCAACTTTCTTACTCACATCTTGGACACTACAGAAAAATAGTTCACACCCTTTATTGACCAGTTTCCTCACTTGTAATGCGGAGATCACCCCAAAGTTCCCAGACTTCCCAAAACGTCTATATGATATTGATTTCCCAGTAGGGTTCTTTAGGCTCACTTTCTGAATCTCGCAATCTATTCTGGCCTTGTATAAGCTTAGCCAATCCATCCCCAGAATCACATCTAGGTCCCCCAAACTAAATTCTATCAAATTAGATGGAAAAGTGCAATCTTTTATCTTTAAAGGCGTTCTTAAATAATTTCGTACACCTTATTGTTGCACCATTAGGCATACTAACAGGTAAATCAATTGCCTCAAAATCTACTAACTTCAAATTTTTAACAATAGGGGTCGAAATAAAAGAATATGTTGCCCCTGAATCAAACAATGTTTTAACAGGTAAGGAGTTGATAGAGAAAGTACCCGAAACTACGTCTGCAGAACGTTCAGCTTCATTTCTACTCATTACGAACAGCTTTCCGGGAGCCTTGTTGTTATTGTTGTTTCCATTGGCAGGTTTGTTTTGGTTTCCCTGGTTGTTTGGTGCCCCAGCAGGCTTCGAACCTTGGTTCCCCGAATGGTTAAACCCTGGTTTCCCTTGGTTACTACTCCCAATACCATTCTGCTCTCTCTTCTGCTTTGTGAAGCACTCAAACTCCCTATGTCCCTTCTTATGACAATAGTTGCAAATTACCAATTCCCCCTTACAATCCTTCCCAGGGTGGTTGTTGTTGCACCTCTTGCAGTGGTACACTCTGTCAGTTTGGTTTCTGTTGTTATAGTTATTCCCCTGGTTGTTTCTTCCCTGGAAATTACCATTGCCATTACCGTTACCATTACCATTACCATTACCATTTCTATTCCTTTTGAAGTTCCCTTGACTGCCCCCAGCATTGAACTCTTTCCTTTTATCCCCAACAACAATATTTCTCTTGTCTCTCCTGGTCTGAAGGCCATAGATATGAGCAGCTCTCCCATAAACAATGTCTAAGGACGTAAAGGTTTCCCCGCCTAATCCCAGTTGGATCTGATCGGTTAACCCTTGCTCAAACCTCTGAGCCTTTAGTTCCTCAGTAGCTACCACCTCAGGTGCAAACCTCGACAAAGCTATAAACTTACTGTAGTATTCAGCAATGGTCATATTCCCCATCCTAAGGTTGATAAATTCCTGGGCTTTCTGCTTCCTCATAAAAGGAGGATAAAACTTCCCCCTCAAGGCAATAATAAAAGAATCCCAATTGAATCCCTCAGCAGCGCTTAGTCTAGTCCCATTTTCCCTCCACCAAAGGTCGGCCTCATCTTTCAGGTAGAGGACAGCTTGGCCTACTTTCATATGCTCAGGACAGTTTACCGCCCCAAATAGTTTCTCAAATTCCCTGATCCAGTTTTCAAGGAAGGTGGGGTCTGCCTGCCCCTTAAAGTATGGTGGCTTAACTTTCGCAAGCCTTTCAAACATGTCCCCTGCAGAATCGGGACGCTCAGTTCTTTCCTGGGTTAGTTTTTCCGCCAAGAGGCGAATAGCAGCAGCTAAATCGTTATTACTGGCCATCCTAGAGCGCGACCTGGAAGTAATATACTCTAATTCAGGTTCAAAACTTTACTTATATTATCCTCTAGCAATGCAATATCACATCAACACTCAAAATTCACACAAAATGAACAATCATGCGGAACATTCAACTGAGAGACAAGGAATAACTTCAATCATCACGAATAATAAGTTAGAATAAAAGAAGAAAACATTCCCCTTGCGTGCCTGTAAAACTCTGATCCTTTAGATAGTCAATAATCTAACTTTTATTCCTCGGAAGAATGTCAATAACAATCCTAAATATTAACACACACCTGTTCTCAAAATAAAGTAAAAAGGTTCTACGATATAAACATAAACTATGGTTGGGCGGATTGTCCAACATTTTTCTCACACACAACTAAATATGTAAGCAAAGCTAAAGGGAAACATCATCAGACTTGTCCCTTGATTCGCTATAACCTTCTAGGGTGAATAACTCATATTTAAGTTCATCATCGTCATCCATATCAAAATAATAAGCTTCTTTTCTTGGCCTAGAGGATCTTCGTAGACCTTGAAGTTGATGATTAGTTTCCTCTGGCTCAGGCTCAGGTTCAGGTTCAGGTTCATGTTCAGGCTCAAACTCAAACTCAGGTTCAACCTCCAATTCATGCTCGAACTCAAACTCAAATTCTTGTTCGAACTCATACCCAAATTCATGCTCAAACTCAGGCTCCGAATCGCTTTCAGGTCTCAAAACAGCTTGATAAATATCGACCCTAGTTTGTCCTCTAGCACGATCAAATTCACGAAGGGCTTCATCATCACTATCAGGTTCTCCTGCTCTTAAAGCTCGACGCAGAACAAGTTCATGGCTGGTGTAACTGTTAATGTCAGACTCGTAATCCATTTCATTTTCATCATCGCTTAGAACAATAGGGTTAGAATTGCTCCCTATTCTATTTCCTTGTATGCCAGACATGATTAGTGATCTATAACAATTAAACATAGTTTCTATGTTAGTAATTAGTACTCTCGCTTACCGTATGATCCCACAATACACAACAGGTAAGAATATGTATTAATAACAAAGCATAGGAAAGACACGACAGTTAGCAGGCACAAAAGTACAATCATGTTGACATAGTGCAGACACAATGTTTCTATTCTATATGCCCTTTCCTATGCTACCCATCTCTCAAAATAAACATAGTATATCAAACATTGAAGCATAAAAGAATAAAACGAGAATGATTTATAAGAGTTAATTTGTTTAAACGAATAATTATTTAAAGACAAATAATTAATAAATGAATACAATATATATATATATATATATATTATTTTTATTTCTTTTTTTTTTTTTTTTATAATTACGAAAATATTAATTTAAAAAAAACGAAATACGTGAAGTCACACAAACAAGAACGTATTTCAAAGCATGTAATTCCAGAGTTAATTTTAAAATAAATTCAAACATTTTTAACTAATAACTTTCAATTAATTCACTAGTTGTAGTTTACTTCAACGAAATTCTTTTTATGTAACTAATTAGTTAGTTAGGTGCCTAAAATTTAAAAAGGTAGACACGAAATGTCAGTAAAACCTTTAGCTCTGATACCACTTTGTAACACCCCAACAATTCCCATTTTCTAAAGTAATCCCTTTTTAAATATAACTGTAGGGAATTATCAAAGTATTATCGCCCGTGTGAAAACGTTACGGCTTATTCAGAATTTTGCAGCGGAAAACATAAAACTAACTTTTAGGTTCATAAATAATCTATTACATATTAGGTCCAAACCAATTAACTGAAATAAGGAAATACGAATAGTACGACAAATTTCAAATCCAAGTTAACAAATTAAATCACTTAATTAAACAAATAGAACTACAAGCTCTCTAATCCCGATCCCAATGATGCATCATCTTCAAACCTGTAGATGGGCAACGCTTATTGATCCTTAGAGACTGCTCACCAAAGATGGGTCATCACAGGATCAATAAGGCATAGCCATGATCAACACACACAAACAAAGCACGTAATCAGCAAAGCTGAGTACTACATACTAAAACAACAACAATCCTAGCATGATACTACCAAACTAACAACCCTAACATGATACTAATAAATATAAGTAAGGACAGACAAAACATAATAATTTGACGACCATACTTGACTAGACTAAGCTAGACTTAGTAACCATAATATTATTTTAGTTGGAATAGACAATGGACCGAGTTGTCCAACCAAAAGTCTTCCCCAAGGAAGACGAGGTACGGGCGCGACTCCGAAACCTCAGTGACCTGCGATATCGAGGAACGTTTGAATAAAAAATAGAACGCGGTGATCAATCCGGTCCCAGAAAAGGCCATGGGCTACCACCATGAACCCCAACTCCTGTTTGTCCGTCACTTCAGACGTGCACAGTCTAAAGCTATTGCTATTCAGTTTCACTTTACATGATTTACAAATTGAGATTCCGTTATGACTCAACCATTACCTAAGACATACAATTCACATTTGTTCACAACTGTTTTTATCTTGGAATTAAGTAAGTGATCATGAAAGCATCAATCAAGACTCATTCCGATTTATCCAACTTTTCTTTAACCATGAGCAACCCTGTATATGGGCATAAAGTTTCAACTTACTAAACAAGGTCCTCCGCCCTCATAAAGTAGTGAAAAGATAGAAAGGGAACACAACCAATCGATCCAACCCAATCATATAGAATAATCTAGTGTTCCCAACCAACATGTTTGTATCAACCATCCATACTAACATGTTACAGTTCTCAAAGTGCAAAATAAGTTCAATAAGTTTGTCCGACAGTATTAAACATACACATTCAATATAACCCAGTTCGTCCATAATATCAACATCACCAAGTTCAACAATAATATCAACATAACCAAGTTCAACAACAAGATTCAACATGGTTTCAACAATTAGCACACATTCCAAGCACACAAGTATGTACGTACCTTGTGTAAACAAACTGATAGGCCACTTTAGCACTCTCAAAAGTCGCCTAAAGAGAATTCTCCGCCTAAAACAACCAACAAATAATCCCAATAAATCTCTAATCATTGACAACCATAAGAAAGCATTCTAAATGCATCCTAAACATATTTAGAACTTTCCCCACTATCAAAACTTAAACATTTGATTTCCTAGAATCATGATTATTGAATTAGTGATTGAAATTCGTTGAAAACTTTTGCAAACATCGTACTTTAAATTTTCAGCAACATAACTAATTTCACACTACTCCCTAAGCTTTGAAATCATAAAAACAATAACTTTAATAATTTATAATCATCCTACCATGATCTCGAAACTATTAAAACCATTAAAATTCATACTTTAATAATTAAAACCATTATTTCAATCAAATTGCATAATCTGAAAATTAAATATATTATTTGAGCATACTACATAAATCTGAAAATCCAATTAACTCATAAAAATCATAAATTTATTAAATCAAATCATGAATTAAATAAACAAAATAAAATCAAAATATTTAGTTTACTTAGGGTTTAAGAAATAACCAAGAATTAGAGAGGGGAGAGGAGGCTGGCCGGTAGACGGTGGCGGCTTGCGGCGAGGGAGGAGCACGGTGGTTGCGTGCGGTGGTTTCTGCGCGAATATGGTGGTGGTCAGCCACGAAATCGAAGAGCAAGCAATGAACGAAGAACGAAAAATCAAAAGAAAAAGGGAGGAGGAAAGAGAAGGCTACCGTGCAAGGCGGTGGTCGAGGTTCGTGGGTGACTGCGCTAGGTGGTGGACGGCGGCACACGGTGGTGCTTTGCGGTGGCTGCGCGAATCAGAACGGAGTCAAGCCATGAGCAAGAACGAAACAAGGAAATACAAAGAAGAAGGAGAAGGAGAGATCGAATGAGAGGGAGAAGGAACTCACCGGCGTCGAGGGCTCAGTCGTGAGGAGGAGAGCCGCGGCGAGGAGAGAGAGAGCAACGGCTGGGAGGTTGTACGTGAAGCAGGAGGGTTTTTCTTCTTTTTTTTCTTTTTTTTTGGTTTTCCACGTGAAGAGTAGAGAGGAGAAGGGTTTGGTGTTTTGTGTTTTGTATTTTACATGGAGTAGAAGTGTGGGGTTATGGGTTTATATTATTGGGCTTTATTCAATTGGGCTAGACTTAGGAATTTAGTATTTAGGATTCGAATCCAAAATCGAATTCGTTTTAACGTAAAATTCGAAAATACATTTTGATTTCGTAAATCATTAAAAGTATTCCAAATGAAATAAAATAATTACATTTCAATTACATATTCGTTTCTAAAATCCGTAATTTATGTTTAAATATATATTAAATATATTAAATATTCGTTAAAATATATAACTAAAATGTATAAAATTACGGGGGATTACATATTCGGTACTCCCTACGGCTCTACATGAATTTCACTTGATGCATTGATGTAAAGAAGTAATATTATGATTATATGCATAATTGCGTCTCACCAAAAAATCGTCCTTTGATTTGTAATATACACGTAATTTTAAAAGTGTTTGTTAAGTATTTCCCTTACAATTAAATTGATATTAATTCATATTTACATATTAATTCATATTTACATATCATTGATAATTATTATCATCAATTAATAACCACAAGTTATCTTAATATAATAATATAAATATAATTTATTTAATATAACAACGCAAATAATCAAAATATTATTTATTTTATTTAAGACCTTATTGGAACTTATACGACCTTATTGGAAATTATAGGACCTTATTCAACTTATAGGACTTATCTGAACTTATAGGACCTGAAAATAAGATTCTATAAGTTGAAGAGAACAAGGCCTTAGCCCTTAGGAGTATAGCCCGTGTATACAAACAGCATAAATTAGTGATAAAAAAACTAAGGAAAATTCTATAATACTCCCTCAATGTGGAGCTGTCAAAAACTGACCCGACCCGAAAACCCGACCTGAACAGACCGAACCCGCAACGACCATGACCGAAATTTTTGGTAAAACAGGTAACCCGAAACTCGACATGTACCAAATCCGAAAAACCGACAACAGATTTTAACCCGCTGTTGTAAGACCCGATACCCGACCGAAAGATAACTGATAACCGAACAGAGCCGACTGAACAATGAGCTGAACCCGATTCGATACCCGACAATGACCTTATCCAGATTTTTACCACATAACCTGTTAGTGACTCGACATGTACAGTAAATATTTTACGCTTGAATATTTTGAGATGACCAAATCAGTTATTGACTCAATCTTAACCCGTGTTCAAGAGTGAACCCGACCTGAATTTTAACCGACTCGGAAATTTTTCGATCCAAACTTGACCCCAAACCCGAGATTAACTACTACAAACCCGACTATATAAAACCCAAACCCGAAATTAAACCCGACCCGAACATGACTCAACCCGAACCCGACTTGTATCCGAAATGAGGAAAGAAAACCCGACATGACCCAACCGAAAACCAAACCAACAAAACCCAACCTGCACCGAAACCTGTTTTCACAGCTCTACCTCAATGCATAAAAGATTCTCATATGGTCATATTCTTTTTTTTTTCGGATATTTCATGAAATACCCCCGAGGTTTATGTTAATTCACCAGGTACCCTCGTTGTTTTAGTAATCTACCAGGTACCCCTCAGGTTTCATTTTCTCGCATGACTTAACCCTGCCGTTAAGTGGCCGTTAGAAACTTTTTTTCACCAGGTACCCTCGTAATTTATTTCACCAGGTACCCCTGAGGTTTTTTAGATTTTCACCAGGTGCCCTTGTGCTTTATAGTAATTTCACCAGATACCCCTGCTCACCAACGGCTAGTTTTTTTTAAAAAAAACTAGCCGTTGGTAAGCCTTCTCTATTTAAAGGGGGAGCCGCTGCAACTCTTCACTACAAATTTATGTTCTTCCCCTTAACCAACTCATATTTTCCCTAAATCCCAACTCACCTTCAAATGAGCTCATATTCTCAATCCCAATCTTCTTCTACAACGTATGAATCCTCATACGTTGTAGTTCCAAACAAAACATGCAACATATGTGGGAAAAAATTTGCAATAAGAAGTTCTGAAACAATGAAAAATCCTCAAAGACTATATTACAAGTGTGACTTATGTGACAACTTCAAGTGGTGCAAGGGAAGCATTGAGCAACCACTGCCAATCAGAAACAACAGAGGTAGCACAAAGGAAGGAGAAATTGAAGAAAACAGAAGCTTGGATGAAGAAATTCACCAAATGAAGAAGAAACTCAAGCAGCAAAAGAAATTAATGCATGGAACTATCAATATTGGCATTGTAATGTTTTTTATTCTAATATTTGTAATGAGAAAGTGAATGATGACATTTCATCAATAATATGATATTTCATTTCCGAATTAAGTAGCTTTACAAAAGTGTGTCCCCGACACGCAAAAACTTTAAGTGTAGCTCTACAAAAACTTGCTCTCATTGGCAAAAGATATACATGATAAGTTTAGCAAAAAGTTATGCATAAATCACAAAATCAAGTACGCTTCCTTTTTCCCTTACTTGATGCATTACGTTGTTGCTGTGAACTGGAAGCACCTTGATCTCCCCCTTGCTGTGAACCAGCTGCACCAGCAGAACCAGAAGCACCAGCAGCAGCAGCAGCAGCAGCAGCAGCATCCTTCTTTTGCTTTGCAGTGGCCCCACCTCTGCATGTCCTTGCATTGTGTCCCACCTCCTTGCACTTACCACACCTCACAGTGCTATTTCTCTTTCCCCTTTTTGGATCATGTTTACCTCTTTTTCTCAGTTTAGGGGGTCTACATGATGCTCTCTTCATGGGTGGTGGGAGGATAATAGGAAGGTCAAAAGAAGGCCATTGGGTTGGGTCAGGCATGGGGTGTATGTGCTCTGAGTAAGTTAACTTGTATGCTTGCCCTTTGAAGTAGTGAGACACAAAATCAGTAGCCTCAAGTCTTTGGTGGTAAATAACCCTAAGGCCATGTCTGCAAGGTATGCCAGATATTTGCCATACTCCACAACCACAAGTCCTTGCATCAAACTTAATAGGGTATTTGACAGCCCCCTCTTTCACTTCATATTCCCCTCCCCCAGCAACTGTTACAGAACAAAACCTGGTGAAACTAGCCGTTGGTGAGCAGGGGTATCTGGTGAAATTACCATAAAGCACAAGAGCACCTGGTGAAAATCTAAAAATCCTCAGGGGTACCTGGTGAAATAAATTACGAGGGTACCTGGTGAAAAAAAGTTTCTAACGGCCACTTAACGGCAGGGGGGTACCTGGTAGATTACTGAAACAACGAGGGTACCTGGTGAATTAACTTAAACCTCAGGGATATTTCATGAAATATCCATTTTTTTTTTTAATGTCACTGTACCTTATTGAGTGATTTTTCATATGCACATTTCACACTCAAATGTTAATAAAGTACTCCGTAAATCATACTCAAAGGTATATTGTCAAGGTTCTAAATGGGGAAAATATTTTTTTAAATTCGGATGGAGTAGAATATTAACTCAAAGGTACGACATAAATTAGCAGATGCAAAATGTAATTCGGAATTAGACAAATTTTAACTAGTACTCCGTAGAATATTTCCCTTGTACCTAGATTATTCGATTGGAGGCGGCGAGGGAGATCATATACAAATGAAGCTGGCTGTGAAAACAAAGGTGAGAGTGACAAAAGGAAAGGATTCTGATGAACATTTTCTCTCAATTGAAGGCTTTGACAATTTTGCAAATACAGAAACAATACATCAAACAACCCAATCAACAGAAAATTGGGGGAATCACAATCATCATCAAACCAGAACTACCCTACATATATCTTCGGAAGCAATCGCGTATCGTTGAGTTAGCCGAAACGAAACAATACATCAAATCGCCCAATCATCACAGAACATGAAACATTGATTTCAGAAACAACTAAAATATCATAAACAGTAATACAATCTCTAAACATCAAAAGTATGCAATGTATTCCAATTTTCAAAACATTTTCCAGTTGGTCTAGAGGTATATACACCACCAACAACACCAAATCTACAAAATATTAATGTATCTCAAACACTTGATAATAATAAAAACCCTTCTAAATACTGCTCTACTCCAATCTTCAATATTCTCAAGCACGCTCACCACGAATACGACGTGCCAATTGAATGTCCTTAGGCATGATGGTCACCCTCTTAGCGTGAATGGCGCACAAGTTGGTGTCTTCAAAGAGACCCACAAGGTATGCTTCTGCAGCCTCCTGAAGTGCCAATACTGCGTGGCTCTGGAACCTCAGATCAGTCTGTTCATTTCCAACAACACAAACCCTAATCAATAACATTTCAAAAAACGACTAATTCGAAACTTTAATAAATTGAATTATGACTTTACCTTGAAATCTTGGGCAATTTCACGAACAAGACGCTGGAAAGGGAGTTTGCGGATCAAAAGCTCAGTGCTCTTCTGGTATTTGCGGATTTCACTGATTATCAAAATTATATTCAAACAATGAGCCCTTCTAAGTAATAGAATGAAAATGTGGATGATTAAATGTTTCAATTGAGAAAATTACCGAAGAGCAACAGTTCCAGGGCGGTAACGATGGGGTTTCTTGACTCCTCCAGTAGTTGGGGCTGATTTCCTTGCAGCCTTCATTAATCAAATTATCGTTGAAATCCAATTAGATATTTAACAAATTGAATCAAAACAATTACTAATGTCTATATTAATTTAATCGAAAATCCCCAAATTTTGAAAAAACTGAATAATAAAATTCCCAATTTACGAACGAACTCAATCGGAAAACCCCCGACATTATGAATTGAAGCTAGAAAACCCTAGAAATAAAGAAATACCTTAGTAGCAAGCTGCTTCCTGGGCGCTTTACCACCGGTAGATTTACGAGCGGTTTGCTTAGTACGAGCCATTTCTATTCAAAATTCAATCAATAAAGGCTGCACAGGAACCCAGAAAACACAAATCAATAAAAAAAAATCAGAAGAACAAGGAAATCAATTTGAAGATGAAAACAGTAATCAATTAGAAGAGGGGAGATAAAATATGAGAAATTGAAAGCAGGAGAGAGAGGATACCTGTAGATCGGAGAATCGGCGATTGGGTTTAAGGATAGGGGTTGGGGAGATTATTTATATAGGAGAGAGAAAATGGGTGGTGAGCTGGTATAAAAGCGGGGATAGAGGGGGACGTGGCTTTGACTGATTCGATATATGACACGTTGTCGATCCAAATGGTTGGAAGTCTAGGCTTTCATTGGTTGATTTTCTAACGGGACGGATTGAGGAGCTTTTGTGTTTCTTTTGTCTGATAAACTGATAATAAACCGTAATACGGTCTCTGAGAATATTCTGATATGGGAAAGTGGGTGGTTTGAGATTGGTTAAAAGGATGACTTACCCAAATTGTTTGGACCTAAACTTTGGGCCGGGTTTATTTTCGTTCGACATATTTGCATAATTGCATCTCCATTGTTAGACTCTATCTAGATTTAAGATTAGAGTTGTTAGACCACTCTCACTAGTGGGGGGGGAAAAAAATCTCACCACTATCTCTCTACCGTTTTTTTACTCCTCCACATCACTTTTCTCACATACAAATTTTGCTACAACAAACTCATCCCACCAATGAACAAAAAAAAAAAAAAACTACTCACCACTTTTACTTTTATTATTCACTAAACCCCACTACACTTTCTATTTCCCACATACTCCATCCATTTTGTATTTATTCAATTATATTAATAACTTAAATGAATTTTAACAATTAGTTAAGATAAATTATTTAATTTACGTTAATCATTTTAAAGCAATTGAACAATCAAAAACTCAAGAAGAATAGCAAAGCATTAAAGATTGAATTTAAATTGCAATAAGAATTCAAGAGTTGAAAGAGAATTACAAGTTGAAGTTTCCTCCAAGGAAGTTTCTCTCTCCTAAGCTTGAAAAACTAAGAACTCTCTTTCTAATATTCTGGAAATCTAATTAGGAAACTCTAAAATAAATTGTTAATTAATTAAAATCGAAAAAGCTATTTATATGTTTCCCCAAATAGAAGCTTAAAATTCAAATAAACCCAGCCCGCGCCGACGTTCGGTCGCACAGACCCTATGTGCGATCGAACGGAGTAAAATCGTGTGGGCACACATAATCTTTGTGCGAGCAAACCGAGCGAAGATCAACTTCCTTCGTCATGTTTGACCGCACGAAATTTCTGTGCGATTGAACAGACCTGACTTAGCCAAATTTCTCAAAATCTTCAGTGTGGTCGCACAGTAAAATTGTGTGGGCACACAAAATTCTTGTGCGGGGGAGTGCTTTCTTGTGCGATCGAATCCAAAATCTGGGGGCTTTCTGTCTCTAAATTCACATTTAGTTCATGCTCATTATTCCTCATTTCAGTGTTAGCTTGCAAATGACTTCCAAAAGACGAAACTTCCTCTGATGATTCTGCCCCTTTTCCTTTCCTTCTGGCCTTAGCTTTCTTTACACCATCTGGTCGAGATATACCTCCATATACGAAGCTCCCACCACTTGGCAAGACGGTGTCACCATCATCATCAAGTCTAGTTCTCTTGCCACTCCCTTCACTATCTTCAGTAGAAATTGGTAGACTGGCATCGTATGTTTGTCTCTTTGTCTTTGACATACCCCACCTCATCATCACCCTCCACTTTGGGTTTTCATTAGTAAGCATCTTCCGAGCATGCATCAATGTGAAGTTCTTTTTGTTTTATGAACTATTGCGGAATAACTTGTGAGCGGTAGCAACTTGGTTCGCATCACTATTCCCACTTGCAAATAACCTACCAGCTGCTTCAAAACTAGCAACCCACAACATGAAGTCTGGATACATCCTTCCACAACGACTCTCGAAACATTTTGCATTTCTTACAGCAAGTTCGTACGGTCTACCTACTTGAATTTGGTTATAGTGCACAACAACTTGCCTCCAAATATAAGATTTTCTCATGTTGGTACCTATAATATGATCGGTGAAAACTTTAATGTAGGAATCAACCAGAGCTTCATCCTCCTGAATCGACCAACTTCGAGACTGAGATGCAACCTTTGTTGGTTGATTTGGTTTGACGGGAAATGGATGCGTCATGTTCGGTTCCTGTGTCTCCATACACTAGTAGAAAAAACCCCTGTTGCAACCCCCTTATTGCAGCGTACAAGTATTAATACGCTTCAACAACCAGTCGGTCAACGCGGGTCAAACCTTTTAAAGGGTTATCGCAGCGTACATTTTTATTGTTCGCTGCGAAATAGTTTATTGCAGCGTACAAAATTAAAGCCCACAGCAATATACAGACTCTGTTGCAGCGTACATGCTATTGTACCCTGCAACAGGTCCTGATCCGTGTTAGCTCATTTCTCAAAATTTGCTGCGGGCTCCTTGTTTCAAAATACTGCAATTCAAAATACTCCAAAATATCTCAAAATTTTAGAACTCATTTCCTCGCGCTCAACTCCAACTCTCCAAACATCTCCCAATTTTTTGTCGTCGCCGTTGAACTCCAACCCTTGTTCGGCCCTGCGTCGCCGTCGAAATCCGCCCTTGCTCGGCCCTGCGTCGCTGTCCTCTCCGGTGGATGTCTGTTCTCGCCTCATCTCCCCCGTCGTTGTCCTCTCCGATGGGTGGCTTTTCAATTGCTGAAAACTCGGTCAGCTTGGTCAGCTGGGGGTTCAGCGTCCCCCCGTCGCGTCCTGGTTCCGGTGCTTGCTCGGCCGTTACTCTCCTCGCCACAACCAGTAAGTAATTATCTTCCTAGCTGAATTTTCGTTTTCAGATTAGGGTTTTGTTCAATTTATATTTTTTTTTGATTTTTTTTTTGGCTGTTGTTCAATTAGGCTAATCATGTGAACTAAAACAAATGTTGAACTATTTTGATAAGGTTTACAAAGCCAGCAGTGGCCTCAAGATTGCTGTTGAACTTTGTGGTGAGCTAAAACTGATTAATTGTGCATAATAATTTCTAGTAGCAGTAATTGAACTATTTTGGTCGCCGATCTCAAAAGAGGTTAAGGCTAATCACCCAAAGATTATCAGGTGAATTTCCTGGTTATATGATTCAAACTGCATCCTTTCTAGGTCATTAATTCTCAAGCATCGATCCCTTGTTTCTTAATTTCAGCTTGCTGGGGTTGTTGCGGTTGAAGTCACAGGAGGGCCAACCATCGACTTTGTTCCAGGAAGAATGGTTTGTGCTTCCTATACATTCATGATTGTTATATTCTTGTTCGTTATTGTATAACAATAGTACCTGATTATCGATGTTATATAGGGATTGCGCAGATTCTCCTGATGAAGGACGCCTTCCTGATGCAAATCAAGGTACGTACGTATTCTACCCTCTCATCAGTAATATGACAGTTTAGTATTACATGTTATTAACAGCGTAAAATGGGTTGCAGCCTTGCAGGTGCCGGACATTTGAGAGAAATCTTTTACAGAATGGGGTTTTCTGACAAGGATATTGTCGCGCTTTCAGGAGGCCACACTCTGGTAAACTACATACCTTAGCTTGGACAAGATTACAACAATGCTAGGACTAACCTAAACTAGTCATACATTACTTGTGTGCTACCTTCGCCGAGTATAGTCGTCGTATACTCTAGAGCTGCTGAAATTTTGCCCCACTCACAGTGGAACAATTACATGAGATGAACTTTGAAGGATTTTAAAAGATATATACTTCATATATAATGTGAGATTTAGATTTCAAGTAGACCTTAAATCGCCCTGTGATTAGATTTTTACGCAATTTTTGCCCCTCCTGTTTAATTTTTTGCTTTTATAGTTTGATTATCCCATATTTACATGATTTTATTGACAACTACAGTGTTAGATTTTTGAGAACAAGATGTATTGATAGTTGTCGTAATTTATAAAAATACTAGTTATTCTTTGACATCTCTTTATGTCAGCATTTCCATGCAATTATAAGCATTGTATTCCTTTTCACTTTGTTGCTTGATATTTTAAGTCTGTGAATTGGTACAGGTATATTTATCACCATTTGATGGGACATGAAGTCGAGATGCAGGTGGTTTGAAATACTTTGCCTCGTCGATTTGGCGCTCCAGGTCTTCCAGAGTTGAATGCATCTCAGGTATTATATTCTTGTGTTTAACATTGTTCTTGTAGGGTACTAACTTATGCGGTATACTACTCTTAATAATAACCTTCTCTATTACATCCATTGTGTATATTATGTGGTTTGTTAATTGTTTCAAATTTACTTTGGATTTTGATTTCTAGCTACAATAATCGGGCAATTATGGAGGCTGCTCAAGTACTGCTTTATTTCGGAGTTGAACAAATCATCTATGTTTCTAAAATGACGCACTGCTAAATAAAGATTTTTATTCTTAACTATACCACTTCAAAGCACTATTTCTTTTCAGAGTTTCTTATTCAAGCACATTCTAGCTCTTATTCTCAAACACCTAATACAGCTTAAGATTCAGAAATGTTTCACGGTAATACATCTGAGCTTAATAGAAGTATCAACATAAATTAAGAGATTATGTTCTGAAATAGATAGTTGCTCTTATGTTCTGATCCTGCGTCCGTACTGCTCATAAGCGCTATTTATAGAAGAACAAAAAAGTGAAAAACAATATGAAGCTATTAAAGTGAAGTACATAACTGAAACATATGAGCTAATTAATCTTATACTTCAGGCCACCTAAGAACCTAAGGACTTTCGTTCCCAATTTTGAACTAAATAACCTAAGGACTCATTTAAAACTTATTACATGATTAATATGCTTAGTTTTAAGTTTTCAATACTCGTTCCATTCGATTTATGCACATTTAAGGATCATTGGATCGTTATAGGTCATATTTAGGCTAAAATGACATTTTCGCTCCCAACTTTGAACTAACGAACTTAAGAACTCATTTCAAACTTACTACATGATTCATATGATTAGTTTTAACTTTCCAAGACTCAATCCAATCTATTTATGCACATTTGAGACTTGTTTGGCCATTATAGGTCATATTTAGGCTAAAATGACATTTTCGCTCACAACTTTGAACTAACGAACCTAAGGACTCACTTCCAACTTATTACATGATTAATATGATTATTGTAAGTTTTCAAGACTCAATCCAATCGATTTATGCACATTTGAGACTTGTTTGGTCGTTATAGGTCATATTTAGGCTAAAATGAGGCATTTTCGCTCCCAACTTTGAACTAACGAACCTAAGAACTCATTTCAAACTTACTACATGATTCATATGATTAGTTTTAACTTTCCAAGACTCAATCCAATCTATTTATGCACATTTGAGACTTGTTTGACCATTATAGGTCATATTTAGGCTAATATGACATTTTCGCTCCCAACTTTGAACTAACGAACCTAAAAACTCATTTCAAACTTACTACATGATTCATATGATTATTTTTAACTTTTCAAGACTAAATCCAATCTATTTTTGCACATTCGAGACTTGTTTGGCCGTTATTGGTCATATTTAAGCTAAAATGACATTTCCGCTCACAACTTTGTACTAACGAACTTAAGAACTCATTTCAAACTTATTACATGATTCATAAGATTAGTTTTAAGTTTCCAAGACTCAATCCAATCTATTTATGCACATTTGAGACTTGTTTGGTCGTTATAGGTCATATTTATGTTAAAATAAAGCATTTTCGCTCCCAATTTTGAACTAAATAACCTAAGGACTCATTTCAAACGTATTACATGATCAATATGCTTAATTTTAAGTTTTCAATACTCGTTCCAATCGATTTATGCACATTTAAGGATCATTGGATCGTTATAGGTCATATTTAGGCTAAAATGACATTTTCACCAGAAGATGCTAATAAATATGACTTTTGAATGTGTTGTTACAAACTTAGCAAAAAATTATGAGTAACAGATGTCATTATGATTCGGCTATTTGATGGTTTGATATCTATAAGCTGAATCCTAATGAAATGCATAGCCTTTATGCCCTAAGGTACCTAGGTGATTTCAGTAGTTCACACTCTCACAGCCTTCATTAGCTCCAAGCTTTATTACTGCTACTCTTGATAAGTCACTTAGTCCAAACTTAAGATGATTAGTGATCTCTCAAATTTGCAGTCATATAAACTCCTTTACCTTATCAAAGAGTACTCCATCAATGTGGAGGGTGATACTTTGAGCTTAACCTTTTCTCCCTCGTCCAATTACCTCTCCCTTGTATATTCATTGCAGACATTCTTGAGTCTTGATTGTTTAGGAATGTAGGAAGTTAATCAGGGTTTGTCTTTTAGGATACCTCTCCCAAACCTATCTTGTAGAGGTGTATTATAGATGAGTGAGTCATAAATCTTTCTTGTTTCTCATTCTTTGTCTGTTATTGGAAGACATTTTTACGAGCTACTGAAATGTTTGCTGGCTCGGTCATTTTTAACAGCTATCTTAACCTTTAAAAGTTGCTTCAAAGCACTGCCCAACGACCTTCAGTAGAGTTGTGGCACGATCAAAACTTAGTTTAGGTTTCTTTTGGAAAACGCTATCTTAGTTTTAAAAGGAACAAGGCACACCAAGATGCACAGGGATGCACTGATCTGTACTGATTTGTGTTGCTGCATTGATCAGTTCTGCTGCTGCTGCACGGATCGGTGATGCTGCTGCCGCTGCACTGATCGGTACTGCTGATGCCGCACTGATCTGCTGCTGCTGCACTAGTGCTGATCTGCTACACGTACTGATCTCCTACAAGGGAATTGAAATGTGATAAAATGATAGTCAATACAATAAAATAAAATAAAAGGGAATGCAAGTTGTTTATTTAAGATGTAACGAATTTGAAATTGATTGAAGAAAAGTCTTATCAATATAATATTAAATATTGCATAAATTTATCAATGTGATTAGTATATGAACTGATGGAATGGAAATGAGCTAGCAATATTTGTTTGTGATGTCTTAATTGACATGTGTATTTGGAATTAATGATTGGCACGTACTGTACAACTTTGTACCTTATTGCACAATGTTTTGCAACATAATTGTTGATATATTAATGTTAGTTATATTAGTATAACTTGTATTTGGTAAGATTTAGTACATTTTGATATGTTGTAATTTAATTATATAGGGCTGCTCCTCCCAAATTTAAAATCTAACATCGGAAATTCAGAAAAAAAAATTATATATATATATATATATATATATATAAACTAATGGAATACTACGTAAATTGTTAGGCACTAACTTAATTGACTTAAATGACATTTCCGCTCCCAACTTTGAACTAAAAAACCTAAGGACTCATTTGATTCTTATTACATGACTAATATGCATAGTTTTAACTTTCTAAAACTCATTCGAATCTATTTATTCACATTTAAGGGTCATTGGGTCGTTATAGGTCATATTTAGGCTAAAATGACATTTCTGCTCCCAACTTTGAACTAAAGAACCTAAGGACTCATTTGATTCTTATTACATGACTAATATACATAGTTTTAACTTTCTAAAACTCATTCGAATCTATTTATGCACATTTAAGGGTCATTGGGTCGTTACAGGTCATATTTAGGCTAAAATGACATTTCCGCTCCCAACTTTGAACTAAAGAACATAAGGACTCATTTGATTCTTATTACATGATTAATATGCATAGTTTTAACTTTCTAAAACTTATTCGAATCTATTTATGCACATTTCAAGATCATTAGGTCGTTATAGGTCATATTTAGGCTAAAATGACATTTCCGCTCCCAACTTTGAACTAAAGAACCTAAGGAATCGTTTGATTCTTATTACATGACTAATATGCATAGTTTTAACTTTCTAAAACTAATTCGAATCTATTTATGCACATTTAAGGGTCATTGGGTCGTTATAGGTCATATTTAGAGCTAAAATGACATTTTCGCCCCCAACTTTGAACTAAAGAATATAAGGACTCATTTGATTCTTATTACATGATTAATATGCATATTTTTAACTCTCTAAAACTCATTGCAATCTATTTATGCACATTTAAGACTCACTGGATCGTTATAGGTCATATTTAGAGCTAAAATGATATTTCCGCTCCCAACTTTGAACTAAAGAACCTAAGGATACATTTGATTCTTATTACATGACTAAAATGCATAGATTTAACTTTCTAAAACTCATTTGAATCTAATTATGCACATTTAAGGCTCATTGGGTCGTTATAGGTCATATTTAGGCTAAAATGACATTTATGCTCCCAACTTTGAACTAAAGAACATAAGGACTCATTTCATTCTTATGACATGACTAATATGCATAGTTTTAACTTTCTAAAACTTATTTGAATCTATTTATGCACATTTAAAGATCATTGGGTCGTTATAGACTTATAGGTCATATTTAGGCTAAAATGACATTCCCGCTCCCAACTTTGAACTAAAGAACCTAAGGATACATTTGATTCTTATTACATGACTAATATGCATAGTTTTAACTTTCTAAAACTTATTCGAACCTATTTATGCACATTTAAGGCTCGTTGGGTCGTTATAGGTCATATTTAGAGCTAAAATGACATTTCCGCTCCCAACTTTGGGTCGTTATAGGTAATCAATTAATTTTTCTTACTCTTAATTGATTCGTATTCTAGACTATTAGTACATTGTCATTAGTTGCTTGAATATTAAAATGTGACATTTCATTTGCATTTAATCGATCTAATGATCCCATCAAAATTTTGTTTTTGTAAAGGTCTATTCTCCGAAGACTGCGCCTTATGCTAGTGAGGAAAATGATGTGGTTCGTGAGCAATGGGCTAAGTTTTATACCAGCATGTATTTATTATTGATCTGAGGGCGCTTGAACGAGTTGGTTTAGATGTTATAGAACAATTTTTTATGTTGAAATGTATGCTTACGTTGAAATTGGAACGTACATATATTTATTTAAATGTATATATATGGTACGTGCACTTTGGTTTTGGGATATATATACAAAACACCAGTTATTGTTTTTATATTTGTTATACAGGTTGCGATATTCTATTATTGTTGTGACATGTTTCTATATTTGGTGCAAGGCACTCTAGGTATCCCTAAACAAAACTAAAATAAAACTAAAATTTTCCCGCCAAAAGTGCTTTGTTGCAGCGTACATATATATATGTACGCTGCAACAAGGGTGAAAATTTTTGCAAAATTTCAGACTTGTTGCAGCGTACAAATAGATGTACCCTGCAACAAGTGGGGTCTTTTGCAGCGTACATGAATTTGTACGCTGCAAAAGACCCATATTTTTGCCACAATTTTGCGACTCGTTGCAGCGTACATGCAAATGTACGCTGCAAAAAAGTACTTTTCGCAGCATACATTGTACGCTGCAACAAGTCAATACTTGTTGCAGGCCCCCCAGTTGCAGCATACGATGTACGCTGCAACAGGGGTCTAAAAGCCCGCTGCAACAAGGGTTTTTTCTACTAGTGATAACACGTTCCTCTATAGCTTCACGGTCAACAATGGTGTTAGTATAAAAAGATTGTTGAAAATTTTGAGATGAAGAATTACCCTGCGAATAAGAATCATAGCCGGGATGCTGATTGTTGTCAGAGTTAAGATCAAAATCATCAAAATTGTTTTCTAAATTTTGAGAATAGTAATTAGGGTCCATTTTATTTTTAAAAAATACGCAAGAACACTAATAAGTAACAATAATAATTTTAACAGTAAATATACCTGGTAACAACAACAACAACAATAATAATAATAATAATAATAATAATACTACTAATAATAATGACAATAATAATAATAATAATGATAAAATTAATAAATAACAACCGGAAATAAGATGTTCGAAAATATATGCTACTAGAAATGTTCAGTAATGTTCAAAAAATAACACAAATTATAGTAATAATTAGAATGAAAAATGATTTTGATGATTTTAGAGAGAGAAAAATGATTTTTGAAAGTGTGTCAAAATATAGCAAAATTGATCTCTATTTATAGGTCTTGAAATTTTATGACCGTTGGTATATTTTTTATTTTTTTATTAACCCAAAATAGCCGTTGCAAATTACACACAATTTTTTGATTGGTTTAAATTCTGAGATTGACAAGTGTCACACGCCTATTTGCTTGTTGACTGCGCATGTTCCAGCAAAAGGGAATCTTTCCCCCTTTTTCTTGGATTAATTTGCACAACATTTAAAACATAACGGATCTTTTCGCAATATTCAAGGTAAATGGGCTGTATTTTGCCTGCAAGGAACAGGAAAGCGGGCCCCATTTATTCGCGAGCAATTTATGAAAATAGAATGCCTCGCGTGCTTTTTTTATTTTCCTCGTGAGTAATTTTCATCTCCCCTCTGATGTAGTGTGTGTTTTTTTTTTCCTCGTGTTTTTTTGCTCGTGAGCAATTTTTTTGCCCATTTGTGGGACTACTCTTATACCGAGTCGTGGTCGAGTATAATCGGGTTGGGTCATACGAAGTGGAGTATTAGAATACCAGGTCGTGGTCGAGTATAATAGGGCTGGGTCATATTTTTATATCGGGTCATAGTCGAGTATAATAACTAGTTTTTTGCCCGTTCAATGAACGGGCTAATTATAGGTTCAAATTTAAACTACTATATGAATATGCTTATATTTTTTGATAATTATTGTATTTTTTTAATACCAAAATAAGAAAGTAAGACGGTAAGAAAGTAGATAATTAATAATTGATAGTTCAGTAGGAACACTTGACAAGAGGGGGGGTGAATTGTTTCTTGGGAACTTGGGTAAGTTTCTTGCGGAATTTAAACAATAAAGAGACTGAGAATAATGAGCGAAGAAAGATATAAAATGGAGGAACCTTCTTGACCCTAATCAAGAAGAACCTCACTACTCTTTTGTATTAATGCAATAACTCTATTACAAATACACTCTTTAACTCGAGTTCCTCTCGAACACGAGTTCCCCACAGCAATCCCCTTTGATTACTGTGCTCCTCTTTCTCTCTCTGACTTAACTCTAAGTCGCTCCTTTTCTCTTTGACTTAACTCTAAGTCGCTCTGTTTCTCTTTGACTTAACTCTAAGTCAATTAAGGATCACTCAACCCTTAAACCCAAAATACAATTTGATATAAAACTCTAGTACGTAATAAAGCTCAAAGTAATAAGGAACTCAAGGGACACTCTTTTGAAAACTGATTCTCTTTGAAACGTTTAAGCTCTTAAGATGTATTTTGCAAAGATCAGTTGTGTGTTTTGAAAAGCTAAAACTCTTCTCCTTTTATAGGAGAGTTTCACTTAGGGTTGGGTACCCATGTTTTCCTCAACTACCCACTAACAGTTACTGCTCAGTAACATGGGCATAGTTGGAGAGAAACAAGGGAGACCAAATCAAAACACTAAATGTACGTTGAACAGAAATACGTGGGGAGAGTTTCAAGGAACGTGGAAAAACTTTTACTTGAGAAACAAGGAGAATAAATCAGAATCCTATGTTTCATTTATTAATTAAATACATTTTATTTATTAAAAAGATTTTCCAAGTTAAAACTCTTTTATAATTACAGTTAACATATTTCATTTAAAACGTACCAAAATACTATGTCCCTTTCATACCAAATTACTTATAAACTTTATTAAATACTTACATAAATCCTAAAACATAAACTCATATGTTGTAGTCTTCATGTTGCACCTTTAGAAGCTTCACTCGAAGACTTCCCAATTTGTTCCTTCTCTGGAACGCCGAGGATCCACATAATATATGAGGATCTCGCCTTAGGAACTCGCCTAAGGATCTCGCCTTTGTAAACTTGCTTAATGATTATATCTTCAATGTAGTGTCTGACATGGATCAATTACTTGCTTATATTCCACGTTGCTTAGTTTATCCAACTCAGGATCTCCTTAACTTAGCATTATCCCTTTAAGGATCTCGGAACCTATTATGCAACATAACTTAACCAATTGTCAGGAGTTTGCTTTGTCATCATCAAAACTTTAGGGTCAACAATATTCCCCCTTTTTGGTGATGACAACAAAAGCAAACTTTCACTAAATGTAATAATAATCAATTAGCATAAATATAAAGCAATAAATTAAATAAAGTATTTTTATAAAAATTAATCTAAATTTCCTAAATGAAATTAAGGAAAATTGAAATTAATTTTAATAAACGAAAATAAAATTAAAAACGAGAAATAAAATTTTATAAACTTACATCGAGAAGAGAGTAGTGAGACGGATTCAAGTGATCAATTTAAGTTAAGTTTGCATTCATTTCCCCCTGTTGGCATTAACAAAAAGTAGAAATACACAATACTAATATATACCGATTAGAGCGCCCTCCGATCAACGGTTGGCAAACTAAGTTAGCCTCAAAGTTAAGTTCCAACGTACTAGATTTGAATAGAAAACATAATAAATAACTAGTCATGATTTTAGAGATACGTTCTTTGATGAGTTCCACTAAAATTAAAGGAAATAAAATAAAATAAAGGAAATAAAGGATGTAACTGTATCCCATGAAAGGAGTACAAACCAAAAAAAAAAAAAAAGTTCCAAAATAAAAATAAAGCGTAATGTAGCACACACACACACAAAAAAAATTTGGGATCTTGGAAATTGGGATGGAACAAGGTTAGATTTTGGCAAAGAGATCCTCAAGTATGGGAAGGACTTGAATCCATTGGTTGAACTCCAGATAACAAGGCTGTAATCTGATTCTGGAGTTGTAGTATCATAGCATTTGTGGACTCTTGAAGCTTTATCATTCTATCCATATCCTTTCTCAACATGATAACCTGTTCCTTGAGTTCCTCCTTATTGGGATCATGAGATCCTAAGGAACTTGAAGAACCAAAAGCAGCAAACCCACCAAAGCCAGTAATGGAAGAAGGAACAGTAGGAGTGGGAGGAACAGGGATATACCTTGGTTGAGGAACAGGGCTATCCACCTTTGGTGTAGGAACAGGGGTGGATTCTTTTTCCTCCTTTTCAAATTCAACAGTGTCCTCCAATACCTCTACGTTCCCATCATCATCCTCATTGTCACAAGATATGTCAACGAACACCGGAGGAGCAATGACCTTAGGAACTCTAGTGGCTACCCTTATGCTCCTACGTTTACCACGAGGAACATCCTTTGGCACCTTAGGAACCACCTTAGTAACCTTTTCCACCTTCTTAGGAACTACCTTAGGAACACCTTCTTTTTCCCCCTTACTTTTAGGTTCCTTCACTGTAGCCATGGCCCAACATAATCTCCCATTAACTACTTGTAGATTCATGCTTTTTAATAAATCACTTTGCACAATTTGTTGACTAGTGACCATCAACTCTCCATAGTCACGCAAATCCACAGAGAAACTCCTAAACACCATTGTCAACAATGAAGCATAACCAACTTTATAATCTGAAGGAACACAATGGGATAAGTGTTTAATCATTAAGGCAGGAAAGTTGATTGGTATTTTGTGTTCAAGGCAATACATCAAAGAAGCATCATAGAGGTTGGCCAAGGTACGCTTTTGAGTGCGAGGAACAATACATCTACGAACAAGGTTAAAAAGTATTTTTTGTAGAGGGGTGGGAAACAAGCTTTGGTTAGTTAAGGAACACACTTTAAGATCTCCTCCTATTGCTTCCACAAGTTGTTCATTAGTCATCACACCAATCTGAATTTTAGCGGTTGCTCCTTTCACATATAAATCAAATCCCTCATTACGAATATTCAATAACTTTGCAATATATTCAGCATTAAATTCAAACGCTGTTCCATTCACACTACTTGAACAAACACCATCCACATATTTAAAATTCGCGCGAAATTCATTCATAGCATCTGGAAATATGGAGGTTTTAGAATAATCACAAAATAGGCTTACCCATCCCTGATGTTTAAGAATTTCCATGAATTCCTCAAGATTAGTTTCACACCAAGTCTGATTTACGGCAAAAGCCTTAACCAAATTCGCCTCATCCGCCGAAAGGACCCGGTTTGGGGTTATTTCCCCCTTAGAACAAGCCACGTTCTTTTTTGATTTCACAACCACCCCACCACCCGACCGCCGCTGCCTTTTCGCGGGTCGGTGGTGGGTCTTCTCTGTCGACAAAACGGAGGGGGAGGGTGGGCTGGGCGGAGGGATAAGGTTGGTGGGTGGTGGTGTCGCGATTTGGGTGGGTTGTGGGGCAAGATCCGTCGCGAGTTGGGTGGTTGGTGGGTTCGCGACTGGGTCGATTAGGGGAGGGGGAAGCGCGACTTGGGCGGTTGGTGTAAGGGTGGTCGCGAACGGGTTTGGGTGGAGGATTTTGTATGGGAGTTTGTCGGAGGTCGTGGTGTGGGTGTCGTCGATGGAGGTGTCGGACGGCTGAGAGGGATGGGAGCCGCCGTCGGTGGTTGTTGTGGATGAAGGAAGAGTGTCGTGGTTGGGTTTTAGGGCGAGGGAGGCGTGCGGAGGAGCAGCTGTTGGGATATCGGTGGTCGGTCGGTCGGCCGGGTTGGGTCCGGTCGCCGACTTGCCGCCGCCGTCGTGTTCTTGTACTCGGCCGCCATCCATGGTGGTTAGGTTTTCAGATTTTGAATTTTGAAAATCTAGGGTTTTTGGTGATGGAATTTGGGGATTTTTGTTTTGTTGGATTTGTTGTGGAATGGGTGAGATATCCATAGGAGTAGGGGATAGAGATTTTCTTTTTCGTTTCAGATTTGTGTTTAAACTTGTTCTCACCATTGTTGGAGATGGTGGAGAAGATGAAGGAAGATGGAGAGGAGGAGTGTAGATTATCAAGGCTTGTTCCTTTGATGTTTTCTGTATTTGAGGTGGGCTAGGGTATGATAGATCCATAGGAGTGGGTGTGAGTTCCATTAGCTTTAAAATTTGGAAAAGATAAAATTTGGTGGAATAATAAAAAGTTTAAGGATATATTTATAAGAAAAAAAAAATTAATTTGTGGAAAAATAAAATTTGTGGAAAAATTAAATAAAATGAGTAAATAAAAATTAAATTTGTAACAGAAGATAACCATGATCCTCCTAAATTAGTGGAACGTTGTGAATTACGTATCTCATATTACTGACTAATTAAATACACATTTTTAATTCGAAATTTTTAGTTGTTCCTTAACGATGGTAAACTTCAGTTATGCTTTACGCACATGTATTTATAATGGTATACAGTAGTAATGCATAAATCTAAAAGAGTCATACCTCATGAGGATCTGTCAGCTTCCTTATCTTATTTTGATCATCCCGAGTTCCATTCTCATTTTCTCATGCTTCTCTCTGCTTAAAGGTTTAGTCATAATATCTGCAATTTGATTCTCAGTTTGACAAAAGTCCAACTTGATTAAACCTTTTTCAACATTATCCTTAAGAAAGTGATGCCTAATATGAATATGCTTAACCCGGGAATGATGCACCGGATCCTTAGAAATGCAGATTGCGCTAGTGTTATCACAGTAAATAGGAACACAATCATATATGATCCCAAAATCCCTTAACTGTTGCTTTATCCACAGTATTTGAGAGCAACATGCAGCAGCTGCTACATATTCAGCTTCTGCTGTGGATAAAGCAACGGTATTCTGTTTCTTGGAACCCCAAGAAACCATGCAAGATCCTAGGAATTGAACCATACCTGATGTGCTCTTTCGGTTTACTAAATCACCTGCATAATCTGCATCTGCATATCCTTTTAAATCGAAAGTTCCACTTCTTGGATAAAACAGACATAGATCGTCTGTTCCTTTGAGGTATCTGAATATCCTCTTCACTGCAGTCATGTGGGACTCCTTTGGGTTTGATTGAAATCTTGCACACAACCCAACACTGAATGATATGTCTGGTCTGCTTGCGGTTAGGTATAGCAGAGATCCAATCATTCCTCTGTACGTCGTTTGATTCACACTTTTTCCTGTGGGATCCTCATCTAGTCTTGTGGCTGTTCCCATGGGAGTGTGATTTGTTTTCACTGAATCTAGCTCGTACTTTTTGAGGAGTTCCTTCACATATTTTTGTTGGTGGATCATAATTCCTTCCTTAGTTTGTTTGATTTGCAAACCAAGAAAGAAATTGAGTTCCCCCATCATACTCATTTCAAACTCACTGCACATTAAATTAGCAAAATCCTTGCACAAATTTTCGTTAGTAGCACCAAATAATATATCATCGACATAAATTTGTACAACTAATAAGTCAGATCCTTTTGATTTTAAAAATAGAGTTTTATCGATTCTTCCTCGTTTAGAATCATTTTGTAAAAGAAACTTTGATAATCTCTCGTACCACGATCTAGGAGCTTTCTTTAACCCATAAAGCGCTTTATCAAGCTTATAGATGTGGTTCGGAAATTTGGGATTCTCAAAACCAGGGGGTTGTTCCACATAGACGTCTTCCTCAAGAAAACCATTTAAGAAAGCACATTTGACGTCCATCTGATACAACTTGAATCCCATAAAGGCTGCAAAAGCAATTAGAATACGAATAGCTTCTAATCTAGCAACAGGAGCAAAGGTTTCTTCGAAATCAATACCTTCCTGTTGATTGTAGCCCTTGACTACTAACCTTGCCTTGTTCCTGATGATTGTAGTATGTTCATCGAGCTTGTTTCTGAACACCCACTTTAGTCCGATGACTTTCTGATTCTTTGGTTTGGGTTCCAGATGCCATACCTTGTTCCTTTGGAACTCATTTAACTCATCTTGCATGGCAGTGATCCAATCAGCATCTTCCAAAGCTTCGGTGTGGTTCCTTGGCTCGATTGTGGAGAGGAACGCATGAAAAGCACAGAAGTTCCTTAGTAGAGACCTTGTTTGAGTTCCTTTCCTAATATCACTGATAATCAGATCCATTGGGTGAGAACTTTGATGTTTCCAGGGCTTAGGTTGAAATTGTGCCACTGGAACATCTAAGGTCTCTTCAGTTCCTTCTACTTCCTGAGATCCTTGTTCCTCTGCATCAGAGGTCTCTTGATCTTCTTCTGGTTCCTCAGAATCATCATCTTCTGGTTCCTCAGGATTTGCATTTTCTGGTTCCTCATGATCAACATTTTCTGGTTCCTCAGGATCAGGGGTTCTTTTTCCAGGAACTCCTTGGTTAGTAGCAGTTTCTTGTGTTTGTGGATCTGCTATTCCATTTTGCTTTCTTCCAGGAGAGATTTCCTCATCATAATCTGTAAAACGAGTTAATCCAATTTCGAAATCTTCCTGTTCCTGAATCTCATCAACATTGTTAGCTTCATCAAATATTATATGTACACTCTCTTCAATACACATCGACCTTTTATTATAAACTCTATATGCTTTACTGTTTAAGGCGTATCCTAGGAACACGGCCTCATCACTTCTTTCATCGAATTTCCCTAAGTTTCTTTTGCCATTGTTGTGAACAAAGCATTTACACCCAAAGGCTCTAAAGTAAGAGATATTGGGTTTGTTTCCTTTTAATAACTCATAGGGAGTCTTGTTTAAAATGGCCCTGATCATTACTCTATTAACAATATAGCAAGCTGTGTTTACTGCTTCAGCCCAGAAGTTCCTTGGTAAGGAGCTGGCAATTAACATGGTTCTAGCCATGTCTTCCAAGGTTCTATTTTTTCTTTCAACGACTCCATTTTGTTGTGGAGTCCTAGGTGCAGAAAAGTTGTGATCCATACCTTGTTCCTTGCAGTATTCAACAAACTTGTGATTCTCGAATTCAGTTCCATGATCTGACCTTATATGTATTAGCTGACGTCCTGTGGATCTTTGTATTCTCTTAGCAAAAGCAACAAATTCATTAAACGTTTCATCTTTACTTGCTAAGAAAATAACCCAGGTAAATCGAGAAAAATCGTCAACAATAACCAAGACATAGCGTTTTCCACTTCTACTTTGAATTCTCATAGGTTCACACAAATCCATATGGATGAGTTCCAATGGTTTAGTTGTGCTGACCATTTTCTTAGGCTTGAAAGAGCTCCTGACATGCTTTCCTTTGGCACATGCTTCACAAACTTTGTCTTTAAGGAACTTGATGGAAGGTAAACCTCTCACTAGTTCCTTTGATCTCAGTTTGTCAAGCAAAGAAAAGCTAGCATGTCCGAATCTCTTGTGCCATAGAAGTGGATCCTCCTCAATAACACTAAGACAAGTTAAGTTGTTCCTTGGAACTTTGTTGAGATCCACAGTATATGTGTTTCCTTTGCGAGTTCCTTCCAAAATAACTTCCTTACTGTTATTGTTAATAATTCGACAACTTTCTGAAGTAAAGCTTACCGAGTTTCCTTTGTCACAGAATTGTGAAATACTAAGCAGATTGTGCATTAAACCTTCTACCAGGAACACATTATCAATTGAATGGGAACTTGACCTTCCTACTTTTCCAATGGCGATGATTTCACCTTTCTTGTTGTCTCCAAAGGTCACAGTTCCTCCGTTGTAGGCCTCTAGTGAGAGAAATTTGGTTTTATCTCCTGTCATGTGCTTGGAACACCCGCTATCAAGATACCACGAGTTGTTCCCCCTCACTAGGACCTGCAATATTATCAATTGTTAGATACAGGAACTCGGGTTTCCTCGAGTTCCTTTTCTACTAAAGGATCATTTTTCTTAATCCATATCTTCTTGACAATGTTCTGGTTTTTATTGAACAGTTCCTTCTTTTTGGAACCCTCAGTCACAACATGATCACCAGTACCACAAAAGGAACAAACTTTGACACTAGGCAGTTCCACATAATTTTTCTTTTTACCATTGTTCCTTTTATAGTAAAAACCTAGGCCTTCAGTTCTCTTAGATTGAGCCTTCTCAATCCACTTAGGCGTGATTCTAAGAGATTGTTTATGTGCATTAGCTAAGGCTAGTTCCTTGGTTAATTTCTCCTTTTGTTCCTTTACTGTGACCAACTCACTGTTTAAGTTTTCCAAATCAACGTTAAAGACCCCCATGCTAATCTCAGTGGACTTGCTAGGATCTAGGCTTAAATTAAACAGTTTATATTGACTGAGTTCCACTTTGAGAAGAATGTTTTCATTTTTGACTCTCTCAAAGGTGTTTTGAAGAGCAGTGTTTCTATCAAGCAAGTCAAAGAATCTACCATGTACATCAGATCTAACATTATTAAGGTAGGTCATGTGTCCCTTGGTGAGTTCCAAGGTTTTGTCACTTTGAGCCTTTATTACACTAAGCTTTTTAAAGTTATCTAGAGTTTCTATCAATAATTCCACTAACTTATTTTTAGACAGAGATTGAAGAGTTGAGGAACTTACTTCTCTTGATGGATCTTGGGTTGTTCCATCAATCTTTGCCATAAGACAAAGGTTAGCTGTTTCTTCATTTGGTTGATCCTCATCTTCTTCCGAGTCAGTAGCATCTCCCCAAGCTGCGATCATAGCCTTCTTGAAGTTGGGTTTGGCAAAGGTTGATTTGTTGAATCTTTCCTTGGGCAGATCCTTTCCCTTGCCTTTCCCTCTTTCATTTTCCCACTGAGGACAATCTTTGATTAGATGGTCTGATTCTCCGCACTTGAAACATCCTTGGTCAGGCTTGGAACCGCTTGGTTTTCTTATTGAGTTCCTTCCTCTTAGATTTCCAGGTTTAGAGTTCCTGTAAAATCTTTTCATTCTTCTGACCAACATGGCAGCTTCTTCTTCATCAGGATCCGAGTCCTCATGTTCCTCAGCCTTAAGAGCAAGGCCTCGATTCTTGGAATTCTCAGGAACAGCTGCTCCTAGATGTAATTCGTGCGTCATCAAGGATCCCGCCAATTGTTCAATGTTGAATTTGGTGAAATCCTTTGTTTCGAACAATGCCGTGACCTTGGTTCTCCATCTATCATCCTGTGGCATGCTCCTTAGGATCTTCCTAACCTGTTCATCAGAGGGAATATTTCTTCCAAGAGAAACTAATTCATTAGTGATATTAGTGAAACGAGTAAACATTTCCTGTATTGTTTCTCTTGGTTGCATTTCAAAACGTTCATACTTAGACATTAATAAATCAATTTTTGAACGTTTGACCTCATTAGTTCCTTCATGAGTTATTTGAAGGAGATCCCAGATTTGCTTTGCGCTCTTGCACCCCATAACTCTGTTATGTTCATGAGGTCCAAGGCCGCAATGCAAGATTTTCACAGCCATTGCGTTGATTTCAAATTTCTCAAAATCTTCCTTAGTAAAATCAGCCATGGGTTTAGGAACTACCTCATTTTGAGCATTGGTCATTGTTACCTCGAAATCACCGACTTCTATGACTCGCCAGACTTGATAGTTCTCTGCCTTGATGTAGATCTCCATCCTGTTCTTCCAGTAGGTGTAGAATTTTCCGTTGAACATTGGAGGTCTTTGAGTGGAATAACCTTCCTCGAGTTTCTCGTAAGCGTTCATACTTTCCAGGAACTTTTTCTCAACAGGGTTTCCTGTATTTTTTGTGAGATCCTGCTCTGATACCAACTGATAGTTCAGTAGGAACACTTGACAAGAGGGGGGGTGAATTGTTTCTTGGGAACTTGGGTAAGTTTCTTGCGGAATTTAAACAATAAAGAGACTGAGAATAATGAGCGAAGAAAGATATAAAATGGAGGAACCTTCTTGACCCTAATCAAGAAGAACCTCACTACTCTTTTGTATTAATGCAATAACTCTATTACAAATACACTCTTTAACTCGAGTTCCTCTCGAACACGAGTTCCCCACAGCAATCCCCTTTGATTACTGTGCTCCTCTTTCTCTCTCTGACTTAACTCTAAGTCGCTCCTTTTCTCTTTGACTTAACTCTAAGTCGCTCTGTTTCTCTTTGACTTAACTCTAAGTCAATTAAGGATCACTCAACCCTTAAACCCAAAATACAATTTGATATAAAACTCTAGTACGTAATAAAGCTCAAAGTAATAAGGAACTCAAGGGACACTCTTTTGAAAACTGATTCTCTTTGAAACGTTTAAGCTCTTAAGATGTATTTTGCAAAGATCAGTTGTGTGTTTTGAAAAGCTAAAACTCTTCTCCTTTTATAGGAGAGTTTCACTTAGGGTTGGGTACCCATGTTTTCCTCAACTACCCACTAACAGTTACTGCTCAGTAACATGGGCATAGTTGGAGAGAAACAAGGGAGACCAAATCAAAACACTAAATGTACGTTGAACAGAAATACGTGGGGAGAGTTTCAAGGAACGTGAAAAAACTTTTACTTGAGAAACAAGGAGAATAAATCAGAATCCTATGTTTCATTTATTAATTAAATACATTTTATTTATTAAAAAGATTTTCCAAGTTAAAACTCTTTTATAATTACAGTTAACATATTTCATTTAAAACGTACCAAAATACTATGTCCCTTTCATACCAAATTACTTATAAACTTTATTAAATACTTACATAAATCCTAAAACATAAACTCATATGTTGTAGTCTTCATGTTGCACCTTTAGAAACTTCACTCGAAGACTTCCCAATTTGTTCCTTCTCTGGAACGCCGAGGATCCACATAATATATGAGGATCTCGCCTTAGGAACTCGCCTAAGGATCTCGCCTTTGTAAACTTGCTTAATGATTATATCTTCAATGTAGTGTCTGACATGGATCAATTACTTGCTTATATTCCACGTTGCTTAGTTTATCCAACTCAGGATCTCCTTAACTTAGCATTATCCCTTTAAGGATCTCGGAACCTATTATGCAACATAACTTAACCAATTGTCAGGAGTTTGCTTTGTCATCATCAAAACTTTAGGGTCAACAATAATAAAGTACACGAGTTCATTGAAGAGTATTCTCGATAGTCATCTACACTTTCAACATTTTCAATAGCTTACTACACAATCAAATGTAAGTTGAATTAAAGCTTGTAACTTGTAACCATTACAAAATCTACATAACAGGATCTCAGCTCATACATTTTTTTTGGGGGGGGGGGGAACATTTTGCAGGTACTTTATTGCAAATCAATATCCGACAAAGCGGTAATGCTTTGTGGGAAGGTGTTCATACATATTAACTCATTACTCTCCTTCGTATCCCACCTTGACACGAGATGGGCTATAGTATTTCTGCACGTTTGACATGAGAAATGATAAAAGAATTAAAGCAAATTTTAAGTTTGTCAATATCCTCGTATATCAAGTATAGAGGAGTACAACCCTTTCCATTGTCGTCGACCGTCTTAACCACCTGAGAGCATCGCTTTCTAACCACACATTATCGTATCCCAATCGTCGAGCTACTTGAAGAACATAGCGAACAGCTGCACATTCTGCCATTGCATCCGAAATGGATTGGATGCAAGTGAACTTGAATTCCTTGATTAAATGTATACCCTCAAAAATAACGTATTGAACTCATCTCCATTATATTGATCTAACACTGATCTGACTCACTGAGCTTGCAGCAACATATCTCTTCCAATATTTGGAACATGACTTTGACAATTTACATTTTTGCAGACCCAGAGACCAAAGTGCATCATCTATTCATCTTTCGATCAATTCCCTTGATTGTTGCAATATAAGGAGGAAAGCAAAGAAAATATGTCTGCACAAAAAATTTGATGTGGGTATATATATGATAAATAATTGAATCCATAAAGCCCACAAACTCCCGTCCTTTCAAATTCATCCTATTATTGAATTTGAACTGTTTCAGACATTCAATCGTTTTTCTCAACAATTGAATTAACGGTTCTATTTAAATTGCTGAAACAGTCTAATTAAAATTGGAAAGGGGAATGTAAGAATTTAATTGATTAAATTGATCTATTAAATGGGATATTGAATTTGAGTCAAGTAATGAATTAATTGGTAAATACTTGTAAGTGTTAAATGGGTTGAAGGAGAATAGGAAGAGGAAAGGCCTGTGGGAATTCTAAAAGTCTGGAAAATCATCCCATCGTTACAGTGAAGAGGAAGTATTGAAGGAGCTCAAATTCTTATATGAGACTGTCCTCACCATCAACTGATGGTGAGACCAGTTCACACTTGCAAATTTAGTTATGTTACTTCTATAGTTTAGACGTGTTACTTTTTTTTATATAATTTTACAGGAGCTACTTTTTTTAGTTTAGATAGGTTACTTCTATAGTTTATACATGTTACTTTTTTTTATACGGAGTAGTTTTAGGGGAGATACCTTCTTAGTTTAGGTATGTTACTTCTATAGTTTAAACATGTTACTTTTTTTTATAATAATTTTAGAGGAGGTATTTTTTTTAGTTTAGGTATGTTACTTCTATAGTTTAGACATGTTACTTTTTTTTTTTAATAATTTTAGATGAGGTACTTTTTTAATTTAGGTATGTTACTTCTATAGTTTAGACATGTTACTTTTTTTTTATATAATTTTAGATGAGGTACTTTTTTAATTTTGGTATGTTACTTCTATAGTTTAGACATGTTACTTTTTTTTTTTTTATAATTTTAGATGAGGTACTTTTTTAATTTAGGTATGTTACTTCTATAGTTTAGACATGTTACTTTTTTTTATATATAATTTTAGAGGAGGTACTTTTTTTAGTTTAGGTATGTTACTTCTATAGTTTAGATCTGTTACTTTTTATATAGTTTTAGAGGAGGTACGCTATTGGTTTAGTTTTAGAGGAGGTACGCTATTGGTTTCGCGCTCGTCACACCATCAAGTTGATGGTGTGACTGGTCTCACAGGAGACGCGCTGTTGAAGGAGATGTAGTAAAAGATGAAGTAGAAAGCAGGGGAGGGAGACATGAAAGGTGACACGTGGATTAATGAGAAAAAAGATATAAGGTTAGTGGTAGAAAGCAGGGGAGGGAGACATGAAAGGTGACACGTGGATTAATGAGAAAAAAGATATAAGGTTAGTGGTTTGAGTTTTTAAATACTAGGTATAGATTATGCGTTTTCAATGTGGATAGAATGCATTAAACCTAGTACTTTTTCTGTTCCTGAATAATCGCAGCAGTTTGACCGTCACATATTTTAAATCAATTTAATGAGATAAGGAAATAAAATGGGTCTAACTTATCATTTTTTTCACCGTTTGGGGTCTAAGTTTTATTTTTTCACCGGTTGGGGTCTATGTTCAATCTTGAGACAAACTAACTTGCACTTAACTCACCCATAACCATATATAATTTATTTTAAAAGAAAAACAAATGATAATTATTAATTGCTGAAAAATATAAATTTAAATACAAAGTCAAAAAATCATCACTATTGTAAGTATAGGCCCTGTTCGACAAAACTAGCGGTAGCGGGTAGCGGGTAATGGTTGAGTAGCGGGTAGTTGTTAGGGTAGCGGTAGCGGTCAAGAGTATCGGTTCATAGTATGAGTGTTTGGCAAAATTAGCGGTTGAAATCGTAAAATACGATAAAGATTATTAATTTAAATCATATACTAATTACAATTTGACGAATTAATAATCATATTTAATGCGGCATTTTAATAACAATAATGAAATAATTATAACATGTTAAAAAGGTGTAGGAAAAATTATACTTATACTGTTATGCACATATTTTTTGGGGAACGTATTGAAATTGTGACTTATGATACTTATCTTCGTATATGTTACTAAATAACCTTTCGTTTCGGATACCCTCTGTCAACAAATATATAAGACGGAGTACTTTCTAGTAGCTTAGAAAACTTTCGAGAAACTGATATAAGTTTTAGTAAAAAAATAGCGGTTGAAATTATAATAGATGAATAGTTAGTACGGAGTAGTATAAATGAATAATATTTAACTAGTGCAATGTTTAAGTTACAATTTTACAAAGTACAACAAAACACAAATGCGGCCAAACCTTTTTATTTAAAAAAATGCTATAAGTTAAAGTCAAATATTAGTATAATAAAGCAAAAAAAATAAATTGAATGGAAAAATACAACCAAAACAGGCAGCAAATCACTCCACCGCTACTGTAATCCTAGACCGCTAATAATTTTAGCGTTCTACATAATCTAACCAATCACTACTTCTCCACTATCCGCTACTCAGACCGCTAACTTGCCAAACACCCCTACTTTTATCCAGTAGCGTTTTGACTTGCCCGCTACCTCAATCGCTACCGCCGAACACGCCCATAGATGCATTAGCATAAATATATTTAAACCAAATATAAAGTGAACGTGCAAGCATAAATCACTGATTTTTTTATTAAAAAAAATTGTAATAGCTTAAATCACCGTTTGCATAATGTAACTTCTTTTTTTACACACAATAGGAGATTGTTTTAAAAGGCTAAAGCTTTGAAAAGTTTGTTACAAATACTAACCTAAAAATAAAAACAGTGCAGTTAAACTTAGAGAAAACATAACAACTCTCCGCAAAATTGACATATACTTTGACAAAAAAACATTACGAAGTAGTAAGTTCGGTTAATTGTACATATTTCGTACAACGTCAATTAACCGACTGCACGGTATAATCCTTCCTACATAAACATTTATACAATCAGCCTAAATTTTCTTTTACAACAATTAGTACAAAATTCAATTGTGAAATCAAGCATACACCATTAACTTATAATAATTCGTCGATAATTATAAGGTATCCTTTGTTTTACCCAAAGCTTGAATTCATACGAAAGCTTTACACAAATTATTTCATTTGTAGCCAATTTTAAGTTAATTGGGGAAGTCCGTAATTTTAACACGATTGTAGCCTATATCTATTCTTAAATTAATGTCAATTGTGCTTTTAATAAAAAAAAAAAAAATCAAAACCCTTAACGTCAATCAAATAGGAGAATGACTTTGAGGCATTTTGTTTATGTTTCGTGCAATAATCGTGTTGGAGTACTATTGTACTAGGTTGAGTAACTGTTTTATTTTTTAGATTTTTTTATTGTTGAAAGGTACTCCCTCCATTTCTTTTTGATGTATCCATTTGGAATCTGTTGTGGTTTTTAAGAAAATTGGAATATTGGTTTGTAACTTTGTATGGGTATAAGTGTAATGATTGGGTGTAAGAGAAATGATTGGGTGTAAGAAATTATAATAAATAAAGGAGTGAGAAAATAATAAAGAAATAAGGTAAGAGAGATGAATGATAATGATGGGTGATAAAGGAGGTGAGAGAGTGGGTACATGGGGAAGGGAAAAGAATTAAATATTATGGGTGGGGAAAATTAGGTGGGAATATGGGTAGAATCTTTAGGTATTTTGGTAATTAGATAGAAATGTAAGGGTATTTTAGGATAAAATGTATGTCAAAAAATAGAATAGATTCTAAATGGATACAACAATATGAAACGCTTAAAATGGAAACGGATACAACAAAAAGAAACGGAGGGAGTATTACTTTGGTAGGTAATTAGTATTTTTCGGTTATATTTTCTTTCAACGCCTAGGTAAATAATAATTGGAAACTTTCTTTATTATTACTAGTTAATTGAAATAGCAATATGTCTGTGGCGTACGAAGTAGGTGAGTACATGGGTGGCTTCTTGAAGTACGATGACTCCGACCCGCTGGGATGGGAAGCTGAAATGCGAATCAAAGTAATGCTAGAAATTGACAAGCCCTTACGTAGAGGAGTAAATATATCTACTAAACGTACGACTTCGAAATGGGTAGGTGTGAAGTATGAAAGGCTTGAAGACTTTTGTTTCTTTTGTGGTAAACTTGATCATGTGGAGAAAGAATGTCAACGCCCTGTGAAGAACATAAGTGATGATGATATGGTATACCAATACGGGCCGTACCTACGCGGTTCACCAAAGAAAAGAAGTAGAGTTTCAGCGTCTGAGAGGGAGAAGGAGAAACAATTGCTAAGTAAACTCCGAGGGAAGAAGATTACAAGAAGACCGAGCTATGATGACCCGCTTGCGGTGAAACTAGGTCCTCCTAGTGCTGCACGTAAGCTTCTGTTTGGTACTCCAAAATCAACTTTTAAGAAAGTGGTTTCGAGTGGTAGAGGGCCACTCTTGATCGAGGTTTCAACGAAGGACGAGGAGGCAGTACTGGTAGAAGGGAAGTCAATTGATAGTCACCCGTCTCCTATTCTGAAGGGAGCATGTTCTAGTATATTAGCAATCGAGCATGATGAAAATGTAAGGCCGGCATCGAAGGCAGGATTGACAGAAAGTTTGGGGGTGAACGTGGAGGAGGCAAGTAGGATGAAATCATGGAAATCTACGTCTGAATGTCTACAAGTATGTGCTAGTAATATGGAGGGAAGAACGACAAAGGAGGTACTACTATGTACGGTGATTGAGCCGAAGAACACGACAACAGTTGGCTCAAAAGTCAACTCTCTTGTAAGTGATGCTTGTCTTCGCTTAAATGAGGATGCTCATGTTAATGAGCCTATAAATAAGAATATTGCAAAGGGTGGAAAAAGGTGGAGAAGAAATACTAAGAGGGACTTAATATCTCAATCTGTGCATGATGCTGCTATTGGTGATAAAATTGGGGATAAGAGGAATTTTTCTCATGCAAATGTTAACAACAGTGACAATGACTCGATGATGGTTGAATGTGATAAAAGACAAAAATATGAATTTTGTTCATTTTTCGGAGACGGCTTATCTCAAGTAGAGGGTGTTGGTTTAGACCAAGCCCTCGAAAAACAATGAAAATCTTAAGTTGGAACTGCCATGGGCTTGGCAACCCACGGACAGTTAATGCTCTCCGGGATTGGTGTTGGAGAGAGCGGCCAAATATTGTCTTTCTTATGGAGACGATGATAGATGCAGGTAGATTGGAAAAGATTCGTAATATATGTGGTTTTGTTAACGGAGTGTGTTTGAGTAGTGCTGGCCTGTCTGGTGGTATGGGCTTCTGGTGGCGGGATATAAACGTTGTTACAGGTTCGTATTCAACCCACCATTTTATTGCAGACATTCTTGATAATGAAAATTCGCCGGTTTGGAGAGCTGTTGGTATATATGGGTGGCCAGAAGCAGAAAATAAGCATTTGACATGGTCTTTAATGGAGAGAATAAAATCGAGTAGTTCTCTACCGTGTGTGATGTTTGGTGATTTCAATGAAATTGTTAGTCAGAATGAAAAAGATGGGGGGTCTGTTAGGTGTGAGAGGGTGATGGATGCATTTAGGGGGGCTATAGATGAATGTGGCTTACGTGACTTGGGTTACAAGGGGAGTATTTTCACATGGAAAAGAGGCACTAATTTGAATACTTTTGTTCGGGAGAGACTGGACCGATTCATGGCTGATGTGGGATGGTGTTCGGCTTTCCCAGTGTATAGTGTACGTCATTTCCCGATGTATAGATCCGACCATGCTCCTATAATTCTGTCTGCAAGCAATTATTATGAAAGGGGGCGTACAAAAAAGTTGTTTCGGTTTGAGGCGTTATGGCTTTCGAAGCCGGAATGTGGTGAGGTTGTAGCAAGTGCATGGGTGAGTGGTGCGAGAGAAATAGTATCCCAACGCATCTCTAGAGTAGCGGAGAGTCTGTCGGCGTGGGCGGTGGCTAGTTTTGGTAGTATAAAAAAGAAAATCAAGGCAACTGAGGAGAAACTAAGAGTGGCACAATCCCAATTCCCTGACGCTGCTATGTTGGGGTTGTGTCAATCCCTATCTTCAGAGCTAGATGACTTGCATCAACAAGAGGAGTCGTATTGGCATGCTCGAGCCCGGGTGAATGAACTTCGTGATGGCGATAAAAATACGTCGTATTTTCATCAAAAAGCGAGTCAAAGGAAGCTTAGAAATACAATCACAGGGCTATTGGATGATAATGACATTTGGCGGTCTAGCAAGGTTGATTTGGAGGAAATTGTATCTTCATACTTTAGTGGACTCTTTGCTTCAGAACATCCCTATGGTTTTGATGAAGCTCTGGAAGGTATAAGAAATGTAGTATCCGAGGAGATGAATTTGTGTCAAGAGATTGAGCCGACGGATGAAGAAATTAAAAATGCTTTATTTCAAATGCATCCTAATAAAGCTCCGGGACCGGATGGTATGCATGCTCTATTTTTCCAGAAGTTTTGGCATATTGTCGGTAGCGATATTATTATGTTTGTTAAGCAATGGTGGCGCGGCCAATTGAATTTAAATGATGCTAATAAAACTTGTGTGGTCTTGATTCCGAAATGTGAGAACCCAAAACGCATTACGGAGTTTAGACCTATAAGTTGTTGCAATGTTTTGTATAAGATAATCTCAAAAACTCTGGCAAATAAGTTGAAACCGTTATTAGGAGATATTATTTCGGTTAACCAGAGTGCTTTTGTTCCAAAAAGGTTGATTACCGATAATGCATTGGTAGCGTTTGAGATTTTTCATGCTATGAAGAGAGGTGGAGAAGGTCGCGATGGTTCTGTTGCATTAAAACTTGATATGAAGAAGGCGTACGATAGAGTAGAGTGGACTTTTCTGGAGAAGGTTATGTACAAAATGGGTTTCTGTGATAATTGGGTACGAAGAATATTGGATTGTCTTTCTAGTGTCTCGTTTGCTTTCAAAATTAATGGACAGATATCTGGGTCCGTTATTCCGACTAGAGGACTTCGTCAAGGTGATCCCATTTCTCCCTATTTATTTCTCATTGTTGCTGATGCTTTTTCTTCTTTGATTGCAAAGGCGGCTCGTGAAAAATTAATTCATGGGGCTAAAATCTGTAACAATGCGCCTAGGGTGTCACATTTATTCTTTGCGGATGACAGTATTCTATTTGCAAAAGCGTCTGTTGGGGAATGCTCCGTGATAGCTGATATTATCAGTAAATATGAGCGAGCATCTGGACAAAGTGTCAATCTTGATAAAACGGATGTTGTTTTTAGCAAATGTGTTGATGTTAATCGGCGACAAGAAATTGTGTCAATTCTAGGGGTAAGAGAGGTGGCAAGACATGAGAAATACTTGGGGTTACCGACGATAATTGGGAAATCAAAAAAAGCAATCTTTGCTATTCTGAAGGAGAGGATATGGAAGAAGCTACAGGGGTGGAAAGAAAAGTTGCTATCTAGGCCCGGGAAGGAGACTTTGATAAAAGCAGTAGCACAAGCCATTCCGACGTACATGATGAGTATTTTTAAAATACCAGATGGTTTAATACATGAAATTCATGCTATGCTTGCTCGTTTCTGGTGGGGTTCGAATGATAACTCAAGAAAAATGCATTGGCACTCTTGGGATCATATGTGCAAGCCTAAAGCCATGGGGGGAATGGGGTTTAGAGATCTGAAGGTTTTTAACCAAGCCTTGCTCGCAAAACAGGTTTGGCGTCTCCATGTTGAGTCATCCTCCTTACTACATTCCGTACTAAAGGCTCGATACTTTAAGCATCACGATGTGATCGAGGCTTACCGGGTGTATGATCCAAGCTACTCATGGCGGAGTTTGTGGGGTGCAAAATCATTATTACTTGAAGGCCTTAGGTGGAGAGTTGGTAACGGCACAAATATAAATGTATGGTGTAACAATTGGCTGCCAGACTCGAATATTGCTCCTGCTCCAAAAATTGGGTCTACTATTATATATGATTTGCAAGTAGCAGAGTGTATCAACCATGAATGTGGGGAATGGGATACAAGCATCTTAAGAGCTAATTTTAGTGAGGAGGACTGTAAGGCAATTACCAACATTCCTCTTTCTATTTTTATGCCTAATGATAAATTGTTTTGGTGACCTACAAAAGATGGAGTATATACGGTTAAGTCGGGCTACTGGTTGGGAATGTTAGGGAGAGCTCAGGTTGGTAGTGATGAAGAGAGTGATATGTGGAAGTTAGTATGGAACCTCGGCGGCCCTCCAAAGTTATCACATTTTGTGTGGCAAGCTTGTAAAGGTAGTATGGCGGTAAGAGGAGAGTTGTTTCGGCGTCACATTGCACTCGACGATTTATGTTCTTGCTGTGGTCTTGAAGTAGAGACGATAAATCATGTGTTATTTGAATGTGAGGTGGCGAAACACATATGGGATGGTAGCAACTTCGCAAGTTTGATCAATGGGTGCCCTTCAGTTTCGTTCCCCCGTAGGCTGAGGTGGATTGCGAGCAAAGTAAGCATAGATGAGGTACGATGCATTTTAACAATGGCGTGGGGCATTTGGTTCTGTCGTAACAAATTTGTGCATGACCAAACCAAGGTGGATGCTCCCTCTACTATAGCAGGATTTTTGAAATTGGTGGATGACTATCGCGCATACTCGGGTAAGGTGTTTGCCCCTATTACTACTACTCAATATGCTTGTTTATCATCATCCTCATGGGTCCCCCCTCCTAGTGGAATTGTGAAAGTTAATATTGATGCGCACATAATGGAAGGAGAATATGTTGGTTTGGGCGTAGTTATAAGGGACATGGCTGGTGTTGTTCTTGTTGCTGCAACAAGGAGGATTAAGGTGGGTTGGAATGCATGCACTAGTGAGGCAGCTGCTGCACGTTATGGTATGCAGGTAGCTAGGAGATGTGGGTACAATAGCATATGGCTCGAGAGTGACGCGCTCAATGTGGTAAAAGCAATCGATCGACCGACAATAGGTTATTCGCCTTTGTTTCTCATTTATGATGATATTAACATGTTATCTAAGTCGTTTAATGTTTTCGTAATCTCTCATGTTAAGAGGGCAGGGAATACGGTAGCTCATCTCGTGGCAAGATGTGATACAAAAGATAGTTCTGAATTAGTTTGTATGGAAACTATTCCCCAAAGTATCCTATCTTTGGCGGTTTTGGATTTGCAATAATATCTCGGCCTAACTTTCTCCCTCAAAAAAAAGTTAATTGAAATAGCAGTACCCCTCAAAAAAAAAAAGGAGTAGCAGTTAATATGTATGTATATAAATATATATTTTTTAATTTATATATATGGTTAAGGGTGAGTTAAACATGAGTTAGTTTACATGAGAATTAAAGAGAGACCCCAAACGGTGAAAAAATAAAACTAGACCCTAAACAGTGAAAAGAAGGATAACTATGACCCCTTTTGTTTACTTGTCTCCAATTTAATTGACTTATTATTTCATTAGGTGGTTGTTGATATTACTCTCTCAGTCCCGGAATACTCGCACCGCTTTTCTTATAAAGCCGTCCCGGAATACTTGCACTGTTTCTATAAATCACATATTTTATCTAATTTTATACTGTTTATGCATTGTTTATACAAATCACATATTTTTTTAATTTTATATTGTTGATCTCACATACATAAGGTCTCACTTGTATTTCCTAACATCTAAAAAATCATTAAAGAATCACCCCACCTTTTATCACCATAAAAAGTAAAAAGTTGACTCATTTCCCCGTAACTATATTAAAAATATACCTACTCCATACTTCTTGTGAGTTTGATTGTACTCTTAACGATAAAGGTTACTTGCAATTGGTACTTAACTACTCCCTCCGTTTCGAAATAATGAGACACTTTGACTTTTGACATTATTTACAATTTTTTGACTATGATTTATGTATAAGGAAAAATAGTCGTGCGGGTTCTTGATTGATTCATCTCGATATGTACTTTTCAAATATCAAATTTTTATAATTTTTACGAATATAAAATTAGAGCTATTAATGTCCAAATATTTATATTGACAAGCGTTGAAAATGTAGATTATCCTCATTATTTCGAAACGGATGGAGTACTTCACTCGGTATAATCTTCATTCGATCATATTTTGATGAAATCGCGAAAGTTGGCATGACTGTTAAGTGTCTTTTACTTCTTAATTAACTACTCGTAGTAGGAGGTTGGCTACATCGCTGGTGGACAGCGAAATAACGACCCTATACCCACCCTAAAAAAAATATATACATTGGAAAGATGGCCCACCCTTAAATAAACTAGTATTGACCCCGTGTCATGCACGGCTTTTGTTATGTTTCAAACGTGACTTTAATTTTTCAATTCATCATACGAATAAAAGGTAAATGTATTTTATTTTGTGTGTCATTAAAAGAAACAACGAAAATAATAATATAAGTTGATAATTATACTATTTGAAATTAATAATAATAATAAAAAGATAAAGGGGCATGAAATTTATCGAAGGTGAAAGGGTATGAATATTTTTGGTGGTGAAAAGACATATTGGAGAAGGAAGGGGCATGATTTTTTTTTTTTGTGATGAAAAGATACATTGGAGAAAGAAGAGGAATAAAGTTTAAAGAAAATAAAATGGTAATCTTATTTAGGATGGTATACATTTCTTGCAAATGTTCTTGTTATTAAATCGAAGTCGAAACAGGAACTCCAATTGAAACTAAAAACTATTGAAAATTAAAAATTACAATTGAATACTTGTTCTTAATTTATCTGCTCTTAATTTATACGCAAGTGAATAAAACGATATGAGAGATTGAGCAGTAACATAATAAGGTAGTTTATTCTCTATGAAACACTAAAATGAGAATGGATTTTTTAGTAAAGAAAGTTTTCAGTTATTTTATCTTTTTGATGAATAGAAACATAGTTTCTTTTAAGATAAAGAAAAAAAGTTAAAATGCTAAAAAGGGTCACGTGACACTCTATATGGGCTTTAAACTTCCCTGCTATTAAATATTAGAATAGATGTGTAAAAGTGTTGCTAACTTGTTATATACGGCCAACTGTAATATAAGTATTGTCATTGTTGTATATGTAATGTCATTGTTGTATTAAAATACGTTACAATAACGCAAAAAAGAAAATTATGTATACAACTGTAATGAAATATAACAAGTAAAGAGACCCCTTAAATGAATGGATAAAAGTGTTGCATATTAAATGAATAAGTAAAAGTATGTATAAAGTATTATATAAGTATTATCATCGTTTGCATAAATACTGTTATTATTGTACTAATTAATGTCATTGTTGCCAATACTTAATATTTTGTTTGACTTTTTCAACTCATAAAAGAGAAACACCGTTTTATCCCGGGTACGGGATAATTGTGCCGCATTCAAACAGCGATTTAAGCCTCCCTCCTCGTGGTAGAACCAACAAATATTTTGATAAATCGCAGAAGTGATTAAGATAGTAGGAGGGAGAGAAAGAGAGATGGGAAGTAAAGAGAGAGAAAGCAAAGGGTACGCATGGGCTGTTACAGCGGGCTTCATCGCAGCTTTAGCTGCTATTTCCGCAAAGTTTTTCTCTTCTCAGGTGAAATTCTTCATTCTTTAAGTAATTATTGCAACTATTTACCTTTCGATTTATGTTATTGTGATTTTATTTGGGGATTAGATGGGGTTTTGATTAGGCTTAGAGAAAAATTGAATGAAATTAAGCTGCCGAAAATTTGGATAAATTTTGTTAAGTGGTATGTTAAATGTGGTCATCCATGGAAATTAGACTTGGATTTTGTTTATAAGCACTTAAATGGGGTTGATTCGCAGTGTTAAATTGTTTTTTTGTGTTTTGTTTGTTCTTTTTGGGAACTAGTGATGCAATGAAGATCATATATTCGCTTGATTTTTGGTCCGACCTTGTAAGTTGTGAACATCATGAATAATTCCTAAACTTATTTGATGCTAGTTAACTCAAAATTATTTGATGTGTTGATTTAAATTGTGTGAATAAGTTGTGGACAGCATGAATGATTCCCTGGTTATTTTTGAAATGCCGCTGTTTTTTTGAAACAGAAAGGGCGTTGATGGTGAGGTATTTTTCTTAGAGTTTGTCGTAGTGGGACAACATGTTTTTGGTGATGTACTTGAAATTTGATTAGTTAACTTCTACTTTCTAGAATTCTAGTGTGAGCTATTGCCTCTTGGTGTCTATGCAGGATTATAGCTGCTAAAACCTTAACGGTCTATTTGATAGCCGGTAATAAATGGTGGAAATGAGAATAAATCAAAGTATTACTTGGCAAAAACATAACATCATAATGTCCATGGTAATGAGAACTAACTCAAACATGATGTTTTTCTTCATAAATTTGCACTCTCACCCAATACCACTCCCCAAATGGTAATGGATGGTAATGGAAATTTATGAAGACAAAATAATAATTTTGAGTTCACTAGCATTAACATGGGAATGAATGTTGATTTTCCTTACAAATTTACATACAAATTCATTCCGGTTAACAACATTTATAACCGGCTACCAAGCGAGCAGTAAATGGTAGGGAAGATGCATTGGAATGGTCTTTCACATGAGACATTTTAGCCATATCACACTCCCAGAACAAGTAGTTTAGTTCTTTTCTCAGTTTCTCTCATCTTGGAAGCACCCATAACCAAGTACTAGCTTGTGTATAATTGACCAGATACATATGAACCATTGCTATCGACAGTGGTGAATATGACAACATCATTATTTGGTCGGAATAATGTTGTATTGGGACTCATTGCCTCATAGGGAGGTAGAAGGAGAATTTCATTGAAATGTGAGGAGAATTAATAAGAATTTAGCAACAAAAAATGAGGGCTTTTATGTCACGACTCTGGGGTATGGACAACTTAGTTTAGTTGGAAGTGAGTACTTTCACTGACCTCTAGATTCAGAGGCAGGCGATTCTAGTTGATGGAGTCTATTTGGGTGGTAAGGAAATTTTGAAAAAAATTGTAGCTAAAGTGATATTATACAAACAGAATATAAGGTACGTAGTACTAAATACGCATTAAGGTTGCAGGGGCTTTGAAATATGATGTATCAAAATTTATCCATGTGAAATTTGTAAAAGGAAACAAAGGTGAACAGTTAGAAGCTACCTGTGACTCTGTGAGTGTGTGACTTTGGGGAAATGGCGGGACTTTTGCGCTTGTGTTCTTTTTAAGACAGGGGTTAGAAGGAACCTGAGTTAGGCTTAAGTATAATTGTGTTACCCTATTTCAAAATAAATATATTACTGACCCAGATGTTGACTTCGATTCTTTCACTGGATTCTGTATTCCCTGCTGCTTCCCTTTTTCTCTTTTGAGTGCTTTGAATGCTATCGTCAATCCAAGTAAACAACCCTTTTGGAGAACTCTCACTTGTTGTTGGGACCATTCTCAAACTTCTTGGTTGTACCCACTTTGTTTGACAGTCCTGATTGCTAGTGATTGCTGAACCTGTACTTCTTCTTCGGCTTCTGCTGCAAGTTGCCTCAGTGGTTAAGCTTCCTACTGTAAGACTCTAGCTGCCAGCTCAACTTGGGGAGTTGGCAACTTCCTGTTAGACTCTTGTTTTTTGTGCTGGAGTTTGTCATATAAGATTTTATTTTGCCAGTCTAATTTTCTATTTTCTCTCTTCTCAGTTGTAGTGTAGAAGGGCTGCCTTTGGATACAATTTCTGTTGCTGTAATTTATTTGTAAAGAAACTATAATGTAAAACTTATTTCACTGCAATAATAGAGTGGTCGTGTAACACCCCCAATTTACTAACTAGAAATAAATAAGAATATAAAAGACTTTATAATAAATTTGCGGAAGCTTACACCTAAATCGGAGGTATCACCGCCACACTTGATCACATTGTCAAGTGCTAAGGCTTACAATACTCAAACTATTACAACTCGATTACTAGGTGGTCTATTTAAACTGTACAACTGAAAAATATTAAACTGTCATAAAAGACTAAACGATAATATTGAGCTCCTTCAACTTGTAATTGCATCTTTCACGATCGATCTGCTCCAGTCAATCTTGACTGCTCACCATAGTGGACAAATTCCAAAAGGATCGTCGCAGGGCCACCATAAGAAAAAGACATGGCCGCAAACACACATAGCAAATAAACACACACGTCAGCAAAAGGCTGAGTAATCACCTGAAATAAAAACATACCAATATAGAATAATAAATGCTCATTTAAACAATGTAGTATGAAACTACATTTCAAGTATAGTCCCAAAAGAATACTTAGCTCCATAGCCTATAGATACTCTAGATCTTCCTTTCAACTGAACCTCAATATATTGATATAATCTTTTTCCTCTACTAAACTTACTTAAACCAATAGGTGTCATGTTTGCTCTTTGTTCTATACCTAACCTTGGACATGGGTAATTTGAATAAATAAACCAACAAGTATAAAAACTTGAAACTCTCCATAGCTACTAGAAAGACTCTCTAAGTCAAGGCCACTTTTGGACCAAATCCCACTTTGGGGATATTAAGAAAATAATAAAGATTGTATCTTGCTCCTCTACTAATGGTTATCATCTCCTTACCAACATGCCAAAGACTAAGGTCTATCACATTGAGCCTCAAACCCAAAATATAGCGACTTCTCAACCTTCTTATATCTTCTCAATACCCATTTAGGGTTAAAGTATATATTTCTCATTAATGACACATGATCCCAAAATCATATAATACATAACTATATATTCATGCTAATAGGCCAGTAAAACTAATACCAGTAATAATTTCTTAATCAATCCCAGAATATAGACTTAGTACAATACGCTAATCCTTATTTTAGCCAAAATCTATTATTCCTTGAACTAACCTAACTAATCTACATAAAATATAACAATAGTAAATCCAAACAAAAATGCCACTCGAATAATTTTTCTGATATCACGCAAGTAGAGATTAGCAGCAACAATTCCAAAAATTTGGGATTACTATATAAACATACATATAAAGAAAACACAGCATATGATCAAATCGGTAAAGTATGATTTCACATAATAACCACTCCTACTACAATCAAACACTTGTGGGAAAAATAAACTGACCATACACTAATAATTCGAAGGGTTAAGTGCGTGTGATTACCTTTCCGAAATAATAATGATATTTCAGATATCGTGTAAAAATGAGATTCGGATACAGGCTTACAACGATTTGGTTGCTTCGACTAGCATGCGGGTAAGGTTGAAGACGAATACTCATGAAATTTGATTAAATATTTCATAATCAATTCCCACGTGAGATGAATATACATGATGATGTGAAATTGATAAAAGGCTAAATGGGTATGAAACATGATTGGGAATATAATTATGATTAGCTTGCCCGTGAATATGTGATAATCTTAATCTCACGCAAAACGAGATGAAAACGGCTGCACTATCACCACATTAAGGTTTAGGGTTAACAAAGACTAAATAACAGACTATATATATATATATATTGTTTATAATTAGAGTCCTACTAAATTTAAAATAGCTCTTTTTAAACTTTCCGAAAATATTAAAAGAGGTCTAACTAAAAACGGAAATAATAACATTTTTACTATAAAATATATTTTACCAAATTATAAAATATTGGGATATTACAGGTCGACTGAGTGAGTTATGATTGTTGAAACGAGGGTGATACTTCCCGATGCGACGCTTAACAGTGTTTTGGGCTGATGTACTTGTCATACGAAATGGCAAGTCGCCAGGTCGAACATTTACCTATTGTTTTTGACATATACAGTGAAGTTAATTTATTGGCATTATTGAGTTTTCTTTGATTTCAGCTTTTATAATTAGAGCAAGAGAATCCCCCGTTTCTAGTGTGTCATACTCAGTGTTACATAATTCCCTAATCTCCCTGCGAATTGCGATCCGAAAAGAGCGAAAGATGGTCAGTTTTCGCCTATTTTTGTCCCATTTTGGGCAAACCTCGAATTGAAAAGGCTAATTATATAGCGAATTATGTTACACTGGTCATACTTGTAGATTGGATATTTCACTGGGAACTCTTGCCATAGGTTTGCTGGATTTTTAAGCCATGCTCTGAATGTAGTTGTCAACTTGTCATGGTGAAAGGATGTGTGCCAACATAATTCTTGTACAGAAAATCACACCACTTATTTGCTTATGCAGTTGCATTTTCCTGTTCTTGGACAGTCTAATTAATTTGCTGGACATTCTTTTCACCAGATTGTGAAATACAGCCTTGTGATTATGTTCAATGTGACAATGTGGGGATGCTACATCAACAGCCTTAGAGCGCTGTCATCTTTACAAGCTACAGTGACAAACTTTGCAACGAATTTTCTCTCGTCTGGTCTGGCTGGTTATTTTCTTTTCGAAGAAACCCTACCAATCAAGGTAAAGATAGTGTCAGTTCGGAGATTGCCTTTGTTCGACAGTTTTTCCTTCTGTTCATTCCATATTTGTTAGACAATTATGTCTGCCTATTCTCTGATCATGACTAATTGATACACAATTTGTCTACATCGTATTTAGCTAAACTATGCTAGCTTACTGAAATATTTGGTTCTTTCATGGACAGTAATACTAATCAACATGTTTAATTCTTCAGTGGAAGTTAATTAACATATTTAATGCTGCGGCTGCATTACAGAAAAGGTTTCATTTGGTTATTCCTGGTAACGGAAACTGAAGATGAATACCTGGTTCTATTTGTCTGTAGTAATTAATTCTTGGTTCTTCCATGGAAGTATGTCTCAATTCAATTGCTTGGTCTTATAGATCCACTAGAGTTGTGTTGGCTTCAATCTGCTTTCCCTGCAGTTGTTTTCTTCGTGATACATATCGATTTCCTAGCATTCTTCCTTTTATGCTTTACCAATAATGCTATTATCATCGCTAATGCACTAACTACAAATCTGTAATTCCCAACTCTGGCAACAGTGGTTTGCAGGTGCCTTGCTGATTGTAGTAGGTGTATTCATACTCACTAAATCAAGCATAGAGAAGAAAACAAACACTGATTAGATGTGTGCATGTGATGGCTGTGCGAAACATCTTCCATTTTGGGATGTGTATACCAAAGTAAGAACCTCGCGGTCATTATAGCACAATAGATATCCAGTCAAGTGCAACTAATCAGAAACTTTTGCCCCCATGAAAAAATTTCAAGTCTTACATGTCTACATTATACAATTAGTTTTGAGTATGCTACGGGATTTCTCTATGTCAATTCAGCATTCGGAAAAGAAGATGAATACGTCATGAATCTCCAAGCTACGACTCCTTTATGCCACGCTTCACACAGAAATAACTTGTCCATGTCTGATATTGTTCTTTTGTAGGTAGAAGTTCCCCCTTGGAAATGTTGGTACTCCTCTACAACTTGGGTTTGCTTAAATGAGATACATTGATTTGTGTATCCTCAAGTAAGTGGAAGCATGTCACTGTTGTAACCCTTTTATAAGTGAAAGTATAAAGTGCAGAATATGATTCTGTAAATCTTAGTGATTAATAAGTGGTGAACAGCTTGGAGAAATATGAGTCATATGTCCAAAGAGATTCAATTGAAAATGGACAAATTTCTTCTTATTTAATTTTTGCATTTATAAGACATAACCTGCTATTTTAGTAATCCCATAGTTTGTTGGGATTTCTTTATTTGGAAATTCAGATTATATTAATAAAAAAATATGAGGAAGTTTTATGTCCTTGTAATTGGTTCATTTAAAGGTGAACAAATTGTAAACCGTTTCTTCCAACGGAGCCTTCGCCTAAAGCTCTGTGCCGGTCAAACCACGACGAGTAAGAGACAGAGGGAGTATGAAAATACTCCGTATCAACTACAAGCTATTATCTCATCCGTATTTGGATACCTCTTAATTCTTATGGACCACAATCCACTCACAGGCCTTCAACTAAGAGCTTGACAACAGAAAGGTAGTCTAAACCAATGAATAATCTCGATGGAGCAGAAGCCAATGTCGAAGGACAAAGGCTAAAGTGAATAGTCTCGGCCTATGCTTGGATATGCTTCATTCCCCGCCGACATCAACACCAGTCACTAACTGCATCTTCAAGACTTCAACCCACCGTGTACAAAAGATTAACACATTATTTATCTATATAATATACTAAAAGAGAGGAAATCAATGTGGTGATGACAAGTGTCACTCATTGATTCGCCTCTCTTTTAGTTAAAAATACTCTCTAAGACATACTACCTCCGTTTCAGAAAGTTCTTTACGCTTTGGAAAATGTGTCCAAAGTATAAAAACTTTGACCGTAAATTCTCACCACTATATACATCAAAAAGTTACATGTAAGATCTTGTTAAATTGGTCTCGGAATGTATTTTCTGAATATCAAATTTTTATAATTTTTTCCCATACGAAATTGGATATTTTAGTAGTTAAATATTGCATTGGAGTCCGTGCAAATAGTAACTGTAAAGATCTTTTTGAAACGGAGGTAGTATATGGAATAATATCATAACTTGATCAAGCTGCGGAAAATACTCATATAATATCTTTAACTCTATTACTACTCATTTAATAAATCATATATCATTGTAACTTTATGTAAAACGTGAATTAGTTCCAAAAAAAAAAAACGAAAAAAAACGTGAAGCACAAGTACGTATTAATTAAGTAACTATTGTAAAAGATATTTTTGACTTTTTTATTTCATATATACTTATTACGGAGTACTCATTAAAATACATCAAGATCTATGTATCCTGGCATAATTCTATTTCAATCTCACGAGTCACACCTAACATTATTCTTACATATTATTACTATGTTTATAATTTATATGTGATTATCGAACACAATTTTATTTTATTATCTTTATATATTTACATTGACTACCTAACATAATTATAGTATATCTACTATAATTACTTTTCTTTAACATGCATATCTCTAATACGAATACAATTTTTTCCAAAAAATATTTCGCAAAACGTGTTTGTTAGTAAATTTGAGTGCATATTATAACCATTTGTCATCATGCAAGATGTCATATGCATTACAATATTTTCCACAAAATTATGGAATGCAATATTATGTGCTACTTTTTACAATTATCATTCTAATAAGTGTTTATTTCATTTCATTACAATCTTTATTCAATGTTTTCCACAAAAATATGTATCCCTTCATTCTTGAGTGTTAGTCCCTTTTGTAATTGAAAACATTCCAACAAAAAATACTATTGAAATCTGGTATTTCATTAGAATCTAACCAATGTGTGTAGGGTAGAAAGAATTAAGGGGTTTAATGGGGATAAATTTTAATTGAGAGTAAACAAGTGAGCGATTTGGATATTTATAAGGGTATAAAATGGATAAATGTTGAATAAATAAGGAAATTAAGACTCCAAAAATAACTAATAAAAAAGAACTCAATAAAAAAGGGGACTAACATTCAAGAACAGAGGGAGTATGTGCTATTCTGTGCAATTCTCACGCCTTTATACAATATATTCCATATTAAAGTACATATATAATAACATGTCATATTATGGCTTACTCCTATCATTTACGATCAAATCACCAGAGTCAAAATTAGCTATTATAACATGCACTATGATACCCGTTACATCATCATGAAAATTAAAGGAAACGAATGTGAGGTTTTAAAACAAACGAATTACAATGTTTCAACAATAACTAGCTCAATTGAATTATTATTGGTGGATGAGAAGTTAAATTATCACAATTTTACTTTATGATTTTGACATTTCTTTTACTTAGTAAAAATATTTTTATTATAATATTTTTGCAACAAAAAATTATTATTAAATGTTAATGTGAAGTGTTGCAATATCACTTATATATAAAATTTCGAGCAAAATTAAAAATTTGACATGTAAATCGTGCATCACACCTTGGTGATGCATGGTGCGGATTTTGATTTAATTGACTTGGAAACAATCATCACATCCTAAAAATGTGGTCATATTTAAATTATTTTTTTTATCAATATTATGGTTAATAGTAAAATTATTTTAATAATAAATTTATGTCAAAATTATCAAAATTTAGCTCAAAGGTAAGGTGGATTTTGACCAAATATATCAATATTGGGTTACCTATATACTATATTAAAAGAGAGGAAATCAATGTGGAGCTGATAAATATCGCTATCTGATTTGCCTCTCTTATAGAAATAAAAAAATATATAAAAAATTAAATATTTGATTCTGTAATTATTTTAAACAGCGTAAGGCGATCGAAGTGAGGTTCAACCTTGATTGAATTAACTTGCCCCTCATAAAAAAATTGATTCTATTTTCCTGGAAAAAAAAACATTCTACACATGGAGAATATTTTGTAAATTACGGAGTATACTTTATGTACTTTGCTAACAAATATGACCAATATAAGGTTATCTGTTTATATATAAAAAAACTAATCCATTATATATATACTTAGTACCTAGGATTTTTATAAAACTTTAAAAGCAATATACAGATATTGGATAATTAGAATACAAATAAATCAGAAAATCAATCAAGTATATATGAATAAGAGTATATTAAAAAAAATTACTATAGTACTCTATAATATTTTAACAACTAAATTTGAAAATCGCAATTGGTTGTACAATTTTATACGTAGTATATTTAGCAACTAAATTCGATATTATCAAAGCCATTGATAGTAATATTTTACTATTTTTTTTAAAAAAAATGTAACTTTGTTAAACATGAAGAAAACTTGCGTAATCTAATCCACCTACTATTCTACTACTTAGTTCCTCAATTTTTAGATGCAACTCTTTGATTTTAATACTATCTATTATATTCACACATCACCTCTACTTTTTTTTTTGTGTGCGTGATTATTAATACTTTATGATGAACATAGTCATGTACCCCCTAACATTTTTATTGGATTTGTCTAAATACTTACACAATATTACCATTTTTTAAAAATAATTTTTACTTATTTGATAATTTAAGATATTAACAGTTGAAGTTACTTATTAACAACCGTGAAAATAAAATTGCATTATCCAAAAGCATGGTAGAAGTAGTAAATAAGAAAATCAATGTGCAACTAACACACGTTACTCTCTACTTAAAAAAGCCCCTTTATATATTTTAGGCTAAACAATTGAATGATAATTTAATCATTTTTTAACAACATTTGTATACGTAATACTAAAATAGTGACAAATCGATGTGGACCTGAAAAAATAATGTTGTCTGATGTGCCTCTCTTATAATATAAATAAAAATCATATGATAAAATAATAATATACTTCGTATTTATTTTACCTACAATCTAGCTTCTAATTACTTGTGGTAATAATTGATTATACTACGAAGTACTATTTACTTATGACTAAAAAATTTCTTAATTAAAACTTATACTCCATATCCATATCTATATACTTTGTACTATACCAAACGGAAGTCAAATCGATGTGGATATGACAAATATCGCTCTATGATTTGCCTCTCTAGCTTATAACATAAATAATGACTAATTGTAAACTACTGGATGCGGTATCAATTTTTATTTAGAAATTATGTCATATGCTAGATACGGATATGTATAACGAATGTTTATCTTTGATCGTTTATTATTTGAAATCCAATGAATTTTTGCATGCACTTTCTGATAACCGAAAATCTTATAATAGTTGAACATGTACTATCAATTAAATTATTACAATGCTATCATATTTTTAAGAATTAGTGTCATATAATGAATCCGGATATGCATATATAACAAATCTTAAATCTTGATTAAATATATTTTACAAGGTTGTCTCAAATATTTTATTGCCCAATTTTAATTAACAAAATGAGACCCCTAGCCATATTTTTCTTATGACGGGTCCTAGCCTATACTTAATCTTAAATTTGAAAAACAAAATTTTTCACATTGTTATTATCGTAATATTTTTGCCATATATTTAAAAGTTGGTTAAGGAAAGGATTATTGATCGAATATATATAGTGATATCAGATTGTCAATGAGGCATATTTTTTGGGAGATCCCCGTGCATCCTCCTCAAGTGGACGGGGATGGCGGAAAGTTTGATGGATGATGGAGTTAAAAACTGTATTCGTCGTGGGAGACGGGACAAGGATAAATTTTAGATTGGACCCACCTGCCTTGCTAATCCTTCATCTAATTGATTATGAGTAATATAAAAAGTTACTACTAACTTAGTATAATATTTTATTTATTTATTTAATTACTCTAATCAGACTAAGGAATTGTCAAAAACTCAATAAGTTTTGAAATTCAAAACTATCTTACCAAAAACATTGAGTCTAGGGGTGCGTTTGAGGCGGGGATGGATACATTGGAGGGGGGGTCATGAAGAGGGGGATAAAGTTTATTTTGTACCTCTGGGATTGGAAGTGGTGGGTATCGTTTATGTCGTGGATGGAGATGAAAATTATAGGCGGGTATGGGTGTGCAGGCCTCACCTCGCCTCAAAGTTAACTAGGTATTACTATCGAATCCCAGGGTGGATGAGATAATTAAGTTTATGCTTGACACAAGAGGTGAATAAGAAATAAAATAAATTTATTTGTGTACCCTTATTTGTTTTAACTATTTTAATAAATAAGACACCGAATGAGCAATAATAAATTTATCCATCATTAATTCTAATTTGGAGAATACAGATAGGTAAGAGAAGAAGGGACCCTAACTGAACCAGCACCTAGCACAGGTGAACCAGCCCAGCTCCGCAGGTCATCGCTTGAGCGACTCCCAAGCATTTCGCAGTTGATGGGGCTCGAACTTGTGACCTCCAAGTCACAATGTGAGTTCCCCACCAACTCCACCAACTTATGTTGGTTAAGATATGTTACAATGTTAAAGTTAAATTACCTCAGACTACATATACCAGTACAATGTATATACGGAGATTTATTATTCCGATATAGATTACTATTGGACATAAATATTACAATATTATTAATTATTATGATATGGATTACGGTTGTACAATAGTGCTACCTCCGTTTCGGATAGTTTTTTACACTTTCCATTTTAATTCGTTTTGTAAAGTTTTTTACACTCTATTTTATTTCATTTTGTCATATAAATTTTACGTTTATACCCTTATTTGGCCTACCGCAATATTCAACTTGCAATATTTTATTATGGAAGTCTTCCCCGATACTTTATTCAACATAAATATCATTCGAGAACGGAGGTAGTATGAGAAATTTGTGGTAAATGTTACTCCTTCCGTCCCGGAATATTCGAAACGGTTTGATCACCACAGAGTTTAATGTATTGTAATTGGCTTATTATTTAATTAGATGGTGATTGGTAGTAGGGTATTTTTTTTTAATATAGGTAGTGAGATGTATGTCAAATAATCCGGGACGACCTTATAAGGAAAGCGTTTCGAATATTACGGGACGGAGGGAGTAATATTCTTTCATTCCTAAATAATTTTTTTGGTGCGAATGAGCCAAAATGATAATACAAATTACAAATGAGGGCAAACTCCGAAACCACTAAACCAATACCTTCGTGAATTTCTTTCCTATCTAATTAAATGCATCACTTCCTATTTACGACTGTCCTTTGTGAATCTTTTAACATCATCTCGTAGATGGTGGCAAATGTTTCTCCTTCACAACTCACAAGCACACGACTGCTGAATTAGTCCACTAAAACTCTAAAAGTCTGAATAACGGTAAAATCAGCAACAATAAAAAGGTTAAAAAAAATAGTGGGAAAATAAATATTGTCAAAAAAGCTAAAAAAGAGAAAATCAAAAGGCAAGAAAAAGGAGATGAATCCTTCAATAAAAAAAATTTAAATAAAAAACTTATAGTACTCCATAGTAATCAGACAAAGAAAGTCTAAAGAAATTCTTTTTTTTTTTCTTCTACTTACAATAATTATATAATTATAATTATTTTCATCAGCAATTTTCTCTCTCCTCCCCATCCCCCACCCCCAACTGTTCCTCCCACATTTCATTTACTATATTCTCTCCGATTTAGGGTTTCTCTCTCTCTTTCTTACACTCGTTTTTCTCTCTCCTCCATTTTTTTCGCAAGCTATGGTAAGCTTCAATCCAAACTGCTTGCATTTGATTCTTTCTTTTTTCTTTTTCTTTTTTTTGGGTTTCTTTTATTTTCTTTGCTCTGATCAGCAGATTTTTCATCAATTTGTTTGAATTTAAGCTTACAAGTATCTTACTTAGTTATTAGTATTTGCTTAATTTGATTGTTGGTAGTGTAAAATTTTCAGCTTTTCTGGGTTCTTGGTGCTTTTTGTTTGATTACTTGTTAATTTGAGTTCATTTTTCCGGGTTTGACTGGGTTTTGTGGGGGGTTTTGGGTTTTTTTTTTTGGTTAATTTGGGGGTTTGACTTGAGCTCATTTTGGTGAATTCTGAAGAAATTCAAGTAATTTAAATTTGTGGTTAGTTTTGGTTAACTGGTCGTACATGTGTAGTGTTGGCTGTGTTGATGAACTTATTGTTCCGGTTTCAAGCCTTTTCTGCCTGCTTTGGAGCATTAGATAGTCGAGTTGTCTTGGATTTAGTTACATTGTAGAAATCAATAACTTGCTTGTCGTATTATGAAATTCTATTGAAAATATGTGCCATAGCAGAGAAGAGGGTTTATGCAACCTATTACGGTGACGGAATCTGATTCTTCCTCCTCTATGGCGTGGCCTATTCTATTTTTCCAAACATTTCAAATGAGATTAGGAAGGGCAAATTATGTAAATGATATAACGGAAGTCACAGGCTTAAGAGAGTAAATGAAGTGTATGTACAGTTGATTGAAGTTAATTACAAGAAGTGTATGTCAGTTGATTGAATTTGATTATAAGAAGTGTATAGACAGTTGATTGAAGTTGATTACAAGAAGTGTTATCTGGAGCGAAGGCATTTATACTACGTATATGATTAGATGCACTCCCTCAACCTATTCAGATTCCTAGACTGCAGCAATCTTAATTAGAGGTCTACTACTGCTATTTTTCTAAAGAGGATTTTCTTATTTGTTTGATGAATGATGTTGTTCTATGACGGAGTGATCGATGGTTGATTAAGATGTACTCTGTTTCCCCCTATTTTAGGTTAGGGAGTAGGAGTTAGAGTTAGGTAACTGGATGTCCACTAGCCAGGAAATTGACACATTTTGTGTCTGCTCTATGGTATATACTTGAATATGTTGACTTGAGTTGTTTGTCTTCCTGATCGCCTGAGAATTGAACTAATTCAGATCAAGTCTTAACCAAATATGATTTCCTTTTCGTGCTGTATAATCATGTCCATCTTTCCTTCCCGGTTTAATCTTGTTCTCGAAGATCTTGGTCTTCAAAACTATCATAGTGCCTCTCCTCTTTCCATCATTCCTTCCAGAGTTACCTTCTTGAACTTGTTTAGGTCTCGCCCCATAAAATTCTTGACCCTCTTTGTCAATTATTTGATGAACTAGTTCTGGCTTCCTTATGGGAGAACAACAATTCCATTCAGGACACTTCGAAAACTTGTATTCAGACCTTAAACTTTTTTTGAAATTGGTATCTAGGTTATTTGTTGCTTTTTTCTAATGCACTATTGTCTCTGGAAATACGTGTTGCAAGTTTCATATCATATGCATTTGCATTTTGCCTTACTTCACCTTCAATGCATTAGAAAAAAGCCTGTCTATGTATCATCATATGTATCATCATTAATGCATTTGCATTTTTCCTTACTTCCCCTTTAAACATATCATTTTCATATCTTGAAACCCTGTCTATTTTTAAGTTCATGCGCCCTCTCTTCTCTCAGTTTCTTTTGTATTCGCTGAAGCTGCATAACATAGAGATTTCATATATATGTCTGTTTGGTTCATGGAAGACTCGTCCTACTATATGAGCACAATTGTCTCTTATTGAGTTCTTTTGAAGTTAATTTGCGGTGCTCAAGAATTTAGTGGGGCTTGTTTGTTTCTGTTAAGGTAAGAGCTTGATGTGCTGATGAAATGCTTTTGATTCAGTTTTAATGGACACACTCCATCAATGTTTGACAATTAAAAGACTTGATTGCTAGCGGGATGAGAGCATTATGCCATTATGGCCAATTGAATATTACTGGACAAGTAGTAAAAGAAACAGTCAAAAATGTTTTCTAGTGATAACTGAGAAATTGCATGTATTGTGCTATGATAATGCCTTACGTTTGTTCTGTTTTTCAATTTGATTTGCTTGTAAAATGCAGATTCCTGACTGAGAAATATGTTTCCCTCCGCATATTCGATGCTAGAAGACCTCCTTAGCTGAGGTAATATCATCTCACCGGTTCCGATTATAAGCATCTGGGTAAAGTTGCTATTTTTTAGACTGCTGTTGATCTAAAAATATGAAATTTGAAGTCTTGATATTTAATAGTGGTTTTGTTATTCTCTTGTGATATCTCAGCAAAATTCTGATAGCATTCATAGCATAGTCGCTCTATTCCTTCTTTTTTGAATAAGTAATTTGCAAAGCACAATCATAGCTTCTTCGACTACACAGAGAATTTCGGTCCTATATTATATCTTGCTATGAGTTATATTGATGCACCTTATTGTTGTGAATTTTGTGATTGAGGGATAAGACTGCATGCTAGCACTTCCATGATGACGTAACCAACTTAAATATTTCAGCATTTAGTAGAGTTTAACAAACACGCGAGCAATTAATGTAATAAAGTGGTTTTTTAGAGCAGTTAGTTTAGCAGCTACCTTGCTTTGCTTTTTTTCCTTTTAACAGTTTCCCCCTTTTTTTATTACCTTGCCTTGTTCTGTACATTCTGAAAAAGGAGTAGCAGCTGCAATTCTCACTGGAAAGTGGTTAACTAGTTGATCTTTTGCCTTTTATCAAATAGTTGAGCTTCAAGAGGTTACTGAGAGAGAGAACCTGCCAAAGGTGATGAATTTTACTAAAGAAGTCTCATTTATCGTTGATGTAATTCCTTACATCTAATAGTTAACTGGAGAAGCTATGATTATTCTCCTTTCCTATTGCATAAGCAGTGTCTTGTATTCATTTAGAGATTAGGGTATATTCTTGTTTGATCCCTCTAATCAAAGGTTTTAGTTTTTATATGTGATCATAGGAAAAAAAGGATGGGTCAAGAGACTCAAGATCGCAGAAAGGGTAACAGTTGCAGTGTCATCGTGCTTCGCGGCATGACTTTGCCAGTTGAAAGTTTTCCATATCATTGTAATGCAGAAGTTTTAAACGACAGTTTTAGTTCGTATTTGAAAATATACTTTTTAGCTCCTTATCTTTGTTTTTTAAGTTGGAAGAAAAGCGAGATTCGAAATGGTGTAATTACTAGAAAATGTTTATGTCAATTTGACTAATGTCAATAGGCATAATGGCTAAATCGAAAATATAAATGCCTAGCAGATGTTGATGTGGCTTTTTGTGGAACGCCATTTTGAATATCCTTTAGAACAGCCTTTTCATAACCTATCAGCCTTGATTTTGTTTTCGTGTGAGATTATATGTCCGCAATAGATGGGCAGTGGTATATCTTTTTGGTGGTTCCTTTCTATCATAAGTTAGATTCTTCTGTTCTCCTTCAGTTAGGACTTCAGTTTTCCTACTTCTGAATTTTCATATTCCGTTTGTAATGGTCTTTTGAAACAGGTGGTCGCAATAAGCCTATAAAGGTAGCAGCATTTGTGAACCGTGACATTTCTCATATTTTGATTTAGAATGGATGATAGCGTGCATCGTGAAAACGGGAGACATAAGCCTGAAATGTATAAACCACCACATAGTCAGGTAAAGTGACGTTTTCATCTGCAATTTCATGATTGCATCATAAACTTGGTCATCTTCCTAATTCTTCACTCAAGGTCTGCTGGTAAATTTTGTTTCCTTTATTCGGTAGCACTTTTCTGAGATCTTTGTGCTGTGATTTCTTTGTTTCAGTGGTTGATGCAACAGCCACAGTCAATGAAGCATATGATGTCCATTATGGCTGAAAGAGATGCTGCAATCCAAGAGAGAAATATGGCCATCAATGAAAAGAACAAGGCCTTGGAAGAGAGAGACATGGCATTTATGCAACGAGATACTGCTATGCAGGAAAGGAATGAGGCCCTCATGGAGCGGGATAATGCACTGGCAACACTTCAGTATCGGCAAAATTCTATAAACGGTGGTAGTAACAGTTGCCCACCCGGGTGCCAAATTTCACGTGGTGTAAAACACATGCACCATCCTCAGCAACATATACAGCATCCTCCTCATGTGGGTGAAGTTTCTTATGACGGGAGAGAAGTTCAGGTACCAGATGCCCTACCATTGACTTCTGTAGCCCCAGAGAGCGCAAAATCCCGGAAAGTGAAACGGCCAAAAGATCCTAATGCAGCATCCCCAAACAAGAAAACATCGAAAACTGGACGAAAGGCTAAGAGAGAAGGTGATGACTTGAATAAGATTATGTTCTCCAAATCTCAAGAGTGGAAGGGAATGCAGGATATGGGAGATCATGATGGCTATAAGCAAATGGGTGCGCCGAAATCTGACTGGAAGGGACCAGATCTTGGATTGAACCAAGTAGCATTTGATGAGTCAACTATGCCACCTCCTGTTTGCTCTTGTACCGGGGTTTATAGGCAGTGTTACAAATGGGGCAATGGAGGATGGCAGTCCTCATGCTGTACAACAACGATATCCGTGTACCCATTACCAGCAGTACCCAACAAACGACATGCCCGAGTTGGTGGCCGAAAGATGAGTGGTAGTGCTTTCAGCAAACTACTCAGTAGGCTTGCTGCTGATGGACATGATCTTTCAACTCCGGTTGACCTCAAGGATCACTGGGCTAAACATGGGACAAATCGCTACATCACCATCAGGTAATACGGTTAGAGACTTAGAAAGTTTGAATTAAACTAGATCCATTTATATGTAGCAGTGGATTTCAGCTACAAGGAAGCGTTTGAAATAGCAAATTAGAAAGAAATGTGGCAATTCTCGTTTCTTGAATTCTCTTTCCCGAGGACCATGAAATCACTACCTCCTCCTTGGGGTCTAACCGTGGAGCTTATGAACCGGTAAATTCAATTGTGAAAGAGCATGGTCTTCAACTCGGCACATCTTGTGAAGTGGTATTTGTAAAGCAGCAGCTATTTAATATTTCAAGGCAACTCTAATGTTAAGGTAATTGTAACATCCTTGTTATATCTAAGAAAAAAGTTGCTTTGCCAACTTTATTTTTAAAGGGCTTAGTGAAAAACTGGAAGTTCATGTTTTCTGCTCATAATTTGAAACTTTCTGGCTTAGCCTTTAGCAGATTGTGTAGTTTATAACAAGTACGGAGTATAGGGTTATATGCATGATTTCATTAAGGCCAAAAGCTTGTGCTCTTGGAACTACTTTTTGAGTTTTCGAGGAAAGCTTTAATCACCAAGGAAAGAGCTCAGTACATTTTCCAGAAGTTTTATTGAGCTTCATAATTTCATTTTATGGTTTATAAAAAGTCTTGTTATTTTTAATATAATCTTTTTATGAAGATTGAAGGATGTGCAAATTCAGGTGGTTCTTGAGTTCTTGTAGCAGAACAACTTCACTTCTTATACTAAGTTTATGCCCTAGTGGAGCAATCAAAATCAAATTCAGAGATGATCGTGTTTTCATTTTTTCTAATTAATTAAAATTTAAATACTACGCAGGTTGAATTCATGTGTAATCAGAATTAGCAAGTGAGAGAATTGGATGGTTTAAATTTAAGGGCGTTTCAACATTTCTACAACTAATAAAATCGGGGTTAGTGGGTACTTTTTCAGGTCAAAGCTATTTTTCAACATGTCCAAATGTACGTGCATGATTACTAGAGGTGGCAATGGATTGAATTTGGTTGGGTCGGAATCAGGTCGACTCATTTATAAACGGGTTGGGATTTTTTTCTTCTTATTTTATACTTATCTTAGTGCTTTTCCTTAAATTGCACTTTAAGTTCGCAAATTCTTATTTACAAGTAGTGTATATTAAATATCGTACAACGGAGTAAAAATTAATTCAAATTGCATAAAAGTTACCCTAATATATGTACTCCCTTCGTATTTATTTAAGGGATACACTTGTCTTTTTCGGCCGTATTTATTTAAGAGATACACTTACCATTTTTAGTAACTTATCAACCCCACCATCTAATTAAATAATACATCTAATTTACCTTATGACCCACCATCCTATTAAACAAATAATTTCATAAACCCACCCCACCTCCCAACCACCAAAATGACATGGTCCCCACTTGTTTAATTATTAAAATATCTATGCAACCCTACTTGCTTTATTATTTTATTTCATTCAATTCTTCTTCTTAATACCCGTGCCCGGCCAAGTGTATCTCTTAACTAAATACGGAGTATCTATTTTTTAGTGATAAAATTTTTCATTTTGATAAAAATTATTTTTTCAAAATCACTAATGATGAAATATAAAATAAAGGATTTTTTTCAAACTTACCACCTTATAAAATTTTAAGTTAAAATTACCACCTTATAAAATCACAAGCCTTTAAAGTTACCACGTGTTAACAAATTCTGTCAATTTTTTCGTTAACATGTGGTAACTTTGAAGTTACCACATGAGTTGAAATGATGTTACAATACTAGAGTAGTTCGTTACTGAGTCTTCGGCTCACCGTTTTATATTTCCTGTTTTAGGTACTGTTGGGATCAAGGGAATACGTACATAGCGGCGAGGATTTCATTATGACAGGTTCACCTGGTATAATACTTAAGTTAACCTAGTTCATATCAAGTTTTAATGAGACTATGTAGCATCTACGTTTAAAGTAATAGAATGATTGATTATTCAAGGTTTATTGTCGCCTTGTACCTCCCTCATGTCCCGACCAAATAGGATATTCCCGCTGCTAAGTATGCTTTATTACTTGAATTAGAGGTCGGTGCGTTACACCTCCGAGGCTAGTTAACATACTTGTGTCATTGTGTGTCGATCGTAAACATTCGAGCCTAAACGCATCTCAAGCAAGGTTTTCTCCAACACAACAATTAAACCTCATCCGAGGTTACTTGTTTCATACCCGAAACAAGAGTGGATATGAGTTAACGTACGACTCAGCTACCCTGGTTGTTGTACAGTTGTACTGGTGATTAATTTAGTTCCAACTCCCATATATATCTAGTGGCATTATTTGTACCTCTCCTTATGTCAAAAGTAAATAAAGAAAACATACAATGAACTAGAGTTGGTGTGTTGATTAGTGCAATAATGCCTGTCTTATCTAATTGTTGAAAATATGATCCATGATCCAAACTGTTGATCATGGCGAAACATCTAATTCGAAGTTAAACAACTACAATCTAAACTTAACATCTTCTTATCCTCTTTCGCGCTTGTGTTTCTTTTACTTAACTTCATTGCGCTTGTATCAAAGCTTTGCATAACTTTTCCAGTAGCGTTTCTAGTACAATCTTTTCTTTGTATGAACTTTTACTACTGAACATTGTTGGAATATACTTGTGATTTGTGACTTGGGTGAATCCTGCTTATTTTACTGATTCTTAGGAGTAAGTTATAGTATGGAGTATGGAGAAGTACTAATCACTGGAATTCACGATTAAGTGTTGAACAGGAGAATCTGTCAGCGTAATCAAGGCCAAAAACAAACAAAAGGTCTGACATATAAACAAATAACAACAATATGTCTTGCAAAGATCAAGAATTAGAGTATGCAATATTAAACAGAAATGTCTGTCAGAGTTTTAATTTACTTTAATCACAGTAAGATTTAGCAAAAACAAATACTACTTGGTGCTTGAAATGGGCATCCGAGGTGAATGCACATAAGTTTAACAACAAAGCGAAATCTTAATACTCTATACCCCAACAAAGGCAACAAAAATCCTTTATAGGATAAAAAAAATTAATTGGAATGAAGACCTTTTGATGATTATGATTATGCTTGAATTTGAAACCTTGAACATTTGATGGAGCCCATGCAAAGATCGATTTCTATGAAGTTCTCTTCATTCATCTCATTTAACATCTCCATCCAGTTTTGCTGCCTGAAGTGTGATTTTAATGAGCAATCAGACCATTTCTGATGCTGTAATCCATACCAAGACGGGTCTTGTGATCGCTTTGAGTCAACATAGTGACCTGTTGGAAGCGCGATTTCAATCAAACTCTCTTCGTCTGAGATTGACCCGTCTGAATAGTTTGTGCTGTTACTCAGATTTTCTCTGAACATAGAATCATTTTCTGAATCTTCACTTGAAGTTGTTGTGTGATCAACACTTTCACTGTCAGACAGTAATACTTCTGGTGACCTGTGCAAGTATACGCCGCCGTCTGTTTTATTTTCCTTGAGCTGCTTTTTGTGCTTTGATACTTGTACTTGTTTAACAATTTCACCAACATTTCCTTCTACAGTTTCAACTTCTGAGTCATTCGCCGGTCTTACTAATTTGTGTTGAAGACTTGATTCAGAAAGAGCCTCCTGAGTGGAGCGCGTTGGTGAGTTTTCTCTGCGTGCTGATATCTGCTGGTATTGCTTTAACCGACAAAGAATTACAGGACATAGAATAAGAAAAAGAGCTGATGTTGCAACGAAGATACTAAGAAACCCAAAGCCTGAAGATTGAGAAAAGGCAAGTAAGGATCCAAGGGCAGCAAGCCAAGGGAACGGGCTTCTTACTAAGCGTGTATAAGCTGCCATTTGTTCTTATTCTTCTTTGAGTAGAAACTATGTATACAACTCTAATGGATTGATCGAAAAAGAACATAAATTCCAATATGAGAAGAAGAAGAAGAAGAGAGGGAAAGAGGCACTCTTAGAACTTACAATACACTGAGTACCAGAAAGTAGTTATGGAAAAATGTAGTTTGCAAGTTTAACAAAAAATTAGGTGAGGGGCTGAGGGTTAAGGTTAATAACAGAGGATTTTGTCTTGAAAAACCCCTAAGCTGGTTTTTAATTAAGGTACCTAGTTTTATAGGTTAAAAGTGAGAGAGAGATGACTTTGGAGTAAGAGAAGCCATGTGAAGTCTTCTGAGCTCACCACATGCCACTTTTCCCTCCAACTTGGAATTTTAAACAAACAAAATACTTACATTAAACTCCAAAATTAGTACTAGTAATTATATTAACTAGCTATAATACTCTCTAGGAAATTTCCCAACTTCAAACTTGTATCACACCAAAACCATGTCTAGTTTCATCTTCTTTGCTCGATAAACAATGCTCTGCCTTTTCGGAAGTCCCAGAGAACGCAGGGACTCAGGTAGGGTAGTTTATGAAACTAGAGACTAGAGACTAGAGACTAGAGACTAGAGACTAGAGAGCGCAATGCAAGAATAGGACTAGATATGTTAATTTTATGAGCAGTGTAGTGATAAGTTTTAGTTAATCCAATAATTGCTTTATTCATTATTAGTGATTTAGTGGTGCTTTATTAGTGAATGGACCTTGTTTAATTACATTAAGATCGCGTTAATCATATCTGTAGACGAGATCAAGAGGGACCAGCAGTGGTGATCTCTTGTAAGATTAGGCCATGCTTGCTTCAATATTTGCTCCTTTAATGATGGCTTTTAAGCATGCTTTAGCATTTTGGACCATCAATTTGTCTGCAGGAAAGTTATCCCCTCTACCAATTGTCTCTTACTTATCATAACTAAACTAAAATTAGATGGTGTAATGTACTCGCTCCGTTTCGAAAACAATGGGGAGGGTTTCCTTAAATGGGTATTTTAAAATAATAGAGACAATGTGCTTTATTCTAATTTTGGTATATGACTCATCATATTTAAAGAATTCACATTACTCTTTTATCCACTTTACTTACAACTTTCCACTCAATCTACTTTATATTCTCTTTTTACTAATAACTTTCTATCCAACCTATTTTTTTAGTCTTATTTTCTTACACCACTCCACTCAACCTAATTTTTTTATTATTCTTTTCTTACAACATTCCACTTTTTCTATACTTATTTCTTACATTCCAATTATTTACCTTGGTTGTTGTGAAATACGTAAGTGTCCCCATTAGTTCGAAACGGAGGTAGTACATTGTTACTAGGGGTGTTCATAAAAAACCGTAACCGTAAACCGTACCGAAAACCGAAAAAACCGACCTAAATGGGCGGTAAACCGAACCGAAAAAATAATATAAACGGTTACGGTAACCGAACCGGCAAAATTAACGGTTAAACGGGTCGGTTACGGTTACGATTTTTGACAAAACGGTTAACCGAATAAACCGATTTTTTTTTTTCAAAAAAATTATTCAATTTAATTTAGTTAGAGGTGACAAAATCACAAAATTATAGGTAAAGTATTTTAGTAAAAAATGTTTGTTTGTGCACAACTATCCCAATTAGTGTACTTACTTCTTTGGCTCTTAGCCCATTAGTCCTTTCTTGAAACAATAAGTACGTTACTTCGTAATTTTGTTTGAACTTGTGTAATTTTAGACGTTGTTTAGACTTATTTTTTTTTGACTTGATCTTCTATTTCAAATTGTTATTTTTTGTACAAAAATAATACGATAAATGTGATCTAAAATAAAAAATAAAAAATTTAATAGCGGTTTATGGTTAACCGGGTAACCGTACCGAAACCGCGGTTAACCGTTTAAACGGTACGGTTACGGTTCATGAAGATGCCGAACCGAATCAAGTTTCGGGACGGTTAACCACCCATGAACACCCCTAATTGTTACTGTTGATATCTTTTTCCTTGGATATTTTTTTTTCTTGATAGCTCGCCTTATTTAACGGTCGCCTCATTTTAAAATGTTTTCTATTAAAGTAGACACCACCTAACTTATGTCAGCTCCTCGCGCATAATCTCTATCTCGATGCTTGTTTTGGCCCTATTTAGTTCACCTTATTTCTCCTGATCTGATCTGAACTTATTTTTTTTGATCTGATCTAATCAGAACTTATTTTTTCTAATATGATCTGGTCTGATCTGATATGATCTGATTCTTCAGAATTAAGTTTAAACAAAAATCTACAGTTATTAATATTAAACGACTTACGTGTAAAATAAATTATTGCACAAATTTATAATATTGCTATTATTTATTTGGCTTTGCTCATGATTTAACTATTCCTTATATTAGATAGACCTATACATGATCTAGATAGATCGGTTATGATCTAGACATATAAGTTCTGATATGTATATGATCTATATAGATCAGTTCAGATCTGGACATGATTTGTACAGATCAGTTCTGATTTGGACATGATATGTACAGATCAGTTTTGATCTGGACATGATCTGTACAGTTCAGTTTTGATTTGGACATGATCTGTACAAATCAGTTTTGATCTGGACATGATATGTACAGTTCAGTTTTGATTTGGACATGATCTGTACAGATTAGTTCTGATCTGGACATGATCTGAGCAGATTAATTCTGATCTGGTCATGATCTGTATAGACCAGTTCTGATCTGGTCATAATCTTTACAAGTCAATTATGATATGGACATGATCTTTGCAGGTCAATTCTGATCTTAACATAATCTGTACATAGTCGATATCTAGACCAGTTATAATTTTGACGTATCGATTCTGATCTGGACATGATCTGTACAAATCGGTTTTGATCTGAATATATTGATTCTGTAAGGATCGGCTCTGATGTAGACAAGATCTTTGCAGATTTGAACATTATTTGGACATGATCTGTACAGATCAGTTATGATCTGGATATTGCCCGATTCTATCAGTTCTGATCTGGATACATAATGGTTCTGATCTATAAAAATAAGTTCTAATATGGACATGACCTGATCATATCGTTTCTGATCTGGACTTAATGGTTTTAATCTGGACATGATGAATATGAATGTTTTGTTAATGTTCTTTTATGCTTTAAATAATAGATTTTAATTGCACCGACAACAACATTATTTTTTATTAAAGCAATAATAGTAATAAAATATTAAATATAATAACAATGATATAAACATATACCAATAATGATAATAATAATAGTAATAATAATAATAATAATAATAATAATAATAATAATAATAATAATAATAATAATAATAATAATAGTTATCTGGTCTGATCTGAACTTATTTTTTCTGATCTGATCTGGTCTTATCTGATCTGATTAAACCTGAAATAAGTAATAAGGTCCTGAAATAAGGTGAACTAAACAGGGCCTTTATGTTAGTGCTATGTATAAATTAAAGCTATATGTCATCTTTTTACTATTATATGTTTTTAAAACACAATAATTTTCTTGCCATGTGTCATCTTCTTACTATTATATGTTTTTTTAATTGTTCTATTTACTGTTGAAGTTCTAATTTTATTTTTAAAAAATAAAATAAAAATCTTACATGACTCTTCATATACTTTTAATTAATTTTATTTCATATAAAATACATCTTAAATTCTGAATTCATCTATGGTGAAATAATTCATTAGTTTTTCACTATCCTTTTACTTTTATATAGCATATACAATTATATAGATTTAATAAAATATATGCATATATGTGTATGTTTTGTTAGTGCAACTTGGTTAAGTCGTATGATTTATTTTTGATTACCACCCCAAATTCTTGTTTCCATAAAGGGTATGTAGATAATGAGGAAAGCAAGATCTCTTTTGTATTCTTTCTAGTTCTAGGCAGATCTCAAACACTAAGGATAATTTGTACATTAAGTAAGTAAGCAACATTTAATTGCACTTAATGTTGAGATCAAGTTGTTAATAAAAAAATAATCAAAGCTTTGTAATTAGTAAATCTGGAATGATGAACTATTAGTAGCTAAAATTGCATAATGGGAAATCAGTAAAAATCAACTTTAGTAGCTAAAATTGCATAATGGAATGATGAACTATTAGTAGCTAAAATTGCATAATGGGAAATCAGTAAAAACCAATAATAATAGTTATCTAGTCTGATAACTATTATTATTATCTGATATGATAGTTCATAATGGAATGATTTTATCTGATCTGATTTACTGCAAGTTAAGCTTGTACCACGGAAGGAGCTAAAAATTCATAAGCATGTACCATGGTACAAGCTAAATATTCATAAGTCTATATTAGTTAAGGTTTTGATTTGTTGTTGCATTTGATTTAATGTAATCGAAAAAAAAAATTAGAGACTTATGCATTTTTAGCTCCTTCCATGGTACGGGCTTATGAATTTTAATCTCCTTCCATGCTACGGGCTTAAATTGCATAAGTTAATACCATGGTCGAAGCTAAAAACTCATAAGTCTGTACAATGGTACAAACTTAAAATTCATAAGCCTGTACCATGGTGCAAGCTAAAAATGTATAAGTTTCTAAAAAAAAAATCCGGACAAAAAAAAGAACTCTTGTGAAGACTCGGCCATTTTGTCGCCGGCGACGTGATGGTGCTGGCCGAAGGTAGCGGCCGGCGATGGTGGTCGGAGGTGGTGGGAGAGAATTGGAAAGTAAAATTAAGTAAGGGTACTAATGGAAAATAAGGGAAAATAGTGGGGCAGTTTTGAGTAACCAAATTAAAATATTCTGACAAATCTGGTATAAATATTTTAATTAAACATTTTAATTGATATATTGTAGAAAAATGTAATAATGTAATTTTTTTTTGATTCTATCCATAACTAACATATATATTTCAAATCAGTATGATCATACTATTTTAGATTGTTTCCATAATAAAATCATAATATTTTCTATTGATATACACGGTAGAAGAAAATAAATGAAAAAAATAAAATAAAATTATAATAATCCAACCTTTGTCCGGTAATCCATTAACAGTACCACCTATGCGATATTTCTAGATGATCTAGTCTTTGATACCTATTTTCTTTAAACGGATCTTGTTAAATTACGACTTGCAAAATCAGGTCAATCAGGTCACTGCCATATAAGATAATTGACTTGATTTGTCAATCAGGTCACTGCCATGTAGAACAATCGACTAAAAAGGCCGCGAATGGTGTAATTATATAATGTGAGGCATGATACCCATAGCTTACATAGAAGGAAGATGTAGCAAGAGTGACAAATGCAACCCGGCCAGTTGTCGATTGTCCCGTAAGGAGCAAATAGTAGCTGTAAGAATGAAGTAAAATGGCAATACAGATGCAGCCACTTGTCGAATGTCGACGGGCGTCGCAAATCCTAGCTGTAATAACGAAGCAATGCCACATGGAAATCCAGCAATTTAGAGACCTCTTAAGTCTTTGCCCTGTGTTCTAGCTACAAGACTTAGATTGTGGTATTAAACAAAAGGTTTAAGCCTTTAAGTTTGGATTTACTTTCGTTGAAAGTTGCTACTTTGGTTGAAGCAATATTAGTTCAAGTGTGAGCTGAGCATTATTAATATATATAGATCGATGGTACTCTTTTTGGGGAGGGTAATTAGGCTTAGGAATGTCTTAGGGTGTGAATTCCTATTCATTTCCTAGGTTGGGGACCATGCCTCTTTTTTGATGAATGTTTCGTTGTAATTTGTTGCCTATTTGGACTTGTTACTTTTGATAAACTCTCTTATTTTATCCATTTCAAATTCGATACCTTTTGTAAATGGATATACTCTCATCAATGCTCATACGCTCATGGATGTAGATAGAGCTGTCAAAATTTGACGCGATCCGAAAAACCGGACCTCTATTTTTAAGGATTCGGATTCGACTCGAGACCCGAAATTTTGTTAAAATAGGAAACCCGTAATCCGACCGTATCCAACCTGTTCAAACTGACGACCGATTTCGACCCGCTAATGTATGACCCAGACCCGAACCTGACACCCGACCGAAATATAACCGATAACAAAATTGAGTCAGTTAACCCGATCGAATAATGATCCGAACCCGATTCAACACCCGACCCGATGTCAACCCGAAACCGATTATAACCCGGTGAAACCTGTTATTGACTCAATCATGACAACCCGTTACCTGAATTTACGCGACATGTTGACAACCCGATTTGTCACTGACCTAATTAACTAAATAATAACTTAAATCAAGTTAATATTTTTATTATAATTACCTAATCTAGAACAAGTGAAAAGCGTTAAACCAAATTTAACCAAATTTATAAAAGTTAATTATAAGGTTAAAATTTGACTAGACCTGATAGCTATCTCACCTGGTCTTAACCCGTGCACGATAGTGAACCCGACCTGAATTTTAACCGGTCTGGTAATTATTCGATCCGAATTTGACCCGACTCGTTAAGACTCGAACCCGTAATTGTACCCGACTAGAAAAAGACCCGACCCGAACCCGAACCGTACCCGACCTATACCGAAACGGAAAAATAACCCGACATGACCCGACAAATTTTCAACATGACCGAACCCGACCTGAACCCAACCTGCACCCAGTGATAAAATGACCGGACACGACCCGACCAGATCATGACCCGAGACCCGAGATGACTAGACCCGGACCCGGCTCGAGTAACCGTTTTAACAGCTCTAGATGTAGATATATAATATTTAAACACGTAAAATTAGGAACACAAGCTATATTACTGGTGTACAATGTGTGATATAAATTACATGTATATAATGTAAGGTATATATGAAATAACAACCTTAACCATTTATGTCATATGCTTGCAATAACCCGAGACTCCCGTACCATGCAATAACTAGTTTAAGAGGGGCTAAATGTTAAGAGGGAACATTTGGATTAAATGTACGTACCTTGTACTTACTTAATCCTGTAAAAGTTGGGCAGTACATAGTTTGTCTGTTGCTACTTTTTATTGTTACCTCGATGTGATGCTGCTTTTGAAGCAACAATTAGAGGTTGGGCTGCTTCACTAATCACTATAAACTTTAGTAATTTTGTTTTATAATGGATAGTTTTCGAGGTTAACTTTAACGATTTCGCATTTTCTTGTGCTAACTTTTGTACGATTCTTACCTTTATAAATCACTCATTGTAATCGTAGATAATTCGGATTTTTCATGAAATGCCCCCGAGGTTTGTCTTAATGCACCAAATACCCCTAAACTTTTTAGAATGCACCAAATGCCCCTGAGATTTTAAACAATAACACAAAATGCCCTTAGTGGGCATTTTCCGTCCATTCCGTTAAGTCACCGTTAACATTAATTTTTTTTTTTTCCTCTTTTTTTTTTTTTTTTAATTCTCTGTCTCTTTCTCTTTCCTTTTTCAATCTTCATGAACTTCACTCACAACCACCACCAAGCCACCACCAAACCCCATTATTTCACCTGAACTCAAGGAGAAGCTTTCTACTACTCCCCTTTCAAAGATTCAACTCAAACTCAAACAAACACATTCGATTTTCCTCTCTTCTCAAAATTCAGATCTACAACACAAGCCCTAACAAAAAAATTGATCCTCAAATCGGGGATTTCAATCTAGCATTGCTGCTCGTCGTAATAATCGGAACGGAGGGGGAAGTGCAGGGGAAGGAAATGTCGCCGACGAGGAAGGGGGAATGGGGTTTGGTGGTGGCGGCAGTGAGGAGCAGTGAGGAAGTGCGGGGGAGGAAACCCGGGGGGAGGGGTTTGGTGGTGGCGGCATTGAAGGTCAGTGCGGGGGAGCGAAACGCCGGGGGGTGGGTTTTGGTGGTGGCTGCATTGAAGTTCGTGGCAGTTTTGTTCAATTTGTTTTTGGTCACAGTTTTTGGTGGTGGCGGCGATACCATACATACAGTGCTAACATGGAAGCTCTCTCTCTCTCCTCTCACAAATTCTTATTTACAATGGGTGTACAATAAATATTGTACACCAAAGTAAAAGTTAACCCAAAATGCTTAAAAGTTAAGCTTATATATGTAAAAGTTATCTATTTTTAAGTGATAAATTTTTTCATTTTAGTAAAACTTATTTCTTCAAAATCACTAATAATGTATAAAATTAATCATTTAACCATTTAAAATATTTATCTATCAATTTTTTTTTACTAATATAAAAGTTAATCAAAATTAGGTTAAAGTTACAAAGAAAATGGTTAAAGTTATCTTGGTGTACAATAGATTTATTGTACACCTTGTGCGCGCAAGACCTTTTGGTCTCCTCTTCTCTCTATCCTGATCAACAATTTCCCTCTTTCAATTTTTATTTTTCAAACCCCTATTTTTTAGGAAACCCTAGAATTCAATCACCAACTGTTTATCTCTCTCCTCTCGAATTACATCCTTAATTCTTCTCATACATTGTTGAATCGATTACGCCTGCAAATTCGTTTGATCGGCGATGAAGAAGCAAGCAGTTTTTGGTCTTTTTTTTTTTTTTAATAGTGAATTAGATTTTTCAGGGGCTTAATTTTCTTTTAGATACTAGTTAATTAATTTTTAGGGGTTTAATTAATTAATTAAGTGTTAATATTAGAATTAGTAAAGAAAATGGTTGAGTAAGGGCAAAAAAGTAAATTCACGATAACGGTGACTTAACGGAATGGACGGAAAATGCCCATTAAGGGCATTTTGTGTTATTGTTTTAAATCTCAGGGGTATTTGGTGCATTCTGGAAAGTTTAGGGGTATTTGGTGCATTAAGACAAACCTCGGGGGCATTTCATGAAAAATCCGTAGATAATTCGTATAGCATGCTTTTTGTCATTTTCAGGCAAACTGGCCGGTTGGTACACGATCATTGGATGTACTCACTCCATATCCTTTACTTATTGTACGTTGTTATTGTTTCTGCTGGAGAAACTGTGAATATAATAACTCGGGAATTAACTTAACCGATGACGTATTTGACCGTGATTTCCTTATATCCAACCACCTGTATTACCGTTTTTTGATAGTCTCTGAATGTATCCGAGGAACCTTCGTATTAAAATGAGATAAGTTGTTGTTAAGTGAGAAGGGCTAGAGAGATAGTGACTGATTTGCTTTTTTAGGTAATGATTAGATGAAATTTTGTAATGATTACAACAGAGTATTTATATGATTACACGGGGATAATTATGTAATTATGTCTACTTCTAATGACCAGCTGTCCTCCTTGGTTCCCAAGACTGAAGGGCATTCTTGTCTTTTACACCGAGTTGGGCTGGCCATGTATATGGGCCCAAACAATTAGCCCCACGCTTGACGTAAGGGATAGTATCCTCGGTATGTCGTATGTCAAGCGGAGTTCAATACCAGACGTTGTTTATCGTTATATGGTGTCGAGGAACCTTTCATGTTGCTCGGTCGAAATTTTTTATCTGAATGTAGTTCGCCTAGGACCGTCGAGGAGCATCATGAGGTCCGCCGTCGAGGAGCGTCATGGGGTTCGTGCAATGACACTCAGTTGAGGTCCCCACGTTGCGAGTGTTTTGTCTGGTCGAGGAGCATCATTTCTTCGGTCGAGGAGTCCCTTTGGTTAGGTCGGGGGATGCTCTTTCCTGGTTTGGTCGAGGGGCATTTTCTGCGTGAGGTATGTCGAGGAGCTCCCTCTCATTTTGACGTGAACATTCGGTCGAGGAACCTCCCGTATTGTTGGATGTCAACGGGTTTGGTCGAGGAGCACTCTTCTTGCTTTCGAGTGTCGAGTCTCTTGATGCCATAACATGGGCTCTAATACTGCATGAAGTCGAGGAGCATCCCCATGAGGTCGAGGAGCATCCCCATGAGGTCGAGGAGCAGCCCCAAACGCTTTCTCACATGGGTAGAGGTACTCGGTCGAGGGGCTTTCTCGCATGGGTAGAGGTACTCGGTCGAGGGGCATAAGCGAGCTTCGGTCGAGGGACTCTCTCTTGTTAGAGCGGGGTCCCTCGGTCGAGGAACCTCCCTTTATTTTCGACCCCCGTGTTTTTTGGTGTTATAATATGGTCTTAAAGCAACGTGGGTCGAGGAACAGCCAATGTTTTGAGTTGGGCTTGGTCGACGAGCAGGTCAAATGAGGGGCGACTATTTGGGCTTCCTCTTGTCGAGGGATCTCCCCCATGTTCGCGTGGCATCATTCAGTCGAGGACCTCTCCTCCGTTCTGTCGTGGACCTGTTTTGTCGGAGGCATGGTATGTTGTGGAACTTTTATTTGAGCCGACCACCTCATATAGTCGAGTGGTACAATTCGGCCGAGGAGATAGTTCATTTCGTGGTAATGAATAATTATCTTACGTCAAACAACGTTTCCCTTTGCGGGTGAGGTGAGGCACCTTGAGATGATCGAGGGATTGACGGGCCCCAAAAGCTAGGTTTGGAGTGAAGTATAGTCCGACCTCGATAGGAGGAGGGTGCCTTTAGGTGAACGTCTCTTAAATGCTTTGAACGATAGGCTCAAGCACGCCTTGTGGGAAGGTCTTTACGTACTTAATTTAGCTTTAAGTGTTACTTTCGGGCTCGGGGCTCCGAAGAGGGCTAATGAGCCCTGTTAATAACACGGAGGATAGGCCCGAAAATAGAGGAAAAAATGCTTGTCGATGGGTTAGTCTTGAAGGGGGAGTGTATTGGGCCTCATAGTGGACCGCAATATTGTCTTTGCTCCACCCTAAGACCGGCCGCCGCCCCCTTTCTTTTTGACCTAGCTGCTGTTTTTGTATAAAAGTAAGAGAGGGGGGCTCCTTTTTATCACATCTTCAACACTACTCACAAATTATTCTCTTTCCTCTTATCTTATTTGTTCTTGGTTCCTCGGTGGTAATTGTCGACGACCCACCTGGTTTTTGTCGAGCGTCAGCTCTTTGCTCGGTCGTTGACGCATCATTCATCGGTTGCCCGGCCATTAGTCACAATCTTTTTCGGTAAGCCGTTCGGTCCTTCTTCGGTGTATTCTTCGACAGTCTATCACGGCTTGTTCGACAAGGGTCGAGGTCGGCGGATCGGGATTGAGGGATTTCTTTGCGGCGCCGAGTACCGTTTGACTGATACTTTGTCGGTAACTTACTTGGTCGGTAGACGGTAGACAACTCTCTTAATTTGCCGGCGGGAACTCATCAAGGACTCAAGGAGGGTGTTCGGTGGATCTTTTCGCGGCATTCTACTATTTCGTCGACAGGGACACGCTCCAAGAGGTACGCCTTTGTGTTCCCCTTTTAAGTATAGTTTTAATTTCCTGTAAATAAGGGTTCCTTCTCGGGCCGAGTACCGTTGTATCATGAATAAACGAGGTATTCGGTCCGAGTTGGTTACCCCGCCTACCTCCTCCGAGAAATTTGACTTGTCTCGGGAAATAAAAGTGGGGGGGGGGGTTATAGTAGTCAATGTCGTATCATCATGTTTAGATCCCTCGACGATACCCAATGCCATACCCCTTCCCACTTCATCAGACGAGTCGGTTTCTGCGGGGGAAGAGGAACATTGCCCTTATCCGTGGGAGGTTTCAATTGCTTTTCCACCCGCACATAATAGTTACTTAGATATTCATTTGAACAGTGGGTCTGTCAAAATAATGTCCGAGGGAGAGGACCAGACGTCTTCTAGCTTCGATGATTATCCTACACCCGATCCTGCCGGAGGTCCGGTTAATTTTTACCTCCTGCCTAAGTGGAGGAAAACCTTGAAAAAACACATCGACCACTTGAATAAAAAGTATTCTCTCAAGGGTGAGTACATTTTGTATAGGCCGGGGGTGTTGCACACTGTCTTGACTCCGTCTCCGGGTTGTACGGCCGTGTACAAGTCGGGTTTGTTAGGTTATGATACATATGACAATACATAAATCATGCGGAAAAACCATAAAGCCAGGAAGGCATATTATTTACACATAATCATTTAGCATAGTATAGATGAATACACTTTGTAGCGTGCCTTCCCTAGCTGCGCCCGAACCGAACAAGAACAAGTCTTTAGGACTCCAAGTGTCGCCCCTCCGTAGATAGTCCACAGTACGTCCGGATCCGCCTCAAGATTGACCAACTAGAATCGCCCTTAAGGTGCTTAGGAATTTTCGGCTATTAGTGCAAGAGAGTGGCTGAATTTTCTTTCAAAAACTTACCCTTTGAATACTTCAATCGTGCGTATAAATTATGACCCTAGGCCCTTATTTATAAAGGTTTGGAAAGGAAATTGGAATCCTAGTAGGATACGATTTAATTAAACTTAGAATCCTACAAGGACTCCAATTAATTAAATAATCCTAATAGGAATAGGAATTTAATCACACACCAAAACCTAATAGATTTAGGAATTGTGCATGGACACAAACACACACGCACGGAGCCACGAGGGCGCCCGCACGCATGCGCTCGGCCCACGCAGCCCACGCTGGGCAGCATTGCCTTGGCGCGCTGGGCCTGCCTTGCGGTGGGCCTGGCGCTGCCTTAGGCTGGGTGTGCGCGCGTCCTTTCTTGCTGGGCGATGGCCTGGCTTCGTGCTGGGCCTTCGTCCGGCAGGCCTCGTCCGATGCTTATTCGTACGATACGCTTCCGATTAAATTCCCGATTCCGGAATTCATTTCCGATACGAACAATATTTAATATTTCCGATTCCGGAATTAATTTCCGTTTCGAACAAATATTTAATATTTCCGTTTCCGGTAATATTTTCCGATTCCGATAATATTTCCGATTCTGACAATATTTCCGTTTCCGGCAATATTTCCGATTCCGGCAATATTTCCATTTCCGATAATATTTTCCGATACGTACCATGTTTCCGTTTCCGGCAACATCTACGACTTGGATAATATTTATATTTCCGATACGATCCATATTTCCGTTTCCGGCAATATCATCGTTTTCGGAGTATTCATTTCTTGCTTGTGACGATCTCAGCTCCAACTGAAACCAAGATCCGTCGATTCCGAATATCCATAGATAGAGTATTTAATGCCATTAAATACTTGATTCGTTTACGTACTATTTTTGTGATCCTACGGGTTCAGTCAAGAGTAAGTTGTGGATTAATATCATTAATTCCACTTGAACTGAAGCGGCCTCTAGCTAGGCATTCAGCTCACTTGATCTCACTGAATTATTAACTTGTTAATTAATACTGAACCGCATTTATTAGACTTAATATTGAATGCATACTTGGACCAAGGGCATTATTTCCTTCAGTCTCCCACTTGTCCTTAGGGACAAGTGTGCATTTCCTAATTCCTTTGTCGCTCGATGCTTGCTCTTGAACATAAGGTAAGAGTTGTCATCCTTATTATGTTCAGAGGTGTTTCTCGGTTTCAGAGTTCAACTGATAAAATAAGCAGATAATCATAACCTATGATTCATCTGAGCACGACCATGCATTTCACAGTTTCTAGCTCTCCGAGTGGCCTTGTACAACTTTTAAGCATCTCATCCCGGTTTATGGGAGGACAATCCCAATCTTGCGATCTTGAGATTAGACTTCGTTTGATAGGTGATTACCTGAGCGTTGCCTTTATAGCCTCCTTTTACGGTGCGACGGTTGGTCAACGTCAAAGTAACCAGTTCTCAAACAAGTAATCTCAAATCACTCAGGTGTTGAGGATTTAGTGTCTAATAATTTTAATGAAATTTACTTATTACAGATTTTTATCTCTTACAGTAAAGTTTCATAGGTCTGTCCGATACTAGTCTTCCCAAAGTAAGTATCTATGCAAATGATTATGACATTGCCATGTCCACATAGTTCAAGAAACAAAACTACTAGTCATCTTCCATTCTAGTCGTCTAACGTTTTCTATGCGTCCAATTTTATAGAAAACTCCGACCAGGGACCATTTTCAACTTTTGACATTCAAGTTCATTTGATAGACATTTCTTAGTCACAGGACTGGTCCTGACAGTCTATCTTGAATATATCGTCAAATTGAAGGGACTCATCATTTAATAAACCACAATTAAATGGAAAAATGAATTCTATTCATTTATTGTGAATGATTAACCAATAATGTTTTACAAAGATTTAAACTCTAAAACTTTAAAACATTAAATAAGGACATCAAAGCCATTCTCCAATATGCTTGATTCCCATAGCTGCAGTGTCCAAGTTGTGCTTCGCCTGCGGCAGAAGTTTAGTCAATGGATCTGATATGTTGTCATCAGTTCCAATCTTGCTTATCTCGACTTCTTTTCTTTCAATGAACTCTCGTAGAAGGTGAAATCTACGAAGTACATGCTTGACTCTTTGGTGGTGTCTAGGCTCCTTTGCCTGTGCAATAGCTCCGTTGTTATCACAATACAGGGCTATTGGTCCTTTAATGGAGGGGACTACACCTAGTTCACCTATGAACTTCCTTATCCATATAGCTTCCTTTGCTGCTTCATGTGCAGCAATGTACTCCGCTTCAGTTGTAGAATCCGCAATGGTGCTTTGCTTAGCACTTTTCCAGCTTACTGCACCTCCGTTGAGGCAGAAGACAAACCCAGACTGTGATCTGAAATCATCTTTGTCGGTTTGGAAACTTGCGTCCGTATAGCCTTTAACAATTAATTCATCATCTCCACCATAGACCAGGAAGTCATCTTTGTGCCTTTTCAGGTACTTCAGAATATTCTTGGCAGCAGTCCAATGTGCCTCTCCTGGGTCTGACTGGTATCTGCTCGTAGCACTGAGTGCGTACGCAACATCCGGGCGTGTACATATCATAGAATACATTATTGAACCAATCAATGACGCATATGGAATCCCATTCATTCGTCTACGCTCATCAAGTGTTTTTGGGCACTGAGTCTTGCTTAGAGTTATTCCATGAGACATGGGTAGGTAGCCTCGCTTGGAGTCTGCCATCTTGAACCTATCAAGCACCTTATTGATATAAGTGCTTTGACTAATTCCAATCATCTTTTTAGATCTATCTCTGTAAATCTTGATGCCCAATATGTACTGTGCTTCTCCTAGATCCTTCATCGAAAAACATTTCCCAAGCCAAATCTTGACAGAGTTCAACATAGGAATGTCATTTCCGATAAGTAATATGTCGTCGACATATAATACTAGGAAAGCAATTTTGCTCCCACTGACCTTCTTGTATACACAAGATTCGTCTGCGTTTTTGATGAAACCAAAGTCACTGACTGCTTCATCAAAACGTATATTCCAGCTCCTGGATGCCTGCTTCAATCCGTAGATTGATTTCTTTAGCTTGCATACCTTTTTAGCATTCTTTGGATCCTCAAAACCTTCTGGATGTGTCATAAACACAGTTTCTGTTAAAACGCCATTTAAGAAAGAGATGTTGACATCCATCTGCCATATTTCGTAATCGTAATATGCAGCGATTGCTAACATTATCCGAAAAGACTTTAGCATTGCAACTGGTGAAAAGGTTTCATCGTAATCCACACCGTGGACTTTCCTGTAACCTTTTGCAACCAATCTAGCTTTGAAAACTTCAAGTTTACCATCCTTGTCCTTTTTCAGTTTGAAAACCCATTTGCTTCCAATGGCTTGGTAGCCATCTGGCAAATCGACCAAATCCCATACTTGGTTTTCAGACATGGAGTCTAATTCAGATTGCATGGCTTCTTGCCATTGCTTGGAGCTAGGGTTCGTCATAGCTTGTTTGTAAGTCGTAGGTTCATCACTTTCAAGTAATAGAACGTCATAGCTCTCGTTCGTCAAAATACCTAAGTACCTTTCCAGTTGAGATCTATATCTTTGCGATCTACGCGGGGTAACATTTCTAGATTGACCATGATTCTCACCAGATTCTTCTAAAGATCTCTGAGTTTCATCCTGAATGTCATCTTGAGCATTCTCTAGAGTTTGTTGTTCGACTCGAATTTCTTCGAGGTCTACTTTTCTCCCACTTGTCATTTTGGAAATGTGATATTTCTCCAAAAAGACACCATCTCGAGCAACAAACAACTTGTTCTCAGATGTATTGTAGAAGTAATACCCCTTTGTTTCCTTTGGATAGCCCACAAGGATACATTTGTCAGATTTCGGATGAAGTTTGTCTGAAATTAATCGTTTGACGTATACTTCACATCCCCAAATCTTAAGAAAAGACATATTTGGAGGCTTTCCAAACCATAACTCATATGGAGTCTTTTCGACAGCTTTAGACGAAGCTCTATTTATAGTGAGTGCAGCTGTATTTAGTGCATGTCCCCAAAATTCTATTGGAAGTTCGGCCTGACCCATCATTGACCTGACCATGTCTAGCAAGGTTCTGTTCCTCTGTTCCGACACACCATTCCATTGTGGTGTTCCAGGAGGAGTCAATTCTGATAGAATTCCACATTCTTTCAGATGGTCATCAAATTCATAGCTCAGATATTCACCGCCTCTATCAGACCGCAGTGCCTTAATCTTCTTGCCTAATTGATTCTCTACTTCACTCTGAAATTCCTTGAATTTGTTAAAGGATTCAGACTTATGCTTCATTAGGTAGACATAACCATATCTACTGAAGTCATCAGTGAAAGTGATAAAGTAGCTGAAACCACCTCTAGCATTTGTACTCATTGGTCCACATACATCTGTATGGATTAAACCCAATAGTTCAGTTGCTCTTTCTCCAACTTTAGAGAAAGGTTGCTTTGTCATTTTGCCAAGTAAACATGATTCGCATTTACCATAATCCTCTAAGTCAAATGGTTCTAGAATTCCTTCCTTTTGAAGTCTTTCTAAGCGTTTCAAGTTTATATGGCTTAATCGAGTGCACGACCCATCAATGTCCATGGCACAACGTCGCAGCAGCCACGCGCAAGGCAGCAAGGCAAGCCACGCTTGCGCGCAGCCTGCCTGCCCATAGCATCGCAGCAGCTACGATGCTTCTCGCTCGCTCGCTCGCTCGAGGCCACGCGTTGTGGTGCGCAGAGCAGCGATCGTTGGGCGACCAGCTCTCGTTCGCTCGCGCGCCCACAGCGTGCCATGGCTTCGCCCCATCGCCCATCGCGCACAGCGTTCGACACAAGGCAGGGCTGCTGCCTTGTGCTCGCGCGCCATCGCCTTGCTCGCTGCATTCGTACCGCGTGGGCGACGAGCTCCCTTGCTCGTCGTCACACGCCCGCACTATACAACACCCCTTAAGGGTAACACGTAGCGTCCATTGCTTTGTGCGTGCAAGTTTTATGAGCGATTGCATAAAAATTAAAAATTTTATTTTCAAAATTAATGACAAATTAATAAATCACATTATTTTCATAATTTTAGGGCGAAAAATCGAAAATTTATTAATTAATTGATTTCCGATTAACATGGATTCAAGTCTAGGTCATAAAAATTTAAAATTTATCATAAATTTACAATTTTTATGGTGGTTTCTAATTTTCAACAAATTAATCATAATTACAAATTAGATTGCATAATTAACAAGGCTAGGCATTCAAACTTGTTAAACATATACAGTAGGACAATCAAAAATTCAAGATTTATCAACAAGAATCGCAAATATTTAATTTAACATCTTAAATTTACGAAATTTTGAGTTCGAAAAACTAAAACCTCCGAAAAGTCATAGTTAGGCTTCGAATTTGAGAATTCTGGGTTCGGCCGAAAAATATTCTTTTTGTCAAAATTTTAGAATGCCTTTTACATGCGGATTTGACACAAAAATCACTCGATTTGGATGAGTAACGAAGAAACTGCCGAAAAACTGCGTACATATAATTAAATAGATGCAATTTGCAATTAATTAACAATTACGAAAATTAATCACCCCTTTTAATTCTTGCAAATTTGTAATGTTTAACCATGTTTATGCAATTTATATTATGAAAATAATAAGAGGCCCGTGATACCACTGTTAGGTTATGATACATATGACAATACATAAATCATGCGGAAAAACCATAAAGCCAGGAAAGCATATTATTTACACATAATCATTTAGCATAGTATAGATGCATACACTTTGTAGCGTGCCTTCCCTAGCTGCGCCCGAACCGAACAAGAACAAGTCTTTAGGACTCCAAGTGTCGCCCCTCCGTAGATAGTCCACAGTACGTCCGGATCCGCCTCAAGATTGACCAACTAGAATCACCCTTAAGGTGCTTAGGAATTTTCGGCTATTAGTGCAAGAGAGTGGCTGAATTTTCTTTCAAAAACTTACCCTTTGAATACTTCAATCGTGCGTATAAATTATGACCCTAGGCCCTTATTTATAGAGGTTTGGAAAGGGAATTGGAATCCTAGTAGGATACAATTTAATTAAACTTAGAATCCTACAAGGACTCCAATTAATTAAATAATCCTAATAGGAATAGGAATTTAATCACACACCAAAACCTAATAGATTTAGGAATTGTGCATGGACACAAACACACACGCGCGGAGCCACGATGGCGCCCGCACGCATGCGCTCGGCCCATGCACCCCACGCTGGGCAGCATTGCCTTGGCGCGCTGGGCCCGCCTTGTGGTGGGCCTGGCGCTGCCTTGGGCTGGGCGTGCGCGCATCCTTGCTTGCTGGGCGATGGCCTGGCTTCGTGTTGGGCCTTCGTCCGGCAGGCCTCGTCCGATGCTTATTCGTACGATACGCTTCCGATTAAATTCCCGATTCCGGAATTCATTTCCGATACGAACAATATTTAATATTTCTGATTCCGGAATTAATTTCTGTTTCGAACAAATATTTAATATTTCCGTTTCCGGTAATATTTTCCGATTCCGATAATATTTCCGATTCTAACAATATTTCCGTTTCCGGCAATATTTCCGATTCTGGCAATATTTCCATTTCCGATAATATTTTCCGATACGTACCATGTTTCCGTTTCCGGCAACATCTACGACTTGGATAATATTTATATTTCCGATACGATCCATATTTCCGTTTCCGGCAATATCATCGTTTCCGGAGTATTCATTTCTTGCTTGTGACGATCTCAGCTCCCACTGAAACCAAGATCCGTCGATTCCGAATATCCATAGATAGAGTATTTAATGCCATTAAATACTTAATCCGTTTACGTACTATTTGTGTGACCCTACGGGTTCAGTCAAGAGTAAGATGTGGATTAATATCATTAATTCCACTTGAACTGAAGCGGCCTCTAGCTAGGCATTCAGCTCACTTGATCTCAATGAATTATTAACTTGTTAATTAATACTGAACCGCATTTATTAGACTTAATAATGAATGCATACTTGGACCAAGGGCATTATTTCCTTCAGGGTTTTCAGTTGGGCCTTCGATTTCCATTGCATCCCTTCATTGTTGAATTGCTCAGTGCTTATAACTTGTCTATCTGCCAGTTGATGCCCAACTCATGGGCTTCCATAAATTCAGTGTTGGCCATTTGTGATCTTTTGAGGTTACGATGCACTTTGACATTGTGGCGGTCGATGATGAAGTTGGTGGAGGTGTCGGCTTTCGAGTATGGTCCCGGTTGGTGGTCATTTCAATGCCGAGGGGGTTCTAAGGTGGTCGACACCGTCCCTTCAAATCATAGAGGGTTCCGTCATGAGTTTGTTTTTGTGTATTATGGTGGAAACTGGGATATTCCGTTGGTTCCAGGGTCCGAGGGTTTTCTCTTAATCGAAAAGTGCCGAAGATGACAGTAGATGAGGCGATAGTTGCTATATATTTCCAGAAAGTGGAGAAGTGGGTAAAGGGTCAGCGATTCATGGTTGCCCCATTTTGGTTGCCGAGTTCACGGGAGTTGAGTGACGAGCAGTTCTTGTCATCATTTGGTTTGAGTCCGGCTTATCCTAAGGGTAGGCGCCGAGGGATCTTTACTTTGCTTTCCTAACTTTTTATTAGGAAATTTTGGTATTTACTACCTTTAAAATACACCACTTTTGTATTTACTACCTTATGAAATTTTTATTTTAAATTACTACCTTAAACTTCCAGATTTTTTTCATTTACTACCACTTTACAGTTTTCTCATTTTAAAATTAAGATATCTATTTCGTTTCTTAATCGTTTAAAGTGATTCAAAGTTCATTATTTTCCTTTTTCTATAGGGATTTCATTGAAAACGTCATTTTAAAAAAATTCGTTTGATAATTCATAAATATTTTAAACTTTTAAAAATAATATTTAATTTGTTTAAACTTTTACGAAATGTTAAAAAGTAAGATCCATATGGAATCCTTACATATAAATGAGAAGAATGAGTTTTGAATCACTTAAAATGATTAAGAAACGAAAGAGATATCTCAATTTTAAAATGAGAAAACTGTATAATGGTAGTGAATACAAAAAAAATGAAACTTAAAGGTAGTAATTTAAAATAAAATTTTCATAAGGTAGTAAATACAAAAGTGGTGTATTTTTAAGGTAGTAAATACCAAAAAAATCCTTTTTATTACCCCTTGTGAATTTTGTTGATTGCTTGTTGGTTTGCAGATATTGCCCGGTTGAAGTTGGACGAGGAAATGGCGGGGAGGATTAGTGCTAGCGCTCTCCTTGCCGCACAGATAAGGAAGGACCTGGCCGCTGGGTCGATGAAGGTTCCTGAACCTCCGAAGGTATGTTGGATTTTACTTTCCGATGACTAAACATCATTCTTCGCTTTCATGCTAATTTTTCTTTGGACATGATCCCAAAAAGATGAAGAGGAAGAGGGCGCCTACTGATCCGGTTCTGACGGTTGCTCTAACTGAACCTGCGCCGTGGAAGGTTTCTCGCGCCGTGTCGACGACTGCTGCTTCGGGTTCCAAGGGAACCAAAGCCGCCAAGAGAGTGGTTCTTACCCTTCTTAGTGTTTGTCCTGACGAGGAGGAGAGGCACCATGCCCCAGTGTCCGAGGATGGTCATGAACTGTCTTCTAAGTATCTCGCCGAGGAGGCTTCTTTGGCTCTGGGGTCGTTGATGTGACTTCCTACCGATGATGGGAGTTCGAAGCCTTTTGCAGAGCTTCCCGCCAATCTGAAGAATCGGCGTGTGAGCAAGGCGATGGACGAGTTGTTTACTCCTGCCGACGATGCTCATTTGTCCTCCCTTGGAAAGCATGAGATCGATGCCCTTCATGAGAGTTGGGCCGAGGTGAGTCTCTTGATATAGTCCCCTCTTTCTTTTTTTTTTTCTTTTTTTTATGATTTTCTTCTCTCCTTCTAACTAGGCTTTGTTTTTTTTTTTCTTTTCAGTTTTCCATCCGGATGACGGCTTACACACGCCGATGCTACAATGGGGATGCGGTAGAGCAGCTGAGGGATGAGATCGGAAAACTTCAAGAGAAAGAGAAGAGGCACTTTTCGGAGGTGAGTGAACTGAAGAAGGAGCTTCATTGGACCGCGTCTGAGTTGGATCGTGCTAAGAGAAGCATTAAGAATGATGAGGGGGAGCTCCAACAGGCCAGGGATGATCTTGCCAAAGCTAAGGAAGATTCGACGATTCTCACGAGCCAGCGTGATTCCGTTAATCGGGCGTTGAAGGATGTGAAAGCTGAGTTAGAGGTTGTCAAGGGTCGGCTCAAACTTCCGATGCTAGGATTGGTGAGCTTTTGAGCTCGCAGAACCATCTGAAGGAGAAGATCGTCGAAGAGTGGAAGAATTCCGAGGAGGGCGAGGCTCATAATGTTGAGATAGGCCTTGAGGCGACTTCTGTTGTTACTTCAGATACATTGCGTCGAGTTCACCTTGCTTTGGCTGAGTTTGCGCCCAGTGTTGGTTGGGATGAGATACAGGGAAAGTATGATTCTATTTTGGCCAAGGAGCGGGAGGATCTCAGGGCTCAGCTGGTTGCTCAGGACAAGGTTGATGGAGGCGATGGTGGTTCGTCTGACTCTGATTCTGCTAGTACTTCGGGTTCTGATTCGAGCAGCAGTGGTGATGGTGATGCTGGTAGCCATGTTGATGTCATTGACCCTTAGGCGGATGGTTGTTATTTTCTTATGTTGCTTTTGTAGCTTTCTTTTCGTACCTAGTATGATGTAGTCTTTGAAGATTTGGTCCTTCGTAGAGGGGCATTGATATTGAACTAACTTTGATCTTTCGTAGAGAAACTTTGTAATAAACTAAATCTAAGTACTTATGACTCATTTTGGCATAAAACTTTCTTTTGTTTCATTCAATCATAGCCTTACACTTTATTTATTACAATGATGAAATTGCTTATCATTTGGCGACAATGCCCCTATTATGCCCCTATGACATCATTGATACTTAAATACATACCAGACACTTTAGATGTAGAATTTCTTAAGGTTGTCGGCGTTCCATGGTCGAGGAAGTTGCTTGCCTTTAGTGTCGACGAGATTGTAGGTGCCAGGTCGGATAACTTTTGCAATCTTGTAAGGGCCCTCCCAGTTAGGTCCCATTTTCCCGAGGGTGCTTCTTCGGTCAGTTGCCTCAATTTTCCTCAGTACCCAGTCTCCTTCGTTCAATGGCCGAGGACGAACTCTTTTGTTGAAGTACCGAGCAATCTTCTGCTTATAGGCAATGGACTTGAGTAGAGTGTTTCCTCTTGTTTCGGGGAGCAAGTCGAGATTAACCTTTTTTTCGGCTTCATTTTTCTCGTAATCATAGTAAGTGACTCGGGGTGAGGGAATGCCAACTTCGACCGGAAGGACGGCGTCGCTTCCATAGACAAGTGAAAAAGGAGTTTGCCCAGTAGATTCTTTGACAGTGGTTCGAGCCGACCATAAGACACCAGGCAGGTCATCGACCCAAGAACCACTAGATCCCTCGATCATTGTCTTGAGTCCATTCAAGATGATCTTGTTAGCAGATTCTGCCTGGCCATTGCTTTGGGGCCTTGAAACCGACGTGAACCGAGTTTGTATGCCGAAGCGATCACAGTATCCCTTGGTGGCTTTGCTGTCAAACTGTCGACCATTGTATGATATGAGTGTCCGAGGGACTCCAAATCTTGTGATGATATTCCTCAAGATGAATTGTTGCACTTGCTTATCACTTATCTTTGCCAGAGGTTCTGCCTCGATCCATTTAGTGAAGTAGTCGACAACCACGATTAAGAATTTTCTCTGACCGGAGGCTACTGGGAATGGGCCGAGGATGTCCATCCCCCACCCGTCGAAGGGTAAAACAGCTTGAACGGTTGTCAGGTCATTGGCTGGCATCCGAGTGAGATTAGCGAACTCCTGACATCGACCACATCTTTTAACCAAGTCTGTCGCATCCTTTCTTAAAGTTGGCCAATAGAAGCCCGACCGAAGTGCTTTTCCTGCAATGGTTCTTTCCCCTTGGTGGCTCCCGCACGCCCCTTGATGTACTTCTCGGAGTATGTAATTTCCTTCCTTTGGGGTAACACATTTGAGCAAGGGGTGGGTGTATGAAATCTTGTAGAGAGTCTCGTCGTGCCAGAGGAACCAATCCGCTTGTTTCTTAATCAATGCCGCCTCTTTTTCATTGTCGGGGAGCACGATGTCTCTTTTGAACTTTATGTTTTTCTCCATCCAATCTGGACCTCTGTCTAGGCTCATGAATGCCTCGACATTTATGTTAGGCTCTTGGAGCACCTCCCAAATGATTGTCCTAGGCTCCATCCCCTATGTGGAACTTGCTAGTCTTGAAAGGGCATCGGCTTGTTGATTTTCTGATCGGGGAATATGTTGGATGGTGAAATCTTGCAGTTGGTCGATGACTTTCCTTGCCTTTGTAAGGTACATTTTCATGCTGTCTTCTTTAGCCTCGAAATCTCCTTGAATTTGTCCGACAATGAGTTGTGAGTCAGACTTGGCATGCACAGAGATGGCTCCCGCGGCTTGACACATTTGAATTCCGAGGATAAGTGCCTCATATTCTGATTCATTGTTGGAGGCTAGGAATGAGAACTTAACCGCATATTCGAGCCGATCACCGTTGGGAGTTTTGATCAATATGCCTGCTCCACACCCTGTCCCCGTGGCCGACCCGTCAACAAAAAGCTCCCACGACTTTTGGCTTGCCGCATCTTTTTCAGGTGGCCGATTAGTGCATTCGACGATGAAGTCGGCGAGGGCTTGTGCCTTGATAGCCCTCCGTGGCTCGTATTCCAGGCCGAAATTCGAGAGTTGGTTTGCCCATTCAGTCATGCGGTTCGAATGGTTTCGACTTTCAATCACCTTTCTCAGAGGTTGGCTTGTCAGGACCTTGATTGGATGGGCCTGGAAGTAGGGTTTGAGTTTTCGACTGGCCATCACTAGAGCATATACCATTTCTCAATGAGTGGATACTTGGCTTCTGCTCCACGGAATGCGTGGCTGATGAAGTATACTGGGTGTTGTTGTTTCTCTCTTTCGGCGACAAGGACCGCGCTAAGTGCATACTCAGTGATGCCCAAGTACAGGTATAAAGTTTCTCCTGCCAATGGCGAGACCAACTTGGAAATGGTCGAGAGATGCGCTTTCAATTGTTGGAAAGCGGCCTCGGCTTCGGCACTCCAATTAAACCCTGTTCCTTTCAGTACTTTGAAGAAAGCAAGACTTTTATCAGCTGATCGAGACAAGAACCTGCCGAGGGCTGCTATACATCCAGTGAGTCTTTGGACTTCCTTGACTGACCGGGGGGATTTCATGTCGAGGAGCGCCTGTATTTTGTCAGGATTTGCTTCGATTCCCCTTTCGTCCACAAGGAATCCGAGGCACTTCCCACCTTTGACCCCAAACACGCATTTATTTGGATTGAGCTTCATGTTGTGTAGGCGTAGGGTCTTGAGTGTTTATTAGAGGTCGGAAGAGTGCTCTTCAGGGAGTTTTCTCTTGACGATCATGTCATCGACATATACTTCGATGTTCCTCCCAATCTGTTCCCCAAGGATTTTGTTAACTAGCCTCTGGTATGTTGCCCCTGCATTTTTTAGCCCGAAGGGCATCACTTTGTAGCAATATACTCCTTGGCTGGTGATGAAGGCAGTGTGGGCTTGGTCTCTTTCGGACATGGGAATCTGATGATAGCCTGCATTGGCATCCATGAAGCTGAACAGGCCGTGTCCAGCCGTCGAGTCGACGAGCCTGTCAATTTTTGGCAGAGGATAGTCATCTTTGGGGCAAGCTTTATTTAGATCTGTGAAGTCGACGCACATTCGCCAGGTTCCGTTTGGCTTTTTTTACCAATACCACATTAGAGAGCCACTCTGAGTATTGACACTCCCGGATGAACCCTGCCTCCAACAATTTGTGGATTTCCTCGGCAGCAGCTTGGTTGCGTTCTAGGCCTTGATGCCGCAACTTCTGTTTGATTGGTCGATGACCTTCTTTGATGTTCAGTTCGTGTACCCTAATTTGTCGGTCGATGCCCGGCATTTCCTTGACCGAGAAGGCGAACACATCCCTGTATTCTCGCAAAATAGCAATGATTTTGCCTCGCAATTCTTCACCTAGGTTCATTCCAACCCGAACAGTATGGAGCGGATCCTTGTCAAGTACTATCTCCTCATCTTCCTCGGCTGGTCTAGGGCGGGCATAATATTTTGGATCTTCGCCAAGGAATACACCTAGATCGTCAGCCGGAGACTCTTTTTCCTCCACACATCTCTTCTTCAGAGGGGGTTCTGTGTTCGGGATTGAATTTTTCTCATTCTTGAAGCTGTTGTTGTAATATTGTCGAGCAGACCGCTGGTCTCCGTAGAGTTTTCCGACTACCCCGCTGTCCGTTTCATATTGGAGGAGGAGTTGGTAGGTTGAGATGGCAGCCTTGATTTTGTTTAGCAGAGGCCTCCCCACTATTATGTTGTAAGGCAAGGGTGTGTCGACGACCATGAAGTCTATGGGAAGGCTTCTTCCTTTTCCTTTTTCTCCAATACGGACAGGGAGCTTGATCATGCCGACGGGGTATACTGATTGACCACCGAATCCTACGAGAGGTTGGCTGATGTCGACGAGGTCACTTTTCTTGTAACGTAGCCTCTTGAGGCATTCAAGAGTTAGGATGTCAGCCGAGCTTCCACTATCAATCAACACTCTTTTAACTGTTCGGGTGGCTACCTTAATCTCATCAACCAGGGGATCATCATGTGGACCATGGATAATTCGAGAGGTGTCCTCTCGGAATGTTATTGTGGGACATTTGAGGTTTGATGAAGGTGCTTCGACATCGAGGATCTGATGGGTTGGTGCGTGTAAGTGTCTTTTTCTGGCGTTGCCGGTTAGGCCACCAGATGCGAGACCCCCTCCTATCACCCCAACATATCCCTCGATGTGATCACTATGGACATCTGATCCCTTGTTATCTTCCTTCTTGTCAGAGGAGGAGTTCTTCAAATATTTGTTCAACTTTCCTTCGTCGGCCAGTCTGTCCAAGGCCTTTTTCAATTCTCGACAGTCCTTGGTAGTGTGTCCGCACTCTTTGTGGAACTCACACCAGAGGCTCTTGTCTCTTTTGGACGGAGAGGTCCTGATCGGGGTTGGACTTGGCAGCAATGACTTTTCCTTGATGTCAAGGTATATCTCCCTCCTGTTACTATTGTACCGAGGGTCGTTTCCGTTATCAGTCTCTTTGGGCTTCTTTTCTTTTTCTCGTCCAACGACCTCTTTTTTCCTCTTAAGGTCAGTTTCGGCCGACGGATTGCAGATTTCCGCGGATTGGATGTACCTTTGTGCCCGGACCATTGCTTGGGGTAGGGTAGATATTTTCTCGTCGGCCAAGACCCAACGAAATCGGCTTCCTGCCTTTAGCCCGGTCATGAGTGCGGTGAAGGCAACGGAATCTTGCAAGTTTGGTATGTTCAAGGACTCGTCATTGAATCTCTTGATGTACTCCTGAGTCTTCGTTGAACAATCACATTTCGAGCATCGCTTCGGCCATGCCTCTGGGGTGGCGGGGGGAGGCTTCTCGATGTCCGATGTTCCCCTGTGTGTCGAGGAAGATTCAGTAGTAGTTCATGGTCTCTTTCGGACCGAGGAGGGCCTCTCGTAGAGAGCGTGCTTCTGGGGGGCCGGAGGCGTGATCTTGTCTCCCGCTGGGCTAGGACCTCCTCCGATGACCTTGGTTGCCCTCTAGGTCGAGATGGGCCTTCATTACCATCCCGGAGGTTCAACACGGCGGCCCTAAGGCTGCGCTCTAAAGTGTCGTTGAACTATTCAGCCACTCTCCTTAAGTCTTTCTGTGTGACGGGCAAGGGTCCCTCGACTTCTCCATGAGGTTGCGGGTCGCTGGCATGGATCGACTCGAGCACGTGATCGTGTCGAGAAGACAGCACTGGACCATGACGGGACTGATCGTCCACATGTCTGGAGGCCGAGGACCTTCCTTGAGAGGGTGACTGGGTAGGTGAGGGATGTCGAATGGGTGACGGTCCTCGAGCACGTCTGGTGTTCACCGTGGCTTTTTGTTAAGCGTTCCCCACAGACGGCGCCAAACTGTTTCTGCCGGAGAAACTGTGAAATATAATAACTCGGGAATTAACTTAACCGATGACGTATTTGACCGTGATTTCCTTATATCCAACCACCTGTATTACCGTTTTTAGATAGTCTCTGAATGTATCCGAGGAACCTTCGTATTAAAATGAGATATGTTGTTGTTAAGTGAGAAGGGCTAGAGAGATAGTGACTGATTTGCTTTTTTAGGTAATGATTAGATGAAACTTTGTAATGATTACAGCAGAGTATTTATATGATTACACGGGGATAATTATGTAATTATGTCTACTTCTAATGACCAGCTGTCCTCCTTGGTTCCCAAGATTGAAGGGCATTCTTGTCTTTTACACCGAGTTGGGCTGGCCATGTATATGGGCCCAAACAGTTATCTTTGCGCTTGTACCTAAAGATCAATGTATTGCATCAAGCCGTGCAATAAGAGTAAAAATGGGGTCGGGTCGGGCCGGGCCGCAAACGATCCGAGAAAAGGCAAGGCACAATTCTTTTTTTTCGTGTGTGTGAAAAGCAAGGCACAATATAGGTACATGAAGTTGTTGAACGTGCATGAAGTTGTTGGTCGTGCTCATGAAACATTTTTTTGGAAAAAATACGAAGCGGCAACTCGACAAAACACATATTGAGTAAAATTAGGCATAGACATGTCGTGATTTTAATTTTTGGCATGACACAACATGAAGTTAGTGGGCTCGTGGTGAGCAAGGTCTACATAGGCCCAGCTCATAGCACGCGAGCTCGACGAGATACGATCCTACATGACCCACGACTATCTTTACTCCGTCTTACATAGTGGCAGAAACATATTTTTTTAACCATAATGAAAGTTGATATTTGGAAATTAATTGGGAGTTCCAATTGATTTGTCGCGGAAAAACAAGACGAATTTCTAATTCATTGTTGATAAGATGGTTAAGAAGATAACTTCATGGAATTCGGTTTGATTTAATTTCCCGGAATCAGAAGCTCATACTCATAAACTATGTACTCATTGCTATGGCTTCTCGATCATGTCCTGAACTATATGGAATTGCCGCTTTTTGATATCTAATAGAGTAGATTCTATTCTACCACGGTATTTTTGGGTTAACAACGCCAATTCGTGAATGCATTGGATAAGCAGGAAGGAATACATTATCCAATGCACTCTAATCTCATTAGAAGATGGTAAATCGAAGCCGACAAGTTACAAATGGTCTTTGATTAAGTTACATTGGATCCTAATTTTTCCTTCAATCATGTTTAAATTATGTATCCGCACAATTCAGGAATCAACAAAACACAAATTCAGGAATCATTATCGGTTGTGTTTGATAATTGGTTTAATTGCGCGTTTGATGGATGTTATTGTTTTTGGGTCAGATGTTCGAGCTCATCGCTCTTCTTCACTTCTGATGATTTCCCATCTTTTGGTTTTCTCTAGAGGTCTTCAGGGTTCTCATTCACTGGGGCTAATGTGTGTATGGTCATTGATGGAGCATCAACTTCAGAGGCAAACAAAGATTAAATAACGTAATAAAGAACGCAGAGATTTAACGTGGTTCACTAACAATGTGTTAGCTACGTCCATAGGCAGAGGGGGAGGAAAGTTTTATTGGTCTTGAGGAGTAAAGATTACAGAATACAACTAGGTTATGACTTAGAGAGTTCGGAAACTTTTGTACAAGACCGTCTTACAGGAAATACCACTTTAATTGTTTAACTAATTGGTTTTATTTGTTAACTAATTATTTTCACTCCTTACCTAATTGGTTTCAGTGCTTAACTAATTGATTTAATTGCTTAACTTATATAACATCAATGTGGTCTCTTGTGAAAGACCGTCTTATACAAAAGTTTGTATAGAGCGTTTATATATTACTCTCTAGACAGATGCGAAAAAGCCTAGAAAATAGGCCCAAAACAGATAACTCTAGTCCAGAATAACAGATACCGTAAAACGAGATCCCCGTGATGGGGCGTTGCAGTAAGGGGCTTGACCGATTCAAGACATTATTCTAACAGGATCGATTCATTAAAAGGACGAATCAAGTTCACAGTATAGCATACGATTTAGCTGCTAACACTCTAAGCTAGGAAATTTGAATCCAAAAATAGTGCGTTTGAAAAGGAAAGCTCAGATCACGCTTGGACATATTTACACAAGACAAACAAGAATGTAGTATAACAAAAGCCAAGATTTGAAAATGTCATCCAATTTATAACTATATGTAGAAGCTGGCAGTGGCAGTTACATAAAATCTGGTGATAGATAGCCTGCCTGAGGGCCTGGTATGGTATACTGATTACAGAATGAATTCAGAAGAATTTGATAAAGTATGCATTATAATTTATATATTCATCTAATTAGGAGTTTTTATCCAGCCATTGGCGAACGCAATGGCTAGAATGATAAATGGGGTGGACATGCCAAGTATGAAAAAATAAGGAAGTGGAGACGACATTGGATTTTCACCTTCTCTTTCTCCTGGTGTTTGCCAATACCTGCAATTTTATGTATTTTTTGTCAGTTTGATTTCAGACACACTCTTCCAAATGCATATATAGTTACGTTCTACTTCTGCTCATCATCTTTCAACCTGGCTCACACTTCTAACTATTCAATATATGAATTAAGATATGATATATCAACATTGTCGATCATATATCTTATCATCCAGTGTTGCAATCCTCGTAGTGGAATCGAACAATTGCACATCAAGAACCAAGTTATCGTTTGTAACGAACTCAAAACCGAGATTGGAAGTTTGTTAACAACTTAATACGGATTATACTCAATGTTCTTCTCATCACTCAACCTTCATAACAACCAAAGCTTAAACATTCGATCACAAACCGTTACCAGTACAATTTTAGCAATACGACAACTTTTCCGTATATTCAAACATAGAAAACTATTGATTCCGGACTGAATGAGTAAAAAGTATAGTTGGGTAAGACAGAGCTAGGACTCACTGTTCTGGTTCTTGCTCTTTGGTGATAAACTTCCTCTTCCCGTCTTTCTTTAATTCTGCTTCTGCATCTTCTCCGCCTATCAACACAAAATTCCCAGCTCTCAAATTACCCAACATAACACTGATTTCTACTTGAAAAAAAGGGAATAGAGAAAACATTTTAAGAAAAAAGAAATGGTGTACCTAATTTAGCAGAAATTCTGAAATGTGAATGGTTGCAAATCCTTGGAGAATAATGGAAGTGGGGCGATGAAGTTGAGGGTAGTTTCGGTAGACAATGAAGTTTCGTAGTAACATAGGAGGAAGACAAACCAATTTTCGCTGCCATTATTTTAATTTTGTAGAATCTAAAGAATGTGTTTAGGTTCTAATTCTTGATAAAATCGTTACCCAGGATATGGTGGAAATTGCTTGTGACATGGCTGCCTTTCGCCTGGCCAAGAATCTTATCTGCCTACAGGATTTCAAAATGACCTCCCTACCCTCCTTCCTACGGGTTTGGATTTTCTTAAACAAAATTTTAATTGCGTTCTCATCGCCTGATAATCTAAATTGAACTTTACTTATACTTTCTCCGTTCCACAATAGATGCATCATTTCTCATTTGCACATTATTCATCAATCAACTTTGACAACATTTTTTTCACTGTTGTGTAAAAAAAAACATAGTCAGGTGAGATCTTGTTAAATTCGTATAAATGTAAGGATTTCAAATATAAACTTTTTTTAATTTTTACTTATACGCATTTAGAGATATTAATGTTCAAATAAGCGCGTTGGCATATGTGCAATGAGAAATGATGCATCTATTGTGGAACGGATGAATTATTAATTTATTGGAAATTAATGGAACTTAAAGGAAGACAAAGAGAACGGTAGAGTAATGTAATTGTATAATTCTCGCTGATTTGGGATATTCTCATTTATCAATATACAAATAGGGTATAGATTCCTAATTGTTGAGAACACTACTTTACATAATTACACAAATACTCCGAGCGATATCCGTCTATAATGTCATAAGATGTCGAATTTCCGTAAATGTGTCCCTTTATCGAAATTCTCAATCTACCATCTACGTTTGCAATCCTATCAAAAAATAATATTATTTTCTTCCAGATCACCAATAAATCGTCGATTGAATTTCATTCATAACAAAACCTCCAATTCAATTGTCGATATTTCTTATAGTTTAAAAGAAAATCATAATAATCTGGTGCCCAACAATATCCAGTTAACTTAAACCGGAATCAATTTTGGTTCAATTATCAACTTCATTCAACAATTTTATATCAAGTTAAAAAACAAGAAATTAAGTAAGACCTAATTCTACCTAGTTGTTGTCCGCTCTTCATGCCAGTAAAGATGTCGGAGATGTGGAGGCGGCAACAAGACGTTGTGTTGGGCGCCGAGATATTCATGGTCTGGCATGGACGGTGGACGATCACAACCTACATGCACGGTAAGGCGATGCTCCAATATTTTGGTGTTTTTTTGTACTGTTTTCAGATTTTGGTAGAAAAGATGGTAAATTGCAATTCTTGGGTGAGTGAGGAAGGTGGTGGAGTGCCAACGCGAATCGTCGGCTTCTAGGCGGTAAAGAGTGGTATTGGTGCGGGTGGGTGTAGACACCTAAAAAGTGTAGTGTCCTATGCTTGGACTTCATCAAGGTTGTTTATTTTGTCCGACCTTAATCATGTGGGTCTGCACTCAAGAAAAGAGCAAAAAAGTCATTTTATATCTTCGTTAATCATCAAACGATTTTTATAAACATTTTCAACGCACTTTAGGCACGATCTATACCTAAAGCTCTAATGACCAAGGATAAATCCTAATTAAGTCATTATTATTAATATTCTGCAAATCTTCGAATTATCCTCAAAATAATTCCAGTGGTTCGTGTTGTGACTTGACGGCTAGCTCATTTTAACCCTAAAAAACAGTTTTCCTATAATACAATATAGAATAATCCTTCATTTTTACGCCTTTTCCCATTCAAACTTGATGGAGAACTTACATTTCTCTCTCATTTTCAATATTCTTATTGCGTGCTAAAAGTCGCATTAACCATTCCATTAATCGTTCGCCGAATTTAATCACAATTCGTCCCTTACGTAATTGCGCCCTATCGAAAGCTCGTAAATCCTTAAAACCCAAACACTGGTACAAATTCATTTATTTATCACATGATTTTTTGTAGGTTTTAATGCACGAATTTGTGTGTTAATCTATTTTATTTATTGAATTTTGTAGGTAGTAATTAGCACAGAAATTGTGCTTTTAATTGCGTATTTAATTGATATTAATTGAATAAATTAAATTTCTATCACGAAAAGGTCATTCTAAGGCAGTTCGTGCAAGAATCCAGCGCACCTCATGATCACCCGTTTATGGCAGGCCGCGCTGGATCCCATCGCACTGCGTCTGGTACAGGCGCAGCCTCCGCTTATAGGGAAATGCGTCGGAGGCTAGACGGTGGCCTTCACTTGTCCCGAGGCTGAATGTATCTGCTTTTATAAAATAAATGCAAATCCATTTCTTAAATATCTTGCAAGTACGATTAGATAAATTAACTGTGCGATTCACATGCCTAATCGAGTAGTTAATTATATATCTATACTATATATTAAAAGGCGTCTATAAGAATGTATACGTGACACATGATGTTCTACTTATGGGTCGTTCGCTCCATGTAATCTTCATGTATATATAAAAAATTTCAAGCATGGTTGCGCAAGATTTGAAATCCCGACCTTGTGTTTGAATGATCAAAGCTTTTACCCCTAAGCTATTACATGTTTCATGGTATCATTGCAAAAAAAAAAAAATATATAACTAATTAATGTGAATGTTATTAATGTAGTAACTCGGGGCATAGCTCAGGCCCAAAAATTAGTTTGTTTTTACTAACATGTGTTCGTAGGGAGAAATAATTAGGAGCGAGAGTTGCCTGTAGGATCTGGTTGTGGCACGTGAAACTAGCGTTGTGCGCTGGTTCTAGCGTACCACTCTAGACCTGACGCGAACTCTTCTCTTCGTGTTGCTCTTGTTTGTGGCTTAATTTGTGTGAATACTCGATTTTAATTTATTTATTTACGTACATATTTTGTATATACCGAATAAATTTTATTTTATTTTATAGTCGAAGATAATTAATTATGCACGACTTGTAGAACTAATATTAATTGTCTATTTTTAACTCGTTTTATTTTTTAGGGAATATATTATAAACTCTGCTTTTATTTATTAATATGTACTAACCATCGTTTTGTAGGTTGTATTTAATTTAATTATCATCTTGTTATATTATCTTGTTGCTTCATTCTTTATGTGCATAATCACCCTTATTATTCCTAATTAAAGACTTGTTAAATGCAATCACGATTAATACATAAGATAAGCGCGCTTTGAATTGGTTTATATGTTTTTTTTTAATTGAATTATAAATTAAAATGCTCACCATATATTAATTATATTTATATGTTACAACTTTGTTCTTTTAAATCACGACTTTAATTAATGTTTGTAGGCTATGTTGTTCTAATTTCCAATTATTATACGAATCGGATCATAATAGAGACCGAAAGTGGGTGGGTTGATACAATATCGACCCATAACCTTGTTTTTGTATCCATCGATCTTTGGTTAATGACCATTTGAAAGTCAAGTTCTCCTAGAATTTGATAGAAGCCCTTGTGTAGATATGTCCCTAAATATCCTTTTGAATTCCACATAAGGGTTTATAGATATCCCACAAAGATTCATTGGTGACTCTCTACTTTGGCCCATTCGTTGACTCATTCGTAGATAAGTCAAACCTGCATTCCCTTAGTCAAATCCGCCCTTCCAAAGGTGTCCAACGAAGATTAGGCTTCATGGGGTAAGGCCGTGAGAAAGTGAAGGAAATAATGCCCTTGGTCCAAGTATGCATTCTATGTTAAAGTCTAATAAATGCGGTTCAGTATTAATTAACAAGTTAATAATTCAGTGAGATCAAGTGAGCTGAATGCCTAGCTAGAGGCCGCTTCAGTTCAAGTGGAATTAATGATATTAATCCACAGCTTACTCTTGACTGAACCCGTAGGGTCACACAAATAGTACGTAAACGGATCAAGTATTTAATGGCATTAAATACTCCATCTATGAATATTCGGAACCGACGGATCTTGGTTTCAGTGGGAGCTAAGATCGTCACAGGCAAGAAATGAATACTCCGGAAACGATGATATTGCCGGAAACAGAAATATGGATCGTATCGGAAATATAAATATTATCCAAGTCGTAGATGTTGCCGGAAACGGAAACATGGTACGTATCGGAAAATATTATCGGAAATGGAAATATTGCCAGAATCGGAAATATTGCCGGAAACGGAAATATTGTCAGAATCGGAAATATTACCGGAATCGGAAAATAATTCCGGAAACGGAAATATTAAATATTTGTTCGAAACGGAAATTAATTCCGGAATCGGAAATATTAAATATTGTTCGTATCGGAAATGAATTCCAGAACCGGAAAATTTAATCGGAAGCGCATCGTACGAATAAGCATCGGACGAGGCCTGCCGGACGAGGCCCAGCACGAAGCCAGGCCATCGCCCAGCAAGCCAAGCGCGCCGCACAAACAGCCACGCCAGGCCCAGCGCAAGGCCAGGCCCAGCAGGCTGCGCAGCGCGCACAGCGCGCACAGCACGCGCAGCGCGCAGCGCGCGCGGGCGCTGCGTGGGCTGCTGCTCGCGCGCACGCATGGTGCCCATCGTGGAAGCCGTGCGTGTGTGTGCAAGTGTTTGTGTTCGTGCACGTTTCCTAAAACATGCAGAGTTCGGTTAATGATTAAATTCCTAATTCTATTTGATAAATTAATTAAATTAGAGTTCTTGTAGGATTCTAGGTTTAATTAATTTGTATCTGAATAGGATTTCGATTCCTTTTCCATACCCCTATAAATATGAGGCTAGGGCTCACAATTTATAAGAAGTTTAAAAAGTATTCAAAAGTGAGTTTTTTTTTGAGAGAAAATTAAAACACACATCTTGCTCATAAAAGTGCCGAAATTTTCTAGTACCTTAAGGGCGATTCTAGTTGGTCAATCTTAAGGCGGATCCGGACGTGCTGTGGACTATCTACGGAGGGACGACACTTGGAGTCCTAAAGACTTGTTCTTGTTCGGTTCGGGCGCAGCTAGGGAGGGCACGCAACAAAGAGTATGCATCTAAATTATGCTATATGATTATGTGTAAATAATATGTTGTCCTGGGTTAATGGTTGTTTCCGCATGATCTATGTAATGTCATATGTATCATAACCTAACAGTGGTATCACGAGCCCCTTATTATTTTCATAATCTAAATTGCATGAACATGGTTAAATATTACAAATTTGCAAGAATTAAAAGGGGTGATTAATTTTCGTAATTGTTAATTAATTGCAAATTGCGTTTATTTAATTATACGTACGCAGTTTTTCGGCAGTTTCTTCGTTACTCATCCGAATTGAGTGATTTTTGTGTCAATTCCGCATGTAAAAGTCATTCTAAAATTTTGATTAATTTGTCAATTCCGCCGAACCCAGAATTCTCAAATTCGAAGCCTAACTATGACTTTTCGAAGGTTTTAGTTTTTCGAATGCAAAATTTCGTAAATTTAAGATGTTAAATTAAATATTTGCGATTCTTGTTGATAAATCTTGAATTTTTGATTGACCTACTGCATATGTTTAACAAGTTTTAATGCCTAGTCTTGTTAATTATGCAATCTAATTTGTAATTATGATTAATTTGTTGAAAATTAGAATAATTTAGAATTAATTTGATTTTCATAATTAATTGTAATTTAATTAGAAACCTATGATTAAAAACCACCATAAAAATTGTAAATTTATGATAAATTTTAAATTTTTATGACCTAGACTTGAATCCATAACAATCGGAAATCAATTGGATAATAAATTTTCGATTTTTCGCCCTAAAATTATGAAATTAATATTATTTATTAATTTGTCATTAATTTTAAATATAAATTTTAAATTTTTATGCGATTCGTTCATAAAACTTGCACGCACGAAGCAATGGACGCTTCGTGTTACCCTTAAGGGGTGTTGTATAATGCGGGCATGCGACGACGAGCAAGGGAGCTCGTCGCCCGTGCGGCACGAATGCAATGAGCAAGGGCGTAGTGCACGAGCACAAGGCAGCAGCCCTGCCTTGTGTCGTATGCCACGAGCAATGGACGAATGGGCATGGGCGAAGGGCGAGCCAAGGCAGTCGCGTGTGGGCAGCAAGCAAGCTGCGCCACAAAGCGCGCTGCCTCGCACAAGAGCGCGCAGCTTCGCGCGCAGCGAGCGCAAGCTCGCGTGCCACGAGCGCTGCGCCCAGCATTGCTCGCGCGCACAGCCAGCATTGCTCGCGCGCACAGCGAGCGATGTCGCCCGCCCAGCGAGCGATGTCGCGCGCCCAGCGAGCGATGGCCCGCGCGCCCAGCGAGCGATGTCGCGCGCCCAGCGAGCGATGTCGCGCGCGCACTGCGAGTGATAGCTCGCGTGCGATGAGCGCTGGCGCGCGCAGCGAGCACCAATGCGTGCGGAGGCTTGCGATGGGGATGCAGCAGCTATGCGACGAGCGCATGGGCTGCGCGCACATGGCCAGCAATGGCTGTGTGCGTGCGGCCCATGGGCGTGCAACGCGTAGGGTGTTTGCGTTACGATTAAAGATCGTTTTGAATGTTTAACTTGAAAATTTCAGTTCACGTAATTTTAATTAATTTTAAAATTAATAATTTAAATTATTTTCTTGGATTTTAATTTTGAATATTGTAATTATAATAAATTTTATTTATTCTAATTATTTTACTAAAATTAAAATCATGAATTAATTTAAATACGACTGAAATTAAATTAAACTTTTGGATTCAACTATAAATTGATATGAGCTTTAAATTTTAATTAAATTTGTATGTTTCCGGTTGGACTAGAAATACATTTTTATGTTTAAAATTAGTAAAGCATATAAATTTATTGGTTTAAGTGGGAGCGCTTTTTAGTCATAAACTCTTGATTAGGTCTACAAATCCTTAAGGTTAAAACAACTTGATTAGAATTAATAAGGACTGAATAATTGGTAGATTATTGGTGCCCTTGATTAATTACTGCAAATATTTACGTGATGCATAATGTGTTTTACTAACCAGCTAAGTGGGCCATTCATGATAATGAATGGGTGAATGGTATATATTGTATATGTACTGTTTTGCAGGTTATGAAGTGACTAGTATGGCCCAAATAGGATAGAAAATATGGTCTGCGTACCATTAATTTGAATGTAATTGGTCTAAAGTACCAAAGTTATTTTTCAATTCAAATATGGTCTGCGTACCATCAAATAGTTGTAATTAGTTATAGCTTATCCTATTTGAAGAAAATGGTGCCTCCCACGGAGATTTTCAAGACGGACTTTGAAGTTAAAGCTTCAAGATGAAGTCGGGCCATACTAGATCACAAATATCTTATGCATGTTTTAAGTTATTTATTGCTTTTAAATATGTCTTAAAATGCATGAGATCAAAAGCTTGATTATGTTGCATGATTAAGGATTTTAGTTCACTTAAAATCTAACCAACATAGTAAGAGCCTTAAGTTCCAAACTTAAAAATTGAGTTAAAAGGTGCCATGCCAAAATATACACTTGCTTGGATATCCTTTACATCAATCTAGTAATAGTTTTCGCTCAGCGAGGTGTTACTTATTGGTCCTAAAGGGGCAAGGTACACAAATAATTGTGAGTACATGTTAGTTTTGGTGAAACTCAACGATATAAGTAAGGAGTCCTTTTATGTCGTGGCAAAATCGATAGGTTTACCTAATAAGTTCTTAGACGTACCTATCAACCAAGAATAGTTTCTAGACTATTAGCAAAAGGCTTTTGCTTACCTAAGATGTTTTAGGATTAAGTCGACAAACTGTGCTTAGTTCTTCAATGATTTTAGGATCTTGGAATCATTTTATTCACACCTGCCGGAACAATAAATTCGAATAAAATGCTAATAACTTGTTTGAATTGCATGGTTGCTTTAATTTCAAGTTATTATTCATGATAAATGTTTAGACTTTGCATGCTTCAATGTATGTTTTAATTATTGTTTATAATTAAATATCTTGCACTGCAATAAATCCTTTTAGAAAGGTAACAGTAAATTTCCTCGATTGGTAGTGAATCCAAGAACGATTCACGGAAATGAGAGAAAGTGAGCAATTTAAAATGTACGTTTCTTATAGCGACTTTTATGGTTGTTTTCGAACGTCAAAATCGAATGGCAAACCAATTGGTGCTTGTGAATTCAAAATACACTGTAGTTTTGAGATCATAAAGCATTGAGTTTAATACGCTCAGCTTTACCAATGGTTAACAACCTAATATCTTTGTCCATTTAATTCTCGAATGAGTCTAGTCCCTAGACATTCGAATAGATCGATGCTTAGAGAACTTTAGAAGCTTCTGGTAAGATCATCTAGTTGAAACAAAATATTCAACATAAATTAAAATGGTAAAGAACCTTGTTGGTGACATTGGACATGTCTAACAAAGTATAAAAGTCAACACTAAAGAATTCAATTCTTAAGACTATAAGAAAAGGTACAAGAAATAGGAAAACGAGGAACAAATGAAAGGAATTTACGATTTCGTTTCTACCTATAAGTTTATGTTTAAAGAGAAGTGACCTAGCAATCAAACTTCCTTGGTATCATATACCGCTTGAGGTTCTTACTTCGATAATAACTCAAACAATGGAAGCTAGGATACACTAATGACCTACAAGTGGGAAATGAAGCATGGCAATGCTACATTAGTTGTAGGGTCATCTAGTTTGTTTTAAGTCCTTTCAAAGGCTGGAACTAAATGGCTATTTTGTTCCATAATCAGCATACCTAAATTTCTGCTTCAAAGACAGAAAGACTCACATTCAGAAGAACAAAAACAATGCTTGTTTGTTTGTTTATTTGAATGAAATGGTCAATTACAGGTTGAGTCAATATGCTTGATTAAAACAAACAACTCTTTAAAGAACTTTACTAGGTTCAAATCAAACCCTTGATTTGAGTTCCATTAATCTTTGGCATTGTTGCTTAGACCATATCAACAAGTTAACATTCATAAGCTCTATTTTGATGGACCTTTTGAAAGTTGGTTGATTTCTATATCAACTTAAGACAAGCTAGTCTTACTTGTTGAAAGTAACAAAGAATATGAACTATTGTTAGAACGCCTAGATGATAGAGTTCAAAGCTAAAGAAAGGTTTTATGACTTTATTATTTCACACAGATTTGAGTGAATATAGGTTTATTTACTCAAATGTGATATAAGTTGAATCTGTTTGGCTAGTTCAAAGATTCAGAAGTATAAAAAGCAAGAAATCATAAAGATCTAGGTTAGATCATGTTGATGATTACTTAAGACCAAATATGATCATCAATGATTGTGTGTTGTAATTTCACAATCTAGCTCCATAAGATATGGCATATCTACGTTGGAATGATCGAAGTCAATTAATACTTGATTCGATCAATGATGAATCATAAAGACTTTTCCTATAATTTCTAAAACAAAATGCTCAACTACCACCAAACTAAACCAAATTCGTCAATGCTATTGAAAAGTAATTTCAGAATATCTTTTCAAAATATATCTAGAGAGTTGCAAAACTCAGTGGGAGCTTAGTGTTTGTCATTCGACAAACTAAGGCTCAAGTATAGATATATGTTTCATTATGATGAAACACAAGGGTATTGTTTCTACCACAAATTTTTGAGAACATAATGTTTGTTTGCTCGAAATAATGTCCTTTTTGGAAATTCGTTTCCAAAATGACAAGTGGGAGAAAATAGACCTCGAAAGTTTTCGAGGCGAACAACAAACATAAACGGACATTCCGGAGGCTTTTCGAAGTGCTTCAGAAAATCCGAACTTATTCTTTAAGGACTTTAGAAGTGGCTTTAAAGAATAGACATCTCTTAGAAGACTTTACAAGTGCTTCAAGGAGAACAGAATATTCAAAGGACTTTCAAGTGGCTATTGATATTCTATTGTTTGATGTTCTATACCCTAGTAGGCATAGAGTTCAAGTCACTGGAACTATGAGATTCTTCTATTAGATAGTGAAGAAACATGGAGTTCAGGTCATTGAAGATATGCGATTCTTCCATTAGATAGTGAAGAAACCTACAACTTGCAGTCAAACTATTATCATGTAGATTAATGAGTTTGTGACTTGTAAGAAAGCTATGACGAAACCTAGATTCCCTAAAATGGTTAGAGGCCATATATAGACTCAAATGTTTTAAATGGTTAGAGGCCATAAAACATACTCAATGTTTTGATGACAAAATTGAAATTTTGTTGATTTGCAAGAATAGTTTCACACCTATTGATTGCAAAGTTTGAAAACCATCAAACATGAAATTGTGTTCACACACAAAGCTAGATTAGTTGCTAAAGGTTACAAGCAAATTCACGATGTGGATTGTGTTGAAACCTCATGCATAATCGTAATGCTCAAGTCTATAATTCAAGCAATGATTGCATATTGGTACATATAGCAATTGGATGACAAAACGTATTCCTCAATCAAATGTTGGAATAAACTATGTACATGGTATGTCATAGGAATTGTGGATCCAAATAAATGCTTGAAAGAAAAGCTAGTTTATAAAATCTAAGTACAGATTTAAGCAAGCAATTGGGAATTAGAAATGTATTTTAGTGAAGCTAATAAGTATTTTAGTTTCATAAAATGTACATGATTTTTATAGATATATAAGAAGTTTAGTGGGAGTACGTAAAACTTAATTGGTCCTGTGTGTATCACACACATATCTCTCTATTGTGAAATAACATTCAAATGGTAATGACTTAGATTTGAAATTATTCATCAATGATGGACCATGGCGAAACTTAGTACATACTGGGTATTAAGATCTATTTACAAAGATCTTATGATATTGTTTTGGATTAAGTAATGGCATTTACTAAATCAAACACGAAAGTCTCCATTGGAGATATTCGACCCATGTGAATAAATCTAAGTAAAGGATGTTTGAACTATGTATAAGCATTTACTAAGTTAAACATCAAAGAATCTAAGTAAGATTCTTAAACCTATATTATATGTCAAAGAATTTAGCTGGATTTAGTATCTACTGAAACTAGATGAGCTAAAGTTACAAGAATAGAATTCAATTGGGAATTATTCTGCAAAAGAATTTATCATGTATGATATAATATGAGGATCGCCAAAAACGTATCGTATGACTTTAGCCATGACGAACATATACCAATCTCTATTGATCTAAGTAAAGATCAACTAGATTGAGATCAAGAATACTTATGGTACTTGAAAAGGTACATAGGAATAGTTCTTGATTCAAGGAAATAAAGATATGCTAAATATTGATGCTACACGCATAAACACTGGCAAAGGATCAAGCAAGACCCTTTGGAGTTAACCATTGATAAGGACGAGCTATAGAGCATCGTGTTTTGAAATGGCAACATGGATTGGAGACCATGAGTTGTTGCGTGGGAAATTAAAATAATAATTTCTATGTTCTAAGATATAGTTGGAGAGTCTTCCACATATCTATGAACTGCTTTGTAATCCCCCGTAATTTTATATATTTTGTTTATATATTTTAACGTATATTAATACATTTAAATATAATTTACGGATTTCGGAAATGAATGTGTAATTAAAATATAATTATTTTATTTCATTTTGAATAATTTTAATGATTTATGAAATCAAAATGTATTTTTGAATTTTACGTTAAAACGAATTCGAATTTCGAAATCACGTTCGATTGAAATTAGCAAGCAACCCTAACCATTTCGGATTCAATAACCTAAACCCTACTCCTAGCCCAATTGGGTAAAAGCCCAAACCAATAAAAATACTCCCTCCCCTTTTCTAATGCACGTGAACCCAAAGAAACACAAAAAAAAACCCTCCTCTTGCTCCTTCACTGTTCACGTAACAAGCACCAAACCCTCAACACCCTCCTCCTTGCTGCCGCTGCTCACGCCGCCGGACCCACCAGCACGTCACCGGCATCCCGTCGCCACTGGTAACGCTCACCTTCTCTCTTGTCGTTCTCTTTCTCTTGTTCGTTTTCTTGATCTCCTCCTCAACCGGTTCTTGTTCTCGCACAGCACCACCACCACGCTGAGCGCTCGTGGTTCGGCAATAACCGCCGTCCTCGTCGTCCACCCTTGCACGGTAGATTCCTCCTCCTTATTTCCGTTCTCCCGTCGTGTTTTCCTTTCTTTCGTTTCCTTTTCATGGCTCTCAAACCATGCCTTGATTGTTTTGCCAGCAACACCACCTCGCCGCACCGCCGCGTGCCGCCCAGCCTTCCTCGCCGCACCGCCGCGTGCCGCCCAGCCTTCCTCGTCGCCGGCAGTTCTCCCCCTTCCCTTATTCGGTTAAACCCTTAAACCCTAGACTAATTGAATGTCTTAATTGTATATATTTTTAGCTTAAATTATGATTCTTGAATTTAGATTATAAGTCTCATGGTTTAATTTGCAAATTTCAGATTTTTACACGTGCGTAATTGAATTATTAATTTTCAGATTCGTATATTATAATTTAAACAATATTATTTTATTTTCAGATTATATAAATGCATTGAAATATTAGTTTTTTGATTGATTAAAGTATGAAATTCAAGGTTTTTATGATTGTAAATCATGGTAGGTCGAGTATGGATTATTAAATTTGTTGTTTCAATGTACTAGGGACGTAGATTAACCATGGTGAAGCTTTTAAATGAATCTATAGTGCGGAAAATTTAAAGTACGATGTTTGCAAAAGTTTTCAACGAATTTCAATAACTAATTCAACAATTATGATTCTAGGAAATCAAATGTTTAAGTTTTGATATTGGGGAAAGTTCTAAATATGCTTAGGATGCAATTAGAATGCTTTATTATGGTTGTCAATGATCAGAAATTGATTGAGATTATTTATTGGTTGTTTTAGGCGGAGAATTCTCTTTAGGCGACTTTTGAAAGTGTTAAAGTGGCCTATCAGTTTGTTTACACAAGGTACGTACATACCTGTGTGCTTGGAATGTGTGCTAATTGTTGAAACCATGTGTATTATTGATGAACCTGGTTATGTTAATGTTGTTGATGAACTTAGTCGGGTTGAAACTGCATGTTTGATACTGTTGGATGAACATATTAAACCTTTATTGCATTTTGAGGATTATAACATGTTAGTATGGAAGATTGATGCAAACATGTTTGATTGGGAACACTAGATTGTTTAGTATATAATTCAGATCAGTTAATTGTTGTTCCCTTTTTAGCTTTTCACTACTTTATGAGGGCGGAGGACCTCATTTAGTAAGTTGAAACCTTATACCCATATTCAGGGGTTAATTAGTATTAAAGAAAAGATTGGAGTTAATTGGAATGAGTCTTGTTAGATGCCTTTGTGATCACTTACTCAATTCCAAGATAAAAACAGTTATAAATAAATGTGAGTTGCATGCCTTATGTGATTGTTGAGTCATAACAGGGTGTCAATTTGTAAATCATGTAAAGTGAAACTGAGTAGCAATAGCTTTAGACTGTGCACGTCTAAAGTGACGGACAAACAGGAGTTGGGGTTCATGGTGGTAGCCCATGGCCTTTCATTCGGACCGGATTGATCACCGCGTCCTATTTTCAGTCAAACGTTCCTCGATATCGCAGGTCACTGAGGTTACGGAGTCGCGCCCGTACCTCGCCTAGCTAGAAAACTCGGTCCATTGCCTATTTAAATTAAAATAATGTTATTGTTATAAAAAGTCTAGTCCAGTCTAGCTTAGTCTAGTTAGGTATGGTCGTTAGATTATCATGCTTTGTTTGCCCTTACTTATACTTAGTAGTATCATGTTAGGGTTGTTGGTTTGATAGTATCATGCTAGGATTGTTGTTGTTTTAGTATGTAGTACTCAGCTTTGCTGATTACGTGCTTTGTTTGTGTGTGTTGATCATGGCTATGCCTTATTGATCCTGTGATGACCCATCTCTGGTGAGCAGTCTCTAAGGATCAATAAGCGTTGCCCATCTACAGGTTTGAAGATGATGCATCATTGGGATCGGGATTAGAGAGCTTGTAGTTCTATTCGGTTAATTAAGTGATTTAATTTGTTAACTTGGATTTGAAATTTGTCGTACTATTCGTATTTCCTTAATTCAGTTAATCGGTTTGGACCTAATATGTAATAGCTTATTTATGAACCTAAAAGTTAGTTTATGTTTTCCGCTGCAAAATTCTGAATAAGCCGTAACGTTTTCACACGGGCGATAATACTTTGATAATTCCCTACAGTTATATTTAAAAAGGGGTTATTTTAGAAAATGGGAATTGTCGGGGTGTTACAAAGTGGTATTTTTGAGCTAAAGGTTTTTACTGACATTTCGTGTCTACCTTTTATATCTTAGGCGCCTAACCAACTAATTAGTTATGTAAAAGTAATTTCACACTAGTGAATAAATTTAAAGTTATTAGCTAGAAATGTTTGAATTTATTTTAATATTGACTCTTGAATCGTGCTTTGAAATACGTTTTTATGCGAATAAATGTATTTCGATTCTTTTGAAATTTAAATTAATATTTCAAAAAAAAAAAAAAAAAAAAAAAAAAAAAAAAAAAAAAAACAAAAAAAAAAAAAAAAAAAAATTTTTACTGCTGCTGCTGCTACAGTACCGTAAAAAAAAAAAAAAAAAAAAAAAAAAAAAAAAAAAAAAAAAAAAAAAAATTATTTAATTATTTATCGTTTAATAATTATTCTTTTAATCAATCTAATTCTTATAAATCATTCTTGTTTATCCTTTTATACTTCAATGTTTCATATACTATGATTATTTTGAGAGTTGGGTAGTATAGGAAAAGGCATATAGAATAGAAGCATTGTGCATGCATTATGTCAACATGATTGTAATTTCTCTACCTGCTAACTGTCGTGTCTTCCCTATGCATTGCGATTGATATATATATTCTTACTTATTGTGTGTTGTGGGATCATACGGTAAGTGAGAGTACTAATTACTAACATAGAAACTATGTTTAATTGTTATAGATCACTAATCATGTCTGGCATACAAGGAAATAGAATAGGGAGCAATTCTAACCCTATTGTTCTAAGCGATGATGAAAATGAAATGGATTACGAGTCTGACATTAACAGTTACACCAGCCATGAACTTGTTTTGCGTCGAGTTTTAAGAGCAGGAGAACCTGATAGTGATGATGAAGCCCTTCGTGAATTTGATCGTGCTAGAGGGCAAACTAGAGTCGATATTTATCAAGCTGTTTTGAGACCTGAAAGCGATTCGGAGCCTGAGTTTGAGCATGAATTTGGGTTTGAGTTCGAACAAGAATTTGAGTTTGAATTCGAACATGAATTGGAGGTTGAACCTGAGTTTGAGTTTGAGCCCGAACATGAACCTGAACCTGAGCCTGAGCCTGAGGAAGCTAATCATCAACTTCAAGGTCTACGAAGATCCTCTAGGCCAAGAAAAGAAGCTTATTATTTTGATATGGATGACGATGATGAACTTAAATATGAGTTATTCACCCTAGAAGGTTATAGCGAATCAAAGGACAAGTCTGATGACGTTTCCCTTTAGCTTTGCTTACATATTTAGTTGTGTGTGAGAAAAATGTTGGTCAATCCGCCCAACCATAGTTTATGTTTATATCGTAGAACCTTTTTACTTTATTTTGAGAACAGGTGTGTGTTAATATTTAGGATTGTTATTGACATTCTTCTGAGGAATAAAAGCTAGATGATTGACTATCTAAAAGATCAGAGTTTTACGGGCACGCAAGGGGAATGTTTTCTTTTTTATTCTAACTTATTATTCGTGATGATTGAAGTCATTCCTTGTCTCTCAGTTGAATGTTTTGCATGATTGTTCATTTCGTGTGCATTTTGAATGTTAATGTGATATTGCATTGCTAGAGGATAATGTAAGTAAAGTTTTGAACCTGAATTAGAGCATATAAATTTCAGGTCGCGCTCTAGGATGGCCAATAATAGTGACCTAGCTGCTGCTATTCGCCTCTTGGCGGAAAAACTAACCCAGGAAAGAACTGAGCGTCCCGATTCTGCAGGGGACATGTTTGAAAGGCTTGCGAAAGTTAAGCCACCATACTTTAAGGGGCAGGCAGACCCCACCTTCCTTGAAAACTGGATCAGGGAATTTGAGAAACTATTTGGGGCGGTAAACTGTCCTGAGCATATGAAAGTAGGCCAAGCTGTCCTCTACCTGAAAGATGAGGCCGACCTTTGGTGGAGGGAAAATGGCACTAGACTAAGCGCTGCTGAGGGATTCAATTGGGATTCTTTTATTGTTGCCTTGAGGGGGAAGTTCTATCCTCCTTTTATGAGGAAGCAGAAAGCCCAGGAATTTATCAACCTTAGGATGGGGAATATGACCATCGCTGAATACTACAGTAAGTTTATAGCTTTGTCGAGGTTTGCACCTGAGGTGGTAGCTACTGAGGAACTAAAGGCTCAGAGGTTTGAACAGGGGTTAACCGATGAAATCCAACTGGGATTAGGCGGGGAAACCTTTACGTCCTTAGACATTGTGTATGGGAGAGCTGCCCATATTTATGGCCTGCAGACCAGGAGGGACAAAAAGAACATTGTTGTTGGGGATAAAAGGAAAGAGTTTAATGCTGGGGGAAGTCAGGGGAACTTCAAAAGGAATAGAAATGGAAATGGGGATGGTAATGGTAATGGCAACTTTCAGGGAAGGAATAACCAGGGGAATAACTACACCAACAAAAACCAGCCTAACAGAGTGCATCACTGTAAGATGTGCAACAACAATCACCCTGGGAAGGACTGTAAGGGGGAATTGGTGACTTGCAACTACTGTCGTAAGAAGGGGCATAGAGAGTATGAGTGCTTTACAAAGCAGAAGAGAGAGCAGAATGGTAGTGGGAGTAGTAACCAAGGGAAACCAGGGTTTAACCATTCGGGGAACCAAGGTTCGAAGCCTGCTGGGGCACCAAACAACCAGGGAAACCAAAACAAACCTGCCAATGGAAACAACAATAACATCAAGGCTCCCGGAAAGCTGTTCGTAATGAGTAGAAATGAAGCTGAACGTTCTGCAGACGTAGTTTCGGGTACTTTCTCTATCAACTCCTTACCTGTTAAAACATTGTTTGATTCAGGGGCAACATATTCTTTTATTTCGACCTCTATTGTTAAAAATTTGAAGTTAGTAGATTTTGAGGCAATTGATTCACCTGTTAGTATGCCTAATGGTGCAACAATAAGGTGTACGAAATTATTTAAGAACTTGCCTTTGAAAATAAAAGATTGCACTTTTCCATCTAATTTGATAGAATTTAGTTTGGGGGACCTAGATGTGATTCTGGGGATGGATTGGCTAAGCTTATACAAGGCCAGGATAGACTGCGAGATTCAGAAAGTAAGCCTAAAGAACCCTACTGGGAAATCAATATCATATAGACGTTTTGGGAAGTCTGGGAACTTTGGGGTGATCTCCGCATTACAAGTGAGGAAACTGGTCAATAAAGGGTGTGAACTATTTTTCTGTAGTGTCCAAGATGTGAGTAAGAAAGTTGGGGTAGAGATAGGGGATGTCCCAATCGTAAGAGAATTTGTAGATGTATTTCCGGATGAGATTCCGGGTATGCCACCGGCTAGAACCCTTGAATTTACCATAGAGTTAAATCCCGGAACTGCACCTATATCCAAAGCACCTTATAGGATGGCACCCCCAGAAATGAGTGAGTTAAAAATACAATTGCAGGACTTGTTCGACAAGGGGTACATTAGGCCTAGTGCATCACCGTGGGGAGCTCCAGTATTGTTTGTCAAAAAGAAAGATGGGAGTATGCGGCTATGTATTGATTATAGGGAGTTGAACAACGTAACAATCAAAAACAAATATCCTTTGCCTAGGATAGATGACCTGTTTGACCAGTTGAGCGGGGCAAGTGTATTCTCAAAGATTGATTTGCGTTCGGGATATCACCAATTGAGGGTAGCTGAAAAAGACATTCCTAAGACTGCATTTAGGACTCGTTATGGTCATTACGAGTTTACAGTAATGTCTTTTGGGTTAACCAATGCACCCGCCATCTTTATGGATCTGATGAATAGGATTTTCCATGAGTTCCTAGATAAGTTTGTGGTGGTATTCATTGATGATATTCTGATCTATTCGAGGAGTGAAAAGGAACACGATGATCATTTGAGGGTTATCTTGGAGACGCTTAGGAAGAACCAGTTGTATGCAAAGTTCTCTAAGTGTGAATTCCGCCTGGAAAAGGTAGCATTTTTGGGACATTATGTGTCAAAGGAAGGAGTCTCTGTGGATCCTGCCAAGATTCAAGCTGTGAGTGAGTGGCCTACCCCGAAGAATGTGTCTGATATTCGGAGTTTCTTAGGTCTAGCTGGGTATTATAGGAGATTTGTGAGAGATTTCTCAAAGATAGCAAGACCCATAACCAACTTGATGAAGAAAGAATCAAAATTTGAGTGGAGCGAAAAATGTGAGGAAGCCTTCCAAACTCTCAAAGAGCGTTTAACCTCAGCACCTGTTTTAACCTTGCCTGATGGGAATGAAGGGTTTGAGGTGTATAGTGATGCGTCGAAGAATGGGTTGGGGTGTGTATTACAGCAAAATGGGAAGGTGATTGCGTATGCGTCGCGTCAATTAAAACCATATGAGGCTAATTACCCTACCCACGATCTAGAGCTAGCTGCGATTGTTTTCGCTTTGAAAATTTGGAGACATTACCTCTATGGGGCAACATGTAAGATCTTCACAGACCACAAAAGCCTAAAATACATTTTCACCCAGAAAGATCTCAACATGAGACAAAGAAGATGGTTAGAGTTGATCAAAGACTATGATTTGAACATCCAGTACCATGAGGGGAAAGCAAACGTAGTTGCCGATGCATTGAGTAGAAAATCTAGCCATAGTATGAATGTCTTGGTAGTGCCTGAAGAGTTGTGTCGAGACATGCAGAGACTTAGCCTGGAAATAGTAAACCCTGGGGAAACCAAAGCAAAACTGAGCGCATTATCATTGGGGTTGTCTATATTCGAGGAGATTAGAGAAAGTCAAGCCGGGGATGAGTGCCTAGAGAGAATCAAAGAAAAGATGGGTCAAGGGAAAGAAGTAGATTTCAAGATTCATGAGGATGGTAGTTTGAGGTTCAAAGGGAGATGGTGTGTACCACAGAAGTGTGAAGAACTCAAGAGACGTCTTATGGATGAGGGGCATAATACTCCATATTCTGTGCACCCTGGGGGTGACAAATTGTACAAAGACCTGAAACAAATCTATTGGTGGCCTAATATGAAACGGGAAGTTGCTGAGTTTGTGTCTAGATGCCTAACCTGTCAGAAAGTAAAAATAGACCACAAAAGACCCATGGGGAAAGTTCAACCTTTAGAAGTGCCTGGATGGAAGTGGGATTCCATTTCTATGGATTTTGTTACTGCCTTGCCTAGATCAAAGAACGGAAATGATACCATTTGGGTGATTGTGGATCGTCTAACAAAATCAGCCGTGTTTATTCCGATTAAAGAGACTTGGAAAAAGAAACAGCTTGCAAGGACATACATTAAGCATGTAGTGAGGTTGCATGGGGTCCCAACCGATATTATCTCAGACCGTGATTCAAGATTCCTCTCGAAATTTTGGCAAAAAGTCCAGTTGAACCTTGGGACAACTTTGAAAATGAGCACTGCTTTCCACCCTGCAACCGATGGTCAGACTGAGAGAACTAACCAAACTATGGAAGATATGTTGAGGGCTTGTGCAATTGACTTTAAGGGTAGTTGGGAAGACCATCTAGACTTGATCGAATTTTCATACAACAATAGCTACCACGCAAGCATTAAGATGGCACCTTTTGAGGCACTATATGGGAGAAAATGTAGAAGTCCCACCTGCTGGAATGATTTCAGTGAAAATATAGTCTTGGGAACGGAATTCATTGAAGAAACTGTCAAGAATGTGAAAATAATTCAGGCTAGAATTCAAGCTGCCCAGGATAGGCAAAAGAGTTATGCTGATTTGAAAAGAAGAGATGATGAATTTGCAGTAGGTGATAAAGTGTTCTTGAAAGTATCACCAACCAAGGGTGTGATGAGATTTGGGAAGAAGGGCAAGCTAAGTGCCAAGTATGTAGGCCCATATGAAATTCTGCAACGAATAGGGAAAGTAGCATACAAGTTAGCCTTGCCAATGGAGTTCGAAAAGATGCACGACGTGTTTCACATTTCCCAACTAAAGCGCTATATCCCTGATGAGCGTCATATCTTAGAGCCTGAGAGAATTCAGATTGATAGTAGCCTCACATACGAAGAAAGGCCTGTGAAAATCCTTGATAGAAAAGTGCGTAGTACACGCAATAAGGACGTCAGCATAGTGAAAGTGCTTTGGTCAAACCACGAGTACGAAGAGGCAACGTGGGAAGCCGAAGCTGAAATGAAGATCAAGTATCCAGAGTTATTTCCTGAGGTGAGTTACGAGGGCGTAACTCGTTTTCTTTAAGGGGGGTAGAATGCGATAGAAATTCGCGCTTTTTACCTATTTTTATGGTATTTTTATGCATTTTATGCTTATTTTTAGCCACTTCTACATGTTGATGCAAGTAAATAGATTCTCCGCATAAGAAAATGTGTTCTTGAATATTGCAAGTAACTCTTTGTTGGCAAAAGAGTGAACAAGAGTGGCACAAAGTGCTTCTACAATAAGAATAAGTTGAAAAGTTTGGAAAGATATGTGAATTTTCGTGTCAAGTTTCGGGACGAAACTTCTTTTAAGAGGGGTAGATTGTAATCCCCCGTAATTTTATATATTTTGTTTATATATTTTAACGTATATTAATACATTTAAATATAATTTACGGATTTCGGAAATGAATGTGTAATTAAAATATAATTATTTTATTTCATTTTGAATAATTTTAATGATTTATGAAATCAAAATGTATTTTTGAATTTTACGTTAAAACGAATTCGAATTTCGAAATCACGTTCGATTGAAATTAGCAAGCAACCCTAACCATTTCGGATTCAATAACCTAAACCCTACTCCTAGCCCAATTGGGTAAAAGCCCAAACCAATAAAAATACTCCCTCCCCTTTTCTAATGCACGTGAACCCAAAGAAACACAAAAAAAAACCCTCCTCTTGCTCCTTCACTGTTCACGTAACAAGCACCAAACCCTCAACACCCTCCTCCTTGCTGCCGCTGCTCACGCCGCCGGACCCACCAGCACGTCACCGGCATCCCGTCGCCACTGGTAACGCTCACCTTCTCTCTTGTCGTTCTCTTTCTCTTGTTCGTTTTCTTGATCTCCTCCTCAACCGGTTCTTGTTCTCGCACAGCACCACCACCACGCTGAGCGCTCGTGGTTCGGCAATAACCGCCGTCCTCGTCGTCCACCCTTGCACGGTAGATTCCTCCTCCTTATTTCCGTTCTCCCGTCGTGTTTTCCTTTCTTTCGTTTCCTTTTCATGGCTCTCAAACCATGCCTTGATTGTTTTGCCAGCAACACCACCTCGCCGCACCGCCGCGTGCCGCCCAGCCTTCCTCGCCGCACCGCCGCGTGCCGCCCAGCCTTCCTCGTCGCCGGCAGTTCTCCCCCTTCCCTTATTCGGTTAAACCCTTAAACCCTAGACTAATTGAATGTCTTAATTGTATATATTTTTAGCTTAAATTATGATTCTTGAATTTAGATTATAAGTCTCATGGTTTAATTTGCAAATTTCAGATTTTTACACGTGCGTAATTGAATTATTAATTTTCAGATTCGTATATTATAATTTAAACAATATTATTTTATTTTCAGATTATATAAATGCATTGAAATATTAGTTTTTTGATTGATTAAAGTATGAAATTCAAGGTTTTTATGATTGTAAATCATGGTAGGTCGAGTATGGATTATTAAATTTGTTGTTTCAATGTACTAGGGACGTAGATTAACCATGGTGAAGCTTTTAAATGAATCTATAGTGCGGAAAATTTAAAGTACGATGTTTGCAAAAGTTTTCAACGAATTTCAATAACTAATTCAACAATTATGATTCTAGGAAATCAAATGTTTAAGTTTTGATATTGGGGAAAGTTCTAAATATGCTTAGGATGCAATTAGAATGCTTTATTATGGTTGTCAATGATCAGAAATTGATTGAGATTATTTATTGGTTGTTTTAGGCGGAGAATTCTCTTTAGGCGACTTTTGAAAGTGTTAAAGTGGCCTATCAGTTTGTTTACACAAGGTACGTACATACCTGTGTGCTTGGAATGTGTGCTAATTGTTGAAACCATGTGTATTATTGATGAACCTGGTTATGTTAATGTTGTTGATGAACTTAGTCGGGTTGAAACTGCATGTTTGATACTGTTGGATGAACATATTAAACCTTTATTGCATTTTGAGGATTATAACATGTTAGTATGGAAGATTGATGCAAACATGTTTGATTGGGAACACTAGATTGTTTAGTATATAATTCAGATCAGTTAATTGTTGTTCCCTTTTTAGCTTTTCACTACTTTATGAGGGCGGAGGACCTCATTTAGTAAGTTGAAACCTTATACCCATATTCAGGGGTTAATTAGTATTAAAGAAAAGATTGGAGTTAATTGGAATGAGTCTTGTTAGATGCCTTTGTGATCACTTACTCAATTCCAAGATAAAAACAGTTATAAATAAATGTGAGTTGCATGCCTTATGTGATTGTTGAGTCATAACAGGGTGTCAATTTGTAAATCATGTAAAGTGAAACTGAGTAGCAATAGCTTTAGACTGTGCACGTCTAAAGTGACGGACAAACAGGAGTTGGGGTTCATGGTGGTAGCCCATGGCCTTTCATTCGGACCGGATTGATCACCGCGTCCTATTTTCAGTCAAACGTTCCTCGATATCGCAGGTCACTGAGGTTACGGAGTCGCGCCCGTACCTCGCCTAGCTAGAAAACTCGGTCCATTGCCTATTTAAATTAAAATAATGTTATTGTTATAAAAAGTCTAGTCCAGTCTAGCTTAGTCTAGTTAGGTATGGTCGTTAGATTATCATGCTTTGTTTGCCCTTACTTATACTTAGTAGTATCATGTTAGGGTTGTTGGTTTGATAGTATCATGCTAGGATTGTTGTTGTTTTAGTATGTAGTACTCAGCTTTGCTGATTACGTGCTTTGTTTGTGTGTGTTGATCATGGCTATGCCTTATTGATCCTGTGATGACCCATCTCTGGTGAGCAGTCTCTAAGGATCAATAAGCGTTGCCCATCTACAGGTTTGAAGATGATGCATCATTGGGATCGGGATTAGAGAGCTTGTAGTTCTATTCGGTTAATTAAGTGATTTAATTTGTTAACTTGGATTTGAAATTTGTCGTACTATTCGTATTTCCTTAATTCAGTTAATCGGTTTGGACCTAATATGTAATAGCTTATTTATGAACCTAAAAGTTAGTTTATGTTTTCCGCTGCAAAATTCTGAATAAGCCGTAACGTTTTCACACGGGCGATAATACTTTGATAATTCCCTACAGTTATATTTAAAAAGGGGTTATTTTAGAAAATGGGAATTGTCGGGGTGTTACATGCTTGGATAGGTAAATCCAAACAAAGCATCACTAGCAACCTATACAGTTGAAGTAAAAGTGATTATTGCCTAAGAAGCAATAAAACAGGGTTGTTTAAAGTTCTTCACTGAACTTGGGTAGATCACCTATCTGCTGGCTTGATGGTTCTTCATTGAAAAATGCGTAGAACCACTCTTGAAGCAAGAAAAACGTCTGCTAACTTGATGGTTCTTCATTGCAAAATGAGTAAAACCACCATCGAAGTAAGAAAGACTAGATCACATAATAAACAAACTCGAAAAGATCTTATCATCATATCTCGAAGAACATTCGATGAAAAGGATATTAAGATTGGCAAAGCATGATAACTAAACCTATGCAACAAGTGAGAAGCAACACTCACGTTGTAGCACTGGAAATCAAGCATAGCTTTGAATTCCATGAATTGTTTTAGAAGATGGGTTTGAGGCCCATGGTTATAAAACATTTGGGTTGAACATTTATCATATATGAAATGTATTTTCATATTCCATTTAATCTTGGTTTAGTATTAAATGATGAGTCCCTTCAATTTGACGATATATTCAAGATAGACTGTCAGGACCAGTCCTGTGACTAAGAAATGTCTATCAAGTGAACTTGAATGTCAAAGGTTGAAAATGGTCCCTAGTCGGAGTTTTCTGTAAAATTGGACGCATAGAAAACGTTAGACGATTAGAATGCAAGATGACTAGTAGTTCTGTTTCTTGAACTATGTGGACATGGCAATGTCATAATCATTTGCATAGATACTTACTTTGGGAAGACTAGTATCGGACAAGACCTATGAAACTTTACTGTAAGAGATGAAAATCTGTCATAAGTAAATTTCATTAAATTATTAGACACTAAATCCTCAATACCTGAGTGATTTGAGATTACTTGTTTGAGAACTGGTTGCTTTGACGTTGACCAACCGTCGCACCGTAAAAGGAGGCTATAAAGGCAACGCTCAGGTAATCACCTATCAAACGAAGTCTAATCTCAAGATCGCAAGATTGGGATTGTCCTCCCATAAATCGGGATGAGATGCTTAAAAGTTGTACAAGGCCACTCGGAGAGCTAGAAACTGTGAAATGCATGGCCGTGCTCGGATGAATCATAGGCTATGATTATCTGTTTATTTGATCAGTTGAACTCTGAAACCGAGGAACACCTCTGGACATAATAAGGATGACAACTCTTACCTTATGTTCAAGAGCAAGCATCGAGCGACAAAGGAATTAGGAAATGCACACTTGTCCCTAAGGACAAGTGGGAGACTGAAGGAAATAATGCCCTTGGTCCAAGTATGCATTCTATGTTAAAGTCTAATAAATGCGGTTCAGTATTAATTAACAAGTTAATAATTCAGTGAGATCAAGTGAGCTGAATGCCTAGCTAGAGGCCGCTTCAGTTCAAGTGGAATTAATGATATTAATCCACAGCTTACTCTTGACTGAACCCGTAGGGTCACACAAATAGTACGTAAACGGATCAAGTATTTAATGGCATTAAATACTCCATCTATGAATATTCGGAACCGACGGATCTTGGTTTCAGTGGGAGCTAAGATCGTCACAGGCAAGAAATGAATACTCCGGAAACGATGATATTGCCGGAAACAGAAATATGGATCGTATCGGAAATATAAATATTATCCAAGTCGTAGATGTTGCCGGAAACGGAAACATGGTACGTATCGGAAAATATTATCGGAAATGGAAATATTGCCAGAATCGGAAATATTGCCGGAAACGGAAATATTGTCAGAATCGGAAATATTACCGGAATCGGAAAATAATTCCGGAAACGGAAATATTAAATATTTGTTCGAAACGGAAATTAATTCCGGAATCGGAAATATTAAATATTGTTCGTATCGGAAATGAATTCCAGAACCGGAAAATTTAATCGGAAGCGCATCGTACGAATAAGCATCGGACGAGGCCTGCCGGACGAGGCCCAGCACGAAGCCAGGCCATCGCCCAGCAAGCCAAGCGCGCCGCACAAACAGCCACGCCAGGCCCAGCGCAAGGCCAGGCCCAGCAGGCTGCGCAGCGCGCACAGCACGCGCAGCGCGCAGCGCGCGCGGGCGCTGCGTGGGCTGCTGCTCGCGCGCACGCATGGGGCCCATCGTGGCAGCCGTGCGTGTGTGTGCAAGTGTTTGTGTTCGTGCACGTTTCCTAAAACATGCAGAGTTCGGTTAATGATTAAATTCCTAATTCTATTTGATAAATTAATTAAATTAGAGTTCTTGTAGGATTCTAGGTTTAATTAATTTGTATCTGAATAGGATTTCGATTCCTTTTCCATACCCCTATAAATATGAGGCTAGGGCTCACAATTTATAAGAAGTTTAAAAAGTATTCAAAAGTGAGTTTTTTTTTGAGAGAAAATTAAAACACACATCTTGCTCATAAAAGTGCCGAAATTTTCTAGTACCTTAAGGGCGATTCTAGTTGGTCAATCTTAAGGCGGATCCGGACGTGCTGTGGACTATCTACGGAGGGACGACACTTGGAGTCCTAAAGACTTGTTCTTGTTCGGTTCGGGCGCAGCTAGGGAGGGCACGCAACAAAGAGTATGCATCTAAATTATGCTATATGATTATGTGTAAATAATATGTTGTCCTGGGTTAATGGTTGTTTCCGCATGATCTATGTAATGTCATATGTATCATAACCTAACAGAAAGAACCCCTACAGTGAGCAAGAAGTGGGAGGGATTGAAAATTCTTGAAGGTAGGAGGAAGGACTTGCTTTCTGGTTTTTTCATTGGCTTGTATGGGAAGATAGAAGAAGACGATGTAATGAGTGTGATGCGACCTATTCTTTTAGTCTTTTATAAGTACATCACCGAGTGAATTGGCGATTTTCTGTTGTATCATGCACGCGATTTACAGTACCAAGGTCTTTATATAAGGTGGCGTAAATTTGCATGGCAAGTAAAATAACAAAGGGTGATTCCAAATCAATAACGGTTATTGATATATATTACAAATCACAAAGAATAATCTAATATACATATATAAAGGAGGCACTTTTGCTGAGATATTAGAGCGCCACGTAGGATTAGTAATGCTCTCGGCCAATGAAAAAGAAGATTTCTTATTTATTTTTGAATTAAAAAATTCAAGTGCCACGTATATAATTAAGTAGATGCCACGTGGATATATATCTAAGTTTTAATTTTTTTTTAAAAAAAACGTTAAACGTATTTGATAAACGTAGATAAACGTTTGATGGGAAGAGTCCAAAAAACAAAAATTCCTAATAATCCTACTCAATCTAAGTTTTAATTAAAAAAAAAAAAAAAACAACTTAGTATTAGATAAATGTAGATAAACGTTTGATGGGAAGAGTTCAAAAAACAAAAATTCCTAATAATCCTACTCAATATATATCTAAGTTTTAATAATTAAAAAAAAAAAAAAAACCTTAGATATAACCTAAACGTTTAAGATAAACGTAGATAAACGTATACTAATACACTACAATTCTTTAAGATATAAATTGGAAGTTCTAATCATATTCAAATTTATAATTGATGAAATCCTATAAATTGGTCGTATTGTTCAATTCATAACTCATACACAATCACATCTTTCACTTTTAAGTTTGGTTATCAATGGCTACTTCTTTGATCCATGATTTAAATTCCAATAGGAACGACTGGAAAATTAAAGTTCGTGTTTCGCGCTTGATTGATGTGGTGAACTTCCGCAAACAAAATAGTTTAATTAATTGGACATGGTCCTCATCGACGAAGAGGTATATAATTCTTCTAATATTTACTTTATGATTTTACAACGCACTTTTTAAATTAACTGTTATAATTTAACTGCAGGGTGATTATGTGCATGCCTCTATTAAATCCAATTTTGTCCATCACTAGCTTCTGTCCAAAATTATGAGGGAAAAATCTATACAATCAGATATTTTTCGGTCCAACCTAATAAGGAACAATACCGTATTGTTGGCGACAACAAGATAATGATACAATTTTTTCAAAATACTGTTGTTAGGGCCGTTGCCAATGCATCGATTTGATTGTGTACAATTACAGTACACTTGAATAAGTTTGTTAAAAACTACTCACTTCCTGGTATGTATGATTTTCTTATTTATTCCGTACTAAAGTTTATTTGAGTTATTGTCAAATAATTTTGCCAAATACTTTGTCTTTTTTTCCTTTGTTGTTTTTTTTCTCTTTTTAGATGTCGTTGGTATGGTTGTGAATGAAGTTGGAGATTCTATCGAAATAGAAGACCAATGGTACATATTTTTTCCTTCTTCTGTAGAGTTAATTAAATATATTATTTATGATGTTATTATTTATTTAGTTTTCTTATCTAAATTATTGCAGGGGACAACATTGACATTGAGATTGAGAGGTCTAGCTGAAACTGATGGGAAATCGAAGGTGAGATTTGATCTGGTTGTGATTGGGGAAGATGATTGAAGAGATAGAGACGACTACATTTTGATTGTGGAGAAATAGATCGGAAGTTGCTGAAGTCTTTATCACACTTAAAAAAATAACAAGTACTTTAGTTTAGTCTAGACTAGACTTTTGCTCAATTATTTAGTTGTCGTAATAGGTTCACTTTTGCTCAGTTATTATGCACCATTTCATTTAACCCATTAATCCAATTATGGACAAATTTATTTTAATTTAATCTATTGCCACTAAACCAAACATAGGAAATAAATTAAGTTAAAATGAATTTAGATCTACTTAATGCATGTGTGTCATTTTTATCTTCCAAATGAACTTAATTATTATTATTGTTAATAGTTACTGATCCCACTACAAGAAATTGTACTATTAACGACGGGAAATCCCGTCGCGAAAGGCCAATAATCGTTGATTAACGACGGAATTTTCTGTCGCGAACCCGTCATAAAAGGGGGCCGTCGTTAATAGAAATCCTGTCGTAAATCCGTCGTAAAAGACATTTGCGACGGTTATTCCCGTCATTGTTTGCTTGTTAGCCCCGTCGCAAAAGGCTTTTGCGACGGGATTTTTGACCCGTCGTAATTAGATTGTCGTTAAAGATGATTGTCTTCCAAAAAAAAAATACCATCCATTCACCGTAACAAAACCTAATAACATAAATACAAAACCGTTACTAAAAAAGAACAAATAAAACGAAACCCGTGCATCACACGGGCTTCAAAACTAGTTGTAAATAAATACGAAGTAGAAATTTTAATATATTCATTTAAACTTAACTTTTATTAATTTAATCTCACATACATTTTAAGTAAAAACTTTATTTATTTATTTCAACATTTTTTTATTTTTCGATTTAATTACGAAAATGTCATGTCATTTGCATTATTCACAAATACTTAGTCGCAAGTATTGATTATCGATTTTCCAATAACAAACATTTTCCTCATTTTCTCCCTCCTAAGACAAAGATCTACGGAAAACACCCAAGAAAAGTCTATTCTCACCGCAAGACTTCACTTCAAAGTCGTCTCTCGTCTGTTCTTCTTCTCTCATTAGTCCATCAATCTTCCACCAACCTTTTCCTATTCAATATCGGTTTCTCCATCAAAATCTCTCAAATTCTGCAAAAACCCACCTACAAACTTCCAATTTCATATCCTTCTTAAATTTAGGGTTCTTAAATTTCTCACTTGGATTTGCTGATTGAATCCATGAAGGAGTTCATTGGATTTCATCATAGAAAGGCTTCTGAAAGATTCAACTACGAGGTTACAATTTCTTCTTCCTCTTTTATTGTATTGCCAATTAAGTTCAATTTTTAGTAGTTTGTGATTTAAGCTTAGTGAAATTGGATAATTTCGGAAGTTGTACAAAGCAATGTCTGTTTCGGCCGGCATGGTTCCCGGCCGAAAATCGCAGGTTAAAGTTGGCAGTTTCGGACGATTCGTCCTAGTTTCAGTGATTGTAACTTCATTGATTTTATTGTCTGTGTCATTAATTAGAACTAATTCTGCATCAAATTATGCAAGTGAGTCTAATGAGAGTATAAATGGGCCAATACATTCGGCTAATTTTCATAACCGAAGAGTTAAGTTGCCGGAACAGAATGTATTGTCGAAATCGTTGGAGGAGCGGAACGGTTTGCCTCCTCGGAACTTGGATCTGTATCCTAGTTTGCCTAAGGATCATGTTGTGATTGTGTTGTATGTTCATAATAGGCCACAATATCTCAAAGTTGTGATTGATAGTTTATCTCGTGTAGAAGGGATTAATGAGACACTGCTTATAGTTAGCCATGATGGTTATTTCAAAGAGATGAATAAGATTGTGGAAGGGGTTAAATTCTGCAGGGTTAAGCAAATCTTCGCTCCGTATTCTCCACATATCTTTAATGATAGCTTCCCTGGTGTATCTCCAGAAGACTGTAGGGATAAGGACAATGCAAGTGAAAAGAAGTGTAAAGGAAACCCTGATCAGTATGGGAATCATCGATCCCCGAAGATTGTCTCTTTGAAGCATCATTGGTGGTGGATGATGAATACGGTGTGGGATGGATTGGATGAGACTAAGGATCTCTTAGGTCATATACTTTTCATTGAAGAAGACCACTTTATATTTCCCAATGCTTATAGGAATCTGCAGCTTCTTATAAAGTTGAAACCTGAAAAGTGTTCGAGCTGTTTTGCTGTTAATTTGGCTCCCTGGGATGTAAAATCTAGAGGAGAAGGTATTTCTCAATTGGTTGCAGAGAGAATGGGGAATGTTGGTTATTCGTTTGATCGGATGGTATGGAAAAAGATTCACAACAAGGCAAAAGGATTTTGTTATTTTGATGAATACAATTGGGATATAACAATGTGGTCTCAGGTGTATCCTTCATTTGGTAGTCCTGTATATACACTAAGAGGACCTAGAAGTAGTGCTGTTCACTTTGGGAAATGTGGTTTGCATCAAGGACAAGGGGATAAAGATGCTTGTTTAGACGATAGTTCTATCAACATTGAAGTACAGAATGATGACAGAGTTGTCAACATTAGCCCGAAGTGGGACGTGTTTTTTTATGACCATCAAGCAGGGTATAAAGCTGGATTCAAAGGATGGGGAGGATGGGGAGATGAAAGAGACCATCAGCTGTGCCTGGATTTTGCCTCCATGTATCATCAATCACTACCAACTTAGTGTTGCTACACCCATATTGATGTCTGCTGTCTGCTGTCTGCTGTCTGCTGATTTAGTCGGGGATCCTAGGTTTTGAGTTGTGACACTGTAAGAGTATTTCTTGTGTTCTTTTACGGCGTATTCTTTTGGGTAGTTTTAGGTTTTTGGTATTGCTTAGAATGCCGTGTATGTAGATTTTATTTCTTCTTACACTTGCAAATATTCATGAGTAGAGAGGATTTTGTTTTAAAACTCATTTGACCACATTATTCTTGTTGGCTTCTCTCACGAGTTCCGCCCTTATCATAGCTTCCACGCCACATCATACTTTACTCTGCATATCATTCTCAGTTCAAAAATCACACCTCCTGTTTTTTATTCAGAAAAAGCATGGCATGGTTTTTTTTTTTTTTTTTAATTATCCCCGTCCATCTCTGGCGGGATGTCTCTTAACCAAATTTGCGTTACTATTATTAATTTATTATGGCCAGATTTTGTTGGCACGTTAATCTATTGATTTATGAGGATGTACTTAACTGTTAGATGTTCTTAATCCTGAATAATAAGCATGTCTCACCAGCTTATGAGACAATCAATCTGATGCACACACATCTAGAATCAAAACCAGATGGATTTGGGTGCTTGTTATATGAATTTAGAATTTCTGTTCTGAAATATTTTGCTAGAACTTTTACAATCAACATCTAGAATCTGGAGCCTTGATAATTTCCGAATGCTCACTTCATCCAGCTCAGGCAATTTCCTTGAACAAATTGATTGTTGGTATTATAGGTTAGTATCTTTGTGTTTTCTTTTTATTGCAGTAGTGAAATGGCAGGCAAGCCTGTACAGAGTACGCTTCTATTGTGATATCAACTTTGCGTTGAAAATGGCGGATTTACATAAGAGATCAACGTTACCGCTTATCCACAATTTGACAAGCTTAAGAATCTTCAGGTCGTATATTCTTTCTTGTAATGACAAATGTTGGCGAGAATGTTGCCAATAAAAAACGGTGACTATGGTACTTTCCTTGTTATAACTCTCTTTTTCTTTCTGAGACTTGTCACTCTGTGCTCTAGGAGGCACTGATGCAAAGTTCTCTGTGTCGAGCCATACCGTCCTTGAAATCTCCCCTAGCACTTGCAAATTTGTAAATATATAAAGAGGGAGAGGAGAGCAGAGGAGAAAGTGCTGATTAAAATGAACCTGAGAGCATGTACATTGGTTGGCTTTCAAAATAGCTCTTGGAGGACTCTCCCCTATCTCTCTACCACTATCTCTCTACAAGACACACTCAAGAATTCATTCTTAAAAACACCTAACATTGGTTGGTTCCTTAAATGAGCTCTCCATTATCATTTTTACCATTTGGTGGTCCACAATTAATTGTCTTTTTAACCAAAGTTACTATTCAATTTTTAAAATTACTCTCCACTTTTCAACAAGAATCAACTCTTTAAGGGCTCTTGGGCAAGAGCTACCGTAAGTAGCTCTCCATGAAAAGCTACTCAAGAGTCCCTCAAGAACCACTCAAGAGCCCCAATGTTGGCAAATAGATAATTCTTGTTGGAGAGCTATTTGAAGAGCTACTTGGAGAGCCACACCAAAAGCCTCAATGTACATTGCTCTGAAAGCTGCTGTGAAAAATAGTGAAACCCTAACCACATTGAAATTGCCGTATAGCAGTTTGTCCATCCCATATAACAACTGATACCGCATGTTTGTGTAGAGGCCGATGAAAGCTCCATACCCAAGTGCATTTGAATTTGCAGGTGGTATTGGTACAGACAGCCTACTTGTACGAGTTGTTGCGATTAAACCAAAATTAGAACAAACTTATCTGATTTGATGAACTGAATGAAGAACTATTGTTGCATCGTGGACACCCACTGTCCTAAAAGATGATTCCGCGCTACCTCCCGGTGCAGTAGAACAGAAGCGGTCACCCTCCAAGATTAGCGCAACTCCGACTTTGTGTGCACTCACAAAACCGGATGTAGTTAGAACATATGCCCAAAACTAGAGCAATTTGTGTGAGAGAAACGAATGTGTTTTAGATTTGTGGAAAAGTGTTTGAATGATTTCTGTGTTTTGGAATGAATCCAAAATTCTGATTAATTAATCAGAATTAAGGAAAGCCAACAGAAAAAAGGTCAGAAGCAATAAGGCTTGTAACAGCAAAAAACAGTCAGAAATGATGAATGATGTAACAGACGTAATTAATGGTAATTAATCCAACGGTTACGTAATCAATACGGATTCCCGTAACAGTGACTTAACCAAAACAGTCCGGTTACAAAAAAGAATAGGGTTGACCCACAAAACCCACCACACGCCCGCGAATCGCATTCCCAAGGCCCAAGTACCGAGCCCGGCGCTCGTGTGTGTGTTATGTGTCCACCCATACCACTCTCACACTTTCTTAAACAAGAGTTACACCCATTCCCCAATTAATAAACAAGGAGAATATGGATAGTTTTTTCAATGTGGGACTCCTATTTTTCACTCTCTTTTTTTCTTTGTGTTTCCCAATGAGAATTTCCAACAATCCCCCACAGGTTCGAATATGTGGAAAAAAAAGAAGAAAGAGAAGGATATTGGTTTTGGGCAAAACAAAACAATTGAATAGATGTCAATGTCTTTCGACTTGAATTAATCCTTAGTGACATTTAAGCTATGATCTCTTTCCTACCAAGTGACTTTCGTATTGAACTTGATAGGGAGTTAGAAACCCGTCACTTAAACCACGCAACTGAATATGTATGACATTCTGACTCTGCGAATAAAGTGACGCCTTATACTAGCCATACGTCCGACCTGGATATGCTCATAGGTGCTCTAGAGAATAGCTCACATCACAATTTTCAAAGGAAGCGGCCACACTTCCACACCTACATAGGTGAATCCCATCAAGTGTTCACCTTCACACCACCAAACATATGGTATGGGTTCATTAAGAGCCATATGCTCAACCTCTTTCCGATTGTAGCAAGCACATAATAACATCTAAGGGATGGACAAAAAATAAAATTTTGCGCTTCCGAAGTATAACATAATGTCGTCCTTTGAATTCTGTGAGTAGGAGTTCATTATTTTACAATTCATTCAACGGGCTTCAAGCCCACCCCTCCCCTTGTTTCCAAAACTAGTTTTCTACACAGGCGTTAACGGATCTGCAATGTTCATTTCAGACTTTACATAGTCTAGTTATATATAAGTAATAAATGTCAATTTTAATTGCAATATCAAGAATAAAAATAATTACAAAGAAAGATGAATCCGTTCTTTTGAACTGAACTGAATTAAACTGAATGAAGCTGAACTGAACTGAACTGAACTTAATGGAGCTGGACTGAACTGAACTGAACTGAATGAAACTGCAAAAAAGTCCAAAAGAACAGGGCCTTACATCAAACCTTTTTAACTTTCCCACATTTCATGAACCTTATTAAACAATTATCATCTCTGAAAGAAGTTAGGTTTGACAGTGGCAGGAAAATGGAGGAGAAGAAGAATAGGGAAAGATAATAAAAATGAAGTTGGTAATTTGGAATATTAATCATAAAATTAAATTGGAGAAAAATGAAAGAAAAAAAAATTGAAAAAAAACAATATTATGAGCGTGTTAGGTTTTTCAAATTCCGACAAGTTTTATGACTTATTCGTCACCGTTGTGATTTAAATTTACCAAATTGTCGCCTGAGACACTTTTTTTTACCAATTAGTCGCTTAACGTCCACTTTTTTTTTTACCAATTTGGTCAAATGGCCGGACGAAGGGAATAGTAAAAAATCAATCCCACTCGAAAATAGAGGTAAAAATCAGCACGAGTGTTTTAGGTACATCTAAAAAGAAAACAGAGGATGTTGAATACGTAATTTAGCAGTTACAGTTACATGGAAAAAGTCAACTGGTTTTTTAATGCAATACACAACACAGAACACAGTCATCAACCTTTTTCCATAACTCTGACTTGTGAAATTCTCTCTCCTTTTTCTCTCTTTCTCTCTCCATCGATGAATGGAACACTAGTTCGGCGCTCATTTATGATCTGCATGTAAATAAATTTCCTTCTCACCCATATCACCCTACCTGTCAATTCCCTACTAAAATTTTCCATTACCCCAACATTTCCAGTTGCAGACTGCATTAACTCAAACAGAGCCTGAAGGTAATACAAACAGAGCTTCGAAGAAAGAAATCAATCCTTATTTTTTTCTTCACTCTACTAAATAATCAAAAGTTTCACCACAAAAATAACCCTTTGAGCTTTCTCCATCAATATTGATAGAAATGGCAGTTTTAAGGTTTGTTTTCAGTTTCTTTTTCACTCTGTTTTTGGTAACTTTCTATTTTGGATATGTTTCGTGCTCCGCTGAGTCCACTCTAGAGACACTCTTGAAGGTGAAGGAATCATTTTCTGAAGACCCAAATGGTGTATTGAACACCTGGTCAGAAACAAACCCAGATTTCTGCAAATGGGAAGGAATCACATGTAACTCGGCACGACACGTAGTGAGTCTTAACCTTTCCAAGTCACAACTCAGTGGGTCAATTTCACCTTCACTCGGTGGTTTACAGCACCTAATCCACCTTGACCTATCTATGAACCAACTCAGTGGGCCAATCCCAACTGCTCTCTCAAACCTTTCCACCTTAGTATCTTTGCTTCTGTTCTCTAACCAACTCAGTGGGCCCATCCCTACTCAACTCGGCTCACTCACGAGTTTGCGTGTTATGAGAATAGGTGACAATGAACTCACTGGTCCAATCCCACCTTCATTTGGTCAACTTTCTAATTTGGTCACTCTTGGTTTAGCATCATGTAGACTTTCTGGCTTCATACCTTCCCAATTAGGAAAGTTAACCAAACTTGAGACCTTAGCTTTGCTGGATAATTTTTTGGTGGGTCCTATACCAGCTGAACTTGGGAATTGCACAAGTCTTGCAGTTTTTGCATCTGCTGGAAATATGTTGAATGGTACCATCCCTCCGCAACTCGGTCAGCTTCAGAATCTTCATACTTTAAACCTTGCAAATAACAGCATTTCTGGGGAAATTCCTGAAGAATTTGGTGATTTGGGTAAGCTTAATTATCTTTCTTTATTGGGAAATGAGCTTGTGGGTCCCATCCCAAGATCGCTAACTAAATTGGGTAATCTCCTAACCCTTGATTTGTCAATGAACAAGCTCACTGGAATTATTCCTGAAAGATTTGGCCAAATGAAGCAGTTAGTAACCTTGGGTTTGTCAGGCAACAGTTTTCCTGGTGTTTTACCACCCAGTATTTGTTCAAATACAACTAACCTGCAAAGCTTGTATCTTTCAAATACTAGACTTTCTGGTGAAATCCCACCAGAAATCGGGAGATGTCAGTCACTGAGAACCCTTGATTTATCCAACAATACACTCAATGGATCAATACCGGTCGAGTTATATGGTCTGGTTAATCTGACTGATCTGTATCTGTATAACAACAGCTTAACTGGTTCAATATCTCCTGCCATTGGAAATCTCAGCGATTTGCAGACTTTGGCAATCTACCTGAACAGACTAGGGGGAAGTTTGCCTAAAGAGATTGGTACGTTGGGAAGTCTTGAGGTGATTTTCATCTATAACAATCAATTATCTGGTGATATTCCTTTGGAAATTGGCAACTGCTCAAACTTGCAAATGATTGATTTTTATGGGAATCAATTCACTGGAATGTTACCTTCTACAATGGGGTTACTTAAGAAATTGAATTTCCTGCATCTCAGACAGAATGATCTGATGGGTGATATTCCACTCACTTTGGGGAACTGCCAACAGCTGACAATTCTGGACTTGGCCGATAATCGCCTTTCAGGTGGTATTCCAGCGACATTGGGCAATCTAAAGTCTCTCCAGCAGCTTATGCTGTACAACAACTCCATTGGAGGTAATATCCCTAATGAACTGAAAAGCCTGTCTAATCTGACAAGAGTGAATCTTTCAAATAACAAACTGAATGGTAGCATTGCTCCTTTATGTAGTTCAACTTCTTTGCTTTCTTTTGATGTGACTAACAATGAATTTGATCATGACATTCCACCCCAGCTGGGGAATTCACCTTTGCTTGAAAGGCTAAGGCTAGGAAGCAACCGTTTTACCAGGGAAATTCCTAGAACATTCGGACTCATACGCGAATTATCGTTGTTAGATCTTTCAGGGAATTTTCTTTCGGGTTTTATACCCTTTGAACTTTCATTTTGCAAGAAACTTTCTCATCTTGATCTAAATGGAAACCATCTCACAGGCAAAATCCCAACATGGTTTGGGAGTTTGCCACAGTTGGGTGAGCTTAAACTGTCCTCAAATTTATTTTTTGGTCCTTTACCACCTCAATTATTCAATTGTTCTAAACTCCTTGTCCTTTCTCTGGAGGACAATCAGTTGAATGGTACCCTGCCAACAGAAATTGGTGATCTTATTGCTCTCAATGTTCTTAAGCTCAGTAAAAACCAAATTTCTGGTTCTATCCCGCCATTGATTGGTAAACTAAGCAAGCTCTATGAGCTCAGACTATCTTATAACCTCTTAAATGGTGATATACCAATTGAGATCTCTTTACTCCGGAATCTCCAAATCATGCTTGATCTCAGTTACAACAATCTTACTGGAAAAATTCCACCGCAAATCGGATCGCTTTCTAAGCTTGAAGCTCTCAGTTTATCTCATAATCAGCTTATTGGTGAGGTTCCTCCTCAGATTGGTGAAATGAGCAGCTTGAGCACTCTTAACCTTTCATACAACCACCTTGAAGGAAAAGTTGGTAAACAGCTCTCAAAATGGCCAGCTGATGTTTTTGTGGGGAATAACCTCCTATGCGGGAAGCCTCTTGAACAATGCAGTGCAGACAACCCAAGCAACCATAAGCATACATTGGAAGCATTAGTTCTCTGTTTATTACTTGCTGTTATTGCTGCTGTAGTCTTAGTACTTGGAGTAACCATCTGCATCAAACGGAAGAGAGAAATGATGAAGAGATCTCGGGAAGCAGGAAGCACATTCTCAAACAGTTCGGGATCCAACACGAACCGTCGTTTGCTCAATCCCAAATCCCCCACGAGGCAATCAGAGTATACGTGGGATGACATTATGAAAGCAACAAAGAATCTAAGTGATGCTTTTATAATTGGTTCGGGTGGTTCTGGTACTATATACAAGGCTGACTTAGCATGCGGAGAGACAGTCGCAGTGAAGAAGATACCACGAAAAGATGATCTCTTGTTGGATAAGAGCTTTGCAAGAGAGATAAAAACACTTGGGAGAATAAGGCACAGGCATTTGGTGAAGCTCATTGGGTATTGCAGTAACAAAGGAGCAGGCTCGAATTTGTTGATATATGATTACATGGAGAATGGGAGTTTGTGGGACTGGCTCCATGGACAAGAAAGTAGGAGCGAGAAGGGAGGATCAAAGGGACTCGATTGGGAGACGAGGTTAAGAATAGCTGTCGGGTTAGCTCAAGGTGTGGAATATTTGCACCATGATTGTGTTCCGAAGATCGTTCACAGGGACATTAAATCAAGTAATCTGCTGTTGGATTCAAACATGGAGGCTCATTTGGGAGATTTTGGATTGGCAAAGCAGATTCATGCCAATTATGAATCTATTAATGAAACAGAATCCAGTATTTGGTTTGCTGGATCTTATGGATACATCGCCCCAGGTATTATTTGGAACCCAATTCTCATCAATCTGCTTGATGGGTATTTCTCTCTTCAGCTTAAATTTTATTAATTTCTATGATATATGTCACCAAACACTACGCACATACTTGGATTTGTATACGTATAAACAATCAATTTGGGAAACTTTCTCCACAGAAATAAAAAATAATGGAGCTTATTAATTACTAAAACTGCAAAAGAAACGCATAAAGCTGCAGCAAACCAAAAATATGTGATGCAGTTAGCCACTGTTAAGAAGATGTCTATTCAATTCATAGTATTTGAAGATTTTTGGTTTTTCTGTATTTGGCAGAGTACGCGTACTCATTGAAGGCAACAGAAAAGAGTGATGTTTACAGCATGGGAATTGTACTAATGGAGCTTGTAAGCGGAAGAATGCCAACAGATTCAAGTTTAGGTACAGATATAGACATGGTTAGATGGGTAGAAACACATATTGAGATGGAAGGAACAGAGCGAGAAAAGCTGTTTGACCTGAATTTGAAGCCTCTTTCCGCCAATGAAGAATATGCATCTCTCCAAGTTCTTGAAATTGCACTCCAGTGCACTAAGACACACCCGGCAGAAAGACCATCTTCACGCCAAATCTGTGACCAACTTCTCCAAATTCACAGAAACAGGAAAGTTGGTTCTGCAAACAGAGATAATGTCTTAGTGTGAAAATCGAGCTGGATCAGTGTTCCTTGGTACATTTCAAAGAAGAGTATTTTGTTCTAACAGACTGATTAGATGATGATTTTATTATTGTAATCTGCTTGCAGGCTGCAGCTATTATGATGTAAATAAAAAAATTTACTTTGAGAAATTTAGAAAACCACGTGTTTCATATTTTTTAAAATAAACAAAAAAAAGTTCATGCATAGAGGGACACGTGGCTTTCTAATTTAGGTTTAACTTTAGTTTGAGAAAATGGGATTCTGATTTGTCTGCCTTTAAAGTTCAGAACTGGGTTGCTGATTTAGGTTGAAGTGAACCTCTTTAGAAATCTAAAATTTTCAGCTTTTCCATCCCTTGTTCTAATTCCCCTTCTTCTCTCCTATTATGGAAACACTTTCTTTCCCCTATGAATTTGATTGCAGTTGTGTAACATTTGTTAGTCAATTATTTTTGGTAGGCATGGCAAAATGGCCAATTTCTTGATTACGGGTGATTCTTGATTCTGTTCATTGAAGTAACCAAGGTGATTTTATTTTGTTTTTTTTTTTCTTCTCAAGGTTTTAACTATTTCTATGTCCCGTTATGCAACCTTATAAGAAATGGAAATCCAGGAGTTAGAACTAAGAGAGCATGCTTATTGCCATTGGGTAAAGTAGGACGATTTGAAAGCTATTAAGAACACTATTTACTAATAGAACTGCTGATAAATATTGTATTTTTTTTAAAGTTGAGAAGAATGGTGCCAAGACCACAAAATCAAAAATTCAAAATGGACAACAAAACAACCTGAGAAATGCCTGAACAGGCTATTAAAAACATCACCTGGTGAGGAATAGGCAATTGAGCTTTCAATGGCCAATCTGTTCATGTAAAAGAAGCATGATAAGTAGATGCATCATCGAAAATTGATTAAACATTAGGCACTTCTATGGAAAAAGCAATTTCCACTGGTTGCGCTAAAGATAAAGAAAGAGCAGTTGAGTCCAACAGCTGACCTTATAGCATAAGTGAAGCAACAAAATCTTGGCCTGGAGCATGATTGACAAGAAATAGTGCTCCCTACTCTTGCAAATCCAGACATGGGTTTGATAGTATGCTTTGCGAAACCTGTAAAAATGGTGTTCTCGTTTTTCTCTTGTTTAACATCATACTCCAAGAATCATGTTTCAACTTACCACAAACTCTCTTGGCTGGCTTCATTTGTTGTTAGGCTCAAGGAGTAATGCAATTGATTTGCTAGTTGATTCTTCTTGGTTCCGGTGAAAACCTACTTCGCACAAGAAATGTTGAACATTGTTTTAAAGTTCATTTGTTATCTAAATCATTTCCATGCTTCGTTAATGTTGTACCAGGAAAAAAAAAAGCTTTGATGCTTATGATTTACCTGCATAGTTCAAGTGCAGTCCGTGAAACAAGATTATAAGATTAATCTGCGTCACCCACAACTCATCATTTTAGTGCTTCCTAAGCTCAAAGCATATGAAGTAATACGAATCCAGAGACAGCATTATTATTTCCACTTCCATCTCATGTTTGAAAACTTGAAAGGCTTGAAGAAGTCAACATTTTGTGGACAAAATATCACCAATAATCTCCACATGAGCACATGCCATCAGAAAAATGATGGAATCTGTTAGAGTCTCGCAACACAATTTGTCGACCAATGACCTTTGATATGTATCGAAAAGCTGAGTGGCAATCACCACATACTCGGAGATTTTTCATTATCCTGATAGTGGAATTTGATTTGCGAGTAAGGACAAAAGCAATGGCTAGTTTCTCACTGTGATAACTCAGGAGTTCTTCTTTGCTCTCTGGTTCAAGATCATACAAAGCAAAGCTTGTCTGTGGTACATATCCAGCCTCCCTTATCTTTCTCATAAGTTCTCCAAGTTTTTCATATATTGCATCCTTCTCAGGGTGTGATTTGTCTCCAGCAACAAACACGTGAACGCCATCCTTCATAGTGACCCAACTTCTCCCAGCTTGCTTCTTTGCTGCAGCTAAATTCATTGCAGACCGAGTAATGGCCAATTTTTCCCACTTTGCTCCACCAGCGTACATGTTGGCAAGTAGTACATAATTTCCTCCATTTTCTGGCTCCAGCTGTAAAAGCATCTCTGCCGCTCGCTTACCTAATTCACTGTCGCGCCCATTTGTCCGACAGCAAGACCCCAGAACTGTTCTCCAAATAAGATTGTTTGGCTTCATAGGCATTTTGTTGATGAAATCTTCAACTTTGTCTAACTTACCTGATCGCCCAAGAATGTCGACCATACATGAAAAATGCTCCATTTGAGGAGCCAATCCATATTCGCTGCTCATAGACTCAAAATGCTTATAACCTTTTTCAACCAATCCGCCATGACTACAAGCTGATAGGACTCCAACAAAAGTGACATGATTTGGTGGTTGACCTCCTTCCTTCATTTGTTCAAAAATCTCTAAAGCTTTATTGGCAAAACCATGACGTGCATATCCTGATATCATGGTATTCCAAGAATACAAATTTTTTACCGGCATCAGTTGAAAGAATCTTGCAGCATAGTCTATCCTTCCGCATTTTGCATACATGTCAACAATTGCACTTCCCACCACAACATCAGATTCTAGATGAGCCCTGATTTGACAAGCATGGACTTCCATCCCACGCTCCAAAGTAGCAACTGAGGCACATGCACTAAGAACAGTGGCAAAGGTGTAGTGGTCTAACCTCTGACCACTCTGCATCATGAACCATACAAGATCAACAGCCTTGGATAACTGCTCATTATGAACGCAACTAGATATCATGGCATTCCAACTAACTTCATCCCTCTTAGACATTTTTGAAAATATTAATTCACAGTCTTCCATCCGGCTGCATTTTCCATAACAAGAGATAAGTGAATTTTCAACTGTTATGTTATTTGTGAAGCAATATTTGAATGCCAACGCATGAACCTGAGGACCTAATTTAGAAAGTGAAAGAGAGTCAGAGGATACTGCAGAAAGAACATTCACTAGGGTCACCCCATTAAGACTCCACCCTAGTCTCATCATCTCAAGGATATACATCACAGCTTCAGATGCATACGTTTCTGAGTCAGCCAATGCACCAATAATAGAATTCCAAGAAACTTGATCATGCTCTGGCATAAAAGAAAACAGTTTCTTGCATTCATTGAAACTTCTTGTACCTGCATACATTGAAAGAAGTACATTCGAAACTGAGACATCAGAACCAAGTCCAAGTTTAAGTGCTTCAGCATGTACCTGCACCCCTTGCCTCAGCCAACCCAAGCTAGCACATGAGCTCAAACAACTTATCAATGCAAAATTCGTGGGCCTCATCCCAGATCTCCTCATACGGAAGAAATTAAACACAGCATCTTCAAACCGTTCATTTTGATCAAGACCAGCTATCAGTGAGTTCCACGTAACCAAGTCTCTCTCACCCATTTGTTCAAAAACTGCACAAGCACTATGTATAGCCCCACATTTTGCATACATATTGATAATGGCGTTCGAAACTGCAACCTTAGCATCCCTTAGGCCATTTCTGATTGCATATGCATGAAGTTCTTTACCCTTTCTTCTCCCTTCTTCCAACTCACTAAATTCAGCACAAGCGCTTAAGAGGACCATATAAGAGTTTGTATTGACTTCAACCAAATGTTCCATCTGTTTAAAAACATCAACAGCTTGTTCTCCTCTCTTTTGATTTACTAACCCAACCATTAAGCCATTCATAGTGACAGCATTTTTAGCACTCATACACTCGAAAATCTTCCATGAATCATCAATTAAACCAAACTTGGCCAATCCACTGACTAAGGCACTTCCTACGTACAAATCATCCAAAAGTCCAGATTTTTGCACTCTTGAAGCCATTTGCTGAAGTAAGAATGTACCAAAATGTGCAGACGAAGACGCGACAGCAATTAAGCTACTCAATGTGTAAGCATTAGGCTTAAAATTGAACCCTGAACCACCATGTTGCATCCTTGCAAACATCTCAAAAGCACCTATTGCATCTCCTCTTCCAGAGTACACTGAAATAATAGAATTCCATGATACCGGGATCTTCCCATCTATTTCATCAAACACTCTCCTAGCATGATCCATCGACTCCAGACAACAACTTCCATACATCGATATCAACACATTCCCGACAAGCGCATCTTGAGCAAAGCTCGTCTTCGACATCAAACCATGAATTTGCATACCAAATTTCATATAATCGGGCCCCAACTCTTGGCAAGCGCGCAAGACACTACCAAATGCATAATTATTCGGGGCATAACCCGCAGAAACCATGTCCCTGAAAGTAGCACATGCTGCAACTGGCATACCATTTTGAACATAACCCGAAATCAAGCAAGCCCAAGTAACCAAATTTCTTTCAGGCATTTCATCGAACACCTTGCGTGCAGAAACAAGATCACCAAATCTTAAATACACATTGATAAGGGTGTTAAGAAGAAACAAATCTGCTTCAAACCCATGTTTGTAAATTCCAAGATGAAGGTGGTTAGCTTCAACTGAGGAACAAGAATGCTGGTACTGATACACGAAAAAGTCCCGAATTTCAGAGCGACAAGTGGGTTGCGGAGGCGGGTTAGAGGAGAGAGAAAGAAAAGGATCACGGTGGTCGAAAACGGCGGTGCAATTGTTTCCGGGACACAAAGAGGTGGCGGCTAGTGTAGTGAAGCGACAGGAGCGCCATGTGATAAAACTCCGTAGGAGCAATCGGAGAGACATTTACCGTTTAATTGGTGGACAATTGGTTCATACTTCTAATTCGCGCCAAAGTTTAACTACCTCCGGAGTCCGGACCAACCTCCACGTTTCTCTTTGAAAGTGGGCCTTTAAAACCTTGGGGTGGAGTGGCGGCATCCTGTGATACTACGGGATACGTTGGTAATTTTGTATTATATAACAGGGGTACCGTATATCATTTTTTGAATGCCATTGTTCTCGAGCGGTTTCCGGCAATAATACTTAAAGACGTCAAATTTTCAAAAATATGCTACATTTTCTATTAATTCCCAATCTAATGTCCACGTCAGCATTGACATGAAGATTTTTTTTTTTCCCGGTTCAGCGATAAATCGCCAACTGAATTGACAACTTTATAAGGCAAAGTCGCCAATAATGTTTCTAGAGCACATCTCCATTTGAATTGGTGATTTTGCCCCTTTTTTCGAAATTATTTTTCACGATTCTGCAAATGGAGGATGAGAAAGAGTAACTAAAACCAATAAAAAGTGACACATCGCCATTTGAATTGGCGATTTACTGGTCTATCACTAATTCAATTGGCGATGTAGCGTTGACTCGTAAAAAAAATTAAATCGGTTTTGTTGATGACGTGGACGGTAGATTGAGAATCATTAGAAAATGGGGCGTATTTTGGAAATTTTAACATGTTTTTAGCAATATTGTCGGAAATCGCTCATTGTTCTTTATACCATTGTTCTTTTTTTTATACCATTGCTTTCATTTTTCATTCTATTGGAAGTTCAACGTATTTATAGAATTGTCATGTTATGTTTTTTCTTTTAAATAAGTGTTATGCAAAATACTTCCTCCCCCAAAAGTTTTTGGAAAAAACACACTGTAAATGAGTTTTTTTTTATCAAAAAAGAACACATACTCTCTCCGTCCTTTTTTATTTTTTTAAATATTCCATTTTGGATGTCCCATTTTTATCTTTACATTTAGAATATTCCATTTATATTAACATAAGAGTTCCTAATATTCTGTCAAAAAAGGTGGCAAGTGGTTATCTAAACCAATCAAATTCTTTGGGCCGTTAAACCTCTCATATTTTTCTATTTTAACATTAAATCTTTCTCACTATTCCAATATCAAATATTGAATAAAACTGAAAATATTAACATTAATAAACATAATTTGCATTGTTTAAGTAAAAAAAATTATCCACATTAATTGTTTGTTAAATCGATCGCGTGCATGATACCCAACGTACCGAATAAATAGGGAAATCTATTCTTTTTTTCTTTAGTAATCGATGTTTCAACCCATGAATCATGTGTGTAATTTTTAGGATTTTTTTTATAGAAATGATCATTTATGAAATCGTCTCTGTGAGCAAGGAACTTATATAAGCAAAGTGGCAAAATGAAACGTTAAATTAAGTTTATTGTTGTTGACTTTGACTCTAAGTCTGAAAATGACCATTGACCATCACTTTCCAGCGTTAGCTCATCACGTGCACGTCTCGTGACCTTAAAACAACAAGGGAACCAAAATCTCCCTTTCCCCTTCGATTTCAATCCCTTTTATTGGAATTTGTTAGTAAAGACATTTTATGGTGTCACATTTGTGAGAAAAAACCTTTTAGAAAAAAGTTGGAAAATTAAAACCCTAAATCACTTTTGTGAGAAAATAAAATCAATGTCTGAAAACAGGTGTGAGTATTAGTAAATTACTAAAACTACAAGTAGAGTTAAACTTCCTAATAAGCCACAAGGAAAACCTTAATCAAAAAGCTCCAATGTATATGGTCAGTTGGTCACCTACTGATACTGACCTAATTATGTACTTCGTATTTATAGTTTAAGGAGCTAAATATTGTCGGATGCTAACAACTCCACCATTAATCCATATTATATATCCCTCCAAGACATCCACTTAATTAAACAAACTACTTGAAACATGATCAACCTTCTTAGTTAATCAACACTCTCGAAAAGCGATACAAGGTAATTTCTTCACGAAAGAATGAGGATCAACTTAAAGGTGATGAAGAATTTAAGTGTAAATACAATAGGGTATTTTAAGCAGAGTAATTCCCTTGTAGTTTACTCGACGTCATCTTCATCTCTGAGAAGTGAGAACCCCCAACAATGACCGCACAACAAGAAGCAAAGTCATTAGCTCGAATGACTCTCCTCCTTCAATTCGGCCACCCACCAAGAATCTGTCTTTGTTCATCGTCCTGTAAGACTCTTTTATCTTTCTTTGTCATCTTGTACAATGTGGCTATAGCAACATTACGTTAGCTATATCTGACAAACATTTATGTTATATAACGACTTATGTTTTGGATTAAAAAGATGATCAGTAAGGATAAGTTAGACATTTACCTCCTGCAAAAAACACATCAATTTATTTTTAACCACCTACTAATGTCAATTTTTAATTTTATCACCTTTAAAAAAAAAATACCACCTTTTAACAGAAAAAATGGCGGAATTGTTTGTGGGGCTACTATAATCAGGGGCAGATCTTCTGTCTGGCGGGCAAGGGCTTGCCCCCCCCCCCCTCAAATCTTGGCCCAAACCAAACAGTAACAAGTAAATGAGTAAATTAGGCCCAACACATGGTATTTGGCCCCTCGAAAACTTGGCAACAGTAGCGCGTTCCAACAATACGGAGTATTTACGTCTGATTCTTTAATAAAAGTGCTAAATTTTGGTGGGTCCCAGGCATAAAGGTGCCAGTAAAAGGGGGAGAAAGAGACATGAACTGAGGAAAAAGAGAAGGAGCAGTAAAACTGTGAAACTAATGACTAATGAGAGTAGAAGAGAGAGAAAGAGAGTAATATATAGAGAGAGAAAGAAAAAATACTGAGTAGCCAAAACTAAATTGTGAATTTGTGCCCTTTCAAAAAAAAAAGAAATTGTGAATTTGTGATATGAGAACTTCCGTAACACGAAGTGTTTCATTTAATAATATTTTACTTTAACCTACATTAACAATAATGTGTTACATGTTCATAATAGAGTTAAAATATGGTATTTGTATGGACTTGAATTTATAAAATAGAGATTTATTTTCCGACTCGGCCCCCCTAAGAAAAGTGGTCAAGATCCGCCACTGACTATAATGGCTACTTTAGGATTTGCTTGTAGATTTCTATGATTTCATTCATATAACACGAGGCGGTAGGTGAGAGTAAGCATAAAAGGAAATAAGGGAGGTTGATTTTTTTGTGTAAATTGATGTTAAGAAAAAGTGAATTGTAGTGAAAGAGGGGAGAAATGAAGAAAAATCATGGAAATTATAAGGATAAACAAAGATGTAGGCCCCCACTATTGTTTTTATATACGGAATATGTTTAGTAGTGGCATAATTTATTTATTTACCGTTTTAGGTGATAAAATCAAAATTTGAAATTACTATATGATAAAAAAAAAATTGGTGTTCTTTTTAAACGATAAAAGTCAATTTATCCTAAAAGTAATATGTAATTAATAACAATTTTGATTGATCAGGTCAAGGTCCTTAGGGAAGATGCGACGCGGGGACTCAGAATAAGGAAACCACCAAGGCCAAAAATTAAAACGGGAAAACCTGGACAACATCACTAGTTAGTTGCTTTTCTTAATACTTATTGGTTCACGGAAGATTAAATACAAAAACTTTTTAATACATACGGAGTAGTAAACTATTTGTTTTGTAACAAGTTTGAAGTCGATCAGATATTTATATTGGTTTTATATCAGGATTATTAACTTAGAGGTCCGTTAAATATCATTATCAATTTAAAGGTGATGGAGAAATTAAGTGTAAATACAATAGGGTATTTTAAGCAAAGTAATTCCCTTGTAGTTTATTCGACGTCGTCTTCATCTTTGAGAACCCCCAACAATGATTGCACAAAAACAAGCAAAGTCATTAGCTTGAATGACTCTTCTTCTTCAACCACCCACCAAGAATCCGTCTCTATTCATCGTCGTGTAAGACTTTTTTTTTTGGTCATCATGTACGTTGTGGATATTGCAACATTGTGTTAGATATATCTAACAAACCTTTATGCGTTATATAACGATTTATATTTTGGATTAAAAAGATGTTATAAACAAAGATAAATTACCACCTACAAAATAAACCAATTTGCTTTTTTTACCACTTACTTATTTAAATTTTAAATTTTACCACCTAAAAAATAAAAGTAAAGTGATAAAGGTCGCAACTTGCAACAAATTATTTGTATCGCAATGACATGTCAAGGTGAAATGTCACATATGGAGTATTAAAATTGGAAACTACATATTTTTAGCATAAATAGGGTACTCGGTCAAAAAACCCAGAACCGGTGTTAAAGTTTGTGAAAATGGAAAAAGAAGAACACCAGATTTCCACCATCACTGCTCCATCCTTAGATGTTGAGCTCAGGTACTAAAACTAATTCAATAAGGAAAAATTGTGTATGCGTTTGATACAAGCAGAGTATATCAAAAAAACTAACTAATAGAACAACTGTGCATAGCTTATATAGCTAGCAACTTTATGAAAGAATAAAAGAAAAGGATAGTAAAGAAAAGAAGTCAACAAGTTGGAGCCTTGAACTGGGCCACTCTAACACTTGGGCTTGGACCATCTGCAACACTACTCTCAACATCCCCCCTCAAGCTTGGCTGTGGTGTGAACAGACCGAGCTTGGACAACAACTCATTGAATTGAGCAGAAGGGAGAATCTTCGTGAAAACATCAGCTAACTGAGACTTAGTAGGCAAATAAGTAAGTTGAATCAGACCTTCCAGGACCTTTTCCCTTGTAAAGTGACAATCAATGTCAATATGTTTAGTGCGTTCATGAAAAACAGGATTCTTGGCTATGTGAATTGCAGACTGGTTATCACAATGTAAAGTAACAGGCTGTAAATTAGTAAGGCCAAGTTCATTAAGTAACCTTACCATCCAAGTTACTTCAGCTGCAGCACTTGCCATGGCCCTGTATTCAGATTCAGATGAAGACTTTGAAACAGTGGGTTGCTTCTTAGACTTCCAACTAATAGGGGAGCTTCCAAGTTGCAGAACATATCCGGTTATACTCCTTCTTGAATCAGGGCAAGAGGCCCAATCTGAATCACTAAAAGCCTGTAAAGTCAACTTGTCTGATGCCTGCAACAAAATTCCTTGCCCCGCTGTCTGTGCAACATATCTTAAAGTATGGTGTAAAGCTTCCAAATGAGAAGTCCTGGGACTTTGCATAAATTGACTTAGACACTGGACAGTAAAAGCCAAATCAGGTCTAGTATGAGTAAGAAAGTTCAACTTCCCTACTAGACTTCTGTAAAGAGTTGGATCAGGTAGCAACGACCCCTTATCAGTTTGAAGTTTCAGATTTTGAGGGAGAGGGGTCACAGCACCTTTTTCCAAAGGCATACCACATTCATCCAATAACTCCCGGGTAAATTTCTTTTGGGTTAAGACTACTCCTCTATCCAAATAACTGACTTCAATACCCAAAAAAAAAACTGAGTTTGCCTAAGTCTTTTATGGTAACGGTCTTGTCTAGATGAGTTTTGAGACTGTTGATTGTGTCAATATTACTGCCGGTCAAAATAATGTCATCCACATAAACGGCAGCAATAGTAATATCATCATTCACCCTTTTTATAAACAGAGAAGCATCACTTTTGCACTGATCAAAACCTTGAGCAGATAATTCTGAATATAACCTAGCAAACCATTGTCGTGATGCTTGCTTAAGACCGTACAAAGATTTCTTGAGTTTGCATACTTTCCCTCCCAAGGCCGGTAACCCTTCTGGTAACTTCATGTATATTTCTTCATTAAGATCCCCATGTAGGAACGCATTATTAACATCTAATTGGAACATGTCCCATCCTTTGCTGGCTGCTAAGGCGATAACACTCCTAACAGTTGCCATCTTCACTACAGGAGAGAAAGTCTCTGCGTAGTCTATTCCATACTTTTGAGTATAACCCTTAGCAACTAACCTAGCTTTGAACCTTTCTATAGTACCATCAGCTTTTAGTTTTACCTTAAATACCCACTTACATCCTATTGCTTTCTTCCCGGGAGGAAGATCAACAACTTCCCAAGTATTGTTTTTCATCAAGGCATCAAGCTCTTTTTGCATTGCATTGACCCACTCTGGATCCTTAGAAGCATCACTGTAACAATTGGGTTCCGAAATTGTGGAAGAATGAGCAATCAGGGCTTTGTAAGACTGAGGAATAGTGCTATAACAGACCAGGTTACACCAATGAGACCCATTAGCAGCTCTCTTTACTGTCTTGCAAACATAATCACCCAACCAAGCTGGAGGTTTCTTCGGTCTAGTAGAGAACCTAGGTCCTGGTTCGGGCTTAGTTGAAGAAAAAATATCAGCAACTTCGGTTGGAGCCAGAGTGTGAATTTGAGAAGTAGTAGAAGGAGAAAAGGAAGAAGAAATATCTGATGAAGAAGAAATGTGTGAAGGGGAAGTAGTGTCAGGTTCAGAATTTGTGTTTTGGTGAACGGAGGAAGTATTTGAAGAAGATATGGATGGATGAAGAGAGGAAGTGTTTGGAGTAGGAGAGGGATATCCATCTATGAAATCATCAAATGGATTATTGAAAATGTGTGTGTCATTTGTATTAGGCAAAAAAAATTGAAAAGGCTGTTTCGGCTCAGAATGAATAATATGGAAGGGGAAATATTGCTCATGAAAATGAACATTTCTACTGGTGGTAATATGCTTATCATTAAGGTGAAGAACTTTGTATCCCTTTTGAGTAGGGCAATAGCCGATAAAAACACAAGGATTTGCCCTAGGGTCAAACTTAGATCTACCAACTGTAGAAGTGGACACATGACAAAGGCATCCAAATGTCCTAAGGTGACTCAAATCTGGGAGAGTATTGTAAAGTCTCTGATAGGGTGTGGCATTGTTCAGCACTGATAGAGGCATTCTATTAATTAAATGAGTTGCACACAACACACACTCTCCCCAGTATTTTTGTGGAAGTTTAGACTGAAAATATAGAGCCCGAGCTGTTTCTAAGAGGTGTTTGTGTTTTCTTTCAACTACACCATTCTGTTGAGGAGTCCCACTACAACTAGTTTGATGGTTTATTCCCTTTTTCCTATAAAAATCCACAATCTTTCCTTCACAAAGTTCCTTTGCATTATCGGTTCTTATGCATTTAACAACACAATCATGTTGTTTCTCAGCAAATGTAACAAAATCTTCTAAAGTCTGAACAGAATCAGTTTTGAAATGCAACATGTGAATCCAAGTATATCTACTGAAATCATCAATTATACTCAGAAACATTGAACAACCATTATGAGTTTTGAACCTTAGAGGTCCCCAAACATCTACATGCAGCATGTCAAAAGGTTTAGTCGTTCTTATTTGACTACGAGGAAAGGGCATCCTACATTGCCTAGCTTGAGGACAGATTTGACACATATTATCACACAAGCCTTTACTTTTTACATCAGGGATTACATGGCCTATTCGACTAAAAGGTAAATGCCCTAGCCTTAAATGCCAAAGTCTAGCATTATTATTAACTGTACAAGCATAAGAAGCTGTTTCACCACTTACAGCATTCACTATGTGAGGAGTATTCTCTTCAAACTTATTGTCATAAAGTCTGTCATCGGCATGATAAAGTCCAGATTTCAGCTTACCAAGAACAATTTCCCGGTGTAAGGTGAGACCCTGTATAATGCAGGAATCAGTGGTGAATTTCACACAACAATGTATGTCCTTACACAACTTATGAACATATATCAGATTAAAATGGAAGTCAGGCACATACAACACATCTTTAAGGATGATATTTTTCTCTAGTGTGATAGTGCCTATATGAGAAATCAGAACTTTCCTACCATCCGGGACGGTAATGGTATTGTCATCACTATTTAGTGTAGTGTAAGTGTCAAACAGAGTCAAATCATGGCATATATGGTCTGTTGCACCACTATCAACAATCCAACCAGTTTTAAAAAGAGAGAAAAGACATAGTTTACCTGCAAAATATGCTCCACTCGTGTTGTTATCATCTGCCTTCATTTGAGCTGTTGAACTTGGCATTGCCACTTCCTTTGAATCATCCAAAATACTCATCAACTTGGTATATTGTTCCCTTGTAAAGGTTGCAGTAATATTTTCATCCTGATAATGTCCACCATTATCCAAATCCCCACGAGAATTGTCTCCTTGAACAAAATTAGCAAATCTTCTCTGATTGTTGAATGTGAAGTCAGCTGGATAACCATGCAATTTGTAGCACCTCTCGATAGTGTGGCCAGACTTCTTACAATGCTCACAGTTCAGATTATTGAAATTTCTCTTATAACCAACCATTTGCTTTCCTCCATTTCTATCTCCTTGATAACCAACCTTGTTATTCTGAGACTGAAAACCAATCTGATTGAAATTCTTAGTAGGTTTATTGTCATATAATCTTCTTCTATCAGCAGCAAAGGCAAATGTTTCATTAGCAGTTGATTGTTCACTGATTTGCTTGTGTTTTTGTTCTTGTAGCAGCATTCTGTATGCAAGAGTCAAGGTAGGCAGAGGTTGCATCATCAAAACATTGCTTCTAACTTGCTTATACTCATCTTTGAGTTTCATCAAAAACTGAAGAAGTCTGTAATCTTGCTGAATCTTAACAAACTTTCCAGTCACATTACACACACAACCACTACAAGTACAAACAGGAATTGGATTAACGTCGTCAAGTTGGTCCCAAAGAACCTTAATCCTTGCAAAAAATTCAGCTATCTCCTCATTTTCTTGATTCACAGCACTAATTTCCTCTTGTATTCCATACAATTCAGTAGATGATACTTGACCATATCGTTCTTCCAAATCCATCCACATCTCCCTAGCAGTCTTGTAAAAGAACACACTCTTCTTTGTAATTGGTCCTAAGACTCCCAAAATCCATCCAATCACGAGATTGTTGCATCTAATCCATGCTTTGTAAGTAACATCAGTAGTAAGAGGCATAGGCAAGGTGCCATCAACAAAGCTCATCTTATTCTTAGTAGACAATCCAATTATCATAGATCTCTTCCAAGAAGAGTAATTCTCACCATCAAAAATTTCAGAAATAAACTTGTGATTGTTATTATCACTAGGATGGATGTAGTAGACTGTACTAGGGTCTTGTGTTGGTTCCAAAACTCTATTATCAACAACTTCTTCGTCCCCCATTACGACCAAAATTTTAGGGCTGGAAAAAAAAAAGTATGCCTAATATTGGGGAAAATACTCCAAAAAAAAATAGGATTCAACCTAATCACCAAAAAACTTCAAGCAATCAAAAGAAATATCCTCAACAACAACACCGAAATCGAAATCCTCCAAATATGTCAACGAAATCAGTAAAAAAAAACCGAACACAAAATCACGAAATCAAGAGATCAATTGAGGAAATCAAGAATCAATTGAGGAAATCAAGAAATCAAACCAAAATTCGAACAGCTTGACGAACTCAAGAATCGCAATTAGAACCTCCGATCAAATACCGAATATCGCGGAAGCGCAGAACACTCGCTCTGATACCATGTTAAAGTTTGTGAAAATGGAAAAAGAAGAACACCAGATTTCCACCATCACTGCTCCATCCTTAGATGTTGAGCTCAGGTACTAAAACTAATTCAATAAGGAAAAATTGTGTATGCGTTTGATACAAGCAGAGTATATCAAAAAAACTAACTAATAGAACAACTGTGCATAGCTTATATAGCTAGCAACTTTATGAAAGAATAAAAGAAAAGGATAGTAAAGAAAAGAAGTCAACAAGTTGGAGCCTTGAACTGGGCCACTCTAACACTTGGGCTTGGACCATCTGCAACACTACTCTCAACAACCGGTTCCATAATTTTTGGAAAGGGTCCCGGTTAAACCGAGTAAAAAAATTTCAGAACCGGTTCCATAACTGGTTGTCCAAATGATTTTCATTAGTGTATTTTTCTTTGTTTCTCAAATAAATAAATAATAAAATTCTTAAGAGTAGTTTGATTAGGTACATTAACTATAATATCATAAGATTCATGATAAAATTTCATGCATATAAGTTTTATTTCCTTGATGCTTCAATAAAGTGTTCAATTTTACAAACAAAAAAGTCATGATTAAGTTCTTTTGTTCCTTGATGCTTCAATTCAAAATAAGTTACGAAAAAATACATTGATTTGGTGGAGATGACATGAGAAAGAACATATCGAACGAACTTGGATTAATTTTTCTTGTTGTTTGTTGGATCTTGAATTTAAGCATATGAGAGTTTCGACCATGAGAGAGAGATTAAAGGTGAAGGTGAGAAAGAGATTGAAAGATAGATCTAGGGTTTTAACTTTGTGTGGCAGAATAAGTGTTGGTTTGATAGTGGATTAGGCCAACCTTGTATACCTATTATGCTAAAGTAACCTAAAAATAAGTTCAACATTTAAGTAAAATGGCTATAGGAGATTTTGTTATTCAAAACGCGTTATGTATACTCCCGGAATCAGTTCCATCGGGTACCCACTAGGAAACGGGTCCAAGAAATCAAGAACCGGTACCGGTCATAACTTTATGCATGGTTTGTTGGTGATTTTTGATGATTTTTTGTTTCTGAGTTTATTCGTTTGTTGATAATTTTTTATTATTTTTTGAGTTTTCTGGGTTTTACGATTTGTTGATGATTTTTATGGTTTTCTAGGTTTGTTGGTTTCTAGATGGCTTTTTATGATTCTTTTTTATTTTATTTTTCTGGGTTTTGATATGCTAATGATTTTTATGGTTTTCTAGGTTTGTTGGTTTCTTGATGATTTTTTTATTTTTATTTTTCTGGGTTTGGAGCCATTGGAGGGGGGAATAGTGGTGGCGGTGAGGGGAGGGCATCGCCGACGTTGAGGGGGGGGTGGAGAGCAACCGAACACCAAGGAGAGGGATAGGAAGAGGGAGAGGGAGAGGGAGAGGGAGAAGGTTTGTTTTGTTTAATAACTCTGTATTTATTTATTTAGAAAACAATCCTACTTTCTCCCCTTCCCATAAAAGTATAGGTTAAATCTATTCTAATATTTAATAGCAGGAGGTTGGAGAGCCATGTGGTACTCTCCTAGAATTTCAAAATTTTATTATATAAAAATAAAAAATAAAAAACCCTTGGATTCTCTACCTTTTTCTGTTCTTTCATCCCGTCGTTTCGCTATGAAATTCATCTGTAAACTAACTACTCTTTAATCTTTCATAATTCTCTTCCTTCTCGTACGAGTTCAATTCAAACGTTTTTATTTTGCAAAAACATGGAAGTGAGTAAATCTGAAATTCACTTTTCAAGAGTTTTCCTTCTCTATGTTTTCGCCTTTTCCTCCTTTTCTACAGAGTATTAGTATTATAGTTCAATTCAATTTAATTGTGTGGAATGTGATCAATATTTTTCTCTATGGTGGAAATTCAAAGACAAGAGGATCTAGAGAAGAAGATGATTTTCCAGATTGGAAATTATGACACTAAAGACAAGCCCTAAATATATGCAGAACAAGGTTTGTATTTTAATTTCAAGATTGGGTTTTGTTTTCGGCATTTCGGGACATTATTATATCCATGTTGTTTCATTCGTTTCTGAAGTATTATAGTCCAATTCAATTTGTGTGGAATGCGATGAATATCTTTATCTCTTCTATTTCATTCATTTTTGAAGTAGTTGTCGAGAATGATATAAGAGTTTTCTTCACTTTTTTTTAATGAGAAGTTGTTACAAATAGGATACGTGGTTTCTTAGTTTAACTAGGCTGATTATGTGAAAATGCAATTGTTTTTTTCAGGGGTTTATATCAGTTGTCATTACCGTTTGATTAACTTTGTGCAATTTGGTAGTTTTGTTGGTTTAATCATGTGATTGTTTTGAAATTGCATTTAGTTGTATTTTGGGAAGCAAGTTTAATTAGGCTGATTATGAAAAAATGCAATTGTTTTTTTTTTCCAGGGTTCATAAGAACAATGGTTATCTTATGGTGTCCTGAAATGATGGACTTAATCAAATGCGTGTGGCGGTATGTTGATCATTAGTATAAGTATTGAATTGAATCAATTGAGATATAAATTATCTGTTCATATTTGTGGGTGTATAATTCTTGATAATGCACCATCACCCCTCTTTGTTTAGTGGGATTATTGGTATTGAATCTTCGTTAAATGTGGTTTCTTTGTTAATGTATGTTAAGTGTTCGACGAAATGCCGCGCCGAAAGGGGTCATTCAATTATGTGTTTCTTTCTCTGCTAGCATATTAGAATTTTGGTACTATTTGTTACTGAGTCCATGGGGATTCTTTGTTAATGCATGTTAAATGTTCGGCGAAATGCCACACTGAAAAGGGTCATTCAATTATGTGTTTGCTAGCATTAGAATTTAGGTACTGTTTGTTGTTTATTCAATGGGGGTTATGGTTTTGCTGTGAATTTTTGATATACCGTGATTTTGCAGGTGTTGTGAGTTGCTTCCTAATTTCAGTAAATTGTAGATAGATAGATTGTAGTTTTGACATCAGGGCTGTTGTACATCGGTGAAAATTTCTATTTAGGGTTTATCTGGTAGTCCTTCGGGTTATTGTGTTCACTCGCCTGCTCGATCCTCAAGAGCATTAGATGGGCGACTTTGTGCCGTACCTCAGCTTACAAAATTTGGGAGGCTCCTTCGACTTGAAGGGTATTATGCTAATTATCCTCAATATTATTTGCATCACTAGCCCTTGGCATAATAATGATAATGACATGGATTATGTCTAATACGCCCTCACTTTACAGAAATTGATTGGCTCAACTTAAGAGTAGATATTCTCGACCTCAGCTTTTGTAATTTAACACCTTACTTATTCTCTGCCTCTTATTCCTTTCTCTCAAACTCTCAGTGTTTATTGACCAACAACTAATTTCTCAATGTTTACACGTTATATTATACAGTATGACAGTAAGTGGAATGTTAGGATAAGTGAGAGTAAGACATATCTTAGACTTGAGTCACTGTCTTAGCATTAGATAATATGCAATTGTTAATGTTGTAATTGAGCCTTGGGATGAGATTATTGTCCAACCATCAGCAGGTCCTTTGTTCGGGATGGGATTATTGTCCAATCATCAGCACTCAGCAGGTCCTTTGTTGATGCAAACACTATAAGGGCCTAAGGGGAGAAATGATCTACATAACACAGAAGAGTCAGGCATGAAGATTCTTTACCCTTCATTAAATAGCATGTTTTATGTTTAGCTTGCTTATATCATGTTCACATTCTGTTTAATTATTGTGCAACTTAGAATGAGTGGCCTATGCTAGAAAGTCCCTGACTAGGGAGCTTAAACCAGTATAACACCTATACATATTTCAATATTTCATGATCCAAATGTAATCTGATGAACAATCAAGTCCAATTTCTATAAAATCAATGATCATCTTCTTACGCAAAAAGACCAGAAAGTACGGCCAAAAAGAATTATTATTTTATTCGTTATAAATCAATACGAAGTATTTGCTTGAGAACTAATTGATGTGAAATTCAAGCAGGAGTCAGGAGTCAGGAGTGCATGCTTTATGATAACAATATGGCTCTGCGATTATTTGTCATATGTTTTGTTCGTACAATTATGTTTTTCAATGCTGATATTGATAAAGGTCTAATTTGTAAGGCGTTCTTATAGAAAATGTACCCATTTTTTAAAATGATTGAGAACTAATTGATGTGTAATTCAATTAAGAGTGCATGCTTTATAATAACAATGTGGCATTACTATTATTTGTCATATACTTCTTATATTTTGTTATCGTACAATTATATTTTTTTTAATGCTGACGTTGGCGGTTTAATGTGTAAGATGGTCCTATAGAAGACTTACCTATTTAATAGTTATAAATAAAAACAAATTGATAACTGATATCGTTCCTTTGCAGATTAAAGGGAAAATAATAAGAGGCATCGACAACATCGGCATCGACAACATAGCAAAGGAATAGGTCATTGGTGTGGAATGCAGGGCATCAACAACGCAATTATAATTTTTCTTATATTAAAGAATAGTTTTTTTGATTGTAACTAATCTGTTTGATTTTATCTACTCCGTATTATGTTAGGAATAACTTTTAAAGAATGTAATACTAAAACTTTAATCATGTATTGTACAAAGAATTTAACTAAGATGTAGTAACTATTAGACATATTAAATACTTCTATGTAAATACAACAAATTATTATTCTATAAATTGAAAATTTTCAAAAAAAAAACACGATCGTCTTTCTATGAGTTCATTTTTTCCGATTTCTCGACTTCGGCTTTGGAATTTAACATCTTAAAAATAAATAAAAAAGTTTAGAAATCGTCACCACTTAATGTTTCCTTTACTCCGTATGTAATTTTCTTAATACATATATGAGCCAAAACATAATGTACATCTGTACTGCAGCCTGCCGGCAACTCAACAAGTATCGTGATGATTCCTTTTAGCATTCTTATTTGTTAGTTTAAGACTTAAAGTTGATACGCTTTGAAATATGACGACTCTGCTAGGTGAAGACCCATTAACATAAAGGATTTTCAGGAAACTACACTTTTGTTAACTATGAAGTGGACGAAGTTGAGCTTTTGAATGTCAATATGATAGCTCTGAACATCAGTTAATATGATAGCTCTGAACAAAGACCTCCATGGTAATTTTTGCAGGAAAACGTTAAGGATGGTCTCCATTTTTAAACTTTTTTGTTTTTTAAGGTGTTAATATATAATAAAAATTAAATAAGTTGTTAACTTAAAAAAATTGATTTTTTTAAGGTGTTAAATGACAAAAATATCCCAAAATCAATTACAGCAAAAATCTCAAATTGAAAAACACATAACTATTATTCAATAAAATATATATAAAATAAATAAAACAAACACTTTTCTAAAATGATTTTATTTTTTCAAATTTAAATTGATATTACGTTGAGACTATGATGTTTGTTGTTCAAACTATGAAATAATAGAGCGCACCGTGCATCGCACGGGCTTAAAACTAGTTTATTCTGAAGCTGGTTACAAGTTACTCTAACATAGTATAGTACAATAAAATTATTATAAACCTGTGGCAAAAACATTTGAATGTTTTTCATGATTTTTTTTTATACAGAGGTCAGAATACCAATTCGATCGACCATTTTTAATGTTAATACTAGTTTATACCCATGCTAATGCACGGGATATCTATTATGCTAGAATTTTTTCATATCACATACGTAATGGTGACATTTAACAGTTCTCTAATTAATGTTACAATTTTATTATTAATTGAAAATTATGGAAAAAATCGAGTTCACGTCGATTTATGAATTTATTAAAATTAAATGTTAGATTCTACAATAAAAAATAACAGTATTAATGTATTTTCATATACGAAGTAATTTTAAACTTTTAGTTGATTCGCATAATCGCTCCTTATGTTTTTTTATTTTAAAGTAATAAAATGGGATATTATGATGACATGTTATTCCTTTCTTTCTTTTAGTTAACATGCAATAAGTGCGGAATACTTTTTCCCTATTTCATAAATGCTAGGAATTTTAGATCATGTAATCACAAATAGTGCAACGTAATTACTTTTTTCATTTCTATACACACCCTTATTGTTATTTTATAGTGTCAAAACATTATTCACAAACTTTGTGGGTGTACAAATTAATAATGTAAGGCTAGTATTATTCTACGAATGATCAAAAGCCACCAAATATAAAATGAAAGTCAATTACCTTCTCTTTACACTTCTAAAGTTATTTTTTACAAAAAGAAAAATAAAATAAAAATCACCCACAATGTATAAGATTGCCATAATACCCTATAAAATATTGCCATTTATATATCTCTTCATAATGTGAAAAGATAATCAAAATAGGTTGAAGTTTATCTTGAAATTGGCTAAAAGTTTCTCCAACAATATATTATTTTTCTTGATTTTTTTATGCAGAGGTCAAGTACCATTTTTGCAGACTATTTTTTCCCTTTAACTTAATGATTTAATAATTGCTTCTTTTTCCCGCTTTCCACAATGTTTTTATTTATTTATTATTTTTTCTTATATTTTAATTTAATTGCTTATTTTAGTGTAGTTTGTCTGAGAAACTTTGAAATGAGAGTTTTTTTTAATCATACATAGTACTACCTTCGTTTTTTGTGAGAAACTTTTATCAAGAATCTAAATCAATAATCATCACAAATTCAACAAATTAGAAAATTAATAATTTTGATTGATATGTATCCAAGCAGTAAAAGAAAATTAAGTCCATTGCACCATTCGCTTGTGTCTCAAAATAATATCTTTTGAAAAATGATATATATTGGTTACTGATAAAATTGATACGTTATTACTTAGTATTACTTTTATTTACTTGTCGGTGATTGATGTCCTAATATTGCTATTTAGGCTGATTTTTTTGGGGGTGGGGGGAGCTAAGATGGGTAAATATAACTCTTATTTTAGTTTACTTGAATATACGGTACGATTTTCCGAATTAAGTTATTTGACTAAAGTTTCCTAAATACATTGGATTGAATGAAATTTTTTCAAAACACTTTTAGCAGTTTTGAAGATCTCTTTGAGCTTTTTTTAATTATATTCTTTATTATTTAAGTTTCCTATTTTGAAGATATGTCCTAATTATTTTTTATCAGGTTTTCTTTTTTGGAGAATCGGGTGGGTTGAAGATTGGTGTTTGGAGTCCTCTCGTTCAGCACAACATTGCTTTAATAATATAGTTTTCTTTTGACTCCCTAACCACTCATTTTGCTCGGCAATCTACCTCGGGTTTTTTCCTATCCTAAAAACTCTTCCACACCAAGAAATTCTTAACGTCTCTTTTGATAGAAAGTATTAATGTCATTATTTATTTTGACTTCTTAATCGCACATTCGGCTCGGATTTCCACTTTGGGTTTTTTTCTCTCTCTTAAAGACTCTTCTACACTAAGTAATTCTCATCGTCTCGTTTAATAAGCGATATTAACTGAATGGCGATAAGATCCAAACGAATTATACGCTTTTGTCAAAGGTAAATACAAGTATCAAAAAACTTATATACATATGAAGGTCTTATATGTATAACACAAACTTCTTACCAAATATTTGTACTTAGAACAATTATCCATGTCATCTAATTCTAATTGATTTTTTTAAAAGAATATATTCCAAAAAAATCTAATAAATAATCAACTACATATTTAATTCAATAAAAGAAATCTACATTTTCATTATGAAATAACTCCACAAAAGTTTCTCATTTTGGACAAATGAGTAAATTATGCAAATGAGCAAATCTTACTTAATCTTGATCATCCATGTGAATGATTCGGATTACTTATCACCTTCTCTTTATAAGGATCTTCTAAATGAAATTAAAATAAATATTTTTTCCTTAACCATAATAAATAGAATTATCAATAAAATTACAGTTATACTTCAATTTACTAAATCTATAGTAATTAATTTCACATATTCATATTCATATTCATCTCCAAAACTAAAGATTTCATTAAAAAAAAATCAAATCCGACCATAATAAAAACAAGCCCTTCAAATGTATATAAGGAACCAAAGTGGTTAGTAAGTCCATACACATCTTAAATTTTCTAAAATTTGAGGAACCAAAGTTAATTGTGGTATAAAATATTAACATGGCAGGAAAGACATATTTTATTTATATCCTTCTAATTCTTATGATGATGACTTATATGTCTCGTGGTGAGTAAAAATTCCACTTTTGCAATTTATGTCTTTTAATTTTTGTTGTATTTTTGTATAGTTAAGTGAAAGTACAAACTAGATAAAATTACTGATCCAAAATGCCTAATTGTAACCTGTAGTTATATTTCGTAGCATTTCATTTTCTATTCATATATTCATTCTTTGTAATATTTTGTTTTATGTAAGCAGGTGACATTAGTATTGAAGTTCCTCAAACAACACCTTGCATCCATTGTCATAATCAAGATATGTGCAATAGCGGGTGCATTGACATGGGTTACGAGCCTGGAGTATGTAGCGGAGCTGGTATTTGTTGTTGTTATTGATATAAAAAAGTTAAATTTTCACGAGTATACCAATAATAAAAGTTAATAAAACCATTATTCTTGTTCATGATGAAAGAGACGTGCATTTCCTATTATGCGGTATGATCATATTTGTTACTCAGTGGATTCTTTAATTATCTCTATTGTTTCTCTGTTCTTTTTCATTTGACACGTTATTATTATAATGTTTGCCAATGCACTACTTCAACCATTAATCTTTTTAAACTATCAGTAAATAAAATTTATAAAAAATTAATATTTTTAATATATAATAAAATGAATCTAATGAGATCTCACATGACTATGTTTTCTTCATACATTAAACTCAATATCCTGCACATAAGTCCACAAAAATTAATTTTGTTCAAATTAACAAATTTGATTAAAAATCAAAAAAAAAAAATCAAAAGGGAAAAAATATTTCAAATGAGCAAAAAGTTCAAATGACTTACTCCCTCCGTCCCGGAATACTCGATCCGGTTTGACCGGCACAGAGTTTAAGGGATTTGAATTGACTTATTTAATTTAATAGGTAGTAGTTGATAGTGGGGTATTATTTTATTGTAGTTAGTGGGAAATATGTAAAGGGGTGGGGTTGGGGGAGAGTAGGGGTTGAATTTTTAATTATTTGTTGTATGAAGTAGGGGTAGGTGGGTTAATATGGGTGGAGTGAGAAATAATATAATATTGTTAGAATATTTCCATTTTTAGAAACAGGTCAAGTATTAAGGGACGGCCCGATAAGGAAAACAGGTCAAGTATTCCGGGACGGAGGGAGTATTGTGTTATGCATTCGCAAGCTTTTTGGGTCATCAAGAAGATATTCGGCTCTATTTCTTATGTTGATCATATAGTGGATGGGACTAACCTAATCACAAATGACAATTTCTCCATAAAAGAGGTCTATAATGTTCTTGGCAACTCTGCTAAAGTCCCATGGAAGAAGCTTATTTGTAACTCCCCAACTCCTCTGAAATTCATTTTTATAGGTTGGTTGGTGAACGCCTATATTTGGCCCCTCATACCGTATTGGGAGGTTCAATAATGAAACTATAACCCACTTGTCAACAATGCACTCTAATTAGATAAAGAACGATCCTCGACTGACTGAAGAGGTAATCCGGAGCAGAACATGTTAATATCGTAACTTCCAAAAATATAAAGCTTCCTAAAATAGACTGTACATGTATTTAGTCGCATTCGCATCCCGATACGCCTTAATACGTCGTTGCACATCGTTATAAAGATGAATGTAATTGCCTGCGTGCAGCTCACCTGCACGCGCCATAGTGTTCTTGTGTTTACCTTCAGGCTCTAGAATAACATAGATTGAACAATAACATTTACCGAACTCAGAGTTCTTAGACACAACACATGTAAATGTTAACCCAAGTTACTTAAACATGCTCATGAGTTCTTAGAATAAGTTCGTTAGGAAATGATACGCCCTTACAAAGTAAAAGTTAGTATTATAAATTATGATTTGGACTATCCACACTACATGGTTGTATAGGCCTTAGAATAAGCTTTTCATCTTAGACTTATCATAAGCCCAAATCCGATTTAAAACAAATAAGTTATAAGGATTTTACTTGGGCTTGCCAAAACGGAAAGACCTCCACTTTGGGGCCATAACTTGATATTTACTAAGCCCATTGATGCTAGACCGATGGAATTGAAAAGATGCTAAGGAAATGTTCCTCAAATACAAGGCTGAAGTTGAAAAACAGCTAGACATGAAAATCAATAGACTTAGGAATGGTATGGCTGGTGAGTATGACCCTAACACTCTTAAGGAGTTTTGTGAACAAAATGGTATAGTTCACGAAACAACGACTCCTTACACACCCGAACAAAATGGGATTTCTGAAAGGAACAAGACTTTAAAGAATATAATTAATTCAATGCTTATTAGTTCTAGGCTTCGTGATAATATGTGGGGGGGAGGCTATTATTTCAGCTTGTTATATTTAGAACAGGATGCCTCACAAGAAGAAAGACAAGATTCCATACGAGCTATGGAAAGGTCGAACACCAAGCCTGAAATACTTGAAAGTGTGGGGGTGCATAGCAAAAGTTGGCATACTCAGTTTCAAGAGGGACAAGTTTGGTCCAAAACAGTTGATTATGTCTTTATTGGTTATGCTTATCAAAATGGTTCTTATCGTTTTCTTCTTAAGGGTGCTAACAACTCTTTTACAGGTGGTAACATTATTGAAGCGAGAGATGCTCAGTTTTTTGAAAATACTTTTCCTTTGAAAATATCTTGCATCAGTAATGATGTACCATCTTCTAGCACTTCTAATTCTTTGCCTATTTCTCCTTCTTCCATTACTAATAATGATTCTGATTTGGAGCCAAGGAGAAGCAAGAGGGCAAGAAAGGAAACAAACTATGGTGATGAGCTTATTACTTCTTTTATCACTGGACCTTTATTGATTAATGATGATTTTGTGTATGTCTTTATTTTAGAAGACGACCGTAGAACCTACGAAGAGGCAATAGGTTAGTTGATGCAGTTTTCTGGAAAAAGGCTAATGATAGTGAACTTTAGTCAATCCTAAGCAATAATACTTGGGAATTGGTTGATCTGCCTAGAGGTTGCAGGCCCATTACTTGTAAGTGGATCTTTAGTAAAAAATTGAAATCTTGTGGATCCATTGACAAGTATAAGGCCAGGATTGTGGTAGGTTTTTTTTACTCAAAAACATGGCATTGTTTATTTTGATATTTATTCTCCTGTCAATATAATTGCAACCATTAGAACTTTAATTGCTCTAGCTTGCATCCATGATCTTGTTGTGCACCAAATGGATGTAACAACTGCATTTTTGAATGGTGATTTGGATGAAGTGATTTATATGGTTCAACCTGAAGTTTTTGTTGTCGCAGATCAAGAGAAAAAAGTATGTAAACTGGTCAAGTCATTGTATGGGCTTAAGAAAACTCCTAAGCAATGGCATGACAAGTTTGACAAGACAATGACTGGTAATGGCTATCATGTAAATTAAGGTGACTCTTGTGTTTATTCTAAACCACTACAAAAAAAATCTCGTATAGCAACGGATATATAGCGACGGATTTATATCCGTTTCTAATTTAGAGACGGAATATTCAACATCCGTCTCTAAATTTATTTAGGGACGGATATTGGAAATCCGTCGATACTTTTATCGAGGGATTTATAAATCCGTCTCTAATTTAGGGACGGATTTCAAAATCCGTCTCTAAGTTAGGGACGGATTTCAAATCCGTCTCTAAGTTAGGGACGGATTTTGATATCCGTCTCTAAGTTAGGGACAGATTCCAAAATCCGTCCCTAATGTGTTTTACCAATTCCAAAACGTAAAGTCCACTAGCAATTTCTCTAAATTAGAGACGGAATTTTAAAATCCGTCCCTAATGTGTTTTAGCAATTTCTCTAAATTAGAGACAGAATTTTAAATTCGTCTCTAATTTAGAGACGGAATCTTAAATCCGTCCCTAGTTTAGAGACGGATTTTCTAGATCCGTTTCTAATGTTTCTTTTAATTTATTATCAATTTCACACATAGAAGTATACAAGTTGTATTTGGTGTGGTTGGTTAGAGTTTCTCCTCGTGACTTTGAGGTCACAAGTTCGATTCCCCTTATCCCTTCCCCTTGCAAAGCTGGACCGGGTTGACCTAAGCGAGATTTCGAACCGGTAATGGGACCGAGTTGAACCGAACATCTAACAATAGGTAGTAATTATTTTTACTTGCTAATTTTAGAGACGGATTTTTGAATCCGTCCCTAAACTTAGGGACGGATTCAAAAATCCGTCTCTAAATTTAGGGACGGATTCAAAAATCCGTCTCTAAATATTAGATACGGATTTTATGGAATCGGTCCCTAAATTGAATTAGCGACAAGGTTTTTAATAACGGATGTATTCCGTCCCTAAATCCGTCACTAAGCACACATAGCGACGGATTTGACCAATTTAGAGACGGATTTGGTCCGTCGCTATATGAGCTTTTTTTTGTAGTGAACATGATTCATTTGGTTGTGTGATTATTTATCTTTATGTGGATGATATGCTAATTTTTTGTACTGATTTGGATCGAGTAAATGAGACAAAAGAATATTTGAGTTCAAAATTTGAAATGAAAGACATGGGTGAGGCAGATGTGATTTTGGGAGTAAAAATTATTAGAACTCCAAATGACATATATCTTATTCATGCTCACTACGTTGAAAAAATTCTTAAAAAGTTTGATTCATTCAATGTCGATTCAATCAAGACCCCTATAATATAAGCATCCATTTACAGAAAAATAAAGGTGATCTTGTCTGTCAATCTGAGTATGCTAAAATTATTGGTAGTGTCATGTTTCTTATGAATTACACTAGATCTGACATTGTTTATTCTGTAAGTAGGTTGAGCAGGTACACTCACAACCCAAGCAATGAGCATTGGGGTGCTTTGAGGCGTTTACTTAGTTACCTAAGAGGTACTATGGATTGGGGATTGAATTACTCCAAGTTTCCTGGAGTGGTGTAGGGATTTTGTGATGCTAATTGGGTATCTGACAATGATGAGGTCAACTCCACCAGTGGTTATGTCTTCACCCTAGGGGGTGGAGCTGTTTCTTGGAAATCTTGTAAACAATCTTGTACTACTATGTCTATTATGAAATCTGAGTTTATTGCTCTCGAATTGGCAGGTCATGAGGCAGAATGGTTAGGAAACGTTCTGGTAGATATTCCACTATGGGGGAAGCTAGCTCCTTCAGTTGCACTTCATTGTGATCCTCAAGCTGCTATTGCTGTGGAAAACAACCATGCCTACAATGGGAAGAAGAGACATATTCGTTGAGGCACAAAGCTGCCAAAGAATTGTTGTCAAGTGGAGTGATATCACTAGACTATGTTAAGTCTGAAAGGAACATCACCGATCCATTAACGAAAGGCCTATGTAAACAAAACTAGTTTTGAAAACGTCAGAGGGGATGGGCTTGAGGCCCATTGGATGAATTGTAAGATAATGAACTCCTACTCACTATGAATTGTAAGATACTGAACTCCTACTCACTATGAGTTCAAAGGGGAACATCATGTAATAATTCAGAAGCACAAATTTTTGTTTTGTCCATCCCTTAAACGTTTATTCATTATGTGCTTGCTACTATTTGGAACGAGGTTAAGCACACGACTCTTAATGAATCCATATCCATATTTTTGGTGGCGTGATGTAATTCACACTTGATGGGATTCACCTACTTAGGTGTGGAAGTGAGGTCGTTTCCTATGAAAATTGCATGGGCTATTCTATAGAGCACCTATGAGCATCCAGGTTATGGACGTATGACTAGTATAATGCATCACTTTTATATGCGGAGATTCAGAATACTATACATGTTCAATCGTGTGCATTGAGTAATAGGTTTCTAACCTCATATTAAGTTCAAAACGAAAGTCACTTGGTAGGAAAGAGATCCTAGCTTGAATGTCACTAAGTGTTAATTCAAGTCGCACGACATTGATACTTATTCAATTGTTTGTTTTCCTCAGAAATTCAATTCCTTTGTTTCATTCTGTTTTCTTCTCATCTGCAACCTGTGGGGAATTGTTAAAAATTCTTGTTAAAAGTGCAAAAGAAGAGAGTGGAAAAAATTCGAAAGGGAAAAGTCAACATTGATAAAATGTCAACTTTATTCCTTATTTATATTTGGGGCTTGAGTGCAATACTTGTTTAAGAAAGTGCGAGAGTGGTATGAGTGGACACATAACATAGACACGCGCGTGCGTGGCTGGCTGTCTGGGTCGGGCTCGGGCCGTGGACCGTGGGTCATGGGCTCTTGCGAATGCGGTTCAGGGGCGTGGGGTGGGTTTTGTGGACTTGTGTATTCTTTTTCTCTCTGGTTTTTCATAAACACATACAAAGAAACTGGAAACTCATTCTCTCTCAAATTCTCTCTTCTATTCTGGGCAAATATTATGGTCTCTAATTAAGACTTGTGAGTGTAATCCTTGGTGTCATGTTAACCCCGAAGGACAACCGCAAGCGTTCTACTACACCGGGGTAGTACGAAATTGTCTTTTAAAGCAGTGATTCAGTCACTGGCCACGGCGCAATATTAGTTCAGGTTGTATTCGTAACATCCACATAAATTATTCCAATTGTTTTATTACTGACAGAAATGACACCACCCGACTCGACACAACACTCGGTGATCCCTGTTTATAGAAGAATGGCACAAGCCCAACCTACGTTTTCTTTGTCCATTCTAGGCATGGGTTGTTGGAGCATGAGGCACAAGGCCCGGCACGGCACGTGCCCAGCTCTAGTCTTTACCAAATTCTGGTTAAATTAAGACGGCCATATCTCTGCAGTGCACCGGAAGAATGGAAGATTGAGATTAATATCTGTAAAATGTAAACCCAAAACAAATGGATTTTTGGGGGTTTATGTACTTCTCTCACTTCCCCATTTTGAACGAGGTGCGTTATTTGTTAATGTTGCTTCCCCCCAATTTAATTGCCTTTTGTTTCGTTATTTCCTGTTAATTTCTTGGTAAGATTTTAAGTTTTCCACACCATTTAATTACTAGTAACTATACAAGACTATCTCCCTGTAATTTTAATTGATTATGCACATTGTAAAATTGTCTTCTTGCTATTTTCCTGATTTTTGTTTGTTCTTTGAAATTATTGAACATGTTTTGTTTCCAGTGAGCTTTTGGTTTGTATAACTGGGTTTAGCTTTCTTTATTGATGTTAATTTACTGGATTTAGTTGCTAAGTACTGGATTTGGCTACATGTTATTTGTTCTTAATTATTGAAATTATTAGTGTTTTGATCATCTTTATGGACCTTCTGTAAAAGTATGCCCTTTTTTTTGTTGGGGGAAGTGGTGGAGGTGGGGGAAGGAGAGGGGTATGAGAAGATTGGGTCGATTTCGATGTTTGTCTTGTAAATTTGGAGTTAATTTGAAGGGGATAGTCTGGTTTTTTTTACTTCTGAGCTTGAATGGCTTCAATTGTGACCATTAACTGGTTATAGTAAGAGAAGCCTCTTTGAGTTCCCTCTCCCATTTCTTTAAGCTAGCAAAATTTGTTAGTAGAGGGCTCGTCTAAATATGGTCATTCATCTCATTTGTTATGGATACATTGATGGTCATATGCAAGGAAATTGTGCTCGGAGAATATTTACAGAGTGGAGTTGGAAAGAGCTCTTTATTCTTTGGTTTTTCGCTTTTAATGAAATTTCGTGGTTAAGTTGTGTCGTCAAAAGCTTATCAGAGAGATTTGTTGTAGTCGATATACACATTAATACATTACCATATTACGGTTGAAGCAAACTATTAACCCAAAATCCACCTCTATGTGTGGTGTTCAACTACAAATCCACCCTTCAATTCTTGCTGTGCACTTCAAATAAGGAGTACACTTTAGGATATCCAGTTGAATGCAAATATTGAAATATGCAATACACTTAAGATGTGCTATGGAGTGGACATTTCATTGCAGAAATGCTAAATAAAGGTGGTTTTAAATAATTCTTGTAGCAACTAGCAAGTAGTTTTGTGATTGAAGAACCCATTTGAGATTTTTTAATAACCGTCTCCTTATTTATCTTAATACCATACTTCATGAGGATTTAGGTTGAGTGGAGTTGGGTTCAATAATGAACGCGATATGAGCTTAGCTCTTCTAAAGGTCTACGAACTGGGGTCTATTCCCCACCACCCACCCCCCATCTGCCAGCTGCCATATGTCATCATTGAAGTTGATGGTTTAATTAGTTTCTCCTTTCTCTTTGTTGACCCTAAAGTTTTGATGATGACAAAGCAAACTCCTGACTATTGGTTAAGTTATGTTGCATAATAGGTTCCGACATCCTTAGAGGGATAATGCTAAGTTAAGGAGATCCTGAGTTGGATAAACTAAGCAACGTGGAATATAAGCAAGTAATTGATCCATTGATCCATGTCAGACACTACATTGAAGAAACAATCATTAAGCAAGTTTACAAAGGCGAGATCCTTAGGCGAGTTCCTAAGGCGAGATCCTCATATATTATGTGGATCCTCGATGTTCCAGAGAAGGAACAAATTGGGAAGTCTTCGAGTGAAGCTTCTAAAGGTGCAACATGAAGACTACAACATATGAGTTTATGTTTTAGGATTTATGTAAGCATTTAATAATGTTTATACGTAATTTGGAATGAAAGGGACATAAGTATTTTGGTACGTTTTAAATGAAATATATTAACTGTAATTATAAAAGAGTTTTAATTTAGAAAATCTTTTTAATAAATAAAGTGAATTTAATTAAGGAAAATTTGGTAATATTAATCCAACCTTTTGCCGATTTTCTTTTATTAAGCCCACCTACGACATATTTTATAATAATCCCACCTTTACCGCCCAACGTCTTTTATTGGGCCCAACACGTCATAAACCTATTGTCGGCGGTAATATATCCCTACGTGGAAGTACTCTCTCTAGATGTATTCAGTCATCATCATCAATTCATCACCATCTCGATGATTTTTTCACCAGTTATCGGTCACTTAAGCCCAATAAAAGTCGTTGGGTAGTAAAGGTGGGATTATTAAAAAATATGTCGTAGGTGGGATTAATAAAAGAAAACCGGCCAAAGGTTGGATTAATATTACCAAATTTTCCTTTAATTAATAAATGAAAACATACATAGGATTCTGATTTCATTCTCCTTGTTTCTCAAGCAAAAGATTTTCCATGATACTTAAAACTCTCCCACGTATTTCTATTTAAACGTGCACTGAGTGTTTTGATTTGGTCTCCCCTGTTTCTCTCCAACTATGCCCATGTCACTGAGCAGTAACAGTTAGTTGGTAGTTGAGGAGAACATGGGTATCCAACCTTAGGTAAAACTCTTCTATAAAAGGAGAATAGTTTTTGCTTTTCTTTGCAAAATATATCTTAAAAGCTTAAACGTTTTAAAAGAGAATCAGTTTTCAAAAGAGTGTCCCTTGAGTTCCTTATTGCTATAAGCTTTATTACGTACTAGAGTTTTATATCATATTGTATTTTGGGTTTAAGGGTTGAGTGATCCTTAAGTGACTTAGAGTTAAGTCAAAGAGAGAAAGAGCGACTTAGAGTTAAGTCAAAGAGAAAAAGAGCGACTTAAAGTTAAGTCAAAGAGAAAAGGAGCGACTTAGAGTTAAGTCTGAGAGAGAAAGAGTAGCACAGTATTGCTGTGGGGAACTCGTGTTCGAGAGGAACTCGAGTTAAAGAGTGTATTTGTAATAGAGTTATTGCATTAATACAAAAGAGTAGTGAGGTTCTTCTTGATTAGGATCAAGAAGGTTCCTCCGTTTTATATCTTTCTTCGCTCATTGGTTCCCCCCTCTTGTCAAGTGTTCCTTTCTCGGCCTGAACACTAAGTGACATGGGCATAGTTGGAGAGAAACAGGGGAGACCAAATCAAAACACTCAGTGCACGTTTAAATAGAAATACGTGGGAGAGTTTTAAGTATCATGGAAAATCTTTTGCTTGAGAAACAAGGAGAATGAAATCAGAATCCTATGTATGTTTTCATTTATTAATTAAATTCATTTTATTTATTAAAAAGATTTTCTAAATTAAAACTCTTTTATAATTACAGTTAATATATTTCATTTAAAACGTACCAAAATACTTATGTCCCTTTCATTCCAAATTACGTATAAACATTATTAAATGCTTACATAAATCCTAAAACATAAACTCATATGTTGTAGTCGTCATGTTGCACCTTTAGAAGTTTCACTCGAAGACTTCCCAATTTGTTCCTTCTCTGGAACATCGAGGATCCACATAATATATGAGGATCTCGCCTTAGAAACTCGCCTTTGTAAACTTGTTTAATGATTATTTATTCAATATAGTGTCTGACATTGATCAATTACTTGCTTATATTCCACGTTGCTTAGTTTATCCAACTTAGGATCTCCTTAACTTAACATTATCCCTCTAAGGATCTCGGAACCTATTATGCAACATAACTTAACCAATAGTCAGGAGTTTGCTTTGTCATCATCAAAACTTTAGGGTCAACAATATTCCCCTTTTTGGTGATGACAACAAAAGCAAACTTTCACTAAATGCAACAATAATCAATTAGCATAAATATTAAGCAATAAAATAAATAAAGTAGTTTATTAAAAATTAATCTAAACTTCCTAAATAAATTTAAGGGAAAATTAATTTTAATTTTAATAAACGAAATTAAATTAAAACGGAAAACAAAATTTTTAAAACTTACATCGAGACGAGAGTAGTGAGACGGACTTAAGTGATCAATTTAAGGCAAGTTTGCATTCATTTCCCCCTGTTGGCATTAACAAAAAGTAGAAATACACAATACTAATATATACCGATTAGAGCGCCCTCCGATCAACGGTTGGCAAACTAAGTTAGCCTCAAAGTGAAGGTCCAACGTACTAAATTTGAATATAAAACATAATAAATAACTAGTCATGATTTTAGAGATACGTTTATGTATGAGTTCCACTAAAAAAAAAGGAAAGAAAAAGTTATAATGTAGCCCAATAGAGGAGTACAAACCAAAAAAAATAAAGAAAAAGTTCCAAAATAAACATAAAGCGTAATGTAGCACACACACAAAAACAAACTGTGATCTGGGAAGATGGGATGGAACAAGTTTAGAATTTGGCAATGAGATCCTCAAACATGGGAAGGACTTGAATCCATAGGTTGAACTACAGACAATAGTGCTTTAACTTAATCCTGTAGTTGTAGTATCGTATCATTTGTGGACTCTTGAAGCAGTATCATACTATCCATATCCTTTCTCAATTTGAGAACTTGTTCCTTGAGTTCCTCCTTATTGGGATCATGAGATCCTAAGGAACTCGAAGAACCAAAAGCAGCAAACCCACCAAAGTCAGTAAAGGAGGAAGGAACAGTAGGAGTGGAGGAACAGAGATGTACCTTGGTTGAGGAACAGGGTTATCCACCTTTGGTGTAGGAACAGGGGTGGATATTTTTTCAATTATAGCAGGTTCCTCCTCCTCCTTTTCAATTTCAACAGTTTTTTCCAATACTTCAACTTTCTCATCATCATCCTCATTGTCACATGATATATCAACAAACACCGGAGGATCATGGACCTTAGGAACTCTAGTAGCTACCCTTATGCTCCTACGTTTACCACGAGTAACATCCTTAGACACCTTAGGAACCACCTTCACATTAGCCATTTAAGAAAGCACATTTGACGTCCATCTGATACAACTTAAATCCCATAAAGTGTATGTTCTAGTTGTGTGAATGGAACTTCGTTTGAGTTTAATGCTAATTATATTGCGAAGTTGTTGGGAGTTCCTAATGAGGGATTTGATTTGGATGTGAAACGGGCAACTGCTCAAATTAAGATTGATGTGTTGACCAATGAACATCTTGTAAAAGCAAGCAAAAGATAAATAAATAAAAGAGTTTTAATTTAGAAAATCTTTTTAATAAATAAAATGAATTTAATTAATAAATAAAAACATAGGAATCTGATTTCATTCTCCTTGTTTCTCAAGCAAAAGATTTTCCATGATCCTTAAAACTCTCCCACGTATTTCTGTTTAAACGTGCACTTAGTGTTTTGATTTGGTCTCCCTTGTTTCTCTCCAACTATGCCCATGTTACTGAGCAGTAACAATTAGTGGGTAGTTGAGGAGAACATGGGTATCCAACCTTAGGTAAAACTCTTCTCCTAACTCTTCTATAAAAGGAGAAGAGTTTTTGCTTTTCATAACACACAACTGATCTTTGCAAAATATATCTTAAGAGCTTAAACGTTTTAAAAGAGAATCAGTTTTCAAAAGAGTGTCCCTTGAGTTCCTTATTGCTATAAGCTTTATTACGTACTAGAGTTTTATATCATATTGTATTTTGGGTTTAAGGGTTTAGTGATCATTAAGTGACTTAGAGTTAAGTCAAAGAGAAAAAGAGCGACTTAGAGTTAAGTCAAAGAGAAAAGGAGCGACTTAGAGTTAAGTCAGAGAGAGTAAGAGTAGCACAATAATCGAAGGGGATTGCTGTGGGGAACTCGTGTTCGAGAGGAACTCGAGTTAAAGAGTGTATTTGTAATAGAGTTATTGCATTAATACAAAAGAGTAGTGAGGTTCTTCTTGATTAGGATCAAGAAGGTTCCTCCGTTTTATATCTTTCTTCGCTCATTATTCTCGGTCTCTTTATTGTTTAAATTCCGCAAGAAACTTACTCAAGTTCCCAAGAAACAATTCACCCCCCCTCTTGTCAAGTGTTCCTACTGAAGTATCACTCTTGCTACTAGACAACCGGTTTTCTAGCGTCTAGGATTTTTTTTGGCATTGTTAATTATATCTTGATACCTAGACACACGGCAACAACATTACCCACACCTTTTAAAAACAAATCTACCTTGCCACCTAAGATCAGCACAAACAACAATTTTCCCTTTAAATTGCTACTTCTCAACACATAAGAACTGGGTTGATGGATTATCCAACTTTGGACTTGATTAACTATGCATTGAGCCATTGAGTTATCAGATGTGAGTATGGAGTCCAGATGAGTGTATAGTATGCCCCTTGTTGGCACACATGCTTCCTGCTATATACCATGAAAAGCTTTTTCTTACACTTTCATCCACACTTTTCCTGTTCAGGTCTAAAGTTGGAGAGTTCAGGATAAGATCAAGTTTTGGGAGGAAATAAGAAATATTGGTAATAGCCTTTTCAATTTCTTCCCTCATCTGTATAAACTCTTTACTTTTCATAATGCTCCGGATTTTGAACTTTAGTTAGAGGGTACAGTTCGTTGTGGTATTTGCATTTTAGTTAAATCCTGTAGATTGAGAATTGGATGAACTTACAAATTTGTTTTGTTTGTTAGAGGACGCTCCTTTTTCAGGGGTCTGTGGATCAGAGAACTTGGTTAGGAGATTCTTCTAGAGTTTATCATGCTTTCTATGAGCATTGAAGACCACATCCTAATCTTTTGTTCTGTAGTGTGGAATCTTGTGTCTTGGAACAAGTTATATGCAGTTTTGGGATTAGACAGGTTTTCTTATATAAACTTTGTTGGAGCATTTGCATGTTCAGCAATATCACTATGCTTTTGTACTCACAAGGGATCAGCATCCCTAAGTGATGTGGATGGAAAGCAGGGGCTGAATTAAAGTAAGCTAATTTTCTCATTGGGAAGTCTTTGTGGGATAGAGTTGTGTTTCTTGCTTCTCATGGTATTTTTCTATGGTTGTATTTCCAGGTGAAATTTAATTGATCTTCATTGCTTTAGGCATGCATACTTTTTTTGTTGGGCCCATAAGAGGACTCTATGTCCTTTTTTGATGGATCTATTTCTTTGATATAGAATAAATATTCCTCTTTATCTTAATAATATGTTAGGTTGAATCCCTGATCAGGAATGAAAGTAACTGATTCAAATTGGAGGGAGAATTGATGAAGCCTGGATGATTATAAAACTACTCATGGGGTCTTATGGTTTATGGGGTGTATGAGTATGCCTACTGGATGTTGAACTGCATGTTTATGCCATTTGTCAACATATAAAGAACGCGAATAAGCTTGGGCCACTATGTCTTGAGGACACTTCTAAGATTTTAGCACCAGATAAATCGATTTGGATTTCTTATGCTGGTGGGAATGGAGATTTGCAAATTCACATCCTACCCGTAGATTGGCAATGAAACCAGCAAACAATATTTGGATTCAAAAGGAGCAATGCCCATGTGGAGACTGGAAGTGTTTTATCAAATATGAAGTGGAAGAACAAGGTGAAGCTTGTCAACCAACAAAAGATGGGATTTCTTCATCATCTTCTTCTGATGCTGTCTTTGCACCTTATGTGGGTCAGATTTTTAAAAGTGATGATGAAGCTTTTGAGTTCTACAGTAACTTTGCTCGTAGGAACGGATTTTCGATCCGGAAAGCACGATCTACCGAAAGCCATAATCTAGGGGTTTATAGAAGGGATTTTGTTTGTTATCGTTCCGGATTCAATCAACCAAGAAAAAAGGTTAATGTAGAGCACCCCAGAGACCGCAAATCAGTACGTTGTGGATGTGATGCAAAACTATACTTGACTAAGGAAATTGTGAATGGTGTTACTCAGTGGTACGTTTCCCAGTTCAGCAATGTACATAACCATGAATTACTAGAAGATGATCAAGTGCGTCTTCTCCCTGCATACCGGAAAATACAAGAAGCTGATCAAGAAAGGATTGTTTTACTCTCAAGAGCTGGTTTTCCTGTCAACAGGATAATCAATATCTTGGAACTGGAAAAGGGTGTTCAACCCGGACAATTGCCATTCATAGAGAAAGACATCAGAAACTTTCTTCGAACATGCAAGAAAACTGTTCAAGAAAATGATGCCCTTCTTACTGAGAAAAGGGTAACTGATATGATGGAGCTGCTCGAAGCTTGCAAGGCCATGTCGGAAAGGGACGTAGATTTTGTCTTTGATTTTTTAACAGATGCAAATGGCAAAGTCGAAAACATAGCATGGTCTTATGGCGATTCTGTTCGTGCCTTTAACCTCTTCGGTGATGCTGTTCAATTCGACATTACTTATCAGTCCACTACTTATGGGATGCTTCTGGGTTTACTTTCTGGTATAGATAATCATGGCAAGCCAATTTTCTTTGCCTGTGTTCTCGTCCAGGAAGAAAATCCCCATGCATTTGTGTGGGCCATACAGGTTAATGTCTATCTCTCTTTCTTTTTACTTAAACATCCTTTTCTTTTGTCATTGAATCTTTATTTGTTGAACAGACGGTTGTGCAGTTCATGCGAGGAAGACACCCACAGACAATAGTAACTGATCTAGAACCAGGGTTAAGAGACACCATAGCAACCGCATTGCCTAATACTAAACATGTCATATCTATATGGTACATTATGTCTAAGTTGAGCAGTTGGTTCTCTTTGCCTCTTGGACTGAAATATCCAGAGTTTAAATCTGAGTTTGAAATGGTGTGCTATGTGGAGAGTATGGAGGATTTTGAACAGCTCTGGAGTCTTTTGATCACCAGGTTTGGACTTGGGTCAGATAAACACATCTCTCTTCTATCTTCATGTCGAGCATCCTGGGCTTTCTCGTATATCAAAGATTGCTTTGTTGCTCGAATCACCACAGCTGAATACATGAAATCCATTGATAGTTTCCTGAAAGGTGTCCTGGATGAGCAAACATGCTTGCAAGTCTTCTTTGAGCAGGTATTCTTGTTATTATGATGCATAATTACATCTTAATTTTTCTTTGCTTATATCTGTAAGATTTAGCATTCTAGTTTTTCAGGTTGGACTTGCAGTAAGGTTGGGATGTGGAGCCAAGGAGGAAATGCGTTTCATTCATCTCAAGACATGCATGCCTATAGAGGAACATGGACAAGGCATTCTTACACCTTATGCCTTTGGTGTGTACCAACATGAACTTGTGTTATCCGTGCAATATGCAGTCATAGAAATGGCCAAAGGATCTTATGTCGCGCGCCATTATAAGAAAGTTGAAGGAGAGTGTCTTCTGATATGGATTTCGGAAGATGAGCAAATCCACTGCTCGTGTAAGGGATTTGAACATTCAGGAATTCTGTGCAGGCATGCTCTTCGACTATTAATTAGTAAAAATTATTTTCATCTTCCGGACAAGTATTTTCCATTTAGGTGGAGATGGGATAGTTCATTTATACCTATGGATCAGGAAAGTAGTCGACCAGTAAAAGAAGAGCACTATCATGCCTTACATTCTCTTACAGATACTCTTGTGACAGAGTCATTGGTCTCTAAGGAGCGGTTTAACTATGCCCATAAGGAACTCACAACACTCCTTGATCATGTTAAAAATATGGCTGTTGATGAGCTTACTCCAGAAATATCAACTAACAATTTTAGTGAGTCTTAGATTTTCTCAATGTCGCAGATTTGCCTGATTACAGTAGATTAACTGTCTACAAAAGTAATTGCAGATTACATGGCCACGGTTGTGGACTATGCAAGTTAGATTGTATTTGGAATAGGGGTTGAAGTATATAGAATCATAAGAGATGAAGCTGTGTTTTCACATTTCCATCCATGACATTTGTGAGTTCCTATAAAAATGTGTGTAAAGGGAAAAAAAACACTGTTTCTGTACAATGCAGGTTATGTTACTGACCTCATTGCCTCCTATTCTTTGAGATGAATATATGTAATTCTAGATCTTGTTTTAGTAATGTACTCATACATTGTGGAGTCTGTTTATTTATAGGGGAACTTGTGAATAAGTCATCTTCAAGTTTTATGTTTGTCTATTCATTGAAGTTTTTTTTTTTTTTCTTTTACTGTTCTTATTATTATTGAGATTTTGAGATCTACAATTAATTTTGTGGGGATTTTGGGTTGCAAATATATGTTTTTAGCTGTCCGGGGTAAATTTTGTTTCAGTTAATCTCATGTTTGGGATTGAAATTCTTTACTGAAAAAAACTTGTTATGGATTTCTAATAATTCAAGTCAGTTTTAGTTAGGTTTGGGTTTGGTCAGGTTTCAGGATGTTTTTTTTTTGACAGGTTCAGCATAAGTCTGTTCTTGGTTCTATGCAGACAGATCAGAATTCAAGATAGCAGGTGAGCTTACTCTCCGGTTACATAGTTCTTTTTCATCTCAAACTAGAATAAATCTGGCACACTTTATAATAAAAATAGTGATTTACTCTGTCTGTATTACATTCTTACTGCTGAAATCCTCTCTTTCTGCAGCAACGACACCAAGATGATGAGTTAGGGACTTTGTTTCCGATGCTTTACGAGTTCATCTTCGTTAAGTTGGCCAAGGAAAAGCAATTATTTCAACTTCTATGGCGCCCAACTATTAACATACTGAAGTATCATTAGCACTTATCGGTTTTTTTTTTAATGCATTTTCGCTTTGTATTTCATTTAGTTGATGTATAGACGTTGATTTTATGGCTGGCAAATATCCATCTGATGCGTAGTTCAGCCGTTCACAGGCTTTCAGGCCTTACATAATTAGTAGATTTGAAATTTTCTTATAATTACCACAACTGGTACATGAAATTCTTTACCTACTCAGGTGGCTTGAACGAAAGTTTTACACTTTTTTGCAGAATCTATGTAAGCTTTCTTTGCTGAGATTCGTCAAGTTCCTGCCAATTGTACGATTAGCTAAGGACCTGTAGTAGGCTTGGGCTTCAGAGTTTCTGCTTTTTCAAATGGAAATTTAAAGGTAATGCTAGCATTTTAATCAATAATCAATGTAGTGTTAATTGTCACTTAAAATATGGGAAGCGTATAAGACTTTGTTCCCTTCACCTGGTCTATTATGATTTTTCTAGTTTCTGGTCTGGTTGAATGTTTTATATGAGTGTTTTTTGTTTTTTTGATCTGGTCAAATAATCATTAAAATAAGGTGAAGAGAACAGAGTTAAAGATCAAATAGAACGATAGAAGTATCGGATCTAATTAAGTTATTCCCATAATATCAGATTATAATGTGATTAAACTATGAACGCCATACTAACAATTTCCTTTTCTTAGAAGAGACGTGACAACTCTGCATCAACTCTTTTGGCTACTGCCTTCCGAATCTGTTGCTGTTATGTTTGGTACCTGTTCTTGGGAGTTGGGACATCGGATGCATACGATACGAGGCACACGGCTTTGTTTTGTGCGGAGCACTTTGTATTTAACAGTTGACACTAGTTGCTGGCAGAATTCGACCTACTCAGGTTGTTGACCCTAAAGTTTTGATGATGACAAAGCAAACTCCTGACAATTGGTTAAGTTATGTTGCATAATAGGTTCCGAGATCCTTAGAGGGATAATGCTAAGTTAAGGAGATCCTGAGTTGGATAAACTAAGCAACTGGGAATACGAGCAAGTAATTGATCCATGTCAGACACTACATTGAAGATATAATCATTAAGCAAGTTTACAAAGGCGAGATCCTTAGGCGAGTTCCTAAGGCGAGATCCTCATATATTATGTGGATCCCCGATGTTCCAGAGAAGGAACAAATTGGGAAGACTTCGAGTGAAGCTTCTAAAGGTGCAACATGAAGACTACAACATATGAGTTTATGTTTAGGATTTATGTAAGTATTTAATATTGTTTATACGTAATTTGGAACAAAAGGAACCTAAGTATTTTGGTGCGTTTTAAATTGAAATATATTAACTGTAATTATAAAAGAGTTTTAAGTTGGAAAATCTTTGTTAATAAATAAAATGAATTTAATTAATAAATGTAAACATAGGATTCTGTTTTCATTCTCCTTGTTTCTCAAGCAAAAGATTTTCCATGATCCTTAAAACTCTCCCACGTATTTCTGTTTAAACGTGCAAGTAGTGTTTTGATTTGGTCTCCCTGTTTCTCTCCAACTATGCCCATGTTACTGAGCAGTAACAGTTAGTGGGTAGTTGAGGAGAACATGGGTATCCAACCTTAGGTAAAACTCCTCTATAAAAGGAGAAGAGTTTTGGCTTTTCAAAACACAACTGATTTCTACAAAATCTATCTTAAAGAGCTTAAACGTTTTGAAAGAATCATTTGGCAAAATAGAGTGTTCCTTGAGTTCCTTATTATTATAAGCTTTATTACGTACTAGAATCTACCAATCATATTGTATTTTGGGTTTAAGGGATGAGTGATCCTTAAGTGACTTAGAGTTAAGTCAAAGAGAGAAAGAGCGACTAAGAGTTTAGTCAAAGAGAGAAACAGTGACTTAGAGTTAAGTCAAAGAGAAAAGGAGCGATTTAGAGTTAAGTCAGAGAGAGAAAGAGTAGCACAGTAATCGAAGGGGATTGCTGTGGGGAACTCGTGTTCGAGAGGAACTTGAGATAAAGAGTGTATTTGTAATAGAGTTATTGCATTAATACAAAAGAGTAGTGAGGTTCTTCTTGATTAGGGTCAAGAAGGTTCCTCCGTTTTATATCTTTCTTCGCTTATTGTTCTCAGTCTCTTTATTGTTTAAATTCCGCAAGAAACTTACCCAAGTTCCCAAGAAACAATTCACCCCCCCCTTGTCAAGTGTTCCTACTGAACTAACACAGGTAATTCCACACTTAAAAAAGAGGGGGATTAAATTGTAAACTCGCCAAAAAAAAAATTACGTTTTTTTTCCATAAAATGCCCCTGAGTTTTAAGGAAATTTAATAAATGTCCTCAAGTTTCAATAATACATAAAATACCTCTATTTTAAAACTTAATACACCAAATACCACCATTTCAAAACTTAATACACCAAATATCCTAAATGATGTCATCAACCCCATAATCAACCAATTAACGTCTAATTCATCAACCTAATCCTTAATTAACACCCCTAATCAACCCTCCCATTAACAAACCTAATTAACCTATTCATTAACCCACTAACTCACCCTTTTTTTTCTTTCTCTTTCTACTTCCTTCTTCCATCAACTCACCAGCAAATTAGGGACTACTTTACCATTGAAGCCAAGAACACAAAGAAAACAGGAAAAAAAAATAGGAGTGAGAAAGAGGGGAAAATATTTTTTTTGTTATTATCAAATTTGGAAAAATCAAGAATGTTTGAATTGAAGAAATGACAAATAGAAATTCGAAGAGATTTAGAGAAACGGAAGCATAAAGAATGCTCTGAACGAAGTTAATCCAAATGCAAGAAACATAATCCCAAAACTCGTTGAGAATTCGCAAACATGCCGCCGTAGAAACTGGAGAGTATAGATAGCACCAGAAATTCAATTTTCAGATTAACTCACTGAATTGGGAGTACCAAAGTGTGAGAAAATGGAGGGAAAGCTTTCAACTCCAACACCCAGCGATTTGCTTCAAAAAAGCAGAGGTAAATTCGAATTGTAACATCATAATCGAAACCCTAATTTCAGTCTCCACAATTTCAATTCGAAAAGTCCATCTAAATCATCTCCCTCATTTTTCGTTTTGAATTTTGTTTGCAGAGTTTAGTCGTTCAATTCTCGTAGATCTATGCAATGGCCTATCTCTTGTGATTTTTATCAACAAATTCAAAGCTTACTGCAAGAATTCAAAACTTACTAATGGAATTGAATCTTGTTGTCGATGGAGTTGTCAAGGGAGATGATGGAGTTTTGAAGGGAGATGTTGGAGTTGTAGATGACGATGATGGGGTTGTTGATGGAGCTGGACTTGTCGCGACAGAAGAGAGAGAAAACGAGTTGGTGGTGCAGCCGAAACCTAAAGAAAACCAGTTGCCGACCTCTCTTGCTTCCAACGTAGCTATTGATATTGCTTGGCGACGACGGTGGCGGCTGGCAAGTCGACGGTCCTGGTGGAGGTGGGAAATCCCTGGAAGAAAGTAAAAAAGTGGAAAAAAATATGGGGGGGGAGAGAAAAGAAAAAAATGGGTTAATTAGGAAAAAAATGAGGTAATGAGTGGGTTAATTAGGATTGATGGCGTCATAAGGGTACTTGGTGTATTAAGTTTTGAAATAGGGCTATATTTATGTATTATTGTGAAGGGGTCTACAGTTAAATACATAACATGATAGCGGAATAACTCCAAAGTCAGGAAACATGTATAAAGCACAGATTAAGCAATACGTACGTTTGTATCGTGTTTTCCACTTATGTCAACTAACACGAACAAGAACTCCAATCGTAGTTCCTCTACTTGGTTCACCGACAGTGCAAATCCACCTTGATTGTTGATAGCTTAGATCTCGATAATGGTTTGAAGCTTTTGGGCAATATTCAACAATGGAGGCAAAAGAGAAATTAGGGTTTTTTCTCTTTATAGGGTTTTGAATAATCTGAATTAGTTAGTTGGAAAAACTATGTACATAGGTTACTAAAATAACCTAATAAGTAACAAAGCTAAGGGCTTCGACCGGCCAGCAGGCCCACGAGGAGGGCGCTTGGCTCGATGGGCCGACAACCTCGTCTCGGCTCGTATTCGCGAGCAACGCCTTACGGCTATTGTTTATCGTATCGTACTTGACGAATCACCGTCGTACGATACGATTATTTGTTTCGCCTAGCTTACGAATATTTGCGATACGATATACGATTCCGATCCAATGTCATATCGTATATTTATGTTTTTCCGAACTAATTCCCGAAAAGCTATTAAATGAATTTGCGATTCATTTAATCAGGTGATCTGTTACATGCCATTGGTGTGACCTTATAGGTTCAGTCAAGAGTAAGCTGTGAGCCTAATATAGATTAGAAATCACTGATCGAAAGCATTGCTCCAGCTAGCTGTTCCGATCACTTGATCTTACTGAAATAATTGTTCGTAATTAATCTGAACCTTGGTATTAGACTAATGCACCTTGGGTGAAGGACACATTTCCTTCATGAAGAAACTCACAAGGAAAGATCACCGGAATTCTGTGAAGTTTTGAGAGATTAAAGTGATTAAAGTTGAAATGATGGGTTGGGTCGAGTATTTATAGAGGACCTTCCAGAAAACCGACCAACTTCCACTTTCAATCCACGCCACACGATCAAACCGAAACTGAAGAGCCACTCGACACTTGTCATCAATGCATTGAATTCAAAACCACCTTTTTTTAATAAAGAGGCGAGACTTTTGGACTTCTGATACGTGGATACCCGCCCATTTGATTCTGAATGGACTGGGTCTGGGGGGCATGTTGTTTGGGCTCCCAATTGGACCAACAGCCCAAAAGCCCAATGGCTCCAAACAACAACACTTAAGCCATCTTTCCCCTTAAAAGGCTATTCAGCCATCAACAAGGCCCAAGGTCCAATAAGTAATAAATGACCTATGAGGCATTTATTACACAAACACTATAAATAAGCCGCCAAGGCTCACACCTTAAAGTACGTCCAATTTATTGCCTTAAGACTACTCTTTAGAGAACTCTCTCTTTATAATCCGAGCATTGTTCTTACTTAGGCATCGGAAGGGCTTTCTTCGGAACACCCCCGAGGCTAGTTACGTTGTTCATTGCGCAGGTAAATTCGGACACCACTCTCACAAGCAAGTTAGATCTTCCACATCAACGACTAAAGACTTTCATCCGAAATCCATTGTTTCAACACCGGAACACGAAGTACTTGAAAATAAAATTATGAAGAGCACTTATCTTTCCTTATTCAAACGAATCAAATTTATAATGCATCACTCATATTTAATTATTTATTATTTATTATAATTGTATAGTTTATTAGTCTTATTTTTATGACTAATTGTCCTTCACCATGCAATGTTAACAATCTTAAGAACTCCTTTGAATTGCATGAGGTGATCATGTTTCTGGTTAGGGTCAATAAGAAAATACATATAGACCCTACTACTTAATAGAAAAAATGTATCTATAATTGGAAAAAAAAAAACCTTGACTTTTTGAGGACATTGATACTGATACCAATACTCTGTCACTAAATACGAATAAGTAGATCATAATTTTGTAACCCTTTCAACTCATTACAGCACCTAATGAATGAAGTTCCAAGACGGGTTTATATTAAACAATATGATGGGTGGATCATAAGAACAAATTAGGTATTAAAATGATAATATTGGTTGGATTAAGGTTATGTTTCTAAGACAGAATTCCACATATATTCGTTGTGTCTAGTTATTGTTTAGTATGAAGGGGGACCAACCATACTATCACATTATATTCGCTTTAAAATGTATTATAAATAATTAAAATGCATAAAAGAGCTAGGAATCTTAATTAGTAGGGCTTGTGTCTTCCTGCGTGTGCGTAGCTAACCACTTGATCTTGTTTGGGTACTAGGAAACTGAATTCTATCTCCAATTATTACGGAGTATTTTTTAAATTTGTGCTCATCTCTATTATATAAGTCAAGAGGGGAGGGTTATTTTCGTAACAACACTTTTGGTGTCCCCCAAGCAAAAGACTAAATTACCCCTATTCTATCTTATAATTTAATTGAATTATAAATTTGATAATTTAGTGATTGCAGTAACAAATTAGGAAACTCATATGGGCCATAATGGTGGAAGATAAATATATGTCGGTTAAGGAAAGTCATACACAATCAAATCATGGTCAATCATAATCGTGATTCCATTGATTGGCAAAGTCAAAGAAAATTGATTTGTCTTATTAGCTTCTGTATTTATTTTGTGATTTAGCCTTATTTGTATAGATTGTAATCAATTAGTAGCAATTACGCTCATGTATCAATATTTAAATGCCTCTCCTTTCAATGAAATACTTAAGCTTCTCTAAATGGTAGCAAAAGCTATTGATCTCTATTTTTTTCCCTTCTTCTATCTCTTGCCATCACGAATCAATCTGTTGATCGAGCATATTTAAATGATATATGTTAACTTTATTTCAGTCACGTGATCAAATTAATTAAAGCTTCTCTATTTTATATGTTTAAGATTTTGATTTTTTGTCATGTAAAGGCATGAGTTACACAGTTACGCTATTTAGATTGCAAGATTGACGTATTGTATGCCCCCACTGTTTTAAAATATGAACTTCGCGAATGATTTTTTAGTGTCTAATATTCGTTGTGGTTAGTTGTAATAACAAAATTTTAAGTTTTTATATAATTTCGCACGCATCGCGTGCATATAAGACTAGTGGTTATAGATTGCTACTGCTCAGGCTAGAGCTAGGTTGGTCTTGTACTCTGACGCTAACTTATAAACTAGGCTTCATCTGATTGAAACTCAATTTTTACCCACATGTTACTATGTTATTGATCAGATCGATTTAGGTTACAATACGCTTAAATCATGGAAATGATCACCTTAATTAATTACATACTAATATACTATACTCGTTTTTATCTCAAACGAACAAAAAATGTGGATATATACCAAGTAAGAAGAGTAGAAGGTTGAGTAAGTAGCAACTAGCAAGACTAGCACATTTGAGGGAGTCATGTATAATTATTTTACATCCCTTACCCAACCAAACAAGGTAAAATGATTGAAAAAGGGAAAATCGTTTTCCATGAAAACGTTTTACGCCCTACCAAACGGAGCCTTATTGACAGTGTCTTTTTCTCATTACACCACGTACCCCACTTGATTTGTTTGTATATCTTACAAAGATAAATAGTTCCAAATTATTTTGGAATTATGGCATATATATTTCAAATTTTATATGCACGAAAGCGTGTAATATTTTTCATCACGTAGTCTACTTATGCAGGTCGGTAATGATGTTGTATGTCTCATCTTGATTATGATGTATCCTTAATTAATTTTGACACAAGATGAATCTAACATAAAACCCGATACATACCCAACCGTATAGAAATAGCTTAGTAAGGCATAAAATATCCATATGAATAATTAAAGATGAGCACGGGGCATGTACGTAAATTGCATAAAATTGGAGTGGGAAGGAATTGAATATTTTTTTTTTTTTTGGTTCTACTACGAGGAGTTCCCACCGCCTTCGGCGAGGTAATCTCCCGTGGGAGTTTGCATGGGTACCTCGATGGGCAGCATCCCTCCCAGTTGAAATTTTTTCCATTCCCAAGGCTCGAACCCGAGACCTTGGTTAAGGGCCTCTTGGCCCTTAACCACTCATGCCAACCTCAATTGGTGGAAGGAATTGAATATCGAACACATGCAATATAAATTATAATTGTGTTGTGGCTAGCTACATGAGGGTGAGTAAATGGGGGAAGAGATGATGCGGTTTTTGCACGCTGTAAAGTATTTTTTATTTATTACTGCTTTTCCAAAGTGGTGGCATATAACTTTCATTTTAAGAAATTTTCAACACAAATAAATGAAAAATATCTTTGTTTACTTTTGTCCCTCCTTTATTTCTCATGTCATGTGCCTAGCTTGTTTGTGGACCAACTTATGATAAAGAAATTACTAATCTTCATCGAAAATATACTTCAACTATTGGAAAACAAAGTAAGTAAAAAGGAATTCAAGTGTGTACCAAAATAATAATAATAATTAATAATGATAATAATAATAATAATAATAATAATAATAATAATAAGAATTAAAACCTCTCAATTTAGGCAATTAGGGCACGATTATGTGCGTTTAGGGTCCCTTCCACGTCGATTTTTCGGGGGGGCTCCGGCGTCGGCGTCGGTGTTCCAGTGTCAGGCGGCGACGGTCAGGTGTCAGGCGGCGACGATCAGTCGGTTTCCAGGCGGTTTTTTGCTGGCGGTTTTCAGGTGTCGACGGGAGTTTGCAGGCTGTCTCAGGTGGTGGTATAGGACGACATCGGTTTCAGGTTCGTGGTTTCAGTTCCCGGCGTTCAGGTTCGTGGATTTTGGTCTCGGCATTCAAGGTCGTGGATTCAGTTCTCGGCATTCAGGTTCATCGGTTTCGGGAATTCAGTTTCGTGAAGTCAGTTTCATTTCGTGAGTTTAGTTTCTTTAATTCAGTTTCAATTCGGGGGTTCACTTTGGTGATTCGATCAGGTTCGTGAGTTCAGTTTCCGGCCATTTGTGAGTTCAGTTTCAATTCGTGAGTTCAGTTTGGTGGATTGTTCAGTTTCCGGTGACAACAACGGAGGGCACTACGGTTCATTTCGGCTGCGAGTTTGTTCTAGAATTGCGTGGAATTTTGGTTGGTTCGTTGCTGCGTTTGGTTGTTCCTTTTTCCGGCAGTTTCAGTCCCCAACAGTTTCAGTCAGTTGGTTTGGCAGTGTTTCAGTTGGTTTTGCAGTGTTTGGCAGTGTTTGGAATTTCGGTGACTGTGTTTGAGGTCGTGTAGGTGTAGTTGTTTGGTGTGGTGGTCATTGCGTTCCAGCAGTTTGGCAGTTTCGGTGCGTTTCAGATTCAGTGCGGTTGAAGTGCTTTGATATGGCGGCTTCTGTGGAGAAGTTTCATTGCCCTTTTGTGGGACTTAGCGGGTGCCAGGATGGAGGTGGGCGTGGTTTGGTGAGGAGTTCTCTGCTTACTCACTTACGGGATCGTCATTGTTGCTTTGGTGTGCGGGATGCTACCCGTCATTCCCTTACTACCAATTTGCAGGTTTTTACTTCGGCTGAGGTGACCTTTCGTCGTATGGGAATTTGGCTATGTGGAGATTGTTTCAAGACTCATACTCATCGTACTAGGTGTCGACATGGCAGTGGTTCTAGTACTGTTTTTGTGGACCCTCCTGACTGGGGATGGTATTCCCCGTTTTATTCTCTATGGTATTCAAAAACCCCTAGCTCCTACTTCCGAGCTGCCTTCTTCTGATGCGCCTCGGGAACATCATTTTTCTTTTGATGTTGCTCTTCTAGACTCTTTGTTGTCTAAGCGGTTGCGTTCTGTGAAATCCATCCCTCCCAAATGTCGTTTGGGTTTTTCGCGGGTTCTGAAAGGGGCGCTTGATAAGGTGATTTGCAGATCAGATGACATCGCTTGTTGGGTTCAGTTGCTCGTGTTACCTCTTTGTGTCCTCACGACTTTTTCTCCGCGGAGTAATCGTGAGTGTTCATCCGGTGTTAGGCGTCGTCGTCAGGAAGAGAGTATCACCGCTGCTATTCGTTCTTGGGGTGTGCCTGGTGGTTCTGAGCAGCTTGTTATGGACACATTGGCTAGCGTGTCTCCCCCTCTATTGGATGTTGACGACGACCATGATTTGGCGGAGCGTAATATTAAGCAATGCAAGAGAAAAATTTCTGACGGTCACTACACGGCTGCCGTTAGAGTTCTTTCGTCCTCAGGCCTTGCCCCTTACAATGATGCTACTCTTGCTGATTTGCAAGCAAAGCACCCTTCAGTTCCGGAACCTACCTTTCCGGATATCCCAGTTGATCATCACCTTACTGCTTCCTCCGCTGTTGTGTTGGAGCAGATTAGGGGCTTTCCGCGTGGTACTTCGTGCGGTAGAGATGGCTTGCGTGCTCAACACCTTTTGGATTGCTTGGGTGGTGCTGCTGTAGCTGTTTCTGATGAGTTGGTGGACTCTATCACTCAGGTAGTTAATCTCTTTCTTGCTGGAAAGTGTCCTGCTGAGCTTGGTGGATATATTGCTAGTGCTCCTCTTACGCCACTTGTTAAGCCGGGTGGTGGTATTCGGCCTATTGCTGTGGGCACTATTTGGAGGCGTCTTGTTTCTAAGGTTGGGGCTGCTATGATTGGTCCGTGTTTAGGGAACTACTTTGGGGGGCTTCAGTTTGGAGTTGGGGTTCCAGCAGGTGGTGAGGCTATTCTCCATGCTGTCAATCGTTTGGTTGAGGCTCGTGGGGCCGATGTTGGCCTCTCTATGTTATTGGTGGATTTTCAGAATGCATTCAATTTGGTTGATCGTTCGGCTTTGTTGCGTGAGGTTCGGCTACATTGTCCTGCTCTTTCGCGTTGGGTTGAATTCTGCTACTCTTCTCCAGCACGGTTGTATTATGGGGAGCATACCTTGTGGTCTTGTCAAGGTGTGCAGCAAGGGGATCCTCTCGGCCCTTTGCTATTTTCTTTGGTTCTACATCCATTGGTGTGTCGAATCAGGGACTCTTTTGATCTATCTCTGCAGGCGTGGTACTTGGATGATGGCACTATCGTTGGTGACACTTTGGTGGTTGGAAAGGTCTTGGAGTTGATTTTGGAGGAGGGTCCTCATTTAGGTCTCCATGTTAATGTTGAGAAGACAGAGGTTTTCTGGCCTTCGGAGGACCCGCGCAGTCGTCTAGAGGGTGTCTTTCCTACGGATATTGCTCGTCCCGCGCTTGGTGTTAAGTTGCTTGGTGGTCCAGTCAGTACGGATTCCTCTTTTTGTAAGGAGTTGGTTTCGCGACGGGTGTCGAAGACTGTTGTGTTGATGGATGCTGTAGCTAAGCTTAATGATCCCCAGTGTGAGTTGTTGCTTCTTCGTGCGTGCACTGGAGTTTCTAAACTCTACTTTGCTATGCGCACTTGTCCACCTCATCTTTTTGAAGCGGCCCAAGTATCTTTTGATGTGGCTCTTCGGGCTTCTTTAGAGCGTATCGTGACTGCTTCGGGACCTGGGTTCGGTGACTTGCAATGGCGTCTTGCTACCTTGCCTTATTCGTATGGAGGATTGGGTGTTTATTCAGCTGGTGATGTTCGGCATTATGCTTTTCTTGCATCCCGTTTGCAGTCTTCTGGTTTGCAGGATTCGCTTCTTCGGCTTTCAGGTGTTGATGGTCCGGGGTCGGCCTTTGATGATGCTCTTGGTCTTTTCAATAGGACCGTGGAGAGCGACCTTATGAGTAGCCCTAGTGAAATCGCTGCCCCCACTCTCATGAAGAAATTGGCAGACATATATTTCACGAAGGTTACTGCTGATGCGGTATCCGCCTACTCCTTATCTTCGCGTCATGTTGCCCTTTGGAAATCCCAGCAGGGGGATCACTCCTCAGCTTGGTTGCGGGCAGTCCCCATCTCGGGTTGAGGCCAGACTATGAACGGTAAGACTTATCGTTCGGTTCTTTGCTATCGGTTGGGTATTCCGTTGTTCTCTGATTCGACGCCGTGTTCTGCTTGCTCTCGGGTTTTCGATGGGGATATTTATGGGGATCATGCCGTGTCTTGTGCTGGGATCGTGGGTATCAAACATCGGCATAATGTTGTTCGTGATACCCTTTTGGATATTTGCTATCGGTCGGGGATTTCTGCTCGAAAGGAGGTTGATGTTGGGCTGACTAGTGAGAGTGATGGAGCTCTTCGTCCTGCAGATATATTGCTTTATTCTTGGGATGGCGGTGTAGATGTGTGTGTTGACTTGACTGGGTCTTCACCTATGACGCAATCTGGGTTGTCAGACTTCGTTCCGGGTCGGGTTGTGGCGGTTGCTGCGCAGCGGAAGCAGGTTAAGTATGCGGCACGTTGTAGGGCTTTGGGTTACGGTTTCTTTCCTTTTTCCTTCTCTTCTTTTGGGGAGTTAGAGAAAGGGGCTGTTTCGTTGCTGAAGCGGGTCCAGACGTACTCCAGGGCTCAAGACATAGGGGCACGGGCAGCTGCCCACATTTTCAGCAGGATCGGGTTCGCCATAGCTAGAGGGGTGGGGGCCCAGATTGTATCTCGGCTCCCCACCAACTTCTTGTAGTTTACTTGATCTTTGTAGCTTGTTAAGCTTGTAACGTTTTGGTGGTTTCCCATAATAATAATAATAATAATAATAATAAATTGGTGCGTGATATTCTTTTGATATTTGCTCTAAGTTTGGATCGTGGTGCGCAAGGAGGCTTCCGTGGACTTTCTTTGAGAGGTTGAGAATGATCTTAGACCTGTAGACCTTTTATTATTTAAATGGTACGGGGATACATATGTGTGTTTGGATGTGACTGGCATCTCTCCCTTTGTTGGTATGAGTGTGAGGTCTTGGACCCCTGGAATAGCCTTGCACAATGTTGTGGAGAAGAAAAAGAAGAAGTATGCGTCCAAATCTAAGAAGAACGGTTACAAGTTCATCCATTTTTCTTTTTCTACGTTCGGGGAATTGATAAGGAGGCTTTGGGCATGCTTTTACGTATCAAGTCTCTCTTCAATATACATTCTATCAATGTTAAAAACGGTGCATTTATCTTTCACCATTTGAGTTTTTGCATTCAGAAGGGGTGAGAGCACAACTAGTTTCTAGACTCCCATCCCACTTTATGTAAAATAATTATACGATTTTATAATAATAATAATAATAATAAGAATAATTACAAAAAACTCTCAAAGGGGCGATTATGGGGGAATAGGGTTTCCACGATCGTAGGTTCCACGATCTTTTACGACGGCGAGGGTCGCAGGAGTTTTCCGGGAGAGCGTGGTCGGCGGTTTCCGGGCAGAGGGTGGTTTTGGTGCAGTTCGCAGGAGGTTTTGGTGCAGTTCGCAGTGGGTTTACGGTTCAGTTTTCAGGCGACTTACAGGGTTTTTGGGTGCAGTTTTCAGGCGAATATCGTCCGTGGGTGGTTGTACGTCTCTGGTGTTGCGGCGGTTTTGTCGGTTCAGTGGCAACGTGGATGGTTTCTTAGTCGTTTCAAGCGAGTTGTTGATAATTTCGGGCGACATTCACGCTATTACGTGGAGTGTGTTTGGTGTTTTGGGTTCGCTGGTGGTGTGGGGTTCTGGCCGGCTGCTTCCTTTGTCCGACGACCTTGGAAGAGCTTCCAGTTTCCGGTGGCAACAACGGAGGGCTCTACGGTTCATTTCGGCTGCGAGTTTGTTCTAGAATTGCGTGGAATTTTGGTTGGTTCGTTGCTGCGTTTGGTTGTTCCTTTTTCCGGCAGTTTCAGTCACCAGTAGTTTCAGTCAGTTGGTTTGGCAGTGTTTCAGTTGGTTTGGCAGTGTTTGGCAGTGTTTGGCAGTGTTTGGAATTTCGGTGACTGTGTTTGAGGCCGTGTAGGTGTAGTTGTTTGGTGTGGTGGTCATTGCGTTCCAGCAGTTTGGCAGTTTCGGTGAGTTCCGTTTCAGATACAGTGCGGTTGAAGTGCTTTGATATGGCGGCTTCTGTGGAGAAGTTTCATTGCCCTTTTGTGGGACTTAGCGGGTGCCAGGATGGAGGTGGGCGTGGTTTGGTGAGGAGTTCTCTGCTCACTCACTTACGGGATCGTCACTGTTGCTTTGGTGTGCGGGATGCTACCCGTCATTCCCTTTCTACCAATTTGCAGGTTTTTACTTCGGCTGAGGTGACCTTTCGTCGTATGGGAATTTGGCTATGTGGAGATTGTTTCAAGACTCATACTCATCGTACTAGGTGTCGACATGGCTGTGGTTCTAGTATTGTTTTTGTGGACCCTCCTGATTCTGGGGATGGTATTCCCCGTTTTATTCTCTATGGTATTCAAAAACCCCTAGCTCCTACTTCCGAGCTGCCTTCTTCTGATGCGCCTCGGGAACATCATTTTTCTTTTGATGTTGCTCTTCTAGACTCTTTGTTGTCTAAGCGGTTGCGTTCTGTGAAATCCATCCCTCCCAAATGTCGTTTGGGTTTTTCGCGGGTTCTGAAAGGGGCGCTTGATAAGGTGATTTGCAGATCAGATGACATCGCTTGTTGGGTTCAGTTGCTCGTGTTACCTCTTTGTGTCCTCACGACTTTTTCTCCGCGGAGTAATCGTGAGTGTTCATCCGGTGTTAGGCGTCGTCGTCAGGAAGAGAGTATCACCGCTGCTATTCGTTCTTGGGGTGTGCCTGGTGGTTCTGAGCAGCTTGTTATGGACACATTGGCTAGCGTGTCTCCCCCTCTATTGGATGTTGACGACGACCATGATTTGGCGGAGCGTAATATTAAGCAATGCAAGAGAAAAATTTCTGACGGTCACTACACGGCTGCCGTTAGAGTTCTTTCGTCCTCAGGTCTTGCCCCTTACAATGATGCTACTCTTGCTGATTTGCAAGCTAAGCACCCTTCAGTTCCGGAACCTACCTTTTCGGATATCCCAGTTGATCATCACCTTACTGCTTCCTCCGCTGTTGTGATGGAGCAGATTAGGGGCTTTCCGCGTGGTACTTCGTGCGGTAGAGATGGCTTGCGTGCTCAACACCTTTTGGATTGCTTGGGTGGTGCTGCTGTAGCTGTTTCTGATGAGTTGGTGGACTCTATCACTCAGGTAGTTAATCTCTTTCTTGCTGGAAAGTGTCCTGCTGAGCTTGGTGGATATATTGCTAGTGCTCCTCTTACGCCACTTGTTAAGCCGGGTGGTGGTATTCGGCCTATTGCTGTGGGCACTATTTGGAGGCGTCTTGTTTCTAAGGTTGGGGCTGCTATGATTGGTCCGCGTTTAGGGAACTACTTTGGGGGGCTTCAGTTTGGAGTTGGGGTTCCAGCAGGTGGTGAGGCTATTCTCCATGCTGTCAATCGTTTGGTTGAGGCTCGTGGGGCCGATGTTGGCCTCTCTATGTTATTGGTGGATTTTCAGAATGCATTCAATTTGGTTGATCGTTCGGCTTTGTTGCGTGAGGTTCGGCTACATTGTCCTGCTCTTTCGCGTTGGGTTGAATTCTGCTACTCTTCTCCAGCACGGTTGTATTATGGGGAGCATACCTTGTGGTCTTGTCAAGGTGTGCAGCAAGGGGATCCTCTCGGCCCTTTGCTATTTTCTTTGGTTCTACATCCATTGGTGTGTCGAATCAGGGACTCTTTTGATCTATCTCTGCAGGCGTGGTACTTGGATGATGGCACTATCGTTGGTGACACTTTGGTGGTTGGAAAGGTCTTGGAGTTGATTTTGGAGGAGGGTCCTCATTTAGGTCTCCATGTTAATGTTGAGAAGACAGAGGTTTTCTGGCCTTCGGAGGACCCACGCAGTCGTCTAGAGGGTGTCTTTCCTACTGATATTGCTCGTCCCGCGCTTGGTGTTAAGTTGCTTGGTGGTCCAGTCAGTACGGATTCCTCTTTTTGTAAGGAGTTGGTTTCGCGACGGGTGTCGAAGACTGTTGTGTTGATGGATGCTGTAGCTAAGCTTAATGATCCCCAGTGTGAGTTGTTGCTTCTTCGTGCGTGCACTGGAGTTTCTAAACTCTATTTTGCTATGCGCACTTGTCCACCTCATCTTTTTGAAGCGGCCCAAGTTTCTTTTGATGTGGCTCTTCGGGCTTCTTTAGAGCGTATCGTGACTGCTTCGGGACCTGGGTTCGGTGGCTGGCAATGGCGTCTTGCTACCTTGCCTTATTCGTATGGAGGATTGGGTGTTTATTCAGCTGGTGATGTTCGGCATTATGCTTTTCTTGCATCCCGTTTGCAGTCTTCTGGTTTGCAGGATTCGCTTCTTCGGCTTTCAGGTGTTGATGGTCCGGGGTCGGCCTTTGATGATGCTCTTGGTCTTTTCAATAGGACCGTGGAGAGCGACCTTATGAGTAGCCCTAGTGAAATCGCTGCCCCCACTCTCATGAAGAAATTGGCAGACATATATTTCACGAAGGTTACTGCTGATGCGGTATCCGCCTACTCCTTATCTTCGCGTCATGTTGCCCTTTGGAAATCCCAGCAGGGGGATCACTCCTCAGCTTGGTTGCGGGCAGTCCCCATCTCGGGTTTAGGCCAGACTATGAACGGTAAGACTTATCGTTCGGTTCTTTGCTATCGGTTGGGTATTCCGTTGTTCTCTGATTCGACGCCGTGTTCTGCTTGCTCTCGGGTTTTCGATGGGGATATTTATGGGGATCATGCCGTGTCTTGTGCTGGGATCGTGGGTATCAAACATCGACATAATGTTGTTCGTGATACCCTTTTGGATATTTGCTACCGGTCGGGGATTTCTGCTCGAAAGGAGGTTGATGTTGGGCTGACTAGTGAGAGTGATGGAGCTCTTCGTCCTGCAGATATATTGCTTTATTCTTGGGATGGCGGTGTAGATGTGTGTGTTGACTTGACCGGGTCTTCACCTATGACGCAATCTGGGTTGTCAGACTTCGTTCCGGGTCGGGTTGTGGCGGTTGCTGCGCAGCGGAAGCAGGTTAAGTATGCGGCACGTTGTAGGGCTTTGGGTTACGGTTTCTTTCCTTTTTCATTCTCTTCTTTTGGGGAGTTAGAGAAAGGGGCTGTTTCGTTGCTGAAGCGGGTCCAGACGTACTCCAGGGCTCAAGACATAGGGGCACGGGCAGCTGCCCACATTTTCAGCAGGATCGGGTTCGCCATAGCTAGAGGAGTGGGGGCCCAGATTGTATCTCGGCTCCCCACCAACTTCTTGTAGTTTACTTGATCTTTGTAGCTTGTTAAGCTTGTAACGTTTTGTTATAATAATAATAATAATAATAATAATAATAATAATAATAATAATAATAATATGCACTTTATTATTTGATTTCGTTACTCTCATTCATACGGGGTAGTGGGGTGGAGTACTACGTATCTCCTTTCTTTTCGTCTTTTAGGTCCCATTCAACCGGCTCATTGTCTCAATACCTTAATATCAACTCTCACAAAGTCACAATGTATTAATATGTCTGACTCATTTCCAATTTTAACCTAATTCATATGTCGACTGTTACTTTTGATTTTGGATTAGGGACCATTACAAATTGAATTATACTGCGTAGTGCCGTAGTACTATCACCTAGCTTTGATCCAAAAGTAATTGTCACAAACTAACAAAGAAGGAATATCGAGAATGAGTCACTGAATGACTAACATATAAATTTGGTGGAACCAAATCAATATGTCACACTTATATAGTTAATTCAAACTGACTATCAATCACATAAATTATCATCTTTAACAAATTCAATTATACTACTATCCGCAAACCAAATAAACTTAAGCGCTTGAAACTCCAAAAGAAGAAATTGAATTACCTTTATTATCTTACGAAGTATTTATTTTAACACGAAAAAGACGTTTGTTAAATTATGATCAAATAATAATCAAAGTAGCTTCTCTATTACTACGTATCATTACTCTGTAGGATAATATTGATTTTTTTATTTATGAGAAAAAATATTGACGTTGTCAAATATTGTGTAATCCCGTATCCTTCTCATTAATAACACACGTATATATATAGTACAACTCATTACCTAAACCCTAGATTACATATTAGGTAACATACCATATGTAGGACTCATATTAGGTAACATACCATATTTAGGACTCTACAGAATATTCACAATATAATATCTCCTATATTCTATCTTAACATCCCCCTCAAGGTGGAGCATGAAGATCTCGAATGCCCATCTTGTTCAAAAAAAACTCAAATTGCTTCTTCCCCAACGCTTTAGTGACGATATCTGCTAACTGAACCTTCGTCGACACATACGACGGGCTGATGACCGCCTTGTCTCACTCTCATCACTACCTGTTGTCTCATCGACACCTGTCGTTGGTGAGACGACGTCTGATCCACTCGACTGGGTGTATAATGTTGTTGTTCCTCCCTCACAGGCGACGACACCCCTTCGTCGACGCCACTAGTCAACGACACGTCCTCATTGTCACCTGTATGCGACAACACTCCCTCAGTATTACCCGTAGGTGACGACACTCCCTCAGTATCACCCGTAGGTGACGACACTCCCTCAGTATCACCCATATCATATAACATAACTCTATCTCATATGATATTCTATCCTCTAGGATAACTACGTTATCCTTTACTTATCCTTTACTCCCTCCCTCAATCGTAACGGCAGTTTCACGAACGTTGTGATTGGAAACACCATTCTTCAATAAAAAAAATCGAGCAAGAACGCCATTCTTTTCGAACCTGCACTTTTTTTTTTTTTTTTTTCTCTCTCTTGATGAGAACGCCCTTCTTTTCGAACTCACCAATTATCTCAATATGAATACTCGAATTGGACGCGATTCCAAGTACGAGTCTTTTCTCCAACACCAACCTCATCTTCTACCAATTTGCAGCGGAATTATTATATTAATTACGAATCCCGTATCCTTCTCATTAATAACACACGTATATATATAGTACAACTCATTACCTAAACCCTAGATTACATATTAGGTAACATACCATATGTAGGACTCATATTAGGTAACATACCATATTTAGGACTCTACAGAATATTCACAATATAATATCTCCTATATTCTATCTTAACAGACGTTGATTTGTTTTTTTTTCTTCTTCTGGATATTGATTTTTTTAAATTTTTGGAAATATTCACATTGATATTATTTGTACGTAGCTTATTACCAATCGCAACTCGCAAGAAATCCCCTTTGGCTACTTTTCTTTAAGGCTCTAGAAGTCAGTCCAAAAAAATTCACGTCAATCTATTTCTACTTTGTGAACTATTTTTATAAACTGAATATTAATAAATAAAAAAAAGAACTTTCTGAATAGTTTCTTTGTAGCATTGACTGGTTGACTCGGTTTCATGGCAATGTCCAAGTCTTCGTGTTTCTTTTGACAATTTGTTCGAAGACTTTGAAGTTTGAACTAATAATACTCCGTAATATTCATCATTCACACACAACTGCACAAGTTGTTATCTTTTTACAAGTAACAACAGAAGTACCTAACCTAACCAACATAGAGTTGACTCAAGTGGTAAGCAGCTTGATGCCGTTTAAGGGAGGTCTCGAGTTCGAGCTTCGCCGCATGCAGAAATTTTTGTTGGGAGACTCATCCACCATAAGCAAGGTGTGCGATACGGGTCCGATCCGGATGTAGTCGGAGCTAGGGATGGGCATGGGCCGGATCTGGTCCGGGTCTAGTAAGACCCAGACCCAGACTCATATTTTTCAGGCGGACCCAGACCCGCCCCATATCCATTGGTCGCAAATTAGTGCCAAATACTAATGCATGGATGTATCTAATTAGACTATTGCTAATTTCTAATAATTGACTGGGTCATGGGCCGGATCTGGACCGGGTCTGGGTATGAGAATATTGGACCCAGACCCAGACTCGTTTTTTAACACATGGATCCAGATCCGCCCCAGATCCATTGGGTCTCAAATAATTAGACCCTAGTCGGAGCTAAGCTTCGATAAACTGGGTGTGCTATGCATAAAAAAAACAGAAGTACTTTAATTAGGTCTAATTTCGGATACACACTTCATAATTGGAGTATTTCTTAATCAAAGTTTGAGATCAAATCTTGTCTAGATTATCGCCCCTTTTTTACTCATGATCTCCGTACACCAAAAATAATATTGAGATATTGAGTCAGGCCTCAAATGGATATAGTTGGGTCTTAATCCCAGCTATTCGTTTTAGATTCTATTTCAAACAAGAGTTTGTGTTTAATTCTTTTGAATGAAAAATACCAAGCATTGGTTAAAGAGAGACTAGAAAAAATATTAAAACATGAAAATAAGATAGCCAAAATTCTTGATAATCATATCCCTTATATTTTTTGGTTGCACTATACAGCAAAAAAAAACAACCACCACCAAATAGTACAAGAGAAGAGGCTACTAATAACAGGTCACCCAAAAATAAAAGATGAAATGTAATTTTTTTTAATTTCAAAGTTAGCTAATAAAATTTCTAAGAAAATCTAGGCAAACCCAGATCTTTTTTTCTTTCAGAAATAATCCCCTGCTTCATCCTCCTAATAAACTCCTCACACCTCTTGTTCAATTCCTCTGCCCCCTCATCGTCATTGTCATCGTCGTCGCCGACAACCTCATCATGATCATCCTTACCATCATCATGCTCATGCTCATGCTCATGCTCATGACTAGTGTGAACAACTTCACAGTCTGAGACCACTACTGTCGTCTGATAATGAACATGAAGTTCTTCACTTATAACAGTCTCCTCAACAGTAGAAAATCGTGCTACTTTTACATCAGTAGTAGCCTTCTGTTCTGAACTTACTGTAGAAAGCTCCTCCTGTAGTTTTCTCTGATCAACTAGCACAACTGGTCTTGGCAAACACTGATCATTACTTTGAACTACATTACTGCTACTGCTACTACTACTACTGTAATCAGGGGTGTTGTCTTGAGATGACAACGAAGAAGAGCTTTTAACAAGGATTACCAAAATCCCATTACAGATAAGGAACACATGGTTCCTGTCAATGTTGAATTTAAGAACAGAAACTATTGATACACTACTCAAGTGTAAGATTAGTAAAGCTAATGAAGATGACAGTAAGAAGAAAGAGTACAAATATGCAGATTGCACTTTCTTCATCGACTTAACTATGTTGAATTGTGTTAGTTGCTCCATTTTTTCTATTGTATTTATGGGTTTTGATTTGATGATTAATCTCTAAATATACCAAAGTTAAATGCAAAATATAAACTTTGGTATAAGAGAGAAAATATATGAATGTGAGATATGAGTTGGTTTGAGTGTTGTAATATTGGGGTGTTATATATATAGTGATATAATATAAAGCTTTTGAGATTGTAATAATGAAATTTAAGGTGGGGTTTTAATCAAAATTGATGTTTTTGGCAGAATTTGTGTGGAATTCTGTTTACAAGAAGAAGAAAGGTGGAAGTTTCAGAGGAGACCAGGGACTAAGTCAGCTCTTTTTTTATTTTTTTTTTATTTTTTTAATTTAATAAAAAGTGTTTTTTGGTGGGACAAAAAGATTTTCCAACCATTTTATTACCTACCTTTTGCCTCGTGGCATACTTGTTCAATGATGAAATACTTAATTGAAGACAGAATGAAATTAAATAGTGATCCTAATTAATTATTTAGTCCCGCCGTAGACAAAGTAATCTTAAATATGTTGTTATGTTCTACGGAGTAATTGATAATTTGGTGTGGCATTGGTGGCGGAGCGAGTGTAACCAATTGATTACCGGTAGGGCGGCAAACGAGCCGAGCCATGTCGATCCGAGTTTTACCTTGTTCGAGATAAGCTTGATAAGAATTTTTACTGTTCGAGCTTGTCTCGAGCTTAACCGAGCTTGTTCGCTAAGAATTACGATGTCTCGAGCTCGGCTCGAGCTTGCTCGTTTAGATCGAGCTTGAACCCGAGTTCGAGCTCGAGCTAAACAAGCTTTATTCGAGCTTATTAAACGAGTTTTAAGAAATCGTCAAATTTATTTAAATCTTATAATCAAGGAGAAAGTTCACAAACTATACGTATGACTGGAATATTCTATGGGATATTATATTACGTAATAGATTCGCTTCTATTTTATACATTTCTTGACATTTAAGGTTCATAATTTTTTTTAAAACTTATGTTTTATTCCATTTAAATTACTTTTTCAAGCTCGAGCGACTTATAAACGGACTTATAAACAAGCTTATAAACGAGTAATTAACGAGCAATAAACGAGTGCTCGTGAACGTTAACGAGCCGAACGTGATGTTGTTCGAGATTCGCTCGTTTACTTATCGAGCCTAGAATTTTTGTTCAAACTCGTTCATTAACTAATAAACGAGCTTTGACCGAGCATGTTCGCGAGTTATTAGCAAACGTATCGGCTCATTTGCGGCCCTAATTACCGGGCTCTTTCGTTTGGTTGCGAGATTCGTGATGTAAAGTTTTGCTTTTTGTTTTTTTTTGCTGCAAAAGAGGGGAAGGCGCCTGACAAGAATAAAAACTAAATTACAAAACGGGGTGAGGATACTTACTTAGCCAATGTTGATATAATTTTGACTAGGTTTGTAAAGACTAGAATTTAACGTATGAGTATTTTTAAATCAATTTATTTTATGCCATATGAAATAACGTCTAAGTTGCTGGAAATATTAATCTAAAATTGATAAAGGTGTTAACCATCTCTTTAACTCAATTAAAATTTTGTTTTTTTAATCATAATTGTTATGACCTAGAAGTATTAAGCTTAAGGGTAATATTTGTTAAGTAATGTGATGTAAAGGTCTAATAACTAATAAGTTTACTCTCTTGTAATCAGCTTTAAGCAGATTCAATAAGTTTACTATTTTCCAATAAGGTATGATCAGATCTTATTGTCTTCGAAATATAATTTGATTAGGTCCAAAATCAGATCTGATCAAGTACAATAAACTTCAATCAAATCATAACTTCAATCAAATCTGATAAAATAAAATAGTGTCAGTAGATTTAAGATGAAAATGACACACCCTATCCTAAAGTCTAAATTACTCCTATTACCGCATATCAAATGTAATGTGAATTAAATCATTTGCAATTGAGATTCTTAGATTCAGTTGTACTATTGTATATGACCTGGTCAAAATGCATTCGACCGGAAAATGTAAGTACCAAGTCAACGATAGATGTACTCGTAGGCAAAAAAAGTTAAAAAACTAGTGGCAAAATAAGTGTCCTATATTAAGGGTCTCGAGTCAGCAGTGGGCTAAGTCCAAATCTCCTATTCACACTCATTTTGTACTATGGTCCTAGCTACTGTATAATGACTCAAATTTTTGGCTACAACCACTGTTGGTTGTACCCCCTCCAAATTTCAAAACGACGTCGTTTTGTGTTGTTTAACATTAACATTTATTTGGCCTCCCTTTCCACCTAATTGGCTATTTCAAGATTGAAGATATGGAATAAAATGGTGATTTCTCTCAATATTTATTGATTTGAAAATAATCATTTACTTATTGATTTAGAATGAACATTATTATTTTGAAAATAAACATAGTTATTGTACGAATATGTATTACTTTGAAACATAAATGTATGTACATATTGTGCAATTAAGATTTTCAAATAGATTGTTACTAACAATTTGAACATGTTAAACATTGCCTTTATAAAATTGTACTCTATTCTTGAATTACGAAATACTGAGAGAAATCACCATTTTATTCCATATCTTCAATCTTGAGTCATAGTTTTGATGTAGTCTCAAATTTTTGATTCTTTTGGAGAAATACGATCTAAACACAATATTTGACCTTCAAGATACTTTCCTGGATTTTATAGGTTGAAATAAGTAAATAATTTGATATGAATACTACTGAGGAACATGTATTATTTTCGAAAATGATGAACAAAATGTTTTAATGATATTGAATATACGAGGGAAATAACAATGTATTAAACGTGTACATTCAATCTTTTACAAATCTATACTAATATTAAATCTCCAAAGCAAGGGATGTCACGCTGCAATGTGTCACTATGATTTAGCAAAGGAAATGACTATGTGTCATGTCATGCGCGCTCACACATGCATTACTCAATTTATTATCACAAAAATGTTAGTATTAATGTTCGAACCCATGACCTCTTATTCATAATGTAAAGTTACAATCATCTCTACAATGATATAATGTATGACTCTATAGTAATGAAAAAAAAAGACAAAAGTCATTCTTATAAATATTAAAACTTTAATGCCCAATATATATTTGAATAACAACCTATTACAAACTTTTACTTAATCCTTTCTTAATTACTCAAGTCATGCATAAAAAAAAAGTTAATTATTACACTACTTATTTTTATAATCAATTGTGTTTTTCCAATAATATATAAAAAAAGAAATTTCTTATGTTTATAAGTGAATTAGAAAAAAAAAAGTTTTATACAGAGTACCAATCAAGTAAGACTTGAACAAATAAAGAATCTGAACATAGAGACTATTTTGAAAATTCTCATATATTTAGAGGAAATTATGTAAGATGACAACAAAATAAACAACACAAATACAGAAAGTTTTGCAAAGAAAACAATACAAAAATCAATAACAAAACAATAAAATTCGGGGCATCGTCCGGGTCACTAACTAGTGTACATATTCAAAATGAATTTTAATGTGCTTTTGAACTACTATAATTCAATACAAGCACAATAAACATGAAAATACATCATTTTGTTTTTTTTTTTCTACTACGAGGAGTTCCCACCTCCTTCGGCGAGTGGACTAATCTCCCGCGGGATTTTGCATGGGTACCTCGATGGGCAACATCCCTCCCGGCCAGTTGAGATTTTTTCCATTCCCAAGCCTCGAACCCGAGACCTTGGTTAAGGAGCAAGAAGCCCTTAACCACTTATGTCAACCTCAATTGGTATAAATAAATCATTTTGTAAATGAACATAGTATTATTTATGATATACACACAACTTGATAATATGAAATGTATTTTGGTGATAAACATAAAACTTACATAAAAATAAACGTATCATGCATTTAGATTATGAATATCATAACTTTTGATTTTGAAAAAGCCAAAATGAACAAAATATTTAGTTCAAGTAGTTAATAACATGTTCTCTTTTTATTATGAACATATTATTATTTTTAAATGAACATATCTTTACATTAAATAATATTGAGTAAAAACATATACAGGAGTAATTACATGTAGTAATTGTACAACAATTGCAACTTTGTCATGCATTGAAAAACTACCCATATAACCACATGTATTTAATAGAATACATATTCATACATGCTTAAGTAATCCAATGTTCAAAGAAGATAAGAATAAATAAATGGCATATTTCAAGCTATTTTGTTTATGAATATTTCTATCTTCTTATTATGAACATAATTTTTTTCATAATATGATGATCACTATTTTTACCTTTTCATAATATGTACATAAAACTTTATACAAATGAACATCATGTTTTTTCATAATATGATGATCACTATTTTTACCTTTTCATAATATGTACATAAAACTTCATACAAATGAACATCATGTTCTTTCAAAATGAATATGATCAACAATAATATGAATTGATAGTACAACATACGAAATCATTGTGTATGTTTTTCATTTGAATTTGCATTTTGTTGTTTCTCGTGGAATAACTTGAATGTTAAAATTAAATGGTTGAAAATGAACACTATTGTCTATTTTAAAATGATTTTATACAAATTTAACAATTTAACAACTAAAATAAAATAAGAATATCATAATATCTCAACATGAGCATAGAGTATGTTGAGGTTCGCCAGCCAACAGTCATGGTGTGGCAGATACAACAATGGCACTGTTACAAACAATGTAACAAGTACTTGCCACTATTTTCTACAGTTAGTTACCCTTTTCAAGTCAAGGCTTAATGGTTTACCAAAATTTTTTTGCCTCAGACCACACATTTCCCCCTTCCCCTATATATATCTGCTCAATTCATTGCTATTGTCTAGAGAAAAACCGTACACTTCCATAAGAAGTAACAAATTCTCTTTCCTGTTAGGTACAACAAACTTCTTCCGTTTTTTTCCAGTTTGTTCTTGCAACCATAAATGTTCTTTATGTTTACTCTTGCCATGATTGATATTTATTTCATGTTATATTATCTGCATTTATGTGTCATACTGTCATACTTCACTACACACCCACATCGATTAAATGCTTTAGGGGAAATAACATGTAGATCTTTGTTTATGCTTATTTTATCAATTATTTCCATGTTATGTTGTATGCATTTGTTATTATTCTTTTCTACATAACCAAATATAATAAATGATTTGGCTTAACAAGTATGCAACTTTTTTACATGCTTAGCATTATGGTTTTTGTACTCTATCTATACCGTTTTGCATGGTCTCGCATTTTATAGACGTTGTACAATTCATGTGATAACCGTTACGATCATTGTTATCTTCATGCCACCTTAGCATACAATAGGGCCAGTCACTTGCTAATATACTAACATCATTGTCTCTTGCACTATGAAGGACTAAAGAAAAGCATGAACGTGTCTTCTTGGATCAGTTGAGCTCTACCAGCAGGGCATACAAAGTGAAGGTGAAAGTTATCGAGAAAGGTCGGGGAACAAAATCTCCTAAGAAAGGGTTATGTTCCAGCATATCCTTCTAGAAGATGACAGGGTATGGCACCATTTTAGTTTGTCTTTTTCATAAATACTTTGAATCTGCTTGCATGTGTTACATTAGTCCGCCCAGATTACCCTTTGCGTTTTACTTTTTTGAAGTCCTATTTTAAAATACATTGCTACAAAAAATAGCAACTACAATATGGTCAACTCAAGTATGTCTTACATAATAGTAACATGGTAGTTTGCGGTTTCATACATAGTATGGACCTACATGACTGTGTTAAATTTAGTATGCCAAATTGATAATTTGCATTACGTTTCTTTGAGCGAAACATATAAACGAACTTGCAGTTACTTAAAGTGTATGTCATGGATAAATCGACAACAATGCTGTTTTAATTGTCCATTATAAAACTTGCAAAGTAATTGATACTTTTGTTGAAATGTACTTGTAATGCATACATATGCATGCTTTCTTAATTTTGAATGCCCTAGAAATTTCAATTTAAAAATACATGTTCACTTTCTATATGCTTGTAAGATAATGAGAAGTTTTACAAGTGTATTCATATGAAGATATTAAAAATAAGTGTATCTATTCATATGATGTTCTGCCATGTTGAAACAAACTGATTGATTATCTTTAACTTTGTAGTTGAGTTTTATGGTACTTTCTCCAACTTCAAAAACCAGTGTTTGTTACCTGGAATTATATTGATATTTTTATAAGATTTTATGGCGGTTATTTTTACATAAAGTGAAGCCCGTTGCACACAGAACATCAATCTTTCCATGCCGCTAAATTACAATTTATGTCTGTTGTAAATTCTCATTTGTATGAGAACCTGTATTCCCATGCCGCTAAAGTTAAAAAGGAATATTATGCCGCATTCCCTCTCATATCCTAGAGGTATTAATAGACAATATTGATAGGTTATGATACATATGACAAAACATAAATCATGCGGAAAAACCATAAAGCCAGGAAAGCATATTATTTACACATAATCATTTAGCATAGTTTAGATGCATACACTTTGTTGCGTGCCCTCCCTAGTTGCGCCTGAACCGAACAAGAACAAATCTTTAGGACTCCAAGTGTCGTCCCTCCGTAGATAGTCCACAACACGTCCGGATCCGCCTTAAGCTTGACCAACTATCGCCCTTAAGGTAGTATAGATTTCGGCTGATTAGGGGGCAAGAGAGTGGCTGATTTTTCTTCAAAATCTTACCTTTAGAATACTTCAATTATCTATATAAATTATGACCCTAGGCTCCTATTTATAGAGGTATGGAAAAGGAATCATAATCCTATTAGGATACTAATTAGTTTAATTAGAATCCTGCTAGGACTCTATTAAATAAACTTTATCTAATAGGTTTAGGATTTAATCTTTTATCGAATCCCGATAGCTTTAGGATTCGCACACGAGCATCGCACGAGCACCGTACACCCGCGCAGGCCTTGCGGCCCACGCTGAGCGCACAACGCCTCGGCTCATTCCCGCTGCCTGTGTCCGCTGACAGGCTTAAGTCGTATCACCTAATCAAAAATAACCTAAATCCACTAGCTAGGTAGCAAGGGAAGTCATGATCGAATCCACAGGGAAACAGTGTTCTTTTTACTATTAATCAATTAGACTAGACTATTGGGAACAAGATTTTGGTTGATGGTTACTAAGACTACGGCGATAATTAAACAATTAAGAATCAATATATTAAATAATCTAGGGCACAGGTTCACCAACAAATAACAATCCAGGACAATAAACAATAACGATAATCAACAAAGTAATTAATTAGACTAGCATGCTCTCTCGAATCGATACTAATTATAGACTTAGAATTAACGGGCTCTCGCTACGTATTAACTCTAATTCCACCTATTGACACAAGCCTAAACATCAAATTGCATCTCTCGAATCTTAACTTGATATTGCATAACTACTACAATTAAACCTGCGCAAATCTAATTGTATAGTGAAATAAACCAATCAATAGGAATTAATTACAATGCCAACAATCACAATTATTCAATATCCCTTCATATTATTCATGGATCCCCAAACCCTAGAAATTAGATTACTCAAGCATATTAAAAATAAATAAACCAATTAACATGATTGGAAACATGATTATAGAAAAACAAAGAATTGAAATAAAGAACAATACCTAATTGAAGAACAATGGAAATAGAAAGCTTGAATTTTTATTGAAATTGAAACTAAGTATTTTGGACTAATTTAGAGAGAAAACAAAGCTAAGAGAAAAAAATTAAGGGGCTAATACTAGAAAATAAGATAATAAGATGTCCCACTAAATTAACTAAGGGCTATATTTATAGTTTTGCCCAAAAAGCATTAAGAAAAAACCGGAAGAAAACCGCGGAAAAAGGGCCCTGGGTTGTCGTCGCCCGGTCGGGCAGCCTTCCGCCCGTCGGCGACCAGCTCGTAACCCGCCCGTCGGGCGCAGGTCTGCCCGCCGGGCGGAGGGAGAAATTCTGGAAATCATCGGCACGCGCCCGGTCGGGCAGCTCCCGCCCGTCGGGCAGACGTTCGCCCGTCGGGCAGCCATTCGCCCCCCGGGCGTGCGTACAAACTGCACGATCCTCTATCTTTGAAACGCCATATCTCCTTCGTTATTTGTCCGAATTAGGCGAGTAACCACCCGTTGGAAAGATATTGAAGTATAGAATCCAACCCAATTAGAATCACTTCATTTGGAGTTGTAGAAAGTAAGTTATGATCAAAAGAGTAGACGAGTGTCAGTTTTCTAGCTCTTTCACTATCCGCTTTGCTCGAAAACTCTTCCAACTCAATGTGTGTGCTCTCGAAAGTACATAATCTCTTGTATTGATTAAAATGAGTAGAAAATGCACAAAAAAATGCTAATTCCTACAATGATGAACCTGAAACTACAAACACACTACAAGGAGCACATTAGTACTAAAAATCGCTCCGAAGAGCTCATTTGAGATCAAAAAGTACTAAGGGACGGGGGTAAACACACTATAAAATATGAACATATCATCAGCGCGCGCGCCCAAGGCCTTGGCTGGGCCTGGCTTGCGCTGGGCCTGGTCGAGGCTTGGCGTGTGTTGGTGATTCGTGTGGCTTGCTAGGCGATGGCCTGGCTTCGTGCTGGGCCTTCGTCTAGCGAGCCTCGTCCGATGCTAATTCGTATGATACGCTTCCGATTAAATTCCCGATTCCGGAATTCATTTCCGATACGAACAATATTTAATATTTCCGATTCCGGAATTAATTTCCGTTTCGAACAAATATTTAATATTTCCGTTTCCGGAATTATTTTCCGATTCCGATAATATTTCCGATTCTGACAATATTTCCGTTTCCGGCAATATTTTCGATTCCAGCAATATTTCCATTTCCATTAATATTTTCCGATACGTACCATGTTTCTGTTTCCGGCAACATCTACGACTTGGATAATATTTATATTTCCGATAAGATCCATATTTCCGTTTCCGGCAATATCATCGTTTCCGGAGTATTCATTTCTTGCTTGTGACGATCTCAGCTCCCACTGAAACCAAGATCCGTCGATTCCGAATATCCATAGATGGAGTATTTAATGCCTTTAAATACTTGATCCGTTTACGTACTATTTGTGTGACCCTACGGGTTCAGTCAAGAGTAAGTTGTGGATTAATATCATTAATTCCACTTGAATTGAAGCGGCCTCTAGCTAGGCATTCAGCTCACTTGATCTCACTGAATTATTAACTTGTTAATTAATACTGAACCGCATTTATTAGACTTAATATTAAATGCATACTTGGACCAAGGGAATTATTTCCTTCAAATATACTTTACATATAGCCTGCACTACTAATGCTTCTAAACAGAGTAATAAGCCTACTACTTTACAAGGGAACAAGATGTGCGGTGTGCTGTTCGGAGATCAGATTGCAGCATACAAAGAAGCTCTTCAGCACAAAGTGGAGTATGATATTTCAGAGCTCCAATCCAAACTACAGACCAACAGTGGAAACGAAATGAAATTGAGATGGACTTTCAAATGAGTTTCGGTAGGCGGACAGTTGTTCAGCCTGTTAACCCTAAGGCATGTCCTATTCTGCCAGATTACCAATGCCTTGCATTTGTGCCATGGGTTGGGGATCCATATGACAAATTTGGTGATGCAGGACTACAATCTTATCCATACATGTTTTCCTATGTTGTTTCAGCATGATGGCCCGACTATTGAGGCTGTGAAGGAGATGTTGCGTACTAAGCATGTCTTGGTTGAGGTTGGCCCTACAACAACCCTCTCCAAGAGCAATGCTCTCCAATGGTGTCTTAAACATCTGGTGTAATACCTCGTATTTTTCTGTATTTTATAAATATATTTTATAAATATATTTTATTATATTTATAAAGTATTTTTATGATTTTTAGAATTTAAAACGCATTTAAATGTCATTTAAATGTATTTTATTTAATTAGAATATTTATTATTTTAATTATTACCAAACGAATTTATTATTTAATGTTGGGAATTTAATTGGGTTTCAAAAGTAAAACAATTTTAAATGAATCTAGCCCAATTCAATTCCGAGTTCAAGTCCAAACAAATTAAACAAGCCCATCCTATATATATTTAATGAAGCCCGAAAGGGAATCCTAAAGACTAGCCCATCTTTGAGTTCATAAGCCATTAAATATAGGTGTTCACCCTCAAAATCGCTCCCTATTATTCATTAAATCTAAAAATAAAACCCTAACCCTAAATTCTTCTTTCTTTCGTCGAACTTATGTTTGGCCCTTTTTCTCCTACTTCCGTCGTTTTCAGAAAAAGTTTTCTGCTTCATAGTTGTATATCTCGAGAAGTTCTTGAACTTTGCCTCAAGAATCGATCAATTCCGAGTTGTAGATTAAAATTTATGAGCGTTCTAAAATCCTGCTGCAGTAATTTACTCCCTCTTTTTCTCTCGCCTCTCACGCCCCTCAACCCGCACAGCACAGCTGCGTGCTGTTGATGTGTGTTGTTCTTGTTGTTGCTGTGCGTTGTTGGCCCTCGCCCACACACACTCGTCTCTCTTGCTCGCCCTCTCGTCCCGCGCCAGCGCGCCCCTGTTGTTGCCTTCGTTCTCGCCCGCGCGCACACACGCACAAGGTGTGTGTGTGCGTGTGTTTTGTTCGTTCGTTCAATTCTTTCGCCCAATCACATTTAATTCGTGGTTGTTCCGTGCTATAGGCCGGATTGGTATAATTCTCTTCTTCCTTGCCTATTCTATTTCAATTCCGTATTTAAATTATATTACTATTATTGGTTTTGATTAATTAAAATGCTGGGATCGGTTATGACACCGAATTTTGAGGATTTGTATGTTTGAATTATTGAAGAATGTTTTAAATTGAAATATTATAATTTTCAGATTTGAAGTATATATTAAAGCTTCAATTTTCATTAGTTTTAATGGTTTTAATTACTAACTATGATTGGAGTTTTAATCTAAGTCCTATGGGCGATTGATTAGCATAATTAGATGATGAATTTAATTATGATAATCAATTATATTTTTCAGAATATTGTAAAGACTTAAAACGTCGACTTTTAATGGTTTTATACATGAAAATAAATTAATTTCATGCTAGGGTTTTAAATGATTGATTGAGACTATTATTTTATTAATGAACGATTAAGTTCTAATTAATTCAAGTGTTTTAAAACTAAACAAAGTTGCTGGAAATTTAGTAAACATGGTTAATAATTAAGTTTCTCCATTGTGTTTATAGGAGTTGATTTCTAGTAAGTTGTGATTCGCACAGTGGCCTCCGTACTTAGGTATTCCAGGTACGTACAAGTCTAGGGCGACCACATTAATTGTCAAGGGACATTACATGATTGTTATTGATGTGAATTATATTACGTGAACTTGGTGGATTCATGTTTGTCTTGGTGAACGATCATGTGGATTATTATATTGGAATCGTTGAATTATTGGTTGAACAAGCATGTTGGGATTATTATTATGAGTATGGATTTCATTGTCAATCATGTTGTTCAATATTTATGCATGTATGGTTTGTTTCGCATGCAATGGATGAATTATTTATTGTTATGCTATTGTACGGGATGTCTAGCATACTTTTGAGCCAATTATTCGTGCCTCGTTGCACTATTTATTTTACCACATGTGAAGGGTTAGCTCATGTAAGCCACCGCACATGTAGGGTTAAGTTGGGAATATTTTGTATGAAATGAACTAGGATTTGTCGTGCAAGGGCACAACCCTCATGTTAATGTGCATGATGTGGAGTCTCACTTTGGTGAGGAGGAACATGGTAGTAATTTCATAAGAGTCTTGCTTGGTTGATCACAAGTCTTGAAGCATTAAAATAAGATTGTTTTGGTTGTTGTTTATTAATTGTATGAATGTACATTGTTGAGTCTTGAGTTCACCTTTAATAAAATATTAATAAACGTAAAGTGCAACCAGAACAAGCTTCAAAACTCTTGGAACGTATATACCTTGAGTATGAACAATGGGGGGAGTCTTGCCGGAAAGCTCGTACTCCTACTAATGATACAAGACGTTGTTTCATTTATAATATGCGCAGGAATTCCGTCGGTATGGCCAGACACTCGGTATGGCCCAATTTTATTATTTATTATTTGGTGTATGGTTGGCTCCCATCACCTTTTCCCGTTGTGGAATATTCTTTTGTCCCGTTCGAAGCTTATTCTAATTAAATTGTGAGTCAAGAGTCGAATCAAGTGTCGAGTCTTGTATTCATGATTGGTTGTTAATTATTATATGGCTTTCGCATGATGATTAGTACTTAGCGAGTGATGCATGTATTAGTTTCATTTCACTCTATTCTTGTAAGTACTCAGCTTTTGCTGACTACGTGCTTTGTGTGTTTTGGTCATGGCCTTTGCCTTAGTGACCCTATGATGATCTATCATTTGCACTTGCATTGATGGGGAGTAGAATAATACAGCAGGTTGGTAGATCGGAATCATGTGGCTTGGGATGATCGAGAGAGTTGCATGTTTTCGTATTTTGAACTACTTAACTTTACTTTAATTATGTTTGAAATGTTTGAAGTATTTATACTTTGGGTTTTGGGCCATTATGGTTCCAAATTGTAGGAGGCCTCGATATTTCATTAATTATGTTTTCAAAAGTTAGTTACGTTGACATTAATTTCCGCTGCGTAATTCTGGTAATAGCCTTAACCGTTATCACGGTGGCGGTAATGCTTTAGTAATTCCTTTATTTTAAGTTGGAAAATGGTTTTATAAAAGCAAGGAATTATTAGGGTGTTACATCTGGCATTAGAATAGCCTGAGCCAGAGGATGATGGTGCTGAGGATGTTTTGGATAATGCTGATGATGCTTTGACTAATCCTGAGCACGTTGTGGAGGAAGTGACACCTGTGTAAACACTTTATTGAGCCCTCCCTTTTGTATGTGCCCATGGTCTACTACTATGTATGTTAAAAAGTTAAGTAGTACCGTAACCATGTAGACCTTTTGCAAGCACTAATCATTTATGGTGCATGCCTTTAGTATCTAGACTATCTTATGCGATGAGATTTTTTTTAAAGGAACATACAACACTTGTGCTTTTATGTTCCTATGAAATACTCAATTGCACCTTTTGATCCCTTATAGAATATGTATAAGGGATGTCTATGTATCAACCCTTAATTAAGTGATTATCGTTGCTTGTTATTGTCTATATATTCATGCTTTTGAAGATTATGCAAGATGACATCACACTTTTACAAAAACTGCAACAACAACATGTTTCCTGTGTTATCCTGCCATCTATATGGCTCGTTTGAACCTTTTTCAAACATACTAACTTTGAACTATCTAGGTTTAAATAATGGACTAGATAGTATGTGGTTCATTTGGTGGCTTGATTGCACTGAACGGATCACCCTACTCTTGATTTCATATTCAGTCACAAAATATCTCTTTTGTCTGTTGAAGAAAGGGGGAAAAGAACAGAGAAAACACTAATTGAAATGTTTGCAAGATCTCAGTTCTGCAATTTGTTGTCTGGCATTGGAATCTCTGCTTTGTTTCCCGCATAAGGGATGCCTTTCCTTTCTTAAATTGTTACAATACGTATAAGTTGTGATAAATTGCTGACTAATCTTGGATTTGATTGCATATGATTTGGTAGGGTGCGGAAGTGAAAATTGCTTGAGTTATTTTAGATTGTACTCGTGCATGTATTATAATTGATTTTGTTACCTTGGAAATTTTAGATACTTTGTGATTACAAGGTGCAATTGTTGTTGAGATACTTTTTTTTTGGGTCTACATGATTACAATCAGGTTGTGCAGACTGCAGAGTTATGTACCAAATACTGAAATACCCATTTTCTTAACTAGCTTTGCTAATATGCCAGAACATAGCATATACCAAATATGAGGTTATCAAGTTCAGTTCCTTCTAAAATTAGATTGTCTAATATCCATTGGTAGTTAGCACGGAAAAAAGTTCTCCTCCCCTATGTCCATACACTAATTAGGCTCATAATTTATTTAGCGTTTTGGTAATTAACTTCTTATACCTAGCACGCACGGACTAACAAATCGTGTTTAAAAAAAAGTCAATAAAAATAGTGTCAAGTAATTGTTCAAGATGGGTAAAACAAGAAAACAAGAAATAAGAAATATTGATAGCCTCATATTGAAGATCACAATATCACATACGGCCCTACCATCCTATACATTCGAACAGTTTTCAACTTACTAATCACTCTAACAGCCAAAATTGCATCAAAACAATCTCAATCTCTCGCCTAAAATTCTAAACTAGGATTTTTTTTTTCTTTTTCCATTTAAATTTCTTCTGCTTAAAAACTTCCATTTTTGGCAACCCAATTACATGGCTAAGCATTTGAGTTTGAGCGCTTGTTCGTCTTTTTTAGCAGCAGTCAAAATTAAGGATGGAGGAACTTGTTTCTTGCCACCATCTTCCATTATTATGCCTCCAAAGCTCTGTTCCTCCAAATGGGTGTCTCACATTCTTTCAAGATTCTGCCTGCCAAAGTGTTCCCATTCTGAATTTTCAAATGGGCATCCTTTAAATGATGTCTCTCTTCAAAATGGTAAATTTAATTTGTTGCTTTAATGTACTGTATCATTATTTTAGTTGTATTAATCAGTTAATCTTTATTGTTGTGTTAGTGTTACTCACACTCCGCTGGAAGTACCGGACATGGTACGTGTTCAAGTACTTGACTAGGCCGTTTTTGCTTGATTTTGCTTGATTTTTGTCCAAAATGGAGTGTATAAGTGCAACATCGATGTCCTAGTGTTAGAATATCCGACACGGGTACTTAGGTTATAGTCGGAGTAACATAGATTAATCCTGTTTTTTGGCCGTTACACTTATTATTGGAGTGATTTGAGTTGAAATAATGTTGAAGAGTGTGATTATGAGTTGGGGAAAATAATGCTTTAAGCAGCTTTGTAAATTATTTCAAGTTTATATCTGGGATTTAGATACTTTCATTCATTAACTGATAGATTTGTGACAAGAAGCAGAATTCTTGCCTTACATGCTTTAAAATTTTCAAAGGTATGCTAATACTTTGTGACATGATAAATAGATTGACGGCGTATAAGTTTGACGTTCCATCCTAAAATCAATTGGTTATAGATAGACATAGTAGACCACCAATCTTATATGTTAGTCAATCTCTCTCTATTTCTCCAATTTGGGATAACTAGTCCTATACTCACACGTGGATTATACCCTTAATATTTTTTTAAGGAGACGCATTGTGGCATTATTGTATGTTGGTATTTGGATAATCAATAAGTATTGCGTCAATGATTGAAGGGTACTCGACCACGACATTTCGAACTGCTACTGATTCGGTGATTCCCTTTTCCATAATGGTGGTTACTGGTTAGTGAGAATGTGAGAAGAAGCATTTGAAGGTCTATTTTGGAAGAAGTACTGCGAATTAAACCTACTGGCTACTTTCCATAAGTAAAAGACATGCCTACATGGTAGATAATAGGTATATAGTCACCATTACATGCTTGGATGAATCGCACGTTCCAACTTGGCATTTAATCAAAGGTCTCGAGTTTGATCCTTGGATGGTTCACCTGAACAGAAGATATCCGGTCTATGGTTTCTCTACACAGTGCTACTTCTGTTTGCTTGAAACTTTAAAATGCTGTTGTTGTATCTTGTTAACAGATATGTTGTCCCAAATCTAACTATGTAGGAATCCACTCTACAATATATTGAAGTCTATTTCCTCTTATAAGGAAGATTCTGACAAGTTTAAAGGAAAGCAAACTTTAGTTTTAAGCAAGAGAGGAGGAAAATGAAAACGATGAGATATGAAGGGGGGGTATCAATTGTTTTGCATTACTTTTAAGATGAATGTTGCGAATTTCAGCTTCCATCCACTCAGAGTGGTTTACTGTTAATCATTGATTAGGAGGTGTTTCCTGTCATAGGCACATACCAAGGCCTAGGCTCTTCAGTCATTCGAGTGTGTGTCATGGTAGCCAAGAAAAGAAGCTAACTGCCACATGGTAAGAATATTTTACTGAGATCATATTAGGTCATTAGAAACTCAGTTATCTGGGTCCATAAGTGATTTATGAAGCTGAGGATACATGAAGCTTAAACAACAACAGTTTTTAGCTTCTACCATGATTGCTTCATTTTCGCATTCTGCCTAGCTGGTTTGCAGGACTTTGCCTTTTACCAGTCTTTTCTTTTAGTTTCCAAAGTGAGTGTAGCTAACTGGCTATACCTGGTTTTTGCTTCACCAATTGGAAAGGTTCATCGTCGTATCATTTATGCAACTAACAGGAACTTGTTGAAGTTGCTTTTCTCAAAATATTCAACATGCTGATTACGAGCCAAGTATAAATAATCTAAAATTTGAATGCTTATCCTTCTCGTCGATGTAATAGTTTTTGCCCCTCTCTGAATAAATTGCTTCTATACTAATACGACCCTGTTCTTTTCCCAAATTCACCTTCTTTGAAGTGCATGGCTATCTACTCTTCTCATACTATACAAAATCACTATGTTTCTGTATTAATTTACACCACAAAATCACTATGTTTCTGTGTTATAGCATGTTATTTCTTAATCATAGTTACTTTCCCAAGTACATATATTAATTATGAATGGTCCTTATGTGATTCTGGATAAGAGCATACCTTAAATTTACCCTACAGTGGAGCCTTGTTCTGTTTTTTTTTGTTTTGTTTTGTCTGCCCAATCATAGAGTAATGAGAGGTTCACTCTAGGCAGGTTCAGTCACATTCATTGTTTGGCTCTCTGTTGAATTTTTGAAAAAGGTCTATATACTATAGAAATATAGACGATATGATTTAGATCTTGATGATTGATTTCTTTTCATTTAGCTCTGTGCAAAATGTGTAATCATAGAGACTTCGCGGTATGCATGGTTAGATACATCTGTTTCACTTGAATGCTCATTCTCTTGGGTTTTGTGCAGATGTGGCTGTAAACCCAATTGTTGCAAAAAGTATTGATCCGTCAGCAGATCTTCAGTTGCTTCCCCTATTGGAGTCCGTCAAAGAAGAGCCCACACTGAGCATAATTGTAGTTGGTGCCTCAGGAGATCTTGCCAAAAAGAAGATATTTCCTGCCCTTTTTGCTCTCTTTTATGAAAACTGTCTTCCTGAGGTACTTCGTCTTTATCAATGATATGAACTACATACATAATTTACTTTCGTCATTGTATGAATGAGATATGTAACTGCAAAAGATCTATATGTATGATTGTTAGTGAAATGCAACCATTTAATGCAGAACTTCACAGTCTTTGGTTTTTCACGAACGGAAATGAATGATGAAGAGCTGCGGACTATGATCAGTAAAACCTTAACCTGTAGAATAGACCAGAGGTATCTCAATCGCTAACCTTCTGTTTTGCTTAGTGTTTCATGAACAACTTTGCATTTATTGATAATTTCTGAGATCTTTCAGGGAAAACTGTGGTGAAAAAATGGATCATTTTTTGCAAAGATGCTTTTACCATTCTGGTCAGTATAATTCTGAGGATGACTTTTCAGGATTGGACTGTAAGCTTAAAGAAAAAGAGGTAAGAGTACCTGTAAATTTTCTTTAACTGAACTGAAATGGATTAATTATTCCACTACCTAGGTTTTGGACCTGAACTGAAATGGATTGACATCTACTACCCATGTTTTTTTGATGTCAATCAAACAAGCACTGGATATAACTGAGAATAGCTACTGCATTGCTGCTCTTTTGCCAAATAAAAATAAAGTTCCGTATAAAAAATCCATTCAAATGTCATAAAATCGCTGTTCTGCAAGTCTGAGTCTATTTAGCATACATCTCCCTTTTACCTTCTTGCTAGGCAACCTTCTAGGCTCAAAGGCTATCTTTGAATGTCACACCATCTCGCACTTCCCTTTGAGACTTTCTCAGACTAAAGATGCAGGGAAACGAAATAAATAAAAACTACAGTGTACACTATCAGTATAACAAAATAACAAAGTGGTCAACCCTTCTCTTAAAGGGAATATTTTTTCATCCCAGCAAATGAGTCATAACACAAAGCTGATACGGGGATCACCCATTTTGTGCTCACACATAGGAAATTATTTCCTTCGTATCAGGGGGATAAACATACGAAAAAAGAAAATTTCCCAAGTATCAAAATGCAAAGATTTAATTTACAATGATGTACCATAGATGATGCATCAATTGATATGAATATATGATCACTTTTCACAATTTTCTTGTCATTTTAACTGCATCAACATTCTGTCCACTAATGTCAAGTTGTTCAAGAGCATAGTTGATGCAATGATGTGTAAATATAGGCAAAATGTCGTACTATATACTGTCCCAAATGGAGTCAATGAGCTTTAACTTCCCGAAGCTGAGAGGTTTTTTCCAGCCACAATTTGTACAAGCCAATAACTCAACACAGCAACATTCCATTCAGACATATAGACATTGTCAGTTTGTTACTTCTGGGTTGGTGCCACTTTTAGACTAGTTTCTTTTCTTGTAGTGGTCTTGATCGCTAATTATGCTAAGTAGCTCTTTTGGTCGGATGATGTGTAAGTATTTGAATTTTAACTTGTTTGTAGGCTGGTAGACTGCCAAATAGGCTATTCTACCTTTCAATACCACCAAACATTTTTGTGGATGTGGTGAGATGTGTTAGCCATCGAGCTTCTTCTGCAAGTGGATGGACAAGGGTTATAGTAGAAAAGCCTTTTGGACGTGACTCGGATTCTTCTCGTGAGCTAACTAGAAGCTTCAAGCAGTACTTGAGTGAGGACCAGATATTCAGGTATAATTACATTTTATGTCTTCTCAATTTACGGTATTAAGAGAAAGATATCAGAGATGTGTATTTCAAGTCTAACCTTGAATGTTTTTAGGATTGACCATTACTTGGGGAAGGAGTTGGTGGAGAATTTATCTGTTCTACGCTTTTCAAATCTAGTTTTTGAACCTCTATGGTCAAGGAACTACATCCGAAATGTCCAGCTGATATTCTCTGAAGATTTTGGTACAGAGGGACGAGGGGGGTAAGTTAAGAAATTCAAATTTGCTTAATACCAAGTATATCACAAATGCAGATTAATTCAATGGATTTATTTTCTTCATCTGACTTTGCCCTCAGATACTTTGATAATTATGGAATAATCCGAGATATAATGCAAAACCATCTTCTTCAAATTCTAGCCTTGTTTGCAATGGAGACACCTGTTAGCTTAGATGCTGAGGACATTAGGAATGAAAAGGTATTTGAATGGGTTTGGTCAATAAAATTTTATTTGCCAATCGATCTTGTAAAAGTAAGTTTAATATGATTCTTGTCTGTGATGTATATATGTAGGTGAAAGTGCTTAGGTCAATGAAACCACTTAAACTGCAAGATGTGGTAGTGGGTCAGTACAAGGGTCACAGCAAAGGGAACAAATCATATTCTGGTTACACAGATGATCCAACGGTGCCAAACAATAGTGTGACTCCAACATTTGCAGCTGCAGCGTTGTTCATCGACAATGCTCGATGGGATGGAGTTCCTTTCCTGATGAAAGCTGGAAAAGCTCTTCATACGAAGAGGTCTGCATTACTCCTATATATGTATGTTTTACTTTACGAGATGTTTCTATAATGAATAATGAATGATGTTTGCAGAGCTGAAATCCGAGTGCAGTTTAGACATGTTCCTGGAAACTTGTACAAGAAAACTTTTGGGACGGATTTGGACAAAGCTACGAATGAGCTTGTACTACGGGTACAACCTGATGAAGCAATATACTTGAAGATCAATAACAAGGTTCCTGGCCTTGGGATGAGATTGGACCGTACTGACCTTAATTTGTGTTACAGTACTAGGTAAAGCAGCTTAGACATCTTTGTTTGTTTTGGGCCAATAAATATAAAAATGGTTCCCTGACATGGTTTGCTGAGTTGTGAAGGTACCGGGGAGAAATACCTGACGCGTATGAGAGGCTACTTCTGGACGCAATAGAAGGAGAGCGTAGATTGTTCATCAGAAGTGATGAACTGGATGCGGCTTGGTCATTGTTCACGCCGTTGTTAAAGGAACTAGAGGAGAAAAAGGTAGCACCAGAGCTGTACCCTTACGGTAGCAGGGGACCAGTCGGAGCTCATTATCTTGCTGCCAAGCACAATGTCCGGTGGGGGGATCTTAGTGGTGAAGACTCGTGAGGGCTTTGTTGATACTGATTCACATATACACTTTCAAGATCACTTCCATGTATGATTTGTATTGTGAAAATCCAAGGTATATATATTTTTCATGTACAACAACCTCCTACTAAAGCAATGTTGATGCTTCTGCAATTCACACTGTAGATCTTTTTTAATATAAATTTTACAGAAAATTCATGTCTCTTGGAGCATGCTAACTAAGTAGTAATGGGTAATAAGGATTCTGTTGGTTAGTTTTTGAGCCTTATATTAAAGACTAAGTGTTCTGTCTACTGCTCCCATAGTTGATAGTCCCATCCATATTTTTAACTTTTTTGGGTTGAACCGCAGGATAATTCGGCTATTTTTCAAAACAGATTATAAAGGGGTTGAATATTGAAACAAAGGTTGTTGGATTTAAATAATGGTTTTCCTCAAGAACAGTTACCATGTTTGATTTAACGGTTTTTTCATGAAATGTCCTTGAGGTTTCACGAAACGCACCAAATACACCTGCGTGTTTCAAATCAAAATATAACCCTATCTAAACTTATTTTGCACTAAATACCCTTATTACTAACGGAAATCTAATATCGTTAACTCATTACCCCAAATCTGTTAATTAAACCTAATTAATTAAAAATTAACACCCAATTAATTATTTTACTTCTAATTAAAAAAATTACCCCTCAATTGTTTTTCTCCCCCGTCCTTCTCTTCTCTGTCACCTCCCCTCCCGTGTTTTCTTGTTCATCTATGGCTGCCACCACCACCATTTCCAATGCCCTTCTGAAACGGCAAACACCCGAACTTTAACCAGAGACAAAAAAACTGCACTCTGATCGGTCGAATTCAATTAAGAACACGTCGGTTTGATTACCAGTCGTACTTTCACACTCTTCATTCGCATAAACAAACAAAAAAATCACACTCCTGCTCAATGAAGAGAACACAAGCGAAAATCTGAGTTTTGTGGAGATTGAGGGAAATATTTCAATTGTTCAATCAATCGCCAGTGTACAATATCCAGAAATTCTCTGAATTGAAACCCTAGAAATTTGAAATCCAAGTGGAGAGATCACGAATCTTTCCTCAACAAATCAATGGCGACTCGGAGAACAACGTTGAATATGTCGTTTCTCACTTGCATTTTATCTTACACCATTTCCTCCATTACGTATGCTCATTTCTATCTCCTCTTAAGTTTTTGATGGGGCAGCAGAAAGCTAACTTCGATTGGACCGACTTGCCCTGGTGTAGTGGGGTGATCTCATGCGGACATAGTGGACTTAGTGCCAGAGGGGGGATCCTATCACTCCTGATTGCAGCTATGGCCTGGTCAAGGTGCCTCCTGTTTAAGAGATCTCGAGCATCAAGGTCTCCTCTGCGTAGCTGTCTCTTTTCAATCAGCGGCGGGCATTGTGGCTGGCTCGAGATTAGTGAGGGGGAGGTTGTGCCCCGTTCCTGCCACTTATCCTTGACCTTACACCTTGGGGATGTGCCCTCTTAACGGTGTGAGATGATGTACTTACTCTTGAGCTGATAGGGCGAGTTAGTGGCCTTCTCTAAGGCCCCTCCCCAACTCCTTGGAGGTTGCGGATTGCCTCATTGAACTGAGTGACTATATGGTCCAGATCCTTTCGGGTGACCAGATTCTCGGGGTGACCTTCAACATGGGGCTGATGGTTCTTGTGCTCTTGATCACCATCGTGATCATCCCCGTTGCGTGGAGTGCGCATTAACACGTAGTTGGGATGGGATTCTGATTGATGAGAGGAGGAGTGTTGCCTGGTTCGTCGAGTATTAACCATAGCTTGTAGTTGGCTTCCGCACAAATGACGCCAACTGTTTCTGCGAAGAAAATGCTATGTATAAAGACAAGGGAACAACTTCGTCAACCAGACTGTTGTTTTCCTCCAATCGGGCTGTAAAAGGACAAACGTAAACTAGTTCGAGGGGTTCCCGAGAAAACCCTCTCCGACGCTCAAGTCAATTCTGGTAGAGAGAGAAGGTAGTGAGAGAGTCAGTTTGGGAATAATTGCATACCTGAGTAATAATTAGGTAGATCATATTTATAGTAACACCGGAGGACATTAGTAAATATGAGCAATTGTAGGGATATGAAACGTGGACCTGCTGGAGCTGAGATATAAGCCTTAAAATTCTGGTCTGAGCCCATTAAAAAGTTTATGCTTGCAGATATTTGAGTAATTTCCCTTAAAAGAGGTATTTTGGTATTTTTTATGTAAAAGAGGATCCCACCGGGGAGCATGGACAGATCATAAATACATTTGTGTTGAATTAATGCCGTCAAGAAAAAGAAAAAAAGTTTTGAATTAGTGGGTACAAAAAAAAAAAAGAACCCCTGCAAAACCCTTCTCCTTTTGTCTCCTTCCCCATTTCCCCGTCAAAGGTGCAGCTGCCAAAATACACCAAACTCAACTGAAAATGGCGACGCTACTACGAAGCGTCCGGCGATCTTCTCTGCTAAACCTAACTAACACTCGTCGTCTTTCCAATTTGACCTCTACACCAGTTGCACGTTATTGTTCTTCGGCGACATCAACAACATCACCAACATTCGCCGCAGCTTCTGATCCCTTTCTCTCTGCTACTCCCAAGCCCAGAAAATCACGGTTTCTCTCTCTTCTCAAGTTCACCGTCGTTGGAGCCGTCGTCGGAGCGTTCTCCACTGCCAGCTACGCCACCTATGGTTCACCTTCTCTCTCCTCGCTCTGTTTATTTCTTAATTGTGATTGATCATGTTCTCTAGGTTTATTTTGTGATTGACTTAATTTTATTATATGAATAGTATGATCTACAAATTTTTGATTCACTGAGATTAGTTTATGTGAACAACATTTGGTTGGAAAACTCATCAATTTTTTTTCTCTTTGAAATAATTAATAATATACATTTAGTTTATGACTTTCGTGATCAAACGTTCAAAACCGTGTTAACTTGGAAGTTTAAAGAAATGAAAATAACTGTACTAGTTTCACATTGTAAGGAAATACAACATTGTTTAATATTTTTAAACAAATTATTGGCTGAAGTTGTTAAATTTGAATTCGAAAGAAGTTGAGCACTTTGTTAATGATATAATGCCGTAATGGTAGTGAGGTAACATTAAATTTTGTAAAAAGAATCTCATGCCAATATCCATGTTTATGCTAGTCTGTCACCAAATCCTCATTTTCTTCGTAAATTTTCATTACCATCGGTTACCAAGTTAGAGATAGTATTGTTTGGTAACAAGTAGTAGAAACTCATGAACAAACACATGTTTGGGGTTGAAGTTCAATTAACATGGTAATGAACATGGGCTTTCCTTACAGATTTGCATACAAATTAAATACCAAATGGGCAGTGAGTGTAATGGGGCAGTTCAATGGCATTAAGTTTTCCAGATCAACTATGATTTACATGTACGTGATGGAAAGGTGTGATCAGAACTCTATGTTATTGGTTGCATAGTAAGGGTGATCAGAATTCTATGTTATTGTGCACGGATAGCTTTTGGTAGAAAACATGTTGTGCTATCCATTAAAGGCTTGGGGAGTTGAGGTTGCTTACACTTTACTCTCTCCAAGTCCCTTGTAATGTGAAATTGGGAATTACCGTAGGTAGTTTGTCTGATGCAGAGTTCTTCAGAGGAGTGTGTTTTTGTTTATATGACAATCACCTGTCTTGTTGCCAAGAGAACCACGATAAGTTGTGGTTGTTGTTTTCATAGTTATAATAGTGCAGTACATTTATGTGCTACTAGTCTTTGCTTGGATATAAAATCAGATGGTGATGGCCTTTTTATATCTCTTCTAACGGATGTTTTTTCCGAAAGATAATGTGTTTGCTATAATTGATAGATATTTGGGTCTCTGCTGATAAATTTACTTTTTAAGATATGTATAGCAACACACACTCCACTTTTAGTCAAAGTTAACTAACAATAACACTTTCCAATTGTGGGATACAAATAAGTAATTTTGTGTTTTCTCTAAACTTTGAAGTTCTATTGTATACAACTTTGGTAGTGTATGGCTTTAGCTATAGATTGGTTTTTGGATATGCGCAGCAAACTGTAGATTGTTATTGACTTTTGCTAGATCTAGATTTAAGCAAGCCACAATTATTGATCTAAATTAAACGAGACATCAGTGCTAGAAGAGTTTATGCAGAAAACAACGATGAGTTATTCAATTTCAGTGGGGAATTAGTGGCAGCTTATGTTAATGGTGTTGTTTATAAAGAAATTTCATGTTTACATGTTACTTCACAAACTTTCCTTGGCAGTGAACAAAGGTGACAAGAAGGTTAACCACGTGCATTTAGTTGTCTTTATTCTTTTCCCATAAGATGCGATGACTAATTCTGTACAAAGTTATGTTGCCACTATGTCAGGGTTGCACATTTTATTTTTCCCTTGTCAAAAACTTTGATATACTTCGTTCATTAGATGATCTTTTAAAAGAAGTTAGATCAGCTGCTAGTATCAAGTAGTATTGACTTGCCCCTATGCTACAATCTCTTCTACACTGTTTACTTTGAACTGCATTTGACTGAGTTAGCTTCATTACTACTGGTGTAGCATATACTGCGGATGAAGTAGATGAGAAGACTAAGGCCTTCCGATCTTCGATTAATAATAGCATGATTGATGATGTACTCACTGTGGAAGTAAGTTCCCAGCCTACTGGAAATACTTGGCCTTATATTATAAATTTTAGCATATGAAAGTTTGTCAAGCACTCAAACTATTGATGTTGGATGAAAATTTTGAAGCAGATAAAATTAATGTACTTTGTTAAAGAGTATGTTGTTTCAGATGCTTCTATTGCTGATATTATGACCTCCTTTTTGTTATTTTCATTTTTTTTAGCTAACTTTTTTTTCTTGCAAAGTTTCTGCTTAATCTCTTTTGTAAAACATATTTCTTTGCTAATACAGCAACCCTCTGTCAGGGTAGCTGTATAATTATTAGCCTCCCATACCCCAACCTTTGGTGGATCCTTGATGGCGTTAGTAGTGGAAAGAGTGGTTAGGATTTGATGTAAAATCTCTGTCAACATGATCACTTTGTTTGATTTCCAAGACAACACCAGTATTTCCTTGATTCCTGTTTAATTTCGCTTTTCTAAATTACAGTATGCTATGACAATTGTTGCTTATCTTTTGTTTCAGCCTGTTACTGTTACCTCATACATTTTGTAAACCTCCATAGTCCATAGGCTTCCTTTTCTCAACCCTTTTTGGAAGATTTTTTCCTCTCTAGAAATGACACAAGCATTCTGGGACCAAGGGAAGGGTATGATTTAGGATGCAACTCTCCCTCGAAGAGAAACGGAAAATAATCTCAAGATTCTGAACAGTTGCTTGAGTACTTTATTACCCTTCTTTTTCTTGAACTGTATTTCAAATGCGTACATTTCGTGTGGTAGTTCCTTCTGGGAAATTTAGACTATTATTGATATTTATGGATTTAAACTTTGTGGCTTGTGCATCCGTGCTAAACAAAAACCATATGGTCATTGAGCATGCCTTTGAGATATAACTAGAAACAGGACAGGGAAAGAACTTCATAGAACGTTCACTATTCAGTAGATTTTGGTCCCAGGCACATTGCATGATTACTCAATAAATAAATCAATTTATTTTATAATTTCATGTATCCACTCTAATTGTTTAGTTATTTCACTGATATTCCTTATCTGTATGCCAGACTCTCCCACATCTGGTCTATTCCGCTGTCATGACAGGTAAAGTGTTCTCCTTCTTCTGTTCCTCATCCCTGCTTCCCTTTTCTGCTTTGACGGTCTGTCATTTCCTGTCTTCTGTATCTATTTATTGGTTTGACAAGGTTTCTCTGCGAAATACATTTCCCCACGCTCGCATAATCTACCAGGCACCCATGGCCCATGGGCCATCAGTGAAAAGATAAAATAAATTTTATTCTCTTGTTGTCTTCTAGATATTGTTTCAGTTTCATTATTAGTGAAACATACTTTTTCATTAGTATGAATGAGATGGGCATCATTTCCAGGATTAAGTATAACTTTGTGGATTGTCTAGAATAGGCTAAAATAACTTTGAGGTTGGATGTTCTTTCCTCTCTTCAGATATGAGCTGACATGTAGAGAATGTATGCTTCTATTCTCTGACTCTTATTAGGGGCTACAAAACTCTTGTTTAAGCAAATAGTGAGTTAGGGCCCCCAAAACTCTCATTAAACAAATAATCATGCCTAACTGTCTACATGCAACAACTGAAGTAGTCGAACCCAATCTGACTCTTTTGAATGCACACACATAAACTGTCAAGTGGAAACCGCTTATCATTATACCATCTACTACCAGCATAAGTAATTCTGACTACTTGTTGAGGGCTTGAGGCAAATGAAACTTCTATACCTCTCCTTCTATTAGTAAGTCTACTTGTGAAATACTATCCTCAATTCTTGAGTTCCCACTGCCTATTAGTTGATAAAAGTAAACGAGAGCCTTCTCTGCTAGCTTTTACAATAAATCATGTGCGCTAATTTTGCTAGTGCATTGAAATATCTAATTAATTTTTTCTCTAAACAAAAATCGTCAAGCTTTCAGACTCCTTTTACTTGTCCTCTCATTAGACTCCTCTTTCCAATTCATCTTTGTAGTTCCTTCTAAAGGTGTTGATCTTTACCTGGATCTGAGGCGGTTAACTGAAGAACGTATACAGGTAATTCTCTGGTTTTTTCTTTTATTATAACACTTGCTCCTTTGGTAAGTAACATAAATTTTCTTTCAGGAGTTTGCCGAACCAAATTATGATAAACTTCTTCCAGATATGATTCAAGAAGAAGAGCAATATAGAGTTTTCACACTTGTTTTGGATTTACATGAGACATTAATTCTTAGTGACTGGAAGGTGAGTGCTATGTTAGTACTTCAAGCTGGTACCCCTGTTGTAACAGCATTCACTTTACCATGTAATTTAGTTTGGACATTTCTTACTGTCTCAGACATCTTTTTCGTCTGGTGATTCTTAAGCCTTCTTCATTTATTATATAGCCCTTATTTATTTGCTGATGGTATAGATAAATAGAAATCTGTGAATTGGGCTGTCAATTTACAATTGACACAGCACAAAGATTGAATTTTATCAGATCTTCTAATTTTTTTTTCCTCTTTTGGTCCAAAGCGTGAGAAAGGTTGGTCTACTTATAAGAGACCAGGAATGGATGCTTTTTTGGAGCACTTGGCTCAAATTTACGAGATTGTTGTTTACACCGATAAAATGGTATGTGATGAACTTTGTTTTTCAAATACTAACTTATGTCATTTCTCCTTGTTTATTTACATGCTTTTGTGGGTTTCAGGTGGAGGAGCCTGTCTTTGTGAAGCTCCAGGAAAAAGGTGTCCGACATGTTCTAGGAAGGGCCTCCACAAAATATCAGGATGGGAAGCATTTCCGGGTTAGTAGATGTTAATTATTCTCCTTGTTATACTGAGCACAACTGTTATCTGCTTATTTCTGTTTCATTATTCTTCAGCTTAGCACTTCATAAAGAAGTTTTCTTAGCTGGTTAACAATTAATGACCTGTGAATCTGTGATAGAAAGAATTTGCTAGCTGCCAACTCTTAATGATCTAGACATAGGCAAGCAGCACAACTAAGGAAATATCTAAGTTAGCTATGTGGGATACATACTATAAATTTTAATCTCATAAAGTTAGGAGTTAGGACGATTGAGCTTGAGTGAAGTATCAGTTTATTACTGTCACTCTGCCTGGAGTTGATTGCATGATGGAGAAATTTGATCGAATTATTTTCAGAGAATGGGTATAGGGTAAATATGGTATATAGGACATTGGCTTATTTGCCCTTTCTTCTGTCGGTCATAATATTTTTAGGTCATTTATTTGTTGCTTTATGATATTCCTCATGAGACCGAGAAAGACCTGTAATAAAATGGTGAAATTGAATTTGGTCACCTAGTTATCCGAAGTACGACAATTCTGGCTCTGCATGGTTGTAGTAGAACGTGTCAAATAGGTTGGTCCTTTCAGATTACTTTAGATCTAGGTTGTTTATGGGGCCGGAATTAATTCAAAATGGCAGGTTCTGGTTGGGAAATGGATGTTAATGACCTTTAATTTTAGGTTACGCGACATCTTTTTTCTGTAATTGTAAATTACTCCCTCCGTATTTTATTTATTAAATGGTGCACTTTCCTAAAGCGGTCGTATTTTATTAATTGTTGTACTTTCTATTTTTGTTATGTTTTCCTCTTATTTTATCATTTCCTCCTTACCCATGGGCCACACTCTCACATATTTTATTATTTCTTCCTTACTTTTACCTCCACTACCTTTTATTACTATTGTTTATTCCACACTTACCCCACAGTTACACTTGTTATCTTATTTAAATAAAATCAACTCACCCTCCTTAAACTTTTTTCCGATCAAAGTGCACCACTTAATAAAATGGGGAGGGAGTAGTAATACTAGGAAAATTCGAACCTTAATTAATACTTCCCCCCATTTAGAAATAGTTGCACCATTTTCACTTTATGCACTATTCATATATTAACTTTGACTCTCTTTTACACCTATAAAAAAAAAAAATATGTTATCATAAAAAAATTTGGTTGGATTAGTCTCAATGTCTACTTTACAACTATCAAAAAAAAAGTTATTTTTAATAATAGATAATTAAAGATATTAACGGTCAAAGTTGTGCGTTGGCAAACGTGAAAGTCAAAGTGGTGCAACTATTTCTAAACGGAGGAAGTATAAAACTGAGTTGTTATCTTTTATGCTACAAGAGTTAGGAAAAAGAGAAAATTGCGGTAAGATTATAAGTTATACTCAAGAAGACGCACAAATTTCTGTAAAAATAAAAAATAAAAAATACACAAATGAAGTAGAGTAAATGTAGACAAGGAGAGGGAGTTTTATTTCGACTACAACACTGACATAATTTTTTCTTTTCCTTATGCAACTTTACTTAATTATGTACTTCTGAATTAACCTTATCCCCCTTAAGCCCCTTAATTATTTCTCTCTCCTATCCACATGAGTTAGATTTTTTTGAGATTCATGTAACACCTAACAAGTGTACTTATGTTGGATTGTCATAGATTAAAAAAAGACTAACATTTAAGAACGGAGGGACTATATGTGTATAAATTATAAAAAGTTGTTGCGATGATTTTTTTAGACGAATCTAACAAGATACTACATGTCAATATTTTCCGTGCGTATACGTCAGCAAAAAAAGGTTAAATAGTACTCCCTCCGTCCTGAAATACTCGCAACGGTTTGACTTTTTGCACTATTCACATAATTCACTTTGACCTTATTTTACTTATAGTATATGAAAACAAGTGTTAGAATATAATATATTGTTGGATTCATCTTAATATATATTTTCAAAATATTAATATTTTATAAGTTTTTATAATATATAATTAAAGATATTAATAGTCAAAGTTGTGCATTGGCAAACGTGTCCAGTCAAAACGTTGTGAGTATTCCGGGATAAAGGGAGTATATGTGAAGAGTCAAAAGTCAATATAGTACAAAATATAGAAGTACTTGGCCAATTGATCAATCCGGTTTGACCACATATTTTCGGGCTGTTTGGGTTGGGTCAATTTCGAGTTTCAATTCATGAAATCTTGTTCTATACCCATTTTCTCGTGTTGGCTGTGTTTTTAACATTTCTTGTTGTAGTGGACATTTCATGTATTGTTTCTTAATCTGTCCATTTTCAATGGAGACGTAAGATTTACTATTACTTGGTTTTTTCGGATTAAATCCGGGAATTCAAACTGGCTGTCTGGCTCACTAAACTGCACTTTTTACTATTGTGGTAGAAAACAGTCTGGGTCTTTCTAACAGAAACAGCCTCTTCTATTCACCTGGGCAATGCTCCATGTATCCACCCTCTTCATCCAAGCCGCCATGGACTGTTGATGTTATAGCTGTGTCCTCATTCTCTTTTATCCTGAGCAAGTGTACTCTCTGTGGTTTTTGGTTGCTGCATGTTAAGGCCTTGCCCATGGAAATGAGCCACTAGTCTTGTAGTTGTGGCACCACTTCTGCATTAAACTGAAAAGGACTGTTGTTTTCATTTTGATTCGGAGAAAGGGAAGCATAGGAACTCTGGTTGATAGCACGTCTTCAGTCTCTTCACTACCCTCCCTGTTTTTCTAATAGACGCGTCAGAGAAATAATATATCTAAATTGAAAGAACCAGTCTCCCAATAAGGTTTTGGATGATCTTTGTGTTTGTTTCGTATTGAAACATTCACTTTCTGAAGCTTGGTTTGGTACATGTTCTCAACAGTATCTGGTATCTGTTGCGTTTCCCTTTTTCTTTATAATGAGATTCATGTACCAAAGTTTACATTTTATGTTGCTGACAGCCTGACATAGGGTTTGCCATTCTTAATGCTTTACCATACATGTGAATCAGTTAATATGGCTTTTGTAATACGTCTGTCTTTTGTCACTACTGCGCAGGATCTCTCCAAGTTAAATAGAGATCCTTCAAGAGTTCTCTATGTTAGTGGACATGCATTAGAATCCTGCCTTCAGACAGAAAATTGTGTTCCTATCAAACCTTGGAATAAAGAAGCAGATGATACAACATTGATTGACCTCATTCCATTTCTTGAATGTGAGTATCTGTCAGGCTATCGGCTTCTCATCAAAATTTTGCTAGTATAGGAAATAATGGCATTGCGCGTGCAAGTGTGGTGATAAAAGACATTTTCTTGTTCTGACATTTTTGACACTGTCACTGAACAGATGTTGGTATCCATAGACCTGCTGATATAAGAACAGTTCTGGCTTCATACCAAGGGAAGGATATTGCAACTGAATTCATTAATCGTTCCAAAGAGGTTCAAAGGTAATACCAAGCACACATTTAGAAATAGGAATGTAGTTGATGTCGAATGCGTTTTTCTCACTTTGAGAGAGATGCACAATCCTATGAACTGTCGATGCTCATACATGTCTGTCACATACACATGCACCTTCCAAATGTACCTGTTTCAGTATTGGGATACTTGAATTCCACATTGGGACGATGTTTTCCATCTTTCCTTCTGCATCGTTGTTTGAATCCTTTTGCTTTGTTCATTGAATCACTAGTCCTCTGAGGAGATTGATTAGGGTAATTTTGTTTGTGCCTTTAAAATAATTTTCCTGGCAACCACATTGAGCTCCTAACGAAATACGATGATGGTGCAGGCAGCTAGGAAAGAAACAAAAGGCCTTCCCTTGGAGCCGCAACTCGTAGTAGAGGCAGGTGTGCTTCCCATATACGTTAGTAGTTCTTTAGAGGCTGGGTTAGCAATACTTCTGAGTTTTAGGCGGCAGCGGCTGCTGCTTGGCATGAAAATATGCTGCACATGTTCAACAGTTCAAGGATTGTGTGAGAAATTTGTAAATCCTGTTCTTACTGAACCTGATTACAGTTTTTAATATAACAATCTATAGATCTTTAGTTCATAATGATCTTAATATTGCAGCTATTTATTTGACTGTCCAACAAAAAAAAAAAGAAGCTGCAGCTATTTGCATTAGCCTTAACTTCCTTCATTCTTCTGGTGGCTTCAGTATTTCCTGAATACTATCCAGATGTCATCCTTTGAATAAGCAGGTTCTGTGCTGATGTGATGCAAGATTACAATCCTCATTCCTCGGTTTAGGGGCCGTTTAGATAACATACAAACAATTTATCTTGTTGCTTCAGTATTTTCTGATGTAAATAAGGTATGGTAGTCGAATGTTCAATACAGTTTGAGAGTAACCTTCTAATTTTGACCTTGAAAAATATAAATCTCTCACCATTAGGACGTCCTTAAAAGTTTCAGGCTACGACTACGTCAACTACGTTCTTCAATTTTTGTTACAGTTAATAATACGACTTATAATTAAAATTAGAATTAATATGATAAGTGATACAATTCGTCGTTAATCAAGCCCATCCGTCCCAAAACGGTTTACATTTTCCTTCTTTATTTGTCACATAATTCTCTTTACAGTTGTATTTAGTTTTTAACTATTTTTTTTTGGTGCGTATGAGCCACAAGGGCAATATAAATTACAAATGGGGGTGGGGGGATTTGAACCTGAGACCTATTGTACACAGGCCCTCAGCCTTAACCACTAGGCCAAGACATCATTGGTAGTTTTTAACTATTGTTGAATGGAAAGTGTTGTTTGTTGAAGTATTTGTTTTACTCAAGGATGGAGGTGCAACTAGGATCATATTCGTTGTTGGCTTGTTGCATTTGCATATATGTCTCTCATCCATTTTCCCAACATTGACACATAGCTAGCTAGGCCAAGATGTCGTATCATTCCCCACCAATTTCAAGACATACCTTCACAAATTAAGAAGCACATCTTTAGCATGAGACCAACATTTTCTTGATTCTTGATTGATAGCCGTATGCCAGCCATTGTCAGTTTGTCACCGCCTCCTTCAACTTCTTCATTAACACCTGGTGTTGTGGTTGATCCACATGATCAATAAAACTTTAGAAATGTACTTTTATCTTGCGTCATATAGGAATATTTTGACATGAAAAAAAAATCAAGTAACTCATTTTGAGAAACTATACAAATCTCAACCTTCTATCACAAACCTAGCCATGCTACCTTAGGAAAACCATAGCCAACAACCTAACGAGGAAGTTAAAATCGCAGTCAGCAAAAAAAACCAATGAAATGGTACACGTTTTAATCGAAATGGTACTATGTTTTTAATGAAATGATACTCTTTTTAACGAAATGATACATGTTTTTATCGTAATGGTACTCTGTTTAACGAAATTGTACTCTTTTTTAAATAAATTGTACATGTTTGGCATTGTGATGTGTTTGCTCACACATCACAGCATGCCGCCTCGCTGAGCTCACAACCTAACTTCATCAAACTCTGACTTCATACTAGTATACTACTAGTCAAACCTATAACGGGTTTATACTGAGGTTGGAGAGGCGGCATGCTGTGATGTGTGAGCAAACACATCACAACGCCAAACATGCACCTTTTCTTTTAAAAAGAGTACCATTTCGTTAACAGAGTACCATTTCGATAAAAACATATACCATTTCATTAAAAACAAAGTACCATTTCGATTAAAACATATACCATTTCGATTAAAACATGTACCATTTCAATCATTGGATTAAAAAAAAGAGTACCATACTGTGATTTTTACTTCTTCATTTTATACTTGAGTTGGGTTCCATCTCTATTATGAAATACGAAACACTATTAAATATGACATTTATAATCACCCAAATTGTATTATCCTTGCAATTTTGTTTGTATGTTTTTTTACAAGAGGACCCATACATTTTTATTGGTGTATCCTTTTTGTTTAATAATTATTTCCTTCGAAAAAACAAAAAATCCCTTTCCATAGGAATATTTTGTGTGACACTTCTGGTGTTGGTCCCACTTCTACGATCCTCTGCCACTCTCTTCCCCCGTTATGCTGTTATCACCCCACCCCCACAGTGTCCATCATCACAGGTTTGCCTCTCCTTTTTCATTCTCCCTCAATTCTTTTTCTTTGTTTTTATTTATAACAAACCCAATTTAATCTTACAATTTGAATAATTTTGATAGTATTTTCATGTTCATATTGAAATTTAATATCGAGATTTGGGTTTTTGTGATTTCCATACACGATTGGATCTTGTTAGATACCATTAACAATTAGATAATTTTTTGGTATGGTAATTTGTTTATTCAATCCCCATATTTATTCCTTTATTTCACGTTCATAGAATAATCAAATTGTAGTTTTTGTTAGAATGACAGTGCTGAAGAAAGAGGGAAAGTTTGTTTGCTTTATCATATTGGGACAATTGGGTATTATATTGTATTTTTTTCCTTAAAAAAAAGTGGGTCGATTGTTTTTTCTTGAAGAAAGCACAAAATCATGAGTTTTATATGATTGCACTAGAATGAGGGTTGATTGACTCGCGCAAAAGAATGATGCCGAAGTTGTTTGGGTTGTAGTTGTTCTTGTTCCTATTTTTGGTTTGATGTATCTTTAATCTTTGACGCTTCACAGGTTAGAAGGTCGGGTTATACAGTCTATTTCCCCATCCTGATTTCAATTAATAAATGCTGAGAAAAGTTGTCATCTTTGATTTAATGGAATGGTTCAAATATTGCTTGCAGGTTTCCTTTTCTCTGAAGTAAAAAGGGTGCAGCCTTAAAGATATCCTGATTCTAAGGGTTTCTTTATTACCTTATAAAGATGGCTCTTGAGTGATTAACCCTTCCTTATTCACGTGTTGCCACAAGAATGAGGTTGATGTTGTGCAGTTGTAGCTAGATTCTCATCAATGTCTATAACCCTTAATTCACCTGTTGTCACAACTCACAACTCACAAGAACAAGGTTGATGTTGTAAGTAGCTTCTGGTCGATGCCTCTATTATTCCAATCAAAGAGGCTTTGTTTCTCTTGCTTCTACCTCTTTGCAACGCTCTTCCTCGCCTTGTATGTGACTGTCTCACCAAGCATTAAATGTCTCCTCTTCCGTGTTACTCCTTATGATCCTATTCAGTCCCCTCTCTTTTCTTACCCTTCGTCATATGGTCAGCACAAGCATGTTCTTCCTACTCTTCGTTCGTCCTGTTCTTCCCCTGTTTTCTTCTCAGGTATAAACCATTCCCCCCACTCTAATTTTGAATGATTATTGGGATTGTTTGATTTATATGATTCTTCCTTGTTTTTATTAGATTATCCATTCGTCTTTAAGGAGATCAAACAATGTTGTCAAAATCAGACTGATTCACCTCTGAGGTATATGCAAGGGAAGGCTGCTACATTTGGTGGAAATTTTAGCTTAGAGAAGAGGATTTCTTATTTTGATGCATTAGAACAAAGGATAGAATTCCCATGTGGATTCCTTAAGCCCTTTCCAATCAATGATTATGGTTAGTATATCCAAATTCGTTCGACTTGATTTTGTCACATAGATTGAATTATATAAAATGGTGTTATTTGGAATGGTTTTCAGATAGAGCTGAAATGGGGAGCTGCAAAGAAGTGGTAGTGGTTTCAGCGATATTTGGTGATCATGACAAAATCCGGCAACCAAAAGGGATTGGTTCAAAAACATTAGACATTACCTGTTTCATCATGTTTGTAGACGATGTTACATTAAAAGGGCTAATTAATCACAACTTAATTTCCAAGGAATCGAATGAATACAAGATTGGTGTATGGAGGCTAGTGAATGTGTCATCATCCGAGGGACTGTACCGAAATCCAGCCATGAATGGTGTAATACCAAAGTATCTAGTTCATAGGCTTTTCCCTAATGCAAAATACAGCATTTGGGTGGATGCTAAATTGCAACTTGTGGTTGATCCATTGCTTTTGATTCATTCCCTTGTTATTAAGGAAGGTGTGGATATGGCTGTTTCAAGGCACCCGTTTTTCACAAACACCATGGAAGAAGCTATGGCAACTACAAGGTGGAAGAAATGGTTACACATTGATGAAATACAGATGCAAATGGAGACTTACTGTCGAAATGGGTTACGTCCTTGGTCACCTTCCAAGCTCCCTTACCTATCAGGTAACCTGTTATCTCCTTGTCATTTATTTATTTTTTTAAATAATTATATCCTGTTTTTATTTGGAAAATATACCGACTACTACCTTTAACTTTAGAATTCTTGCGCATAAGAGAGGATAATGAGTTTTGAATCAGTTAACATGATTAATAAACTAAACAATAAGATAACCTTTCAAACACTGATCGAAAAACTTAGTTTAAGGTAATTGTTTACATAAAACAAAGTAAAATATAGTTGTTGGCAAAATTGGTAAACTAAACAAGTAATTGTTTGCAAATTTTCCTTTTATTTATCGTACATACTCACGCTTGTTATTTTCACTCCTTATTTCCTTCCCTTTACAATGTTTGTGATAGTTGACTTTTCACGCATACTAAACTTTAGAGATTCAAAAGGAACCAATAAATTCCTTTTTAGAAGAAGGGCGCATTATAAATATACACGAAATAATTGATTAACTAGGACCATAATATAATATATACATATATATATATATTTAAAAAAAAAAGGAGGATTAGTGAGTAGTAGTTTCTACTTCGTACGTAGTAAATTGCAGTCTTTGCTCGACTATTTGTGTTTGTCCTAATTAACTTTTCAGGTATATTAAAGATAATAGAAATTGAGAACTAAGCAATAAATTAAATTTTAGAAGAAAGATACATAAATAAATTGATAGTGGAAGGTCGTGTTCTTTCAGGAGTTAAAGGAAGTGAAGTATAGTAAATGTGAATGAGTATCTTGAACTTAATCTTAAAAAGGAGGATTAGTGATTCCTAATAGCTTAAAAATCAAGTTTAAGATACCTTTTATTTGTTGTTTAATAATAAATTAAGTGGAGAAGCCGTATTTAAATTGTAATGTAGGACCAGTTGTACCTAACTTGCATGCGCAACAAAATCCAGAAAAAGCAAGCTTGAGATTCATCATAGTACTAATGATAAGCCTTAATTAGTAAATTTTAATACTGATATGGTGTTACCTAAGCTCCAATATATCAACTTGATTATATTCTACTTCTAGAACAGGATTTATGATAGCACCTTGCAATGCAGCACAGTGTTAGAATCCGTTCATACTTCATAGGGCTGGATCCGGTCCAACTTAAATAGACTGGACTGACTTCGAACTCTTTAAAGTGTCCAAACTAAACTTAAATTAACACAAATACAAGGGGATGGATTACTTCGTATTTGGTTGACAACGTAAATCATTGGAAGTAACTCAAGGGAGATTTCTTATGTGAACCAAACAAACCGTTGCATTGGAACGTATTAAGTGTTAAATAAATAAGTGTTAAAATATTTTAACATCATTACAGGTTCGTCCCACCTTGTTAAATACTAAATCTAAGCATTGGAACGCGTCACTTGTTTGCTTAAACTTTGGAAGAATAATCTTTATGAACGTATCAAACCTTAATGGAACTTGTTTTGGAACTTTAAATTTTTACTACATGCATTGTTATCCGAGTTTTGCACTGTGGGATTGCTGGACCGAATCTAGGTATTAATATTTATGTGACACGAGAACTCCATCCATTAATCTACCCTTCTAAAAAGGTTATGTTTGAGGTCATGCCACGCACATGACTGCTCTACTACACCTTGTTATTTGTTATGTTCCTTCAAAATCATCCAAATTTCTTTTTAAGTTCTTCTTAAAAGATGATCCTATTTTCTCTATTGTTGGTTTCAATCAGTCATTTTTACTTTGTTTAGCATTTGAAGTTAGGGACAGAGGGAATAGTTGTTTCTAAGTTTGAACAGTTTTGAGTAACAATTTTCATGTGGGCCCGCAACTTGCGTTAATGTGTAACTTTTTTTTTTGTCTCTTCCTTTTACATTTTGTTGCCCTTTTTGGTGTAGAGTAAAGAATGTCTCTTTCTATCTTTAAACCCAATCCTACAGGCTACAGCCAACTATAGCGTGGTACACTGGTACCATAGTTTCTTCAATTCTAAAATGAAATGATTTGATTTGAACATGTAGGAAGGACGGCCTAATGAAGCAATCATTTGAGGAACCTTTTGGCTTTTTGCTAAGCTAGCTAAACCAAGTTAAGAACAAGTTTTGACATTTGAGACTTGAGATTTGTCACGTTATTACTGCCTCCCTTTTTCTTTTTCTTTTTTTCGTATTAGAATAGGTCCCTTGCATACTGTACTTCCTCCGTTTCGAAAATATTGCATCATGGTTGACTTTTACTCATCTAACCATTACTTGGACTCTTAATATCTCAAATCGCGTGCAAGTAAAACTTATAAAAAAAAAATTAGAAAATATATATCGATACGAATCTAACATGACCTCAAATGACTAAACTTTTTGTACATACAAATCACAACAAATGGCCAAAGTCGGAGTGTGAATAGTGTAAAAAACAAATGGTGCAATATTTCCGGAACGGAGGAAGTATATTCTTCAAATAAAACTTTTATCTCCCTAAGTTGCTACATATGTAGTAATTATTAAATTTTTAACATACTTATTTAATCATCTACTGTAATACGTAGTACGGAGTAGTATGCAATATTCCCCCTACCACATCCTTAGTATTACATATGTTATGTGCTTGATATGCTAATTTGATATTTGATATACTAAGATGTTGATTTGAACAAAATATTAAGTAAATATATTTTCTATTATTAATATTACAAAAATATTAACAAAAACCACTTTTAGCAAGTTATCATTACGTGGCATATACTATTTCTATACTTAAACAAGAAATAAAAATAAATAAAGTAGAGATTTTTTAGGGAAAAAAATTGGCGGGGAAATTTGCAACATGAAGTAATGTAATTCGTAGTAGATGATTAAGGCTATGCACACACAATATTGAATTAAATTCCTGTAAACTTGGTTTTTTAAGGTAAAGGAAACATATTTTTAGTTGATTTAATTAATTTCGTCGAGCATTTTCATGTTTTAAGAGATCGAGACGAATCTAGCAACCCATGTTACGGTTCACTTTAACCCACCCGGGTTATGCACATGTGGTGGAGGATGTCAGTTGTCACTATTCTGATTTTTGTTTAGATCATTACCTATATAAAAAGCCGGAAGAGTTGCAACATTTTGTCGTAATTTTTGTTTCCATTTTGCCCCTTCATATAATTGCTTATTACTGCGTACAATCTCAAGTTCAACTTAGTTGTTTTTTTTGTGTTTTTAAACAAACTCTTTTTAGTTGATTTAATTTTATTTTATTTTTATGATTGACAAGTGTTGATCATGGTTCAAGTTTAAAACTCCTTTCGTATTTTTTAAGAGTCACATATTGATCGGCACAAGTATTAAGGAATTATACTCCGTAGTTGAATTTGATATAATAATGATACAAGTGTGTTAGTTGACAATAAAGAAATATATATAAAAAAAAAAAAACAAGTGGGGTGTAAAAATTATCAAAAATAGAATTATTATATTTATGATTTAAGTGCGGTCATAGGAAAGTAAAAAATAATAAACAATTGGGGGAGTGGGTGTAAAAGTTAGCAAATGTGGAATTGTGACTTCTAAAAAGGTATCGACCAGAAATAGCAATTGTAGATCCTAAAATATACGGAGGGGGTATTATAGATTTTGAGATATCGTAGTAGGGTACTTAGTATTAGATAAAAGTTCATAATGTTGTAATTAATTAAGTATCAATGTAATATTGGGAGTTCTTAGGATAATTTCGAGGCATTATTTCAAGCATGTTGCCTAATTGCAAATTTAAATGAACTTGTAATCTTAATTATTTAGACATAATGTTGATATGCATGTAGTGACAAATTTTGAAATTTCATACAAGCATGTTGTCTAATTGCATTATAACAATGTTTTTTATGTTATACTCCGTAGAAAACAACTTAATTAATAAGAGAAATAAAATTTACAAATGTACGTTGGTCCAACACGTGATTCTCACTAGTAATAATAAAAGGCAATATAATTTCCTAAAACAAAAGTTACAATATTACTACGTTATGGTACTTATATATATAATTCAAAATAGAAACTTAGAAAATAGAAATAACATAGTGTCCGTTGGGTGCAGACGTGCCAGATACAGCGTTGATATTGCGTAAGCACGGTGTAAGTAGCAATATGTTGTCATGCCTAATGTTCAATGAGTTAGACGCCTTTAATCATAGAGATCAGCTTGCCTTTGCATATGTGAGAGATAAGTTGAAGCCCAGAATCAAAATCAACATGTTTGAGGTTCAAGTACTCGAGCAGGTTGTATTGGAATACCGGCACAACCTTAAGCGCGGCGGCAGCTCTTCAACCACCACTACAACTCCTAGTCCAAGTCCAAGTCCAAGTCCTACAAACAAACTCAGGATCAAAAGGGCTCAACCAGCTCTTGGTAATGACGGCCTTGGCAACTGTCAACAGTATTTCCTCGAGATGTGGAGGGAATCACATTATTGATCAAACCAACCAACCAACCAACCAACCAACCAACCAACTCCTTAGATAGGTTTTACACATTACACTCTCAATATTTGACACAACAACAACATAATAATAAAATAGTTTGAATCCTACGATTTTAGGCATATGTTAGTATGTCACTACTCACTAGTGTGCATACATTTCCCACTTAATTATTACGTAGTATATTGTAGATGATGTATGATAGTATACGGAGTATTAGTTTGGTTTAGTTAAATTAGATAGTACTCCGTAATAACATTGTACCAGGTCCGGCTATCAACAGGTCTTTCATGGGATTCGAAACATGGTCAATTACACATTTACACATTATACGGGTAAACTTGAACTACAGTTGGGCCCTCCTCTTGTTTGTAGTTTTACGTGCAAAATCTAGATTCGAAAGCTTACTTATTGGATTATTCTTGCTTTTTAGATTTTCATAATTTCATTGTTTTTACCATCACTGTTCTTAGTTGTTTTTAGTTATTTAAAAAAAATTGTAATAGTTATTAGGGGCCTAATTTTGAGTTTAGACCAGGGCCTCTATATTCTTTAGGTCGCGCCTGTGTTATGCTTGTAAATTTTTTGTTTGTTAATGAAAACAAGAGCTCTTAGATTTATCCAAAAATATACCGAGTACGTAGTACGAAGTATATATTTTAAACACTAAATTAAGAAATTTTCTTATTTTATTTCTTTAGAGACGCTAGGATACAAACTTCAAAAATATCTATCCAAACTTTCGTATATTTTTCCTTCCTAAAAAAATATAACATCTCTAAAGGCACAAATTTAACCATCAAAATACATAATTAGGATTTTAAATACCGGGTACTCAAATTGGATTATACACCGGATGCACAGTGGTCAGTCACATTGTGCACCCTGTGCATTTGACTATGAGTAGTCTGTAGTCTACGTGAAAAAAAAATCCGGGTTCCAATTTCCAAATATAAAAAGAAAGGATTTGGACCTGTGCACACCCCTAGCGGGAATACAGTTATACTAAAATCAAAATTTGCACAAACTTTTCAGAAAGGCCGATCTACGATAATTTATTGTGTGGCGGTCTAAAAGAGGAAGGTTATCCGCACATGTTTTGTTCTTTTAGTTACCCTTATTGATGTTATAAGTTTTCTTTATTGTAGTTATAAGTTACCTTATTTTCAAGACTTTTAGCTAAAATGGTAGAGCAATGTACAATATTGTACATGGTGTGGGGTCAAGCTCCACGTAGCCTACTACCTATATTGCACTTATGTATTGGTGTATATTTTCATTGTTGGTGTTGTATTGGTCATAGTTATAACTTGTAACAAGCATATCACTTTTGATCATGGTCACTTCATTGTTTATTGTTAGGGTCGTATCTTTCAATGGCTAGGGTCACATTTATCCTTGAGTAAGGTAACTTTAGTCCTCGAATAAGGTCACTTATATCTTTGGTCCGGTTCACTTTTATATTTGGATGTACAGTAAAATACCGTAGATCGGGGGAACACAAAAGTTTTTGCAAAATTTGAGTACTACCAGGATTCAATTATGTAATATATTTATAATCCTAAATTATAGTATTGTATTTCTGCAAAGTTGAAGATGTTATTATTTTTACTAGATAATTTTGTATAACTTTCTTTCAAATTTCTTTTTTTCTTGTATAATTTATTTTCTTGAATCACCATCTTTCTAGAGATGTACGGAGTATATAGTACATTATGTGAAACTTAAAAAAAAAAAAAACTTCGTATATCAATATACATCTTCAAGAACGGAATAATTAGAATAAAAAAGCCAAAGGAACAACATTTCAAACCACAAAGAACATTACTTTAGACAAAAAGAACAACATTTCAAAGCACAAAGGAAAAATTATTTTAAATAATCCGACGTTTCGGTGATTTTATGTTAATAATCTAACCTATCGATTATTATTTAATAATCCAACATTTATACCCCATCCACTTACTTTATAGATATACATACTTTGTAGTTTGAGGAACACTCTCTTCATGCATTCCGGCATTGTCATTCTCCATTTACCGTTCATCTTTGAAAGCAAAATATTAGGTTACAGTTTCAAAAAATTAATTGAAATCAAAGTAATTAAATTAAGGTTACACAAAATTCTGCTAAAATTATGTTCCCATTCATGTATTTGTTTGATTTCACCATCAAACGTGCATTACCTAAAAGGTTTTCGTTAAAACTTATTGACAAAGAAAGAAGAATTTGGAGAGAGAGTGATATTTTAGAGAGAGAAAATAAAATATGTACTCCAGACACGTAATTAGGTATACATAAAGAAATACGGAGTATACAATTTTCTAATTTCTGCCACTTTTTAAAATCAGTAATTTCTTTTTTCTGTTTTAGGGTTGGGCCCAATGGACCCGTAGTGGACCAAGAGGCCTCATTAGAAAGAGAAGTACAGTACGAAGAAGTTAAAAAAGAAGAATCATTTGCAATAGAAAGTTTGAACCACAACAATCACAATCTCACGGTCCTTGCCATTTTGGGATATACAACTGTTTTGAGAGCCAAATATTATCTCTCCTCCCAATCCAAACAGTAAACTAAAAATAAATAATAATAATAATAATAATAATAATAATAATAATAATAATAATTTAAAAAAAAACACAAGGGTTTACATTGATTAGAATGACAAGTTAGACAAATGGAGTTAGAACAAAAAAATTATTCAACCACCAAAATCCCACAGGTGAATGGTTGTGTGACTAGAAGTAGCCACCACATATCGGTCGGTGGCGGCGACTGCGGTTGGCTCCTCTAGCCACTCTCTGAAGCTGTACAAGTATTCCCCATTATCAGCATCCCATACCCTGATTGTACCGCCGCTGCACATTAGTACATACATGTTATTCATGCAACCAATTAATCCCATTAAGGATGCTTGTCGTTGTGACACTGAGAATCGGCACACCTCTTGGAGTGTACGAAGGTGGCGTACACTTGCCACCCCACGAGTGTCTACCATTACGAATGCTTCGTTGTTAGCATCAATGGACCCCACAATGATCCCTCTTCTAGATGTTTCCTCCCCCACCACTGAGACTGAGACTCCCTCCTCTAGGTTTAACACCAAAGCTCTAAGGCTAGTAAGTCCAAGTGCTAGACCTTGTGGTGCAACTCGAATCCTACCAACAAACTCTGTAGGTCGAATCTCAGTAAGCATGTGCCACCCCATTACAGAGTCTGGATCAGTTAGGGATCCACCCATAAAAACTAAGTCCTCAGAGTTTGCATCCCACACTCTAAATGCCCTACCAGGGACACCTGCATAGAGTCCCACCCAAAAACGACCACCACCATTAAAATCAACTAAGGCTCCATCATTGACAACATCCCCTAAGTAGGCCCGGCGAGCAAGGCTGGGCCCACTAAGAGGGGATGCAACATGAATATCACCATCAAGAGAAGCAAACACAACACGGTCAATAAGAGGTTCAAGTACAATTCCTGATACTGCACGGGAGAATAAGCCAAGGCGATCACGTAAGAGAGGATGAACTGTGGAAAGGTGGATACGTGAGGGCAGGTAAAACATCCGTACTGATCCATCTGAGAACCCTACAGCCAAATGATCATCAGCAAGGACAAGTCGAAGGCATAAAAGAGGGAGTGGATCATCACCCTCTCCTCGCACGCCACCTAAAGGATGGTCAAGGACAAAGTAAGAGCAACGACTAACTCCAAAGTTCCGACAGGTGCGATGGAGACTAATGAATTCTTCCCGCCACGTATCATGTCGGAGATTTGTGCTATTCCATACTATGCGCACCAGCTTCTGCCATAAAAGCTCAGATCGTGACACAGCTCTCCATGTCGTGCAAACCTATCAAATGTCACCCATTAATAAAATTAAGTACCATCATAACTTTTAATTATTGCCACACTTAACACTTTACATTACGATCGATGACATTGTCCTCTTTACACTATACAACTATACACATCACATTCAAACGCATACTCATCGTCGATCGATATTGATTATTGGCACAACCCATACCCTGTGTGAAATTGTGAATAGAGCACAATTTTTTAGGAACGGGTAAATATGTATAGTATGGTCTAGTGTTCTCTTTTTCTCTATCTTCTCCCCTTTCCAAATTGGATTCTAAATTCTACTAAACATTTAGTTGTCGCAATTTTACGTCTTGGATTCTAAATTCTACTATCAATGTAATATTTACTATGAAAATACTTGTATATAAATAGAAAGTCGATACAAAGAAAGAAATAAATATTTATTATATTTATAATAAATTGGAAAATTAAATAACATGTATAAGGTTATATACGTAAAATATTTTAGTTTTCAGTTATGTTCATGACACATAATCATGTCATGTTGTCATTGTGACACGACTCAATAATAGTAAATTGCAACCCTTTATCATTTTCATTTTTTTTAATAAGTTTGAGTTGAGTCATTTTGACTCGAAACAACTTGCAGGTCTTTCGAAAAGAACAAGTGGTTTAAGACAACTCATTTCTCAGGGGTAGTGTCGAACTACAATAACATTAGCTTAAACGGAGTAGTTCAAGACATCACCGTTCCACTTAAAAAAAAGAGTGTCAAAATCAATTTGCATAATAATGCAAGTGAATCGGATCTATTGTGAGATCTAAAGAATCCCTAGAAAGACCATAAAACAAAAGTCAAACGTCAAAGATAGGGAAAGATAATTATGTGGATGTAATCCAAAAAAGAGCATTAAACCTCAAAAAAAAAAAGAGCATTAATAAGAGTAGTCAGTGAGGAGTGAGGAGTGAGGAGGTAGCTAGTGAGACAAAAGCTAGCAAAGTAATAGGTGGGTCCTAATCACTGCTCAGGTTTAAGCCTGAGACTTTAAACATCAGGATCATATTTATATAGGAGGAGGAGGCTGGAGTAGCAGAAATTATTCAATAAAAAAAGCAATAAGAAAAAGAGTGAAAAGTACATTTTCAGAAGACATAAGGAGGAGGAGGAGAGAGAGGAAGAATAGGCTGCAGAGAGTAGGCTGAAGACATAAGGAAGAGTACTAGGGTGTGCAGAACCCTACATACAGTAGGGTAGGACTTATCAGGAGAAAATAGTTTTAAAAAATGAGAAAGAGTTATTCATTTCTGACTAGCTAGTGTTGATGTGACTTTGACAGGGTCTCAGAGTGTATAGATCAAATGTATTACTGTAATCTGTAATCTGTATGTAATTATGTATGGAGATGTGGAACAATTATACGACTTGTCTTGGAGAAGTACCCCCCTCTCTCTCTCTGTCTACAACTGTTAATCACTACAACCATCATCTTTGTCAATTGCCGACCCACCATGGCTTCCAAGTATTGCTTTCTCTATAAGACAAAAATTAACATATCTAAATTTACTTTTTACTGAAGAAGAAAAATATTTCTGGGAAAACTTACTTTTTTTAGTTTAGAGGAGTCTATCTAAACTTAATTTTTTCGAAATAAGTTAAAATTAGTTGAAACAAAACATCATTTGGACTCTTAACTAATATTTGATCTTTTGATCTAAGGATCATTTGGGCCATAAGAATTTTCAAAAAGGAAAGTTCCCAGTCCAGATCAGTCTAATTCAACAAACTATAAACATAACCAGAGAGTAGCGTGATGGTGGCGTTTATGATGATAACTGGATTACATCAGGCCAGATTAGCAAATTTTAGATCAAACATGTTTATTGGTGTTTGAGTATTGTCCTATATCTTTCATTCTGTAATGATAAAATTGTGATAAATTATTATTCGAAAAGCACATGTTAATACAATCATTATCATTATAATTACAATTACCCCATTGCCTCAAAGAGGCTCCCGTAAGAAACGGGGTAAAGGGGGTGTCGGGCCTTACCCCTGCAATTGCAGAGAGGTAAAAGAACAAATGAATCTTTGACTCCATCGAAAATGGACTGATAATACAATCTAGCAAGAAATTTTGATAATGTTTTTTCTTATACGGAGTACAATATTGTATAAATATAATCAAATTTTGGTCAAATTAGGTGATTAAGTTGGACAAAATCAGAATAGAGGTATTAGTAATAATACCAATGATGTCTTGATGTAGTAAGTAGAGCTGAGGGTCATTGTATGATAGGTAGCATATGCTAATTTTCATTTCCCCTTTTATAATTTGTATACGTCCTTGTGATTCATTTGCACCAATTTTTTGTTTTAAATTAAAAATACACGTAAATTAATACTCCTTAAATAATAATTCAAACCTAAATTATCTTTAGAAAAGACCAGACCTAATAAAACAAGGGATGAAAATTAGATGAAGAAATGAAGTGAATCTAAAATCATCCTGAAGAAGTGAATGACATATCGAAATCAAATTGACAGTAGAATTGAAGACAAAACTGGATTTAAAACCTATTAAGAAACCTGGATTTAAAACCTAGTCCTATTAAGAAACCTGGATTTAGCCCTATGTGGGGGGATAAGGGATTGTTCATCTTAATTAAAGAGGTGTGAAAAGTTAGATGTTGGGACGACAAGACTGAAAAGGAGTGGGTCCAAACCCAAATATTTAACAGAAAAAAACCTAAATTGCGACGAATGAAGATGTACACAAAACATAGGATTGGACACTATAGGAGTTGGATACGAACATGCTACGATCTAGTAGGCTTTGATCTTTTAATTTTCTATGTCTTTCATTTCCAAGAAATTAAAGGTATGGTCTCGTCAAAAGTATCTAAAACCCCCCATACTTATAAATAACCCTTATTTTTTATTTAATACACCTAAAACCCTACTCTACATGCTATCAACACCTTATCCACTCCGTCCTTTGACTGTCTCTTCCTTCACGCGTGCAAATTCTATTTTCTATCACATACTTTTTCTTTTTCTATTTCTATTTCTATTTCTATTTCTTATTGTTAATCGACTGGCTAAGCCAGCTAGAGGTGGAAATGGTGTGTTTAACTTACTGTACTTAATTAAATCATGCTTCAACTTATTCATGTTCATTTAGTGGAAACACGTTAAACCGACAAAGGTGGATACACAAGATGGTCGGAGAGAAAGTTAATTAGTCACCATGATTTTAGAGATTTACATCGTTTATCCAACTTTATTAGCCATATATTACGACATTTTCTTTTGTTAATACCAAAGTCGGAGTATATGCTTATGCGGATAATCAATTTCTCTAAGTTTTATCTTTTTAGGGGTATAGGATCATACCAATCGTACTCTAAGCTAAAATTTCTTACTAGGTATAACATACGGAGTGCGCCCATAACTTGATGCTAATATTATATCCTTGCAACGGAGTATTTATTGTAATCACAAATTAAAAAATACACTCGGTTGTATGTAGCTCTACATGCAACCGTGTTAAAAGCACATTCACTCAGATTCCGAACACTATCGGTGGCCAAAACACTGTTAAGCTTAATTAGCATGAAATGTTTTTGGTTTGTCCGACAAGTGTGGAACTCTTTGTAAGTTTAAATTTGAGGAAAGGAAAACCTATGATTCAATGAGAAGTTTTTTTTTCTTTTTCTTTGACAAGTGATTCTATGAGAAGTTAGGTTACCAAGAATGAGCAAAAATAAATTCTGTAGAAAGAAACATTGGGAGAGCTGACCATCACTTTTGACCGCTGGTTCCTTACATGCTTACATTATTTACATGCCCCCTTTCTCAAACAACCCACCCATAAACACCTTGGATATCAACCCCAAATTTCCACTTTTCTGCAAACTAACTACTCCATCAGTTTTTTTTGTTTGTTACGTATTCCTTTTAGGATGTTTCACAATTTTCCTTTTATAAAGTTATTATACTATCATTTTTTGTGTCAACTTTTAAGTTTAATTGATCCAATTTTTTCAACTCATTAAATTTCTTTACAATTTTCCAAGTATGTTAATTTAGCAATCTTTGTGCTTTTCCATAATTAGTTCATTTTGATAAATAAAATAATCTTATTGGTTGTTGTAATAATTAGTGGATTGAGGTTTTACTTGGATTTATTTTTTTAATATAAAAGAAAAAGAATTTTTATTATACGTTAATAAACGTATAAAAGTTCAAACGTTACAAACAAAAAGAAACGGAGAGAATAGTTTTCTGCCCAGTGCGATCTTGAATCCTCGGAACCATACAAATATAAATATTGTTGGGATGTTGTTGAAGAATTAATGTTTGCCGTAATGTGTATGTATGTACAGTATATGCCTAAAATAAGGTTAGCTTTTTTCAGTTTTGAAGTTTCAAGTATAAAGGTGAGGGTATATAAATAGCAATTTTCAGTGCATTTTACATGAAGAAGCCTAAAGTCAGACCCAAAATCGGTACCACTGTAACTGTTTAATTTTGGAATATTCAAAAAGTCAATTTATATACTCCATTTTCTTTCTACAACAAAATAAAAAGAATGCTTCCATTTCCTGTGACCGGTCTTACAATTATATCCCCTGCCTTTTCTTATTTTTCTAATACTACCAAATATAGAAATATCCAACGACAGGAATTACAGGATCTAGTTATAAAGGGAAGTTGTGCCCGACTGAGTTATTTTAGATACGCGGGTAGACCAATGACCCGATTGAACCTCACTTTTCCTTTTTATTTTAAATTATATACAAAATTATCTGAAATGGTGCATGCAGTGGCGGTGCCAGTAGAGGTTCAGTGGGTTCAACTGAACCCCTACTGGTCTTTGTGAATCTGGAAAATAAATAAACTAAACCGATATATATAATTGCTTGCATAAAAAGTAAGGCTGAAGAGGGTTGCCGCAGTGGTTTACTTCCCTAACTATCATCCTCTAGACGCGAGATCGAACTAAACAAACCACACTTTCTTTTCTTTTTCTTTTTCTTTTTGTTTACAGCTATTGTTCTTTATTTTCCTTTGCACTCCATGAATTACTATTTCAGTTATTGTTCATAGTTTTTCTATTTTTTATAGTTATTATTTAATTGTCTTCTATTTTTTTTTAGTTATTGTTCTATTTTTTTAAAAAAAATATTCTCAGTAGTTTAGGGAGGTTTTAAAAAAAAAAAATCCGATCAATCGTTGAAAACTCCGAACCCTTAACGGGAAATTCCTGGCACCGCCACTGGGTGCATGAAGTCCCTTTAATCTCATGACGTAAAACAAATTATACCCTACAAATCAATCATATAATAGAAGAATTAAGGTCAACATCCTTATTCTTAACAATTAATTGAGATTTGCTCATGACAAATCATGTACTCCTAGCTTCAAGTTTAGCCAAGCTATTACGGAGTACTCCCTCCGTTTCATATTAATAGACATAATCTCACTTTTGACATTATTTACAAATTTTAATTTAACTACATAAGGAAAAATTAATCATGCGATATCTTGTTTGATTCGTCTTTAATCATATTAATATTCAAATATCTACATTTGGCAACGTGAAAAATTAAAGTAAAACCATTATTTCAAAACGGTAAAGTATAATCATTATTTCGAATGGTAAATTATAACCATTACTCCCTCTGCATTTATTTAAGAGATACATTTGCCCTTTTCGGTCGCATTTATTTAAGAGATACATTTGTCATTTTTAGTAACGTATCAACCCCACCATCTAATTAAATAATATATCTAATTTACCCCATGACCCACCATCCTATTAAACAAATAATTTCAGAAACTCACCCCACCTCACACGCCCCAAAATGTCATGGTCGCCACTTATTTACTTATTAAAATATCTAACCAACCCCATTTGCTTTATTATTTTATTTAATTCAATTCTTCTTCTTAATACCCGTGTCCGACCAAGTGTATCCCTTAAATAAATAAGGATAGGGGTATTTAAAAACGGAAAGAGTACACATTTTTCAATACCGGAGGGAGTATACATTTTGCAAAAAAACAAAACTTCTGCTCCTTAACTGTCTAATCACACTTGACATGAATAATTACGACAAGAGGTTCACTTTTTATTTTCTCGATTTTCTTAGACCTTTTGGACGCATCCCTTTGACTTGACTTTTAAATAAATTATAAATTATATAAATATACCTCAGGGTTTTTGATGCTATACTCTTGCAATTTACACATCCTAACTCAAATCTTTTTGGCCATTAATATTTCATTGTAGATTAGTAAAAAAAGATATCAATACATTACTCCTATGAAAATATTTATAGGAAATAATTTAACAAATCTCAAATGATATCGTTGTTTTTTCTTTTACACGAAACACAAGTCACAAAATAGCGTCAAATACTTTTACGATAACAATAAGAATGGTATAATATAATAAAATTAAAAGAAATAAAAAAGGGCGAAACCAACCTGGAAAAGAATGGCAAGAGAAGGAGCAATAGCAAGGCGGCCATGAGAAGAAGTAGTGTCAACAGCAAGCTGAAGAGCAAGGGATTCCACAAAGGGTTCCGGCCAAACACCACCATTAATGTCGTAAGTATAAGTTGAAGTTGACGCCTCTTCTACCGGTAATGGTGGTGGTGTTGGAGATGGAGTTGGAGGCCGCCGTCGTTGTCGACGACGGCTTCGACTCGCACCACTCTCACTCCCATTTCCATTCCTTGATCTTTGTCTGGAGGACGAAGACTCACCACCAACACCAGATGGAGGTGGTGATGACATTTTTATGATCAGACAACTAAAAAAGAAGAGAAGAATAATGAGAAGGAGAAGCAGAAATATGATGAGGGACCCCTAAATATAGTAGGAAAGGTAGTGAAGGAGTACTTGAAATTAGTTTTTCAGGTACATAAAAGGACAAAAGGTGTTATTATTTTATTATTTTTTTATTTTTATTTTTATTTTTATTTTTTATTGAAATGATCGAGGGAAGAAAGAGCATGTAAAAAGTTTCTTTTTTGTTCAGAAGGAGACTGTGGGAAAGAGGGGTGATGGTGTGATGAGACCTTGTGAATTTACCAATGTTATCACGTGTTATTCGCCACGTTAAACCTTCTACTCTCCTAATCTTTGCTCTTTGCTCTTTGCTCTTTGCTCTTTGGCTTTGCTTCTTCTAGTTGGACTATTTGAAACGGAGCTTTTCCGAGTTAATCTCGTTGATTGGGAAAATTGTCTCAATTAAATGGCACTTTTCTAAATAAATAAATATTTTATTACGAAAATGCCATTAAAAGTGGACCTAACTACAGTCACGTGCTATTTGATGTGGGCCTATATACAGTCAACATTAAATTTTTGGAATACATAAACAGCCTTGTAATAGTCAACGACTAGCAATATACAATAAACATCCATTAATATGCCATCAACAACAATAAAAATACAGTTAATCACTTACAATGAACAATATTAAATTTTTAGTAATGCATAATCACTCATAGGATATACCGTTATAGAATTTGAGAGATAGAAATGGATTCAAGAGAGAGGATAACTCATTCTCATTGATCAAAACAGAATCAATCGAATGAAAAATAAGAGGAGCTAGTGTTTATATACACGGTGAGTCAGCAACTATTCTAACAACTTGACTAACAAACTAACTACCTTCTAACAAACTTCTTGGAGAAGATATAATAAATATAAGTTAATGATGTCATAATCCTATACTCCCCCTTCAAGCTGGACCTTAGAAGTAAGGCCAAGCTTGGCAGAAAGAACCTTATGCTGAGAAGAAGGCAAGGGTTTAGTAAGGACATCAGCAAGTTGATTTAGGCTAGAGACATGTTCTGTTTGTATGAAACCAGTGTCCACTAGCTCACGAACATAGTGCATATCTCGCTTGAGATGTTTAGTTTTGTCATGGAACATTGGGTTCTTAGCTAGATGTTCAGCAGATGTATTGTCACAATACAATGGAACAGGTAAATGAATAGCTACCTGCAGATCCTCTAGAACACCTTGTATCCAAACAAGCTCACTGGCAGTAGCAGACATACTCCTGTATTCTGCTTCAGCTGATGACTTGCTAACACTGCGTTGCTTTTTGGTTTTCCAAGAAATCAGATTGCTGCCTAGGAAAACAGCACAAGCACTGAGTGATCTGCTACTGAATTGGCAAGAGCTCCAATCAGCATCACTATAAGCAGATAACTGTGCTTTAGATTGAGCAGAATACCAGATACCTTCATCAATAGTTCCCTTCAAATATTTAAGCACATGTAGAGCTGCTCTTAAATGAGGAACTCTAGGAGAGTGAACAAATTGGCTTAAATGTTGCACACTGTAAGACAAATCAGGCCTTGTAATACCTAGATACAGCAAACGACCAACAAGTCTCCTGTAAGTGTCAGGTTCATCAAGCAACTCACCAGTATCAGTGGATAACTTCAAACCACAAGACAAAGGAGCAGGAGCAGCTACACAATCTTCCATGCCAGCATCAGTTAAGATATCTTTGATGTATTTTCTTTGAGAAAGGAAAATACCATCAGTGTTTCTATGAACTTCTATACACAGGAAATAAGAAAGCTGACCAAGATCTTTAATGGTGAAAGCAGTATCCAATAAACCCTTGAGTTCTTCAATCTGGCTTACAGAAGTTCCAGTGACCAGTATGTCGTCAACATAAACTAAAACAACTGTAAATTCAGACTTCTGAGTTCTTGTGAACAAAGAATAATCTTGCTTTGATTGCTGAAAATTCAAGCTAATCAGGAACTTACTTAACTCTTTGTTCCATTGTCTAGAAGCCTGCCTTAATCCATATATGGATCTTTTGAGCTTGCAAACTTCATCTGGTTTTGCCTTTTCATAACCAGGAGGAGGTTTCATGTAAACCTCTTCATCAATGTAACCATGCAGAAATGCATTGTTTACATCTAGTTGAAACAGTTGCCAACCTCTCATGGCAGCCAAAGCAATTACTATTCTGACAGTAGCCAGCTTTGCAACAGGTGAAAAAGTTTGAGTAAAATCTTTGCCTTCAACTTGTTGATACCCAATTGCAACCAGCCTTGCTTTATGTCTTTCTATTGAATGATCAGGATTCAATTTGGTTCTGTACACCCATTTTGAACCAATAGCCTTCTTATCTTTAGGTAAAACTGTGAGCTCCCATGTATCATTATTCTCAAGAGCAAAGTTCTTTGTTCATAGCATCAATCCAGTTGCTGTCATGCTTAGCTTGGTGATAATGCTTTGGATCATTAGATGTAGGAAACACTGAAAAGGCTAAAGATTCCCATGTATCATAATTAGTAAGAGCCATGGCTATCAGCCAACTGTCATCAAATTCCATGTCATTGACTAAAGAATCAACAGAAAAGGAAGCAGACTCAGTGGTAGAAGGTGATTCAACAGCCCTGTGAGGGACATCACTTCCAACAAAGTCCTTCAGAACAGAAGGTGGTTTAATTGTCCTAGTGGATTTTCTGATGACAGGTTCAGTGGGAGCAGTTGTCAAATCAAACACAGGTATAGATTGAGAAGTGTGTATAGAAGGAGAATTTGAAGTAATTAAAGGAGAAGATGGATTATTTATGGGATTAGTGTTTATGGAATTTGAGCATTGAAGAGTAGGAGAAAGAGAATTGTGAGAAATATGATAATGTGAATCAGAAGGAGAAGAAGAAATAGAATCAGTAGTGTTTTGTTCAGAAATTTCAGTACCAAAACTTATTGGTGGAGATACAGATGGTAAGCTTTTGACAGAAGAAGAAAATTTGTATGCGAAAACAGTTTCAAAGAAAACAACATCCCTTGAAACAAAAACACTATGAGTATCAAGGTCATACAATTTGAATGCCTTATATCCAGCAGGATACCCAATGAAGACACACCTCCTAGTTTTGGAATCAAACTTATCTCTATGAACATTTGTGTTATAGGCAAAGCAAAGAGATCCAAATACTCTTAGTCTTTCAAATAGAGGTTGAGAAAGAAACATTATTTCAAATGGAGTTTTCCAGTTCAACACCTTTGAAGGAAGCTTATTGATCAAACTTGTAGCAGTCAACACACATTCCCCCCAGAATTTCTTAGGAAGACCAGAATGAAATCTTAAGGCTCTAGCCATTTCAAGCAAACTCCTATGCTTTCTTTCAACCCTACCATTCTGCTGAGGGACATATGGAGCACTCTTTTCATGCAATATTCCTTTCTGTGCAAATAATGATTTGCAACTGTCTTTTACAATCTCTGTACCATTGTCAGATCTAATCCTCTTAACTCTCTTGTCAAACTGAGTTTCAACCATGACAAAGAATTCATAAAGCACCTTTGTGACTTGCATTTTATTATGAAGAAGATAAGTCCAAGTTACTCTACTGTGATCATCCAACACAGTTAAAAAATAAGAAGCACCATCTAAGCTTTTAACTTTGTAAGCTCCCCATAGATCCACATGAATCAATTCAAAACATTCAGATGCTCTACAATCATTGTATGCAAAAGGAAACTTATGTTGTTTGGCATTGAAACATACATCACAATTGTACTCTGTAAGACCTTTACAAAATTCAGCATTCACATGCTTCATCTTTGACAAGGAAGGATGACCTAACCTAGCATGTAAAAGACCTAACTGATTGGCATGATCCAACTGGGATTGTTTTATACTAGTAGCAGTTTTATTTGGTAATCTGATTGTATTTACATCAGCAACAACATCAGATACATCAGCTACTGCATTACAGTTTACTTCAGTGCTAACAGATCTTGTACTATGCCCATCTTGAGATATCCTGCAGTCTGTGTCTTTGACAAAATAGTAGAGACCTTTGTCTCTCTTTCCAGCACCAATCAATTTGGAACTACAGGGGTCCTGGAAAGAATATCCATCACCAGTAAAAACAACATGAACACCAGTTTGCTCAATCAACCTACCAACAGATAGCAGATTATGCCTAAAGCCATGTACTAGAAACACATTAGTCAGGATCAATTTATCACTAAGAATCACATCCCCTATAATACTGACATTCATCTGAGTTCCATCAGGCAATCCTACTTTGATTGATTTGTTCAATTTTCTTTTATTGATTAACAAATCAGCATCATAAGTCATGTGATCACAAGCTCCAGAATCTACAATCCACAAGCATTCATCATCCAATTTGTTCACATTACAGTTAAAAGAATGAGTTATTATACCTGCATAGTTGGCAAATGAGCAGGCAATACCACTGGCTTCACTATTCTGTGATTGTTTGCCTTTCATCACCTTCATGACTTCCTGACATATAGTGTTCAGCATCTCATTACTGATATTTCCAGCATCAACCATTGTATCATCAAGAGGATTATCTCCCATATCTGCAGAATGAACATTAGCAGCCAGCCTGTTTCCACCATTTTGTGAATTCTTTGAAGCCTTGATAGAGTTATACCAATCAGGATAACCTATGAGTTTAAAACACTGATCAACAGTATGCCCTTTGCCCTTGCAATGAGAGCATGTTTTGTACATTTTCTCCTTTTTCAGATCTTTCCAATCTTTCTTCACTTGACCAGTATTGAATTTCTGAAATTGACCTCCCTTATGAGTCTGAGCAACCATTGCACTGCTGTTCATGGCACTGCTTTCAGTAGCAGCAATGTTAACCTCCTTTTGTTTTTCAATTTGTTGAGTTATAGAAAATACTCTGTTAATACTAGGCAATGGATCCATGGACAAAACATTTGTAACAGTCCCTTCAAAGCCTCCATTCAATCCAAGAAGAAACTTCATCATTTTGTCTTCTTCTTCGAACTCAGCTACCTTTTTCATGAACAAGCAACTGCAACTATTCATAGCACCACACACACAGGTAGGAAAAGCCCTTAAACTTTGCATTTCATCCCAGAGTTTCTTTAATTTTCCATAATATGTGACTATAGTCATATTTTCTTGATTCACATTATCAATCTCCTTTTTAAGCTGATATATCAGAGGACCATTAGACTGACCAAATCTCTCATTCAATTCTTTCCACAACTCTCCAGCATTGTCAATATATCCAAAATCATCAGCTAAATCAGTGTTCATAGAGCTCAGAATCCAGCTAACCACCATGAAATCAGCACGTTTCCATTTAAGATAATCCTTATGATTCACATCAGGTTTCTGAATTTCTCCACTAATAAAACCTTCTTTATTCTTAGCTATTAGTGCTCTTTTAACATTTCTACTCTAACGCATGAAATTCACACCATTGAATACCACAGATACTAATGAAGAAGTCGGATTATCAGAATTTGCTATAAAATAGGGATCAAAAGTACCTCCATTATCTCCATTAGTCTGCTGAAAGCTCTGTTGATGATTACTGTCTGAATCTCCAGAAGTCATTGCAATCAACTTCTTTGACGATCAATTCAATCACAGCTAACAAATGAATCAAGAATTCTGCGCAAGAAACTTCGCAATCGCAAGAAATTTCGCAGCAAAACCGTCACAGATGCATACACTTTCAATGTATGAAATCAGAATTTTAAGATAACCTAAACCTAAATCTCGAGCTTGAGATTAAGCTCTTATACCATATAGAATTTGAGAGATAGAAATGGATTCAAGAGAGAGGAGAACTCATTCTCATTGATCAAAACAGAATCAATCGAATGAAAAATAAGAGGAGCTAGTGTTTATATACACGGTGAGTCATTAACTATTCTAACAACTTGACTAACAAACTAACTACCTTCTAACAAACTTCTTGGAGAAGAAATAATAAATATAAGTTAATGATGTCATAATCCTATAACCGTCAACGACTAATACTAAACAATCAACACCAATTAATATACAATCAAGAACTACTAATATACACCAATTGAGGTTGGTATGAGTGGTTAAGGGCCTCTGCCCGTCGAGGTACCCATGCAAACTCCCACGCGAGATTACCTCGCCGAAGGCGGTGGAAACTCCTCCTAGTAGAACCAAAAAAAAAAAACTACTAATATACAGTCAACAGATAAAATTATACTGCCGATTAACTTGGAATTTCTCTTTAGAACGTAACCAATTTTGTGCTTTTTTATCTCTCTCAGTTAAAATAATTTACTAACATGAGCACCAACAAATGTTTAAACTACACAAGCACATACAGGCCAGTGCAGGGTGTGTAGCACTAGCACGCACCTCTCCCCTTCATTGTCAGCTCCGATAAACTAGCGCATAGCAGCACAAGCATCCACAAACCAATTTACCGTTATTTGCCTTCGTCAATGATCTTCTTAGTGTCGTTAATAAGACTCATACAAAAATATACGGCGGATTAGGATTGGTCGATTAGATGAACCCCCAAAATCATAACAATTATCGATCTCCTAATTAATTACTTTGTGCCACACGTGCTGCTCACGTGCAAGTTAATGGCCGAAAAAGTCAGTCAATGACGGAAACTTCCCTTAGATCCTTTCTCGCAAAAAAATTTACATTAAGGTGTGATTTCACCAAAAAAAACTATATAAGGTCCTTTCTCGCAAAATTTGAGTTATAAAAGGTCCCCTTTGGCAAATTTGCCTAATTTTTATTTGTACGTAATTCAAGATATTAGCCTTCAAAGTAATATGTTGGAAATCGTATAGTCAATCACAATGCAATATTTAAGGAACAGAGGAATTATATGTTTTTTTTCATTTGTTTTAATTTCTTACTGAATTTTCCTTCGAGAAAGGGATGCTCGTTTATTTGTTTAGTAATGGATGAACATCTTGAAATGGAAAGTAGAAATGACAATTAAGGCTCTGTTTGGCAAGTCATTTCAGTAGTCTTAAATGATAAGGTGCTGAAATTTGAAGTCGCCTTAAATTATTAGAGCAGTTTGTCAAGCACCTTAAATAGAATATAAAGTCTTGAAATTGACTTAAATTGAGACGTTACTTTAAGTAACATTTCAATTTAAGGTCCTTATATTTTCATGTATTTTACCTTTATTTTTTTTAATAGAAAACGATTATTTAATAAATTTCAGCTCTTTAAACCATAATTCTACCAAATGATCCATCTAATGTAGTAGTATCTTATTAGTTTCAGCACCTTATCAGTTTCAGCTACAACCTTTTCAATTTCAACTAATTTATCAGTTTTCAAGAGAGAGAGAGAGAGAGAGAGAGAGAGAGAGAGAGGAAGACTCTCGTAAGAACTCTTTACTCCATAATAACACTTCTTTCGGTAATAATATTCTTTGAACCGTTTGATGGATTCTAATCTAACCGCCCAGAATTGATGATTAGTAATGACAACTTTTGTAATTTCTGCTGGAGATATATCCCTTCCTTCTTCTGTTTCGTTATTCACTTTCTCTCTCTAAATTTTTTTGATGCTTCTCTCTCTCTCCTTCTTCTCGCGCAGTCATATGCAATCTTCAATATTCATCACAATTTGAGTTTTATTCTTCATCAAACTAATTCGTTTTTCCCGCGGTTTAATTTGATTATCGAATTGTGTTTTCAATTTATTCAAGTTTTGTCTATTTATCGATTATCTTCATCAATAGTTTTCCAGATTTTCAGCAATTATCGAAGGTATGTGATGTAAAATTTGAATTTATTTATTATTTTCTTGTTTATATTCTTCTATTTATCGAATTCGTGTTTTGATTTGTTTTTTGAGTCATTTTTGTTTTGTCGATTATGCACTTTTTGATTTTCATTCGATTTTTTTGCTCTTCTAATGTTATTAGATTGATTCTATTTGATTTTCTGTTTGTTGTTTGTTGTTGTGTTACATTTAATCTGCTATAATTGTTAATTCTTATGTTTCAGGTTAAATCTGCTCGGGTTTAATTCCTTATGGCTGATGAAGTTGATTTTGGTCAGAGCTTTAGTTTATCAGTTACTCAATCAAGTATGTTTTATTTTATTTTGTTCATTATTTCTCGCCCTTGTACTTGATGATGTTCTAAAGTTTTTTGCATCATGTTCTAAATATTTGTTCTCATGTTAATTTTTTCCCCTTTTCTGTACTTTTATTCATGTTTTAACGTTTTTACCTGTTCTAACTATTTGTTCCTATGTTCTTTACTTTTTGTGTACTTGTGTGAACTTTAATTTCATGTTCTAAAGTTTCTATTTCATGTTCTTCACATTTTATGCACTTGTCTGAACTTTTATTTCATGCTTTTTTGCAGTTGGAATTGTTAATAATGAACCATCAAGTTCTTCTTCTGTCGGTACTCCTAGAGTTGTAACTTCATTGAGTCTTGGTGGTACTAGAGAAGGAATCCAAGGATCTAAAACCTATTGTTGGAATGAACTTTAAAGATCATGAGGAAGTTTTATCATTTTACAAAGCTTATGCAATTGCTTCAGGTTTCACTTCTAAAAAAAGTACTACTACAAGAAGGAAGAAGAGTGGTGTAGTTATGTTCCAGTATGTTGTATGCAACAAAGAGGGTTTTAGGGCGTCTCGTAAGCCTGTTGTGGAAGTTGTTGAAGAAAAATCAGACAAGGCTTACACAAAGGCGGAAACTTACCCGTGTTGGTTGTGGTGCTCAAATGTGTATGAAAACATCAATGGGAGTTACGTTGTGACATATTTCAAAGAAGAATATAATCATCCTCTATTTACTTCTGACTGTGCTAAATTTCATAAACATGGGAGGAAAATGAGTCTTTTGCATAAGAAGATTATTATTGATAATTCAAAGGTGTTTTATATTCTTATGTTCTCATTTTTCTTTCCTATGTTCTACTATCTTTACGATATGTTCTGAATTGTGTTTTCTGATTTCCTGCACATGTTAACATTGGTCATGTGAAGGCATTTAGAATAATGAAGGATTTAACTAGATCGTATGACAATGTTGGGGAATCTATGAAAGATTTTAAGAATTACATAGAGATTTGAAGGCATTAATTGAAGGATCGGATGCACAAATGTTTATCAACAATTTCAGAATAAAAGGTTATTATGGAGTGCGTTCTTTTTTTTTTTATTATGAGTTAGATGCAGAATATCATCTCTGTAGAGCATTTTGGGCAGATCGTATTTGCAGAAAAAATCAGCTTATTCTGAGTATTAGCTAAGAAGTAAAAAGTACCCGGGTGGTGATAGTTGGCGATGCTAAAATTCGTCATGGGCAAGTTTCTAATAGTAGTGAAATTCTACAAGGTAGAAATTATATTAAAAAAACACAAGTATTACGTATATTAAAAATTGTTTTAGTTATTTTTATCTTATCATAAGTTCATAACTGCCCAGTTATTGACCATTTATTGTAATTGATGAACTAATAATTTTTCATTCAATTAATACTTCTCCGTGTATTGCATGGGCTTCACGCTAGTCATATCCTACTATGGAGTATTTTTTTAAGTCGAGTACTTGTGAATTTTGGAGCCTACTGTCAATCAAATGATTCAGCCCATATGATTTCTGACTGGGTTGGATATCGATTTGAAGTTATCCAATTTGAGCTTTTGGGTACGAAAGTCGCATCGGGTCAGTTTTGCTGGATCGTTAAAACAACAACTTATACTGATAGTTGCATGCCAATGAAGTCCACAAGGTTAGCTTCTTCTTTTCCTTATTTGGTGTTTTCAGTAATCAATTTTACTGTTTCTGGAATTCCGTTTTCAAAATTTTGAATTTGCCTTTGATTTATTATTGTATGTTTCTGGAATTTAGTTTAGGTGTTAGGGTTTATCTGTTGGTTCTACTTTTAATTTTGTGATTTATAGCTTTTTTTTTTATAAATTGATTTATGTTGGGGAAAATAATAGATAATGATAAATTGATTCTACAGAAGAAGATGTGTGTAGAACATGATCTCTATTGTGGATTAAATGGGGGCAATTGATTTACTGCAATCTGTGATTTTGGTATCGGTGTAAGCGATATCGACTTTGGTAGTCAGTGGATGAATTCAACAATTACAAATCTGAGTATCAAATCAGCTCTCAAGTCTTAACAATTACACACGAATGACTGTTTTAATTCTCAAGTTGAAACGACTTTAGATATAATTAGCTTCAATGAGGTTTATGAGACCATCATCATCATCATCATCATCATCATCATTCATCACTATTGTTAATTTGTTATTAGTTATTACAGGGGAATCATGCAACCTGGAATCATTCAGCTTGTCGATGACTCTAAATTGAATCAACTTCATTTCTATTTTATCTACAATACTTGTGGATTCCTTTTTATTTAAGAAGCTTCAGTTTCTGCCACGCTTTATACAATACAATTACCGGCCCATCCTCTACAATTGTATCTTCAAAATTATCCCTTAGTTTCATTCTCAACTACCGGATTCCCCATTGATTCTAATATTCTATCATCTACAGCATTTAAATCTTCGATTAAAAGTAGTATATTAACTCCACATAGGCTTCCTATTTCCAACTGAATAAACTACTGGCAAAGATATACCAAGTGTTGCTAGGTTTTACAACAACAGAACAGATTATCTTTACTCAAAATAATCTATTCATGTCAGATTCATCAATTGTTGCTTCCATCCTAACCCAAATTATAACTTCTGGAGAGAAATCATAATTGCATTCCCAGTGCCAAATATTGTTCAACTTCTTCTTCATAATCTTATCTTCATCTTTCAGCGATACTCAAGTCTATAATAGCAAGGTAATATCTATTTTAATAATAGCTATAAAATGTTATTTCAGATACTTTATTGGATCATCAGCACCCCTTGTATAATCATCTTAGTAATATGACTGTCTCCTCTATCACCTCCTCATTCTCCTTGTTTGGCTCAGGTGGCTTGATCATGCCTGTAGTCACTGAAGAAGAATTGTCAATTTTCAATCATGGCATATTATGGGACATTGCTGGCAAAATGGTGGAGACCAATCATAAACTTTTTCAATATTTTCCCCTTTAATAACTCCCTTATATGACAGTGATATCCATCTGGATCAGCATATCCTGCCAAAAGACATACTCTTGCTTGTTCATTCATCTGCAAATAAAGGTCCCCGGCTTAGTAAATCTACATTCCAGCAATTTAAAAAGGCAAGTTTGGAAGTCTTATCCATTGAGGAATAACCCTCAACACCTCCTCACGGTAGTTAAAATTGGCTGACCATTCCTTAACAACCGTTGGTCTTCCATCAAAAGAATGAGGTCCAGCATAAGGAACCTCATTCTTTATCATCAGTAATAGAAAACCTGGTGATAAAACAATCATCATCATGTAGATAAACATAAGGTTTACCCACATGGTTCCGCTCATTAGCAATAAATCTCGTTACAGTCATTATAGAAGGTGTATCTCCAACTACAAACATGACCACTGCATTTTTCCAACTTCTGAGAGCTGGCCAGCTTCAGATTTCTTTAGTCTAGCAATATTCTTCTTAATTGCTCAAGTAATTATATTTCCTATAAGAACTGAGGCCTGTTGATTAATGAGGAAGAACAAGTGCCCATGTTTCATTGGTTCATGGGACTCAGATTCCCCAATATTACCAGTTATATTAGCCATTCAACTATTGCATAATTTGCAACATTAGATACAGATACTTTGGGAGGAAACATTTCATCACAAACATTAGCTAGTCCGTCATTTTTTTTATAATAATACTCATTCTTCAGTGGCTCTCCTTGACCTTTCATTAGGAATACAACTTCTATTCTGCTTTCCATGCACAAACAGTTAATTTCACTAGTTTTTGGCAACCCAATAACCATTTGCTTCTGTCTTAACAGATTCAAGTTTTAAACCCTTTATTTTAGACGACCATATTTAAATGCTGTAATTGTGCAACATTATTCATACTGTGTTAGATTGGATTTTAAGATTCACAAGTTCGATAGATAATGATTAATGAGCAAGAACCAAAACATACTGCACATTTTCAAAAAGTTTCACATTTCCCTTAACAGTGTTGATGGAAATGGTATTCTTTTCTGAAACCGTAATTTGTTTATCTATCCAACTCTCTGTGGATCCTAAGTTCTTAAATAACAGACTTTTTTGTGTATTTTTTTCTCTGGTCTCTTTTTTATGCATCCCATCATACATTGTTTTGCTTATCTCTGTTCCAAAGTGTTTGTTCGGGTTTACTTTTCACGCATATTGAGGTGGATTTGAAATGAATAGGATTCAGCCAATTATGTATTACTATTAAGGCTCTGTTTGGCAAGCACTTTCAGTCACCTTAAATGATTAGGTGCTATTAGTATAAGTCACCTTAAATGAATAGATGTGTTTGGTAAGGAGCTGAAATATAATTTAAGGTGGGTTAACAGACTGAAATGCAGACGTTATTCAAAGTAACGTCTGTAGGCGTTTTTTTCCTTCAACCAAAACCCATAAAAGTTGATTAATCAAATAAAACTAAAAAAAGTCCCCAGGATCAATATTAGGAGGTTATATTACAGTAAAGGTTGCAAATTTGATATGCCAAAATCCTACGGAGTAGAATTTAATCCAAACAAAAGTTTATATAAGCCAATAAGCCATTGAATCTCGAATCTCCAAGATTTTTTTTATCAGAAATAAACTAGAAGAAGGCAAGAAGAAAATAGAAGGATAGGGGAGATACTAAGATAGTTGACTGCTAGTACAGGGTGGAGGATTTGATTCATTTGATCCCGTTGAGGAATGAAGAGTAGATGAAAAGTAGGGAAGGTGAAGTTCTTAGGGTTGGGCTATTGGCTTTTATTGGTTTTACAGGAAGGGTTGGGCTTTATGAGGAAGGTATGTCCTTGTTTTTGTGTTCACATTATGGAATACCCGTAAAAAAACATTACAGATAAATAAACAAAATTAGGAGTTACTTGAGATTGTGTATTTTATTTGTAACTATTCGTGACAAAACAATATTTAGATGTGGTATACCGGTATTATATAGAAAATGAATTTAACAATTACTTAAAATTTCAGGTACTTATAAAATTAGTTTTACCAAACAGTTGGTGTAAATCGGTATCTTATCATTTTCAGGACCTTATTAATTTCAGGTGCTAGCTTATCAATTTCAGTTACCTTATCAGTTTCAGCTCAATTTCAGCTAATGTTACCAAACGGATAGAATAAGGTGATTAAATGGTGTGCATATATCAATCATCAAAGACGGCAATAGATAGGCAAATCAAATTAGTTAATTGGAAAATGACCTAAGAGTGATGCACAAGGTGGATGAGGCACTCTATACAACCCTCTTTAAATATACAGTATTTATCGGGATTTAGAGGGATAAATGCAAGTCCAAGAATATGCCGGAGACCCAAGAGGTCTTTGGTATTATCAATTATGAAAGGACAATTTGTTCTAAGACAAGGGTGACTTTTTAGACAAATGGCTTATGTAGGTTGCAGTCTCATATAGTGACCGGCTTATAGTATAATGGTTGATGACCTGTGTGAAGCAGGGAGAGTTGATGAAGTTGCTGGGTTTCGTAGGAGCTTGGATAATGCATGCTAATGGTTGTATGCAAACATCGACTACATATAGTTTGGTGTAGAGAATTGTACCGAAGACATGCAAATACATTTCTCGACATGGCAAAAGAGGGTGTAGGTGCTGATCTGGTGGTATTTAGTGCTGATAAATTCCAGAAATATATGTAACTTGAGTGAAAAAATTAGATGGGTGGTAAAGGTGATATACCTAATATTAGGACTTACGACATGAAATTGGACAGGGGCACATTGATGACTGAATGAAGTTTTCAAGGTTTTTAAAAGGATGATTACAGATTAATAGTGTGTGATGTTCTTTGACAGAGAACAATTGGAGATGACTCTGAGGTGTTGAAGTACAAGCATGAATACCTATTCATTTCTGATTAATTGGTATTTACTATTTAGATGTCCTTGAGTTTGTTCAAGAAAAGAAGGATCTTTTAGTTAAGGAGCCTCTATGTGATTGAAGATATACATAGATTGAGTCAGAAGCAACACATCACCCAACCTCCGTCTCCCTCTTGAATTTCAGGTAAATTGGCTATTATTTTCAAGATATACAAACACAAGTTGTTATTTGTTTTCAAGATATAATATTCCTTGTTGGAAGGTTGATTCAGGCAATCTGATTATGTGTTTTGCATGAATCACACAACACATTACCAAAAATGAAAAGTAAAAAGAAAAAATAGACCGTAATTTGAAGCTAGTTTAGAGTGATTTCCTTGTTACATTGTTGTTTGTGTAATGCTCCTTCCTGAAGAGTTTTTAGTCAAACAGGGTTGATAATAAGAAGACCCTGTAAAGACTTGCTGTTTCCTGGGTGTGTTGGAGCAGATTTGCTGTTTCCTTTTCTCTACCTGTTGTTCCATTCCCTGAGACCAAGACGGCAGCCTTTGTTATCTCCCAACTAACTCATCATTTTAGTCAAAGATTGCTGCATGATGTACGTTCGATCATGAGCTAGATAGATCACGAAGAACTCGTACATTTGATCGACTAAATGTTCCAAGAGCTAAAACAGGAAGCTATCTATGTCTCAGCGTGACCATGTCATATTAAGTTGCAAAATGGAAGTTTGATACAAAGAGGAGCTCAACATGTCCGCCAATCACTTGATAATTTGAGTCTTGGTTGAATATGTGAATCAAAAAACATCAATCAAGACTTATAACTTTCAAGAGGCTCGAATTACATCTCATCTACTGAAATTTAAAGGCTGTTCAGTACTCTCCTACATTGTAAGATCTTCAATTCATAATGTCTTAGAATGAAATTTCTAATCATATAACCTTATAAGTTATAATACAATCCTATTACCTATACTATCATTTTGCCAATAAAATTCTTCAATTCTATCTTTAGCATCATTACGAGGTCTCGCTTTACCTATAATCATACATTTTGATTGCATAAATGATGAGTTAAGGCTGTGCAAGAATTTTGGGCCCATTCGTTATTCATATACCTAGTGTTTCGGGGTTGAAACGATGGTATGAGCGTCCTTGGTGTCTTGAGATCCGGCCACGTATGGTGCCTGCAAGATGAACTCTGGGCCAAAGGGGGGTCCCCTAGGCGGTGCCCCCGAGGTGGAGCCTCCGACGCTTAAGTCGGTACCATTGATGTATAAAATGAGAGTATTTTGTGGAGGGGAGAGTATATAGTGCTTTGTTGGGCCTTTGAGGACTTATAAGTGATATTTGGCTTGAGTTAGGGTGTTCAAAAATACCCGACCCACTAACCCGCCAACCCGCTTCAAAATAATCGGGCATTTTTTTTTAAAAAAAAACCATGGATTTTACGGGTCGGGTACCCGACCCACAAAAAAATGCATATAACCGGGTCAAGTACGGGTCAGAATTTTGGTATTCACGGGTACTCGAAAACCCGTTAAACTTATATTCCCCTCCCTTAAAAGTTAAAATTGTTGTTGCCTCTGCTTAAAATTGCTACTGCCTGCATCTCAAAATAATGACAAAGAACTTATCTTAATGGATGTTGCTATTGTTAAGACTTATACACCCGTTGTTAATGAGGATAGTAATTTTATTGGCATACTATACCTGGAAGACTTCATAGATTTCAGATTTTAGTAAATCTGCTAAAGCAAAAAGAACAAAGAATGAGATATAGGTGCTTGTCCTTATCATATTGTTCATCCTTCCCTAATTAGAATTAGCACAAAACAATATATTTGAGCTTGGTATCTATGGAGTAATATCTACACGAAAATTTGTCCACCTACTGTCATATACGGAGTATAGCTTATTGTTGTATATATAGTGTAAAATGTTATTGATAATTATGTTATACGTCTTGAATTTCAAAATTAAAAATAATAAGTTAAAGCAACCCGGTACCCATAACCCGACCCGTGATAATCGGGTACCCGCAATGCCAGGTACCCAATTTTCACGGATCGGGTCACGGGGCAATATTTTGACTACCCGTAATAGCGGGTACCCGTCATTTCGGGTACCTGTTAAGCCGGCTACCCGCTAATGAACGCCCCTAGCTTGAGTGGGTTTTATTGGCTTTTGGGCTAAAATGGTGTGCCCATTTTAACACCCCAACAACATGCCCCCCAAACCAATTTCTATTTGAAAAATGGGTTGGGTTTTGATTTTGAATTTTACCTTCGGCTCGGATTTTTAGCTCGGCTCGGTTTTTATCCTTCGGCTCGGATATATCCTTCGGCTCGGATTTTAGCCTTCGGCTTGGATTTTAGCCTTCGGCTCGATTTTACCTTCGAATCTTTAAACAACTTTAGATTTGAATTTGTACTTGATACGAATTCAGAAATATATTTTAAGAACTTGGTAGCTCGAAGGCGATGCCGATGTTTAATTTCTTCCAAGTTTCTTGTGATCCGTAGATACATCAAAGAACTTGCTTGTTTATCCAAGATTCTTGTGATCCGTAGATACATCCAAGAACTTGCTCGTTTAATCCAAGTTTTGGGGATCCGAAGATCTTTCCAAGACTTGCTCATTTATTCAAGATTCTTGTGATCCGTAGATACATCCAAGAACTTGCTTGTTTAATCCAAGTTTTGGGGATCCGAAGATCTTTCCAAGACTTGCTCATTTATTCAAGATTCTTGTGATCCGTAGATACATCCAAGAACTTGATTGTTTATCCAAGATTCTTGTGATCCGTAGATACATCCAAGAACTTGCTCGTTTATCCAAGATTCTTGTGATCCGTAGATACATCCAAGAACTTGCTCGTTTAATCCAAGTTTTGGGGATCCGAAGATCTTTCCAAGACTTGCTCCTTTATCCAAGCGTCTTGTGATCCGTAGATACATCCAAGAACTTGCTCATTTATCCAAGATTCTTGTGATCCGTAGATACATCCAAGAACTTGCTCATTTATCCAAGATTCTTGTGATCTGTAGATTCATCCAAGAACTTGCTTGTTTATCCAAGATTCTTGTGACCCGTAGATACATCCAAGAACTTGCTCGCTCAATCCAAGTTTTGGAGATCCGAAGATCTTTCCAAGACTTGCTCGTTTATCCAAGATTATTGTGATCCGTAGATACATCAAAGAACTTGCTCATTTATCCAAGATTCTTGTGATCCGTGCATACATCCAAGAACTTGCTTTCTTATCCAAGATTCTTGTGATCCAAAGATACATCCAAGAACTTGTAGTTTATCGAAATTCTTGTGATCCGAAGATACACCCAAGAACTTGCAGTTTATCCAAGCGGATGAAATTAGGTTGCCCGAGGGGAATTCCCGATGCTAAAGGTTTCCAAACTCTTGTGATTCGAGGATCTGGGCAACAGTTTGCTAAATATCCAAGTGGATGACCCTTGGTTTGTTGAGATGCTCTATCACAAAAGGGAATTTTGACATTAGTCTTTGTTCATTTTTCTGTTATGAAGTTGACTTGCAAATTCGATAGTATGATACATCAACAAATAAGTATATGAATGAATATTGCAGATTGCACTATTGACATATATTCATGGTTTTAAAAAATGAAATTTGATTTCAAAATTCTAAGAAATATTATACTCTTACTCTTCAATATGCCCCCTCACTCATGAGCTGAGTTTTGGTTGACTTATGAGTAGTATTGGATAAGGAAAGTATAATGTAGTTGTGCTAAGATGACCATTTGATGGAATATTATCTTTAAAATGCACCAGGTTTGTCATTACTCGATTGTTTAACCAACTATGAGCTTTACTCGTCTTGTTGGCTTATCAAGTGAATATTATAATGCAAGTAAAGCTCATAGTAAATAAATTCGGATTTTTCATGAAATACCCCTCAATTTTCACGAAATTCACCAAATGCCCCTCAACTTTCAGAAATTCACCAAATGCCCCTCACCTTTAATATAATACCCAAACTACCCTTACTAATGACGCGCCGTTAGTCCGCCGTTAGTCTGCCGTTAGCCTACTTTTCTAATTCACCAAATGCCCCTACAATGTAACTTATTTCACCAAATACCCCTATTTTAAAATATAATTCACCAAATGCCCAAATGTAAAAATTACCTTTTAAAAGCCCAACGGCTAGTTTTTTGGGATTGAAAAATAGCCGTAGCTTATTGTTTTAGTATAAATAACCCTGTTCTGAGTGTTTATTTAGTCACCAAATTGTTTTGTTGTAGTTTCATCTCATTTTGTGTCATGAGTTATCATTCAAAATCATCATCCACACATAATGAGTCCACATATGTTAGAGTCCCAAATAAAATCTGTTATCGTGGGAGGAAATTTGTCATTCGTAGCTCCGATACAACACTCATTCCACAAAGGGTATACTACAAGTGTGATCCAAGCAACAATGGCGAATATGCTTAAATATGATGTTTTTGATCAATACTACATATTGTTTCAGTATATCTGTCACTATATGAAGTTATTTTTGAATGGTGAATATGATCATTATGATGTTTTTGAATGGTGAATATGCTTAATCTAGTTTGATAAATGATGTTTTTTTGTGTGTTGAATATGCTTAATCTGTTGTTGATATTTTTAGTACACTTTATTTCTGACACATCTGAAAATATTAGCAGCAGAAATGCTAGATTGATTACAATTTCATGAGGAAGCAGTTTAGTTCCCAAATATGGAGTAATTAACAAGAGAAATACGCAACAAGGCAACACAAGTAAGCATCACGAGTAGCTGCTTCAATTTGTTGTAAAGACAACATAGTAGCACCCCAACTTCCTAGAGGTGCTGCAGGACCTTTCAGCACGTACAAAAACAATTCTTTACCCGGTGTAAATAGATTCGTCAAATATTGCAATCCAAATATTTTGAACTTTTCATTGGTCTGTTTTTTATCCTGTTTAACAGTTATAACCAATTCACGCAAATCAAAAGCATTCCTGCATTGAATCCCATAATCTCTGTTCAACGCTTTAAGACAGTTGTTCATTTTAACAGCAACAAAGGTAAGCTCTTGTCTTTGGAAGAACTAAGCCAGTGAACAAATAGGTTTATTAATCCGCAACAACTGGATAATCAAGCAATTGTCGAAGAAAAACAGCTTCACTATGACAACTTTTTCAGCAAGTTGGTGCTTGGTGTCATCTTGACAGTAGTGTCTTTCGATGTCTAGTCCTATTATGGACATGTGGTTGTCGCTAGAGCTACGGATTTTTGACATCAACTTCCCCAAACTATGATTAAGCTCAGTTATGGTGTAAACTAATGTTGTATTCGCATCTAATAATAAAAAGACTCTCACTTGTCTTTAAAAAAATGGAGAGAGAGAACCCAACCCCAAACAAACCCCAACCCCAACCAATGGACAATTGTTAGCCGGAGAAATCACAGAAACGCCACCAATAAATTAGCACGGAGAACCTGCTTCATCAATTTCCTCCCCCATAACACCAGCCGACAAGGACTGTTCCTTCTTTTCGGCCGACATACACATGCCCAAAAACTAGCCGTTGGGCTTTAAAAATGTAATTTTTACATTTGGGCATTTGGTGAATTATATTTTAAAATAGGGGTATTTGGTGAAATAAGTTACATTGTAGGGGCATTTGGTGAATTAGAAAAGTAGGCTAACGGCGGACTAACGGCGTCTCATTAGTAAGGGTAGTTTGGGTATTATATTAAAGGTGAGGGGCATTTGGTGAATTTCTGAAAGTTGAGGGGCATTTGGTGAATTTCGTGAAAATTGAGGGGTATTTCATGAAAAATCCGAAATAAATTTCTTTACTCGGGGTTGAAACGATGGTATGGGCTGAAGGAAATAATGCCCTTGGTCCAAGTATGCATTCTATGATAAGTCTAATAAATGCGGTTCAGTATTAATTAACAAGTTAATAATTCAGTGAGATCAAGTGAGCTGAATGCCTAGCTAGAGGCCGCTTCAGTTCAAGTGGAATTAATGATATTAATCCACAGCTTACTCTTGACTGAACCCGTAGGGTCACACAAATAGTACGTAAACGGATCAAGTATTTAATGGCATTAAATACTCCATCTATGAATATTCGGAATCGACGGATCTTGGTTTCAGTGGGAGCTGAGATCGTCACAGGCAAGAAATGAATACTCCGGAAACGATGATATTGCCGGAAACGGAAATATGGATCGTATCGGAAATATAAATATTATCCAAGTCGTAGATGTTGCCGGAAACGGAAACATGGTACGTATCGGAAAATATTATCGGAAATGGAAATATTGCCAGAATCGGAAATATTGCCGGAAACGGAAATATTGTCAGAATCGGAAATATTATCGGAATCGGAAAATAATTCCGGAAACGGAAATATTAAATATTTGTTCGAAACGGAAATTAATTCCGGAATCGGAAATAATAAATATTGTTCGTATCGGAAATGAATTCCGGAATCGGAAATTTAATCGGAAGCGTATCGTACGAATAAGCATCGGACGAGGCCTGCCGGACGAGGGCCCAGCACGAAGCCAGGTCATCGCCCAGCAAGCCAAGCGCGCCACACGAACAGCCAAGGCCACGCCAGGCCCAGCGCAAGGCCAGGCCCAGCAGGCCGTGGCAGCGCGCACAGCGCGCGCAGCGCGCGCAGGAGCTACGTGGGCTTGTAGCTCGCGTAGGCCTCGCTGCGTGGGCTGCTGCTCGCACGCACGCGCATGGGCGGCCCATCGTGGCTGCCGTGTGTGTGTGCGTAAGTGTTTGTGTTCATGCACGATTCCTAAAACATGCAGAGTTCGGTTAATGATTAAATTCCTAATTCTATTAGATAAATTAATTAAATTAGAGTTCTTGTAGGATTCTAGGTTTAATTAATTTGTATCTGAATAGGATCCCAATTCCCTTTCCATACCCCTATAAATATGTGGCCTGGGTTCACAATTTATAACGAGTTTCAAAGTATTCAAAGTGAGTTTTTGAGAGAAAAATTCAATCACACATCTTGCTCAAAAGTGCCGAAAATTCTAGTACCTTAAGGGCGATTCTAGTTGGTCAATCTTAAGGCGGATCCGGACGTGCTGTGGACTATCTACGGAGGGACGACACTTGGAGTCCTAAAGACTTGTTCTTGTTCGGTTCGGGCGCAGCTAGGGAAGGCACGCAACAAAGAGTATGCATCTAAATTATGCTATATGATTATGTGTAAATAATATGTAATCCTGGGTTAATGGTTGTTTCCGCATGATTTATGTAATATCATATGTATCATAACCTAACATGAGCGTCCTTGGTGTCTTGAGATCCGGCCACGTACGGTGCCTGCAAGATGAACTTCGGGCCAATGGGGGTCCCTGAGGCTGAGCCTCCGACGCTCAAGTCAGTACCATTGATGTATAAAATGAGAGTATTTTGGGGAGAGAGATTGTAGGGTGACTTCTCTAGGGTTAGAGAATTGCCTTTTTACCTTGCCCTTTGAGGGGTATATATAGTGCTTTGTTGGGCATTTGAGGCCTTAAAAGTGATATTGGCCTTGAGTGGTTTTGTTGGCTTTTGGGGCTAAAATGTTGTGCCCATTTTAACACCCCAACACCTAGTTTTCCAACATGGATGGTTCAATCGTTTTATTCAATAACTTCCTTGAATGTGTTAACAATTTATTTATCTTTTGACAAAAATATAAATATTATGACACGAAAAAAACTAGTGCAGAAAATAATGACATTGAAATTTACATTAAGGCTATGTTTGGTAGGATGTAAAACGTTCTCATGGAAAATGATTTTTCCCTTTTCAATCATTTTTCGTTATTTGGTTTATCAAGGGATGAAAAACACAATTTTACATAACTCACTTAAGAGTTAAGAGTGGAAAAACATTTTCCATTTGAAATGAAGGGAAACCATTTTTCCATTTTTCCATCTTTCCTCCTAACCTCCTTCGTCCTTCTTCCCATCAATCTTCACCCATTTTTTTCCATTTTTCTTTTTCTATTAATTTTCTTGTAAGGAATCAAACAAATGAAAGTTTGTATAGAATTGTGTTTTTCCTTGAAAAAAGTTTTCCATGGAAAATCATTTTTCACTGAAAACGTTTTACGACAAACCAAATGGAGCCTAAATGTTAGAAATAAAAGATAAGTAGATTAGATCTTTTGCAAGCACATATATATGTTTTAAAATTATTATTTTTCTGAAATATTTCTTCTCCTAAAGCTAATGCATAATTAATAAACATTGAATATACACATTTAATCATCTACTCCCTCCGTCCTGGAATACTAGTACCGTTTTGACTGGACACGCTTGCCAATACCAAACTTTGACCACTTAAATCTTCAACTACATATTATAAAAACTTATAAAATATTATTTTGAAAACATATATTTAGATGAAGCCAATAATATAGTACTCCCTCCGTTCCTTTATTTTGTTCCCATTTGGAATTGGGGTGGGAATTAAGAAAACTAGAATCTTGGTTTGCATGGGGATAAGAGTAATGATCGGGTGTACGAGAATATTTTTTTAGAATAAAGTAAGGAGAGAGAAAAAATTAAAGAAATAAGGGAAATGGGAGATCTTTTTATCAAAGTAATAAAAAATCAGATTCTAGTGGGGACAAATACAATGAGGTGGGGATCCTCATTTATTGAAATGGACAATGAGCAATCAATGCTCATTTCACTCGGATTTAAGGACCAAAAGTTTCCCAAAACAGAAACTTTCCACACATTTTCCCTCCCAAATTTTCCCAAACCAGAAAGTTGACACCCTTTATAAATAAGGTCATTTTCCAACAAATTTCCCACATAAAAACTTCCCACCTAATTTTTTTTTAAAACCAGCTCTAATTTAAGAGAGTAAACAACAAAATTTCAGCCTCAATTCACTTAGCAAAAACTAAAACACATGGGACATATATGGCTTCAAATCAAGAGGAGGATGATTTCCTCGGATTTTCTAATGATGAAGGAGATGGCATGAACTCGGATTCTGACTCGGAGGATGATGAAGTTGTTGCTGAGGTGGTACCAGATGCTGATGGGGTACTAGATGCTCATCAATATAGGGATTTTGAGAAATTTTAGCCAGTACCAGACCTTAATGAAGTGGCACAACAAGTAAGCAGATGAAGGTGCATGGAGTGGGACAGCAGCATAATCAAACAACAGGTATATCGAACCTTCAAGTAGTTCCATATGTGTTTTTATTTGAACATGCCACCGCCAGAAGAGTCAACATCATCTCAATATCATCAAACAACAACTCAAGCACCAAGTTATCATAAGCCAAAGACTCCAAGGATAAACAATGAATTGAGGTTAGAAATTTTGTTGTTCCTGCTAAACATAAAGATTTCGGGGTCAGACACTCTGTTTTATGGCACAGTTAAAAGCGTAGTGAAACATTTTGGAGACACTAGAGAAACCATAGGTAAATTATGAAAAAAAAAAAGCCAAAGAGACAGAAACAAGCAGTGCAATCTTATGTTTTGGAAAGCAAATATCACAATTGTGGCATAAAAAGAATTCAAGTCACAAATGATTTTATTCAATAAATAGGGGGGACATAACATGCATTAGAGATCTTGTAAAGATGCTCAATTTGGGATCAACAACAGTTTGGAGATTAGTAATGAGAAATATTATTAAACCATACTCAAGTCCCTTGCATCCAGGCATTTCAGAAAAATGCAAGATGACAAGGATGAGGTGTGTACTTAGAATGATAATGGATTTCTCTATACCACATGATCCAACATATTACATCATGTATGGCTTCTTTCACATTGATGAGAAATGGTTCTATCTAACACAGAAAAATCAAAGGATTTATCTTGCAAACAATGAACCCTTTTCACACTGAAGTGCAAAGTCAAGAACCAAAATACCAAAGTTCATGTTCATGGCAGCATTAGCAAAGCCAAGGTGGGGTGAAGATGGTCAGTGAAAATTTGATGGCAAACTAGGTATATTTTCACTCACAAATGCAATAACAACAAAGAGAACATCAAAAACTAGAGTGAAAGGGACAATTGAGACTAAACCCGTGAAGTCACTCAATCAAATAACAACCTGGGCCATGTTAATCAACAAGTTAATCCCAACAATCAAAGACAAGTGGCTACCTCATGAAGGGGAAAAGGTGATCTACATAATTCATGACAATGCAAAGGCACACATATTCCAATATGATCATGAATGTGTAGGGGTTTACAATTAAATACAAAAAATAATAATGTAATAACCCCAAAGCTAGAAAGTATGTATAAAGTACAGATTAAGCATAACTTACGTTTGTAGCGTGTTTTCCCCTTAGTTCAACGAACACAAACAAGAACTCCAAATTTCGTTCCTCTACTTGGTTCACCGACACGTTCAGATCTATCTTGAGATTGATCGCTTAGATCTCCTTCAAGATTGTTTTCTTTTGGGAAGAACTCTCTAATGGAGGCACATAGAGAATTAGGATTATCTATGTCCTTTGGTTAGAATAGATATTAGGTTAGTTGGAAAACCTGTAGAATAGGTTATTAAAATAACCTAATAAGCAACAAAGCTAACCGGCCAAAGCTAGGGGCTTCGATCGGCCAGCAGGTCCACGACCATAGCACAACAGCGCAACGAGCAGTTGGGCCACGGGCCGTAGCTGCTGCTGTTGTTGATCCTTGCGCGTGCGGCCAAGGCAGCCAAGGCCATGGGCCAGCGCTACGTGCATGCGCCCTGCGCCCATGGGCCCGCCTCGTGCGCTCGGCTCGTGGATTTCTTTCGTGTTTGCGATTAAATTATCGTTCGATAATTTATTTACTGTTTCGTATTTGACGATCCATTGTCGTACGATACGATTATTCATTTCGCCTAGCTTCCGAATATACGCAACACGATATACGATTTCACGATCCAATGTTAAATCGTATAATAATGTTTTCCGAACTAATTTCCCGAAAAGCTATTAAATGAATTTCCGATTCATTTAATTCGGTGATCTGTTACATGCCAATGGTGTGACCTTTTAGGTTCAGTAAAGAGTAAGTTGTGAGCCTAATTAGGATTAGAACTCACTGATCAGAAGCATTGCTCCAGCCAGCTGTTCCAATCACTTGATCTCATTGAATTAATTGTTGGTAATTAATTTGAACCTTTGGTATTAGCCTAATGCACCTTGGATGAAGGACATATTTCCTTTAGTCTCCCACTTGTCCTTTAGAAAAGTGTGCATTCACATTCCTTTGTCGCTTAGTGTTACTTGCTGAGAACATAAGGTAAGATCCAAGCCATCCTTATTAGGTTCATAAGTACGTGTTTCTCGAATGCTGAATTCAACTATTAAACTTTTACATAAGGTTAAGCCTTAACCATTTTGTGCACGGCCATGAATTTTCACAGTATTTAACTCTTCAAGAGGCCTTGTTACACAACGACACCATATCCTATCAAAGATAGGAGGACAATCCAATCTTGTGATCTATGAATACTCACTTTGATTCATAGTACGCCCAATAATTGCTGTTGTGGGAACTTTGTTGGTGCTGATGTGTCACCCTTTCCGTGTAGGAATCAGGTATGCGGTGGCACGATCTTCATACAACCTGCAAAACAAGAATATTCCCGTAGGAATATTCCCTCCGATGCTAAGTATTTGATAGAGAGAGAAAATAGTATTCTAGAGAGAAGGCAGAGCAGAATAATTAAGGTAGGTGAGAATGAATTGATTGACTTTCACCTTAGGATCTGAACTATTTATAAGGCTAGGATTTTGGGATTTATTCTCAAACCCTATTTACATGATTGGCTATCCTCGAAAATGAAGACATGTGTCCCTTATCATGAAGTTTGGACAGCGGGCTTAGTGTGTCATAGGTGATATGGGCCTCTAGTCATTTTGGGTCTTTCTGCTCAAGTATAAATCTTTCATATTCTGATCAGCTACCTAACAGGCGTAGAAGATGCCACGTGTTGCTTCGTGATTGGTCCAGTGTGGACTGTCAACTTTAACCACATCATTTACCCCTCGAGAAGGGTGAAACTCCTTAGTTTTTACCCTTATTAATTCCTTACGTAGTGAGACGTGGCCGGATTCCTTTACTCTTAATCCTCTATATATACTATGCCATTTGGGGTTTTACCCCCTTTCATTTTTCAAGTGCATTGAGAGTTATTGGGAGAAGGCAATTTTCAGCATCAATAGACCACCAGTAGACGATTTGCGGCCACCGCGAGTTCATACTTTGTTCTAGGGATTTTTCGATCTTTTATTTCGTATCTTCAAAGAATCTTGGAGCATATGTTCGTTTGATTCAAAAGGTAATCTTTTCTTTTTGGAAAACTATTTACTGTCTTGTTTCCTTTCCTATCATTGTGGCGAGCCATTCAGCTGGTTGTTCGAGGACAGAGGCCTTGTAGCAATTGCTTCCTCTTAGCAAGGTTGATGCCCCTCATATTAAGCCATACCTTCTCCTTGTGCAGGGTATCGTGGTAAAGTTAAGCGAGGACCTTGACGCTGAATGTGAGTCTTCATCCCGGGTCGGGGAGGTTGAAATTCTGGAATCAAGAAGTTCTGGGAAAGCGGTGTCTTCTTCTTCGAAGACTGAGGAGGGACATCTTCCTCCATTTCAAATCTTTCCTCTTCAAACGTGGCTGGATTTTTTGAGGGAGAAGGGAGGAGTATATAGTGACTCTCTGAACTTGGGTGAGGGTTACGAGTTGAGGATGTCGGGTGGCATGGATTGCCCCGTTACTGGCTTGATACAAGGGGAGTTCGCTGTTTACGCTTCTACTTTAAAATTAGGGTTGAGATTTCCCCCTCATCCATTTGTTTTAGAAATGTTGGATGGCTATAACATAGGCGTCAATCAAATGACACATAACTCCTGGGCCAGTGTCTTTGGGTATATTGCCAAGTGTGCACTCAAATGAATTGTGAAGGAAATAATGTCCTTGGTCCAAGTATGCATTCAATGCTAAGTCTAATAAATGCGGTTCGGTATTAATTAATTATGCAAGTTAATAATTCAGTGAGATCAAGTGAGATGAATGTCTAGCTAGAGGCCGCTTCATTTCAAGTGGAATTAATAATATTAATCCACAACTTACTCTTGACTGAACCCGTAGGGTCACACAAATAGTAAGTGAACGGATCAAGTATTTAAGTGAATTAAATACTCTATTTATGAACATTCGAAAACGACGGATCTCTCCAGTGGGAGCTGAAATCGTCAAAAGGAAAAATGTGAATACTCCGGAAATGATGATATTGCCGGAAACGGAAATATGGATCATAACGGAAATATAAATATTATCCAAGTCGTAGATGTTGCCGGAAACGGAAACATGGTACGTATCGGAAAATATTATCGGAGTACCACATAATAATAATTTGTTAAAAGTTATTTTGGAAATATTTTAGTCAAATCCGTATATCAATAATGGAAAATATATTACTCAATATTTTAATCAAATTAGGCAATTAACATTTAATCATATAAAATATGTAATACATAGTATAACGGAAATTTCTTCTAGATCGATGATTAAATGAGTATTTTCAAGACTTATTAATTGTGCATTAGCTTTAGGTGGGGATATTTTATAAGAAATATGGTCAAATAATAACTTTAAGATATTTTTGCGTGCACGGGATCTAATCTAGTAATTTTCTGAATTATCTTATTTGGACTTATTTTAGTTGTACTTTATACTTGAAAAATCTTTATTATTTGAACTTATTTTTTCTAAAATATAACATGGCTAATTAGGTGCAAAATTTTGACTTTGATTGGTATCAATGCATACTTTTAATTGTTTATATATTTAATTAACAAGTAAAAATTATAAAAGTTACTCCATAATATTTTGAATAATCTATACTTCCTCTGGTTTTTATAATTGCACTACTTGCATATTTATACTATCAATTTTTTTTTTACTAAATGTATAGTCATGGGGATATTGTTAAGTTCGTCTATTTTTAATAATTTTTAATAAAAGAGAATTTAAGATATTAATGGTTAAAGATGTATTTTGACAAACGTGAAACTCCAAATGATACAATGTAAAATAATTGAGGAAATATTAAGAATTTAACAACACCTAACAATCTAACAAGACTATATTTTAATTGTTTTATATGCTCTTTTAAGAGCATCTCCAATGGCAAACTAATTTGACAATTAGCTTGTTATGCCACATAAGATTTTCAAGTTATTTAATTTTCTACCTAATTTGTACTCCAATGGCTAGCAACTAGCTTGTTATTTAATTTGTCACACTTGTCAATTAATTATTTGACAACTTTTTGAAGCTAGTTGTCGTCAAACAAATTGGTTTGTTTAAGTTAATTTGTTTGGCCAAGCTAATTTATTATTTTCGCTCCAATGGTCTAGCTATTAGCTTGAAATTTTTATAAATTTCAAACTAGTCTCTAGCTATTAGTTTGAAATTTATAAAAATTTCAAACTAATCTATAACTATAACCATTGAAGATGCTCTAAAATTGCTAAAAGTTACGGACTTATAAAATGAAGTTCGTGAATAATGCAAAAGTCAAACCATTAACGGAAAAAGGAAAAGAAAAACAGAAGAATGTCATTATTATAGCGTAAGTACATACACCATGACATTCTGCGTCGTGTTAAAATGTGGCAGGAAGCTAGGGTGGGGACACAAACAAAATTCTAAAACGGTTGAAACAATAACAAAAGATACAAAAGGTTGAAGACATTTCAGAAGTGAGTAAAAAAAAAATTAAATTGCTTGTACATATAAAAATTAAAATTTTAGTTTAATTTCTTTGTTTTTGTAATGTTGCAATTGATGAAATTCCGGGTTAACTGGATTCCAGAAAAATGCTTTTCAAATGGTACCCCAATGGCCCAATACACAAGTCCAACCCTATAAAAAACAATAGTTAAGGACATAATTACCCCTACTACCCTTAATAATGTAGGGAACTTACCTTACAATTAGAAGACTTTTTAGCATCTTTTATTTTAAGGATTTTAATAATGTCAATTCGAAGCTACTGAAAAAAAGTTATTGATAATTTTGATTATGTACTTTTTGTCTTACATAATGAAGTTGGGGTGTTACTATTTTCAAAGAACAAAGTCTTAAAACTAAGGGACAAATGAATCTGATGAAATACTGTTTTTAATTTTATTTTGTGAACTATCAAATCTTGCATGTGTGAAGGATTTTATTATTTGATTTTGGATTTTTGGGTAATAATTGTGTCACGAGGGAGCATAGGATGCTCAATATTGCTATTTTCCAATCAAGAATTGAAACGATTATGATTTTTTTAATTTATTACGGAGTATTAAACATGGATTTGTGCAGAAAATAATTTAAGACTGACCTAATTATGAGTCAAACAGACAGAATTGTGTCTGGATAGATTTCTTTGTATTCTTACTCTAAGAGGAAGTCATGGATAATTTTTGGGTTTAATTAACTTTGAGATTTTTTTTTATTTGAATTTGTATTAATTAATTAAAATGATTAAATTATAATTAAGAGTAAATTATGATGTCATTGGTGGAATAATTGGTCGAAATATGGACTAAAATAGTAATTGACAATAATTGTTAAAAATGTAGGTAGTACAGAGTAATTGACTATTTTTAACAACGTATGTAGTACTCCCTTTATTTTTTTTCACTTACATCACTTGGACAGTTGGACCGGCATTCCGGCGTACGTACTTGTCAATGCATCATTTGACCATTAAATATCTCTAAATTTCTACTTGTAAACATTATAAAAAGTTGATACTCCGCATTATGAAAAAATGTATTGTGAATAATCCAACAACATTTTGCATAGTAATATGTGATTAATATATATTGGTAAAAAAAATTAAGTCAAACTTAGTACTCGGTATATGAATAGTGACAAAGTCAAAGAGATGCAAATAAAATAAAATACAACAAATAATAGATAACTCCCTAACAACTTATATAGTACTCCGTAATCGATAATTTTTCCTATATGAAAAATTATTCTCATCACTGTGGATCAATTGCCATGGGGATGTTATTAAGAGTTTATCCTATATACGGAGTATATAGCCAGACTTGATTACTCTCTTAAACTCATATTTGTCACGTACTCAACTACTCGTGTTGATTTCTCTTCTGAAAAGAAAAAAATAACTACTCGTGTTGATTTACCATCATACAGCATTAGAGAAATTACCGAGTTTGTATTTTTTTTTTTTTAAAGATAAATTTGATGCATAATTTTAAAACTGATATCTTATTATAAGAGGATATTCAGCCCCAAGTCTTAAGACTTGAATTGGGTTGACATGGCATATGACTCATTTAGTCTTAAGATAAAACAAAGAAAGTTGTACCATTGAAGATTTGAAGTGGGTGAGTCTTGACAAAGCCTTAAATTGAGTTTTGAAAAACTAAGATTCAACCTAAGACTCAATGTATGAGTTGAATAAAATAATAAAATAATATATTACATAAATTTATAAGTCTTAATATATTGGTAAATTTGTCAAAAATGACCTTTTATAACCCAAATTTTGCGAGAAATGACCTTATATAATTGTTTTTTGTGAAATCACACCTTAATGTAATTTTTTTTTTTGCAAAAGACAACCTAAGGGAAATTTTCGGCATTGACTGAGATTTTCGGGCCTTTGACTTGCACGTGAGCAGCAAGTGTGACTTAAGTTTGGCTAAAGACACTTATTTCCCGAGTCTTGAATTTTTAAACTTGATTTTTTTTTCGATTTTTTTTTCAACTGTAGGTTTTAAAGCTTAGAATTTAGGAGGAAAATTGGGTGTAGCTAGCAAAATAAATCCGCACGTGCTTTACACGTGCAAGTCAATGGCCGGAAAAGCTCAGTCAATGCCTGAAATTTCCATTTGGTTGTCTTTCGAAAAAAAAAATTACATTAAGGTGTGTTTTCGCAAAAAAATGTACATTAAGGTGTGTTTTCAAAAAAATAATTATATATGGTCCTTTATGGCAAAATTTGGGTTATAAAAGGTCCTTTTTGACAAATTTGCCTAATATATTACATAAATTTAAGGGGTGAAGAGCTAAATTTAATTGAATCTTAACGAGTCTTAACACTGATATAATTATTAAATATTAGTGAAATGATGACATGGAATGTGAGAAAAGTCTTAAAAGTAGACCCCTTGATCTTGCTTAATGTCTAGCACTTAATTAACTACCAAAATATTTTTTAGTTCTTCGTACTCATTAGTATGTCAGTTATGCATGAGATGAGTGACGTGACATTTGATTCTTTTTTATGGAAAAGAACAATATACATAATAATCACTCACAATGATAAAATAGATCTGTATACCACAGATTTAGAGAAAATACATAACCGTTACAATTACACAGGCCCTAACCTAACATTTTGAGGGCCCTAGACAAAATAATTGAATAACATTATTTCACTAAATGAAAATTTAATATCCATCAAAATTTTCGTTTTGTCCATAAATTGTCAAGATCAAATCAACCATAGATCTTCTTCTGAATTCCATAAGCAAGCTCCAAATTATCTTGCAATATATTAATGTAAGGAACTCAATTTTATTTTTTGATAAAAATATAATTCAATCATTACTTGCGTAAGGTAATCAATAATTACGAATAGATTTGTACTTATAGGTTTGTTATACGGAGGAGCATGAAATATTTAGATGATACTCCCTTCGTATTTTAAAAAGAGATACATTTTGACCGGTACATAATTTTTGGAGAGTGAGTTAAATTTATTAAAATAAGATAAAATTGGGGTGGTGGGTGAATTATTTATCAGCAACTTTTTTGTGAGACCATCTTACCGAAAAGACCACTTTGATTGTTTAACTAATTGGTCTCATTGCTTAACTATTTAGTTTCATTGCTTAACTAATTGGTTTCAGTGCTTAACTAATTAGTTATAGTGTTTAACTAATTGGTTACGCTGTTTAACTAATTGGTACCATTGCTTAACTAATTAGTACAATTGCTTAACTAATTGATTTTATTGCTTAACTTATATGACACCAAGGTGGTTTTTGTGTAAGACCGTCTTATATAAAAATTTGTAATTATTTATTATTGTAAAAAGAAGATGTAAGTAAGTGTGGGTACCACAAGAAATGGAGAGAAATATTAATATAATTGGAAGTGGGGATCAAGACATGTCAAAAAAGAAAAGTGTATCTCTTTTTAAAATACGAATGTTTAAGGAAAGTGTATATATTTTTAAAATACGGAGAGATTAATCATTTAATTTTATCTTTATTGTATGCTTAGAATTTAAAATTTAGACTATATAACATATTAATAATCTTATAGTTTCAAAAATTAAAAGTTACGAAGTACTATAATTAACATTTGCTAACAAGAAATACAAGTCTGAAAGTTGTTTAACATAGGAAGAATAAAAAACAAAGAAATCAGCTAAGAATGGGCATAAGCGGAATCAAACTTCCGTCCCATGCATTCCCGACAGGGTTTACCACTGGGCCTTAGAATTTCATATTATCATTAATTATTGTGTTATTTATTACTTATCCACAAAATAATGCAGACTATAATTTGGATTCTTTTCCGGCCTTTGCCCTAGATGGTCGCACCTCCCGCCTATGCTCAGGGTCGGGGCTGCAATCACAACAATTACTATTCTACATCCTAAAACACAACTGGTACTCCACCGCTTCTAGCTTGTAGCGAACAGTGATTTTCTGTTTTTGCATCTTTTTAAGTAGAGCCTTTCGCAATCTTAGCACGAATTGTTCCCAATTGATGAGTTGGTGATAAACCTTAAACACTTATTAATCCAGAACACCTTCCCAATTATTGAATCCCTAAAAATAAAATTCTCATTCATGGATGAGAATTAAGAACCTAGTAAAATGTAGGGAAACCCCAAGAATAAATTGGAAACAAACGAACAAAAAATAAACAAACAAAAAAAAGAACGTGAAGAGAAAATAAGAGAAAACAAGAAGAATGGTCGGAAAGAGTCTAATTACCGGTCTGAACGGCCAATAAAACTAAATCCCTAGAAGATGAGAGAGAAAAGAGAGAAAGGAGAGGGAGAGAAAAGAAGCGACATGACGTGTGATTTAATAGTGTGCTAATTGTCAACCGTCCTTTATAAAATTTGGTAATGATGTTATATTACTCCCGCTGTTCCTTATTACAGTACTCCCTCCGTTCCTAATTAAGGGTCCACTTTGGAACAATTCACTGTAATTAAGGAAAATGAAAAATATGTAAAAAAAAACAATGATTGAGATTTTTTTTTTGGTAAAGGATAAAGTAGATAATTGTTTATTGGTAGAGTGCAAATAAAAGTGGATGCGGGGATGGAAAAGTAGGGGAAAATGTAGAATGTGTAAGAAAAAACAATCATGATTTATGGAAAAGTGAGAAAAGTTTATGGAAAAGTGAGAAAAATGTATGGAAAGTGTAGTCTAAAAATGAAAAGTGAACACTTATAAGGAAAACTATTTTTGAAAAGTGGACACTTAAATAAGAACGGAGGGAAGCTGATACATATACCCTCTGTGTATGGAATAGTATCATACTCTGGGCTCCCATTGGTTGTTTTCACAAAAGCAACCCCACATGGGATTTAAATTTAAATCTAAAATAGCAACCCCACATAGAATTGTTCAATCTAAACCAATCACAGCCCAGTGTATGGCACTATTCCATACCCAAGGGGTATATGTAGCCTTTTCGAGAACGGAGGGAGTAATTTTCAGGTTTAGAGTAAAACACGGGTATTAAGAAAAAGCACGCGTGTCTAAGAAAAAAATCATTGTCATGTACTTTTATGGGAAATTGGAGAAAATAAATGATTGTTCAATGTAAAAGTTATAAAAAAAAGTGGATGTGAAGATGGTTAGGTGGAAAAAATAAATTTGTGTTAGAAAAATCAATCATGATTCATGGAAATGTGAGCGATTTCCTTCAATAATGTTTGAATATTTGTAAATTCCCAAAATACGCTACTTTTTCACTTATTTTCCACTCTACTACCACGTCAGCAAGAAAGCCGGTCTATTTTTTATATATATAAAATCTACGATAAACCGCTATCTGAAACAACGGTTTAAAGGGGTAAACCGCTATATGAAATAGCGGCTTATGTATTTAATGAACCGCCATTTCAGGTAGCGGTTAACAAAACGCAACAAAATCAAATCAGAAGAAGTTAGAGAGCTCTTATAAAACCGCGCGATTTTGTTTTAAAGAAAATCGACATTTCAGTTTGCAGTTTATACTGTTGAATCTCCAATTCAAATGGCGATTTGTTTTAAAACAAAACCGCCATTTCAATTGGCGGTTCTAAGCTGAACCGGAAAAAAAAATCTTTCTTTCATGCGGACGTGGACTGTATGGAGGGAAATAAGTTAGAAAGTAACGTATTTTGGGATTTATTGGATCTTTAAGCAATATTGAAGGAAATCGCTCTAGAAATGTGGAAAAAGTATGTGACTAAAAATAAAAACAAGAAAAGTATTGAATAATATTACGAGTAGATTAGAAAAACATGAAAAATACAGAGTAATAGAGAACGAAGAGAGTATTTCATATAATTTAATTCTTCTTATTACTCCCGTCCCTTAACACTCGCACCGCTTTCCTTTTTGGGTCGTCCCTTAAACTTGCATCACTTCTATAAAATGGATTTTTTTTACCAATATTGTATTATTTCTCACACTTACCTACTAACCCACTCCCTACAAAAAATTATTTAAAAATCCACACACACACTAACCCCTAACACATTTCCCACTAACTATATTAAAAAAATACCCCACTAGCAACCACGGAGTACCACCCATTAAATTAATAAGTCAATTTAAGTGTCTTACATTCCACACCAGTCAAATCGGTGCGAGTATTAAGGAACGGAGGGAGTATTAAAAATGGAAAAAGCTAAATGTACACCTAGTGTACAAAATTCTATTGTACACCAGCATTAATTGGTTGACACATCATCAAACCCATTAAAAAATGAGAATAAAAGACAATAAATACTCCCTCCGTATTTATTTAAGAGATACACTTGCCTTTTCCGGCCGTATTTATTTAAGAGATACACTTGTCATATTTAGTAACTTATCAACCCCACCATCTAATTAAATAATACATCTAATTTACCCTATGACCCACCATCCTATTAAAACAACTAATTTCAGAAACCCATCCCACCTCCCACCCCCCAAAATAACATGGTCCCAACTTATTTACTTATTAAAATATATACCTAACCTCACTTGCTTTATTATTTTATTTCATTCAATTCTTCTTCTTAATACTCGTACCCGACCAAGTGTATCTCTTAAATAAATACGAAGGGAGTATGCCATTTCAACCTGTACACTAGGTGTACAAAATGCCTTGTATACTGGGTATACAGTAATAAGATACATTAAAAATCCTAAAAGTAGATAGTGAGGTACTTAAAAAAGTGTAGTAGTGCAAAAGTCTAAAAATTAACCGTTGGGTTTGGATAATGGGCATGCTGATTGAAGCCTCAAAGTTTGAAAAGCCACGTCCACTCAAGGTTTTCAGGCTTGACGAGTTAGTAGGCTTTAATCTTACAGCTTTACTGTGGTCCAACCTACTCACCTACCTTTGTTTCTTCTCCCCACGTACGAGTTACTTACGACTAATAAACCAATCTTTTTTTTTTAACGCAACAAGACGATTATATTAATTAGAAATTAAGGGTTTGTTACAAAAGCCACCTCTCGCAGAGGTAAAACATACGTTAACCAACCTAACAAACCCCCCAAGGATACTACCAAAATATTACATATTCCCCGAATGATTAAGACAGAAAACCATAACTATCTGTATGAGCTAGCCCCATTACAACATTTTACTAATTTATACAACTGAGAAGATAGTGTTCTGATAATTTCCCTTTAGCCCGCAAAAACTTGTTCAAAAGGGACTTGTTTCCTGCAGATCCTTGAATCATCCTCCATGTCCTATTATATCCATACTTATAGACAAAACCAACAAAATATTCTGACGCCATATTCCAATACAACCACATCTGCGTCTTCACAAAAACTACTCCTCACTTGTTCTTAATTGTTGGCTACCTCACCATCTTCTAGCTCAACAATTTCTATGGGATTAGAAACTGTTGAGCCACCAACAACAAAAGGTTCGAACATTTTACCCTTTCCTTTATCCTGTGCGAGCTGTTGTTTCCCACGTGCAATATCTGCTGCTTGCTTGATATCTGTAACAATTGAACCAAACACAATTTGTGCTGCTGAAGAAGTTGTTGGAACTGCAGGGGTTACTTGGGTTGCACCAGTGGTTCCTATCCCAGCTTCTCCTCTTACAAACTCTGCGTAATCCAGATTAGTCAATTCAAGTTCTTTAAAATAATGCTCCTTTGCACAAGCTGGTATAATGTAGTGTAGTTTGTGACCAACAGCCATCACCAAAGAATGTGCTGCAAGATCATGAGCTACTTTGTTGCAGAAACGAGGAATGTGATTGAAAGTAATGATCCAGTTCTGACTTAACATATTAGCCACTTCCTTCAGGACAGGGCCGAGTTCATGATAACTATTCTCATCCATTTTCTCCAACATTAACTTGAGTTGGACAGCATCTGTTTCCACCTCCAATTTGTCCATGCTAAGATCCTTTGCAATGATTAAACCTTCTCTGAGCGCATACAGTTCTGCAGCTAGAGGAGAGCTCACGTTGAATTTACATGAGAAGCCTACGAACCATGAGCCATTAGGCCTTCTGAAAACTCCCCCTCCTCCTGCTTCAGTCATGGATTTCCATGCTCCGTCCACGTTGAGCTTCAAGAAATCTGGTTTTGGTGGGAGCCATTTGAAAGCAAAATTTCCAGCTACCTGATTCTGTTTCACATCCTTACCCTGCAGAATGAAATTAGTACTTTTCCAGTCCACAAAAAAGGAATTATACAATGAAAAGCAATGCTTCATTTGGAGATTGAAAATAGCGTTATTTCTAGAAATCCAGATATGCCAAATGGCAACAGAAAAAAGGACTTTCCATCTCATAGAACATGAAAGATTAAACTTGATCCATTGTTTCCATTGAAGATTGTAAAACGAACTGAGATTAAAATTCTCAGTATTCCAAATCCTCTGAAATATGAAAGACCATAGAATGCTTGATTGAGCACAGTCTCTGAATAAATGGATATGAGATTCTTGATCTGAGAGACATCTTGAACAAATAGAGCTAATCTGATGAATAACTCGATTTAAACCTTGGGCTACAGGAAGAATCTCATGAGCACAATTCCAAATCAACATTCTGTATTTGTAGGGAACTTTTATCTTCCAAATAGACCTCCAGAAAGATTGACCATTATCCACTGAGCGTAAAGAGCTATTAAGTTGAATATAGTACGCAGATTTAATGGTGAAAGCTCCACTTTTAGAATATTGCCATCTAATAAAGTCCTCCTCTTTATCATTTGAACTTAAAGGATAAGCAAGAATAAGATTTTTGATTTGATTAGGGATTAAATGAATAATATCCTCCAAATACCATTTTCCTCCTCTAATAATTCTATTAACGTACCAATGGGCTTTAGAATATGGAATTTTAACGTCTTTAAGAGTATACAAAGGACCGTCCCCAATCCAGTGATGAAACCATAAGGAGGTTGACTTCCCATTTCCTATATTAATAATTAAACCTTTTTTCAGAATCGGTCGGCCTTTAAGAATGTCCCTCCATAATGGTGATTGATTACTATTTGGGATACAATCCAAAAAATTGGATTTTTTAATATAGTTTTCTTTAAAAACTTGAACCCAAAGTTTGTCTGGACGAGTCAAGATAGACCAACCTAATTTTGCCATAAAAGAAAGGTTCCATTCCTTTAACCTACGTATTCCCAATCCTCCATTATCAATGGAATTAGTAACATTTTCCCAAGAGATCCTAGTCATGTACCTATTTCTTTCAGTTTTATTCCAAAGAAACTTGCGACTACATTTTTCTATTTTGTTTACTATAGAAATAGGCAAAATATTAGTCTGCATAACATAAACCGGAAAGGAATTTAACACAGATTTAACCAAGGTACATCTACCTGCCATATTTAAAAGCTTAGCCTGCCATCCTTTAACCTTGTTAGTAGATTTATCAAGAAGCTGAAGGTAATTACTAATCTTTAGTTTATTTGGTCTAATGTCAATACCTAAGTATTTCCCAAAACAAGTTGAAATTCTGAGACCATAGGGATTAGCTATCTCATGTCTAATTGAATTATGCATCGTATTAGGGAAGATGATGGTAGATTTTTGCATACTAATCCTTAGACCTGACCTGTGTCCAAAGTCCTCTAGAGTTTTCATAATATTACACAAATTCCTAGCAGAGGCTGTGCTAAATAAAAAAACATCATCCGCATAAAAAACATGCGAAAGTTTAATATTTTTTGAAATAGAAATCGGGTTCCACAAACCTAAATGAACTTGCTCTTCTATCATAGTAGAAAGCCTATCTAAGCATAACACAAAGATGTAAGAGGATAAAGGATCCCCTTGTCTAATCCCCCTAGTTGGATAGAATTTGTCACAAATTTCTCCGTTCCAGAGAATAGAAATAGACGAAGACGTAATACAAGACATAATAAGAGATATAGTTTTGTGAGGGAAGTTGAAATGTAATAACGTGTCTCTTATAAAATCCCATTCTAGACTATCATATGCCTTAGAAATATCCAATTTCAACGCCATTATTTTATTTCTCTTTTTTGCTTTATGAAAAACATGTGCCATTTCTTTAACAAGGATGACGTTGTCTTCTATTCCCCTACCTTGAATGAAGCTAGATTGTAACGGACTAACAATCCGATGAAGCACTTGTTTTAATCTTGAGGAGATAATTTTAGCTATGAGCTTGTAAATAGTGTTGCATAACCCAATGGGTCTAAATTCTGTGATGCTTGAAGGCCCTTGAATTTTAGGAATTAAGGCAATGTAAGAATAATTAATTTCAGCCGGGATTTTCCCATTTTCAAAGCAGGAAACACAAAAAGTGGAAAGTGAAATGTTCATATCACTCCAAAATCTTTGAAAGAAAATCGGTTGAATTCCATCTGGACCCGGGGATTTAGTAGGGTCCATATTAAAAAGATTTAAACGGACCTCATCCAATGTAACCCTAGCCAAAAACATAGATTTTTTAGAGTCATCTAATCCTATATTACCAATAGTACTACTGTTTAACAGACTCGAAAAGTGAGTAGTAGTAAATAAATTGACGAAGTAAGTTGTTGCTAAATTCCTTAGAGATTTTTGATCTGTAATCCAATCCCCTAAATTATTTTGTAAGGTGAGAATCTTTCCTTGCGCTTTCTTAATTTTTGCTAATGTATGGAAGTATTTAGTGTTATAATCACCAAATTTTCTCCAATTAATTCCAGCTTTTTGAGCCCAAATAATTCTTTCTTTTTTATAAATATCATTAAGATCTTCAAGAAGTCTAGCCTCCAGATTTACCAAAAATTGAGAGTAATGTTTACTTAGCGAAATTTGAATTCCATTTATTCTAGCTAAAATGTTTCTCTTTTGATTTCTTAAATTACCAAAAATATTATAGTTCCAGGAATGCACAGTACGAAGAAATTTATCCCTTCCTTGGATAAAATCCTCTGTAGGAGGTTTCCAATTATTAACAAAATAAGAATGAAAATTGGGATGATTTAACCAAACTTCTTTACATCTAAAAGGATAATTTCCAGAATGATTAGGGTTTGTTAAACTTATTAAAATAGGAGCATGATCAGAATAAGTACGAGGTAAATGGTGAACTTTAGTAAAAGGAAAGGAGTTTAGCCATACCGAATTCACCAAGGCACGATCGAGTCTTTCCTGAATTAGAGCAGCTCCTTGACGTGCGTTTGTCCAAGTGTAAGGGCATCCATTGTACCCAATATCCACTAGACCTGCGTCATCCATGAAGTTTACTAGATCGGTGCATTGAGCTGGTTTAAAGGCTCTCCCTCCCTTCTTTTCGGATTGAGCAGTGATTTCATTTAAATCGCCAAGAACCAACCACGGAGTGGTAGGTGGTGGGAGATCACCTTGCATGCCTCGCCAATATTTGTGCCTTGCCCCTGAAGAACTAGGAGCATGCAAACCAGAGACCAACGCCTCCTTACCCAGATTTTTGAAATGGAAAAGCGAGTGAAAGTGATTATTTTCAGAATCAAAATCAATCAAGTCCACTGTTTTTTTCCAAAAAAGCCAAATACCACCTCGCTTCTCTACTGGTCTTACTATTCTACAATCATCATAATTGAGCAACCTCATTACCTCCCTACCTCTTGATCCATCCGATTTTGTTTCCAGAAAAATGAAAATATCAGGATGATGAGAGCCAATTACCTCCTTTGCATGAGATAAGAACAAATCTCTGCATGCTCCTTGAACGTTCCACATGCAAACCTTCATATTTAAATTTGGACGTTGAAGAGAAAAGTTCTTACGAAACGGGTTAATCGGGTCCAATGGATGGTGAACCCAATGACCCTCCCAATCCTTCCAAAATTGGGGTTTCCCTGTTAGAGGAATGTCCTCCACCTGAATTGGAGTGAGATAGGTGAAGATCTGTCTCTGACCCAAATTTGGATTCCAATATTTCGCTTGAATTTGAACACCCACCACTTCCTCCTTGGTGAGATACATTGCTGTAAGGCGATCGGGGTGACCCATGTCTTGACCTTGAGTTTCGAACCGCAAGGGAACTATGGGAACCCCTCTTGGCAATGGAGGTAGAGGTTGACGATTCAAAACTGGCGCTCGGGTCGGAGCCCCGAATACCCAGTTGCGCTTGCCTGCACTCAGCCTCGGGCCCACCGCTATGGGTGACTTCGGGTTTCTCTCCCGATTGGAAGCCCTGTTTCTCAGAGGCAAGGAATATGGAGGGCCTTTGTAATTGAGAGAGTTGAGGGTTTTCAAACTGCTCCTCAGTTCTCCCAACGTTGCTGTTGTTCCTTTCCTGGTCGTGCATGTCGACATCGGCGATGAGGGAAATAGATTCAGGGTTCGCTCGGACCTTTGTTCCCAAGGATCCTCCGGTAATATGGACGGGATATTGACCGGAATCCTGCAAAAGTCCTTCCTTTTCCCTAATTCCTGAGATCGTCTCTGATAAGTGGTGATTATTGGCAATGTCATCTCCATGCATGAGACTTTCGGCTTGTGATCGGACTCCATGAGAGACAGAAGAAGAAGAACTAAAAGGTGTTTGTTTTTTAGGTGAAGAGAGAGAAAGTGTAGAAGAAGGGGAGTGGGTAATAGAAACTGCTGTGTGCTTTGGACTATTTGAAGTCTTATTTGTGGGGGTAGAGCAAGGGTTTAAAGCATCAACATCCAATGTATTTTCGCCCAACGGCTTCGAGCTTGGAGCCACGTGTTGGAACTCGCTGTTTTCTTTAATGTGTTTGCTTGTTGATATAGAGAATAGATTTTCTTCATTATTCAAAACCATAAAATTATTAGTAGACCACTGAAGCTGCTTTGTTGATTGGGCGGAAGAAGAAGAGGGTAAGTCACCTGCATTTTTTGAAGAAATCGTAGCATTTATTCTGGAGATACTCTGTTGGTTATTGGATTTCTTCCCATAGTCATTAATTTTCGAATTGTTCGAGGTAGTTCCTCCCAATCTTCCTTTATAACTGTCAATTCGTTGTTTAGTGTATTTCTTATTAGTAACTAAAGTCCAGGGCCCATATTCTTGGGTTGTATGGTTATTTAATTTTTGTGGATCCACTAACCCTTCCTCAATACTACCATTATTTCCTCGTTCCTGATTATTACAATCATTAGACGAGAAATCCTTAGTATAAGGACTACTTTGATCCAAATGTTTTTTGTTTAAACAATTCTGTTTTACATGCCCAATTCTTCCACATTCAAAACATAAGGTATCGAGATTCTCATAAGTTATTATCTGCCACTCCCCACCGACCCAAACTCTTGTAATTAGTGGTTTATCTAAATCAACCTCAATACAAACCCGTGCATATCGGGCCCTAGTTATTTTGTCTGTGGCATAATCCACTCGAATGGGTTTGCCCACTAATCCCGCGATACAAAACAACGCTTCCTTATCGTAATACTCCACAGGCAACTCCGAGAATCTAGCCCAAACCATAATTTTGTCAAAGTTATGCAAAGATGGTCTAAAATTTGGTTTCCAAGTAGTGAGCATAAGATAGTGGTCCAAAATGAACCATGGACCTCCAAATAAGGCTTTTTCATAGTCTTCTTCAGTCGAAAAACGAAAATAAAAAACTCCTTTCCCTACATCAATAATTTCCAAAGTTCCTTTAATTCTCCACATAGCTCGTACCCTTGTTTCCATATAAGACGATTTAATACTTAGTCCTAGACATTTACCCATTAAGGTGTGTTTCCATGGATTTCTTAATCTAGCTAAGGTATTTTTATCAAAATGAACTACTAAATTACCTTCAGGTGCCATGTCTTCTTGATCTTCATTCAAGTCCTTAGATGCCGTTATAATTCCTTTAGCCTCCTCGAACCATTGCGTGGATTTGCTAACAGCCTCTCGAAAAGATATGGTTGGTCTTGCTTTTTTTGGTGATCCTTCGTGAGAGAATTTTTTGTCTGGAATCGTTTGAAACTCCATGGTTCCTTCCATGTGATCCGTTAAATCCTCCATCAGGACTTCCCTTTGCTCAGTGAGGTGATGAGTATGGTGAACATGCAGATCATTTGGATTAGGAGACGGCGTCTCCTCCTCCATTTTGATCTAGGGTTTTGGTGAGAACAAATATGAATTGACTTCCTAAGGTTCTCTCTAGTTTCTCTCTCTAGTTTCTCTCTCTCAAGGTTGCTTGCATAAATGGATGACTAATAAACCAATCTATGCTACGAAGTCTTGCCTTACTTTTATCTTTCACAATACGAGCACGGTTTTGACTTTTTATAAGTACTAATGGTTGGACAGTTCGTTATCGCGCATTATCTCTCAAGGTATAAAAATATATTTTGTACAATTATTTTGTAAAAGGACATTTAAAAATTAATAACGAACGCTAAGAAAACAAAGCTAAGGCTCGATTTTCTCGTAATTGATATATGCGATTATGATTACGTTTACAAGAGGTGTCATTGATATTTTAGCATTCCATATGCAACATTAACCTCTCCAAAATGGTTATTGTAGCATTCACGTACATGGAAAATTAGCAACGTGCTTAGGTCAAAAATAGAAAGGGAAGCATCTCAGTGAAAATCAAAGACAAATGAAGGATGAAAATAGACATTACACTATTGATAAGAATAAGACAAAAAAAATAAAGAAGGAAGGAATGGAATTTGGGGCATGTAGGTAATTGCACTACTGGTTGCATAGTAATAGAAGTCCAAGGCTTTATAAGTGTTAGGATTTAGAGTATTAACTAGTATTTGAGCCCGGGCGATGCCCCGGATTATTTCGTGAATAACAATTATTATCATATTTTTTAAGTGAAATTTTGTTTGAGTTTTTTTCAAAAGATAATTTTTCTATTTTATATTAATATCAATTTTGCATAGATAACATGTAAAGATTATGGCTCAATTGGTTTATGGTCTAGTGTTGAAAGTGGAGGTTGCGGGTTCGAATCTTATGCAAACCATATATAAAAAATCAAAGTGGATATACATATATAGCATTGATTTGTGGATTGAGACATGTTATCGAATTTCATGTGCATTATTTGTCCCTTGCCCATTGTTGCTCTCTCAACACCTAAAAAACTTACTCCTTATGTTTATGAATAATTGCAACCATTTGACTTTTGATTTATTCATACACTAACTTTGACCATATTTTCTTACTAATATGAAAAATCAAATGTTATTTTGTGATGTATTCACATATGTTAGATTAGTCTTAAAGTGCATTTTTCAAATATCGATATTTTATTTTCTAATCTATAATTGCATATATTTACGATCAAACTAGTGGTAATTTGTTAGTCAAAATGTTTTAAATATTCTAAAATGGAGGAAGTATTAACTTTGACATTTATTCATTAATATATTAAAAAATATGGAGTAAATATTAATATGTAAAATGTTGTTATAATAGTTTCTAATGTGTATTTTCAAAATATAATTTTTTTTATAAATTTTTATTAATAGATAAATAATTTTAAAAAAATAATGGTCAACGATAAGTGTTGACAGGCGTTAAAGTTAAAACAATGCAACTATGTTTAATGAGTTTTTAAGGTGAAAGAAATCAACAAAACAAAAGAGACATGTTCGGACTCAACACGGAAATAACGTAACATGGCACAACATACATTACAACAAACCCGAAATGACATTGTTATTGTGTACTATTGGATTATGGCTTCGTTTGGTAAGACGTAAAACATTTTCATTGTAAAACGATTTTCATTGTAAAACGATTTTCCATGGAAAATAGTTTTCAAGGGAAAACACAATTCCAAACTAGTTTTCCTTTGTTTGGTAACTTAAAGGAAAATGGGAGAAAATGGTGAAGATTGAGGGGAAGAAAGGAGAGAGAGGTAAGGAAGAGAGAAGGAAAGAAGGAAAAGTGGTTTCCCTCCCTTTCAAATGGAAAAGAGTTTTCCATCTTTGAGAGAGTAATGGAAAATTGTTTTACATCCCTTACCCAACCAAACAACGTAAAATGATTAAAAAGGGGAAATTCGTTTTCCATGAAAACGTTTTACGCCCTACCAAACGGAGCCTATATGTCATTCATGGCGACGTTTTGGTTGAAAAAACCCAAAGCAACTAACACAAATTGATGTGAAATAACAAAACAAAAAAGAAGTGAAATATGACCTAAATATGTAGGTAACGAGTTGTACTAGGTCGCTTATTTACAAAAAGAATTGGTAGGGCTTGGGCCATGAATAATCGTAGGTAGTATAGTATCGTACGTCCTAAGAAAATGAGTTTGACACACCATAGTGAGACACAGTTTTTCACTTTATTTACAATGAGGTGTACTAAAATCACTTTTTATTGTCTTATGACTTTTTATTGTCTTGTGACGGCCGAATTGAACTGTTAGACGATGAATTTGGCACGAGACGATGTCCGGCCAGTCCTGTCTTTGATAACACTTATGTTAACGTCATTATATTTTGAGGTAAACTTAACCGTTACAGTAAAGTAATATAGAGCATCGCCCTATGGTCGTCCTATAACTATTGCGCATGTTTCTTTGGCTTAACAGCAAACAAATCATGAAAGTAAGAGAAGTAAATATTTCAACTAATAGGAAAGTGTATAAAAACTTAATTAATTAATCAAAGGGTAGAAATGAAATGATGTTTAAAGTAGAAAGAAACAACATATCTCTCATTCTCTCACCTTGAAAGAGTTGAAACTTGAAACGAAACAACAAAAGCAACAAACAAACAGCTCTCTTCTTCCTCACTACTCTGAATTCTGAATTCTGAATTCAAGTCTAATGTAGTTACAAAAAAATATCAGAAAAACAAACAACTAAAAACCACACTAGTTAACAACATACTCATTTGTTTATGAGAATTTATGCATTTTGAAGCTGGTCCTCCAATTTCTTCCTAGAGTTCTTCACTCCTCCTTCTAACTTTATCTCCTTGTCCCCTTCTCATCTCCCCTCGATTCTCTCTCTTCCTTCTCACTTCTCACTTCTCACTTCTCACTTCTCACTTCTCACTTCTCACTTCTCACTTCTCACTTCTCACTTCTAGGCTCATTAGTCAAATCCCTTACAAATACCCCCACCCCCCTCCCTTACTCTTTTATTCTTTTCTCTAATTAATATCGTTCGTTCACAAACTAGCTAGTACAAAATAATTAATGTTATTGCAACCAAAATCAGCAGAGTGCGCTCAAGAAACGACGTTAATGTTTTCTAGATATGAAAAGAAAACCAAGGTGGTAGTAGAGGCTGAGTTTTCTATCAACGACCACCCTGACATTCTCGTCGAGGTGTTGAAGCGCCTCGACGGCCGTTCTTTGGGTGTTGCCTCTTGTGTATGCCGTCTCTGGTGTCAAATTTCAACGTCCGATGATTCGGTTTGGGAGTACGTCTGCTTTCGCCATGTGTCGTCCCCTCCTCCAGGTGTCAGACCTCTTGTATTAGCTCTTGGAGGGTATAAGCGTCTTTATATGCTCTGCGTTCGCCCCATTCTCGGCCGCCTTAACAATAATAATAAGTCGTCCGGTTTGAAACGGGCTGCTGGGAGAAGCGGAAGGTTGAAGGGTGAGTTGACTCGCCGAGTTTGGACGAGGCAAGGTGCTCAGCTTTTACTCTCTTTGTTTTGTGTTGATTATTATGAGAAGTTGGGAGGTGGTAGTGGTAGTGGTAGTGGTAGTGGTGGTGGTGAAGGGAGGATTGGGAGTGATGCGGTACCATCGTCTCTCATGTTCTTGTGTAAGCCCGTTAATGTTTGAATTCTTTTTTAAATAATTTGATGAATTTATTTGATTCTTCGACCAACTACTCCGTAACTTATTTGATTCTTCGGGAGGAGGGAAGATAAAACTAGTTGATCAAACGGTTCAAATTGATTATCTTTATTTTTCATTTTTTAAAGTGCCAAATTAGTTTCAATATTTTTAAATTTGCTCCTTTTGATTAATAAAAAAAACTTATAATGTCATAGTAAAACAATTATTTTTAATTGTTTGTTACTGTTTACACTTATTAGTGAAAATTTATGTATGACGTATTTCTATTGATATTATTTTGTTTTATTATTGTACGGAGTACTTCATTGTTTCTTAATTCTTTTGCACTCCATACTAATGACTAATGACTAATGATTAATGACTAATGACTAGAGAGAGTCGATATTGTCGATTTTTTCGCTTTGGAAACTTCCGCTACTAGTATCCCATTATTTTTTCCATTCATTTGCATCATCGAGATACTTATCATTCAAGCAACCTTAATTATTACCAGAATTACCACTATCGCTTAGACGTTTGTTTAAATAGTGCATTACTCTGTACCATACAATACAACTAATATTATCGGAGTAATTATGTATACAATTATTGTCAAATATAAAATATTCAACGAGAATATAGATGAATCTATCTAAATTTGTTTACAGAGTATAGAACTTATTTTTTATTTTTAGAACTTAATTTGAATAAAAAAAGTTCACTTTGTATACAATTACCATCTATAGAAAATATTTAACGAGCATATACGATACTATCTAAACTTGTTTACAAAGTATTATTTTAAAGGTATGATTATTTTCAGAATTTAATTTGAATGGAATTATACGTAACATTTTTAATGAAAAATTAACAAAACCTAGGCCATTTCATCATTTGGACAAACAACCTCCGATAATTAAATAGTATGAAAATCGAGTTGTATATACATGGATGGTGGATCTTAATGTGATAACCAATTGTCATAGCAAGAAAAATAATCATTTAAAAGAGTTGGTTAATATAAATATAAATATTAGCTACGTACTCGTTGTGACTTCTTACCAAAGGATTGTTCATAAATTATAAATAAGTCAAACTCAGAAGTAATTAATTAATCTTTGTTGCAAGTAAGACTTATAAATACAGAGTAAGACTTACAGATTTGGGATTTGTTAATTACAAATTTTTTGAAAAAATGCTACACGTTTGGTAAAATATATGTCAGACCGCATGCCATGTCACCCAACTCGAATCATTCTAAACAACTGTTAATACAACTAAGTATGTGTAATACAGAGTAGGAGACCAGCGTTGTTAATTAATGGATGAAGAGATTGGACAAAATGATGGTAAAGGAGAATGTAGTCAAGAAAAAAGAGAGAAAACAAGAAAAGGAAAGAGAGAATCTAGGTGAAGGCCTAGACAACGTGCAGATTTAGCTCAAAACTATAAGACAAATATGTCCAAGACAAGAAAGAAAACGCAGGTGCCTATCGTTTTATTACCAGCTCAAAACTTGCACAAACAGAAATTTAATTTATTAAATTGGACTAAATTCCAACTTGCTAAAAATTGCATAATTGATGTATGGTAGAGGAGGACTAGAGGAGGGGCAAGATGGCTAGAGTCTAAACTCTAAAGGGGGTAAAGTAAAAGTTATTTCTACTATTTGGGTAAACTAACCTAGTTGATCGAAGTTGGTATGACGTGATTTTTGCTTGTCACTAATCACCATAGTGATCATTTTGTAGTTACGGGGTCATTAACTTATTTACCTATGTCTAGAGCTGTCAAAAACTGATCCGACCTGAAAACCCGACATGAACCGACCGAACCCGTAACCGACCATGACCCGAAATTACGGTTAAACAGGTAACCCGAAACCCGACCTGTACCCGACCCGAAAAAACCGATAACCGATTTTAACCCGATGTTGTAACACCCGAACCCGAACCCGACACCCGACCCGAAAATGACCGGTAACCGAACTGACCCGGCCGAACAATGACCCAAACCCGATTCGATACCCGACCCGATGTCAACCCGAAACCGATTGTAACTCGATGAAACCTGCTATTGACTCTAAAATAAGTTTAAAAAAAAAAATTAGAGTATAAAATAATTAAAATGTATAGGTTAATTATCAGACCCGAGTTTGACCCGTCCCTGAGAGTGACCCGACCTGAATTCCATTTGATCTGATTATTATCCGATCCAAACTAAGACTCGAACCCGAAAATAACTATGTTGCAAACCGACTTAAACTCGACTCGATAAGACCCGAACCCGAAATTATCTGCTACAAACCGACTTAAACCCGACCCGATAAGACCCGAAATCAAACCTGACCGAAATGTGACCCGACCCGAACCCGACCTGAACCCGGGATAGGAAAAAACCCGATATGACCCGACCTGAAGTCGACCCGACCGAACCTGAACTCAACCCGAATGAAATATTGACCCGACACGACCCGACCTGATCATGACCCGAGACCCGAGATGACCCGACCCAAACCCGACCCGATGACCTGTTTTGACAGCTCTACCTATGTCTCGTCCTGGGCTTAAAGTAATTGCAGCATGTTGGATACACTATATGTTTTTTTTTACATGAGATTAAACAAACAAAACTAAGGGAAATTAGAAAAGGATACGGAAGTCAAAACCACTCATGTAGCTAGATTGTGCGTCATTTCAACCTGTTGTCGGTCTACTTTCTGTATGATACACCAACTAAGCTTCCTCCTGAGGCGTTGTATCTCCTTTACCGTCCAGAGGAGGCGAACATCAATTGACAAATCACCGAGCTGAGAAGCATTCGTACTAGTGTTTGAGAGTCCGTAAAAATAGTAATATTTGGAGATCTAGTAGCACACAAACTCTAATTAACAAAAGGCAAAAAGACACGCAAGGGCTTCCGTTTGCAAAAGCTATATACGTTGTTATTCCAAGGGACATGCGTTAACTATTAAACTAATCTGAATTGATTTTAGCAATATGCAACATATAATACTAATTCGATCGTGATTATCTGATTTAAATAACATTAAGGGACCTAGCATGATAATCCGATTTCCCAAAAATATTATATTTGTTAGGCGTGATAGAACAATCAGATTAGGTTAGTTTAACAGTTCATAAAAAGGGCGAGGAAAGCGGTTAAATCATCGAAAAGGGACACATTACGACGCACCCTTGAGAGGTGCGTCACGATTCTCAGAAAACTAACCACTTTGACTTTGCTATTTCTCCTTTTTATTTAACGAATCTCGATTATGGGACAGGATACGTTATGTTCGATTTATGGATCGATTGCGACAGAACGCGTGAACAGTTTCGCAGCGAGAGGCTTAGGCTAAGGGGTTTAGAGTCAATACTCAGAATATATTATGTGTTGTTGTGTGTTGTTTCACGTCGAAACTAGGGGACTATTTATAGGGAAGAGTTCTTGGAAAAATAGAATTGCAGTGTTCTAATCCGCAAAGAATTAGGAAAAGAAACGTACCCAGGTACTTTCAGCGCCCAGGCCTGGGCGCCGAAGATTTCGGCGCCCAGAGCCAGGCGTTGAAAATAGGGTCTGGGCAGCTTTGTTTAGTCAGATTCGGATTCCTAAAATCCGTAGAGTTTGAGATTAATTCGAGTCTTTTAGCGCGTATCAATTTTGTGACGGAATGCGTCTGGGCCCGTTACGAACTCTAGGCTCGTTAGGATTTTAATTAATACGTAACTCTTATTTCCGAATCCTATTAGGAATAGGATTCTCGCGGTTTTCTATCTCATTCAGGATTTATGTTGGAATGCAACACCTAATTCTGACAGGTTTCTATCTTTTATGATTTGCCACTTTTAGACGCTACTTTTTACGGCAGTTACTATTTTTAGCAGGTTTCCATAAATAGCAGGTTTCGGGTGAAACGAAATGGGGAATTGAGATTCGTTTATTTTATAGGAGATGCGTTGTCAAGTGGAGTTTTTATGCTTTCATCATCGAACCTTTCCCTTGCGGGAATGGGGACAAGAGTAGGTGTCTACAGTTAGCCCCCACTTTGACTGAGTCTTGGAGTAAGACGATGGTCAAAGTATTAGACGGAGTGCGTCACACAAGCCATGGTGTATGTGACCTGTTTTGCGAGGGTCTCACGAGCCCCCGAGTGATAACATTTGACTTAAGGGTCATCACTTGAAGTGTCGACATATCCCTCACGTGTCATTGGGATTTGTCAACTAATAGTATAGAAACTTCCTCACTTTGTCATTGGAAGGATCTAAAGATGCGTAGAAACTCCCTCACTTTGTCATTGGGAGTAACTATAGATGTTTTCGAAATTAAAGCTGTAAAGTGTAATTGGGCCTAGCCAAGCCCAATCACGAGGTAAAACGTTTTTAAAGATTCTCATTTTCAGGGCTAGCTAAAAGAGAAAACCCCCTTGTTTTTATAGGACGTAAAACAAAGGAAAATCCAACACATCGCTCTTTTTTGGAAAAACGAAAAACCAATCCTTTAATTTTTGGAAAAAGGGAAAACCAATAAAAGTTATCGCTGCAGCGACTAAGGACCTACGCTGTTAGTGACGCGGACCCCGCCGGCTGAAGGTGGGCGAGCCTGTCCGCTGAGGGTGGACCCCCCGTCCGATAGAAGTGGACGAATCTGTTTGATGTTTGTGAAAATAAGGACCTACGCGGTTTGTGACGTAGACCCCGCCGGCTGAAGATGGCGAACCTGTCCGCTGAGGGTGGACCCCCCGTCCGATAGAAGTGGACGAATCTGTTTTGAAATTTTTGTGTTTTTTTTTTTTGAAAATAAGGACCTACGTGGTTTGCGCCGTAGACCCCGCCGGCTGAAGATGGCGAGCCTATTTTAAATTTGAAGACTTTATTTTTCGAAAAACTGAGGACCTGCGCGGCTAGTGACGCAGACCCCGCCCGCTGAGGGTGGGCGAGCCCATTTTGAATTTCTTATTTTGCCTATGTAGAAGAGCTTTTGGTGATTACAACCTGTTGGTGGGTCGTAATATTTCCTGATTAGATGTGTCCTATAAGTGGGTCCACACTGTGTATATTTAACAATATATTTTTTGAGATATCCAAACATGATATGGTGCGTGGCGCAGTCTGGGAATGTGATTTTGATTGCGCGCTCTTTGTTGGAGTCCACTTTTCACGAGCCCCCATGTGTTGTGGCTCGTCGGTTGTTTTTCGCGTCTTGTAATCATGTTTGGGGTCACGCTCGTATGTGCGAGCGACCTCCTATAGTAGTGTGCTATTTTAGTGAAGCCGTGGAGTGCGACTTTAGCTTTCACGCGACATCCGATTTTGGCTTGGCCCGGATTATCCCTTTGACAGACAGACATTTTCTATTTGGAAAGCCAATGACTTGACGACACATATTTTTGGTGCTTCGAAGAATGACCATGATATTTAACTTGCTTTTTTTGAAAAGTGTACATGAGCGTTTTCTGAGATGAGTCTAAGTTTCGACCAAGTTTCAATGTTATTATTTTTTTTTTTTGCTTATTTGGGAGCTAAAGGTGCTTTGGGCTTGATCTTACTTGTAATAGGGCCTCGTGTTTTAGCAACACGGTCTTAAGTCCTTTCCTATTCCGTGTTTTTGTGAAATCTGGGCCTTGGGCTGCATTTTCAGCGCCCAAGCTCAGGCGTTAAAAATTTCGGTGCCCAGAGGTGGGTGCTGAAAGTTCTTTCCTGGTAATATTTGATTTTCGGATTTCTAACACGTTTCCGAATGGGATCAGGATGTTTATTGGGTGCGTTCAGCTATATATAGGGGCTAGGTACGTCCTTATTTTCCACCACTCTCAAATTCTTTCTCTCTTTTTTGCTGTGCTCTAATTATTTACTGCTTTTGCCATGTCGATCCCTACTTTCTCACTCCAACGGACTGTTAGGCGTTGGCTACGAGCCCTTACTCCCACAGAAAAAGCTTTGTTAAAATAATACCACTTAGAGGCACTTTTAGGCTTACAACAAATTAATATTGATTATAATTTTCTGCATGCTGCCCTAAACTTTTGGGACTCCGATCATCATGTTTTTTCCTTTCTGGGCAATGAAATATGTCCTTTGCCTGATGAATTTGCTGCGATCCTTGGTTATCCTACTAATGCTACTCCTGTTACCCTGGCACTATTGAAGAGGGTAAAACAACCATAAGGGCTTTCCTAGGGCTAGATGATAACATGTTTGTTGAACTTGTTGTAGACGATAAGGTTAACTTGGCAAAACTCGTAAAACATCATTTTAGGCCTAGTAAGAATATGACCGAACAAAAATTGAACATTCGAGTGAAGGAAATAATGCCCTTGGTCCAAGTATGCATTCTATGTTAAGTCTAATAAGTGCGGTTCAGTATTAATTAACAAGTTAATAATTCAGTGAGATCAAGTGAGCTGAATGCCTAGCTAGAGGCCGCTTCAGTTCAAGTGGAATTAATGATATTAATCCACAGCTTACTCTTGACTGAACCCGTAGGGTCACACAAATAGTACGTAAACGGATCAAGTATTTAATGGCATTAAATACTCCATCTATGGATATTCGGAATCGACGGATCTTGGTTTCAGTGGGAGCTGAGATCGTCACAGGCAAGAAATGAATACTCCGGAAACGATGATATTGCCGGAAACGGAAATATGGATCGTATCGAAAATATAAATATTATCCAAGTAGTAGATGTTGCCGGAAACGGAAACATGGTACGTATCGGAAAATATTATCGGAAATGGAAATATTGCCGGAATCGGAAATATTGCCGGAAACGGAAATATTGTCAGAATCGGAAATATTATCGGAATCGGAAAATAATTCCGGAAACGGAAATATTAAATATTTGTTCGAAACGGAAATTAATTCCGGAATCGGAAATATTAAATATTGTTCGTATCGAAAATGAATTCCGGAATCGAGAATTTAATCGGAAGCGTATCGTACGAATTAGCATCGGACGAGGCCTGCCAGACGAAGGCCCAGCACGAAGCCGGGCCATCGCCCAGCAAGCCAAGCGCAACAACCACACGCCAAGCATACGACCAGGCCCAGCGCAAAATCCAGGCCCAGCCGAAGCTTGGGCGCGCGCGCGGGGCTGCGACGAGTGGGCTGGCGCTGTGCGTGGGCCGCAAGGCCTGCGTGCGGTGCTAGCGTATTACTCGAAGTGTGTTACTCGAATCCTAAGGCTACCGGGATTTGTCATATGATTAAATCTAATCCTAAAAGATTTAGTTTATTTAATTAGAGTCCTAGTAGGATTATAATTAAATAAATTAGTATCCTAATAGGATTCCAAATCCTTTTCCATAACTCTATAAATAGGTGCCTAGGGTCACATATTTACAACGAGTAATTCAAGTATTCAAAGTAAGTTTTGAGAGAAAAATTCAGTCACACATTTGCCTAAAAGTGCCGAAAATAATAGTACCTTAAGGGCGATTCTAGTTGGTCAATCTTAAGGCGGATCCGGACGTGCTGTGGACTATCTACGGAGGGACGACACTTGGAGTCCTAAAGACTTGTTCTTGTTCGGTTCGGGCGCAGCTAGGGAAGGCACGCAACAAAGAGTATGCATCTAAACTATGCTAAATGATTATGTGTAAATAATATGTTTTCCTGGCTTTATGGTTTTTCCGCATGATTTATGAATTGTCATATGTATCATAACCTAACAGTGGTATCACGAGCCTCTTATTATTTTCATAATCTAAATTGCATGAACATGGTTAAATATTACAAATTTGCAAGAATTAAAAGGGGTGATTAATTTTCGTAATTGTTAATTAATTGCAAATTGCGTTTATTTAATTATACGTACGCAGTTTTTCGGCAGTTTCTTCGTTACTCATCCAAATCGAGTGATTTTTGTGTCAATTCCGCATGTAAAAGGCATTCTAAAATTTTGAAGCCAGAACCCAGAATTCTCAAATTCGAAGCCTAACTATGACTTTTCGAAGGTTTTAGTTTTTCGAATGCAAAATTTCGTAAATTTAAGATGTTAAATTAAATATTTGCGATTCTTGTTGATAAATCTTGAATTTTTGATTGACCTACTGTATATGTTTAACAAGTTTGAATGCCTAGCCTTGTTAATTATGCAATCTAATTTGTAATTATGATTAATTTGTTGAAAATTAGAATAATTTAGAATTAATTTGATTTTCATAATTAATTATAATTTAATTAGATACCTATGATTAAAAACCACCATAAAATTGTAAATTTATGATAAATTTTAAATTTTTATGACCTAGACTTGAATCCATGTTAATCGGAAATCAATTGAATAATAAATTTTCGATTTTTTCGCCCTAAAATTATGAAATTAATATTATTTATTAATTTGTCATTAATTTTAAATATAATTTTTTTTTAAATTTTATGCGATTCGTTCATATAACTTGCACGCACAAAGCAATGGACGCTACGTGTTACCCTTAAGGGGTGTTGTATAGTGCGGGCATGTGACGACGAGCAAGGGAGCTCGTCGCCCATGCGGCACGAATGCAATGAGCAAGGCCATGGTGCACGAGCACAAGGCAGCAGCCCTGCCTTGTGTCGTGGGCTATGAGCAATGGACGAATGGGCGAGGGCAAATGCAAGGCACAACAGTCGCGTGTGGGCAGCAAGCGAGCTGCGCCACAACGCGCACTGCCTCGCGCAAGCGCGCGCAGCCTCGCGCGTAGCAGCACAAGCTCGCGTGCCACGAGTGCTGCGCCCAGCGTCGATGCCTCGCGCAGCGAGCGCTGGCTCGCACAAAGCAAGCGCTGGCGAGCGCGCGCAGCGAGCGCTGGCTCGCATCAAGCGAGCGCTGGCGAGCGCGCGCAGCGAGCGCTGGCGAGCGAACGCATCGAGCGATGGCTCGCGTGCATCGAGCGCTGGCGCGCGCGCAGCGAGCACCAGCTCGCGTGATGCTTTGCGAAGGAAAGCAGCAGCAGCTATGCGACGCAGCGCATGGGCTGCGCGCACATGGCCAGCGATGGCTGTGTGCGTGTGGCCCATGGGCGTGCGATGCGTGAGGTTGTTGCGTTTCGATTAGATCGTTTTGAAATTTTAATTTGAAATTTTCAGTTTACGTAATTTTAATTAATTTTAAAATTAATAATTTAAATTATTTTCTTGGATTTTAATTTTGAATATTGTAATTATAATAAATTTTGTTTATTCTAATTATTTTACTAAAATTAAAATTCATGAATTAATTTAAATACGACTGAAATTAAATTAAACTTTTTGGATTCAATTATAAATTTATATGAGCTTTAAATTTTAATTAAATTTGTATGTTTCCGGTTAGACTAGAAATACATTTTTATGTTTAAAATTAGTAAAGCATATGAATTTATTGGTTTAAGTGGGAGCCCTTTTAGTCATAAACTCTTGATTAGGTCTACAAATCCTTAAGGTTAAAACAACTTGATTAGAATTAATAAGGACTGAATAATTGGTAGATTATTGGTGCCCTTGATTAATTGCTGCAAATGTTTACGTGATGCATAATGTGTTTTACTAACCAGCTATGTGGGCCATTCATGATAATGAATGGGTGAATGGTATATATTGTATATGTACTGTTTTGCAGGTTATGAAGTGACTAGTATGGCCCAAATAGGATAGAAAATATGGTCTGCGTACCATTAATTTGAATGTAATTGGTCTAAAGTACCAAAGTTGTTTTTCAATTCAAATATGGTCTGCGTACCATCAAATAGTTGTAATTAGTTTTAATTATAGCTTATCCTATTTGAAGAAAATGGTGCCTCCCACGGAGATTTTCAAGACGGACTTTGAAGTTAAAGCTTCAAGATGAAGTCGGGCCATACTAGATCACATTTATCTTATGCATGTTTTAAGTTATTTATTGCTTTTAAATATGTCTTAAAATGCATGAGATCAAAAGCTTGATTATGTTGCATGATTAAGGATTTTAGTTCACTTAAAATCTAACCAACATAGTAAGAGCCTTAAGTTCCAAACTTAAAAATTGAGTTAAAAGGTGTCATGCCAAAATATACACTTGCTTGGATATCCTTTACATCAATCTAGTAATAGTTTTCGCTCAGCGAGGTGTTACTTATTGGTCCTAAAGGGGCAAGGTACACAAATAATTGTGAGTACATGTTAGTTTTGGTGAAACTCAACGATATAAGTAAGGAGTCCTTTTATGTCGTGGCAAAATCGATAGGTTTACCTAATAAGTTCTTAGACGTACCTATCAACCAAGAATAGTTTCTAGACTATTAGCAAAAGGCTTTTGCTTACCTAAGATGTTTTAGGATTAAATCGACAAACTGTGCTTAGTTCTTCAATGATTTTAGGATCTTGGAATCATTTTATTCACACCTGCCGGAACACATAACTTGAATAAAATGCTTGATAAACATTGAATTATGCATGTATGCTAGAATTTAAGTTTATTAAGAGAAACTGTGAATGGTTATTTATTTGTTTATTCTTTTCAATTGTAGTTTTTAATATGGCAAACAACAATTCATTCAACATTCGATCAATTCTCGAAAAGGAGAAGTTGAACGGGAAAAACTTCCTTGACTGGCAAAGGAACTTGCAAATAGTTCTTATGCAGGAAGAAAAGGAGTATGTCCTAGAAGAGGCGATGCCCGAAGCCGCAGGCGACGGGGTCACTCAGGCAGCCCTCAATCGTTGGATTGATGCCAACAAGGATGTGAAATGTCTAATGCTCGCCACCATGAGTGCGGATCTGCAGAAAACGTTCATCAACTCAGATGCTTTCACAATCATCAGTGAGTTGAAGAACATGTTCCAAGATCTGGCTCGAGTCGAAAGATTCGAGACTCATAGGCAAATTCTTGAGACCAAGCTTAAGAAAGGCGAGCCCGTAAGTCCACATGTTCTCAAAATGATTGGACTCATTGAGAATATGAGTCGGCTGGATCAGCAATTTTCTCAGGAAATGGCTATAGACACCATCCTCCATTCTCTTCATAGCGGGTATGATCAGTTCAAACTGAACTACAGTATGAATAGTCTGGAAAAAACGCTCACTGAGCTTCACGGTATGCTGAAGACCGCTGAAAAGACGCTCAAAAGTGATAAGCAGGATGTGCTTATGGTGCGTGGGGGCAAGTTCAAGAAATCTGGAAAGAAGAGGAATGCTAAGAAAGGTGGCAACAAGGCCAGCCCAACTAAGCAAACTGGCGCCAAATCTGTAAAGAGGAAGGTCAGTCAACCCACTTCTGAATCCGAATGCTTCTACTGCAAGAAGAAGGGGCATTGGAAAAGAGATTGCTTGAAGCTAAAGGAAGATCAGAAGAACGGAACAGTCGTTCCATCTTCAGGTATTTTCGTTATAGACTGTATACTTGCTAATTCAACTTCTTGGGTATTAGATACAGGTTGTGGCTCACACTTATGTTCCAATCCACAGGGACTAAGAAGAAGTAGAAAGTTAAGCAAGGGTGAAGTCGACCTACGAGTGGGAAATGGAGCACGGATTGCTGCATTAGCTGTAGGAACTTATTATTTGTCGTTGCCCTCCGGGCTAGTTTTGGAACTGGAAGAATGTTTCCATGTTCCAAGTCTTACTAAAAACATCATTTCAGTTTCTTGCTTAGATGCTAAGGGATTTTCCTTTTTAATAAAAGACAATAGTTGTTCGTTTTATTTTAAAGAGATGTTTTATGGATCTGCTAGATTAGCCAATGGACTTTATTTATTAGATCACGACAAACAAGTATATAACATAAATACCAAAAGGGCCAAAAAGGATGATTCAGATCTCACCTATCTGTGGCATCGTCGATTAGGCCATATAAACTTGAAACGCTTAGAAAGACTTTAAAAGGAAGGAATTCTAGAACCATTTGACTTAGAGGATTATGGTAAATGCGAATCATGTTTACTTGGCAAAATGACAAAGCAACCTTTCTCTAAAGTTGGAGAAAGAGAAAATGAACTATTGGGTTTAATCCATACAGATGTATGTGGACCAATGAGTACAAATGCTAGAGGTGGTTTCAGCTACTTTATCACTTTCACTGATGACTTCAGTAGATATGGTTATGTCTACCTAATGAAGCATAAGTCTGAATCCTTTGACAAATTCAAGGAATTTCATAATGAAGTAGAGAATCAATTAGGCAAGAAGATTAAGGCACTGCGGTCTGACAGAGGCGGTGAATATCTGAGCTATGAATTTGATGACCATCTGAAAGAATGTGGAATTCTATCAGAATTGACTCCTCCTGGAACACCACAATGGAACGGTGTGTCGGAACGGAGGAACAGAACCTTGCTAGACATGGTCAGGTCAATGATGGGTCAGGCCAAACTTCCATTAGAATTTTGGGGACATGCACTAAATACAGCTGCACTCACTATAAATGGAGCTCCGTCTAAAGCTGTCGAAAAGACTCCATACGAATTATGGTTTGGAAAGCCTCCAAATGTGTCTTTTCTTAAGATTTGAGGATGTGAAGTATACGTCAAACGATTAATTTCAGACAAACTTCATCCAAAATCTGACAAATGTATCCTTGTGGGCTATCCAAAGGAAACAAAGGGGTATTACTTCTACAATACATCTGAGAACAAGGTGTTTGTTGCTCGAGATGGTGTCTTTTTGGAGAAAGATCACATTTCCAAAATGACAAGTGGGAGAAAAGTAGACCTCGAAGAAATTCGAGTCGAACAACAAACTCTAGAGAATGCTCAAGATGACATTCAGGATGAAGCTCAGAGATCTTTAGAAGAATCTGGTGAGAATCATGGTCAATCTAGAAATGTTACCCCGCGTAGATCGCAAAGATATAGATCTCAACCGGAAAGGTACTTAGGTATTTTGACGAACTAGAGCTATGCTTTTCTATTACTTGAAAGTGATGAACCTGCGACTTACAAACAAGCTATGACGAGCCCTAGCTCCAAGCAATGGCAAGAAGCCATGCAATCTGAATTAGACTCCATGTCTGAAAACCAAGTATGGGATTTGGTCGATTTGCCAGATGGCTACCAAGCCATTGGAAGCAAATGGGTTTTCAAACTGAAAAAAGGACAAGGATGGGAAACTTGATGTTTTCCAAGCTAGATTGGTTGCAAAAGGTTACAGGCAAGTCCACGGTGTGGATTACGATGAAACCTTTTCACCAGTTGCAATGCTAAAGTCTATTCGGATAATGTTAGCAATCGCTGCATATTACGATTACGAAATATGGCAGATGGATGTCAAAACTGCTTTCTTAAACGGCGTTTTAACAGAAACTGTGTTTATGACACAGCCTGAAGGTTTTGAGGATCCAAAGAATGCTAAAAAGGTATGCAAGCTAAAGAAGTCAATCTACGGATTGAAGCAGGCATCCAGGAGCTGGAATATACGTTTTGATGAAGCAGTCAGTGACTTTGGTTTCATCAAGAACGCAGACGAATCTTGTGTATACAAGAAGGTCAGTGGGAGCAAAATTGCTTTCCTAGTATTATATGTCGACGACATATTACTTATCGGAAATGACATTCCTATGTTGAACTCTGTCAAGATTTGGCTTGGGAAATGTTTTTCGATGAAAGATCTAGGAGAAGCACAGTACATATTGGGCATCAAGATTTACAGAGATAGATCTAAAAAGATGATTGGACTTAGTCAAAGCACTTATATCAATAAGGTGCTTGATAGGTTCAAGATGGCGGACTCCAAGCGAGGCTACCTACCCATATCTCATGGAATGACTCTAAGCAAGAATCAGTGCCCAAAAACACTTGATGAGCGTAGACGAATGAATGGGATTCCATATGCATCATTGATTGGTTCAATAATGTATGCTATGATATGTACACGCCCGGATGTTGCGTACGCACTCAGTGCTACGAGCAGATACCAGTCAGACCCAGGAGAGGCGCATTGGACTGCTGCCAAGAATATTCTGAAGTACCTGAAAAGGCACAAAGATGACTTCCTGGTCTATGGTGGAGATGATGAATTAATTGTTAAAGGCTATACGGACGCAAGTTTCCCAACCGACAAAGATGATTTCAGATCACAGTCTGGGTTTGTCTTCTGCCTCAACGGAGGAGCAGTAAGCTGGAAAAGTGCTAAGCAAAGCACCATTGCGGATTCTACAACTGAAGCGGAGTACATTGCTGCACATGAAGCAGCAAAGGAAGCTATATGGCTAAGGAAGTTCATAGGTGAACTTGGTGTAGTCCCCTCCATTAAAGGACCAATAGCCCTGTATTGTGATAATAACGGAGCTATTGCACAGGCGAAGGAGCCTAGACACCACCAGAGAGTCAAGCATGTACTTCGTAGATTTCACCTTCTACGAGAGTTCGTTGAAAGAAAAGAAGTCGAGATAAGCAAAATTGGAACTGATGATAACATATCAGATCCATTGACTAAACCTCTGCCCCAGGCGAAGCACAACTCGCACACTGCAGCTATGGGAATCAAGCATATTGGAGAATGGCTTTGATGACCCTGTTTAATGTTTTAAAGTTTTAGAGTTTAAATCTTTGTAAAACATTATTGGTTAATCATTCACAATAAATGAAAAGAATTCATTTTTCCATTTAATTTGTGGTTTATTAAATGATGAGTCCCTTCAATTTGACGATATATTCAAGATAGACTGTCTGGACCAGTCGTGTGACTAAGAAATGTCTATCAAGTGAACTTGAATGTCAAAGGTTGAAAATGGTCCCTAGTCGGAGTTTTCTATAAAATTGGACGCATAGAAAACTTTAGACGACTAGAATGCAAGACGACTAGTAGTTCTGTTTGAGAGTCCGTAAAAATAGTAATATTTGGAGATCTAGTAGCACACAAACTCTAATTAACAAAAGGCAAAAAGACACGCAAGGGCTTCCGTTTGCAAAAGCTATATACGTTGTTATTCCAAGGGACATGCGTTAACTATTAAACTAATCTGAATTGATTTTAGCAATATGCAACGTATAATACTAATTCGATCGTGATTATCTGATTTAAATAACATTAAGGGACCTAGCATGATAATCCGATTTCCCAAAAATATTATATTTGTTAGGCGTGATAGAACAATCAGATTAGGTTAGTTTAACAGTTCATAAAAAGGGCGAGGAAAGCGGTTAAATCATCGAAAAGGGACACATTACGACGCACCCTTGAGAGGTGCGTCACGGTTCTCAGAAAACTAACCACTTTGACTTTGCTATTTCTCCTTTTTATTTAATGAATCTCGATTATGGGACAGGATACGTTATGTTCGATTTATGGATCGATTGCGACAGAACGCGTGAACAGTTTCGCAGCGAGAGGCTTAGGCTAAGGGGTTTAGAGTCAATACTCAGAATATATTATGTGTTGTTGTGTGTTGTTTCACGTTGAAACTAGGGGACTATTTATAGGGAAGAGTTCGTGGAAAGATAGAATTGCAGAGTTCTAATCCGCAAAGAATTAGGAAAAGAGACGTACCCAGGTACTTTCAGCGCCCAGGCCTGGGCGCCGAAATCCAGGCGTTGAAAATAGGGTCTGGGCAGCTTTGTTTAGTCAGATTCGGATTCCTAAAATCCGTAGAGTTTGAGATTAATTCGAGTCTTTTGGCGCGTATCAATTTTGTGACGGAATGCGTCTGGGCCCGTTACGAACTCTAGGCTCGTTAGGATTTTAATTAATGCGTAACTCTTATTTCCGAATCCTATTAGGAATAGGATTCTCGCGGTTTTCTATCTCATTCAGGATTTATGTTGGAATGCAACACCTAATTCTGACAGGTTTCTATCTTTTATGATTTGCCACTTTTAGACGCTACTTTTTACGGCAGTTACTATTTTTAGCAGGTTTCCATAAATAGCAGGTTTCGGGTGAAATGAAATGGGGAATTGAGATTCGTTTATTTTATAGGAGATGCGTTGTCAAGTGGAGTTTTTATGCTTTCATCATCGAACCTTTCCCTTGCGGGAATGGGGACAAGAGTAGGTGTCTACAGTTAGCCCCCACTTTGACTGAGTCTCGGAGTAAGACGATGGTCAAAGTATTAGACGGAGTGCGTCACACAAGCCATGGTGTATGTGACCTGTTTTGCGAGGGTCTCACGAGCCCCCGAGTGATAACATTTGACTTAAGGGTCATCACTTGAAGTGTCGACATATCCCTCACGTGTCATTGGGATTTGTCAACTGATAGTATAGAAACTTCCTCACTTTGTCATTGGAAGGATCTAAAGATGCGTAGAAACTCCCTCACTTTGTCATTGGGAGTAAGTACAGATGTTTTCGAAATTAAAGCTATAAAGTGTAATTGGGCCTGGCCAAGCCCAATCACGAGGTAAAACGTTTTTAAAGATTCTCATTTTCAGGGCTAGCTAAACGAGAAAACCCCTTTGTTTTTATAGGACGTAAAACGAAGGAAAATCCAACACATCGCTCTTTTTTGGAAAAACGAAAAACCAATCCTTTAATTTTTGGAAAAAGGGAAAACCAATAAAAGTTATCGCTGCAGCGACTAAGGACCTGCGCTGTTAGTGACGCAGACCCCGCCCGCTGAGGGTGGGCGAGCCTGTCCGCTGAGGGTGGACTCCCCGTCCGATAGAAGTGGACGAATCTGTTTGATGTTTTTGAAAATAAGGACCTACGCGGTTTGTGACGTAGACCCCGTCGGCTGAAGATGGCGAACCTGTCCGCTGAGGGTGGACGCCCCGTCCGATAGAAGTGGACGAATCTGTTTTGAAATTTTTGTGTTTTTTTTTTTTGAAAATAAGGACCTGCGTGATTTGCGCCGTAGACCCCGCCGGCTGAAGATGGCGAGCCTATTTTAAATTTGAAGACTTTATTCTTCGAAAAATTGAGGACCTGCGCGGCTAGTGACGCAGACCCCGCCCGCTGAGGGTGGGCGAGCCCATTTTAAATTTCTTATTTTGCCTATGTAGAAGAGCTTTTGGTGATTACAACCTGTTGGTGGGTCGTAATATTTCCTGATTAGATGTGTCCTATAAGTGGGTCCACACTGTGTATATTTAACAATATATTTTTTGAGATATCCAAACATGATATGGTGCGTGGCGCAGTCTGGGAATGTGATTTTGATTGCGCGCTCTTTGTTGGAGTCCACTTTTCGCGAGCCCCCAAGTGTTGTGGCTCGTCGGTTATTTTTCGCGTCTTGTAATCATGTTTGGGGTCACGCTCGTATGTGCGAGCGACCTCCTATAGTAGTGTGCTATTTTAGTGAAGCCGTGGAGTGCGACTTTAGCTTTCAGGCGACATCCGATTTTGGCTTGGCCCGGATTATCCCTTTGACAGACAGACATTTTCTATTTGGAAAGCCAATGACTTGACGACACATATTTTTGGTGTTTCGAAGAATGACCATGATATTTAACTTGCTTTTTTTGAAAAGTGTACATGAGCGTTTTCTGAGATGAGTCTAAGTTTCGACCAAGTTTCAATGTTATTATTATTTTTTTTTGCTTATTTGGGAGCTAAAGGTGCTTTGGGCTTGATCTTACTTGTAATAGGGCCTCGTGTTTTAGCAACACGGTCTTAAGTCCTTTCCTATTCCGTGTTTTTGTGAAATCTGGGCCTTGGGCTGCATTTTCAGCGCCCAAGCTCAGGCGTTAAAAATTTCGGCGCCCAGAGGTGGGCGCTGAAAGTTCTTTCCTGGTAATATTTGATTTTCGGATTTCTAACACGTTTCCGAATGGGATCAGGATGTTTATTGGGTGCGTTCAGCTATATATAGGGGCTAGGTACGTCCTTATTTTCCACCACTCTCAAATTCTTTCTCTCTTTTTTGCTGTGCTCTAATTATTTACTGCTTTTGCCATGTCGATCCCTACTTTCTCACTCCAACGGACTGTTAGGCGTTGGCTACGAGCCCTTACTCCCACAGAAAAAGCTTTGTTAAAAGAATACCACTTAGAGGCACTTTTAGGCTTACAACAAATTAATATTGATTATAATTTTCTGCATGCTGCCCTAAACTTTTGGGACTCCGATTATCATGTTTTTTCCTTTCGGGGCAATGAAATATGTCATTTGCCTGATGAATTTGCTGCGATCCTTGGTTATCCTACTAATGCTATTCCTGTTACCCTTGGCACTATTGAAGAGGGTAAAACAACCATAAGGGCTTTCCTAGGGCTAGATGATAACATGTTTGCTGAACTTGTTGTAGACGATAAGGTTAACTTGGCAAAACTCGTAAAACATCATTTTAGGCCTAGTAAGAATATGACCGAACAAAAACTGAACATTCGAGCCCTTGTATTTTGCTTGTTGAATCATTATTTGCTGTCGAATAATAATGGTGAGTTCAGTGACATAAGGCTGATCCCCTTGATTAGCCAGATGGAAAGTTGCTATTATATTATGCCGTTGGTTGTTGCTGAGACTTTGCTGAGTGCGGATGAGCTGAAGAAGGATGCCAAATCCGAAATTTTTAAGGGAAGCCCCCTATTACTGCAGGTAATCTATTTTTCTTTGCGCACACATACGCCACTTTTATATATTTATTTTTGCCTGGGGCTGAGTTTCAGCGCCCAGGGCTGGGCGCTGGAATATTTGGCGCCTGGTCCTGGGCGTTGAAACTGCGCCCCAGGAACCTTTTTTCTTTCTTTTCATTCTTTTGATTCGATCGTACCTGTTTTTGCAGATTTGGCTTGCGGAACGGCTTAGACTTTTGGAAGCTCCTGCCGATCCTAAACATTATCGCCCTACAGCTTTGGGTAACCGAAAATACTTGCACCAAGGCCAGGACGAGGCCGAATGGACCTCCCTTTTTACTTATGGCATTTGTTCTATTAAGTGGGTGGTACCATGGTGGGGTTTGACTACTATGACAAGGGGGTCTGATGTATCGGTTTATGTTTCTTTGTTGGGGCTATCTTGTCCCATTTATATTTTCCCTTACCGAGTCATGCGTCAATATGGTTTAAGGCAGACTATCCCCTTTTCTGATACGGTACCACCTAAGGTAGCGACCTTTGCACAAACACAGGTCTTAGCGTGGGCTAGGTATTATGATGGTCTCCCGCGTTGGGCTGTAGCTACAAATGGGTTTGTGGGTCTTTCTGAAAACTATAAGTTGTGGATGAGTTCCGATGACAAGGATGTGAGGACCGAGGCTCGTAATGGGGAGCCGGCTGAGCTTTTGATACCTCGTATTCGTTTTAAGTATGAGGGTCCTGATTCTGCCAGACCTCGTACCTATAGTTTTAAGACTGTGAAAGCTCGTCCTGATCGAAAGTGAAAGGAAGTTCTTCCCCATTCCAGTGTCAGGCCTAAAAAGATGCCTAACATGAAGGGGCCTGCTGTTGTTAAAAGAAATGCAAGCTCTCGCGGAGATCGTCGCCGGAACAATGTATGGGTTAGGAAGGCTCAGCCGCCTGTAGAAACAGTGGCTAGTCCAGTTGATGATAGTAATCCTTCTCCCACCACTGTTTGTGCCCTTGAGGCTGAGCGGGCTATAACTGAGAATGTTTCTAAAGCTTTGGCATCTTTGGAAGTTAGTGTCCAGGAGCCAGTTCTTATGGAGATTGATATTGGGCAGCGCAGAAGACTATGGGGGTGGATCCTGCGAACATTGCTCTCTTCAAGACTTTATTTGATGATCCGGAAGAACTAGAGTAGTGTAGTTCTTTGCTAGGGTGTAGGTGCCCTCTATTTATTTCAGTTGTGTTTGTTTTTATTCCTAGCACTCTGTTTTCCTTCTTATTATATTTTAATAAAGGCGTATTTTTAGTTTCCATTCAATTTTGTTTATATGTCTAACACTTTTTTACACAAAGAATATAATTTTTTAATTATTATTTGGACCGAATCCTTGGTAAGGATTGCCTACTTATCTTGTCAGAATCAGGTCGCGCGTAGTTCTTAGCTTTAGAATAAGTTCTAGTATGCCGGATTTCGGTAGATATGTCCCAAAGTGGAAACATATTACTTAATCGGTCAAATGAGTGAAGTATTTGCCATTATTTTCATCTGCCGTTTTCCATAGGTTGCGTAAAATTCGACCAATTTGTTGGTAAACCTATTTGGATACGTACTGTACCCCCCAAGTGTTCGTTATTTTTCCGTTGTGTGCGGATAAAATGACGAGCACTTTTCGAAAAAAGGAAAACTTTTGGCAGGCAGAGAGTTTCAAAGCCCAGGCTGGGGCGTCAGAAATTTCGGCGCCCAGCCCTGGGCGCTGAAAATAACTTGGGCGGTCAATTTTGACGTTTTTGCTTCACATGTTCTTGCGTTTATTTCTATTTCGTTTTTTGTGCCTTGATATTTTGCTTCGTAGTTAAAGTTAATTTTGAGGCTATTTTGGAGGCTTTTTTGACTGTTAGCGCGGAACGCAATTTTGTCCAGATTAATTTTTTCTATTGGTGACTCAAAACAGTTTTGAAAATGGAGTTAGGGTGCGGAACTTATGAAGATCTTTGTGGAGGGTATGATGGAATCTATGTGAAACAGCTGTTGGTGGATTCTATGTTTTATGAATTTATTTTTTTGGTAACATTTGCATTTGTTTAAAATTTTTGATTTCTTTTTGATTTTGGGTTGCATGGATTGGCTCTCATGATGACATTGGTTGGCTTTTTAGGTTTTGAGGATGGGATAGTGTGGTTTATTTTGTGGGTTTCGGGAACTGGTTCACATGACATTATTTCAAAACCGAGTGGGCTTTGTTTGTTGGGCCTATAGTGGGCCGCTTCTTTATTTTTTTTTATTTTGCAAGTACATTTGGTGTTTATTTAGTGTTAGAATAAAATTTTAGGAGAAATATTACGCCTTTATTGATTTGGAAAGTAAGGAAGACACACTGAAATAAAACTGACCCATATTCTAAAGGGCCTTAGGACCATCTAAAGTCTCTATTATTTTTTCTATCAATCTAAAGAACTACTAATGGTGCTCTATATGGCTCAAGCCTGGGGTTTAGTCTCATAAGACTTCGGTCCTTCAATTCACCGGTACTCATCTTGAATCCTATTCCTTTTGCGTTGACCCACTGATATGTCTTCACCCATCCGTTCCCGACCTCTTCTAGTGTTGATGCTGGAGAGATTAACCGGGTTGGATCGAAACCTTCATCTTGTAAAGCTAGGGTAGTCATCACAGTCTCGTTCTCCATAGGCCTCGATTCGTTAAACAATGTCCATAGAGCCTGGTTGTCCAATATTTCAGCTGTTTTAGTCTTGGTGAGGTGGGGTGCCTCATCCAAGGTGTGGCAGTCATGGAAAATTTCAAATCCGGGTTTTAGCAAGCCATCCTGAACGAAGGGTTCAGGGAAATCACAGCATGAGTGTTCTTCTCCTTCCCGAACAAACATCCCGTTAAGGGTCCTTTGATATGGGGGAAGGAGGGTGGTTTGTTTGGCTTTGTTAAGGCGTAGCCTAGATAGGCGGTCAGCAATATTTTCCTCCGTTGGTTCATAACCTAAGCCAAAGGGAGTAGATTTGTCGGGAAAAGGATGGAATGTGCATTCCTTCTTCCTTATGCCCAATGGGGTTCCTGGGAAATAACCTTGAGCCAACAGCATTCTAGGGATGACTCGGGATGCATGCGGGTCTAGGATTGCTGGATCATAATCTTCGATGAACTGGATTGCTTCTTCCATTTGAAACCCATAAAGGTCATCTGCAGTTTCGGCCGTTCCAACCATAGTACAACTGACGTCGAGAGGAGGGGCGCGGATTTCTAGTATTACCCCGTTATGGTTAAGTTTAACCATTTGGTGCAAGGTTGAAGCCACACCTCCTAAGTCATGGAGCCAAGGTCGCCCCAAGAGGAGGTTGAAAGTGGGCTTGATGTCGGTTATTTGAAACTCCGTGGTGCGTGCCACAGGCCCAGTTTGTATGGTAAGGTTGATTTTTCCCAACACAGGCCTTCGGGAGTTATCATAAGCTCGTACCCCTTGTGAGAAGGTTTGGAAGTCATCGCTTCCTAGCCCCAAGCAATGGGCGGTTCGCAATGGGCAGACATTAACCGCCAAACCATTATCTACGAGCGCTAGGGGGATGTTTTGTCCTTTGCATCCAACCACTAAGTAAAGGGCTTTATTGTGAGCACCCCCCTCTTTGGGTAAGTCTTTATCAGTGAAAACTATGGCCTTTTCTCCGGCATCTCTCGTGACATGGCTAACCAATGAGTCAGGTGTGATATCTGTGGGTACTGAGATGAGGTCAAGTGAGCGAATAAGCTTTTCGCGATGTTCCTTTGAAGTACACATAAGATCCCAGATGGTAATCTCAGCCTTGGTTCTTTTCAGTTGTTTCAGGAGAGGATTTTCAATGACTTCCGCGACGGTGGCGTGCCGCCCGTTCTCAGGAGTTTGCCTAACCGGGATGTCGTCCATAGGAGGTGGGTGAATATCCGATTGGTATATCCTTCCGGATCGGGTGAGGTTGTCGACCTTGGGCTCCTGAGGGGTGGTGTCAATGAGAGCATACCCGGGCCAAGTTTCAGTGAAGAGGTCCTGGCCCGAGACTTGAGATAGGTAAATATCTCCAGCATCATCGTTCCACACACCGCGCACTTCCCCCTCGATTCGATCCATAGGTACCATAGCGAGTGGTGCACCTTGAGGTGTAATATACACCGTGGGGTTGAAATTCTCTGGTTGGTCGAGAGAGATGTGACAAGAGCCGAGTGGGATCTTGTTGTTGTTGGGTTTTCCAACGTTAGGGAGAGGTATTACTTCATCCTCTATCATGTCCTGGATCGTATGTTTTAGATGCCAGCAGTTTTCAGTGTCATGCCCATTTCCTTGATGGAATTTGCAGTAAGTACCTTCGACCCAATATTTGTTTTTGACAGGAGGGTCACGGGTGGGGCCTATAGGTCTCAACTTTCCTTGATTGGTTAGTCTTTCAAAGGCTTGTACCAAAGTTGACCCGAGTGGGGCAAACTTTCGGTCTCGGACCCATCTTACAGGGTATCTTCGGGCGGGAGCCTCTTCTACAGCATGGACTTCTTGGGCTTGGGGTGTGTTACCCCGATTATAGGTGTTGGTCTTATATGCAGGTTTGCTCTGTATGGTTTTGGCGAGGTCGTCCTCGATTTTTATTCCCACATCATAAACCCTTTTGAAAGTGTCGAGTCCCAGGTACCTAAGGTGTTGTCTGTAAGCCGGGTCCAAGTTGTCAATGAATTTTTGGACCAATTCTGTTTCGGGAGGCTTATTGATTAGCTGGGCCGCCTGGTCCCTCCATCTAGCAAAGTAGGTTGTGAAACCCTCATTTTTCTTTTGGAAGAGAACTTCTAGCTCGCGCATGGTGACTTGGAAATCCATGTTCGACGAGTATTGCTTGATGAAGACATTGACAAAGTCTTCCCAGGTGGGGAAGAGCTTAGGGTCCTGGTGATAGTACCTTTTGAGCGGCACAGGTTCCAAGGACAAAGGAAAGGCAGGTAGGTACATGGACTTGTCCACGCCTTTCAAGTTCATGGTATTCACAAAGCTCAGTAGATGATCACGGGGGTTGTCCGTGGCCTTGAACTTTGGTAAGTCAGATGAACTGAACTTTTCTGGTAATTTTCCAGAAAAAGGTTCAGGCTCGAGGGAGAAGTATTTGCTCCCCATGGTTTGTTGTAGGACCATTTTTTCGATCCTCTTCTCGTTTTCGAGGTCATTTTTGGCTTGCGCAGCCGCTAAGGCTTCGTTTTCCATTTTCAGTTGGCCCATAAGTTGGGTCATTTGGACCATCTGGTCTCGCAAATCTTCGATGAACATGTTTGGAGGTGCGAATCGAGGTTGGGGAAGCGGAGATCCTTGAAATGAGGTACGACGGACGGAGCTTGGAGTTACTAGACCTGGTGTTGGTGATGTATCTTCGAGACGCACTAGCCGTTGATTCCCTAATCGGCACCAAGTGGCAGGACCAGTCCTAGGCATAAGATAAGATAAAGTTTAGGTTCCCAAAGTTTCAAGCATTACTTAGTCTAGACTTCGACTCTCTAAATTGGTGTTTTCTTTTCGCTCTTTCTTCTGTCGGTACACTTTTTGGGGGGTTTTTTTTATTTTGGTCGTTCTTTGGATTTTCGAAACACTTGCCCGTGTGACATTCATAGTTGTTAGCATGTTCGGTTTTGGTGCCGAGCATTGCCGTTGTAGGAGGCCTAACGACGACACAAAGAGTTATTAATTTTTCGCGAGTCGCCTTTTGAAATCGAGTGCTTTTCTTACGCCCTCGTAGCAATTCTTTTGCTGAGTATTTTTTGTGCTACGTACTTTCTTTTTGCTTGGGCACCGAGGCTGCTGCGCCTGACCCGAAAGCCAAGCAGCAACTTCAGCGCCCAGCAGTGGGCGTGAGAAATTTTGGCGCCCAGCCAGGGGCGTTGAAAATGCGTCCCTGGCTGGTTCTCGTTTTCTGTTTTCTGTTTATGCGACTTCGATTTGCGTGCTTGCCTAATAACGTCCTTTACGCGTAACAGCGTTTGTGGGATTCGTTACAGGCCATCCCGAGCGTCGCTTATTTTGTGGCGATCATTCGGGTTTGCGGAACACGTGTTTCGGTATAACTCTTTGGCAAATTAGTCTATGAATGTTTGGGCAGTTTTTAAGGTCGTTGGTTTTCTAGGATGGTTTGTCACACACAATCACATATTTCGCTACACATAACTACATTACAAACATGGATTTGAAAATTAAATATGCCACGTAGTTTATGATAGGCTTCTATGGGTAGTTTATCTGCGCCTGGCTTGGTACCGCTTCTATCGTAGATCCAACACATGCCCCGATCGAGGTAGTGTCTTCAACAGACGAATTTCGCTCAAGAGGCCAACCCGCAAGTGCAAGCCAAGGGGGCATGCAGGCGAGAGGGACCTAATGGGCGAGCGATTGGGTTCGGGATAGGTGTACTACCTGCACAAGTACCGAGTGGGAAACATGCGCGGCGTATGCACCCCCCCTATTGGCGAAAAAAGGTATCCTTAGTCCCAACTCCCGAGGGAGCCGAGATTCGTTATGATGTTCTGCCCGTTCACATTAATATGCTGATTTTCAGGTCGTCCCAACTTGATGGGGAAATAAACGCGGGGTAGGATCGTTTCACCCTTCGGCTATTTTGATTACCTACAAGCACGAGTATTTCCTTCACTATCCCCAGTGGAGTCGCCACTGTGAGGGGGTCGAAAAAGCGCGAGGCTAATGCGTGACCTTGTCCCTCGTGGGTGTGACGATTATTTTTATTCAATCAAGTGTAATTGGATTTCCTGTGAGTATACACCCAATTGACTAGTAATATGGGAGTCGCCATTCAGTTTTTAACAACAATGAGAAAAACTGACAAAACCCGGTTATCGTGACATAAAGGGAGTGCAATTATGTTTGACCACGACGGCCGTAGGTTCCCTTGTGATCCCTGGTGTGGGGATCTTTCAATATACACCCGCAAGGTAGAGATTGAGGGTTCGGGGGACTGTAACTACCGAGAGGAGTAATTCGCTCGTCGATAACTCCAGAGGCAGGATATCCTTATTAGCTCAGCATAAATAATTGAAGGGACATGCGTTAACTATTAAACTAATCTGAATTGATTTTAGCAATATGCAACATATAATACTAATTCGATCGTGATTATCTGATTTAAATAACATTAAGGGACCTAGCATGATAATCCGATTTCCCAAAAATATTATATTTGTTAGGCGTGATAGAACAATCAGATTAGGTTAGTTTAACAGTTCATAAAAAGGGCGAGGAAAGCGGTTAAATCATCGAAAAGGGACACATTACGACGCACCCTTGAGAGGTGCGTCACGATTCTCAGAAAACTAACCACTTTGACTTTGCTATTTCTCCTTTTTATTTAACGAATCTCGATTATGGGACAGGATACGTTCTGTTCGATTTATGGATCGATTGCGACAGAACGCGTGAACAGTTTCGCAGCGAGAGGCTTAGGCTAAGGGGTTTAGAGTCAATACTCAGAATATATTATGTGTTGTTGTGTGTTGTTTCACGTCGAAACTAGGGGCCTATTTATAGGGAAGAGTTCGTGGAAAGATAGAATTGCAGAGTTCTAATCCGCAAAGAATTAGGAAAAGAGACGTACCCACGTACTTTCAGCGCCCAGGCCTGGGCGCCGAAGATTTCGGCGCCCAGAGCCAGGCGTTGAAAATAGGGTCTGGGCATCTTTGTTTAGTCAGATTCGGATTCCTAAAATCCGTAGAGTTTGAGATTAATTCGAGTCTTTTAGCGCGTATCAATTTTGTGACGGAATGCGTCTGGGCCCGTTACGAACTCTAGGCTCGTTAGGATTTTAATTAATACGTAACTCTTATTTCCGAATCCTATTAGGAATAGGATTCTCGCGGTTTTCTATCTCATTTAGGATTTATGTTGGAATGCAACACCTAATTCTGACAGGTTTCTATCTTTTATGATTTGCCACTTTTAGACGCTACTTTTTACGGCAGTTACTATTTTTAGCAGGTTTCCATAAATAGCAAGTTTCGGGTGAAATGAAATGGGGAATCGAGATTCGTTTATTTTATAGGAGATGAGTTGTCAAGTGGAGTTTTTATGCTTTCATCATCGAACCTTTCCCTTGCGGGAATGGGGACAAGAGTAGGTGTCTACAATAGTCGCAGGTGATTTAAACTCAGGAACTTGACCATTAATCCACTTAACTCTACATGCCCTTACGGTATTCCCATTGCCCATTTTTCATTCACAACCCTTTAAAAGTAAGTTGCTCGCTCGACACAGCCCTCGCATACCCCAAGATAACCCTTACTCTTACTCTGGACCTGCTATCTCAATTGGAACTTATGTCGCAAAAGGAGACAAGAATCTTTGATTGCAACCTCCACTAATACATATTGGGGATTATGAATAAGTTTCCACACCTGCCTCGTTAAAAGAGCTTTAGTTAAGCAAGCTAGCCATGTTAAAAATGTCCGGACCCCCTAAAATCCTTAGGAAGTTGAATGACCTTCCTGCTTATCCAATGCATTCCCGAATTGGCGTTGTTAGCGCAGAAAAACCATGTCATAATAGAATCTGTCTTATGGAGATTGAAAGTTAATTCCATGCAGTTCAAGATATGGGAAGCCATATCAATACAAAATGTATGAGGATGAGCTTCGCGGTACGGGGAAGACAAACTGTATTCCCTAAAACTGTCCTCTTAATTAACCACCTTATCAACAATGAATTTGGAATTCGTGCTCTTTTTCCCAAACAAGTCAATGGGAACTCCCAAGTGATTGTCCCAAATTTGAGACCAATTGCATTTGCAAAATGCTTCTACATGCTTTGTTTTTCAATCGTTGGTGTGTTAAGACTCAACTTAAAATGAGATTTTTGCAAATTCAATTGTTGTCCCATAATCCTACAAAACATGTTAATGATATTAGCGACGACATGAGAACAACCTTCTCTGGTTGCCTTAAAGAAAAGGAGTGCATCGTTAGCAAAGAATAGATGTAAAATTTGAGGACAACCCCGTGTAGGACTTATTCCCTGAAAAAGTAGCAGATCGGTTTCAAGTTGTAACATACAAGATACCACATCCATACATAATAGGAACATGAATGGAGACAAGGAGTCCCCTTGACGGATTCCACACTTAGAACGAAACTGGTTTGAAGTATTCTCGTTGATGAGGACTTTGTATGAAACCGTAGAAACATACTGATGTATCAACTTGATCCAATGAACTGGAAATCCATAAGCCCGGAGTATTCAAAGGAGGAAGTCCCAATGCACTCGATTATAAACCTTGCTCATGTCAATATCTAATGAACCTAAGTATCCTTTCCCTCGCTTTCTATGATTAATTTTTTCAAATTATTTCATGGCCGGCTAAGTAGAATGGTGTCTGTCATAAATCTCCTAGAGATGAAAGCATGTTGTGATGGTGAAATAATTACCGGTAGAATGAATTTCATGCGAGCTACCAAACATTTTGAAGCGCATTTGTAAATGGTGTTGCAGAGGCTGATTGGTCTTAAGTGACCTACCTCCTCTGGAACGTCACGCTTTAGGATCATTACCAAAAGAGAATAATTACATTCTTTCAGAAGTAGGGGTAGACACGAACATAACTGTTCGTGAACAGTTAGGAATCGGTTCGATAAAAATTCGGCTCCAGCTCGATTCGTTTGTAAATGAACCAAGCTTGAGCTTAAATTTGTGGTTCGATAATTACACGAACCAAACTAAAACTCAATGTTGTTCGGCTCGAAAGCTCGCTAGCTCGTTAATTTAAGAATAATAATGCATATTTAGGAGATTTTTATATATCGTTGAATACCAATGTCCAAACTATAAATTACATGATAAATAAGGATACTATTTTACATAACTTGTCCAAGAAAAATACTATTATAATGTTAGATTAAGAAAATTATTAGTAATATTATTGTACAATTTGTACATGTTGGTATAATATGGTGTATCAGTTTATCGAGTCAAGGCTCGAACAAGCTCGAAACTCGGCTCGAACTCGAAGAACTTTTATCAAGCCTGACTCGATAAGGATTTTTAAGCTCGAGGTAAGTTCTAGCTCGAGTTCGAACTCGAGAAAAAAATAACCAAACCAAGCCGAGCCTATTAGAGTTCGGCTTGGTTCGGCTCGTCTCCACTGAATAGGTATGCAATCATTAGAAAGGTACTAAGAGCATCTCCAATGGTTGTAGCTAGGGACTAGCTTGAAATTTATAAAAGCTTCAAGCTAATAGCTACACCATCGGAGTGAAAATAATAAATTAGCTTGGACAAGCAAATTAGCTTAAACAAGCTAATTTGCTTGATAACTAGCTCCCAAAAATTGCCTAATTAAGTGGGACAAGTGAGACCAATTTAAATAACAAGCTAGTTGCTAGTCATTGGAGCACAAATTAGCTAGACAATGAAATAGCTTAAAATCTTATGTGACACAGCAAGCTAATTATCAAATTGGCTTACCATCAGAGATGCTCTAACTATATCACACGCAAATCAACCCACGTTATCCTAGTGGATCTTAAACTAAATTAAGCGAGATAATTTGTTACATTTTCTTTGACCGGATTGAGTAATTCTTTAATTTTTTTTTCCTTCTTCAACCAAACAACTTAATTGAAAGATATTGCAATCATTTTACGAAAATGACTTTGTTTTTCGGAACATCTTAGAGAAACATACAAGTCATGCAACTATTCTTAACTAATTGATGGAACGTACAATATGAGTGTTTCTCTACTTTCTAAGTTTCTAACTCATTATATATGTGCTTAATTTCTAGGAGGCCACTAAAAGAGAGGTGTTATTCATGTGAATATATAATACCGAGTAACCCTACTAAAAGACGACAATGAGTCGGATCTGGATAGTTTTTTACACCTGCTTTTTTGGAGCCGTCATGAATTACTTGCAACGTTTCTAAAAATGAAAACTTTTATTAAATAATATATCAATTTCTCACTTACTCAATGACCCACCCACATCCTACTCCCTTAAAAAAAACATTAAAAAATTCCGGTATATTTGCCAAAAACAACCTTTTATAACCATTTTTTTTTGCCAAAAACAACCTTTTATAAATTTTTTTGCAAAAACAAACCTAAAAGTAAAAATAATTTGCAAAAGACAAGCTTTTGGCATTTTCAGACATTGACTTTCATTTTTCCGGCTTGACTCTCACGTTTTTACTTCTTGCACCCACTTCCCTCCCTTTTTCTCACTTACCCATTTAGAGCCAAAATAAAACCCAAAAATTACAACATCCACTTTCCCTCCCTTCTCTGTGTACTTCATCCTCCACCCAAAAAAATTTCCTCTCTTCTTGCTTTATCATTTGAATAAAATTGGTAGATTGCTGCTATACTAAGTGATTTTCGACACTCTACCACTAATTTTTGGTAAGTTTTGTTCATTAATTTTGCCTAATTTCAATGTAGGAAAGTTAGGGTTTTTTCCCCCAAATTTCAATAGTCTGTAATTCCCAAAATTGATCAACTATGTCGGTTTCTTCATCCTTTCCCTTGATGTTGATGCCTTTCTCTTTCCTTTTTTGGGTGCCATTTGAAGTACATCAAAGCAAGAAAATTCAGAGCCAAAAAACGGAATAAAATGAGTGCACAAAGTTCAGAATTTTTACCCAAAAATGAAAATTAAACATCATTTTAAGTAGTTGAAGAAAGTGACGTTTGGAATTGAATGACTGCATTCAATGGAGGTTCGTTGTTTGCAGAGCTTCATTAATGGCGTTCCTTCACCTTCTTTTTGTCTTTCCTGATTTTTTTTTATATATAGGTTTTAAGGGAGTGGGTTGTATATGGGAGGAAAAATGGAGGGAAAATGGTGAAAATAAGAAAAACCGGCCTCACGTGACCATCACATGCCAAGTCAAACCGGAGAATTTAAGGTCAACGCCTGAAAATGGGAAAAGGCTGTCTTTTGCAAAATATTTTTACTTTTAGGTCTGTTTTTGCAAAAAAAATTATAAAAGGTTATTTTTTGCAAAAAAATGGTTACAAAAGGTTATTTTTTGCAAATTTGCCAAAATTCCACTACCTCCACCCCACCCCTTACCACTTTAAAAGTTTGACGCACATCCCACTACATATATTAAAAAAATACCCACTACCTATATTAAAAAAATACCCACTACCAACTACTCCCTCCGTCACATTTTGTTCTTTGCGTTTGGTATTTTTCTCGCTTTTTATATATTAATTAATTTGCATCGAGATTCCTCAATTTTTTATTTAAACAATATAAATTACGTTTATTTATAATGTTTTCACTATTATCAAAATTCTGATATTGGAAAATGAGAAAATTTTAATGTCCCAATGAAAAAGTGTGAGAGATTAAATGACCCAATAAATTTAATTGGTTAAAATAATAATTGGATACAAATTTTGATAGAATACTATGTCATTTATGTGATAATATAAAAGGAAATGTAAAAAACATTTTGAAATACCCAAAAAAGAAAACGTAAAGAACAAAAAGAGACGGAGGGAGTACCATCTAATTAAATAATAACTCAATTAAATGCATTAAACTTTATGCCGGTTAAACCGTTTCGAATATTCCGGAACGGATAGAGTAATAAATTGTTTAAGAAGACAAATGTGTTATAAAAAAAATAGAAAGGCAAATCGAACACATTTGAGAACAAGCACAAGATTAAGGTATAAAATTAATTAATCTGGATCAAGCCTGTATAAATTAATGATAGTATGAACCTGGAAAACATGCAAAACATAAGCTCGATAACGTATACGTCCTGGCAGACCATAGAGTTGGGCATCGGCTAAGCCATCACATGTAGGGGTGTGCATAGGTCTAAAATCTGATCGGACCGGACCGAAACTGGTTGGACCGGTGGATCGGAATTTTCTGAATTCATTGACTAGGGACCGGACCGGAAAGAATCCGGTCGGACCGGTGTTGGACCGATTTTTTTAATTTTTGTGATTTACAATCTATAACTCAATTTGTTTATATAATTTTATCTTTTTACAATCTACTCCGTACATTTCTCTTTAAGTATCTCATACATCACATCATAAGCTTAATATAAAGGGGATAAAGGCAAATGACATATAAAAAATATCCAAGGTTTTTTTGTGTTGGGGAGATTAATGTACGTGGGCTACAAGTTGGGCTCTTATAAAATTTTATATATTCTGGGTCACCAGTCCGAACCGGAAAATTCCGGGTTTTGACCGGATGGGACCAGAAAACCGGAATCGTATATTTTCAAGGACCGAGGACCGGACCGTAATCTGTTGGTCCCGTCCGGTCCATTTCGGTCCGGTTCTGGTCCAATATCCGGTCCGGACCGGACTGTGCACACCATAGTTTTCCTGTTTTAATTAAATAATTGGAATTATTTTGTAATTGTGGTAGAAAATGTTGAAATGATTTTGAAGTGTTCATTTGTGGTAGAGTTTTATAAGGGCACAAATGTCCTTCTACGTAACATACGCGGACGTTTTTAGCGAACGAGGCGTCAAATAGCGATATACGGAAAAAAAAAAAAAAAAAAAAAAAAAAAAAAAGAAAAAAAAAAGAAAAGTAAGATGTGTGTTCAGTTTAGTGAAAAGTGAGGTGGAAGAAGGGAAATGATGAAATAGAATTTATTTTACACTTGACCAAGAGGCAAAGATGCAGATGGTCTAAGAGGTCGGGGAAGGTAAAAGGATAGTAAAATTACACTGGATAAGTCGATAACAGTCTAAGGAGGAAAGGACAACATACAACCTGGATCGTCCTCGTCCTGCAAACTTTGAGACTGCAAACTTGTGAACAAAATGAAGAAAAAGGTGATGAATTTCCAATCAGGGGTTTGTCAGTCTGTAACTGTGTATGGTGTATTGGTGTTATACAGTTAGAGGCCCGTATCTAAGTTGGGCTAAAAAGAAGAAAGAAGATATGAATTTGGAGCTCAATTAAAAAGCTCGTGTGATAGAACCATAAGGTCCATTATTGAATGGCAAATTTGTTAAAAAGGACTTTTTATAACCTAAATTTTGCGAGAAAGGACCTTATATAATTTTTTTTGTGAAATCACACCTTAATGTAAATTTTTTTGCGAGAAAGAACCTTATATAATTTTTTTTGGTGAAATCACACCTTAATGTACTTTTTTTTTGCGAAAAACAACCAAAAGTAAATTTTCGGCATTGACTGAGCTTTTCCGGCCATTGACTTGCACGTGAGAAGCACGTGTGGCTTTATTTTGCTAATTACACCCAATTTTCCTCCAAAATTCTAAGATTTAAAACCTAAAGTTGAAAAAAAAGTCGAAATAAAATCAAGTTTGAAAATTCAAGACTCGGGAAAATCAATGTCTTTAGCCAACGTAAGCCACGCGTGCTGCTCACGTGCAAGTCAATGGCCGGAAAAGCTCAGTCAATGCCGGAAAATTTTCTTAGGTCCTTTCTCGCAAAAAAAATTACTTTAAGGTGTGTTTTCACAAAAAAAATTATATAAGGTCCTTTCTCGCAAAATTTGTGTTATAAAAGGTCCTTTTTGGCAAATTTGCCTTATTGAATTGACATGGGCCCAACTCAATCAATACAAAAAGGGTTAGGAGTTACACAAATTCTTATTTATAATGCGTGTACAATAAATATTGTACACCGAAGTAAAAGTTGACTCGAAATGCTTAAAAGTTACGTTTATATATGTAAAAGTTATCTATTTTATAATAATAAATTTTTTCATTTGAATAAAAATTATTTCTTCAAAATCACTAATAATGTATAAATTAATCATTTAACCCTTTAAAATGTTTATCTATCAACTTTTTAATTTTATAATATAAAAGTTACAGAAAAATAGGTTAAAGTTACAAAAAACTGCATAAAAGTTATCTTGGTGTACAATAAATTTATTGTACACCTTGTGCGCGCAAGACCTTTTGTAGGAGTTAACACTCATTGTTCAATGCTAATTACGCAACTAACTAGTTCCTTCGTTTTTTAACTCACACTTATACTTTGAAATTGATATGTAAAGAAAAATATAGCACGTTTTGTGAATTCTTGTTAGATTCGTGTTGCTAATACATTTAAAATATCAATTTTTTTAAAGATATTATTGATTAAAAAAATGCATCGATAAAAATGAGATTTCAAATGATGTAATTATATAAAAAATGAAGTATAAGTTATGGATATGACATCGCTTTAACGAGAATGATTAGCGCCTCTTCATTAGAGCTGTTGGAGTAACACTTTGAATGAGTCTTCAAGAAGAGAAACAATACATCAAGTCTACCTCAACAACCAGGATCTTGAGAGGCCCTTGGCGAAGAGTTATTTTAGTAATTTGGAGATTTGAACTCTTTTTCTAATTGCATCTCCGTATTTGTGTGGCATGTGTACGCAAAATACATCAAGAAAAAAAAACTTACTCCCTCCGTCCCGGAATACTTGAAACGCTTTTCTTATCGGGCCGTCCCGGATTACTTGAAACGCTTCTAAAAATGAAAACTTTACATAATATTTTATTATTTTCCCACCTTACCTAAGAGCCCACCAACAACCCTACTACCCCAAATAAACATTAAAAAATTCATGATCCCCCACCATATCCCACTATCTATATTAAAAAAAATACCCCACTACTAACTACTCCGTAACTTTCAATTAAATAAGAAGTCAATTATAATGAATTAAATTCCGTGCCGGTCAAACGGTTTCAAGTATTCCGGGACGGAGGGAGTATCAATTACACTGTATTTTTTTTTTTATTAAGTGTAAGGCAGAGATACTTACACTCCAAAGGTCTTACATGCACTACGTTACTACTTCCTCCGTTTCGCAATAGATGCAACGTTTCTCTTTTGGACACTACTCACTAACTAATTTTGACAATTATTCATTCAATTATGTAAAAACAAACATAGTCAAGTGAGATCTAGTTAATTTTGTATCAATGTGAGGATTCCAAATATCAATTTTTTATAATTTTTACTTACACGCAATTAGAGATATTAATGATCAAAGAAGCATGTTGGGATACGTGAAAATAGAAATGATGCATCCTTTGCGGAACGGAGGAAGTATGAATTTATTGTATTTAAGTGTAACTTTTACTCTTTTTTTTGGCAATTAACTTAATTTAAATTATTGCTCTATTTCATGTTAATATCACATGTTAAATTTGGAATATTTCCACACCAAATAAATAATATACTATGGTTGTCTTTATAACTTTCAATTAAAGTGATCCCATAATTATTACTCCCTCCGTCTCTTTTTGTTCTTTACGTTTTCCTTTTTGAATATTTCAAAATGTTCTTTATATTTCCTTTTATATTATCACATAAATGCCTTAATATTCTATCAGAATCTGTGTCCAATAATTATTTTAACCAATTAAATTCATTGAGTTATTTAATCTCTCACACTTTTCCATTTAGACATTAAATCTTTGTCATATTCTCAATATCAGAATTTTGATAAAAGTGAAAACATTATAAATAAAGGTAATTTGTCTTGTTTAAATAAAAAAAATAGAGGAATCTCAATGCACATTAGTTAATCGTTAAAACACGTGTAAAATACCAAACGTAAAGAACAAAAAGAGACGGAGGGAGTACTAGTCTTAGATAAAAGAAATAATTCCCTTGGTCCAAATTTGCATTTAATTAATTTAATGCGATGTCTGATAAATGCAGTTCAGTGTGAATTAAGCAAGTTAATTATTCAGTGAGATCAAGTGATTTGAATGCCTAGCAGAAGCCGCTTCAGTTCAAGAGAGATTAATATTATTAATGCCACAACTTACTCTTGGCTAAATCAGTATGGTCACACAAATAGTACGTGAACGGATCAAGTATTAAGGTGAATATTATATTCAGTAAATACTCTAATTATGGATATTCAGAAATGATGGATGTTCGTTGCAGTGAGAGCTAAATAAATCATCAAAAGGCAAATAAAGAATCTTTTCCGGAAATTAAGATATTGCCGGAAACGGATATATGGTTCATAACGGAAATATAAATATTATCGAAGTCGAAGATATTACCGGAAACGAAAATATGGTTCGCATCGGAAAAGCCGTAAACAAAAATATTGTCGGAATCAGAAATATTATCGGAAACGGAAATATTGTTCGAGTCGAAAATAGATTCGGGAATCGAAAAACAAATTGGAAGCACGACGAGCGATAGACTAGCAAGCAAGGCTGACCCATCGCTCGATGAGCCAACCCACGAAGTAAAGCGCCAGCGCCGAGCGCCAGGCCCAACACCCAGCCTGCTGGCCAGCGCACGCATGGGTTGTGCGGTTTGTGTGAGCAAGGCTTAGGCGCTAAGCTTACTTGCTCGGCAAGTAGCTTGGGCCACAAGCTGGCCGGTTTTCCTAATCCTACGTGTTTGGGATTCTCCAAACTTCCCTAATCCTTGTTGGACGTGACTGTTAGGTTATGATACATATGACAATTCATAAATCATGCGGAAAAACCATAAAGCCAGGAAAGCATATTATTTACACATAATCATTTAGCATAGTTTAGATGCATACACTTTGTTGCGTGCCTTCCCTAGCTGCGCCCGAACCGAACAAGAACAAGTCTTTAGGACTCCAAGTGTCGTCCCTCCGTAGATAGTCCACAGCACGTCCGGATCCGCCTTAAGCTTGACCAACTAGGATCGCCCTTAAGGTACTTAGAATTTTCGGCACATATAGGCAATTGTATGACTGAATTTTTGCTCTCAAAAATCACTTTGAATACTTGAATACTCGATATAAATTGTGAGCATTGATCACCTATTTATAGGGCATGGGTATCGGATATTAGAATCCTACTAAGAAACGATTTAGTGAATCTGAATTAATCTAAAATTCAATCACTTAATTTATCTAGTAGACTTAGGAAATCAATCTTATACGAATCCTAACCGATCAAGGTTTCGTACGCAAGCACAAACACACACGCAGGCGCAGCAGCCCACGAGGGGCGCCATGCGCGCGCGCGCGCTGAGCCCAGGCCCAGCAAGTGCTCGCAGCCCACGAGGGGCGCGCGCCTGCTGGCCTTGCTCTTGCGTTTGGGCTTTGCTTGCTTTGGTCGCGCGCGGGCTTTGCTAGGCGTTGGGCCTAGCTTCGTGCTAGGCCTTCCGTCTAGCAAGCTCGTCCGATGTTTATTCGTACGATACCCTTCCGATTAAATTCCCGGTTCCGGAATTCATTTCCGATACGAACAATATTTAATATTTCCGATTCCGGAATCAATTTCCGTTTCGAACAAATATTTAATATTTCCGTTTCCGAAATTATTTTCCGATTCCGATAATATTTCCGATTCTGACAATATTTCCGTTTCCGGCAATATTTCCGATTCCGGCAATATTTCCATTTCCGATAATATTTTCCGATACGTACCATGTTTTCGTTTCCGGCAACATCTACGACTTGGATAATGTTTATATTTCCGATACGATCCATATTTCCGTTTCCGGCAATATCATCGTTTCCGGAGTATTCATTTCTTGCCTGTGACGATCTCAGCTCCCACTGAAACCAAGATCCGTCGATTCCGAATATCCATAGATGGAGTATTTAATGCCATTAAATACTTGATCCGTTTACGTACTATTTGTGTGACCCTACGGGTTCAGTCAAGAGTAAGCTGTGGATTAATATAATTAATTCCACTTGAACTGAAGCGGCCTCTAGTCAGGCATTCAGCTCACTTGATCTCACTGAATTATTAACTTGTTAATTGATACTGAACCGCATTTATTAGACTTAACATTGAATGCATACTTGGACCAAGGGCATTATTTCCTTCAGTCTCCCACTTGTCCTTAGGGACAAGTGTGCATTTCCTAATTCCTTTGTCGCTCGATGCTTGCTCTTGAACATAAGGTAAGAGTTGTCATCCTTATTATGTCCAGAGGTGTTCCTCGGTTTCAGAGGTCAACTGATCAAATAAACAGATAATCATAGCCTATGATTCATCCGAGCACGGCCATGCATTTCACAGTTTCTAGCTCTCCGAGTGGCCTTGTACAACTTTTAAGCATCTCATTCCCGATTTATGGGAGGACAATCCCAATCTTGCGATCTTGAGATTAGACTTCGTTTGATAGGTGATTACCTGAGCGTTGCCTTTATAGCCTCCTTTTACGGTGCGACGGTTGGTCAACGTCAAAGCAACCAGTTCTCAAACAAGTAATCTCAAATCACTCGGGTATTGAGGATTTAGTGTCTAATAATTTTAATGAAATTTACTTATGACAGATTTTCATCTCTTACAGTAAAGTTTCATAGGTCTTGTCCGATACTAGTCTTCCCAAAGTAAGTATCTATGCAAATGATTATGACATTGCCATGTCCACATAGTTCAAGAAACAGAACTACTAGTCATCTTGCATTCTAGTCGTCTAACGTTTTCTATGCGTCCAATTTTATAGAAAACTCCGACTAGGGACCATTTTCAACCTTTGACATTCAAGTTCACTTGATAGACATTTCTTAGTCACAGGACTGGTCCTGACAGTCTATCTTGAATACATCGTCAAATTGAAGGGACTCATCATTTAATAAACCACAAATTAAATGGAAAAAATGAATTCTTTTCATTTATTGTGAATGATTAACCAATAATGTTTTACAAAGATTTAAACTCTAAAACTTTAAAACATTAAACAGGGATATCAAAGCCATTCTCCAATATGCTTGATTCCCATAGCTGCAGTGTGCGAGTTGTGCTTCGCCTGCGGCAGAGGTTTAGTCAATGGATCTGATATGTTGTCATCAGTTCCAATCTTGTTTATCCCGACTTCTTTTCTTTCAACGAACTCTCGTAGAAGGTGAAATCTACGAAGTACATGCTTGACTCTCTGGTGGTGTCTAGGCTCCTTTGCCTGTGCAATAGCTCCGTTATTATCACAATACAGGGCTATTGGTCCTTTAATGGAGGGGACTACACCAAGTTCACCTATGAACTTCCTTAGCCATATAGCTTCCTTTGCTGCTTCATGTGCCAGCAATGTACTCCGCTTCAGTTGTAGAATCCGCAATGGTGCTTTGCTTAGCACTTTTCCAGCTTACTGCACCCCCGTTGAGGCAGAAGACAAACCCAGACTGTGATCTGAAATCATCTTTGTCGGTTTGGAAACTTGCGTCCGTATAGCCTTTAACAATTAATTCATCATCTCCACCATAGACCAGGAAGTCATCTTTGTGCCTTTTCAGGTACTTCAGAATATTCTTGGCAGCAGTCCAATGCGCCTCTCCTGGGTCTGACTGGTATCTGCTCGTAGCACTGAGTGCGTACGCAACATCCGGGCGTGTACATATCATAGCATACATTATTGAACCAATCAATGATGCATATGGAATCCCATTCATTCGTCTACGCTCATCAAGTGTTTTTGGGCACTGAGTCTTGCTTAGAGTCATTCCATGAGACATGGGTAGGTAGCCTCGCTTGGAGTCCGCTATCTTGAACCTATCAAGCACCTTATTGATATAAGTGCTTTGACTAAGTCCAATCATCTTTTTAGATCTATCTCTGTAAATCTTGATGCCCAATATGTATTGTGTTTCTCCTAGATCTTTCATCGAAAAACATTTCCCAAGCCAAATCTTGACAGAGTTCAACATAGGAATGTCATTTCCGATAAGTTATATGTCGTCGACATATAATACTAGGAAAGCAATTTTGCTCCCACTGACCTTCTTGTATACACAAGATTCGTCTGCGTTTTTGATGAAACCAAAGTCACTAACTGCTTCATCAAAACGTACATTCCAGCTCCTGGATGCCTGCTTCAATCCGTAGATTGATTTCTTTAGCTTGCATACCTTTTTAGCATTCTTTGGATCCTCAAAACCTTCTGGCTGTGTCATAAACACAGTTTCTGTTAAAACGCCGTTTAAGAAAGCGGTTTTGACATCCATTTGCCATATTTCGTAATCGTAATATGCAGCGATTGCTAACATTATCCGAATAGACTTTAGCATTGCAACTGGTGAAAAGGTTTCATCGTAATCCACACCGTGGACTTTCCTGTAACCTTTTGCAACCAATCTAGCTTTGAAAACTTCAAGTTTACCATCCTTTTCCTTTTTCAGTTTGAAAACCCATTTGCTTCCAATGGCTTGGTAGCCATCTGGCAAATCGACCAAATCCCATACTTGGTTTTCAGACATGGAGTCTAATTCAGATTGCATGGCTTCTTGCCATTGCTTGGAGCTAGGGCTCGTCAGAGCTTGTTTGTAAGTCGCAGGTTCATCACTTTCAAGTAATAGAACGTCATAGCTCTCGTTCGTCAAAATACCTAAGTACCTTTCCGGTTGAGATCTATATCTTTGCGTTCTACGCAAGGTAACATTTCTAGATTGACCATGATTCTCACCAGATTCTTCTAAAGATCTCTGAGTTTCATCCTGAATGTCATCCTGAGCATTCTCTAGAGTTTGTTGTTCGACTCGAATTTCTTCGAGGTCTACTTTTCTCCCACTTGTCATTTTGGAAATGTGATCTTTCTCCAAAAAGACACCATCTCGAGCAACAAACACCTTGTTCTCAGATGTATTGTAGAAGTAATACCCCTTTGTTTCCTTTGGATAGCCCACAAGGATACATTTGTCAGATTTTGGATGAAGTTTGTCTGAAATTAATCGTTTGACGTATACTTCACATCCCCAAATCTTAAGAAAAGACACATTTGGAGGCTTTCCAAACCATAATTCATATGGAGTCTTTTCGACAGCTTTAGACGGAGCTCTATTTATAGTGAGTGCAGCTGTATTTAGTGCATGTCCCCAAAATTCTAATGGAAGTTTGGCCTGACCCATCATTGACCTGACCCTGTCTAGCAAGGTTCTGTTCCTCCGTTCCGACACACCGTTCCATTGTGGTGTTCCAGGAGGAGTCAATTCTGATAGAATTCCACATTCTTTCAGATGGTCATCAAATTCATAGCTCAGATATTCACCGCCTCTATCAGACCGCAGTGCCTTAATCTTCTTGCCTAATTGATTCTCTACTTCACTCTGAAATTCCTTGAATTTGTCAAAGGATTCAGACTTATGCTTCATTAGGTAGACATAACCATATCTACTGAAGTCATCAGTGAAAGTGATAAAGTAGCTGAAACCACCTCTAGCATTTGTACTCATTGGTCCACATACATCTGTATGGATTAAACCCAATAGTTCATTTGCTCTTTCTCCAACTTTAGAGAAAGGTTGCTTTGTCATTTTGCCAAGTAAACATGATTCGCATTTACCATAATCCTCTAAGTCAAATGGTTCTAGAATTCCTTCCTTTTGAAGTCTTTCTAAGCTTTTCAAGTTTATATGGCCTAATCGACAATGCCACAGATAGGTGAGATCTGAATCATCCTTTTTGGCCTTTTTGGTATTTATGTTATATACTTGTTTGTCGTGATCTAATAAATAAAGTCCATTGACTAATCTAGAAGATCCATAAAACATCTCTTTAAAATAAAACGAACAACTATTGTCTTTTATTAAAAAGGAAAATCCCTTAGCATCTAAGCAAGAAACTGAAATGATGTTTTTAGTAAGACTTGGAACATGGAAACATTCTTCCAGTTCCAAAACTAGCCCGGAGGGCAACGACAAATAATAAGTTCCTACAGCTAATGCAGCAATCCGTGCTCCATTTCCCACTCGTAGGTCGACTTCACCCTTGCTTAACTTTCTACTTCTTCTTAGTCCCTGTGGATTGGAACATAAGTGTGAGCCACAACCTGTATCTAATACCCAAGAAGTTGAATTAGCAAGTATACAGTCTATAACGAAAATACCTGAAGATGGAACGACTGTTCCGTTCTTCTGATCTTCCTTTAGCTTCAAGCAATCTCTCTTCCAATGCCCCTTCTTCTTGCAGTAGAAGCATTCGGATTCAGAAGTGGGTTGACTGACCTTCCTCTTTACAGATTTGGCGCCAGTTTGCTTAGTTGGGCTGGCCTTGTTGCCACCTTTCTTAGCATTCCTCTTCTTTCCAGATTTCTTGAACTTGCCCCCACGCACCATAAGCACATCCTGCTTATCACTTTTGAGCGTCTTTTCAGCGGTCTTCAGCATACCGTGAAGCTCAGTGAGCGTTTTGTCCAGACTATTCATACTGTAGTTCAGTTTGAACTGATCATACCCGCTATGAAGAGAATGGAGGATGGTGTCTATAGCCATTTCCTGAGAAAATTGCTGATCCAGCCGACTCATATTCTCAATGAGTCCAATCATTTTGAGAACATGTGGACTTACGGGCTCGCCTTTCTTAAGCTTGGTCTCAAGAATTTGCCTATGAGTCTCGAATCTTTCGACTCGAGCCAGATCTTGGAACATGTTCTTCAACTCACTGATGATTGTGAAAGCATCTGAGTTGATGAACGTTTTCTGCAGATCCGCACTCATGGTGGCGAGAATTAGACATTTCACATCCTTGTTGGCATCAATCCAACGATTGAGGGCTGCCTGAGTGACCCCGTCGCCTGCGGCTTCGGGCATCGCCTCTTCTAGGACATACTCCTTTTCTTCCTGCATAAGAACTATTTGCAAGTTCCTTTGCCAGTCAAGGAAGTTTTTCCCGTTCAACTTCTCCTTTTCGAGAATTGATCGAATGTTGAATGAATTGTTGTTTGCCGTATTAAAAACTACAATTGAAAAGAATAAACAAATAAATAATCATTCACAGTTTCTCTTAATAAACTTAAATTCTAGCATACATGCATAATTCAACGTTTATTAAGCATTTTATTCCAGTTATGTGTTCCGGCAGGTGTGAATAAAATGATTCCAAGATCCTAAAATCATTGAAGAACTAAGCACAGTGTGTCGACTTAATCCTAGAACATCTTAGGTAAGCAAAAGCCTTTTGCTAATAGTCTAGAAACTATTCTTGGTTGATAGGTACGTCTAAGAACTTATTAGGTAAACCTATCGATTTTGCCACGACATAAAAGGACTCCTTACTTATATCGTTGAGTTTCACCAAAACTAACATGTACTCACAATTATTTGTGTACCTTGCCCCTTTAGGACCAATAAGTAACACCTCGCTGAGCGAAAAACTATTACTAGATTGATGTAAAGGATATCCAAGCAAGTGTATATTTTGGCATGGCACCTTATAACTCAATTTTTAAGTTTGGAACTTAAGGCTCTTACTATGTTGGTTAGATTTTAAGTGAACTAAAATCCTTAATCATGCAACATAATCAAGCTTTTGATCTCATGCATTTTAAGACATATTTAAAAGCAATAAATAACTTAAAACATGCATAAGATAAATGTGATCTAGTATGGCCCGACTTCATCTTGAAGCTTTGACTTCAAAGTCCGTCTTGAAAATCTCCGTGGGAAGCACCATTTTCTTCAAATAAAATCGTCCCACTTCTGAATCCGAATGCTTCTACTGCAAGAAGAAGGGGCATTGGAAGAGAGATTGCTTGAAGCTAAAGGAAGATCAGAAGAACGGAACAGTCGTTCCATCTTCAGGTATTTTCGTTATAGACTGTATACTTGCTAATTCAACTTCTTGGGTATTAGATACAGGTTGTGGCTCACACTTATGTTCCAATCCACAGGGACTAAGAAGTAGAAAGTTAAGCAAGGGTGAAGTCGACCTACGAGTGGGAAATGGAGCACGGATTGCTGCATTAGCTGTAGGAACTTACTATTTGTCGTTGCCCTCCGGGCTAGTTTTGGAACTGGAAGATTGTTTCCATGTTCCAAGTCTTACTAAAAACATCATTTCAGTTTCTTGCTTAGATGCTAAGGGATTTTCCTTTTTAATAAAAGACAATAGTTGTTCGTTTTATTTTAAAGAGATGTTTTATGGATCTGCTAGATTAGTCAATGGACTTTATTTATTAGATCACGACAAACAAGTATATAACATAAATACCAAAAAGGCCAAAAAGGATGATTCAGATCTCACCTATCTGTGGCATTGTCGATTAGGCCATATAAACTTGAAAAGCTTAGAAAGACTTCAAAAGGAAGGAATTCTAGAACCATTTGACTTAGAGGATTATGGTAAATGCAAATCATGTTTACTTGGCAAAATGACAAAGCAACCTTTCTCTAAAGTTGGAGAAAGAGCAAATGAACTATTGGGTTTAATCCATACAGATGTATGTGGACCAATGAGTACAAATGCTAGAGGTGGTTTCAGCTACTTTATCACTTTCACTGATGACTTCAGTAGGTATGGTTATGTCTACCTAATGAAGCATAAGTCTGAATCCTTTGACAAATTCAAGGAATTTCAGAGTGAAGTAGAGAATCAATTAGGCAAGAAGATTAAGGCACTGCGGTCTGATAGAGGCGGTGAATATCTGAGCTATGAATTTGATGACCATCTGAAAGAATGTGGAATTCTATCAGAATTGACTCCTCCTGGAACACCACAATGGAACGGTGTGGCGGAACGGAGGAACAGAACCTTGCTAGACATGGTCAGGTCAATGATGGGTCAGGCCGAACTTCCATTAGAATTTTGGGGACATGCACTAAATACAGCTGCACTCACTATAAATAGAGCTCCGTCTAAAGCTGTCGAAAAGACTCCATACGAATTATGGTTTGGAAAGCCTCCAAATGTGTCTTTTCTTAAGATTTGGGGATGTGAAGTATACGTCAAACGATTAATTTCAGACAAACTTCATCCAAAATCTGACAAATGTATCCTTGTGGGCTATCCAAAGGAAACAAAGGGGTATTACTTCTACAATACATCTGAGAACAAAGTGTTTGTTGCTCGAGATGGTGTCTTTTTGGAGAAAGATCACATTTCCAAAATGACAAGTGGGAGAAAAGTAGACCTCGAAGAAATTCGAGTCGAACAACAAACTCTAGAGAATGCTCAAGATGACATTCAGGATGAAGCTAAGAGATCTTTAGAAGAATCTGGTGAGAATCATGGTCAATCTAGAAATGTTACCCCGCGTAGATCGCAAAGATATAGATCTCAACCGGAAAGGTACTTAGGTATTTTGACGAACGAGAGCTATGATGTTCTATTACTTGAAAGTGATGAACCTGCGACTTACAAACAAGCTATGACGAGCCCTAGCTCCAAGCAATGGCAAGAAGCCATGCAATCTGAATTAGACTCCATGTCTGAAAACCAAGTATGGGATTTGGTCGATTTGCCAGATGGCTACCAAGCCATTGGAAGCAAATGGGTTTTCAAACTGAAAAAAGACAAGGATGGGAAACTTGAAGTTTTCAAAGCTAGATTGGTTGCAAAAGGTTACAGGCAAGTCCACGGTGTGGATTACGATGAAACCTTTTCACCAGTTGCAATGCTAAAGTCTATTCGGATAATGTTAGCAATCGCTGCATATTACGATTACGAAATATGGCAGATGGATGTCAAAACTGCTTTCTTAAACGGCGTTTTAACAGAAACTGTGTTTATGACACAACCTGAAGGTTTTGAGGATCCAAAGAATGCTAAAAAGGTATGCAAGCTAAAGAAATCAATCTACGGATTGAAGCAGGCATCCAGGAGCTGGAATATACGTTTTGATGAAGCAGTCAGTGACTTTGGTTTCATCAAGAACGCAGACGAATCTTGTGTATACAAGAAGGTCAGTGGGAGCAAAACCGCTTTCCTAGTATTATATGTCGACGACATATTACTTATCGGAAATGACATTCCTATGTTGAACTCTGTCAAGATTTGGCTTGGGAAATGTTTTTCGATGAAGGATCTAGGAGAAGCACAGTACATATTGGGCATCAAGATTTACAGAGATAGATCTAAAAGGATGATTGGAATTAGTCAAAGCACTTATATCAATAAGGTGCTTGATAGGTTCAAGATGGCGGACTCCAAGCGAGGCTACCTACCCATGTCTCATGGAATGACTCTAAGCAAGACTCAGTGCCCAAAAACACTTGATGAGCGTAGACGAATGAATGGGATTCCATATGCATCATTGATTGGTTCAATAATGTATGCTATGATATGTACACGCCCGGATGTTGCGTACGCACTCAGTGCTATGAGCAGATACCAGTCAGACCCAGGAGAGGCGCATTGGACTGCTGCCAAGAACATTCTGAAGTACCTGAAAAGGCACAAAGATGAATTCCTGGTCTATGGTGGAGATGATGAATTAATTGTTAAAGGCTATACGTACGCAAGTTTCCAAACCGACAAAGATGATTTCAGATCACAGTCTGGGTTTGTCTTCTGCCTCAACGGAGGAGCAGTAAGCTGGAAAAGTGCTAAGCAAAGCACCATTGCGGATTCTACAACTGAAGCGGAGTACATTATTGCACATGAAGCAGCAAAGGAAGCTATATGGCTAAGGAAGTTCATAGGTGAACTTGGTGTAGTCCCCTCCATTAAAGGACCAATAGCCCTGTATTGTGATAATAACGGAGCTATTGCACAGGCAAAAGAGCCTAGACACCACCAGAGAGTCAAGCATGTACTTCGTAGATTTCACCTTCTACGAGAGTTCGTTGAAAGAAAAGAAGTCGAGATAAGCAAAATTGGAACTGATGACAACATATCAGATCCATTAACTAAACCTCTGCCGCAGGCGAAGCACAACTCGCACACTGCAGCTATGGGAATCAAGCATATTGGAGAATGGCTTTGATGTCTCTGTTTAATGTTTTGAAGTTTTAGAGTTTAAATCTTTGTAAAATATTATTGGTTAATCATTCACAATAAATGAAAAGAATTCATTTTTCCATTTAATTTGTGGTTTATTAAATGATGAGTCCCTTCAATTTGACGATATATTCAAGATAGACTGTCAGGACCAGTCCTGTGACTAAGAAATGTCTATCAAGTGAACTTGAATGTCAAAGGTTGAAAATGGTCCCTGGTCGGAGTTTTCTATAAAATTGGACGCATAGAAAACGTTAGACGACTAGAATGCAAGATGACTAGTAGTTCTGTTTCTTGAACTATGTGGACATGGAAATGTCATAATCATTTGCATAGATACTTACTTTGGGAAGACTAGTATCGGACAAGACCTATGAAACTTTACTGTAAGAGATGAAAGTCTGTCATAAGTAAATTTCATTAAAATTATTAGACACTAAATCCTCAATACCTGAGTGATTTGAGATTACTTGTTTGAGAACTGGTTGCTTTGACGTTAACCAACCGTCGCACCATAAAAGGAGGCTATAAAGGCAACGCTCAGGTAATCACCTATCAAACGAAGTATAATCTCAAGATCGCAAGATTGGGATTGTCCTCCCATAAATCGGGATGAGATGCTTAAAAGTTGTACAAGGCCATTCGGAGAGCTAGAAACTGTGAAATGCATGGCCGTGCTCGGATGAATCATAGGCTATGATTATCTGTTTATTTGATCAGTTGAACTCTGAAACCGAGGAACACCTCTGGACATAATAAGGATGAGAACTCTTACCTTATGTTCAAGAGCAAGCATCGAGCGACAAAGGAATTAGGAAATGCACACTTGTCCCTAAGGACAAGTGGGAGACTGAAGGAAATAATGCCCTTGGTCCAAGTATGCATTCTATGTTAAGTCTATAAATGCGGTTCAGTATTAATTAAACAAGTTAATAATTCAGTGAGATCAAGTGAGCTGAATGCCTAGCTAGAGGCCGCTTCAGTTCAAGTGGAATTAATGATATTAATCCACAGCTTACTCTTGACTGAACCCGTAGGGTCACACAAATAGTACGTAAACGGATCAAGTATTTAATGGCATTAGATACTCCATCTATGGATATTCGGAATCGACGGATCTTGGTTTCAGTGGGAGCTGAGATCGTCACAGGCAAGAAATGAATACTCCGGAAACGATGATATTGCCGGAAACGGAAATATGGATCGTATCGGAAATATAAATATTATCCAAGTCATAGATGTTGCCGGAAACGGAAACATGGTACGTATCGGAAAATATTATCGGAAATGGAAATATTACCAGAATCGGAAATATTGCCGGAAACGGAAATATTGTCAGAATCGGAAATATTATCGGAATCGGAAAATAATTCCGGAAACGGAAATATTAAATATTTGTTCGAAACGGAAATTGATTCCGGAATCGGAAATATTAAATATTGTTCGTATCGGAAATAAATTCCGGAACCGGGAATTTAATCGGAATCGTATCGTACGAATTAGCATCGGACGAGGCCTGCCGGACGAAGGCCCAGCACGAAGTTGGGCCATCGCCCAGCAAGCCAAACGCGCGCCCAGCCAAACGCGCGCCCAGCCAAGGCAGCGCCCAGGCCCACCGCAAGGCAGGCCCAGCGCGCGCCAAGGCCATGGCCTCGCTGCGTGGGCTGCTGCTCGCACGCACACGCATGGGCGGCCCATCGTGGCTGCCGTGTGTGTTTGAGTTTGTGTTCATGCACGATTCCTAAAACTATTAGAATTAGTATATGATTAAAATCCTATTCCTAAAAGGATAAATTAATTAATTAGAGTTCTTGTAGGATTCTAAGTTTAATTAATTCGTATCCTACTAGGATTCCAATTCCCTTTCCATAACTCTATAAATACGTGCCTAGGGTCACATATTTTCAGAGATTAATTCAAGTATTCAAAGTGAGTTTTGAGAGAAAAATTCAGCCATATTTCTTACCTAAGAGTGCCGAAAATTCTAGTACCTTAAGGGCGATTCTAGTTGGTCAATCTTAAGGCGGATCCGGACGTGCTGTGGACTATCTACGGAGGGACGACACTTGGAGTCCTAAAGACTTGTTCTTGTTCGGTTCGGGCGCAGCTAGGGAAGGCACGCAACAAAAAGTATGCATCTAAATTATGCTATATGATTATGTGTAAATAATATGTATTCCTGGCTTAATGGTTGTTTCCGCATGATTTATGTATTATCATATGTATCATAACCTAACAAAAACGCCGTTTAAGAAAGCAGTTTTGACATCCATCTGCCATATTTCGTAATCGTAATATGCAGCGATTGCTAACATTATCCGAATAGACTTTAGCATTGCAACTGGTGAAAAGGCTTCATCATAATCCACACCGTGGACTTGCCTGTAACCTTTCGCAACCAATCTAGCTTTGAAAACTTCAAGTTTCCCATCCTTGTCTTTTTTCAGTTTGAAAACCCATTTGCTTCCAATGGCTTGGTAGCCATCTGGCAAATCGACCAAATCCCATACTTGGTTTTCAGACATGGAGTCTAATTCAGATTGCATGGCTTCTTGCCATTGCTTGGAGCTAGGGCTCGTCATAGCTTGTTTGTAAGTCGCAGGTTCATCACTTTCAAGTAATAGAACGTCATAGCTCTCGTTCGTCAAAATACCTAAGTACCTTTCCGGTTGAGATCTATATCTTTGCGATCTACGCGGGGTAACATTTCTAGATTGACCATGATTCTCACCAGATTCTTCTAAAGATCTCTGAGTTTCATCTTGAATGTCATCCTGAGCATTCTCTAGAGTTTGTTGTTCGACTCGAATTTCTTCGAGGTCTACTTTTCTCCCACTTGTCATTTTGGAAATGTGATCTTTCTCCAAAAAGACACCATCTCGAGCAACAAACACCTTGTTCTCAGATGTATTGTAGATGTAATACCCCTTTGTTTCCTTTGGATAGCCCACAAGGATACATTTGTCAGATTTTGGATGAAGTTTGTCTGAAATTAATCGTTTGACGTATACTTCACATCCCCAAATCTTAAGAAAAGACACATTTGGAGGCTTTCCAAACCATAATTCATATGGAGTCTTTTCGACAGCTTTAGACGGAGCTCTATTTATAGTGAGTGCAGCTGTATTTAGTGCATGTCCCCAAAATTCTAATGGAAGTTTGGCCTGACCCATCATTGACCTGACCATGTCTAGCAAGGTTCTGTTCCTCCGTTCCGACACACCGTTCCATTGTGGTGTTCCAGGAGGAGTCAATTCTGATAGAATTCCACATTCTTTCAGATGGTCATCAAATTCATAGCTCAGATATTCACCGCCTCTATCAGACCGCAGTGCCTTAATCTTCTTGCCTAATTGATTCTCTACTTCACTATGAAATTCCTTGAATTTGTCAAAGGATTCAGACTTATGCTTCATTAGGTAGACATAACCATATCTACTGAAGTCATCAGTGAAAGTGATAAAGTAGCTGAAACCACCTCTAGCATTTGTACTCATTGGTCCACATACATCTGTATGGATTAAACCCAATAGTTCATTTGCTATTTCTCCAACTTTAGAGAAAGGTTGCTTTGTCATTTTGCCAAGTAAACATGATTCGCATTTACCATAATCCTCTAAGTCAAATGGTTCTAGAATTCCTTCCTTTTGAAGTCTTTCTAAGCTTTTCAAGTTTATATGGCCTAATCGACAATGCCATAGATAGGTGAGATCTGAATCATCCTTTTTGGCCTTTTTGGTATTTATGTTATATACTTGTTTGTCGTGATCTAATAAATAAAGTCCATTGACTAATCTAGCAGATCCATAAAACATCTCTTTAAAATAAAACGAACAACTATTGTCTTTTATTAAAAAGGAAAATCCCTTAGCATCTAAGCAAGAAACTGAAATGATGTTTTTAGTAAGACTTGGAACATGGAAACATTCTTCCAGTTCCAAAACTAGCCCGGAGGGCAACGACAAATAATAAGTTCCTACAGCTAATGCAGCAATCCGTGCTCCATTTCCCACTCGTAGGTCGACTTCACCCTTGCTTAACTTTCTACTTCTTCTTAGTCCCTGTGGATTGGAACATAAGTGTGAGCCACAACCTGTATCTAATACCCAAGAAGTTGAATTAGCAAGTATACAGTCTATAACGAAAATACCTGAAGATGGAACGACTGTTCCGTTCTTCTGATCTTCCTTTAGCTTCAAGCAATCTCTCTTCCAATGCCCCTTCTTCTTGCAGTAGAAGCATTCGGATTCAGAAGTGGGTTGACTGACCTTCCTCTTTACAGATTTGGCGCCAGTTTGCTTAGTTGGGCTGGCCTTGTTGCCACCTTTCTTAGCATTCCTCTTCTTTCCAGATTTCTTGAACTTGCCCCCACGCACCATAAGCACATCCTGCTTATCACTTTTGAGCGTCTTTTCAGCGGTCTTCAGCATACCGTGAAGCTCAGTGAGCGTTTTGTCCAGACTATTCATACTGTAGTTCAGTTTGAACTGATCATACCCGCTATGAAGAGAATGGAGGATGGTGTCTATAGCCATTTCCTGAGAAAATTGCTGATCCAGCCGACTCATATTCTCAATGAGTCCAATCATTTTGAGAACATGTGGACTTACGGGCTCGCCTTTCTTAAGCTTGGTCTCAAGAATTTGCCTATGAGTCTCGAATCTTTCGACTCGAGCCAGATCTTGGAACATGTTCTTCAACTCACTGATGATTGTGAAAGCATCTGAGTTGATGAACGTTTTCTGCAGATCTGCACTCATGGTGGCGAGCATTAGACATTTCACATCCTTGTTGGCATCAATCCAACGATTGAGGGCTGCCTGAGTGACCCCGTCGCCTGCGGCTTCGGGCATCGCCTCTTCTAGGACATACTCCTTTTCTTCCTGCATAAGAACTATTTGCAAGTTCCTTTGCCAGTCAAGGAAGTTTTTCCCGTTCAACTTCTCCTTTTCGAGAATTGATCGAATGTTGAATGAATTGTTGTTTGCCATATTAAAAACTACAATTGAAAAGAATAAACAAATAAATAACCATTCACAGTTTCTCTTAATAAACTTAAATTCTAGCATACATGCATAATTCAATGTTCATTAAGCATTTTATTCAAGTTATGTGTTCCGGCAGGTGTGAATAAAATGATTCCAAGATCCTAAAATCATTGAAGAACTAAGCACAGTTTGTCGACTTAATCCTAAAACATCTTAGGTAAGCAAAAGCCTTTTGCTAATAGTCTAGAAACTATTCTTGGTTGATAGGTACGTCTAAGAACTTATTAGGTAAACCTATCGATTTTGCCACGACATAAAAGGACTCCTTACTTATATCGTTGAGTTTCACCAAAACTAACATGTACTCACAATTATTTGTGTACCTTGCCCCTTTAGGACCAATAAGTAACACCTCGCTGAGCGAAAACTATTACTAGATTGATGTAAAGGATATCCAAGCAAGTGTATATTTTGGCATGGCACCTTTTAACTCAATTTTTAAGTTTGGAACTTAAGGCTCTTACTATGTTGGTTAGATTTTAAGTGAACTAAAATCCTTAATCATGCAACATAATCAAGCTTTTGATGTCATGCATTTTAAGACATATTTAAAAGCAATAAATAACTTAAAACATGCATACGATAAATGTGATCTAGTATGGCCCGACTTCATCTTGAAGCTTTAACTTCAAAGTCCGTCTTGAAAATCTCCGTGAGAGGCACCATTTTCTTCAAATAGAATAAGCTATAATTAAAACTAATTACAATTATTTGATGGTACGCAGACCATATTTGAATTGAAAAATAACTTTGGTACTTTAGACCAATTACATTCAAATTAATGGTACGCAGACCATATTTTCTATCCTATTTGGGCCATACTAGTCACTTCATAACCTGCAAAACAGTACATATACAATATATACCATTCACCCATTCATTATCATGAATGACCCACATAGCTGGTTAGTAAAACACATTATGCATCACATAAACATTTGCAGCAATTAATCAAGGGCACCAATAATCTACAAATTATTCAGTCCTTATTAATTCTAATCAAGTTGTTTTAACCTTAAGGATTTGTAGACCTAATCAAGAGTTTATGACTAAAAGGGGCTCCCACTTAAACCAATAAATTCATATGCTTTACTAATTTTAAACATAAAAATTTCTAGTCTAACCGGAAACATACAAATTTAATTAAAATTTAAAGCTCATATAAATTTATAATTGAATCCAAAAGTTTAATTTAATTTCAGTCGTATTTAAATTAATTCATGATTTTAATTTTAGTAAAATAATTAGAATAAATAAAATTTATTATAATTACAATATTCAAAATTAAAATCCAAGAAAATAATTTAAATTATCAATTTTAAAATTATTTAAAATTACGTAAACTGGAAATTTCAAATTAAAAATTTCAAAACGATCTAATCGCAACGCAACAATCCCACGCATCGCACGCCCATGGGCCACACGCGCACAGCCATCGCTGGCCATGTGCGCGCAGCCCATGCGCTGCGTCGCATCGCTGCTGCTCACCATCGTAAGGCATCACGCGAGCTGGTGCTCGCTGCGCGCGCCAGCGCTCGACGCACGAGCATGCTGCCGCAGCCCATCGCTGGGCGCAGCGCTCTTCGCACGTCGCAACAAGCAAGCTGCTTGCCATCGCTAGGCGCAGCGCTCGTCGCACGTTGCAACAAGCATGCTGCACGCCATCGCTGGGCGCAGCGCTTGTCGCACGCACAATAGCGCTCGCTGCGCGCGAGCGATCGATGCTGGGGCGTAGCACTCGAGGCACGCGAGCTTGCGCTTGCTGCGCGCGAGGCTCCGCACGCTTGCGCGAGGCAGTGCGCGCTGTGGCGCAGCTCGCTTGCTGCCCACACGCGACTGCTCGTGCCTTGCTCTCGCCCTCGCCCATTCGCCCATCGCACACAGCCCACGATACAAGGCAGGGCTGCTGCCTTGTGCTCGTGCACCATGGCCTTGCTCATTGCATTCGTACCGCATGGGCGACGAGCTCCCTTGCTCGTCGTCACATTCCCGCACTATACAACATCCCTTAAGGGTAACACGTAGCGTCCATTGCTTTGTGCGTGCAAGTTATATGAGCGAATCGCATAAAAATTTAAAATTTATATTCAAAATTAATGACAAATTAATAAATAATATTAATTTCATAATTTTAGGGCGAAAAATCGAAAATTTATTATTTAATTGATTTCCGATTAACATGGATTCAAGTCTAGGTCCTAAAAATTTAAAATTTAACATAAATTTAGAATTTTTATGGTGGTTTTTAATCATAGGTATCTAATTAAATTATAACTAATTATGAAAATCAAATTAATTCTAAATTATTCCAATTTTCAACAAATTAATCACAATTACAAATTAGATTGCATAATTAACAAGGCTAGGCATTCAAACTTGTTAAACATATACAGTAGGTCAATCAAAATTCAAGATTTATCAACAAGAATCGCAAATATTTAATTTAACATCTTAAATTTACGAAATTTTGCATTCGAAAAACTAAAACCTCCGAAAAGTCATAGTTAGGCTTCGAATTTGAGAATTCTGGGTTCGGCCGAAAAAAACTCTTTTTGTCAAAATTTTAGAATGCCTTTTACATGCGGAATTGACACAAAAATCACTCGATTTGGATGAGTAACGAAGAAACTGCCGAAAAACTGCGTACGTATAATTAAATAAACGCAATTTGCAATTAATTAACAATTACGAAAATTAATCACCCCTTTTAATTCTTGCAAATTTGTAATATTTAACCATGTTCATGCAATTTAGATTATGAAAATAATAAGAGGCTCTGATACCACTGTTAGGTTATGATACATATGACAATTCATAAATCATGCGGAAAAACCATAAAGCCAGGAAAGCATATTATTTACACATAATCATTTAGCATAGTTTAGATGCATACACTTTGTTGCGTGCCTTACCTAGCTGCGCCCGAACCGAACAAGAACAAGTCTTTAGGACTCCAAGTGTCGTCCCTCCGTAGATAGTCCACAGCACGTCCGGATCCGCCTTAAGCTTGACCAACTAGGATCGCCCTTAAGGTACTTAGAATTTTCGGCACATATAGGCAATTGTATGACTGAATTTTTACTCTCAAAAATCACTTTGAATACTTGAATACTCGATATAAATTGTGAGCATTGATCACCTATTTATAGGGCATGGGTATCGGATATTAGAATCCTACTAGGAAACGATTTAGTGAATCTGAATTAATCTAAAATTCAATCACTTAATTTATCTAGTAGACTTAGGAAATCAATCTTATACGAATCCTAACCGATCAAGGTTTCGTACGCAAGCACAAACACACACGCAGGTGCAGCAGCCCACGAGGGGCGCCATGCGCGCGCGCGCGCTGAGCCCAGGCCCAGCAAGTGCTCGCAGCCCACGAGGGGCGCGCGCATGCTGGCCTTGCTCTCGCGTTTGGGCTTTGCTTGCTTTGGTCGCGCGCGGGCTTTGCTAGGCGTTGGGCCTAGCTTCGTGCTAGGCCTTTCGTCTAGCAAGCTCGTCCGATGTTTATTCGTACGATACGCTTCCGATTAAATTCCCGGTTCCGGAATTCATTTCCGATACGAACAATATTTAATATTTCCGATTCCGGAATCAATTTCCGTTTCGAACAAATATTTAATATTTCCGTTTCCGGAATTATTTTCCGATTCCGATAATATTTCCGATTCTGACAATATTTCCGTTTCCGGCAATATTTCCGATTCCGGCAATATTTCCATTTCCGATAATATTTTCCGATACGTACCATGTTTCCGTTTCCGGTAACATCTACGACTTGGATAATATTTATATTTCCGATACGATCCATATTTCCGTTTCCGGCAATATCATCGTTTCCGGAGTATTCATTTCTTGCCTGTGACGATCTCAGCTCCCACTGAAACCAAGATCCGTCGATTCCGAATATCCATAGATGGAGTATTTAATGCCATTAAATACTTGATCCGTTTACGTACTATTTGTGTGACCCTACGGGTTCAGTCAAGAGTAAGTTGTGGATTAATATAATTAATTCCACTTGAACTGAAGCGGCCTCTAGTCAGGCATTCAGCTCACTTGATCTCACTGAATTATTAACTTGTTAATTAATACTGAACCGCATTTATTAGACTTAACATTGAAAGCATACTTGGACCAAGGGCATTATTTCCTTCAGTGACAACCTAGGTTTTCCTATTTTCCTATAAATACATGGCCTAAGGTCGTGAATTTAATATGTTAATTTATTTATTTTGCCTATCACATAGAGTGAGATCCCGAATACAAAACACCTTAGATTTTATCCTAGTTGGTTGAACCTAAGGCGGATCCGAACGTGCTGTGGACTTTCTACGGAGGGATGACATTATTCGGTCTAACTTGCTCTTGTTCACTTCGGGAGCATCTAGGGAAGGCACGCATCACAAAGTATGTATTCTAAATTATGTTTATTGATTATATGCAATTAATTTTGATTCTGGCAATTTATGGTTTTTTCGCATGACATTGGATTGTTCATAACCTAATAGTGGTATCATGAACCTCTTTTTAATTACATAATCAATTATAATTAACATGGATTAAATTTTATAAATTTGTAAGGAATTAAAGGGGTGAATTAATGTTGTGGTAGTTAATTGCAAATTCATGCGATTATTTAATTATATGTTCGCAGGATTTTCGACAGTGTTGTCAAATTTCATCGGAATTTATGTTTTTATAGTGAATTCTGCATGTTAATGGAGTTTTAAAATTTTGAAAAAATAAATTTTTTTTAGCCCAACTAAGAATTCCCAAATTCAAAGCCTAACTATGACTTTTCGGAGGTTTTAGTTTTTCGATGCATTATTATAATTTTAATGATGTTAAAAACTAATATTTTACATTCTTGTTTAATAATCTTGAATTAATAAATGACCTACTGCATATGATTAACAATTTCAAGATTTAAGTTTGTTAATTATGCAACATAATTTGTAATTATAATTAGTTTGTTGAATTACGAATAAATTAGATTTTATTTCGTTTTTCATAATTAATTGATAATTTTTGTGATCTCATGATTAAAAACCACCTAAAATTTGTTAAAGTTTGAATCTTTAAAATTTTATGAACCCTAATTTTAATCCCTAACATTTATGTAATCGGAATTTTATTTTTAATTTAGGAATTTTCGATTTATCGCCTAAAAATTTATGAAATTAATATGATTTATCATTTTATCATAAATTTTTTAAAATTAGAAATTTTCAGTTTTTATAAAAGGTACACGAACTTGCACGTACGAACAACGCCGCAAGGGCTAAGAACGTACAAGCACCTCGAAGAGCGCTGCTGCTACTCTTGGGCGCAAATCATACAAGCGATGGATGCTCGTGTTGTGCGTTGCGCTGTGTGGCGTGCAAGAGTGCAAGGGTGTGCGCAACATGTGTTGTGTGTGCTTCCTGTGCATGTGAGGCGTAGGCGAGGGCAACGAGCAAGGCAGAGCTAGGTGAGCGGCTCGCTGAGCAAGGGAGCTCGCATGAACGCTGCGCCAAGCACACCCACCAAGCGAGCGTTGGTGACGAGGAGCGAGCACTGGATTCGAGCCAAGCGGGTGTTTGCTCTGTGTTGCCAGCTTGCCAGTGAAGCAAGGCATCAACACAACGGTGTGATGGCTTCGGCCATGAGCACGCGTGCTATGCGCTGTGGCTACTAGGCCTTGGTGAGGCATGGGCCTTGCTTTGGCTGTTGAGCACGCGTGCTATGGCATTGGGCCATTGTGCACTTGTGCGATTTTGTTTTCCGTTAACCGAAGAATTTAATTAATTTTATTTTCGTGCTTATAAGTTTTTTCTCGGTATTTAATTTTATTAGTTTAATTATTATAATTAATTTTATACTAATTATTTGATGAAATTAAAAACCTTGAATAAATTATAATTAATTTGTTTGATTAATTAAAAAGCAAATAAAGGGATTTAAAATAATTAATATATGAGCTTCAAATTTTAATTAAATTTGTGGTTTTCGATTGGACTTGGAAAAATATTTTGTGTTTAAATTAGTAAAGCGTATAATTTTGGGTTTGAGTGGGCGCTTTTATTCATATTATGGTTAAAACCTTGATTAGGTCCTCACTTCCTTAGGATTAAGAAACTTTATTAGAACTAATAAGGTCAAATAATTGGTAGATTCTTGAGCCTTAGTTAATTGTTGTAAATATTATGTGATGCATATTTTCTGCTAACTTTCTAAGTGGGTCATTCATTGATAAATGAATGAGTGAATGGTATATTGTAAATATATTATTTTGCAGGTTGCGAAAAGTGACTAGTATGACACAAATATGATAGAAAATATGGTTTGCGAACCATAATTTTGAATGTAAAATATGGTCCAAAGTACCATGGTTTTTATTGAAATATGGTATGTGTACCATCAATTTGTTGTAATTAGTTTAATTTTTGCAAATCGTATCTGGTGAAAATGACGCCTCCCATGGAGAACTTCAAAATCAGGGTTTTCAATCCATTTTCAAGATAGAGTTTGAAGTTGAAGTTTCAAGATGAAGTCGGGCCATACTAGATCACAATTAATCTTATGCATGTTTAAGATATTTATTATTTTAAATATATTTGGATATTATGCATGAGATTGCCATAATTTACAAACTAATATTTTTTCCATACATAAATAGTTTATAAAAAATGTTAGAGAATAAAAATAAAATAAAACAGATTTTCTTTTAGGAAAATGGTTTTTGGCGGGAAAATTTTGCATCAGGAAGTGACACATGTCATTCCTAGTGTCTGTTTTAGTATAAAGTAATAGATAGATAGTCTTGACAATTCTATACTTTCATTCACAGTTTTTGGTACTCTGTATGTTAAATGTACATATTTCGTACTAGATTATGTCATACTTATATTCCTATAATGTATTGCTCGTTAAACTTAGAATTACTTCATTATATTTTATAATCTATCTATATATATTATCAAATCTCCAAAATAATGCATGATATCTCTCCATCTGTCGTTATTATTTGGCAAATGACATGGCACCATGTCATACGCACCCTTATACATATTGTTTTCTCATCAAAAAAAAACTAGTATTTTGACCCGTGCAATGTACGGGAGCATTTTGTAAAGTTTTATAAGAACTTACGGAGTACATAATTATATTGCTCGACATATAATAACTTAGATATTATGAAATTTTAAATTACTTATATGCATTTGTAAATTTTTGTTTAATGTAAGTTATAAATATATAAATAAATAGAATCACATTATGTATGTGTTAAGGTTATTACTAAGTTAATCTAACAACATTTAGTGAGAACAATTGATCAAAGGTGATGATAATGTAACATATAATCTTACGTCAATATAAAAACAAACGGTTATTAAAATAATCATAAATAAATGGACGAAAATTGACATTTAGCCACAAAAAAAATAATAGACATATAAAGTAAAACACACATCTATACTAATATATTAAAAGGCGTTGCGAAAAATGTTTATGTGTCACATAGAACTCTCCTGCTTACGCCACATCATCCACTCACCAAGGCTATGTGATGTTAATGTCAACCAAAAATCAATACAATAAGGTTCGAACACAAGACCTCAAGTTTGGAGAATAACTCTCATTACCATCTTAACCAACCACTAATTGTTGTTTATCCATGCACGTTAATTTACAATACATGTTAACATGAAGTCTAAAACAACTAAATTTTTATGTTACTTCTTATTTCGTATGGACTATATTAGAATAAAATAACCGTTACAATATTAGAAAAACCGTGAATTAAACAATTAAAATATTAGGAAAATTACTTTGCATGGTGCAGATAATGTACATGTGTAGTTGATGAACTTAATGAATCTTTTCACTTTATGGTCTATACGTATCTTAGTCAAATATTGAGTTGAAAAAAATCGAATTTAATTATTCAAAGTAGCAACCGGGGCATCGCCCGGGCTACACACTAGTTACCTTTGAAAATGTGTGATTATATATAGTTGATTGTGCAAGTCAATATATTTATAAGGAGTGCATTGAACATGAGAGGTTGAAGAGTCATCCTGACAGATGTTTAGCTTCTTAAGCCTTCTTTTTAATAAGTACTAATGTTTATTATTGTTATAGTTATGAAATATTAATAACAATTTAACTTAGTTCATTAAGTTATGATTATTTATCTGTATGAATATCTTTTAGTTTTTTTATTTGTTTTTGGAGGGGAAGTCTTTTGAATTTTCGCTCTTTAAACACAAGGACATGTACATTAATAATGATGTCTTTTGATCTTTGTCTATTTTAATTTTTTTTTTTCTAAAAGAGAATATTGATGATGTGAAGACACATGTCACATTGTAACCTATGGTTACATGTCACATTCTAACCTATGGTTTTAGTTTTTAAATAGAGGTATAGATAGATGTGGGTGTCGATGCTCAAACTCATGATTTTGCTTTCGTTGATGTAAATTTTAACCACCACTCCAATTCAACAACTTATGGCTTTAAATCAATCAAAAAAGATTATGTGCTATCAATGTTAACACTTGAATGCCTAATATTTGAATAACCATTTATGTAAACAAAAACTTATTAAAAAATTTCGTTATACTTCATACTTTTTTTTAAAGTTATTCACATCATACTTGGAATTGTTAAAAAATTGGTAATATAAAATAGGGAAAAAATATTATACTTTTTAGCTGGCCCAGTATATTTTCCCCCCTAAACCCAATGTACAATTGTAATTTAAGATTTTTTTTTATAAAGTACTACGTATAAGTGAAATACAAAAAAAAAAAAACGAATTTTATACAAATCAAGTACTCCGTAGTAAATTACCCAAAACGTTCAACAAACAATTATAGCTCTTAAACAATATACTTCCTACGTAATACTTCGTATAATAAAATTTACAGTATATGTCAGTAAAGTTTTGTAAAAGATAATTTCAAAATCATGTAAATATCCGGGAGCATCGCCTGGACCAATAACGCTAGTTAGTAATTCATTTTCTAAACTTTCCTACCTTTTGTGATTTGTATATACCATATTTGTATAAACATACTCAAATATTATTGCATTATCAATGAGGACCTTAACAATCTCATAATTCCCTAATTCTTGGTACAATTCCACTAACTAATTGTATTTAAGGATAAATGCCTAATTTTTGTTTATAAAGTTCAGAAAGATATTGTGAATCAAATATTTTGAATTAATTTTAATATTACTGAAATAGGGAGTTACCTTTTACCACATTTAAGGTTATAATTTTTTTTTAATTATTCCTAGTACAAAATTTTAAAGGTAATAAAATAAATGAGATTAAATGTCATATTAAATGTATTTTTGTCTTGTTCACCAAACTTAACCATAAAAAACAAAACATATCAAATTGCTATAGAAATATAATCAGAAAACAGATATCTTAAGCATAATAATTAATTCAAAAAATAAATATTTATATAATGACATCACACATTTTATTTTGATGGACAAAACTACCCATCACCAAATTCACCCCTAAATAAAAAGTAGAATAATTAATTAATCAAACTAATAATTATTTTTTTGTACTATAAAAAATAAAAAATATAATATGCGCATTATACACTAAGGTGCATTTTAGTATAACACCCCCATTAAATATTGCAATACTATAAACGGCGCTTACTTTTTAACCAGATTATACATTACACAAAGTATCAAAATTATTTCATTTTGGTAAAACTATTTTTTTCCTTTCTCTTAAAAACTCTTTAATCCCTATTTTTCTCTCTCCAAATTCCGGTCGCCGGAAAGTTATTCCAAAAAAAACAAAACTTGAAATACCCGTTTGCATTTTCATACCCCTTTGATTTTTGTTAAAATTGTTGAGTTTAGATTAAAAATAATAATTAAAATAATTTTAAAGGGTGAGAAAATAGCCGATTTTTTCACCCATTTATTTTGGAAAATTAATTTTACAGTTTGAATCTAGTGAAGTTTTGAAGAGGAACCAGCTGATCGACTAGAAGATCTATGTCGTGTTCATTTTTCAACCCAGTTGGACTATCAGTAAGTTGAGCTTAACCTTTTTTTTATAGATTTTTTTGTTATTTTTTTTTGTTGTAAATATGATACTTTTATGATTTATGAGCTGGTTTTCTTTTGAAATTTTGGGGGTTTTGCATTTTTTTTGTAATTTGGTTTCTTTTTTTGCGATCTTGTTTGAAACTTGGTTGAATTTTTGTGGGTAATTTTAGTTCTTTCCTAGTAATTTGGGTTTTATTTTTTTTATTGAATTTAGATTGTTTGCTTTAATATTAATGCTTATGTGGGATTAGGATTACCTTGAATTGTTGCTGGGAATTTGCTGTTGTTTTCAACTAGGTTTTTTATATGTTGATTTGGGTATATTTTTGTGTGTTTTAGATCTAATATCGCAGAAACTTAGCTCGTTGAATTTGTGTTGAAATTTTGTACTTACCTTATAATTTTTTTTTTAAATTTCCCATTAATTAGACTTGCTTTGCCGTAAAATGAAAGCTGTCTGCTATAATTATAATCCTTATAGATTTGTGTAGAATTAAAAGGTGAAAATGACTAAATTGAAATTGGGGATTTCCTTAATTTTGGTTACTGGGTTTGACTGAAGTGCAGACATGTAGATATGGGCTGTTCCACCACTCGCTTTCAGTGTATGGGCGCTGTTTGTGGTCCTATTTGTAATTGAAGGTAGAGTGAATCTGAGTTGCCGAGTTTTGACATGGAATCGAAGCGAGAAGAAGCTCTCGTGGCGAAACAGTATGCTGAGAAGAGATTTGTTGAAAAAGACTTTATGGGTGCAAAGAATTTCGCGTTAAAAGCGCAGATGTTGTGTCCTGAATTGGAAGGTGTTTCTCAGATGGTGGCGACATACGACATATATGTTGCGTCTGAGGGGAAAGTTAACGGGGAAGTTGATTTTTATTCGATTCTCGGGTTAAAACCATCGGCAGATAAATCTTCGGTAAAGAGACAGTATAAAAGGCTAGCGGTGTTGCTACATCCAGATAAGAATAGAACTGTGGGAGCTGATGGGGCATTTAGGTTTGTTTCTGAGGCATGGACTCATTTGTCAGATAATGCTAAAAGAGCTACATATGATCTCAAGAGGAATGGTCAACTGTCTTCTACAGTGGCTAATTGTCCCAAGTCTTCTCTTCCTCCTACATTTTGGACAGTCTGCACTTCTTGTCAAGTTCAATATGAATATCTTCGTAAATACGTCAATAAGAGGCTCTCATGTAAGAACTGCCGTGCTACTTTTATGGCTGTGGAAATGGGAACAGCTCCCATTAACGGTTCTTACCCCGTTTCTAAGGCGCCTGATAATGGATACACTAGTAGTCATGCTTATAACAACAATATGTCATTCTTCCCTACTAGTCCTGTATATGTTTCTGGTAATGGGGTCCCCGGGTATCACTCTGGCCATGGTTCTGAATATGTTTCAAACGTGTCTTTTCAATGGAGCACATCCCCAGGATCCACTGCTGGGTATGTTAGCCCTAATGGATTTGATACATTTTACCAGACCAACGGACATCCAAATAAACCTAGGAAAAAGATGAAAGCTGATTCAAGTACCAATGGATCAGTTGGCTGTAATCAATCAGTCGGCACAGCAAAGGTTACGAGGCCGTATAAGAAAAGAAAGGTTGAGGGTGGAGGTAATATGTCTGTAAATGGTAGTGAGTTTGGTGGTAGGGTTGTTACCGAAGCAATGCCCAAGGAAAACGGATGCACTGTACCCAAGTTTTTTACCACTAACGAATCCTCTGCTAGGCGACCTGTTCCTCCATTGATTGATATCAGAAGCTTGTTGATACAGAAGGCCAGAACAGAAATCCAGAAGAAACTGGCAGAGATAAAATCATCATCATCTGCTGAGAATGGCGAAAAGCTTCATAGAGAACCTAGCAGACCTGGAGAATCACGCAGAAGAGCAAATCTGTGTATCTCCCATTTGGAGCCCAAGAAACTTGGGCCAGTCACTTTAACAGTTCCTGACTCTGACTTCCACGATTTTGATAAGGACAGAACAGAAGAGTGCTTCCAACCAAAGCAGATATGGGCACTGTATGATGAAGAGGACGGCATGCCTCGCCTTTATTGTTTGATACGCCAGATCATCTCGATGAATCCATTCAAAATTCAAATTAGCTACTTGGGCTCTAAAACGGATACTGAGTTTGGAGCAGTAAACTGGATAGATTCTGGATTCACTAAATCTTGTGGACATTTCCGGGCTACGAATGTTGATATAATCGAAGGGGTCAACATATTTTCACATGTCTTAAGCAGGGAGAAGGCAGGACGAGGAGGGTGTGTTAGGCTTTTCCCGAGAGGTGGAGACATATGGGCAGTGTACAGGAACTGGTCAAAGGATTGGAATAGGTCAACTCCTTACGATGTGAGGCACCAATATGAAATGGTGGAGGTTATGGAAGATTACAACGAAGAGGTTGGGGTATGTGTTATACCACTCGTTAAAGTAGAGGGTTACAAGACGGTATATCAGAAGAGCACGAACAAGGCTGCAGTTCAGTTGATCCCTAGGAGAGAGATGGTCAGATTTTCACACCAGGTGCCGTCTTGGTTGCTGAAAGAGGTGAGTGGTTTGCCAGATGGATGCTGGGATTTGGATCCTGCTGCAATTCCAGACGAACTTCTTCAACTGGTGAACAAGGATGTGGAGCTCCAAGATTTACATAAAACAAAAAGTGAGAAAGACTCCTGAAAAAGAATGCCACTCTTTTTGAGCATTCTTTATGTTGTTTAATGGGTTGGTTTAACTTAATACGAATAGAGAATATGATAAAGTAGGGCAGGCAGGGGGTTCACCTTAGGATGAATTAGAGTAGATCTGATGTGGGTCACAAGCGGATCCACTACATTGAACCCTAATGATTTTAGAGGGTTCATATCGATCTCATTGAGTGATTTTACAGGTTTGTACACTGCCCATATGTAGCATCTTGTACTCAATTCTTAAATTGATTTTACTTGGTTTTACAGGTTCTTAATAATCCTGCTAGTTTAGCTGTGAATTTCTCATGCAAGAATTTTGTGCATGTTGAAGCTGGTTTCCCATTTAGGTGCCGAAACCGCGATTGCATGCTTCTACAGTTGTGTTACAATTCTTCATTGTTGCTCAGAGTGCTACAAGCTGCCTCATTTACTTGTTACAAGCGTTTAGAAAGGTTTTAGTTTGGATATATTTATGACAATATCATGTGTCGTTCGTTGTTTTTAAAAAGTATGGACATTCTTATGTCTACCTTTAAGGAGGATTTGATGTGGTGTAAAATGATTGCCATATTTTCCCTCCTTAAACCCCCTCTTCTCTTTTCCCATCAATCCTCGACATCCTTACTACAACTCGATGATCCAATTCGAGCTCGACCTGAAGTTATTGAGAGAAATTCGAACCAAACTTGAACCGAATTCGAATGACATGAATTTGACCGGATGTGACCCATTAATCACATTATGATTTATGTATTAAAATCAACTTACGTTATTTCTGATTTTTTTACACAACCCGTAATTAACCCGAACCCGAACCATTGTCCCTAAATCCACCCCTAAATTCCTCACCCGTCCACTTTTATTTCCTCTTTCTCTATAACCAAGAAAGCACCAATTTCATGGGCACTAATGTGTTTACCAACTTTTCTTATAAAGAAGCAAACACAAGAAAAAAGTTTCGAATTGTGTTTTTCCTTGAAAAATATTTCGCATGAAAAAATAATCTATTATATTATACTAAAATAAAATAAACATTAGGAATGATAAATGTCACTTACTGGTGCAAAATTTTTCCGCCAAAACCCCTTTTCTAAAATAACATATCTATTTTTCTCTCCTTTTATATAAACTGTTTATGTATGGGAAAAATTTATAGGGTTATGGAATATATCTGTATTAGACAATTTTGGTACTCCTTCCGTCCCAGAATGTCGTTACACTTTTCTGGACATACAGTTTAATGCGATAAGTAGTAATATGGTTATCAATTATTATTTTGTTAAAAAGTAAACGTGATGGGACTTAGTGGAGTATTTTAATATTAGAGGAAAGAGAATGTATGATATTTTTATATTGAATGATATGAGAGTTGAAATTAAAATATTTGTATTAGAGCTGTCAAAAATCGACCCGACCCGAAAATACTGGGTCCTGAACAAGATTTTGTGACCTGTAACCCGATTTTATCCGAACCCGAGCAACCCGAAAAAAATGGGTCAAAACCCGATCGAACCCGTTTTGGACCCGACCGATTGAAAATCATTGTATTTATAGTAGTAAATGAGATTATGAGAAAATTTAAGCATAATAGACACGTTGTTTTTACGGTTTTTTCATGAAATGCCCCTGAGGTTTTCAATAATGCACCAAATACCCTCGCGTCTTTCGAATCACATAATATACCCCTATTTTTTCGTATTGTTCATGAAATGCACTTGCAGTTAACGGACGTTAGTCCTCCGTTAGCTATAGTTTACCATTTTGCCCTTAATGCATGTTCTTTGGCATAAATTCCAAAAAATTAAAAAAGTCTCAACTTCTTCTCTTTCTCTCTCCTCTCCCATGTTCTTCATCCTGCTCTCTAGTCGCCGGTAGCGGCCGATCTCCCCTCTCTGTTCCCCGGCGGAGGCCGATCTCCGATATATGGTCGCCGGCGAGCCTAACTGTTTGACTGAGATTCTTGGTTCGTTGTTTTGACCGTTCTTGCAATTTCTTCTGCTAGGTTTGATTTCTTCAAATTAATTCTTAGTTCTTTTGATTTCTAGGCGTTTCTGCTGGGTTTGATTTCGTTGACTGAGATGAATGTTGGTGAATTTCTGGGCGTTTTTGGTTTGGTTTGATTCGCTGCCTAGAGAGTTTTAGATTTGATTTTGAGGGTGCCTGGAAACGATCAATCCCGACTCTAGTAATTTCATAATCCTGATTTGTCTTTATCAATTCAGTAAAGTACCATTAATTCCTAAGATTTGTTTATGTTTGAACTTCAGATTAATTCTTATTCTTTATCTGCTTCTTAATTAATGAAGAAATCATTAGTTATCAAACTGATTCCAGTTACTTGTGCTTATTTCCCAATTTGCTTTGCTATAAATTGGTTGTTTTAGTGTCTATATATGGTTTTTTTAGTGTGTGTGTTTTGGTTAGTGTTTATGGTGCTTTTATGTGTGTTGCAGTGCTGCACCTGCTGCAAGAATGGGTATGACTAGAAGAGTGTACCCTCTTGGTTCTTTGAACCCTTACCAAGGGAACTGGACCATCAAAGTCCGAGTTACCAGCAAGGGGACACTACGAACCTTCTATAATGAGAGAGGAGAAGGGAATGTCTTCAATGTTGAGCTAACTGATGAATATGTAAGCATAATCTAGAATGAGTCAAACTCTATGTTTTACACTTTCATGTTTGAATTGAGAGTTGTTCATATAGTAGTTCATGAATGTAGGGTACTCAAATACAAGCAACGATGTTCAATGCGATAGAGAAGAAGTTCTTTGACACCTTTGATGCAGGGAAGGTTTAATACATCTCAAAGGGATCTGTTGAAGTTGCTAATAAGAGGTTCAACACGACTAAAAATGACTACGGGATGACCATCAATGAGAACTTAGTTGTTGAGGTAGCCAGTGTTGAAAGGGTATATATCCCTGAAACAAAGTTCAACTTTGTTCCTATTGATCAGTTGGGTATACATGTTGATGGAAAGGATCTTGTAGGCAAGAAATGCAGCCTTTAACAACAACACTTGTTTCTCACAATACCAATCACTTGTATTTTATTTTGTAGATGTTATTAGAGTTGTTCATAATGTTTCTCTGACAATGAGTATTTCAATAACGCAAGGAAACCTGTTATTAGCAGTGAAATTCGTTGCCTCTGCCTAATTTAGTTTCATGATATTTGGGTTTTTTTTCTTCAGAACAACCAAGTTGTTGAGGTAGCCTAATTTAGTCATTTCATGATAGAGTTAGAAGGTTCAAACTACCTTGAGTTGCTCTTCTGAAAATTGAAACTGATGAATTATGAGGAGGCAATGTGACTAGATTCAAACTAGCCGTTAGATTCAATTCGTGCAATTTGAGTATTTGGTGCAAATAACTTTACAAATAGGTGTATATTGTGCAATAAGTTTATAAATAGGGGCATTTTGTGAATTATAAACATGACTTAACGGAGGACTAACGGAATGTCGGATTAGGGGTATTTGGTGCAAACTTAGGCAAAAATAGGGGTATATTATGTGATTCGAAAGACGCGAGGGTATTTGGTGCATTATTGCAAACCTGAGGGACATTTCATGAAAAAACCGTTGTTTTTACTATTGTTGTGTGCAATATGATTTTAATTTGAATTATACGTCATTTTATGGTTGAATTTGACTAAATATAAACTTTCGTAGGAAAATTTGTTAATTTGTGCCAATATTTTGTATATTTATCACCTAAATTAATGAAAATATAATGCGCGTTTTAAAATCTCTCAACCCGTTGGGTCGACCAGAACCCGAAAGTTCTAGGTTTTGAACAAGCATTTGTAAACCCGAACGTGACCGACCCGATTCAACCCGAAAGTAATTTTTTACAACCCGACCCGACCGACCCGTTTGACAAGTCTAATTTGTATGGTGGGCCAAAGTGAGAAAGGGATATCTATTAAAATATAATGAAAACTTTCCTAGAATTGGTTGGAAAAAGGTGTAACGAGTAATCTGGACAGATGAAAAAGGAAAATGTAACGAGAATTCTGGGACGGATGAAATACTATTTTAGTAAAATATTCATATCAATAATAGAAAATATATTTAATTAACATTTTGATCAAATTAACATATTAAGCATATTTGAATTATTTTGGTCAAATTATCATATTAAACATATAAAATACATTAGATGATTAAATGAGTACGTTTAAGATTTATTAGTTACACAGTAGGTCTAAGGGATACATATTTTATATAAAAAAATGACAAAACAATAATTTTCGAATATCCATACATATACGGGACCTAATCTAATTTTCCCTTAAAATGTGTTTTCCCGTTAAACAAAGTAGTTTGATTTTACTTTCTTAATGGTTCTTACTCTTTGGGGTTTTGTTTGCCTCTGTTAGAGCAACTCCAATGGTTACAAAAATGAACCTGCTCACAAAAAAATGAACATGTGAGCAGGTAGTCCATTATTGGTACAACAATGACATAAGCAGCTGTTAAAACCTTGTAGCTATTTTAGGCTACGTAGCTCAAAAAAATATAGCTCAAAAAAATAATTATTTAAATTAAATATTACAGGGAGCTACAAAGTATTGTAGCCCACCAATGTGATAACTTGGAGTTTTAATCAATTGTAGCTAGAAATTTGACGTGACAAACTTAGTCACAACATCTTGTTGCTTACCATTAGAGTTGCTATAATAATTTGTTTATCCTTTTATTTTTGTCTTGCAATGTTTCAATAAAATAAAAGCGAAGTACGTAGTTTCATTTTCTAAATTAAAACATTCATAAAAAAAATAAAAATCGAATGTGGATATTTGGACCCATTGAAATTGCACTTTCATTGTGTGTTTGATTTCTAAATAATACACACTCCAAATATTTATTTTGATTTTTTCCCCTTCAAATTGTTGCCTAGTCTTTTTGAAAAGGAAAATTTGTAATTATTAATCCAATTTTTGTCCGGTTTTCTTTAATTAAGTCTACCTATGCGATATTTCTAAATAATCCAACCTTTATGATCCAACTATTATTATTAAGCCTGGATGACCGGTTACCTGCTACAAAGTCAAGAAAATTTGTAATTATTAATCCAACTGCCCGATTTTCTTTAATTAAGCCTACATATGCGATATTTCTAAATAATCCAACATTTATGATCCAACTACTATTATTAAGCCTGGATGACCGGTTACCTGCTACAAAGTCAACGTTAAAAACGTTGACAACCTAAATTTGGTTTCCCTCCTAAAATATTGGACACGTCATCATCACTTACCACCTAAACAAGGATTTCATTTTTTTTTCTTCCAAAAAACCCTTAACCCTTCTCTTCTCTGTACCGTGTTTCAATTCGTCTCTCCTCCATTACTGCTGCTTCAACCACAATTGTACTGGTTCATGACATCATCAACGATTTTCTTGTGGAAATAGGTGACTTCATCCACGCGCATTCAAATTTCGTCTCCAAAATCGTACAATTGAAGGTGAACTTACGAACCTTAGCGTTTTTGTTCCTTTTTTGGTAAATTTTGAATTTTGGGCTTCCTTGATGGTCAGTTCGTAAAAACCCAAGATGTTGCAATAATATAGTTTTCTTTTATGTTGTGGGATGTTGGTTATTGTGGTCTTGTTGAAAATTTAGAAAGAAAAAAAAACTTTGAATTTGAAGAAGATCCAAATCCAACAGGCAATTGCTTTACCCCAGCCATAACAATTGCTGATTATTTTTGATGAACTTCAAATGGAGAGGTATGACTGTATGAGGGATCGACAATGGTGGAGAAGAGGTAGAAGAGAAATAATGGAGAATAAAGAGATGAAACAGAAAATCGCAGAGGAAAGAGGAACGAAAATTAAAATAGCAATAAAAGAAAATAAGGAGAAAAAAATTATAATTGTTATATGCCACGTAAGGGTGAATACCGCCTATAGCAGGTTAGTAACTTGTTAGGCTTAATAATAGCAGTTGGGTCATAAAGGTTGGATTATTTAGAAATATCGCATAGGTAGGCTTAATTAAAGAAAATCGGGCAAAAATTAGATTAATAATTACAAATTTTCCTTTTGAAAATGAAGTCTCAACTCGGGTGAACTCGGGTGAATTAAAAATTAGGTGGAAATGATCATAAATTTTACAATAAGTTACTTATAAAAATATAATAAAAATGGTCCACAATGGTTGAGTAGAGAAGAATATTGCAATATTCTTTACTCTTTCAAGTATACCCTACCCATATTATTTTTTTAGCTATCAAGGCTAATGGATGAACACAAATTCTTATTTAAAGCGGTGTACAATAAATTTTGTACATCAAACTAAAAATTAAGTCAAAATATTTAAAAGTTACTCCGGTACGCTATAAAGTAAAAATCTATTTATTTTTGCGCTTTAATAAAAATTATCTCTTCAAAACCACTAATAATGTATAAAAGTAACGATGTAACAATTTTTAAAAAAATTATCCACAAAAAATTTATAATATAAAGTTAATCAAAACATGTTAAAAATTACAAATCATTGGGTAAAAGTAACCCAATATACAGTAAATTTATTGTACACCTAATATATGCAAGACCTTTTGATGTATGAAACATGATTTAAATTTTTGGTTCACGTCAACCTTTTTATAGATTGTTTGGTAATTTCAGGGAACATATATAATTTAGATTTAGGCTATTTGCGTTTACCTTATTTTCAATTATTCCATAAACAAAAAATAAAGGTAAAGTCAAATTCATGAAAAGAAAGTTTAGACATCGAAAACATATGGAGATCCAAATTTAATTTGCTTTTTTTTTGTTTGACAAGAATTTGCAAGTAAAATAAATATTGTATTAAGAAGTTCTGATTTAAAGCACAAAGTATTTATTAGATAAATGAAATTGAGATGAAGTAAACCAACACCTACAAATCTTCGAAAACAGGTTTAGCAAGCGCATTATCTAGCAAACGAAGCAGTTTCAACTTTTATTTCCTTTTCGTGTTTTCCTTAGTTTTACGTTCAGTTCGTTTAAGTGTATGGCGAAAGGGAGAAAAAAAACAAATCCTTGAAGGAAAAAAAAAACACCAGAAAATTACTTTTTTTTTTTTTTGATTTGATTATTTCACTTTTCATTATATGAATTCTTTATAAGAGATCACGTAGAAATCAGGACGATTATCATTTGAGTTTAAAAGACAATTAAGGAAAGAATCGCAAATATAACAATGCACAGGGAAAGTGTGAAAGACCTTGTGAATTTAACACAAGCGTCTCGAGTCAATAAACATAACTCGAATAGCATGTTATAAATCCCCAAAAAATGGGAAGCATCGATAGCACCTCGTTGGTGTAAACAAGGCAGATTCGACAAGCACGAGATGACACAAGAAGAGCATACCTCCCTCTTGGTGTTGTGGCCTATGTATTTTTTTACCTATGTAATATGCATAACGGTCTATAAAGACCTTAATGGTTTAGTAATTGTAGTTTGTAAAACATTTTCCTTTATGCAAATTTTAACCTATGTCAAAAAAATAAAATAAAATATCATAGTACAATCTATTATAAAATGGACACATGTAATATTTGCATATTTAATAATTATTTGTGAATAGTACAGAATATTGTATTGGAAAAAATTGTAAATTTTATCAAACCATCTCTTAAGGTGTTTGATGTTCATCTAAAATATCTTAAATGCTTTTATTTTTTTTATGAAATTAGTTAGCGTACTTGTTTTTAAAAATTTAAAACATGCATCGATCTAGTACTCTGTAACAGTCAACTTTTAAGCAGCTTGATGTCCATTTCATATAAATGTAACATACATAGTAATACAGATCGAATATAAGTTATCGTATGTGTTTCTTGAAATACAAATCTCCGTGCATGTAAATATGGTAACATAAAAGGGAAGAAAGTACATTTTTTTTAGTGCGAATGAGACACAAGGGCAATATAAATTACAAAGGGGAGATGAAATAAGAAAGTACATTGCTATAATTATATTTTCTTCTTCTGTGCCTATTTTGAGACACTATCTATTTATAATTTAAAACAGCAGCCTATTATTCTGTGAATATTTTTCATGTATCATAATACAAGTATACAACCCCTGTCTCTAAGGCTAATGACTGCAGTACTTCATTATTTTGGTGGTTTATGAGGTATGGTGACTAGCGACGACAGTACTTCATATTATAGAAAAGCTTAGTGGAAAAAAGTAAATAAAATGAAAATGTAATTAACAAAAAATAACCAGGGGACCACATATGAAAAAATGAAGCTTTCTTTCAAAGCAAAGAATAATTCTCAATTGTTATACGGAGTACTTCATTTGATCATTATATTTAATAATTATTTTTTCCTTTTAGAGAAGATAATAATAACAAGATTTTTGTTTTGGTATTTACTAATTTAAAAATACACCACTTTTTTATTACTTATGAAAAATTTATTGTTATTTACTACCTTAAAGCGTGTTTTTAGTTTGTAATCACTACTCTTAACTATTTTCTCATTTTAAAATGATGATTTCTCTTTTGTTTTTAATCGTTTTAAGTGATTCAAAGCACATTCTCTTCTTTATGGGTAAGAATTCCATAGATTACGTGTTTTTGAAATTTTATAAAAGATCAAAAGTATTAAAAAATATCTGTGAACTTTTAAAATATTTGTGTTGTATCAAACGAGTTGTTTTGATATACCGTTTTCTATGAAATCCTTATGCAAAAATGATAAGAATGAGATTAAGAAACGAAAAGCGAGATATATATTTTAAAATGAGAAAACATTAAATGGTAGTGATTCCAACACAAGCATATTTTAAAGTAGTAATTACAAGACAAATTTGCCAAAAATGATCTTTTATAGCTCAAAATTTGCGAAAAAGGACTGGCGTTATACAAATATTTGGGTGAAATCATACCTTAAAGTAAAATTCTTTGCAAGAGACAACATGTTTCCACTTTCCGGCATCGATCGACTTTGATTTTCCGACCTTTGACCATCACATGCAGGTCACGTGTTGTCTAAGTTGGTTATATATGTTCACCCTTTTCCCCTCTGTTTCTTCTCCTAAACCCAGAAATTTGATTTTTTTTTAAGCTTTTAAAGTTGGGAATTTTGGAGGAAAAAATGGCGAGAATAGCCAAAAGTGAGGTCATATACCATGCACATGATGGTCAACAACCTAAAAACGAAAATCAATGTCGGAAAGTGGCTCAGGTTGTCTCTCGCAAATAATTTCGAGTCTAAGGTATGACTTCACCCAAAAATTTATATAAGGTCTTTTCTTGAAAATTTTGAACTATAAAAGGTCCTATAAAATTTTCATAAGGTAGTTAATACAAAATTAGAGTATTTTTAAGTTAGTTAATACCAAAATTTCCTAACAACAATAGTATAATAATAATATTTTTTTTTAGAGAAAGAACGGCAACCATTTCATTAATTAATTAAATCCAGTTCCGCCAAAGTTTGAAGGCTTTAGGGGAACGAGTTCATGCAAACACGCTCTGAGTCAATACCGATCTCCCATCTAGCGATGCAATAGGATACCGCACATATTACCTGTTCTCGTAACCCGAACACACATAAATTGAAACAACTTTGTTTGCTGGTTGGGCCGGTTCGATGGCTCTATATGAATTATCTGTTTTGATCCCTCTGACCCCGTTCTTGATAAAACTCACTACTAATACCAACAATATCATCATTCAGAATGAAAATAGGCCGGGGTTGCATGCATGTACCCTCTTGCCTTGTTTTGATAGCACGAACAACCTTCAGATGACAAGTTGGATGACTCCTTCATGGTTGATATGCAAAAACAGAATCCAATTGCCAGTGGCTCAAGGGAAGAGTTGGAAAATCAAGGAGAAGAGAAGTTGAAATTGGAGGATAACTATAATCCATTTGATTTTAAGGAAGGTGGTTCTGAAAGTGAATCTATGAGTACCCTTACAGAAATCTGCCACCACACTGGAGATGCAAATGAGTACAGGGATGATGTCTGCTTCAACTCAACCTCTAGAATCCAACAAGATGGGAAATTTGAGATGAGAGGTAGTCAGTAGAGTAAGAAAGAAGGCAGTTTGTTGCATTGAAAAGAACGTTATGAGGAAGCATGTGAACAAGAGGAACAATACTTCCGTAACTCACACTCAACTGAATTGTTGTTAACAGGACTAAAGTTGAAAAGAAGAGAAAGATTGCTGCTTCACCTCCTGATTGTATACAACGCCCCATGGAAGAAGTTTCTACATGCGTCCCTTTACAGTAGTGTTGATCCCCCTTTGTATCAAGCTAGTTGCGTGGAGTCTTGTGCTAGTAGTATCGAGTCTAGTGCTAGTAGTACTACCATGTCTTGTATTAGTAAGGTTTTGTGGTGTCCCATGAAATGGCTAGTGGCCAAGAGTAATGGGTTTTTAGTGTCTTTTGCATGTTTATAATTACTGCCATAAAAAAAAAACCCCTTCAGAGCATCACACTCCACTATCACGCTATTGTATCTATCCCATCCTCCTAGCCAACTCCACTCCACATTGTGCCACACCCGCCTCATATCAGGCTGCCAGTTTGCCCCTATATGCTTCACTGCCGCAACCAACAACTCCCCTTTTCTACCCCAAATTATCGCACCAAAACTCACACCATTCCTTTCGACACATGAGCATCCACGTTGAGCTTTACATAGTTTGAAGGAGGGGAAAGCCAACTCACATTTGATGTACCAACATGAGGTGTAGTAGTCTCTCACCTTTGCATTATACAAGGAGTACTCTTCAGTTAGTCGCACAATAATAATAATAATAATAATAACATTGTAATAATAAAAATTTGTAGATATTTACGTTTTAAGGGGAATAGATTGCATGGTGTACATTTTTTTGTACAAAAGTTTTTTTTAGTGAAGTATGTACCTCAATTTGTTCTAATCTATCTATTTGCAAGTAAAAATCAGGTGAATTAAAACCGGTTGCCTACTTTCTTGTAGTCAACATATTTTTCATTTTGACACTATTGTTGCCCCTTTTGATTATGACAGACATATACTAATGGTCTATCAAGTGTGTGCAAAGATGACTAGAATTTCTGGAGTAGGACACGAAGATAGCCGAGTAAGAAGACTTGAAGCTCAACAAATAATCAAGCATTGATTGAGTTCCTTTAGAGGAACCATGAAGAGTTTCTGCACAGGAACAAGCGCTTGGAAGGTAGTGAGCAGACCTAAACCCATGCCCAATCGTCATTTTTGAAGAGGAATATAATTGCTCAATGCTGCCAGTTTATTGCCAGAACAAGAACAATGAATTAAAACCCTAAGGCTTAGGTTTATACAAGTGCAAAATAGAGTTCATAAAAGAGTCAAATAATGATAATATGGTCATATTATTCAAGGAATACAAGTTTTCTGGAATCAAAGTATCACTTAGAACACCTGTTTAGGTTTATTTGAACTCTATCGATTTAACAACATTGTTGTATCATTAATCCCTCTTAGTAAATCTGCTATAACTCATTTGACCCAAAATCTACCCGACATTACTTGATTTTTTTCCCCTAGATTGCAATTGGGCTAACAATAAAAAGCAGTGTGACTAACATTGAGTTTTTATTAATAAAGCTAGCTACATGTAATTCAATACTTCATATAAAAGAGAATTGAATGTTTGAGTGAAAAGGCCATTGCTACAGTGCTGCCTTTCTTATAAATACCATCCATGTCCCTTTTTTCCGGTTACTCCGCATGTTCCAACTGCCAACAGGCCCAACATCATTTGGCAATATTATGGCCATCTGTCAAACAATAATATACCCTTTTTTCCCTTTTTTTTAATATAAATAAACTTTATTATAATTTTTAATAATCCTTTTTTTTTGGGGATAAGTTTGGTATTTTTATTTCATCAAGTTGGGCTTAAATACCAACGGTGCTCAACGGAATATAGCCAGTCCTGTGACAGTGATCCACCTTAGAACCATGCTATGAATCCTTTATCTAATTAATTATAATGATTTAATAATAATAAATAAAGAATCCTCAAACTTTTATGACTACAAAATATTAGTTTAACGTAAAATTATACTCCAATTATTTGTGTAAATTATAAGTTGACCACCAAATGAATTAGTATTGAGATAATTTTTGTTTGGTAAACAGTAGAGAAACTAAGACCATTAATTATTCTGTTTTAAATTACTGCTTATAAGATACTTTGTCATGAGTCATGATGCCACGATACCTTGTAAATGTTGTGACACCGAATAAAAGACATGTAGTGTATTGTTAAATACTCGCATCCAATTTTAATTTAATAGATAGATAATGAGATAAAAAAGTAGAGTATCTTGTAAGCAGTAATTACATACAAAAAGTGTATGAAACTATACCAAATATAGAAATGGTGTAATTAATATGTATTGTAAAGCAAAGGAATTGCTAATTCAAACCTTAAAAACACGAAGTATTCCCTCTATATTTTAATAGTATGAGTTACGTTACATTGTGACCGGTACGGAGTTTTAGAAGGGTAAGTTAGTTTTATTAGAGTAAGATGAAAGCGGGGATTATGGTAATAAACAATTGTAAGAAAAGACAATGAGGTTGCTAAATTATTCAACGAAAATGATGCGAGAAGAGATAATGGGCACCACCAAAGGAGAGAAATATATTATTAAATGTAAAAGCATAATAAAAGTATAATGGTAACTCATACGCCATATTAAAGTATGAGCGTTTATATTAATTGTAACTCATATTAAAATATGGAAAGAGTACTATTTTGAAGAAGAAAAAAACCACATCACAAAGAAATAAAGACAAAAGCAAGTTTTAGAGTGTCGCAATATTTTTGGGCTCTCTCGTTAGCAAAATCTTTTTCGTCTTTTGCCTAGGAAAAGTTTAGAATTGTACTTTCTGCCCCTGAAAATGCTTCGTGAACTATGATAGTTAACTGCGATTAACGTTTTATTTTTTTTTATTTTTTTGTTAAGTATGGTAATTCTCATTAGTTTAAGGCTAATACTTCGTTTGAGATTTAGTGCATCTTATAATTTTTCATTTTGGTGTAGCTTTTTTTCTTTAATCTTTTCGGAAGTGAATTTTCCTAATTTTTCTATTCATTGGTTGTTATTTATGTTTTTCACATGATAGTATTCTGTGTTATAATAAAAGACATAATACCAATTAATTAGAAAAATAAAATTTTATTAGTAAAATAAAATTTTATTAGTAATTGCAATTTGATTAAAGGTTATTACTTCACGCCAAAAAAAAGATTAAAGTTTATTACAAAGTATTTACTTTACTCCTTCGATTCTTAAAATGTTTGTCCTTTAGAAATTTAAGAAAATCCAACATAACTGTTGTCGCATGAATCTGATTAATAGAATTTAACCACGTAGGTATGAGAAATAAATAATTGAGGGGTTTAGTGGGGATAAAAATTTACTTGAGAGTAAACAAGTCGGTAATTTGGATATTTATAAGGTATAATTGGAATAAATATTAGACAAATAAGGAAAGATTTCAAAAGAAACTAACATAAGTAAAACAACGCAATACGGGAAGAGGATAAACATTGAAGAATGGAGGAAATATTAGTACTATATACGTATAGTGTATGAGAGCTAATTAAAAATAGGTATGTATAAAGTAAATGGGAGGGATTTGTGATTTAGTCAAGACAATGGAAAAAAAGGAGTTCCAGTAAGATGTATGTCAAGTCAATGGAAATGAGGTGAAAGAAGAAGAAATGTGAAAGAGTAGTTGTACTATACGTACTTGATCAAAGGTCAAGAATGTAGATGGTCTAACACGAAGTAGACATAATTTTATAGGTGAGTTAATAATATTGTGGGTTATCATAATCAAACTTACAATTACATCACATCTATATAGTTGGACGGGGGAAGGGAGGAGGAATGGGGGGTGTCTTTCAACTTTTTCCACCAAGACTATGCATATAGTTAAGGTTATAAGTACGAGAACAACTTCAATTAAACAAATCTAGATTTACTCAATATTTTTGAAAAAAACTACTTCCTCCGTTTCAAAAAGATCTTTACAGTTACTATTTGCACGAACTCCAATGCAATATTTAACCACTAATATATCCAATTTCGTATGTGGAAAAATTATAAAAATTTGATATTCTGAAAATATATATCGAGACCAATCTGACAAGTTCTTACATGTAATTTTTTGATGTATATAATAGTGAGAATTTACGGTCAAAGTTTTTATACTTTGGACATATTTTCCAAAGTGTAAAGAACTTTCAGAAACGGAGGTAGTATATTCCAATATACTTATATAAAATTATTTTATCAGATTAATTTTTTTATATTATTAATGATATGAAGTATACGATTGTTAATATTATATTCTTGTCTGTATATACTTGATTTTTAGCTCCACCGAGATTTCATTTACATTTAAGATTTACTTCAACAATGCGCACAAACTTGTACAACGTATATAAAGTAACTTAATTTTGTTAAACTCAACTTAGTTTTACCAGAAATTATAACTTTTTAAGGTAAAGAGAACCGAGCGGCGAGCCTAATATGGATGAACTCAAAGGAAGAACATTGAATATTTAAGTTAAATAAAAAATAAGTTTCAGATACTTAGAATTATTGAAAGATAAGTATACACATCAAATAAGATTTTGATAATAGATTAAAGTACTTTTACATACATCGATAAATATAATAAACCTTAACCTTATAAAAAAGTTAACTTCAAATTGGGACAAAAAATAATTCAAGTTTTATTACTACAGAGTACTAAAAATTGAAAAGAAGAAAGTACAACCAACTCTAAGAACCATGAAAAAATGAAATTTACTCAAAAAATAGAAGAAATATACATAGTATATTGTTCTCATAAAACATCAAGTTGACTACCGTGTGCGTAGCACGCGGTGGTGCAACTAGTAGTAAAAGAATAAAAATTACCCAATGTAAAACCAATCTAAATGAACTACTATGAAAACATGACTGACCCGAATTAAATCGATTAAAAGAATAAAAATTACCCAATGTAAAACCAATCTAAATGAACTACTATGAAAACATGACCGACCCGAATTAAATCGATTCGAACAATGATTGTCATCTCATGGCCCACCAGCCTGAGTCCGGTTTGTGTTCCAAGTACTCGACTTGTGAGTCAACTACTGAAATCAAATGCCAAAATTGTTGAGCAAAAAGCTGAAAATAAAAACGCAAATGGATCCTCGTCTATGGCACAAAGTTGCTGCTATCTCTGGTAATTTCTCCCCTCCTCCCTTTCTCCATGACTCTATTCTGTAGTTTTGTTAAGCAACATCACTGATCACTGCATCACTGACAAAATCCAATTGCTGTTAAAATTTAGGGGCAGTAGCTGTTGGATTAGGCGCATATGGTGCTCATGGATTCAAACCCAAAGAACCCGCCTATAAACAGGTCAATTTCTACCTTATTTCTCCGCTTCTAAAATTCCCCATCTCACAGTTTATAGCATTCTTTCTGAAATTTGGGAAAATTTTGATAGGTTTGGCAAACAGCGTCCTTGTACCATTTGGTTCACACTGCAGCTTTGTTAGCTACCCCCATGACCAAATATCCTAACATTGTATGTGTATTTTTCTTGTACAATTCAATCAATTTCTGTTTCTTGTTTGTTCAATTCAATTTTGTTCTAAATTTCCCCATTTTTTGGGGTTTGTTGTTGATTTCAGTTTGGAGGTCTGATGAGTGCTGGAATAGTCTTATTTTCAGGGACGTAAGTTTTTTGCCTCTTCAACTTCAATGTGTAATTATTTTTGTTGGTGAAGTTCATTACTTTATGTTTCCTAAGTGAATTGGGTATTGGATTATTGTGTTATTGTGGATGTGCAACTGATGAATATTGGTCGTTTGAGAAAATGCAACTGAGATGATGATAGTGGTTTATCTAGTTCATTATGTAAATGTAATCAGCTGTAATCATTCAACATGTACATGTATCCAAGCTGGATCAGACTGCCATTTTCAGAAAAAATTAATTGTTTTGGCCTTAGCTGAAGTGTTTTAGTGTCTATGTCCAAGTCTGAGTACCAGGTTGTCGATACAAGTGTGTAAGGTGAAAATGAAGAGCCTATGTAACATAGCTAGCACCTTTCTATTTAATAAGGAAACTTGAGTGAAAATGAGGAAGATAGTCTCCATTGTGCTAGAGGATTCATATTGGAATGTGGATCATATTGCTTCATCACTTGTTAGTCTTTTATTGTGATTTACGAGTTGCTCGAGTAAGTGTTTAGGAAATTGGCTGCTTGGACTTTAGTAAAAATTGACTGGAGATTTGTGTCTAGTTTCTTGAGATAAAATTATTACAAGTGATGGTTTTGAAAGTGACAATTGTGCTTCCTCACTTTAGATTTTCATTTTAGGTGGTGGACTTTGTTGTTTGTATTACCTTTGAACGAGGATCATGGTGTTGTTCCCAAACATTTATTTTTTACACTTTAGGCCTTTTAATGTCTATTGGGTCAAAATTAATGTTCCACACACCCTCTTTATTCTCATATGCACACGTCCAAATCTTTATGTTACCATTTACAATAATTTGAGTGTTGTATTGGTTTCACGACATCGCATGCTGATACATGAATATTGTGTCTAACACGAGTTTTGTGCTCATAGATTGTGCAATGTATTTGTATAAATAGCAGGTCGCGATGTCATGTTATTTACTGTTAATATTACCTCAACGCTTATGACAGACATCTGATAAGAAATAAGAACAGGTTTTGGGATAGAAGTTAAGATGTAAATAAACTTAACAGATTAAGTGGAGTGACAACTTCTGTTTGACCTTCCATTGGAATGCGATATTTTTCTTTTGTTTGGATTTGTTGAGGGGGGGGGGGGGGGGGGGGGGGAGGAGGGGTGTGATATTGACCTTTTTGTAGTACTGAAACGTCTGAAAGTTTGACCATAAGTCACTTACTAAATGCTATTCCCCTATCCTCAAATGACTTTCTTATTTGGTTATTTGTCTCGCCTTTTGATTGCTCATTTGTTGAAGAGGTGTTAAGTTATAGATTCAAAGAATAACTAAACCTCACAAGTCACAACTTGTCAAAATTCCAAATCTTAGCCTTTTTTTTTCCTACTGAAAAGAGAAATCATAACTGTCTACTCAGAAGTGTTTCACGAAGATTTAAACCTAATTTTTCAATTGTGTGAAGTTGGATGATCAGCTTTGTAGATGGTTGACAAAGTCTAATAGTTTTTGGAGGTCACCATTGTCTAGTAGAGTTTTGCATAGGTGGTAGTATAATATCATAGAATGAAGCATTAGTCGGTGAATAAGAGTATAAGACTATTACTCTTTTCAGTGTTTCATTTCGTTTTTAATGAGGGGGACATGCAATACAAATCTCTTTCACTAATTCTTTGTATGTATTTCAAAGGCTCCTTTAGGAATTCAATTTGTCCAATAACATGTTTAATGTACAAACATTTAATATGCATGAGTTAAGAAGCCCTTTGTGACATACCCATTTCTTGGACGCCGATACTATTAATGTAAACATCAACTTGTCAGGACACTGGATATAAGTAGAATTCTAGTAATATTACTGTGCGCAACTTCTTGGCACTTGCTGGGTTGCATATGTAGTGCCTTTTGCTACCTATTGGTTTGACATATGCGCATCACCCCTAGTGTACGAGCTCATTAAAGCTCCGAGGATTCGTTTTTACAACATTTTCTTTACTGTAAACTAGGAATCAATTCATGTTTTGTTGACATAGCTCTAACAAAGAAGAACCTTTACAGTTGTTGGGTTGAAGTTTCATATACTTAAACCCACCCTCCCCTTAGTTTGACTGAGGAGAAGCTGTGTGAGAAGGACTGTTTATGCTATTCTAGAATTTGTCGTGGCTGTTGAATATCTTGGTTGCTGCATTTTTGCTGTTCTAGATCTTCTATACGTGCAAAATTTCGAAGTGATGACATGATATTTTTTGAGACAGTCTACTGTTTTTAAGTTAGGTTATGTCCCATGTCCAAAGCTTGGGAGAGGTATTTGAAGTTAAATCAGAAAAATAGAAGAGAAAAGATGCCCGAAATAAGGGTTCATAGTTGTCATTATTATTTCTGGAGATAACATGAATACATGATAACACTTAACACCTGGTACTTTTATGAGTCATGTTCATGCATGGTCAATTGGTCATGGCCTTTTCATAGGACTTACATGAGTGAGTCTGTGAGAGTAAGTCTAGTTTATTTTATGAAATTAAGTTATTTGGCTTGCACAAGTTTAAAGGTAGGTGTAGGCAAGGTACAACTTCTTATGATTCGAGGAAAACATTTCCGTATCTTACTTTATATTACTTATGTAAATAGTTGTGGATACGAACCAGGTTTCACTTCAGGACTAATGAAGCTAACTTAGACCTATATGAAGATGCACTTTTCTAGTTTATATAAAAGCTTTGCTTATCTTGATATCTTACTACATATCACCAGATTTATAGTAGGTATGTTTGAATCGAATCGAATCTCATACCATATTTTACCTCAGTGCTAAAAAGTAACATGGACACAGTTTGATTCTGTGGTTGTTCGTGTTGTTGTGTCATCACAAAGGCGGGTTCTTGTTTTTCTTTAAGTGGAGGAGAACGATGTCCAGACGTGCTACTACTTTTTGAGGGTTTTTTTTGGGGAACAAGGGGGGGGGGGGGGGGGGATTCTTGGAATTGGGGTCACCTGTAGGTCATCATTAGTTCATTGGATTAAGAGGAAATGGAGGATCATTTAGACTGAGAGGTCCTCAGTTCACTGTTGCAGATAAAGGTATATTTGTTTCAATAGTTTGAATGCTTTCTCTTATTTTTGGCTATGTTATGCTACTCATAGGTTGACCGCTAGCGTTATGTGGTTTACATGGATTATTTTAATGCATTTGAAGTACCTTGTGCCTTTTCTTGCCTACTTAGCGTCTGAATGAGACTGGTATGGTTAGACATTGGTGTTGTGATAGAAATTTAGTCAGTTATTGACCTATAGTCCAGCTGCAGTAGGAGAGAGATGCGTTCTGCTAACTATCTCGAAGACTTTCTTGAGGTTTATTTGTTTTTTCAAGAGCCCTACCCTTTATCCTCAGATACCATTCTCATTGTCAACATACTGGTATTATAACGATGATAATGATAATGAGCAAGTGCATGACTGCACAGGCTGATGTGAGTTTGAAGCTGAGTTGTTGTCTACATTGGTATAATGATATGGGACTAAAAAGTGGACTGTGTACACAATTATCACTTAAAGTATTAGATACTATTTTTTGACAGAAGGATCCGATGCTATTAATTGCGATTAACAGGTGAATAGGTTTTAAGGAGATTGTGCCTGAAATTAAATCGATAATGGGTGGACTTGAAAAATCTTAAATTAGGACCTTATACTTGGTATACTTTAGGAAGACATATTACACGAAGTACTCCGTACATAGTATTTATATTGTTTGGAAACGGAACGTAAATGTTCCCATGTGCTGCTTATTTTCCAAAAGTATTCCTATTTGTTAGTTAAAATTGATCTTCTGATGAACTCTAAATGTAATTGGGAAATCTCTTTTCCCTGGGGAATTTTCTTAATGAAATGCAATGTCATATTACCAGTCATGGCCTAATTGCAACAAACTGCCTGTGTGAATTATGGAAGACGCTGACCCAGCTTGGCAATTGGTTCTTTAGAATAATTTGAAATTTGGATTAATTGTCACTATCATTTAAATGATTGTTTCTCTAAGCATTGAATTCTGTCATATCCTAGAGGAAGTTCTCTGCCAGTGAGGTTACATTTTTATTTAGGGAAGTGAGTGTTGGCCTCAATGTAAACTGTTGATATTAGTGTTGTCCTACTGTCACTTCTTAAGCTTGGAACCTACTTTCACTCTTAAGCTTGCAACCTCCCCTGCAGTAGGCGCACAAGTAGGACTTTATGGATTTACGGAGAAGTAGTAGCCTAGTTGGTAGTCACGGGAAGCCTTAAATCATCAAAAATTGTCTGATAAGACTACGAGAGAGGAGGGATGATTTTGGTTTGAATTTACAGCAATGTATGCAGTATGATGGTTGATGATATTTCTTTTGGGGGAAGTGATTGTGTTCGATCTTCAAGTGGCATAGGCTTTATAAAGATAGTGACACAGCTAATTGAAACGAATTCCAACAGTGTATTCGGTTGGTATTCACCTCTAGCTTAAGAGGTAGCAACTTTCGCAAAGCTACATTGGTGCATTTTGGTTGTTCCTGCATGAGAAGATTCCATGATAGTCTTGAACTACTGCCAATCACTTTAACAAATCCATCATTGTTTAGCAGGTGCAATGGTATTAATGATATTTCCAGCGGCTATTTTTACTTAAAAGTTGAAACTGATCACCCTGACTTGTGGTTTTGTCCAGAGCAGTATTTAGTTATAGCATATAGGCGTCAAATATGAAGCTTGTAGAATGGCTGGTTAAACTCGAAGAATATTTACATGTAGAGAATCTTTTATTCGGTAAAAGGGTCATTCCTGGAAGTATCTTGAAATCTGGATTTTACTACGTGTATGCCTTTCCTTAAGAAATTTTCTTCTCTCTGCAAAGAGCTTAACATTACTATTGCAGAAGTGATCATGCAACATGCCTATCTTCATTTGCTTATTAGTTCTGTTGCGAATTATATTTCCAGATATGCTTTCTGAAGTCTGAAATTACTTGTCTAAATTTAAGGCACATATGTTTTTGGCAAAATTTAAGGCGCATTTAAACTGCAGAGAAGTGTGATAACATTTCTACGTTGAACTGATATGGTAAGACAATTATTTTGCAGGTGCTACAGCGTGGCATACCTAGAAGACAGAAAGTACAATAGGTTAGCGCCTATTGGTGGCTTTGCATTTATAGCTGGCTGGGCTAGTTTGCTTTTCTGAAAGTTTAAGGTACAAAAAACAGCAATTGCATACTATCCTTTCCCCACACCCAAGTGCTCATGTGTTGAATAACTGATTATCGGCTACAAAATTTCTACTGAGACTGGTACAAATATCTCAAAATGACTGAGATTCTGCAATAATAATCGACTGTATATGAATGGGTTGTTATTTGTTAAGCTATAGAGTTATTTGAGCTTTACTTGTGTATGTTGAGTGCGCTAATGCGATGTATCGCAATATCATTGATCACTTCGAGTCTTGAAACCTTATTTCTTGAAGTGTATACGAAATGTTTACGTAACACCAACAAACTTGTAGCTTCCATTTACAACTTGAATTTCTTTTTTTGACATGATACAACTTGAATTTGAAGGAATGCTAAATAAGGTACTTTGTTATGTTGTGTAAACTTAATTTGAAGGAAGATATTCGAAGTGGCAGTTATCATGACCTGCACACGAAAAATAACCAAGATAATCAGTAAATGGAAAAAAAATAAGCGAGCAAGGAAGATGCTGAAAATGAAATGCATGTAAAGTTTAAACAGTATTAGTCGATATTGGAACGAAATAGCTGATTTGAGTAGTGAATTGTATTAAGATCATTTTGCGCGTCCCGTAAACATGACTTGTGCTATTGTTTAGAAGCAATGATTTATGAATAAGTTTTGTTTGCTTCACCAAAACCAGAAATTGCCAGCAAGCTGAGATAAAATATGTCAGGATACCCCCCCATTCATATGTTGACATGTATATAAATCCATCCATGTGGATATGATGGTCCTGAACTGAATGAAGATGCTTGGATCCTTGGTCTTTCTTTAACTTGTTAATATCTTTTTGGGATTATTGTTATTTGTTAATTCTCTACTACAGTATGTTCTTCTTAAGATGCAAGTTACTCATATATAGATTCCATTTATGTGTTCCATTGAGTTTACTTCGTTAGCAAAATAGATCAGATTCCCTTATTTACCTTTTTATTCATTTATTTATATAATATAATGATAATAACTACTCCGTACTTTGTAGTCCAGTATTTATGTACGGAATACTCTGTATTATTTATGCGAAATTATTTTATTATTAATTGTTAGTTGGCAAATTGTTACCTAAGGGCCCTGCCAGGATCGAAACCGTTATCTAGGACTAGGAGTCAAGCTTCGGTTTAAATGGAATGATTGATGGTAAAAGATGGAGATATACGGTGAGGTGTTAAGTGTTAAATATTGTACTTTAAAATAAAAAAAACAAAAGTTTAGAAATTAGATTAGGACGAGTTAATCTCTTTCCTTAGGATAATATTAGCCCCCACTACATTGCTGATGGAATTCAAAGCTAATCTATCCCTAGGGTTCCCTAATCAAGAATGGAATACAACAAATTAAACCATTCTCCAAGAACATAGTGCTAAATGGACCGTGCAAAGTGCTAAGTCTTGATTAATAATATATAGCTATATTACTAACCCAATAGTAGCAAACCAAGCCCAGTGCTCCACTAGGCCTAATAACCCAAGCCATCATGAGTATATTTAAAGACAACCAAAACATCATTTCTCTTGTTCCATGTGGGAGAATACTCCTACTCACACAAGTTGAAGACTAATGTCTAACATTAAGTGTATGCCAAAAATGGAAAAGGGTGGAAGAGAATACATACTGGGATCTTTCTCAGTGATAATGGCAGCACCATTGAAGTAGCAGTTGCCACCTTTGTTTTTATGATTTTGAAAGTAACTGTTGAACACAAAGTCAGCGTGATCTTTGGTGGTGTTAGGTTGATAGCATGGTTGATTCTCTTGAATCATGCTACACTTTACATCTTGCTGGCCACACGCCCAATTTATGGCTGATTCCAGTTCGTTGTCTGGAGTCTGCACATCTGCTACACACCATTGCTGTCCTGGATCGTCTTCTCCATCATTATCGTCTCCTGTAACAACAAAATTAAATGAGAACTAAAATTGATATCTAATATGAACACCTTAAACTGATAGATGCATTACCTGAAATGTTGGGAACGACAAGGAGGAGGAGGAGGAGGAGGAGCAGAGGAAGCAACAAGTTCCAAGCCATTGTGAATTTTGAAGAGGATAAAGTGTTATTGGGAGTAATTCAGATAGGATGAATTTTCGGAGCCACAGATTGAATGGGGGAAGCTCCTGTTTATATAGCAAATATTATAATGACAATTAAGCAAGTGTGAAGACTGTGAACATTGGATTGAAATACAAGTCACCGACTTGCAACTCAATTCAGGGATCTGATTCTAATTCGCCTTTGTTTTTTTCTTTTCTTAATGTGAATGGCTTTTGTTGGCACTAATTATGGATGGTTAATGTGAATCATTAAGTGAGTATGCTTCCTATACCCTGTCATTGCCAGTCTGGACTCTGGAATATGTATAGTCTATGCTCTTTGACTCTTTGGAGCGTAGGCGCGTAGCACCGTAGACTCTAGATTTGATTTCACACCAAATGACGAAATAGGACAGATAAAACCAGCGTGTTTTCATCAGTTTAGCTGAAATTCACTTGCCAAAGCACATTTGAAAATAAATAAATAAAACCTTCGTTTAATGGATCGATTTCAAAGCCAGTAAGGATGAGGGATTTTCTAATGGAGGGCTTCTAGAACTTCAACGTGGTGGTATCCGTCAAACAAATCAATCCATCAACACAACCTATCATGATAATGAAAATCAAGGGTTTTTATTTCCTCTTGATGGTCAGAATATCATAACTACAGGTTTTATTATTAGAATCCGTCAGAAGAAGCACATTATACTTTCCAGCAACCTGATTATCACGAAAGGTGTTCAAGAATGAATTGGGAATTGCAAATTAGGGAATACCGGGATTTCCAAACACACCTAAATCGAATCAGAGATTTAACAAGCAATCTCACTAGTATTTGGTTCAACAAATCGTCTGCAAAATTCATCTTCATTGTTGTTACCTTACCTTGATGTTTCATGGCCAATTTAGGGTTTTTCTTGATCAAGGTTTTTCAGCGCAAATTTTTGGCTATACCCGGGTACAGCCAAAGCTGGCTGTACCCCCATCCAAAATGATGTCGTTTGTGTTGTTTAAAATGAACATTAATATACTGGTACAAAAATGAACATTTACTATTTCGGAAATGAACATTTATTTATTTATTTGGAATGAACATTTACTATTTTGGAAATGAACATTTATTTATTTATTAGGAAATAAACTACAAAAATGAACATTTTTTTATTTATTTGGAAATAAACAATATAGGCTCTTGTAAAAACATAAAAGACCAATGAAGTGAACAATTTCATTATGAACATTAACCATATATTTATTGTGAACAAACAAATAAACAAGAAAGAACAAATAATTCAACAAAAAAGAACAAACAATATAAAAAAGAACATAAAATTCCAGAAAAAAGAACAACCAATACAACAATTATGAACAATTTTATGATGAATTTTAAAGCCAACATGAAAGAACAAACAATACAACAAGAAAGAACAAATACTGGTACAAAAATGAACATTTACTATTACGGAAATGAACATTTATTTATTTATTTGGAATGAACATTTACTATTTTGGAAATGAACATTTATTTATTTATTTGGAAATAAACTACAAAAATGAACATTTACTATTTCGGAAATGAACATTTATTTATTTATTTGGAATAAACATTTACTATTTTGGAAATGAACATTTATTTATTTATTCGAATGAACATTTACTATTTTGGAAATGAACATTTATTTATTTATTTGGAAATAAACAATATAGGCGCTTGTAAAAACATAAAAGACCAATGAAGTGAACAATTTCATTATGAATTTTAAAGCCAACATGAAAGAACAAACAATACAACAAGAAAGAACAAACAATAAAGCAGATAATTATTATGAACAAACAAATAAACAAGAAAGAACAAATAATTCAACAAAAAAGAACAAACAATATAAAAAAGAACATAAAATTCCAGAAAAAAGAACAAACAATACAACAATTATGAACAATTTTATGATGAATTTTAAAGCCAACATGAAAGAACAAACAATACAACAATAAGTTTGATGAATACAAGAAAGAACAAACAGTACAACAAGAAAGAACAAACAATACAAAAAGAAAGAATAAAAGATTAATGAAGAGTTTAATTATGAACATTAACCATATGATTATTATAAACAAACAAATAAACAAGAAAGAACAAACAATATAAAAAAGAACATAAAATTCCAGAAGAAAGAACAGTACAACAATTATGAAAATTTGATGATGAATTTAAAAAACAACATGAAAGAACAAACAGTACAACAAGAATGAACAAACAGTACAACAAGAATGAACAAACAATACAATAAGAATGAACAAACAGTACAATAAAAAAGAACAAATAGTCGACAAGTATGAACAAACAATATGAGCGCGTCGTTTTTGGGGGGTACAGCCAGAGCTGGCTGTACCCGGGTACAGCAGTTAGCGATATATTTTTCAGTTGGATATGAATAGGGTAATCGGCATAAGGTACATTAGGTTGTATGTAGGGCCGCAAATTGGATTATACACCCGGGTGCACAGTGCTCATTGTGCACCCTGTTGAACATTTATTGAAAATTAATGAACATTGAGAATGATTTCAATGTACATGTACTAGTGAAATATTAAACTATATGTTCTATGGATTTGAACTATATGTTCATTGGCTATATGTTTTTTTGGCTATGAATAATATGTTCTTTGTAAAACAGAGTGCACAGTGAGCATTGTGCACCCGGGTGCATAAACCATATTTTGAGGTAGGGCTAATGCAACCTAGTAGTTTTGCCTTTTAATCCTTTAAAAGTCACATTTTTATTGTTAGAAAGCACCTATTTACCTATTAAAAGTACATTTTTACAGACAAAAAACACATCCGTCTAAAATAATATATTACTGAATACAATGCAATCCATAAAATAAACATATTTGTTCTGAAAAATGTTGTGCTTTTAAACTGCAAAAATGTGTTTTTAAATTGAAAAAATTGTTCTTCTTAATCGTAAAAATGTGCCTTTAACCCGGTTGTAGGTAGAACTACATACAATCGTGTTATTTGGATGGAACACTACAAGAGGGGGGTGAATTGTAATATGGATCTTGCTAGCCAATTTTGCGGAATTATAAAGGAACTTAAAGCAAGTAAAGAAACAATGCAAGAGAGATTTTACGAGGAAACTTTCTAGGCCCAACTAGAAAGAAAACCTCGACCCACTAGGGATTTCAACTCAAACTCTTTTCATTATAGGGCAACAACTCAGTTACAATCCTATAAGAAACTCGAGCATTACTTGAGTTCCTCTACGAACTCAAGTTCCCAATAGCTGTTCTTTCTAACAACTACATTCTCACTGACTTCCCTAAAAGTTTCTCTTGACTCTTTGGCTTCACTCGGAGCCTCCCTGTTTTTATCTTATAGACTTCACTCAAAGTCTACCCAATTACAATAGGAACTCACTCAAGTTCCTACCCCTACACACCAGGAACTCACTCAAGTTCCTGCTCCTCACTTGGTACAAGGATTCACTCAAATCCTTGACCAATTCCCCATTACAAGAGTTCACTCAAACCATTTCCCAACTCTTAAAACAAACGCTTAAATAATAGTACCCCTCTAATATGCAACACTTAAAAGAACTGTAAAGGAACTAGAACTTGTAGTGTAGGAACTGACAAGAACTTGGAACATAGGAACTGACTCATAAACGTGAAACAAATATATTTCTTTAATTACCTTCCACGTGAACCAGACTATGTGTACGTGAAGTCAGACACTTTAGAATGAATGAGGATGCATCCTTTTATAGCATTCAAAAATGCCTTGGCCACTACTTGGGAATGAATGAGGAGTAGCAGAGGAGGAGGAGGAGAAGAGGACGCAAGAGTGGTCGCGCCGCTGTTTTATTATTATGCAAAAATAGGGGTGCCGTCCAGAATTGGCGGCACTAACCATGGTTATACCGCCTAGAAAAAGCGGTGGCGACCATGGTCCAGCCGCAGATCTTGGGCAGCTGAACAACGGTCACATCCACTATTTGTGGGCGGCATAACCATGTTCAGAGCCACCGATTCAGGGCGGAACCCCTGTTTTTGCAAAATAATAAAAAATTGCTTTAAAAATTTTGAACCACCATTTTTTAGGTTTATTTGTACATTTGTACATTCATTTGGGAATTAATTCATAAATTTGTACATTCATTTGGGAATTTTGTGATTTTCCTTTTATTTATAAATTTAAAATTTTGTGAATTGGTTATACTTCTGATTCATGCTCGTGTCGGGGCTCGAGCCGCATCCATCTTTAATGTTGAATGGGTGGAGTGCTTGATGGCTAGCTAGAGAACAACACAAATTTAATACTTCCCCGACCTATGCACTTAGGCAGGGCCTGGGAACGTATTATTGCAAGTCGGAAAAACAACTTTAGTCAACAACAGAAATCCAGAATAAAACTAAAAACTTGCTAAAGCCATTAATGCCACACTTTTATAAGCGTCTCAAGTTGTTCAGTATATGTACAAAATGTACCCTTCAGTTCATATTTACTCTGTTTGAAAAAGCATGTGCACAAAACCAAAACAGAAACCATCCTTCAGCCCAGAAAACCAATCTCTCAAATAAAACAAGATGGTTGTAGAAGTATCATCAATCTCCACATTTGAGGTCGTTCCTAGCCTTAACACTCTACTGCCAACTCCCTTAAACGCCAACCCTGGAAATAAACCACTGACAAGTGACAAACATATAATACATCCAGTTGCCAGGTGACTGATACACCCTAATACTCAACTCACAAAAAACAAAAACAAAAAAAAGGAAAAATAATGCGAACAAAGGTTAACAAGATACCCAAATGTTATGCGACTGAGAAACATCATCTTTGCATCACGGGTATTCCATAGGATGACAAGATTATCATCTCTTTGATGGTTGGCACATTATCATAGTACTCTGGGGTTTGATTTAGGTACGAGACATTTACCAGGGCTAAGTTTCCTTACAAAGCTACGAAACACCTACATGTACATCCATATTGGGGATTGCTTCATGTATTCAGAGATATTACCTAAATCCAGATTTATATGCCAATATGCTTACTTATTTTGAGACAGAGAATTGCACTTTGTACGAGTATACGAGAAAGTGAACATCAGTGATAACTTCACTCCAAACCATTAAAGAATACTTGAAAGAATACTCCAAGAACATGACCATCAGCATACTTGAAAGAGACCAAGGGAAGAATCCAGTAAACTGAATAAACAAAATGACAGGCCCTCCTAGCTGAGCATGTAAAAGATCTAAAGCGTAATTAACAGGGCTTAAGCTCCACTTACAATATATGAGTCCCAGAAAAAAGAATAAAAAGAAACCAGGAACCAGATTAAGGTCAAAAGAACCAAAGTTCTGTCAAAACCTGCTGCGTTAGCTCCCTCTCCAGAATTGATGCCTTTTATTCTAAATCCATGCAATAAACTTCCTTACCATGCAAATTCGTTGGAGGTGAAAAGGCATCAGTGTAATCATATATATTTTATTTCCTAAATCACCACGTTCTTGTTAATTAGAAACTGGGAAAGAGCACAGAAACTTACAAGTAGGGAAAAAAAGAAGCAAGGGGAATGTGCCTCTTAGAAATCCAATCTTACTTTTTTCTTAGAGTTAAAAGTAGAACACTGTAGCCTATCCTCTACTAGTCCAAAGGTGTCGGCGCCAGCAGTTGAGACTTGGTAAAAGACCACAGAGTTTATAGCACACCGCCCTGGTCATAAGATTTAAAAACATGAGAATGAAAATTCCAACCTCATGCTTAGAAATCCCATAAAATTTTCTCCTACACATCTATAATGGACATGCAGGATCTTTCAGTTAAGCTTCCATATTATTATTATAGGGTCAGCTACTCAGCTACATCAGATACAATAATATCAATCCCAACAAAAAACTCGACAAGTTTATATACTGAACAAGATCATAAGTAATCACTTTAAAGTCAGAATTGTGGAATATAGGAATTAGAAAAAACAACAGAGACAACTGTACCTAGTTAGAAGTGAAACTTTCGCAATGTAAAGTAAGGCTTGAACTGCAAAATGGATCATGGAAAGCCAATTCCCCTGCAAGTTGAATCGTAGGCAATGTCTTGCAGAATAATTTAAAACAGCAGACATCCCACTAAATCATCAGAAGCCTCACCTAATCTTATTGGTGCAAGGCTACGAAGTTCAGTTCTTGAATTGCCCTCTTCGGAACTGGGTTGAGATAGCTTCCCCGTTTTGATGGTTGTCTTGCTGTAAAGTAACTTCACTTGTGGCCAATATCTTGGACGAGTGGAAATTCTAGGTGAATGACGAAAGATGAGTGATCTTCTCCCCTAAGATATTGTAGAGTGCCATTCATGATTCTCACAAGCTTGTGGCTAATGTACAAGCCCAGTCCTTCTCTTGACATGCCTGTGCTACGGTGGAACATCTCTTTAATAAGATCTTCTGGGATCCCTGGGGATGGATGTATAATCCTGCAAGAAAAAAGACTCATAGATATTCACCATGAGGCTACTAATTGAGGAATGCATAACCATATTTTAAAATCTTAGGAATGTCATAAATGCCTGATTATTACCTAAATTCAACACGAAGAAGCTGCATTGTTTTCCCTAGAGATTCCCTTCTAGGATTCACCATGAACATAACAGAGGATTCACTACATGCAGGGGTAAAACGGATAGCAACTGCCAAAAAGTCTGAAAGGACTTGTTGTAGCCTCAAATTGTCTCCATCCAGATACATAGAGGACAAACCAGCAGGTGAATTGCGCATGAGCTGCACTTGGCTTTCCTGGCTAAAGGGTGTTACCTGACTCATTACAGCCTCAAGAACTTCCGCAAGATTGAATTTAGCAGTTTTGGTTTCCATGTAACTGCAACCAACAGTCAAAACCATGCTAGTTTCAGAAATCTTATCCCCTAATATAAATTATTGATAGAAAAACCAAAAAAGGTTAACTTCTTAAGTTATGAAAGAAGTGATTTCTCTGACAACTAACTTGAATCATCAAATAAAGGGAGCAAGCAAAGTAAGAAATGGAAAAATAAAGAACTCCAAATACTTAAATGAATATCCTACCCTTCCTCAATACTTGGGATATCAGTGTCCTCAGTTATCTTCATTAACTGATCTTCACACAATGCTCTCGTTACCATCAATTGCTTTTGCCCTCCATTCAGCTCAAATGACTCCACTAAATTGCGAGTAAATAGCATCCCTTGTATTGGACTTTTGATCTGTTCACGAAAATACTCCAACTTATGTAGGGTATTCTCAGCCGCTTTTTTCGAAATGCTCTGCAAATGCATGGTATATTGAAGTTCTGGACTAGGTAAATGGAGAAAACACAAAACTCCAGTGACCTTTCCATCAGGATCAGCCCGTGGACTTGCAGAGAGCAATGTATCAATACATTTACCATGCCGATCTGAGAACATAAAACACACTTTATCTGCATCCTGACCCCCAATTATTTGATTTAGAAGTATCCTGAGTTTGATTAAGGTGTCGTGATCTTTGACCTGACAACCGTTACTTTCAGTAGTGAAAACCTCTCCAAGAAGCATCCTACCTATGACTTCCTCTTTTCCAAAACCAGATAGTTTCTCCATTGCACCATTCCACTCCAAGCACAAACCTTGCTCATCCATCATAAATATTGGGGGAATAAGATGATTATGGTTCCTCACAATTCCAGTATAATCACCCTGCAGTTGAGTATATTTGTCCATGATGCTTTTCTGTAAAGTAACATCTTGCCCGATAAAGCAAATTCCTGTCACATTTTCATTTGTATCCCGACTACAACATGCATTTACTAATATAACAGGATTACCCTTTTCATTTTTTCCCAGGGAACCAAACGTTCTTAATCTTACTTCGACATCTTTCTCTTCTATGCCTGCCAATTCAAATTTCCATGAAATGAGAGTTCAACAGAGAAAAATAATAGCAAGAAATATAGCGCAAAATTAATGGCTGAACAGGAACAAGAATGCCTATGCATAGTCTTTATTGCAGCACACATATACATTATGATCACTTCTCAGGAATTATCACATGCCTGCCATTTTCTGAAAGTACAATGTAAATTCCATTTTACTTCTATTAAATCAACACAATGACAAAATCATAAACAGAGTTACAAATTTTTTTTATTTTTTTTTATTTTTTGCAACTAACATTAGAACGTTTGAAAATTGCAGACATAAAATTGAACTAGCACGTTCAGACACCATGGAAATTTATGAGTTACCAAACAACATCAGTGTTATGATGAATAAATGAACAGACATCCACCTAAACATAATAGTTAAAAAAATGTGTACTACTATGGCGTGGTAAAATAGCTTGAAATAAAAATATCATAGTCCTTAACTGACTACCTTGTACAGCCAAGGAGAGCAGGTTTTTAATTTTTCCAACTGTTTCATCAGCCACAACATCAATCAAAGGTAACCCAACTGCTTTCTCTATAAGTAAACCAGTTATCTCAGTCATTTTGACATTCCATCCATTAATGACACCAAACACGTCCACAGAGAAAATAGGGACAGCAGCTGTTTCAATGAGACGAATTATTTCACCAGTGACAGTTTGGAGTTGATTCACTAGTGAGTTATCAACTCCGGGCACATTCACAATCATTTTTGAATTGTTTGTTATGGTTTTTGAATCATTTGTAGCACTATCCTTCAATAATCCTCTTAATATGAGCTGTAATGAATGGATAGCATCCATTTCCATGTCTTCCCAAGGTAGACTTCTCCACTTGACCACCTCTAAGAAAGCATTAAATGATGATCTTGGATGCATCTTTCTTCTATCATCAGTGTCAACAGGGTCATGTTTTGCACCACCCCATTTTACTTCCTTTGCTGTATGAGACCTAAACCAAAACAGGATATCTTTTGAAGTTATTCTAACTGCAACCATCCCACAGACTGCATCCCCAAGTTGTGAAGCACTAGGATAACCAGCTTCTTTAAGGCTGTCAGTACTGAATCCTTTAGTGGAGCCATGGTGATCAACAAGCCACTGTGATAAATCTTTAAGCTGTTCCTCTGTTGGAGTATTACCAAGTAGCCATACTTTGCTATTAAAAATGAGCGCAGCACCATCGCACTTAATCAGGTCCATTACATTAGGTGATTGGGAAACAATGGCTATAGGGGAGTCTCTCATGAGCATGTCACAAAGCACAGTTTGAATCCTCAAAATGTGTTTTTCTCTCATTTGAGCAGCCAAACCAACTTCCCTGTTTATCTGTATGCCAAATACCTGAACTAAAAGCTCACATGCAGATCTTCGAGGAAATGAAACAAATCTGGGTTTTGTGTGATGACACACAACCAAGCCCCATAATTTCCTTCCTCTCCTTCCATCATTAACCTCATCATCTTCCTCATTAATTGTCACGGCCATTACAAGAGATGCAGAAGTACCCATATTTGCCATATACTGTGCATGACAACCATGTGGAGCTCTTAAGGTTGATCCACCAAGACTCAGTGGTTGAGTCAGTTTTTCATCTTGAATCACCTTTACAGGAGAAGCAAGACAATCACATATCATCCTCACCTTATTTCTCAAGAACAAAAATCTTGAAGCTTGTGGTATATCAGTTGCTGGATAATGCAAACCAAGATAAGGTTCCGATTCAGGCCTACAATACTCAGCAATCACTTCCCCATGCTCATCATCGTGAAATTTATACACCATAACCCGATCATAGCCCGTTAACTCCTTCACTTCATTAACTAAAACATCACACAAAAGGTGAATGTTATGGCTGGGTAATGTTTGCAATCTAGAAATCCCGTTAGCTGCAAGCTTATAAGACTTTAAAGCTCCTGCAGTGGTTATGTCTGTATCATCAACATTTACTGGCTCCAAATCGATTACCAACCCCACATCAATTCTATGTAGAATGGCAAAAAAAGGTTTGCCCGAGTTGCTACAATGAACAAGCAAGGGATTGAGAAGATTAACCTCAGGAAGATGTACAGCTTTTTGCAGTGCAGAAGCACTTGATTCTTTAAAAAGTGTTCTTACATCGGTTCCAAAACTTAGAGCCTCGTGCTGTTTGATGCTAGGGACAGAATTTGAAGTCAACTCTAACATATCAGGGGCATTTTCACTATACGCAAGGACACGAAAGTCCTGCTCGTCAATGGCAATCAGACACCCGAAAGACTGAACGAGGCTCCCTCTTTGGATCTTTTGAAGATAGGAGGATACTGTTGAAGGAGAAATATTGCTAGTAGAGGTTGACAGATTGACATCAACTGAGGATGAATAATCAAACAGGCGCTTCGACTCTTCAAAATCCAAGGCAAGCTTGGCATCAATGGGGGTCTGAGCCATTACCAGGGCATCATGTCTTGAACGAGCCGAACTACCCCTAGAACTTGTCCTTTGAGTTGACCTTGAAGACATCTTACTTGTCTTTTGAGTTGACCTTGAAGACATCTTTCACACCAATTCTTCTCTCTTCTACTAGCTAATAAAACCAGCTTCCTTATTCAAACCTACACGACTAGAGTATTAATACTTTATTAGTTCTTTACTACCAAAATTCCCATAATCAACTAAAAAATGATAATCAAGGAGCAACACCCCCCCACCCCCCACAATTATTCTTCCAAATAAACAACAACTTCATATTTGAGTAAACCCCATTTCAAAATTAACCTTCAATGATCAAATGAATGAAGTTTTAAATTTGTGTAAGGAAAAATTGACATAAATAATCCCACCTTTCACTCATTTTCTCAAAATAATCCCAACTTTGGTTTATTTTAGAATAATCCAAACTTTAGGGGCTACCTTCTCAAAATAATCCAAACTATAAATTTAACTATGTACAATAGACCCAAAATGGATTAGTAATGGCAAGAAAAAAAGACTTCGGATTATTTTGAGAAGGTAGCCCCTTTAAGTTTGGATTATTCCAAAATAATCCAAAGTTGGGATTATTTTTAGAAGATGTGTGAAAGTTTGGATTATTAACCCAATTCAATTCAACAAATCCCATGATTGTCAAATGAACAAAAAATTAAAAATTGAGTTAAACCCATTTCAATTGATCTTTCAATTATCAAATGAACAAGAAAAGAAAAAGGTAAGTAAAACTCATTTCAACTAATCCTACAATTACCAAATGAGCAAAATATTCAAAATTGAGTAAAACCCATTTCAATTTAGCCTTCAAATATCAAAGAAAAACTCATACTATTCATTCTTCTCATGATCTCATCCAATCTTCGTTTCTACATCCCAAGTACTTATTTCAGGGGAAATTCAGTAAATTAGGCAAATAGCTCACCCACGTAAATTCAAGAAAAATCAGAATTTTAGCCATAATAGCTGGTAATGAAATCCCTTCAAATAAGAACTACAAATAAGCCTAATTAAAATTCAATTCAAATAAAACTTAATACACTTGAAAGGAATTGGACATACCATGTAAAGAAGAGCTTGAAATGAAGAGCAAAACCAAAAAAAAAATCTGGGTTAGAAGAGAATCATTTAAAAAGCTTGATTTTGGTACTACAAAGAACACAAAACCCACATAAAAAAAAAGTGAGAATCGTGAAATTTTGATAAAAGAAAGTAAAAACAAGGGACCACTGTAGAGATGCCAGATGCCACCAAACAAATCTGTAACGAGAGAAAGATGAGTGATGGTTTCTCTATAAAACATGGCCCATAATTTTAACTACTGGCCAAGCAAGCAACACACTTGTTAAAATGAAAATTGAGGTAAAATTCTCATTCTATGTCGTTTTTCACTCCCATGGCCATGACTTTATCCTTTCTCCCATGAAAAAAGTCTGGATAAGTCTAACGATAAGCTCGGAAGTCGGAACCTGGACAAAATGTATTAGGATTAACTTAGAGCATGTTTATCAAACAACAAGATTATGGACGCTGTATAATAATTTCTCCGGCTTTTAATACTCGCAACGTTCGTTAGTTTCACGCATGTCAATGTACAACTTTGATCATTTATATCTTAAAATCATTTTATGCAAAAATTATAAAAAGTTGGTATTTTGAAAATACACATTGAGACGAATCTAACAAGATCTCACATGACTATGTTTTATCGTATATAAAAAAACACTACCAATAATCAAAGTATCACTACAACATAAACGAGAATATGCAACGCCGCATAACCGTTGCGATAGGCCAAATAACCGTTGCATTAGACGTATTACAACGGTCCCCTAACCGTTGCAGTTGCTGCCGTTGCTTTAGATATATTACAACAGTTTACTACAGCTAATGCAACGGTTCATTGACAAGCAAGGTAGACCGTTGCATCAGCTCTATTACAACGCCACTTTAACCCTATTACAACGGCTAAAACATTTTTACAAGAACCGTTGCTTTACATGTATTGTAATGGTCATAAACACCTAATGCAACAGTCATTGACAATTACCGCCATTTACGTACTTTTGACCGTTGCCATAGATTTAGGGACAACTATTTTTGGAAAATGCAACGAGTATACTACATTATTAGAGCTCGTATCATTTTGTAAATGGAATATTGCCTGCAATAGTAATTTGGACAAATACTCCAATATTATTTATTTATTTTTAATATTAGTTAATTATATGTGATGACGTGGAAATTCTACGTGGACGTTTTAAATGCTCTCCATAAAACTCCCTTTTATTTATATATTAGATTGAATCCTACGTAAACCTCTAGGATGTAGGAAATTCCATCTCTTTAGCTTATTTGTGCATTTATGCAATTAACTACTCCGTATTACGGAATAGTTACGTGCTTTATTGGGATTAAGTTATCTCTTGCTTGATTGTTTTATTTTCTTTTAATTCCTTTGTTAATGGTGAAATAGTTGAACCTGATTGTTTTATTTCTTTCTAATTTTTTTTGTTAAGAGAGAAAGAGTTGAACCTAGAAGAGACTTAAAAGCATGAGAGTTGTCAATCTTGCTAAAGACCTTATTGCGTATGCCATGAAGGTAAAGATGGAAGTGATCCGTGCATAAAGTTTCAATAAAAAGGAGGCCCATGCACGACCCAAGCCCATGTGACAGGTCGGGCATTCATGCCCAAGCCTAATTTCACTAGATTTAACGTGCTTTGTCGTTACGTTCCTAAGTCTAATTACCCTTTAAAATATTTATCTATCAATTTTGTACATAATATAAAAAGTTAATCAAAACATATTAAAAGTTACAAAAATATTAGGTAAAAGTTACAAAACATTTTGGGTAAAAGACTAAAAGTTATCCTAGCGTATAAATTTTTTTATTGTAGACCATGTGCGTACAAGATTTTTTTTTTAATTCACCTCTATCACAAATTCTTATTTAAATGTGGTGTACGATAAATATTGTGCATCGGAATAAAAGTTAACTCAAAATACTTAAAAGGTATCCCAGTATATGTAAAAGTTATCTATTTTAAGTGATAAAATATTATTTCAAAATCACTTAGGCCCTGTTCTTTTTAGCTTAACTGCAGTTTCAGGGCTTATTTTGCAGTTCAGTTCAGTTAAGTTCAGTTTTATTCAATTTAATTAATTATTATTATTATTTGTATTATTATATTACATTATTTATTATTTTTATTACTTATTATGATTATTTTATTATTATTATTATTATTATTATTATTATTATTATTATTATTATTATTATTATTATTATTATTATTATTATTATTATACAGAGTACGGAGTATGTAACTAATTATTTACTATAAGTTACTGTAATTTATATTTATCATTTATTATTATTTTATACTCCGTAGTAATTAATTACGTATTATTATTTATTTATTCATTATTTAGTTATTAATTATTAGCCTGTGTCTGTGCGATGCACGGATTCTACTAAATTGTTACGTTTAAATAGAGTTCCTATATACCAATTTTATATATTAGATTAGAATAGTTTTTAATTTTGCATTGAATTTTATTTTAGATTTATTTTTTTAATTATGAGAATGTTTGTTTTTGGATGAAATTGTATATGCATGCGTAATATTAATAATTAATTAATAAAAATATCTACGTGACACTTAATTATTTATCTACGTGGCCCTCGACTTTTTTAATTCAAAATTAATTTTGAAATATTATTTTTCATTGGCCGAAACCATTAGGTTTCCTACGCGGCGCTCTAATATTGGATTAATGTTTGATTTTAAATTGAATTTTATTATTTTATTTTAGAGTAGTGTTTGATTTTTGATGAATTTTATTTTAGATTTATTTTTTAATTTTTAGAGTGTTTGATTTTTGATGAAGTTGTATATATTAGTAATTAATTAATTAGAATATCCACGCGACACTTAATTAATTATCTACGTGGCAATCGATTTCTTTAACTCAAAAATAAATTAGAAATCTTATTTTTCATTGGCCGAAACCATTAATAATCCTAGGTGACGCTCTAATATTTCAGCAAATATGCCTCCTTTATATATATATATATATATATATATATATATATATATATATATATATATATATATATATATATATATATATTATTTATTAAATAATTATCATTTATTATTATTTAGTAAATAATTACATATTATTTATTAATTATTAATTATTAATTATTCTTTAGTTATTAATTATTATTTATATTATTTAGTAATTAATTAAAAATTACTAATTGTTTATAATTAATTATTAATTATTTATTCGGTATTATTATTTATTTATTATTTAGTCATAGCACTCCGTATTAAAAAATGAGCAATAATTATCGATTGAGTCAGTAGTACAGATACCCTTGGTGCGTCTAACCAAGTGCTCCATGTACATAAATTGATCATGGTGCAAGTTTATTTACGAAGTAACTTGATAAGTTTATCTCGGTAATGATTTATTATTATATTCAATTTTAGTTTATTTGTATTCGCTTTTTAATACCAAGAACAGGAACAACTATGAAGAGTAGCTCATATTACTATATTAGTGGGAAACTTTATTATCAAGATACCTATTTTCTTACTTCTATACGATTTAGGAAACTTGATTGTCAAGTTAATTAGCGACTTCATCCTCTATATTATGAATTAGTAAAGTATGCATATACGGTGTAAACCTAACACTTAAACAAATAATAAAACACACAAAAACGGGGAAACAAACCAATTCAAAAATAAATAAATAATAGAAACTAGGAAACAAACGTTGGATAGCGATGAAGTTGTCAGTGGGTTACGATGATACTACTCCTCTATACGATATGATCCCTATGGATAATTTGGATATTGATGGTGTTATAAGTGACTCTTGGTTCATGCCTGACGATCAACTGCTACAACTGAGTGTTGTTGATTATTTATTATTTAGTCGTAGTACTCCGTATTAAAAAAAGAGGAATAATTATCGATTGAGTCAAGTACAGATACCCTTGGGTGTATCAAGTGCTCCGTGTACATAAATTGATCATGGTGCAAATTTTAATTAATTGATAAGTTTATCTCGAAAATGATTTATTGTTATTCAATTTTAGTTTAGTTGTATTCGATTTTCAATACCAGAAATCGGAACATGCTATGAAGAGTAGCTCATATTAGTAGGGAACTTGATTATCAAGTTACCTACTTCTTACTTCTATGGGAATTAGGAAACTTGATTGTCAAGTTAATTACCGACTTTATCCTTTATAGTATAAATTAGTAAAATACTAGTTTAGTACTCGTGCAATGCACGATTATTACTACTCCGTAAATATTTTTATGTAATACTTTTGATAATTTAATAATCATTTACAGAAAAATTAATAAAATAAGATATATTTCGTAAATGAGTTCATCAACACTAGTTGATTTAATTTTCCCTACATAAATAATTAAAAAAAATTAGTTCACACAAATAAGTTTATTTCAGTCAAAATAAGTTTATTTCAGATAAAATAAGTTGATAATATAAGTTCATACAAAATAAGTCGAATAAAACAAAGACTTAAGTTAACTAAATTTATCTAAACTTCTATTCCTTGAAATAAGTGTACTCATATTTATTTTCAATATAAGATAACAATTTGCCAAAAAAAATTCTATCAGTTCTTTATAAAAAGTTTCTCATATTTATTTTTTTCGCAACTTTTTCTTTCCCCATTTTTCACCTTTATTCCAGCTTATTTCTTTACTTAAATTATTAATTTCATTACGTATTTTTTTTTGAAGATACGACACATTCATTTTTTCACAAGACAAAAGGATTTAAAGTCTAATATTAAATTAATATAATATAAAGAAGTTTAAAATGTTGCTAAAAAGTTTTGAAAATTATTTCTTTTTTAAGTTAATCAATACGGAGTACTTTTTTTTCAAATAATAATTTGTATAATGCATATGAAATATATGTACTACAATTAACTTTCTACAATAAGAATTGATAGCTATGGCAAAATATTTTCTCCATTTTTGTAAGTTTTATTAATAAACATTTTTTAAATTAAAAAACAAAAAAAATCCTAAAGCCTCATCAGGAGATGACACGTGTCATTTCTGGTGTGTGTTTTAGTATACAACTAGAATCCGACCTCGTTCAATGAACGGGTAATTATATAATAGTTGTTAAGCGGTTTTTAAAAGTGATAATTTTGTTGAGGGATTGTGATTTTAGTGGGTTGAAAGTTAAAAAAAATATACAAATTAGATGGTGGATTAATATCATGTTAAGGAGGAAGATGGGGTGGAAGAAATTATATGAATTAAATGGTGAATTGACTTTGATTGAGGAAGATGAAGTGAGGTGTTAAAGCTGTAAAATAATTTATGAAACAAATAACAAAAGGAAAAATTGAAAAAAAAAAACAAATTAATTGATAAAAGATGGGATAACACATGTCATCTAATAATCCATAGTCTTCTTTTTTAAATACTAGGTATTGACTAGGTATTGATTGCAAAAAAACCCTTTAGAATCGGAATTTTTTATTAAATGGCAAAAACCACCTCAGTAATTACTACTACAACACCAAAAATGGCGTTGTCATCAACAACGTACTTATCGGCCGTGACAGTGAACAATGACAGTTGTTGGACAACTTACCCATAAACATGGTGAACCGTGTTTACCGTTTGGAGATTCATCTAATAATCCGTATGGGATTGTATGGTTCGTCATCTTCGGTTAATTTAGAGAGGTTTAAATCGAAGTTGGACGTCGTGTTTTTAGTTTAGTTGACTTAGAATATGTAATGTTCACCTTATTTTAGAAAAAATAAGTTCAAAATTTAAATAAAATTCATTTTTTGAAAATTATGTCATATTTCTTTATAAATAAATATTAACCAACTTAAATTCACAGACACTTTCATAAAGGGTACATTTTTCATGTTTTTGAAAATTTGAAACCCTATAACTAAAGGAATAAGGTTACATTTTGATGAAAAGGGTGTCGTTTTTGTAGATGTATACGGAATAGTTTGCTTTACTTTTGCTTTTGCTCCCTTCAGGCCTTCATTCACGGTACGATTGTAGATTGAACTCTTCTTTTATTGGACAATGCGATTGCATTAAGTGGTTGATATATCCAGAATCTTAATCTAAAGGCATTTCATCAAACAATTCGTTAGCTACTTGTTGTTTAGTGAGGTGATAAAAATGAGGTCAGAAGTCATACAAATCATCCTTTATGCATTATGCGCAAACTACTACAGTACAAGCGCACAATGTATGTTGGTTTAAAATTACCAAGGGATCCTGTTGAAGAAAGCCTTCTCAAAGAACACATGTGAGTGTCCCACATTGATAAGAGATAGAGAGAGTTAATTACTTAATAAGGTTGAGGGCTACTCCCCTTATTGGCATATGGTTTTAAGGTGGAACCTCCTTTGGACTTGTTAAGTGAACTTTCTCTCGTTGTGACGGGTGTGGCCCATGCCCGTATCTAACAGATCCAAAGTTCAAATATGGGGTCCATCTGCTCGGGAGGTTAAACCTGTCTCCGGGATAGCAAAAGCAGTAGTTGACTCGTAAGTATTAAAGAAGAATAGAATTGGCTTTGCAGCAAATGTGTAAAAACAAGCGAAGTAAAATATTAGGTAAGGGTTTTGTTTATCAAATGTTGATTCACAGTTACCAGAACAGAACAACCCTGCTTTAGAGTACAAAACCAAAATCTTATAGCTGGTGTATTAGCATCTGATAGACAATTCCCGTCTATTTAACATTTTGACCTAATAGTAATGTGACTAATATCCCCGTCACTCTATCTCCAGATTTGAATTGAGAGCACTTGTCGGCTATACGGAACTTCCTTGAGGCTCCTATAATCCTGCAAATTAGGAGCTGTAAGGAACATAATCTAACAAACAATCTCAGCATCGACTAAGAGAGATAATTAAACAGGACCTGAGCTCCATTTACAGCACATACTGATATTTGGGGTCTATTATACTTTGATAGAACAGAATAAAAGAAACCAAGAACCATCTTAATAAAAGAAAGCTATAGTTTTCACTGTCTTAACTCTTAAGATGCTTCCATAGGGCCGATAGCTCTCTCTTCAAAATTGATGCCCTTTAGACTAACACCATACCATGTACTCTCTTACCCAGCAGGCCAGCATATTCATGTATGTTGAGTTACTTAATTCCTCATGTCTTCATCAAGGAGAACTTGCAAAGAGCAAAAAATTCACCAAATCAATGTTACCTAATTCACTGTACAAGTTTTATAGCAATGAGGGTGGGAAGAAATGTGGATACTAGATAGGATCTTTTAAAAAATCAGCCTTTTCTAGTGGGGATAGGTGAAAACACTGGTTTAGCCTTCTACTGGGTAAAGGTTTCAGTGCCAACTGCCAAGGGGTTGAGACTTGACAGTAACAAGGGCCAGAGGCCAAACGATGTAGCACTGCCCTGATCATGCAGGTCAAAATCATGAGAAGAAATTCCCAACCTCATAACTGGAAATCCCTCTAAATGTTCTCCTAGGCTCCTAGCAACCATAACGGACATGTAGGATTATTTAATGTCAGATACTTCAGTTAACCAATAGAAAACAATAACAATTTACAAACTCAAAAAGTTTACCTACTTAACAATGTCATAATGAATAACTTCAAACAGAGAAACTTGTAGCAGGATGGAGAAAGAGAATTAGAACAAAAAACACCAGAACAGTTGTTGAATGATTTTCATTTGCTCACTCTGAGAATCTTGGGTAATGATTTGCATTTAGTTTCACAAGTAATCAGAAAGATAGACTTCCCCAGAGTTGGGGGTGGGTTAATTCACTTAAGCAACAGAGAACAACCCCATTTTCTCTGCTCCATGCTTGTCATCTTAAGAATTAAAGAACAAAAACGACAGAAAGGGTGGTACAAGTTAGATGATAGGCTTACTCACAAACAACTCTAACAATCTTGGTTCTTGGATACTATGGTTCAAAGAAGCTCGTATGCCTAGTTTCACATTTAAACGGAACATAGTGCCACATCTACATCTTATTAAGGAATCTGGAAAATTCAGTTGAAAACTATGAGAATGAGGTCATGTGATAAATAAAGTCTGCCTTGCAGAAATTTTCCATTTAAAACTTAATTTTAGACAGCCAGCCAAGTGCAGATACAGCTCCTTAAGTGTTTTTAGTCTTTTCACCAGAGTTCTTTAATTGGCTTAAATTTATCTACAGACATCTTATTTGTAAACAAAAAAAAGGCATAATATGTAACATCTTCTCATAATGTCTTATACAAACATCAGTAAAATACAAAAAATGGAAAGAACATTACTATGATCAGTAGTCAGATGAGCAGGCAACCAAAACATAACCACGAAGAATGTAACATTGGTAAGATGAATCAAACACCTAAGAATTAACAAACTTATAATAATTACCTTTCAAAATCCTTACTATTATATTATTCCCTATTTGGTTCCTTGAGCAGAACTAAACTCCCTTGGTACGACTCCACATGCCATGCAGATTGAGGGACATGAGGCACATACTTTACAACTTGAGCATCCTTCTCAGCGGGCGAAACTAACAAGTTACCTTCCCCTACCACAAGCATTAGTCCTTTCATACTAAACCCAACTATACGCTGCCCTGATACACCTCCATCAAGGTCTACTGAGAATAGCTTCATCCACGACTTAGCCCCATCATCCTCTTTCATAACCCATATGTGATATCGCTTGTAATCCCACTCATGGAGTAGAGCAAGAGAGTCACAATAAATTGTTAACTCTGGTGTACACCGGGCCACAAATCTAACTTCATCAGGACATGCCATCTCCGTAAACACCTCAGTACTCAAATCAAAGGACACAATCTCCAACCGGTTGTCCCCTATCACCGTTGTTAATCGATACACAAAGCCGCCCACATTACATGAACGAGAGTACATACGCAACGGAGCATTATAATCAAGGCTCCTCCACGATCTTCTTAGGAGGGTGAACACGGAAACTGAACATTTAACTGCATCATTACCCAATTCATCTGTCTCCTCATAGAAAATCATCCTTATAGCTTTGTAGTCATTTGACAAAGCATCATACCCAAACCCGAAACACATATCACGAACTACTGTAGGATTCCAGTGTAATCTCATTCTTTTATTCATTTTCATGGCTGGTTCCAAACTAAACTTAGGAAGAGTGACATATTTTCTAATGGAAGGATTCCAAAACACCAGGGCAGTGGAAATTTTATCCCATAAACAGATCAAACCATTAACACACCCTATAATTGAGAAATAATTATCAGCACACTTAAATGGGAAATCTAGGGTTTCAATTTCCTGAAATTCTTGATTATCAGAATGTAAACTATAAATTTCCGTCTTACAATCCGACAAGTATTTCCTAAACAAAACATTAGAGTTAGCAACCTGATTATGATGTAGATGTGAAAGCATGAATTTGGATTTGCCAATTCGAGAATACCAAAATTTGGAAACACACCTGAATCGAACCAGAGCTTTCACAGGTAACCTGATCAGTATCTGGAACAGAATCTCGTTGGGCAAATATAAATCCATTTTAATGCTCTGATTTGTGGGTAATTTTTTTTAGGGTTCTTGTTTTGAGCAGGAAAAGGGGAAATGTGGAAAACCAAATTGCAAAATTCGATCTTGCGTAGTAATCCGTACGGGTAAAAGAGAATGAACAAGAGTGCTGGGAAATGAGACTGAGATAGTGGAGTCAAATAATATTGGATAGTAACTTTTAGAAACGGATAAATTATTTTTTACTCCGTACAAAAAAAAAACGGTTTTTTCATGAAATGCCCCCGAGGTTTCATGAAATGCACCAAATACACCTGCGTGTTTCAAAATACATAATATACCCCTATTTTCCCGTACTGTTCATAAATTGCACTTGAACTTAACGGACGTTAGTCCTCCGTTACCATGACTTTACGTTTTTGCCCTTATGTATTGTTTAGCGCAATTCCTTCCCTTACGCTTTCTCTCTCCTCTCATTCAACATTTCAACCCACCCAACCCCCACCATTGAACCAACACCACCCCTCACCTCCGTCACCACCTTCTCCTCCGCTACCGTCGCCAACCTCGGCCTAAGGTTCGAATTCCTCGGTTGCGCCGAAGCTACCAGTTACTTCTCAGACATCAACAAGTTTGATGTTAATCTATGAATACATTCCCAATAAAAGCTTGGACCGCTTCATATTTGGTTTGATTTCTCGACTTCACATCCATATATGTTTGGGAAAGATGAATTTAGTGGGAATGATGTGATGGGATATGTCGAAATGTTTTGGGGATTAGATGTGGGAGGAATTGAAACCTAAAGGTGGTGATTATTGGTGGTGTTACCGGGTTGGGTTGGGAAATTGGGTGGGAATTTTGTGGGTTGGGTTGGGAAATTGGGTGAAAATAAGAATGTTCAAGTAGTGTCATTTCAGAAACCAATTGTGAAGATTCGGGTGTCGGATTTGTTAGTCGCCACAAGTGGTTTTAGTGATGGCTGTTGTTGTTGCTGTTGGTGGGATTGTAATTGTTGTTGTTGCTGCTGCAATTGTAATTGATGTTGCTGAGATTATAATTGTTGCTGCCTTAATTGTGTATCTAACATTGACCACCAAAATTCATTTGCCCATATAAGGCAGCTTGTGCTTGTTGTCTTAACAATTGTTGTTGTTGCTATTGTTGCGGATTCCCTTGTTGCAATTGTTGTTGTTGGTGTTTCTGCTGTTGCACTTGCGATTGTTGTATCTGATTCACTCTCGACAAAGAGGCAGATCGATGTGTTGAGCCATGGTTTAAACACCAGAATATATGCTCGAATGTGGTACTACTTGATGATGATTTGGAAGTTAGAATCACTGAACTTGAGTAGGTTAGGCTCATGGGTATACGGAATTCAAATGGTAGCTCTGTTGCTAATATTGACACCTATACAACCCTCATTGATGGGCAGGGAATTTTGATAGAGCATATAGTTTGATGGATTTAATGATGAAAGAAGGTTGTTGACTCCTAATATTTATACCTACAATGCGATTATAAGTGGCCTCTGCAAGAAGGCCGTGAAGATTTGAGGAAGCTTATGAACTGCTTGAGGAGGGTAATGAACAAGGTCTGCAAGCAGATAAAATCACTTACGCGAATTCTCATATCTGCTTTGTCAAAGCGCAGTGATATTAAAGAAGCATTGGCACGGCTTTGTAAGATGATCGACTAAAGCGATTCATAATCATTTTATCAAACCAAGCCACCTCCTCTTAATTTGTTGTATTTTTTTGCTGTCTTCTTGGAGCTTCTCAAGTGGAGTACGTAATTGGGTTTTCAAATTCTTGTATAATACAAAATTTAAAAGCAATTTAGGTATTTGATGCAAATAAGTTTAAAAGTAGGTGTATATTGTGCTTAAAGTTTATAAATAGGTGCATTTGGTGAATTATAAACATGACTTAACGGAGGACTAACGGAAAGTCATAATAGGGGTATTTGGTGAACAGTTGGAAAAAAATAGGGGTATACTATGTATTTTGAAACACGCAGGGGTATTTGGTGAATTTCGTGAAACCTCAGGGGTATTTCATGAAAAAACCGAAAAAAAAATTCAATTTATTACGTGAAAAAATTTAAAATTTGTTTTTTATCATCTGAAAAAAGAAAAAATAAATGAAAATGTCATGTGAGTGGCCACACAATAACGGTAATAATTCTGATATGTTATAAGAATGAAAGAAGAACAGAGAAGGAGAAATGAAAAATTCCTAAAGAGTGCATAGTGAGAACTGTGCACGTGTTTTTAGTTTGTTCTTTTAACAGAATATTATAAATGGAACAAATGAAAAGACCAAAAGATCAAATAGAGAGACTAAAAGAACAAATCAAGTACCTTGACCCACAACTACATATGATTCCGAATCATCATTAACATCAATTTTGTTTTGAATTATCAAGCACATTATTCATAATATCTGAAAAATTAATAAGTTAACATGTATAATAACAAGAAAAAGAACACAATCAAAAGAACAAAGGATAAAGAAAATAGTACGAAAAATAACACAATAAAATAAAAAGAACAAATTATGAAACGCAAATGGAATTGAAAATAATAAGAAAAAGAACACAATAAAATATAAAAACAAATTATGAAATGCAAATGGTCTATTTTTCTACTATAATATGAGCATATGCTATATTATAGTAGAAAAATATGAGCATATGCTATTCAATTACATGAAACTGTTCTTTTCTTGAAAAAAAAATGTAATTACATAATCAAATTCTTCGAAATAAATGAAAGCGATAAAAAAATCGTGCAAGGATAAATATAAAATAATACGGAAAGTAACTCAATAAGATAAAAAGAACAAAGTATGAAACGCAAATGAAACTGAAAATAATAAGACAAAAAAAATTTAAAAAAATAAAAGAACAAATTATGAAACGCAAGTGGTCTATTTTTCTACTATAATGAAATTGTTCTTTTAATATGAACATACGTTCTTTAAATACGTGAAACTATTCTTTTCTGGGAAACAAGCGTAATTACATAATCAAACTATTCAAAATCAACGTCTTATTACATAATCAGATCCATTAAATGCATCAAAACACGTTTATTACAAAATCAAATTCATCAAAATAGTCAAAATCATCAAAAACCCGATTATTACAAAATCAAAATCATCAAAAACATACAATTTATCATTACAAAATTGAAAAATTACGTCCCAAAATCTGATTATCAGCTGCAGAATTCAGATTTGAATAAGAGAATCAATTGAATTTAATGTTGAAGCAGAAAAATCAACGAATATTTGCAAACTATTTATTACTTTCTCTCTCTAAAAACCATTTTAGAATACCTAGTTTGTACTTTCTCTCTCCTCTTCATAGCTTAAATTCAAAACATAAAATCCAAAAGAATATACTTGCAAGAAGGACAACGAATCAAATAAAAACGCGAAAAATAGATATGAAAAATAGAGCCTTTAATATTCTTTTGTTCAAGGGAATTGCTCCTTTGTTCAAGAGAGTTATTCTTTTTTTTTGTTCTTGCGATTTATTGAAACACACACGTTTTGTGTATTTTTATGTCTTTTTATTTCCGATGCTCATCGTGCACACACCTACACCATCCTATTTGCGAGAGGTCAGACCATCACTGTCACCTTAGAGTTGGCAATTAATTTTAACAATTAATTTGGCATTGGAGTTGCTCTTGCAATGTTGTTGCAAACTCTTTAACAGCTCATCATTTTTTGTAGTGTTTTTGTTTTGTTTGTTTTGTACTATAACAGTGCTCCAACCTCTAGTGCAAGCCTTAGAGGTTTGAATCGTTGTTGCAAACTTCTACGCAGGTTTGTCATTTTCTTTTGTAGTAATTATGTTTCGCAATACTCCAATCAAGATTTAGTCCGAGCTTGACTCTGTTGCAGATTGTTACAGTGTAACTTTCCATTTACCAATTGCCATTCTAACACTGTTTTGTTCTGCTGACTCTGTGTAGTTGCTTGATAACTTGATATTGATGGTGAGATGAACGAATTTAAAATACAGCAGCGTTCAGGAAAAGAACCCTGCAACCTTACTGCCACAATTTCTCATGGTGCCTATACAATATTTGCTACATCGCTTTTCCCCTCGTCAGTTTCTTGTGAGGTCTGATCTAACTTGTCACCCTGTGAAGTGTTGCTGCCCGTGGAGTTCTCCACAATGTAGCTCACCAAGGCGCCAGTCTTGGCAGCCTCCACGTACAAAACTTTGACCAAATTCTGGAATCTTCGTCTGAAAGTTGGCATTCTGGTCATGGACCCCACAATACCCTGCAGTCTGAACGACAACAAACTTGTGTTTTGAAACTACTGGAAGTTGGAAGCAAAATCACAGTATTACTTGTATCCATATAATTATTATGTTGCACAAACAGTGATTTCATACCTTCTGATGACAGATTGAAGCTGCGCTCTTCTGACATTATCTTGAGATGGAAAACCGATATCATCCCAATCCTCTGGTGTCTCATTCTTGCATTGCATGATTGCCTGTCGCAAGCAGGCCTCTTCATTGTCTTCCAAATTCAGTTTTCTGATCTGCTCTTTCATGACCAACAAAGGTTCTATTAGCCACTGAAACATTTTATCTCCCGGCCAATTGGTAATCGTCAAATCTGCCTCATCAGCTGGAAACAGATTAGCACAAGGATTAAGGCACAAACATGAGAATAGCACTACATCTACAGGATGTCAGAAACATACAGACGACTAAACCAGGCGCATCTGACTTAGCAGAGGCAAGCAAACATTTCAAAATGCACCATGCAGGGAGTGCAGTGCCCAACTTCTTGCAGTCCCCCTTGACAACACACTCTTCTATGTCTTTCACATTTATCAGACCATCATTAAGAAATTCCATTCCATTCACCTCACATGATTTGAAGAGCCAGTCCAATACCTGTAACATTTTCAACAACAAAATGCACTGAGCTACATAGTATCTAGATTGAAAGACAAACTTAATGGACTTGGAAACTGAATGTGGATCATACAAATCATGTTACCTTAAAAGGCTTATAATGTTGAATTGCGGCTTTTAATGTCCTCGAGCGTTGTGATACCAGCTTTGAATCACTTAACCCTTCTTTCCCATCCTTTCCAAGACTATTTTCAGCGTCATGTGAGCTTCTCCTCTGTATGCTATCTGGAGGAACATTCTTACGATATCTTGGCCTGGCTGTCCAAATAATTGCGCGCTAGGATCATGAAACTACAATTGAAATCTGTGTTTTTATAATTGAATAGGTGTAACTGTTGAAGTTCAATAAGATACCTGGGCAGGCATGATCCCGGTTCCAAATAAAGTAAATCATTGGCATACTCGTCGAACAGGGAGACAGCAGCTACAACAAATGCTATTCCCATTCTCATTGATTTTTCCTGTCATCATTTTATTGATGCTTTACGTTATCTCATAGGTTATTCGAAGACCTTATTAACAAAAAGTATAACAAATGCTATTCCCATTCTCATTGATTTTTCCTGTGATCATTTTATTGATACTTTATGTCATCTCATAGGTTATTCGAAGACCTTATTAACAAAATGTATATATAGATATATATATATATATATAGATATATATATATATATATATATATATATATATATATATATATATATATATATATATTAGATACATAACGAAAAAGATCCTTGCATATGGCTTATGTGATGCAGAATATCTGATGCGGAGTAGAGTTAAGTGTAGGTACCTGATGAACAACAACACCGGCATAGAGTCCAAGAAAAAAACTAGAGAGAAATGCAGCAACAACTGATGCTATCACGGCAAGAGGCCAAAGGATAATAGCAAGAGCACCAAATGGGACACATACTGACTCGAGAAAGGGTCCTTCTCTTCCAAGGAAATCTTCTAATAGCCTTTTCCATCCAGTAAAAAGCATGTATGGGCTCTTCCAAAGAGCAAGGACTGTTATTGAAGGTACATCCATCAACAAACCGACTAAGCTGACTAAAAAACAACCCGGCAACCTTGATAGCCTAATAAGAAACAGTGGAGTACATAAAATAGGTGTACCGAACTTCCTAAAACACTTCCGGCATTGAAAAGCACACATATTTTTGGGAAAAAAACACGACATTTTGCTTACTGTATTTCTACAGGCTCCTCATCAGCAGGAGTTCTCATGATGAGCTCATCCATGTAGGAAAAGTAAGAGTGGAAACAAAAATCAGTGAAGTCCCTCACCACCGTGCAGCTCCCCTGAATCGTTGCCCAACAACCATCCTGAGACAACAGATTATGAACGTAAAGAAACCCATTAGTAAAGAATGATACTCCATACAATGCTGCAGTGGATTAAGTAAAGGAATTTTTGTCAGAAAGGACCTTTTAAAATCAAAAAATTGTGACAAAGGACCTTTTAAAAAAAAAGTTGTGAGGTAGGACCTAAATCAGAATTTTTGTTGTGAATAGGGACCAAGACCCCTTTTCCGGTAGTCAAACCACATTCTCCGGCGTTGACCAGCGCGTGCGTCGCACGTGCGCCCATAAAAACGACTTATTAATTATTTTCCCCCTAATTACCTATACAAAACCTTAAAAAAAACTCTCTTCTCTCTCCTCGTTGCTTCTTCTTCCTCGACATTACCTGCACTTTGCTTCTGGAAAAAGAAAATTCGGTACTTCCTAAACAAAATTCAAAATACTCCATTCCCATACTTCAACTCCCATACTCAACTAAAAAATCCGACCACCTTGCACTAATGCCTAAAGCCATCTGCAACCCTGCTAGACCGTGTAACTCAAACAAACGCAACCACCAACACCACCGGCCTGAAGAGGATTAACACTCGAGTTGCCGTCGTTGCCGCCTCCGAAGGGCCCAACAACCCTCTAGTATGGTCTAAAACCAACCAATTACGGTCTGAAAATAAATTTAGCTTATGAACCCTAATTTTGAAAGTTACGAAATTGGAGAAATTGGACCAAAACAATTAGGGATTTTACTCTTACCCGGTACGAATTGCAACGAAAATCAAGGGGAAGCAATGAATTTTATTTTCCATAAGCAATATGCAATGGATTGATGAAGAAGATGAAGAAGCTATGAGAAGGTAATGTGGAGGAACAGAGCAACGAAGGAGAGAGAAAAGGGGATTTTTAATTTTAGATTTTCGGTAGGCATGCAAGGGGGAATTGGAGGGGAAAATTTTAGATTTTTAATTTTAAAAAAATCGTTTTTATGGGGCACGTGCCACGCACGTGCTGGTCAACGCCGGAGAATATGGTTTGACTACCGGAAAATGGTTCTTGGTCCCTATTCACAACAAAAATTCTGATTTAGGTCCTACCTCACAACTTTTTTTTTAAAAGGTCCTTTGTCACAATTTTTTGATTATAAAAGGTCCTTTCTGACAAAAATTCCTTAAGTAAATTCTAGACCAGAAGAATATTGTTTGAGAACGTCCATTATGACTGTCACCAATCACCATCATTGGGTTGTTTACTTGCGAATAATACTGTTAAATGAAAAAAGAGGAACGTTCAATTAACTTTTCTTCCTCTCTCTTATGCAACGTAACGGAAGGGAAAAATGATCATAATGCAGCTGTAAGCCTGTAACGCATTTTTAGTAAAGTATATTCAGGCATAAGTAAGCCTTGCTGAAATGGCATGGGCATTTTGAAATATAAAAGCAACCAACTACGGAGTACTATAGAGACGACTGAGATAGATGAAGTATCTTACAAATATGCAATGGTAGAATTTGTCAGTGACATTTTCTCCAACAGCTTCAAAAGTTGCAAGTACTGGAGAAAAAAACCCAAATCCAGTGCCGCCTAGAAAGCTCCCGAAAATACCAGCAACAGGCCAAAGAATAAGAGGCAATGGCAAGGAAAGAAGCATCGCAATCTTCAGAGTGATTCCTAGCTTCTTTGTTCTGGTAATCAAAGGCCAATTAAACAGCATATTCAGAAGTCATGAATTGTTTTGTGAGAAAGGTAAAAAAGGAGAAGAAAACATACCTGACAACACAGTAGCAAGTCCAAAAAAAATGAGCTGGCCAAAGTCCAATAATTACTGAAGAATTACCAAAACCAATTATGCCTGCTGCAATCGGACTGATGAACAAAGCTGCGACATGCAATCCAGGAAAAGCAGTTTATGTAAAATTTGATAATCCACACATTCTCTCACAGTTCAGCTTCAGCGTGACTGTTACGTCGTATTAGTTTAGAAACTACGGAGTACTACAAAGTTCAAACAAACATAAGCACACTGCAAAGTGCAAACACAGTTTCTAACAAGGGTTTGCCTGAGGAGCTTGCATCATATACTTAGCCTAATCGTAAGTGATCAAATTTATATATACAGAAAGCCGTGCCACACCTATTATGCATGTATTGTCCCGTTCACATCTCGTTTATCACCAAGCACGAACACGACACGTACACAGTTTGCTATTTGCTAATGGCCTTCCTGCCATGTATTTTCCTTGTTAGTCATCCCACCTTATGAATGAATTACCCTGACAATGCATTACTTAATAATCTATCAACTATATGTACCTAGGCGCCTAGGCGGGAAACAAGTCCATAATAAAGTGATGATATAATACTTCCATTACTAATAACAACGAATTGTATTGAGACAAATCACTGAAGAATTTTGCATGTAATCCTCTCAAACTATCAGCATTTGCGGAATATGTCACTTTTACTTTATGTAACTTATAGGCAAATTTGTCAAAATTAACCTTTTATTGACCAAATTTTACGGAAAAGGAACTTATATATATAATTTTGTTTAAATCACACCTTAAATATTACTTTTTTTCGAGAGACAACCAAAAGAAAGTTTTTAGCATTTCTGAGTTTTTTCGGCCATTGACTTGCACGTGAGTAGCACGTGTGGCTTCACATTACATGTTAACTTGTAAAAATATGTTTAGTGGAAACGAAACAACTTCCATTACCAAAATAAATATCACTTTAATGCGTTTTGTTAAAAATATTGCAAAATGAAGCCACACATGCAAGTCACTTGCACGGGAAAGCTCAGTCAATGCCGAAAACTTCCTTTAGATTATCTTGCGCAAAAAAGATTTACAAGTATAATTTCACCAAAAAAAAAAAAAGTTATATAAGATCCTTTCTCGTAAAATTTGGGTAAAATTTGGGTTATAAAAAATCACTATGATAAATTTGCCTAATTTATATTGTCTTCGTGCCTCCTGCAACCAGGGAAAAATAAAAGTTTAATTTTTTCTTTTTTTGGTGTTAGCATCCGGATCACCCTCAGGGTTAATCCGGATTTGGGGCGAGTTCTGGGTGGATAAGTTTCAGTTCCCTCCCAATTGTTGTTGTAGGGATCGAATACAGGTTCCCCTACCAAATTCAGCCCCAATCACCACTGAACTAAAAAAAAATTGGTAAAATAAAAGTTTAATGACACCAAATGGCTAATGAAGGCCTTCTACCTCCAAGGACCTTATAGTCCCGACATAATTCGGCGATGTTCAATGACATTAGTTACGAATTGTCCTAATAATGCGGAGTACTTCGTAATTACGGTACATCATCTGTCAAGTCACAAGTGTCATTGTGTCAACCTCATTTGTTAAAACTAACTTTCAATCAAATGTGACCTAGCTACTCCGTATCGTTTTATTTACGGATGGGTATATTAAATTGTTCTAAAAATTAACTGTTACATACTCTTTCAACCTCAAAATTTGGCAACCATTTTCTAAATTAAATGTCCAAAAACTATGGTTTAACCTTTTTTTTTTTGTGCGAATCCACGTGGTTTAACCTAATCTACCTTGGAATTGAATTATTCTTTCTGTAATATGGTTTAAGAAATGCAAGCCCTTAACCTAACGAATTACAAAAATAAATTGCAAGAAATGAAATTTGATTTCTCAAATGAAAGAAAAAGGAATTTAAATAAACAAGAATATATTAAAATTTTACCTTTGAGGATACCCAAAATAAGGAGCAAAATGAAGAAGGGTAAAAATTTGATGAAGCTCCAAAGCTTTGCAATAAATCCCACTGGAACTTTCATAGTTTATTTTTGCACAATAACTTACCAAGTCTTTTACATTATTTATTTTGATGTCGTTTATGGAATAAGAGTAATTGTTTTTTTTTTTTTTTTTTTTTTTTAATATTTGGTGCATAGAAGGAGTAGCACTAAGCATGATGAGAAGGTGCCACATGTCATTAGCATCAACTTAGGAGTTGGGTTAATGCATGAGCTGTGTCGTTTAATCTCATGTCGGCGTATCCAAATTTATGGACTCATTCCCAACTTTAAGAACTAGTAGCTAGCTACCCTTTTGTTTTCTTGCTTTATTTCACTTATATAATTATTTCACTTATATAATTAAGGCCATAACTTAAATTCAAGATTAATACATATATCTATTACTTCCTCCGTATTTATTTAAGAGATATACTTAGCCGGACACGGGTATTAAGAAAAAGAATTGAATGAAATAAAGTAATAAAACAAGTGGGGTTGATGAAATTAAAAGTGGAAAACAATTTTAATTTACTTTTGGAACAATTCAATCTACTTTAGGGGAAAAGGCTAGGGATACACTTGGTGTACAAATGTATCTTGCACACCACCAATTACACAATGCCATCTCACAAATCCCACTAAAAAAAGAGAGGGAAAAGCTTTCTGAAATATTTTTTTTGGGCGGCAAATATTTTCAGCCATTTGCGCCATTCTGTTCTTTGAGCGGGATTTAATTGCGCCAAAATACCCATTTTTCATATTTGCGCCAAACACCTCTTCACCTCAAATTTTCATCTTTCACCTCCACTAATAATAAGAGAACTGCAAAGAGCCATTTTTTCTGGTTTATATTGCTAAACTAACTGCAAAGTATGTGATTCACTTTTCCCACCCTCTGAATTTCTATTTCTCATTCTATTTTCTGCCATTTTCGAATGCATTAACTATCTAAATGTAATCCCCCGTAATTTTATAAATTTTATTAATATATTTTAACGTATAGTTAATTATATTTAAATAGAATTCACGAATTTTAGAAATAAATATATAATTAAACGTATATTTATTTTATTACATTTGAAATATTTTAACGATTTATGCAATCTAAAATAATTTTAGAATTCTATGTCGAAAAGAATTTGGATTATGAAAACACAATTGAATTTAGAAAACAATCCTAACCATTTTTGGATTCAAACAAACTCAATTCTAATCCTAGCCCATTTGGCAAAGCCCAAACACTAAAACCCAAAACTCAATCCTCTATTTTCTATCTCACGTGAAACAAAAATCACAGCAAACCCTCTTCTCCATCACTATTCACGTGAACATCCTCAACCCTTTGCCGTACTTGCTGCTTGCTGCCGCCCAGACGCCGTCGTCGACCACCGTCGACGTGCTCCCCCTCTTCCGGTACTCTCTCCTCCTCCCTCTTCTCTTTAGTTTTTCTTTTTTCTTGTTGTTCGCTCCTCCTCACCGTGTCTTCTTGGCTGTTCTATTTACTCGGCAGCCACCACCGAGCCGCAACCGCCACCTGCACAGTCCGCCGCTTAGTCGAGACCACCCCGCGCTGCACCACTGGTGTCGCGGATGTTGCCTTGCCCAGTCGGCTCCTCGCCCTCTCTTCCCTTTCTTCTTTGCGTGCTATCACCACCAACGCACGCCGCCCACCAGTGCAACCACCACTCCGCAACCTCCATGCTCGCTGCCGCGTGGTCTGCCGCCGGCCAACCTCCTCTTTCTCCCTCTTGAATTGGTTCTTTCTTAAACCCTAAGTAACTAATTATTGTAATTAATTATAGTTGTTAATTTAAATTATGTTCTTGATAATAAATTTATAATTTTTATGGTTTGAACATGATTTTCAGATTTGGGTTGAGATTATAAACGAATTAATTTTCAGTTTTGGTTAATTAAAAATAAGTTAGGGCTAAATCATGTTTTATTAATTCGAATTATGTTTTCGTGAATTAAAGTTATGGTTTTTGTGATTTAAATTATAAATTTAAGATTATATGAATTTTATAATAAAGTTATTAATTTTCAGATTATCAAATTACTTTGAAATATTAATTTTGATTGTTTAAAGTATGAAATTCAAGGTTTTTATGATTTTAAATCATGGTAGGTTGAGTATGGATTATTAAATTTGTTGTTTTGAGATACTAGGAACGTAGATTCACCTTGGTGAAGCTTTTAAATGAATTTATATTGCTGGAAATTTAAAGTACGATGTTTGCAAAAGTTTCCAACGAATTTCAATCACTAGTCAATAATTATGATGCTAGGAAATCAAATGTTTAAGTTTTGATATTGGGGAAAGTTCTAAATATGTTTAGGATGCATTTAGAATGCTTTATTATGGTTGCGAATGATTAGAAATTGATTGGGATTATTTGTTGGTTGTTTTAGGCGGAGAACTCTCTTTAGGCGATATTTGAAAGTGTTAAAGTGGCCTATTAAGTTGTTTACACAAGGTACGTACATACCTGTGTGCTTGGAATGTGTGCTAATTGTTGAAACCATGTTGAATTCGTTGTTGAACTTGGCTATGTTGATATTATTGTTGAACTTGGTGATGTTGATATTATCGACGAACTTAGTGAGGTTGAAATTGCATGTTTAATACTGTTGGATGGACGTATTGAACCTATATTGCATTAAGAGAATTATAACATGTTAGTATGGATGATTGATGCAAACATGTTTGATTGGGAACACTAGATTACTTTGTATATGTTGATTCAGATCAGTTGATTGTTGTTCCCTTTTTAGCTTTACACTACTTTATGAGGGCCGAGGACCTTGTTTAGTAAGTTGAAACTTTATACCCATATACAGGGTTGATCATGGTTAAAGGAAAGGTTGGGTAAATTGGAATGAGTCTTGATTGATGCTTTTATGACCACGTACTTAATTCCAAGATAAAAACAGTTGTGAACGAATGTGGATTATATGCCTTATGTGATTGTCGAGTCATAACAGAGTCTCAATTTGTAAATCATGTAAAGTGAAACTGAGTAGCAATAGCTTTAGACTGTGCACGTCTAAAGTGACGGACAAACAGGAGTTGGGGTTCATGGTGGTAGCCCATGGCCTTTATCTCGGGCTGGATTGATCACCGTGTCCTATTTTTATTCAAATGTTCCTCGATATCGCAGGTCTCTGAGGTTACGGAGTCGCGCCCGTACCTCGTCTTCCTTAGTGAAGGCTGTCGGACGGTCAACTCGGTCCATTGTCTATTTCAACTAAAATAATATTGTTGTTAAAAGTCTAGCCTAGTCTAGTCTGGTCAAGTATGGTCGTCGAACTATCATGTTTTGTCTGCCCTTGTTTGTGTTCATTAGTATCATGTTAGAGTTGTTCGTTTAATAGAATCATGTTAGGATTATTATTGGTTTAGTATGTAGTAATCAGCTTTGTTGATTACGTGCTTTTGCTTGTGCATGTTGATCATGACTATGCCTTATTGATCCTGTGATGACCCAATCTTTGGTGAGCAGTCTCTAAGGATCAATAAGCATTGTCCATCTGCAGGTTTGAAGATGTTGCATCATTGGGATCGGGAATAGAGAGCTTGTATTTAGTTTTGATTTGCTAAGTTGACTTGGGTTTGTTTAATTGGACTTTAAACTTGTCGTATTATTTATATTTCCTTATTTTCGTTGGTTGATTTTTAGGACTAAACTTGTAATCGATTATTTATAAACCTAAAGTTAGTTTTATGTTTTCCGCTGCAAAATTCTGAATAAGCCGTTACGTTTTCACACGGGCGATAATGCCTTGATAATTCTCTACGTTTTATATTAAAAGGTTATTTTAGAAAAGAGAGAATTATTGGGGTGTTACAAAGTGGTATCAGAGCTTATGGTTTTAATTCAATAATTTTTAGGCGCCTAAACTAGCTAGTTTCCTTAAACGAATTTCCTAGAATTGAGCTCCTACTCATTATATCATTTAAAAATGCGTACTTTTTTTTTGGGGACCAAATTCATTTTATTTTGTTTAAAAAGTATATTATTATTTCTTATTTAAGTTTGAAATTAATTTATTTATTCGAAACTTTACGTTTATGTGAATTAAGTACGTTCTTCTTTTCGAATTTAAATTAAATATATTCAAAAAAAAAACAAGACCTTATTCTATTTATTCGTTATTATTTATTCGTTTAATAAAAAATTCTATTTTATTAATCATTCTTGTTTTATTTTAAGCGTTTCAATGTTTACTTATTTTGATTTATTACGAGAGATGGGTAGTATAAGAAGGGCATATAAGATAGAATTACATGTGCATTAGTAGCTAGTTAATGCTAGCATAAGAAATTAATTGTTATGTACGTGCAAGTGTTTATTGTTTAAATGTTGTAATTATATGTGCATAATAGAAATTGTTTGCTTCCACCAAACTCATTGTGTTATCGAATTTTGATTATGATTTGGTTGGGAAGTCATTAGTGAGACCTGAAATTGTTTATTTCAGAAATAAAATATTTCTTTCTAAGTATACCAACATAGGATATCTCGAGAAGGATCGATATAGAGATCACTGATATTTTTGTGAAGAAAGTGGTGTTTAGATGTGAATATCTTGCTAGGATTCAATAACAACTCAATTGTATTAAGTGATCATGAGAATTAAATGGATTATGAGTCTGACATTAATAGTTACACCAGCTTTGAACGCACTATGCGTCATATATTAAGAACAGGAGATCCTGATAGGGATGAGGAAGCCATTCGTGAGTTTGACCGTGTTAGAGGGCATACTAGAGTTGATATTTATAATATAGTGATACTGAGCCAGAAGAGGATGACCTCAGTCTCAAAGGCTACGAAGATCCACAAGGCAGAGAAAACTAACTTAATATTTTAATACCGAGGATGATGATGAATTTAAATACGAGCCCTTTTACTCTAGAAAGCTATAAGGAATCGAAGAACAAGATTGATAATGTTTCCCTCTAAGATCGTTTCATTATTTATTTATGTTGGGAATAATGTGGGACAAATCGCCCAACGATTGTTTAAATTTATTGCATAGCGCTTTTATTTTATTTTGGGACAAGTACGTTATTATGGTTTAGAAATTGTTATTAATATTGTTTTGAGGAATATATGTTTCTTTTAGGAAATACAAGTTTCTTTTGAGGAATTAAAGTTAAATATTTAATTATCCAAGTGGTCAATGATTTAGTTTGGGCACGCGAAGAAGAATAATTTCTTTTATTATTATTATTTGTGATGATTGCATTTGATTTGTTTCCCTCGATCGGATGTCCTTTATGTGAATGTCGTTCGCGAATGATCGAGGAGAATTATTTTGCAATGATTGTTGCACCTTCGTAAATGATTTTATGTGAATATTGTTTATTGAGGCGATCTCTATGGTCAAATCAAATATTGCTTGATATAGAATGACATGTAAATGATGTTTAGAACCTAAGATAGAGTATATTAATTTCAGGTCGTGTTATAGAATGACCAACAATAATGATTTAGTTGTTGCTATTCGCCTCTTGGCGGAAAAGCTGATCCAAGAGAGAACTGAGCGTCCCGATTCTGCTGGGGACATGTTGGAGAGACTAGTAAAATTTAAGTCACTATACTTTAAGGGGGAAACTGATCTTACTTTTTAGAGAACTAGTTTAGAGAGTTTGAGAAATTGTTTGAGGCTGTGAACTGTCCTTAGAATATGAGAGTGGGTCAAGTTGTCATGTATTTGAAAGATGAAGCTGATTTATGGTGGAGAGAGAATAGAGTTAGGCTTAGCACTGCTGAGAGATTCAATTAGGATTCAATTGTTACTGCCTTAAGGGAAAGTTTTACCCTATCTTTTCTGAGAAAGCAAAAAGTTTAGGAATTCATAAACCTTAGTATGGGGAGCATGACCATTGCCGATTACTATAGCAAATTTATAGCACTGTCGTGGTTTGCACCTGAGGTTGTAGCCACAGAGGAGCTAAAGGCTATGAGGTTTAAGCAAGGTTTGACTGAGGAGATCCAATTAGGATTAGGTAGGGAAACCTACACATCTTTGGATATTGTGTATGGGAAAGCTGTTCATATTTATGGTTTGCAGTCTAGAAGGGCAAGAAAAATATTGTTCTTGGGGAGAAAAGAAAAGAGTTTAATGTTGGGGAAAACCAAGGGAATTTCAAGAGGAATATGAATGAAAATGGGAATGAGAATGGATATGGAAACTTTCAAGGAAGGAACAAACAGGGTCACAACAATAGGAACCAATCTGAGAGAGTGTATCACTGTAAGATGTGCAATAACAACCATCCTGGTAGGAATTGTAAGGGAGAATTAATGAACTGTAACTATTGTCAGAAAAAGGGGCATAGGAAGTATGAGTGCTTTACTAAGCAGAAAAAGGAACAAAATGGTAATGAGAGTGGTAACCAGGTGAAGTCAGGATTTAACCAGTCAAGAAATTAGAGTTCGAAGCCTATAGGGTCGCAAGACAACCGAGAAAACCTCCATAAGTCTGCTAATTAGAATAACAACCATAACAAGGCCCCGGGTAAACTGTATGTGATAAGTCGAGATGAAGCTGAACGACCTGTTGACTTAGTCTCTGTTACTTTCCTATTAACTCCGTGCTAGTTAGAAAGTTATTTGATTCAGGGAAAGCTTATTCTTTTGTTTCGTCACCTCTTATTAAGAGTCCGAAGTTAGTATATTTTGAATGATTGATTTACCTGTTATTATATCTACTGGTGTAACCATAAGGTGTACCAAGTTTTTTAAGAATTCGCCTTTGAAGATAAAAGATTGGGTTTTCTTTCTGATTTGATAGAGTTTAATCTGGGAAACCTAGATGTAATTCTGAGGATGGATTGACTAAGTTTGTTCAAGGCCAAGTTAGAGTGTGTAATTCAGAAACTAAGTATAAGGAACCCTATTGGAAATTTGACCTCATATAGACGTTTTGAGAAATCCAAGAACCTTGGGGTTATTTTTGCAATGCAAGTGAGGAAATTGATGATAAGGAGTGTGAATTATTTTTCTGTAGGGTGCTAGATGTGAGTAAAGAAGTTGGAGTGAAGATCGAGGATGTTCCCATGGTGAATGAATTCTTTGATGTGTTTCCGAGTGAAATTGCGAGTACGTCACCAGCTAGAGCCCTTGAGTTCACAATAGAGTTGAATCCCTGACCGACACCTATATCCAGAGCACTTGATAGAATGGCAACTCCTAAAATGAGTGAATTGAAGACATAGTTTCAAGAATGGTTCGATGAGGGGTATATTAGGCCTAATGCATCACCACGGGGAGCTCTGGTGTTGTTTATTAAGAAGAAAGATGAGAGTGTGAGATTGGGTATCGATTTTAGGGAGCTAAGCAATGTAACCATCAAGAAAAAGTATCCTTTGCCTAGGATAGATGACATATTGGATCAATTGAATTGGGCGAGTGTGTTTTCGAAGACTGATTTGCGTTTGAAGTACCACCAATTGAGAATAGCTGATAAGGGCCTAATCACAATAATACAAACAAATATAGATCAAACAATGAATGAGATCAAAGAATAAATCAGAACAAAACAACAAGTTTAGTTTTAAACCCTTAAATTTAAGGGTTAAAAATGCAAAAATTGAAGTGAAACCCTAATTAACTCGAGAAAACTAAACCCTAACTTAAACAATGAAATCGCAAAATACTGCAACAAAAGCCCTAAATCGAAAAACAATAATCCCTAATTTGAGCCAAAATCAAAAGTGCAAACACTGAAACAAACCGGAAAATTCAAGACATACCTGGTGAATTGAAAAACGTGAAATCGCAACGAAGATAAGAAACTTGTAGGAATCGAAGATGTTGAAGAAGATAAGTCAATCGTAGGGAGGGTTTACTCCTGTAAAATCGAAAAATTGAATACATAGCTGATGAATTGAAAGAGGGGAAATCGAAAAGGCACCTGGCGAATTGGAAGAGGAAAATCGCAAAGGTGAAGGAAAATCGGGGATGAACAAACCCCAATTGGGTTGAGGGGATTTGCAGGAGGAGAGAGAAAACGAGGGAAGAGAGAGAAACAAAAACTGAAATCCGGGTTGAGGGAGAGGAGGTCATTCAATAATGCGATTTTACCATATTACCCTTACTTTCTTTTGATTTGTTCGGACGAGATGTGGATCGTTGGATTAAATTGATCGAGGGCTGAGATTAGTTCTCAGTTCTCATCTTAAGGGGTGGTTATATATATATATATATATTTTGTTTAAAACTTTATTATACTTTTATAAACGGATTTTTCATGAAATACCCCCGAATTATGGCGTAATTCACCAAATGCCCCTCGACTTTCAGAAATTCACCAAATGCCCCTCACAAATGACTTAATACCCAAAATACCCTTACTAATGACGCGCCGTTAGTCCTCCGTTAGCCTAATTTTTAAATTCACCAAATACCCCTATTTTATTACTTATTTCATATAATACCCCTATTCTGAAACTTAATTCACCAAATACACATAACTTAAAATTACCCATTTTGATGCTCAGCGGCTAGTTTTTATGTTTGAAAATTAGCCGTTGCTTATTGTTTGCTTATAAAAACCCCTTTTCTGACTATTTATTGTAGTTTTTCTATTGTTTTGTTAATTTCATATCATTTTTGTCATGAGTTTTCTTTCAAAATCATCATCCACACCCATGAATCCACATATGTAAGAGTCCCAAACAATTTCTAATATTATGGGAGGAAATTTCCATCTGAGGCTCCGATACAACACTCAGTAAGTTTCAATTATGATCCAATAAGTTCAGGCCTCATCCAGTAAAGACAATGCACTTTAGCAGAGCAAAAGGCCAAAAAACCCCATTTTCAAAGGGATCTTATGTAAGTGAAGCTGAAGTAATTCAATCTAAAGCTAACACCTTAATTTTCTTATTGTCCGAATGGTAAAGTAACTAAGAAATCAAGTTCAATAACACATACATTTTTATCACAACCTCGATTTCAACTTGGATTCATGATGTGAAAATCTTGAGTTTGGAGTCAAATCTTTGTGCCAAGATTCATGTTTTTTCACTGGTTCATGAGCTTTGGAACATACCTTAGTTTCATTTTTTTTTCTTGTTCCCTCAAATCCAAAAATAGACATTTGTCCATAAATCTGACCATGTCAATAGGACCTAGCTCAAAAGAAAAGTGGGAAAACCTTTATGCCTCGACTGTAAGGTTGAGAGAAAGTTAGGAGATTGAAGAAAGATGTTTGGAGGCAGTAGAGACAGGAGACAAAAGGGAGTTAACGTTAAATATGTGGCATGGAAGCAATAGAAGCCGAGGTAGCTGGAACATATGCGTTAGAATAAAATTAATAAGAGCTTTATTTTTAATCTGTTTGCATATGTTAAAGATATTTCCCATATTGAAAAAGGAATACCTTTCGATTGCGTGGTAAATATAATTAATTGGTCACATAAAGAATAAGGTACAAAAGAAGTAGCTATTTTCTTGAAGAGTTGCGACGTTTTGAGGTGTTTTTAGGAGTGTTTTCCGTTTTAGTGTTGTACCGGAGCTTCAGATTGAGTGTTGTATCAGATATTCGGATGTCAAATTTTCTCCCATGATAACAAAATTTATTTGGGACTCTTACATATGTGGACTCATTGGGTGTGGATGATGATTTTGAAAGAAAACTCATGACAAAAATGATATGAAATTAACAAAATAATAGGAAAACTACAATAAACCGTCAGAAAAAGAGTATTTATAAGCAAACAATAAGCAACAGCTAATTTTCAAACACAAAAACTAGCCGTTGAGCATCAAAATGAGTAATTTTAAGTTATTGGTATTTGGTGAATTAAGTTTCTGAATAAGGGTATTTGGTGAAATAAGTATTAAAATAGGGGTATTTGGTGAATTTGAAAATTAGGTTAACGGAGGACTAACGGCGCATCATTAGTAAGGGTATTTTGGGTATTAAGTCATTTGTGAGGGGCATTTGGTGAATTTCTGAAAGTCGAGGGGCATTTGGTGAATTACGCCAAAATTCGGGGGTATTTCATGAAAAATCCGTTTTATAAATGTTACCCGCTATCTTCAAACGCTACTATTTATTAACGTTTGATAAAAACTACCCAACGGCTACCTCTATCGCTAAACGCTACCCTACCTGCTACCTCACCAAACACTTGCAAAATTTACAAGTAGCGTTTTAAATAGGTCAAAACATTATCCGCTACTCCAAACGCTACCACCGAACACGGGAAAAAAAAAAATCTTTATGGTGGTGAATGGCCGCGCAAAAGCCCAAAATAGAGTACTTGGTATGAACAAGGCACTAAATCACTAAGAAAACATAGCAAGTTGTCAATAAATAGAGAGAATATATAAGTCGGACCATTATTGGTCACTTTCATCTATTTTGATTCTTAATTTTTTGAATATTGCTTTAAAGATGCTTCAATTACTAAAAGCTAAAGGCAAATTGCCACCTTTATTTGGTCACATTGCCTCCCCACCATGTTAAAAATTACGAGTAATGTGTATTTCAATTTATAATAACAACCCGGAACAATGTCCATGCAAAGCAAAACACACTACTCCGTATAATTTTTAGGCAACACGTAATACAAATTACAATGAAGGGAGTTGTTGACCGGACTTCATTCATACACACAACACACCAATTTGTCTTCATTATATTCAAACATGCATTATGCCGTATGTAGTTCCACTAGGCCTTCCACGTCCAAGGACCTTGTTACGATCGACATTATTCGACATTAGTTACGACTTGTATGTCCCTAATAATAATAGCCTTACATAAATACTTCCTCTGTTCCGCAAAGGATGCATCATTTCTATTTGTACGTATGCCAATACACTTCTTTGAATAGTAATATCTCTAAATGCGGTAAAAATTATAAATAGTTGATATTTGACATCTTTGCATTAATACAAATTTAACAAGATATCACTTGACTATGTTTTTTCTTACACAGCGGTGAAAAAATGATTGTCAAAGTTGATTGAATAATACGCAAATGAGAAACGATCACTACAAGAAATTGTACTATTAACGACAGGAAATCCCGTCGCGAAAGGCCAATAATCGTTGATTAACGACGGGATTTTCTGTCGCGAACCCGTCATAAAAGGGGGCCGTCGTTAATAGAAATCATGTCGTTAACCCGTCGTAAAAGACATTTTGCGACGGTTATTCCTGTCATTGTTTGGTTGTTAGCCCCGTCGCAAAAGGCTTTTGCGACGGGATTTTTGACCCGTCATAATTAGGTTGTCGTTAAAGATACAAATTCTTGTAGTGGATGCATCTATTGTGAAACGGAGGAAGTACTATCTTTTATTCTTGTGCCGTGGCTGAAGATTAAATATATACCAAATAGAACAAATAAGGCATAACAATTATGATACATCAAAGCAACCTCATTATTTAAAAGTGACATTCAATTAAATTGGATAGGAATCTCTTACGAGTGACGATTTATTGACATCCCTAATTACAAGTGTCAAAACTACCAAGTCATCGACACTTGTCTGATCTGATTGAATTGTATATTATTACGTTGTATTTAAGACATGACTACATAGAGTATATTTGTGAATCAACTTATAACCGTGTGTGGTTCAATTAATCACGAATGAATGATACCAGAGAGTGATGGATAGCTCAGTTGGTTAGAGATTCCATCTCGATTCCAGATGATCTTGGGATCGATTCTCATCCTCCGCCCTTGACCTTTGTGGCTCATTCACACCAAAAAAAAAAAAAAAAAAAAAAGAATGATATTACATATATTCTTGTGAATTGTGATCATGATTCCCTCATGAGTCATGACAATTGCATTTTGAAAGAATCTAGTGGAAGATAGAAGAGGCCCAAGAGGGGCTTTTCTGATCCACCAAAGGGTACGCACATTTTTAATACTTACCTTTATATTCTTCTTAGTTGTTTCTGTTGACTTGTTAATTGTTATAGCATGGTCTATTATTCATAGTTTTAAACCCTACCATTATTATTTATTACACTTTGGCTTCTTTCATACCGGTTAGATGAATAATGGCACCATATTCAGGATATTTTCGTGTCTATGCCGACATACATTTCACTTTTTTCATTTACCTAATCTCTGTTCTACCTACTTACTGTCTATCGGATTAAATTAAGAATGTTTTATTTATATTAAAATATATATTATCATGTGGGACATTATTAGATTTATCTCATTGAAATTATCAAAGAAAAAACAAGAAATTATTTTACACACTAATTCTTGACGAATCAATATTTTCAGCTATGTGATACCCTGCAAGGCAGTTGAGGCCTATTCATCGAAATGTCAACTTTTAATAATTTAAAAGAAAAATTAACATGAGTAATCTCAACTCTCACCAGTCTTCTCAAAATAATCTCAACTTTGAATTATTTTATTATATTTATAACAATGCCACTTCATTGCTATAGCTCCCCAATCAAAGAGATTATTTAGAATTTCTCGAGTCTATTACTTCATGCACCTTGAACTATTTGGTTCTCATTTGGGGTTATACTCCCTCCGTATTTATTTAAGAGATACACTTGTCCGGACACGTGTATTAAGAAAAAGAATTGAATGAAAGAAAGTAATAAAACAAGTGGGGTTGAGTAGATATTTTATTAAGAAGTGGAGACCATGTCATTTTAGGGAGTGGGGGTGGGGGTGGCGTGTAGATATATTATTTATTTAGATGGTGGAATTGATAAGTTACTAAAAATAGTAAGTGTATCTCTTAAATAAATACAGCCGGAAAAGACAAGTGTATCCCTTAAATAAATACAGAGGGAGTACATTATACCATTAAGGAGTGCTCATTCGGAGCTATATATCTAAATGAACGGCCGATAAGTAAACAGCTATGGGTGCAACTGTTAGGTATCTCGAGTCGGCCGAGTGCATAATAGACCGAGGGAATACCATAAATGCAAGACGTTGAATGTCAACAGAAAAATAAAAAGTCTGATGTGATTAAAACCATTGATTCAAACAAGTCTGCAACACAATTTAGAAAAATGCAGCACCATCTTATCTTCCAATGTGATCAATAAGGTCAACAGTTTGACTACATTCAAGCTCCATGGAAAGTATAACAAAAGTTCAAGTCCATCAGGATGAGGACCATCACTATGTGAAACCTACATTCATCTATTAACACACACAAACCAGAAAAATAAAGGGAAAAGAAAAAGAGTTATTTTCGCCTACAGATACAACACATGATATAAGTTATGGTATTGATCTGAGTTACCATCCCATGCGTTGTTTGTCTTCAGTTTCCTGCAGCATCCAACAGCACAATCTAGAGAACATATTGTACATCCGTCCGATCTAATAGGACTAGGCTCTCTATATATGATTTCATATGAAAACCATATATCGTATCCTCGACATGGGTTTTGAATTCCTCAAATTGATTGGTCTTTGCATTATACATAACTAGTTTGCCACCAATATTTTGGAGTACAACACTGCCATTCTTTCTAAGACTTCTTACCATTACAAATGATTCAACCACAAATTGTTTTGTCCATGACTTGGACGCGCCATAATCTTTCATAACCCACAAACAAAGCCGTCCAGACCAATACCCATTTTCAAACACAGAGAGCAAGTCACACCATGAAGCTATGGTTAAATCACTAATATTGGCATTTTGCAAGGGTTGGGGGAGCATCATAGGTTTAAATGCCTCAGTTTTCACGTCAAACCCTACAATTAGCTTGTTATATGCTAACCAATGAATAACGCCATTTACATAAGCTTGCCGGGTATCAAGCAAAGGGACGGAAGCAGACCCTTTAACTTCCCAACAACTTGAGCTAAGTCTAAAAATGGCAATTGAGGCCTCAACTTGGAGTGCTTCAAAATCCGGATTCTTACGGTACACAATCCTGACAAGCTTGTAATCATTCTTACAAGCGTCAAAGCCAAAACCAAAAACTGACCGACCCAAATCAGTTGATTCAACATCTAATTTGAGTTCAGGAACGGTCAGGAATCTCCTAATCATGGGATTCCATAGAATCAAAGTATCTGTTACTTCAACCATATCATCTGATAAGCATACTAGTCCATTTACACAACCAACCATCCTAAAAAAATCATGACGTTTACTCACAAACGGGAAATCAATTAACATAATCTCATCCAGATGTTCATTATCATGGCATAGTTTATACCTGACCTTTTTTTCAGCATTATTAAAACTTCGCAAAAGGACCTGATGGTGTTTGGCTTCTTTGTTACGACAGACATGGTCCAAAATGAAATTGGGACTGGAAATAAGGGAACACCAAGACTTACAGACGCACCTGCATCTCACCAAAGTCTTGGCTGGTAGCCGTACTAGAATTTCCTGCACCAAATCGTCATATAAAAACCCTGTTCCCATTGAATCTTCTACTGCTTATTATGTGGTGGTAACCGACTGATGATCTCTGAAAAAGGAGAGAAAAAAATCTGCTCACAAAATTGAACAAGAACTGTAAAACTACTAAGATAATCATCACAAACTACAAACAAAATAAGTTTCTTATACAAAATTTGTCATGATCTCGTAAGAATTTTTTTTTCAATGAAATTAATCAAAGTAGGACAAGAATGGTAAAAACTTTAACAACAATTATCAAGCAACTACAATCTGTCCTCCATGAAGTAATAGTCGCATTTACTTCTTTAGGATGTTATAATTTCTAAATAACTATCAAACGATAAAGTAAGATAGTTGAACTACAACCACCAACTAAACCCTTCCAGTATTAAGTACTACCTTTGTTCCTTTTTGTTCCTCACACTTAACTTTTGTTATAGATAAATCACCAAATACGGTCAAGGTTTTCTTACTTGAAAATTAAAGAAGAAAAATTATACAGAGTATTTTTGTGACTGTGATTAAATTCTTAAATCCGAGTGATTAACACCGTGTACCTAATTTTCGCCTACACGCCAAATAACACAACATTATTATCAGTGGCGGAACCAGAAATTATGCATAGAGGGCCAAATTTTAACATATAATTTTAACAAATAATCGAACCTTGTACCTCCAATTGTAAAGGAAAATAACCACTTGAGCTATACTAGAAATGTGCTTTTATAGTGCATATTTAATACTTGAACCTATCCCGACAGCCCCCTAATTCCGCCCCTGATTATTATAATGCCTCTGAAGAGGCCCCTGCTTGTGGCGAGGTTCAAAGGGTCGGATACATACAGCCTTATCCTATAAAAAGATAGAGCGGTTGTATCTAATTGATCTTAGATTTAAAAGCACAACCACCACAACAAGAAATGAAGTACAAATAATTAAAAGAACCAATTTTTAATTTTCAATTAGTCTATTCTATTCAACAAAAATCTTTCCCCATAATAGAAATAGGCAATAATCAGAATCAACGACAAAGATTCAGCTTGTTACGAGTCGCAAATCAAAATGGAATTATATCATTTAACAATAACACACGTCAAAAAAAAAAAAAAAAAACAATAACAACAACCCTGCATAATTTCCAAAGTAAAATCTCAGAATAAATAATCAATTCAAAAATAACAACAACAATAAAAATATCTTCTATCCTGTTCTGAAAAATCAGATTAATGCATAATCAATGATAAATGAAGTGAAGGGCCAAGACAAAACTGAAATTAGAGATGAATTACAGAGTAAAGTGTCAATTTTGAGATAATAATTAACATGGGTTTTCACAAAATTGAAAATTTGGATTAAAAAAGAATAGATGATCAAAGCAAGAAGAGAACCTGATTTAGGGAGGTTTTTTGCAGTAGCAAAAGGGTTTTCTGCAAAATGAGGGAAATGCAATGAAATTAATGAGAAGAAAAGGGGAGTGAATATGGTACTTAAATTAGAAAATTAGTCAACTTTTAATTTGTCACCTAAAAAGAGCCAATTGTCTGTTTGAAATTGATGATTAAATTTAAAAAAAGCGGTGTCCACTACTTTTCTTCCAACTCAAGGAAGACGTCAAGGAAATTCCGTTCTCAATGTCTATCCAATTTGCTTCATGTCTACTCATCATTTCTATTTCATTTTTTTATTTGGGATTTTTACTCGAATCATCTTTCTTGAGGCTCCGTGGCAGGGAACATATGACACGGATGCCTATTAGGTTACTAGGCTTATTAAAATTACATTTTACGAAGTTAAGTTCAATAAAAATAAGTTAATTTTGGCTATATTATCTTATTTTTCTGGACTCAGTGAATCACAATGAAATTGAATAAATAATACGGAGTAATAACAATGTTAACAATAATACTGTATAATAAGTAATTTTAATTATCAAAAAAATTGTAATACATATTTATATGATTGGACTGAATAATATGAAGAAAAGTAGTAATGAACATGACCTTAATTAGTCTTATGAAAAATCGATAATAGATGTAGAGGTCGAATGTCAACTAGTTTCATAGGGTGAAAAAAGGTTGGCGAGGTGGAATGCAATATTATTCCTTTGAGCTTTAGCCCGATTTATCATTTTGAGTCTCCGTAGCAGAGGACAAGACGAATACAATGCTCTATTCAGCTTATTAAAATAGGTTTTTATATTTAAGATTCAATAAAAATGACTTGAGGTCAAGAAGTAGAATGAGATACAAGGAAAGTGATTGTCAACGAGCTTAGTGGAATAAGATGGATAGAATCCAACATTGCTTTACTTGTATTTTGCTTATCTAAGTCTTTCTAAAACTTTTCTACGCTTTAGATAGAATTATTACAGTTCTGTCGATCTAGTGTTCACTGAAAGCTATTAGTTATTTCACAATAAATTTATATTGGGGTATGAACCAATACTCCACATCAGGAGTTGTCTCGCCTAGTTAATTACTATCTTTGGTGTAAGCCTTTATTGATATGTGTTATCGGTCATTCTTAAGTTTTTCGGACTCAACAAAGTCTACCAAAATAGATGCATTCTTGTCTTCGACGTCCTTATGCACTCATAAGTGCCCAGATTGACCCTTTGTCACCAATGAGCAAGAGTGTGCATTCTAAATCAAGCACCCGCTCGTGCCACATGAGCCTTGAAATACAATATCCGCACAAGGCTTGCGCCCTTGCATTCCCTTAGGCAAGAAAGGCGTGTCGCACAATCCGGTGTGACAACACTAGCCTGGCTTAAGGGAAAGTCAGAGAGTTGGACCTGACTCAACGAAGTTGTGATCGGGCAAGCAAACGAAATTTAAATTCTCAAGAATGCAGTTGACAAGATCGTGTAAGAGAAAGAGGTTCTCTATGAACAACTTAGCTTTGTTCAAGGGCAAGCTGATGAAGCACTGGGCAACTGTGCGACCCTGATGCGCGCTACAAGAAGATACTCAGGTGGAGGTAGTGCAATGGAAACCAAACCTACAAATCCTTGAGACTACATCGGCTATAGAGACTCAAAGGAAATAGATAATTTCCTCCTCGAGATGGAGCAGTATTTCAGAATTTGTCAGCTGAGTGACGATCTAAAAGTGGATACTGCAATCATGCACTTTTCGGACAATGAGAAACTACGATGGTGAAGAAATCACGCCGACATCAAAGATGGAAAGGTCAAGATAGGTATATCGGAAGAGTTCTAAAAGGAACTCAAAGATCAATTCCACCCCATGAACATCGAGGTAACTGTAAGAATAAAGTTGCAGGAGATCCGCCACAAGGGATCCAACTATGTGAAAGAATCTCGACTTGCATGTTCGGAATCCGAGACATGAATGAAAAGGATCAATCGTTCAACTTCATTCACGGATTGAAATAATTAGAGGAACGTGAATTTCTAAGGGTGAAGTTTGACACCCTTTTGGTCGTCATGATTGTTGTACAACGACTAATAGACTACTCCGCAGGGAAGATGTAATCCCCCGTAAATTTATAAATTTTATTAATATATTTTAACGTATATTATTTATATTTAAATAGAATTTATGAATTTTAGTAATAAAAATATAATTAACGTACATTTATTTTATTTTAAGTACGTTCTAAATATTTAACGATTTTTGAACTTTATTATATTTATATATTTAATGCATATTTAATTTTATTTAAATATATTCTAAATATTTTAACATTTGTGCAATCAAGAATAATTTTAGAATTTTATGTTGAAAAGAATTTGAATTAGGAAAACTCGTTGAATTCGGAAAAACAATCCTATTCGGTTTGACTCAAACACTCAAATCCTAAAACTAAATCCTAATGCTAGCCCAATTGGGTAAAGCCCAAATAATATGACCCAAAACATGTTACTCCTTTCCTCTCTTCCAATATTACGTAAAAACAAAATCAACAAAACTTTTCTCCCTATTCACGTGAACCACAAAACCCTCTCAAGCCTCCTTGTTGCTACTGTTCAGCCGCCACCCTGAACCCTCGCCGGCGACCACCGCCGTCCGCCCGCGCCGCCAGTAAGCCAATCCCTCCTCATCTCCTCCGTCGTCTCTTCCTCCCTCTCTGTTTTCGTCCTTCCTCTCAGCCCTTCGGTTTTGCGCAGCAACACCGCAAGCCACGCCCTGTCACCGCCAGCAACCGCTCCAGCCTCAGCCGCCGGCCGCCGCCACTACAAGCCGGACCACCGCCGTCGCCGCTCACGGTAGTCCCTTCTCCTCTTGCTCTTGCTCGTTCTTTTCTCACGCTACTATTTCTTGCTCTCCTCCTCAATTGCCTTTCTGTTTCACACAGTTCTCCGCGAGTCTCACCACCACCCAGCATCACGATGACAGCCGTCGCACTGCCGCCAAGTCGATTCGCTCCGTCGCGCTGCCCTACCCTCCGGCCAGCACCTCCCCTCTCTTCCTTTTTTTGGTTATTTCTTAAACCCTAAGTAACTAATTATTTTAATTTTGTTTATTAAATTAATTTATGTTTCTTGAATTAAATTTATAATTTTTATAATTAAGTTATGAAATTTCAGATTATATGTTGTTGAAACTAATTTAATTATTTTCAGATTTGTTAATTACGTTAAGTTAGGGTTTTAATGGAGTTTTAATAATTTAATTCATGTTTCTTGAATATAAATTATAAGTTTTATGATTAAGTTAGATTTTCAGATTATATATTATGCTTAATTAATAATTTAATTTTCAGATTACATAATTGAATTGAAATAAGAGTTTTTAATTATTAAAGTGTGAATTTTTAAGGTTTTAATGATTTAAATCATAATAGAATGACTATATATTATTAAAGCTATTATTTTTAAGATTTTAAGAACGTGGATTATGTTTTGTGGACGTTTGAAATTATTTTATATTGCTGGAAATTTTAAAAAGGAACTTTTGTTGGAGTTTATGATAATTAGGGATCGTTAGGGAATTAATCACTATTCTAGGAAGTTAATTAATTAAGTTTCGATATTGGGGAATGTTCTAAATATGTTTAGGATGTGTTTAGAGTACGTTGGTGTTGCTGTAAATTATTAGGAATTGATTTGGGTACGTTTCTTGATTATTTTAGGCGGAGAATTCTTTGTGGGCGACTTTTGAATTCGTTAAAGTGGCCTATCAGTTTGTTTACACAAGGTACGTACATACCTGTGTGCTTGGATGTGTGTTGTATTGAGAATATGATGAATGTATTTATGAACTTGTTTATGTTGGAATTTCATGTTCAATGTCGTTGAATTAATGCGTTGAGCATAGAACTTTATTTATAAGAATTGAATCATGTTAGCATGGAATATTGATGCAAGCATGTTGGTTTTGGGGAACTTTATATTATTTAATATTGGTTTAGATCTTTATTGATCGTTGTTCCTCTTTAGATTTTCACTACTTTATAAGGGCCGAGGACCTTGTTTGGTAGTTGAACCTTATACCTAATAAAGGTTTTTAAATGTGGATAAAGGAAGGATTAAAACAGTTGGGATTGGCTCTTGGTTGAACGTTGCGATCACTTGTTTAATTCAAAGATAAAAGAAGTTGTGTTTATTTGTTGAATATAATATTTATGTTTGATGAGTCATAACCAAGTATTAAAAGTTAAGTCATGTAAAGTGAAAATGAGTAGCAATAGCTTTAGACTGTGCACGTCTAAAGTGACGGACAATCAGGAGTTGGGGTCATGGGTAGCCTATGGCTTTTTCTGGGGCCGGATTGATCACCGGTTCTATTTTTATTTAAAAGTCCCTCGATATCGCAGGTCATTGGGGTTTACGGAGTCGCGCCCGTACCTCGTCTTCCTTAGTGAAGAAGAAGAAGTTTCTAGTAGACAACTCAGTCCATTGACTATTTCAATTAAAATAATGTTAATGATACAAAGGTCTAGTTCAGTCAAATATGGTCTTCAAGTCAATATATCTTGATTATCCTTGCTTATGTTTTATTTAGTACCATGTTAGGATTGTTCGTTTAATAGAATCATGTTAGGATTATTATTGATTTAGTATGTAGTACTCAGCTTTGCTGATTACGTGATTTTGCTTGTGCATGTTGATCATGGCTATGCCTTATTGATCCTGTGATGACCCAATCTTTGGTGAGCAGTCTCTAAGGATCAATAAGCATTGTCCATCTGCAGGTTTAAAGATGTTGCATCATTGGGATCGGGAATAGAGAGCTTGTATTTAGTTTTGATTTGCTAAGTTGACTTGGTTTGTTAATTTGGACTTTAAACTTATCGTACTATTTATATTCCCTTATTTTCGTTGGTGGGTTTTTGGGACTAAACCTGTAATCGATTATTTATAAACCTAAAGTTAGTTTTATGTTTTCCGCTGCAAAATTCTGAATAAGCCGTTACGTTTTCACACGGGCGATAATGCCTTGATAATTCTCTACGTTTTATATTAAAAGATTATTTTAGAAAAGAGAGAATTGTCGGGGTGTTACAGAAGAGCATCGCTCAGAAGAGTAATCAAGGGGGACACCTACAAGATTAAAGGATCCGACTTCAAACTCACTTAAGAGTGCAAGAAATGACTCAAGGGTGTCGTCCAGCTCAATCGGGGGATTCAAGAAAGGAAACGGGGTAGGCGACTAGTAGAAATTTTTGTCGTCATCTTCCCATTCAACAAGGAAGGGGAAATGAACTTGGCTGCCTTCAACATTGATAACTTCAACCTTGTGCTTAGATTGAACTTCCTCCTTGCCAGCAAAGTAGTTGTGATGCCTCACTTGAATTCTTTGTCTGTAGTAGGTGGGAAGACATGTCTTGTCCGTTATACAAGTACTCCGACGTATGGAAAAGATAAGGGTCGATACCTTTCTGCAACGCGAGTAATAAAGCCGTAGCTACAGGTGTTCATCGGTCCAAATTCGGATGGGACGACCCGGATTCGATCGAAGTCCGCTTTTATTTTATAATTCTAGACCCAGATATTGGACCGATTATGCTTGGATCGGACCCAGACCAGACCAGAAAGCCAGTCCAAAATCCGGATCAGACTGGTTTGGACAGGTTATATTTTTTTACTCCCTCCGTCCCAGATTAGTTGTTACACTTACCTTTGCAAAAAAAATTAGTTGATAAGTGGTTGTTTGGTTATCAATTGTTATTTTATTGAAAAATTAGATGAGATAGGAGTTAGTGGGGTATTTTTTTAATTGAATGAGAGAGGTTGTGGGGACAAAAAAAAATTAGTGGGAAGAGATAGACAATATAATAATTGTGGGGTCATTCCTAATTTAGAAGTGTAACAACTAATATGGGACGGGCAAAAAAGGAAAGTGTAATAACTAATCTGGGACGGATGGAGTATTTTTTTACAAAATACAACACAGAGTAAAACTTAGCCAAGTATATGTAGAAAACTAATTGTTTAACGCCTTTTTTGAAAGATAAAATAAAATATCTCTTAATATGTTAATATTTCCAACGTAATAAGGAGGAAATTGGCTTTTTAAATAGTTCATATTATATTTTTTATAAAAAAATCGGTCTAATCCAAAACGTGGTTTTAAGGGGTTTTTGGACTGGACCGGACCGAAGACCGAAAAATAATTTTTTTTCAACCCGGAGACCGGACTGATTGCCTGCGGTCGGTCCTAGTCCGACCCATTTTTCAAGCCCGAACCTATTTTTGCACACCCGTAGCCATAATTGAAGGCAACATCTCAGAAACCCCCTCGCACAAGAGACACAAAAATGCGATGTTAGGTTATGAATAATATAATTCATGCGGATAAACCATAAAGCCAGGAATCCAAATTAATTGTCACGTGATCAATTAGCATAATTTAGTATACATACAATGGAATCGAAGGGGCTTTCCTCGAAACACCCTCGAGACTAATTAACTTACTCGTGTGCAGGTATTTTGAGCCTAAATACTCTCAAAAACAAGCTAGATTTTCCACTACTACGAAAAGCTTCAATCCGAAACTCATTATTTCTTACCAGGGACACTTTAATTGATATTAGTGACGCTTCATATGAAATACTCCAAAATAATTAGACTATCGTTAGGCAGCTATATGCATTTTTTTACACATAAAGAAAATGACAAGTATGACAACATGTCAATATGCTATACTGCGCCGTAATCAACCTTTTTGCATGAAATTATATACTTACTCCGTCTTTTAATACTCACAACGTTTGGACTTTTGCTATTATTTATATAATCTACTTTGACTATTCTTAGTGTTTTTTATATAAGATAAAATATAGTCATGTGGGATCTTGTTAGATTCGTCTCAATGTGTATTTTCAAAATATCAACTTTTTATATTTTTTGCATAAAGAGAATTTAAGATATAAATGATCAAAGTTGTGAATTGGCATGCGTGAAACTAACAAACGTTGTGAGTATTAAAAGACGGAGGAAGTAGGAAATAACCAATCCAAGATGAAAAAGCTTAATATTAATCCAAACATATGAAATAAGACAAAGTTGGGTATTAAGCATAAATGGGTATCAATCAAAACCAATAATCACCGACTCCGGGAATAATAATACTCCCTCCGTCCCTTAATACTCACACCGATTCGACCGGTGCAGAGTTTAAGACATTTGAATTGACTTATTAATTTAAGGGTGTTAGTTGATAGTGGAGTATTTTTTTAATATTGTCAGTAGGAAATGTGTAAGAGGTGGGGAGTGGTGAGTGGAGGATGTGAATTTTTAAATAATTTTTTGTAAAGAATAGGGGTGTAGGTGGGGTAGTAGGTAAGTGTGAAAAATAATATAATATTGATAAAAATTTCCATTTATAGAATCGGTGCAAGTATTAAGGGACGACTCGAAGAAAAAAACGGTGCGAGTATTAAGGGACGGATGGAGTAAGTTATAACGCAATTGGATCGTATTAACTTAAAGAAATCGGATAAACTTTGTTTATAAATAATCAAATCGAGCAATTAAAAAAAAAAAGAATAGTCGTCAATTCATTATCTCATGTTCATAATTTTTAATAGTAAGAAAAGTATATAAAACTTACTTCAAAGACAGATGACTTCCTTTTTTTTTTCCTTCAGTCGGCTAGGGTTTGGTGGTAATAACGTGTTTTGATTAAACAAAAGAGATAATAGAGAATTTGTTGTATGTATTATTTCATATAGTATCGGATATCTATCTATCTATTACTCCCTCCGTCTCCTCTTGTTTTTTACATTTTCCATTTTGGGTATTTCAAAATGTTCTTTACATTTCCTTTTATATTATCACATAAATAACTTAGTATTCTATCAAAGTTAGTGTCCCATTATTATTTTAACCAATTAAATTCATTGGGTCATTTAATCTCTCACACTTTTTCATTGGGACATTAAAATTTTCTCATTTCCCAATATCAGAATTTTGATAAAAGTGAAAACATTATAAAAAAGTATTTTATCTTGTTTAAATAAAAAAAATTGAGGAATCCCGAAGCAAATTAATTATTCGTTAAAACGCATGAAAAATACCAAACGTAAAAAACAAAAAGAGACGGAGGGAGTACTATATACTAAAAGAGACACCGGGAATGACACGTGTCAATTCCTTGTGCGATTTTTTCCCGCCAAAAACCACTTTCCCAAAAAAAGTGGATCTGTTTGATTTTATATTTATTCTCTACATTTTATATAAACTATTTATGTATGGAAACAAAATTTGGTTTATAAATTATGGCAATAATAGATACGGCGTAATAATAATTATTCTAAATTGGTAATATTTTAGTCAAATCGCTATATTAATAATGGAAAATATATCACCCAATATTTGGTCAAATTACCATATTAGCCTTTTAAATATGTATATTAGATGAATAAATTTAAACGAGTATGTTAAGAATGTTATAACTATGCAGTAGTTTGGAAGATATTCAGTTAAGTATTTTGTAAAAAAGATGATCAAAAAATCCGTGCGTGCACGGAATCTAATCTAGTATATAGGATACATTAGTGCTAGAATATTCCGAAAATATTAACGGAGTAAAATGGGCATCCATATTATATTTTTGTAACAAATTTATGCACTTAACAACCTTTTTAATAAAGATATGTAATGTAACATAAATCGCTTTCGGCAATTTATCTCGAGTAATTTGACAAATTGTTTCGAGTGAGAATGTGTAACTAAAACTGGATGAAATTGCAAGGAAAAGGATCATATTTGACAATTAATCTATATATTGTTATTCGTAGCATAATACGAAATGCACATGGAATGTCATTAAGCTGAGAAACCAAGCCATTCATTCACGCATAGTCGCGTACATTCCAAGTTATACAGAATTACGGAGTATTCGAAATTGCAACAACAAAATAAAGATGAAAAACACAAGACGAATACTTGCATTCAACGATCAACAAACAACGAACATTTTCCATTTTGGTACAACAAATGCATCAAAAGCAGTCTCACAAATGCATCAAAAGCAGTCTCGAAACGTAATCAATCGAGAGTTAGCCATCAAACGTGGAACCAAAATGATGAAATTGCTGATTTGCTATGTTATCAAGTACTTGAGAAACTAAGGATTCCTACGCGATCAACAACGTAACAACTATCTCTACTCTATCCCAAAGTTGTGCTACTCAATAGCTATACAGGCAATTCCTATATATTGCAACACGTCTAAAATAGACTACCATAGGCAATTCCACGACGTACTGTTTGAATGTACATACTATATATTAATTTGATGATATTCAGCCAATCAGACTTATATACAGAATCATCTCACAAGTCCCCTAATTCCAATTCTGATCAGCAATCAGCATGCATTGCCGCTATGTGTTTACCAGTAGACTTTTAGTTACCTCCCCATAAATGCCATGAGCCTGTCTCTATTCTTTCCCAGCAACAGCAACTGAGCATAAGCGAAAGCACACACTAGTCAGGACAGCAATCCGTGGACTATAGACCATGGTGCACCAAAAGAACATATGTATATAAGCAAAAGAACATGACACTACGACAAAAGAACATGCGATATAATTTTTTTTTTTTTTTTATAATAATGATGAATATTGAATTTACTAGTGTTATTTAGGGAGGGAGTAAGTAACTAATTGAAAATAAACAGAAATAGGGAAAAGAAAAAAGAATAGATAAGTCAAATAATCAGACACCACAGTATACAAATAATCAAGAAGATAGTAAGTACCTTCTGCACTGGAAGATGCAAGATTACACTCAGCGTCACAGCTACTTTAGAGAAAAGGACACTCTCGATTAGACATCAAATGACTCGACCATTTTGAGGACTTGCCAAACAGTACGTCATCTGGACTCAAAGAAGCAAGCCACGGCTGAATACAACTGCTCTTCTTCAAATGGCTTGGACACGTAACCATTCATGCCGCACTTAACGCACTCTTCATTCGTTGCTTGAATTACATCAGCTGTCATTGCCAATATTGGAGCGTTACAAGTGGACTCCATTGAAACTTCCCCAGATTTAAGTTTCTTACTCAACTCTTTTTCCTTCTCACGAATTTGCCGAGTAGCTTCGAACCTGGAGAGAGGACAAGCAAACAACATAGATATTATTCAGCTGACACCATTAACCTCAAATTTTAATCAGATAAACAGAAAAGGTGGGAAGTTACACCACTGGTAAATACGCTCGCTGCCTACAAATTTATAGAGATCGTATCAGACAAACACAACGTCAGCTTGATGGCATTGTGAAGATGGAAGACTATGAAAAGCATATTGACATTATGAGAGATTGGGAATTGGAGATTTATTGTTGACAGACATTATTAGTAGTAGGAGAAAGATAATCACAACCTATATATCAATAATTATCTCCACTCAACAACTTCACAAACTAAGAAGATAAGAGTTCTAACAACAACTGACTGAGTGAACTATATCACCGAGGATAATTGTAGTAATTAATTATTAAACACTTAGCGATATCAACGAGCCGAGCCGAGTATTTGGTTGTTCGAGTTAGGCTGGATAAGAAATTTTAGAGCTCACTGTCAAGAGTCGAGTCTTGTCTCCATGATTGATTGCCTACTTATATGACTTTAATTGTTTATTTACATGGCTTTTGCATCATTTATTAATTATTGTGAACAAGAACGAGCTTATAAACGAACATGAATGGGCTATCCGCAGGCCTAAACGAGCCAAACACCAAGTTGTTCGAGCTAGTATCATTTATTAAACGAGCCTCATAATTTTGTTCGGACTCGTTTATTGATGGGTGGATTCATGAAGAAGAAGAACAAAGGAGATGTGGTAAGCTCGTTTAATAAATGTTGAGGTTGAGGTTGAGGTCAACTATCCATGGGTGGATTCATGAAGAAAAAGAACAAAGGAGATGTGGCCCACATTAAATGAAATTACCGGGTGTAACACGTAACTAAATGGTGGAGACTGTTTTAGGACCACTATCCGCATATTTAGGATTATTCTAGGTTAAACTATAGTAGAGATTAAAATGAGAAGACTGGGTAAAGTTGGGATTATTAACATTAATTTTTACTTTAGTATATTAAACATCACACATTAGTAGTAGATTAATTGGCATAGACCAAGAAATACAGGTAAGGTAAGGAACATTACCCATCCATCTCGGGCATTTGGAGATCCATGAAGCAAGCATCAAAGCTATGAGGTGGCGTAAGCTTTGCCACGGCAGCCTTCCCACTGTCCACACAGGTCACAACAGCCCCATATTTCTTTAGAGCTCCTTCCGCCACTTTACGGTTAACACCATTATCATCGACTACCAAGATGTGTTTTCCTTTCAGTAAATTTCCAAGATTGGCAGGTTTGACTCGATTCAATTGCCTTTTTCTCCCATTGGCAAAGGCTTCATGGAAGCATCCAGTTAAAACACTCAACCTTAGAGGCTTCGTGAGTATATCATCAACCAAATGAGATGATTTAAGTTCACTACGTTCAACGGTACTCATGGAGGTGGCCAATAAAAATATCTTGGGCATTCTATAAGAAGAGCCTTTCGATGATATTGCATCTTGAAGCACGCGGCGGATCTCAATGACAGGCTCATTTTCCCATACCTCCATGTCAATTAGAATCATGGAAAGTGGCGCTAAAGCACTGCATAAAAAACACTATGCATTAGGAGGTCTAAGAATAACCATCAGAGATAATTTCAAATTTCTAGAACCAACTACATGTCTACGTGCAAAGGCAAGCAAATATTATAGGCACACACACACATGTTACCAACATAGTTAATCGCCACAAACAAACCATTTCAGAAGGGGGTAATGGATGAAGTCCTAACCTTGTATTTAGATTGTCAGAAACAAATGAGGAAGCAGACTGAAGACTAGAAACTGTGTCAACAGATATCCCCAGTCTATGGAGATGATATCGTGTGACTTCAGCTCGAATGCTTCTTTTATCAATTACCAAAGCTCTCAATCCCTTCAATTCTGAGATAGATGTTTCATGGATATGCCGCTTTGGGTCTAGGGACTCTAACTCCCCTCTCATGAGAACAGCAGTAAAAGAAAAAGTACTTCCAACATTACGCTTACTTACAAATCCAATTTCCCCTCCCATAAGTTCTACTAAGCATTTGCTTATACTCAATCCTATTCCAGTTCCTCCATGGTGCCGCGAAGTCGAGCTGTCAGCCTGCATAAATGGAGTAAATATGCGACTGTGTGCCTCTTGAGGAATCCCTTCTCCCGTGTCCTCAACTGACACTATTAGTTTGATAAGCTCAGATGACTCAATGCTTTCTTTACCACCCAATTGTTTGAAGTTTTCCCAACTTTTCCATCTGTCAACGATCTGATAACCACTCAGAGTATTTCTTTCAGATCCATCTTTCAATGAATTAAGGCCTTGCCGCAACACATCATCCATCATATCAGATGGTGCCCTCACTTCATCAGCCAAATGTACAGAAACAAAAATATGCCCCTTATCATTAGTGAACTGCAAGCAGAACAAATTGTTAGTCATGTCCATCTTCAATGTGTCACATTCACATTTCTTTTCCCGCATTTCACAAATTTCACCTATTTCCTGCCTATATGTTCAGATATTTACATTGAATTAGCAGAAGGACTAGAGAAGAAGCGGACATGCTCAACTATTCTACATAATTCAGAGAGTGCATGTTATAATTCTGATTCCTCTAGAGTCTAGACTACAAAAGGTTTTTGGATTGAAAATGACCACCAAAAATGACAGGCTTTTAAATAGTGTTCCACACAAAAACTAAGTTATGAATTTCAAAGATTGTGGAAATCTTCCCTGGATTTATACAATTTATGAAGAAGCATATATGTCTAAGGGACCTATTGATGTTATCACATAACTCCCCAAAAAAGCCAAAGTTAGTACTTGGTTTTGGCAAGCTAGATTTCCACACCTAATTAGAATACAGATAATCGTGAACGGAACAGAATGAAGGCAAAGAAACAATTTACAAGTCAAACTAACCTTTACTGAATTACCGACAAGATTGGTAATTATCTGCCGGAATCTCCCAGGGTCTCCAACCAGAATTTCAGGTACCTTATTGGATACATATACAGCCAACTACAAATGTTGGATAAGGAAATCAAAGTTAGGACTCAACTCAGAAGATCGAAGGAAAAAAATCCAAATGATTGTCATTGATTTATCATACTTCAATTTGCTTTTCTCGACACTTTCCAGAGAACAGAGAAACAACTCTGTCTAGAATAGTACGCAAATCAAAAGGCACTGCTTCAAGCTCAAGCCTGCCTGATTCTATCTTGGCCTGATCAAGAACCTCATTAATAATGGAAATGAGATCTTTCCCACTGGCATGAGCAGTTTGCGCGTAATCAATCTGATCAGCATCCAGATCAGTATCCATCAGCATTTGCAGCATACCTGAAACAGGGGAAATTCAGATCCAAAATAAATTCTAACATCTATATAAACAGAGAAAATACTCATAAAGTCTAATTCTTTTTCACCTAAAACACCGTTCATGGGAGTTCTTATTTCATGGGACACGGTAGCAAGAAACTGCACAAAGATAAAGGGAAATGAAATCAAGGCACTACCAATACAACCAATAATCGATAAGAATAAATCAAAAGAATAACTCAAACAATGAAAAACAACGGCTGCTAAGCATTTAAGTCAAACATGCGCTTCAATAGTGAAATCCACCTGAGATTTTGCAACGTCGGCAGCTTCAGCACGAGCTTTTAGCACCGTCATTTTTTGGCAGTCTTCCGTTACTCTAACAATTCTGTTGATGGCTGCATGAAGAATATGACTTACGAGCAAGGAAATTGTCATAACTCCACCTGCAGATAATATTGCTGTCCAAGGAGGAGGTGGCCTGTTTTTGAACCTATGAAAAAAAATAAGAGTAAAAAATCATCCCTCTCGGACATCTCACACTACATAGACGCTAGATATTAAGTATTCTTTATTTTTCCTGCTACAAAGAGATCAATGACACAAAATTTGGTTAACACGTGTACACTACCTGCAATGCATCTCATGATTTCGAGTTGGATCCCCGAAATCAAGACTGCTGACGTGCAGAAAACCTGTGTCTATAACATCATCAGTTCCATACATGTTAATTGTTGCTGATGAATTCGTCGTGTCATAGACATTCACAACAATGGTTTGTTTGCTGGCAAGTTGCTGAAGAATCTTCTCCACCAGTGACCGCAGATCATAAGATGCACCAAGATACCTACAACGGTGAAAGCCGTTATATTCTCATATAAAGTTCAAAATAAAGGAGGAAACAAGATGCAATGAAAAAACTCATTACCCCACAGTTGCTGATATGCGTTGCTCTGGAGTTGCGTCTGGTGGAAGCTCGTGGTCATAGATAGCAAAAGTAAGTACCACTCCTAGGTGATTAGATTTGAGTAGCTTAAATGGAGAAGTCAAGACACCCTTTCCAGTTGCCCTAGCTCGCAAAATATTGTCACGGTCTTCCTGCATATACCAATGTTTACCTTAAAATTAATAAATGGTGACTGAAGTAGAAACTATATCAGAGATAGATGTCATTGAAGAGTCCTCAATCCCCATTCTTAAATACACAGCTACGGAGAGATATAGACACTTCAACTCCATGTGTTAGAGATAGATGATGTTTACATGTCACAAATCCTGACAATTTCTATAAGGGTTACCGGACTAAAATGACAGACTGATTCTAGGCCCTATTCTTTTCAAAGTACAGACACAGGTTTCAAGTTTATTAAAGTGATAAGTTTAGACATGGACAAATTACTTCAAATAATAAAGGCTAATAAGTTCAACAAGAATAGCTCAAGATCAAATCTATAAGCTCATATAGTTTCAGTTCAGGGAAATGCAAGGGTTCAGGAGAAAAAATTGTGCACCAAGTATCAAAAATTGGATACATGAAGCTTTTGTATGCACACAACTATACAAGTGTCCATGTCTATTCAAAGTATCAGATATGTGCCCACCAAAAGTATAGAATAGTGAATAGGAGAGGGTTAGTAATGGAGATGCCAATTAATAGTAAAGATACTGGTTTTGAAAACGAAATGCCCTGAACCAAAGGCTGCAGCTATTCAACATCCAAGATATCATCAAGCATTTATCCAGAATGGATGATTCTGTTGTTTTCAAGTAGCATATATATACGAAGTATTTAGAAAGCTTGTTCAGAGAACATGCTTAATACATTAATCATAACAGAAGTGTGACTCCTGGAGATCAAATCATAATAGATTACTACACATGAAACTTTCACCACATCAGGGTAGTTTAAGGCTGTTACATCTAAGCAGCTTTATCCCTAGACAAAGCAGAAGATGTTATACCAACAATTGCGCTGTAATAAGTATTGTACTGCTTACAGAAAAAAGTAAAAATAGATATTGGCATCAAAAATTGACCAGAGGTGCATTGTTTTGATTCCATGAAATTAGAAAGTTACTCCAGCAAAGTCGTTCACCTCAAAAAAAAAAAATTAGAACAATAAATTGAATCTCCTTATCATCTTAGATTCCTTTAAAGATCTAACAATACACATCAATCACTAGACTGCCGGGAGTGAAACTAATATGAAAAGAAAAAAAAGTAGAAATCATATCTTTTTGTTATCATGTTTCCTTAGAAAAAAACAAGAAAGAATAATATCCACTGAACATACCTTTCCTAACATCATGTCTATAGAGACAATATGAGCTACTGTCCTTTGACAGAATATAACAGGTGCATATTCATCTTGAACAGGTGCAGGATCCATCTTTGCAGGATCAAAATCCTGTACAAGAGTCTGGTCCCCGTGTTTCATTTTCTTTATAGTCCACCCCTGGCGCTTTTCAAATTGCTCCCTCTCAGAGTGAGTAACTTTCAACGCATAGGCAACACCACTGGTGAGTGGCCTCTCAAAAGCCGTTCGTTCAGTGTATTCTTCAAAGGTTTTCTGCAGAACCAAAAAGAGCTAGGTATTTAGAGACAATAACCAGAAGAAAGAAATCAACTTGCAACAGTAGAGCCGGAACACGTTAAAGGTACATGAGCTGTTCACCAAATATTGAACTATGTAGCTAAGAGGCACAAATAAGCTTGTATATGTTCAAATATTTCCTTGACAGTTAACACACACTGATTCACTCATCATTAACTTCCATTATGCATTATTGTTCATTAACTTAAACAACTACCTGATCCATAGCCGAAGGATTTTTTCCATGGTGAAAGGTAGAAACCAGAACTGCCAACGCGTGGACATGATTCATGCCGACATTGAACGAATCTTGCAGCATTCTAGCTCGCTCATCACACATATTGGCTAATGTTTCTCTTCTTCTAAAAACAGTGTCTTGGTAAAAATGATAGAATATACACATGGATACAATCATCATACCAACAACAAACAGAAACAAGAGCTTCTTCTGCCATTTTGTATTTGTTTTAGCTGAACCGATTAGCAATGGAAGCTTATGCTGCATGAGTTGTTCCTGCTGCAGCTGCTGTGGCTGAGCCAAGGTATACTGCTGGTTACTACGTTTGCTAAATCGAAAACATGAGATCCTCAAACTCATCACCATCAACCCTAAAAGCACCCACCAACAGATCTTTGTGGACCAAAAACAATTAGGCCTGCAGCCATCTTCATTGTTGTCATCAGCTTGTACAGAAGTCCCCTGAGAACAAAAACAATTAAGTTTCACTCTGCAAACACTGGTATCATCGCTTATCTTAAGAACATAAAATTACTAAAAAGGGTAGTGTTGTAGTTAAGTAGATTGCATGCGTAAGGCTGGTATGATGGCTCATCTTAAGATAGGACCTGAAAACCTACTCAGAGGGTTTCACTTAACCACCTGATGGTATACTCTCAACTCTTAAGCGACATAAATGCTCAAAAATGCATGTACTTCCGAATTTGAGCTGTTTAACATTTGATTGCAATAGAATAAGATTCAAAACCATTAAAATTAGGGATGAACAATGTCAGACATCCCAGCAATGCCCATCCAAGCTACCCCCGAGTTTGTGTTTGTGTTGAATGTTTATGTTTGTGTTGTGGAGACAACTCAAAAATCAAATGGCAGATAGAGGAACATTTTCGCAGCAAATTCAAATAGGCATTCAGTTAAATTACTGTTTTCATTGCTGTAGCTCCTCTAAGTGTGTAAACATAAATTGGGTTTTCATTGTCAAATTACTAACAACCAGATGACATGGTATTAAAGCAACGAGGATCAAGAGGTCCAAATTTCAAATCTTGGTCTTTCACTCAGCGAATATTACGGGACAGCCTATACATTGAGTCTATAACCATTAACTTTACCATTTCAATAAGTTGTTACTCCATAACACGTAGTACTCGTATCAAATAAGCAAGTAAACACTTAATTAGTTCAAGAACAGCCACAACAAGTACAAAGATGATAAATTGCATCAAAATTTATCCCCAGAAAAGATTGTCACCTGATCAGAGAGGGAATGAACCTGGTGCTGGGCGAAATCAAACGGTTTGAAATATCCAAGGTTCTTGAAATCACCAAAGAGCAAAGACTTATTCTGCGACTTTGAAAGCCAGCCATTCAACCCATATATAAACCAACTTAACCCAATAACAACAACCAATTGAAGAAACATTTTCCACTTCCACACACTACCACTCGATCCATTCATCTGATCCTTAACCTTTTTCATCTTGAAGTTTGTAGGATATTTACCATTTGAACCAGAATGATTGTTATTCAGAGACATTTCAATAAAAACTCCCCTGCAATTGTTGGGAACAAATTCTTGCTACTTTGAGAATTACTCCAGTTTACAGCAGCGTAATCATCCAAAATAGCCGGCCCACTCGCAAACTTCAACACAACAACCCAAATTATTCGCCCAAAAAGTTAAACTACAATGGCGCCGAAACCAGAATCTCAAAACACGAGATCTGTTCTTGTTTAATGTACAGCTTCCTGAAGCATTCAATCAAACACATAAAGATCATACCACTTACTTAATAGCAAAGTCATATTACCAAAACCCAGAAATTATTCTACCAACCAATTGCAATCGTACTATTTCTGTTAAACCCATCAATTTTTACTCTCTTCTTCCTCAGTACATTCTCTCTCTACCCCCTATCTTTCTCTCCCCACTTTCTATCAGTATTAATTAACTGAGCATAAAATTCCTTCAATTATAAAACAAACCCACTTTAATTTGGATAAGACCCACTTCAATTTCATCAAGAAAAACCCAACTGGCAACTGGAATCAATCATATTAACAAATTAAAAAAGAAAAGAAAAGTGGGGGTTTCTTGCTTTTTTACCTCTATAGTTTCTCTCTCCTCTGTTCTTCAGCTTGGTGGAGAGCATTTGCTGAGAAGATTGGGGCACATTATTATCTCAATCATTCAAAGTGGGGAAAAGCTATACCTATACCAAATCAACTAAAATTTCAGAATCAAATTACCCACACACAAAAAAAACTGTACACAAAAAAAAACAGGAAAATAATGAACAATTTTATGAGTTTTTAATAATAATATAAATTCTGTACCCTTTTGCTTTTTAAGAGTGATGAAAGAGACTGTTGCCTTCTTCTTCCAGTGTTTGTTTTTCTGAAGCAGGTGCAGGTGGTTTTTACTGATGAACAGAGAAAATTGAGAGGAGAGAGAAAATGTGTCAGTCAGAACTCAGAAGAAGAAGGGTGTCTAATTTATTTTTTTAGAGCGGGTAACTTGTTTTGGTTTGATCGTAAATAACTAAAAATACAGTTGGTCCAAAGTCCAAACTAGAGATGACAATCGGATATTCGGCTATGAGTCTTTCGGTTTTCATATAATCTGGGGTTAGTTGACTAATTTCGATTTTTTATTATCAGTTTTGTAATGTTTTCGTTATGAAGTATATTTGAACCTATTAATGCATATAGGGTAAAACTCATATTGTTCACCTATTTTTAATTATTTAATGAAATTAAGTTCAGATAAATTCAGATATATTTCAGAAAAAATAATGGTTGACTAAATGTGATTTATAACTAAAATAAGAAGTTCAGATAAGTTAAGAAAAAATAAATAAAAATTATGTAGATAGAATTCAACCCTAAAATCAACTTTTAATCAGGTTGTTATATCGGGTGAAAAAATTTTTAAAAAAAAGCAATATCGACGGAGTAGTTCGTAATAATGTTGCCATAAAATTAGCATTATCTTTAAATTGAACAGTGATAATTAGTTTATAGAGAAAAAACATAAAAAGGAAAGAGGAATAAATGGGGATGGAAAAATGGGGGGACTAGAGAAGATCTTCATGGATTTGTTTTAGGGCTTTAACAAGAAGGTGATGTCAGCACCCGTGACAATATATGTCGGTTTTATGCTTTGTGCACATTAAATAACTAAATAAATAATGCACCAAATATTTTAATTATCAATGATTATTATACTTATTTAATCATGGTGAGACCCCTATTTTACTAATCCTGTACGTTAGTTTATTAATATACGGAGTAACTGGTTTAGTTCTCCTCCATATTTAAATAGGAGATATATTTGGTCGGATACGGGTATTAAGAAAGAATAATTGAATAAAATAAAATAATAAAACAAGTAGGGTTTGGATAAATATTTTAATCAAGTAAAATAAGTGGGGACTATGAAATTTTGGAGGGATGTGGGGTGGGGGGTTTATGAAATTAATTATTTGATGTGGTAGTGGTCATAGGGTAAATTAGATATATTATTTAATTAGATGGCCGGTGGGATTGAAAAGTTACTAAAAATGACAAGTGTATCTCCTATTTAAATACGGCCGGAAATTGTAAGTATATCTCCTATTTAAATATGGAGGGAGTATATCTATACTAATATATTAAAAGGCGTTGAGAAAAACGTATATGTGCCACGTAGTACTCTTCCTTTTGCGTCACATCATGCACTCACCAAATGATATTTCATATCATAGACAACCAAAAATCAATACATACGATGAGTTTCGAACTCAATACCTCGAGTGTGGATAGTAAATCTCATTACCATCTTAACCAACAACCAATTGTGGTTTCTCCTTTCACATTAACTTATAAATGAATGTTAACATGAAGTCTAAAACAACTAAATATTTATGTGACTTTTTATTTTCTATTCACTATTTTGGGGAAATAAATAATTAAAGAATTAAGACAACCATGGATAAACATGACGTCATCAGTCTCATAAGCATCAACTACATATTATATTTTGGTGTTTATTAATTTGGAAATTCCACTAGAAAACAAATTATACAAATTGGAAGATGATGTAATTGAAAAATTATTTCTTATGATAAACGACGTAGTGTGTTTGTGCTGTTGACGAACTTGATGGGTGTTTTTCATTTTATGGTATACATGTATTTTAAAAATATTGAGCTCGAGAAAAACAAAATTTTTAACTATTCAATGTAGCAATCGGGGCATCGCCCGAGCTACAAACTAGTATATATATTATTAAAACAGGGCAATCCATGTCATCTCTCTACGTGTTGCGATGACTTGACAAATGACATCGCGCGACGCCGGCCATGTCATATGCACACATTATTGTGTATTGTATCCTCGCATAAAAACTGTTATTATCCATCTTTGAACTCATGACCTTTAATATGTTAATGCAAAGTTTTATCCAATAAAACAACTTATGACTCTAAAACAATTAAAAAAAGAGAATATGTGTTCTTATGTATGTATAAAATTTTAATGCTGAAATTAGGTATTTGAGTAACAATTTACGATAACCATTTTTTTCTTTATTTTATTCATTATATTAAACATAAAACTATTAAAGTAACAGAGAATAAATAGAAAAATATAATGTTACGGTTTCTTTTACCTAATTAAACGTGTTTTTTTCCTCCAACATGTATTTCGACTTTTTAAATCAATATATTGTAACCTATAAAAATTCTTATAAATTATAAATAAAGTAGTACAGGAACTAAAGATTTACACAAATTAATAATGTAAATTTCTCAAAAAATTAATTTATCGATTGTTGGTTACCCAACTTTATTTGTAAACTACATATATAATGAAATTCATAGTATCATCATAATGTATATATGAAAAATTTATAAGTGAATTTGAAATAAGTAAAAGAAACTCAAACTATATCTAACACTCTGATGCATCTCCAGGGCTCTAACTAGTTACTTTATCATTTTCTCCTTACCTCATGGCCTTACTCTTACCTCTTTTATTACTTCTTCCTTACCTTTTATATTCTTTGAATACTTTAAACCCCCCGTTATCTTTTATTATAATTGTTTATTCATCACTTCTTATTTTAATAAAAGCAACGCACCTTCTTTAAACTATGAGGCGGTCAAAATTCACATTTTATAAAATACGGAGGGAGTAACTCTTAAAGAGAGAGTAAAGTTAAGAGTTACAGTAAAATTAGAGCATCTCTAATTGTAAGCTAATTTGACAATTAGCTTGCTATGCCACATAAGATTTCAAACTATTTTATTGTCTAACTAATTTGTGCTCCAATGGCAAGCAACTAGCTTGTTATTTAAATTTGTCCCACTTGTCCACTTGTCAATTAATTATTTAGCAATTTTGAGAGCTAGTTGTCAAGCAAATTAGCTTAAATAAGATAATTTGCTTGACCAAGCTAATTTGTTATTTTCACTCCAATGGTCTAGCTATTAGCTTGAAACTTTTATAAATTTCAAGCTAGTCCCTAGCTACAACCATTGGAGATGCTCTTAGGGTAACTCTTAGCCCCTCAATTATGAAATAATACTCCCTCCGTCTCTTTATGTTCTTTACGTTTGGTATTTTGCACGTTTATTAACGACTAATTAATGTGCGTTGAGATTGCTCTAAATTACGTTTATTTATAACGTTTTCACTTTTATCAAAATTATGTTGTTGGGAATATAAGAAAAATTTAATGTCCTAATAGAAAGGTGTGATTTGATATGTATTTCACAAATCACACCTTTCCATTAGGACGTAGTTTAGTGGGTGGTATGTAATTGATTATACATAACCGATATGCATAAAGATTTGATCTCATGACCTCGTGATTTGAACATGAATGACTTATCCGCTAGGCTTTGTCATGTTATCATATTTTGCAAATGAAATATAATAAATCAATACGTAATAACAAAAATTACGGAACTCATTAAACTAAAAACACAGAAAAAACGAGTCGTCTCCCGATCAGGCTCGAACTAGCAGTAGACGCTTCATGTGCTAGGAATAACTCCTCTTAATCAGGGGCACGCGCATGCAAAGCTACACAATTCTCTATCTTCAAAACACCATAACTCCTTCGTTATTCGTTGAAATTAGGCAAGTGACTAGTTGGAAAGATCTTGAAGTCTAGAATCCAACTCAATTAGAATCATTGCATTTGGATTTGTAGAATTGTTATGATTAAAATAGTGGACGCTAATCATTTTTGTACTTTTTTCACTATTCGCTTTGCTTCAAAACTCTCCCAACTCAATGTTGGTGCTCCCAAAGGTACATCATCTCTTGTAGTGGTCCAAATAAGTAGGAAGCACTCAAATATGCTAATTCCTGCAATGACAAACTTGAAAGTAGAAACACACTACAAGGAGCACAGTAGTACTAAAAATGGCTCCAAAGAGTCTAATAATCAATGAGGGACGGGGTAAAACTCTATATGTAATAGGCACATCAAACTGATAATAAAATACATAATGTTTAGAAGAAAAAAAAAGTTCAGATCAGATCAAATTAGAAAAAGTAAGTTTAGATCAGAACGGGTCATAGTATTGAAGGAAATATGTCCTTCATCCAAGGTGCATTAAGTCTAATAACAAGGTTTTGCGAACAATTAATTCAGTGAGATCAAGTGATCGGAACAGCTAGCTGGAGCAATGCTTCCGATCAGTGAGTTCTAATGCATATTTGAACTCACAACTTACTCTTGACTGAACCTACAAGGTCACACCAATGACACGTAACAGATCACCGGATTAAATGAATCGGAAATTCATTTAATAGCTTTTCGGGAATTAGTTGGAAAACGTATTACACGATACGAACTTGCATCGGAATCGTATATCGTATCGCGAATATTCGTAAGCTAGGCGAAACGAATAAATCGTATCGTACGACGGTGATTCGTCGTATACGAAACGATAAATAATATATCGGAAATATATTAATCGCGGATACGGAAAGGGGCAACGCTGCCAGCCCAACGAACCAAGGCGCGCAAGGCCCAAGCCTTCGCTGGGCGCGCGCGCATGCGAGGAACAGCAGCAGCAGCGCACACAGCGCAGCCCAAGGCCCAGCGCCTGTGTGGCTGTGCGCGTGTGGGCTTGCACGGACGGGGCTGGCTGGCGCATGGCCTATGTGCCTTGGGCGGTTGATATTATAACCTAAGGGTTATAATATTAATCCATCTCAGGTTTTCCAATAACAAAATGCAAAAATCAGATTACACATCAAACCCTAAGGAGGAGAGAGAAACCCTAATTCTCTCTAGCCTCCATGGATGTGTTCTTCCCAAAAGCACAAACTCTTGAATGATTGTCTAAGCTACGATTATCAAGACGGATCTGATCGTGTCGGTGAACCAAGTAAAGGAACGACAAGTGGAGTTCTTTGTTCGTGTTCGTTGACAGATTACTTGGGAAAATACGCTTCGAATGTAAGTTTGCTTAATCTGTGCTTTATACATGTTTCCTGGCTTTGGGGATTGTTTCGGCACATGTTATTATGTTTAACTGTATTCCCCTACAAGTATACCTACTACTCGAAACCGATATGTCCAGTTCATCCAGATTAGAACTGATATGTCCAGATCAAAACCGATATACCTAGCCAATTTTTCCAGATCATGTCCAAATCAGAGCCCATATATTCAGATCAAAACCGATATGTCCAGATCTTGTCCAGATAGATATGTCCAAATCATAACTCATATGCCCATATCAAAATCGATTTATCTAGCTAGATCATAATTGATATGTCTTGGTCTCCAGATCATGTTCAAATTAGAACTCATATGTCCAAATCAAAATCGATTTTTCAAGATCATGTCATGATCATAACCTATATGTCCAAATAAAAATTGATTTGTCCAGATCATAGTCGATCTGTATAGATCAGAATCTATATGTACATATCAAAACTGATATATCCAGATCATAACCCATAATTCAAATAAAAACCGATATCTCTGGATCATATCCAGAGTAGAACATAAATATTCAGATCAAACCGATCTTTCTAGAACAGGTCTATACATACCATGTCTAGATCAGAACTCATATGTCCGGATTAGAATTGATCTTCATAGGTCATAACCGATACGTGCAGAATATATCAAGATCAGAGCTCATATTTCTCTATTAGAACCGATATGCCCAAATCATGTCTAGACCAGAGCCCATATATGTTCGGATTAGAAACGATATGTCCAAACCATAACCGATCTATCTAGATCATGTACATATATATATCTAATATAAGGAATAGTTAAATCATAGGTAAAGTCAAACAAATAATGTAAATTATATAATTACAATATTATAAATTTGAATAACATTTATTTTACATATAAACCGTTTAATATTAATAGTTGTAGATTTTTATTTAAATCTTAATTCTAAAATATTAGATAATATCAGATCAGTTCAGACCAGATCAAAAAATAGTTGAGATTAGATCAGACCAGATCAAATCAGGAGAAATAAAGTGAACTAAATGAGGCCTATTTTAATAAAACTGGGAGTTAATTATGATTATCTTTTTTAGAAAATACATAATTAGCTATCCAAGTAATGACTCATGTACCTTAAAAAATTATGACTCAGGACATCGTGTGAGCCCGTATGAGAATCAAAACTAAAATAATAAATTAATGTTAGGTATGAGGATATAAACTATATATGACCATTCATAATATAAACAAAGCTTTAAAGTGCAGCGCAAAATACCATGAAGCTATGACTTAATACTTTGCGTTAAATAAAAAGAACGGATTTTTCATGAAATGCCCCTGAGGTTTGACTTAATGCACCAAATACCCCTAAACTTTTCAGAATGCACCAAATACCTCCGAGGTTTAAAATAATAACACAAAATGCCCTTAATGAGCATTTTCCGTCCATTCCGTTAAATCTCCGTTAGCGTGAGTTTACTTTTTTGTCCTTACTCAACCATTTTCTCTACTAATCCTAATATTAACCCTTAATTATATTAATTAAACCAAAAAAATTAATTAACTATTATTATTAAAAAAAATCCAAAACTTTTGTTGGCTTTTCTTCTTCCCTTCACGCCATTAATCGTCATCATCTCCTTCTTTTTGTTCTTCTTCCACCATCATCATCCCCAATTAAAACCTATCATTTTGCCCTTGGTCGGTCCTTTCTCTCCCTCACCGTCACTTTCCTTCAATTCCTTCATCCCACCCGAATTAAAACCCACCATTTTCTCTCTCCTCAAGCTGCAACAATGGTGGATTTACAACCCATTACAATTATGGATGGTAGTTGATCAGAAGGTAGACATTGAAGACGAAGACTAACACCGTTAAGATTATTGCGACGAGCAGCAATGCTAGATTGAAATCCCCTAATTAATTTTGTAATTTTTTTTTTTAAAAAAAAAAGAAAACTCTTTCTTTTCCTTTTCTTTTCTACCTCTTCTTTACTTCCACGCAGGAACCCACTAGCCCCATTAAACTCTCCTACCCAAATCTAGAAACAAGAACTTTAGAGAAGAAAGTGCCAAGGTATTGAAGATTTGAAGGCTCCATCGCATCCATGAACGATGTATCACTCTCAATTCTTGATTTTCTCTTTCTCTCTCATCTCATTCTGTTTTCTCTCCCCTCAATCTCCACTTTCTCTCCCTAAAGTCGGGGAAATCGAAGAAATTGAAGTAATTGGTGACAAAGTGAGATTTTGGGTTACATTGTGAATTGATTTTCTGGTTAAATTCTGATTTATATTTTGAAGAAATTGGGGATTGAAGATTTTTGGTAAATTACTTTGCCCCAGTGGTTTGTGTTGGGTGGTGATTGAAGAGGTGGTGTTCAGCTGGGAGATTAAAATGGTTGAACCCCGGAGATTGACTGAGAAGAATTAGAAAGGGTTTGAGGAGTTGGAGAAAGAAACTGACATCAGGGATTCAATAATTCAAGGCAGTAGATGTAGTTTGATCGGGAGAGGCATTGGGGGTGGGGATTTTAAAAAAGCTCAAAGATTATGAAGGTGAAATAATGGGGTTAACAATGAAGATTGAAAAAGGAAAGAGAAAGAGAAAGAGACTGAGAAAGATAAAGGGAAAAAAGGGGGAATAAAAAAAATGTTAACAGAAAAGTTAACAGAATGGACGGAAAATGCTCATCAAGGGCATTTTGTGTTATTGTTTTAAACCTCGGGGGTATTTGGTGCATTCTGGAAAGTTTAGGGGTATTTGGTACATTAAGGCAAACCTCGGGGGCATTTCATGAAAAATCCCTAAAAAGAATTACAGTATTTTCATGAGACTTCCCGAATTTTTGAGAAAATTCACCAAATACCCTTTGAGTTTCAAAATTAACTAAATATCTATATTTTAAAACTTAATATACAAAAGGCAAATTTGCCAAAAAAGACCTTTTATAACTCAATTTTTGCGATAAAGGACCTTATATAATTTTTTTGTGAAATCACATCTTAATGTAAACTTTTTTTGCGAAAGACAACCAAAGGAAAATTTCCGGCATTGACTGAGTTTTTTCGTCCATTGACTTGCATGTGTGGTCTTTATTTTGTTATAAAAGGACCTTTTATAACCCATTTTTTGCGAGAAATGACCTTATATAATATTTTTTATTTTTAAATGGCACTTTAATGTAAATTTTTTTGCAAAAGACAACCAAAGACAATTTTTCGGCATTGACTGAGATTTTTCGGCCATTGACTTGTACGTGAGAACCACGTGTCGCTTTATTTTGCTAACCACACCCAATTTATCTTTGTCATCTTCTGAAGCTAAGCGAATTCTAGAAACTGCATTTTTTTTTATTGAAACTACGTCGTCTTCAGAAACTAATTGTAATCTAGAAATTGCATCTTTCATCAAGGATGTGTTATTTTTAACAAGTGATTCCAAGAAATTCTCTAGTATTTTGACCGTTGAGCTCATGATAAACGAATTGGAATAAGTGTCACCTACAAATTTCACACAGTGATGCATATAAGCAAATGAAAATGAAATAATGGAAATAAGAATGAATTAATGTCTACTCAATCTCCAGATAATTAGGGGTCGATTTCATCAATTCTTAAATCAAACACCATTCCGATTGATCAAACAACAAATAAAATTTCCTAGAAGTTTTGACAATTGGGAAAAATCTAATTTATCTTCGCCCAATTTTAGCTCGGATGTGTTCTCTTTTTCTTCGCCTGACATATTTTGGTTTGATAAAAAAAGGGATTCTTTGGTTCAGGGTTTGAAAAGAGGGAAGTTTCTGAGATTTTCCTTTCTAGGGATTTCAATCGGCCGTAGAGAGTGAATGAGTCAGTTGCTGGTGTCTTTAAAGGTTGGACGGGTGGTGGGACTGGTTTAGGGTCGAGCACCATGGTTGATGTCGCCATTTTTGAAGACTTTTTGATGGATTTGGGAGGAGAGAGAATTTGAAACTATGAGTGTTTGGATTATCGTCCAAGATATTGGGTGTGGTTAGCAAAATAAAGCCATACATGCTGCTCATGCACATGCAAGTCAATGGGCGAAAAATCTCAGTCAACGCCGAAAACTTGTCGTTGGTTGTCTTTCGCAAAAAAATTTACATTAAGGTGTGATTTCACAAAAAAATTATATAAGGTCGTTTCTCGCAAAATTTTGTGTTACAAAATGTCCTATTTGGCAAATTTGCCAATACAAGATACCCTTAATGACGTCATCAACATCTAATCTATATTATTAAAGCAGAGTGGTGAGGAATATGAGGGCTCCAAAACCCCAATCCTCACCTTTCATGCTTTGTTATTTAAGGAAACTTAGTAAATAAAATAATTAATAAATCAGCAAAATCACCCCTCAACCAATTAATGGGGAGACTAAATTGGAAATAACCATAATAAAGGGTAATTAATGGGCATGAAAGAATAAGGAAATAATTTAGAACATTTATTCACTTTCAAATTTCATGACAAATATATGGTACAAAATGAAAACGTTGCATGTTTTAGCTTCTATATATATATAAAAAAAAACGTATTTTTGCCATAGAAGATCGAATTCTACATAGTTACACAATACGAAAATAAAAATGTCATAACTTTGGCAGGATTATACATTGAAAATCAAATTACACAAAATTACTTCTAAGCCTAAATGCACAATTGTACATATTATCAATAGCTCTGCATTTTCCACTTATCGCTACATTTTAATTTCCCTACTATTGTAATATGCATGCTATATTCTACCAAATATCATGTCATTATAATCAAATTAAATCGGCAAACTCCAACAAAAAGAGAAAAAAAAAACACATAAGAATTTGAAGAAAAAATATATCAACCGAGAATTAGACCAATTAAAAATAAATTTACAACTAAAGAAAAACAGAATAAGAGAAACTAGATCTGAGAAGTTATTAAATCTAGAGAAATGATGTTTTCAACCATCTAAGCAGAATTGAAACATACCCTTAGAGTTCTTTTTTAAGGGAATACTCTTAGTTTACCAAGTATAAAATATTTGCAATTACACAAGTCAGCAAAACCTATTAATTTCGTTGGCATAAGGACGATTAATAGTGTATACATTGTTGAATATTGAAAGAGAAACCTTAGAAAGAGGAGAAATAATGAAGCTTATGCTTAATAATTTGAGTTAGATGTCCCTTGACTAAGCTTGGTATACCACTATACCACATAGATTTTTTAACACATGAAGAGACGATTATATTAACAAAACATTAAGGTAGGTTCGGTACAAAACCAACTTCCCTTCTGGTGAAGCAAATAACGATAAGATCATACCTCCTTTCTACAAAATATCCATGAACTTTGAGGCCACAAAAAGTCCTGGTTATCTATGCAAGGCAAAAGATGAAACACTAATAAGAAACTTGGGAGAATTAGTTGTTGGTGATTTCTCCATCTTCCATTTCAACGTACAATGGTAACCAGACTACCCACTGTTGAACTGCTAACAACAAAAGGAGTAAAGTCTTTGCCTTCAAAGAAGAGCCTCTGCCACATTCGAGTCCTTTGAAACCTGGATGGTCTCCTAACTATCGTACCAAAAACTATATGAGATGCATTTGAAGTAGTTGTCACTTTGTTAATCACTGCAACTCTTTCCTCTGCTTCCTTTTCAATTTTTAATTTTGTTAAATAGCTACATCATTCTCGAAGAAACATTTAAGCCTAACTAAAACATAATCATTAATATCATAGCTAAACATTAGTAAATCTGCCTTAGTTTGGGATGAAGGGATTATTGTAACGTTTGATTGATATGATTAGAAAAAAATAACATACTCCATCCATATATAATAAATGGTGCACTTGACCGACACAAAGTTTAAAGAGGGTGAGTTAATTTTATTAAAATAAAAATACAAGTGGGTAAGTGGGGGTATTAAGGTATTCAAATAATGTAAAAAGTAATGAGAAATAAAATGAAGGTATTCAATTCCCTTTTGTCGAATCGTCATTTCAGAGATAAAGTTCGGACATTCAATTCTTTGTTGGCATTCACATCTATGAGCTGTAGAAATAACCGACAACACTGTTAATGATGGTAGAGGCCTCTATGTCTTCCACGTGGTAGTAATAATCACCATAAAATTGAGTCTTTAATCCTAGAGTCAAGGAACTTGCTAAAGTTTGCGTAATTATACATTTAAGACATTGATAACGAAGTACAAAATCGCATGCATGTGATAGATGGTTCTAATCTTCTATGATAAGCCCCATAATCCTATATAGAAGGATTACAAAAATGCTTGACAGTGTAAATCCAAATGCTGCGATGTTTCAAATATGCTCGAACCATGTTGCATGACCAATGTGAATATCGAGATTGGCAGATTAGGATTATTCGGGCTAGAGAAGGTAGACAATATGTTCACCTTTTTTTAGACTCTCATGAATCTATAACTTACTTTTGGATATTTTTTTAGTTTTTTTTTTTTGGTGTTAGCACCCGGTTCACTCTTAGGGGTAATCCGGATTCGGGTCGAGTTACGGGTGGATAGATTCCAGTCCCATCCCAATTGTTGTTGTGGGGGATCGAACACGGGTCTTCCCTACCAAGTTCAGCCCCAATCACCACTGAACCAACAAGCAATTGATATTTTTTTTTTAGTTTCTTACTTCTGGTTTTATGTTTTGAACAAGGGACATACAATATTTAGAAACGTTTTGATACTGCCAAATAATAAACATTGTAATTAACATAGTTGTTTAAGAGTTTTTTTTCTTCTATACTCCATACTTTTTATAAGTACCCGTACTACAGCACGTGCACATACTCCGTACTAGTTAACTCAATTAATATAACTTTCTTTAATTTTAAGAGAACCCCAAAGTCAATCAACAAACACACAAAATAACTCACGAAAGCCCAACAAAACATTATCAAAAGGATGGTTTGAAAAAATAATTATGATTAGCTTAATAAATCTTAATTATTGTGATGAATTAGTCGAACAAGTTGACTAATACAACATTATGGCTGGCAAACAAACAATAATCTCAGATGAAATGTTGTTCACATGTGCATTGATTGTGTGGGTGTGATATTGGGACCATGTTTTTTATTTTCAAGTTACAAACTTTTAATTTTAACTGAAATTTATGAGCCAAGTATCAGATTTTAATCATTACATTTTCAACTATCAAATAGCTTGACCCCTCCATGGCTCCACCCTCATGTGTATCGTTTGTCCTAGGATTATTTGTTGTTCAAATTGGATCAAGTAAATCCTTTGATGCATATTCTTTTTATATTAATTACATTCCATTTCACTTTAATTAATTTAGGCTATGTTCTTTCGAATTGGTTTTTAGCTTTTCGGTTCAATTCAATTTAATACTGTACGTAATCAATTCAGTTTAATTAAATATTGAAATTTAATTCAGTTCAATTTAAGCTTAGTTTAGTTCGATTTGATTTTAACAAGCTTAGTTTAGTTTGATTTGATTTTAACATCATGAGTCAGTTCCGTTAAGTTCAAGTCAGGTTTAATAAATTCAGCCTAACTAGTTATACTACAAGAAATTGTATCATTAACGACGAAAAATTCCGTCGCTAAAGGCCAATAATCTTTGATTAATGACAGAATTTCATGCCGCGAATCCGTCATAAAAGGGGTCCGTCATTAATGGAAAATTATGTAGTTAACCCGTCACAAAAGACATTTGCGACGGTTGTTCCCGTCTTTCTTTGGTTGTTAGCTCCGCCGCAAAAGGCTTTTGCGACGAGATTTTTGACCTGTCGTTATTAGGTTGTCATTAAAAATACAAATTTTTATAGTGTTCAATTCAATTAAGATCTATCCAGTTCAGGTTCAATAAGTTTAGTATAGTTTAATTTAGTTTAATTCAGTTTTGTTAAGCTAATTCAGGTCCAATAAGTTAAGTTCATATCACATTCATTCAACCCAAAAGAACAATATTTCAAAAAAAAAAAAACCCAAAAGAACAATGCCTTAGTTGATTTCTTAGCTTCATTTTCCGAATTGACCTTTTTTTGTTGTTGATTTTTGGTTCGCAGATAAATGCAACTGACCTCAATACCAAAACAGGTTTAATATGTTGTCATATTTGCTTCACATTAATATTACAAATATGTAACCAACATAAGTTGGTGGAGTTGGTGGGAAACTCACCTTGTGACTTGGAGGTCACAAGTTCGAGTCCATCAACTGCGAAATGCTTGGGAGTGGCTCAAACGATGACCTGCGGAGCAGGGCTGGTTAACCTATGCTAGGTGCTGGTTCAGTTAGGGTCCCTTCTTCTTACCTATTAAAAAAAAATATTACAAATATATTAGTTTTTGTACTCAATGATGAGATTAATGCATCGTACCCTTCCAAATATAATTTGAAAATGCACAAAAACGAACATAACAATGAAAAGAACGATATTAGCAAAGTTATACTATACATAAGATAGATCCCCTAATATCTAATCTCACACCTAGGCACTGTGTCCTTTGTACATGACATGAACTACGGGATATTTCATAGCGTTAATTTGAACTGAAATGAACAAAAAATATTCAACATGATATCATTTGAACTAAAATAAAATTCTAAAAAGAATTTCCAAAATACAGTGCCGTATTTCAACAGCCAAGACAAAACTAGTAAAAAGAGCAGGTTGAGTCAAACAGAAATAAGTACTGCATTCCAAGTTTCGAACACTGCAACTTTTGATGCATATTTAATTATTTATTAATCAAAACTGAGTAGAAAACATGCATGCTACTAATTGCAGTAATTAATTAAGCATCTTATAATGTTTATTAATAATACCAATAAATTAAAGCTACAACAGCATGCCTTTTTTTAGTTTTTTAGAGTATTCTATATTCTATATTCTATATTCTAATAATAATGCTTCGTATGCTTTTAATAAATGAATCTTTACACCCTCCCAAGATTTTTACAAAAGCTGAATCCATTTATTTTGTTCTATGTTCGATTATTCCTCCAAGCCCCAAGTCCTTGTGTAGGTCAGTAGGTGTGTCTGTGTGTGTGTTTATTTCATTTTTTATTTTATTTAAATTAACCACCAGTTTTAGAGCAATTATAGGAGCAAATCCAACTTTGGAGCTAGAAATTTGCTTGCAATTTATAAAAATTTCAGGTTACTAGTTTAATCATTAGAGTGATTTCGATAAATTAGATTGGCTAATTTGCTTGGGAAGAATTGCCCAATTAGAATGTAAGTGATAAATAAAATAAAGTTAAAACTAAATGGTTAATTAAAAAGTGAACCCAATTAGAAATATTATTGCCCTCAAAAAAAAAAAAAAAAAAAAAAATAGAAATATTATAAATATCTCTCTCTCTCTCTCCTTTTTCTCTCTTCTCTCTCTTCCTTTAGGGTTTCAGTTTTCTTGGCCGTTTAGGCCGGAAGTAGTCTAATTTCTTCGGAAATTAGTCTATTTTCGACCCTTTTTCTTGCTTTTCATTGTTTTCTTTTCATGTTTTTGTCTTGTTTTGGTTTATTTTCCGTTGATTTGTTCCCAATTTATTTTTGGGTTATTCCCAATTTATTTGGGTTTTTCCTAGAGTTTTCTAGGTTCTTGATTCTCATTCATGGATGAGAATTTTTTTAGGGTTTCAATAATTGGGAAGGAGATTTGGATTCATATAGGTTTAAAGTTTATCATCAACTTGTCAATCAGAACAATTCGTGCGCAGATTGCGAAGGGCTCTACTTGGAAAGATGTGAAATCATCGAAAATCACTGCTCGCGTCAAGCTAGAAGCGGTGGAGTACGAGATGTGCTTTAGGATGCAGAATAGTAATTGTTTTGATTGTAACAATTATGTATTTTCTTTGAATCTGTGTTATGCAGATCTATTTTATCATTATAGATGCCGTATGGCTTATTATTAAAGAAATTGTTCTTCCCCCGTCAAAAAAAAAAAAAAAAAGTGAACCCAATTAAATAACAAACTACGAAGTACGGAGTACGGAGTAGTTTGGTAAATTAGTTTATCATTGGGACACAAACTAGCAAAAAATAAATTAACTTAAAATCTAAGGTGACACAACAAGCTAATTTAACAATTAGCTTGCTATTGAAGTTGCTCTAATGGCAAACTAATTGTCAATTAACTTATCATGTCATCTAAAAATTGCTAAACACTTAAGTAGTTTGTATTTCAATGGCAAGCAATTTACCAAACTAATTTGATATTTAAATGACTCCACTTTTACAATTAACTTTTAAATTTAATTATTAATTAAATCCCCGTTGGACCACTTTTTTCCAAGCTAATTTGCTTTGCCAAGTTAATTTATAGAAATGACTCCAATGGTTAAGATCGATCACTACAAAAAATTGTACCATTAACGACGGGAAATCCTGTCTTTAACGGCCAATAATCGTTGATTAATGACGGAATTTTCAGTCGCGAACCCGTCATAAAAGGGGGCCGACGTTAACCCGTCGTAAAAGACATTTATGACGGTTGTTCCCGTCTTTGTTTGGTTGTTAGCCCCGTCGCAAAAGGTTTTTGCGATGAGATTTTTGACCCGTCGTAATTAGGTTGTCGTTAAAGATACAAATTTTTGTAGTGGATAGTTACTGAACCTTTTGCAAATTGTAAGCAAATCCATAACTACAACAATTGAAGTTTCTAAAACATATCGTAGCAATATTAACCATTTATAATACACAAGGAGTACTATGTAAGTCAGTAAGTTGCTGAATTTTTTTAATCCTAAAGTTATTCTTTATGACGGATACGTAAATGATACTCCCTCCGTTCCTAAATAAGTGTCGTATTTGGATGAATGGAATTAAGAGAAAATGAGAAGTGTGTAAGACAAATAAAAGTGGATGTAGTGATAGAAAAGTGGGAAAGTGTAAAATGTGTAAGAAAAAACAATCATGATTTATGAAAAAGTGAGAAAAATGAATGGGAAAGTGGGAAAAATATATGTCCAAAATAGAAATAGGACAATTATAAGGAAACACTATTTTTATAAACAGGACACTTATTTAGGAATTGAGGGAGTAAAAATTAAGGGGGTTTTTTAAACGACACCTGCGTATTTATGCCCTTTAAAAGAAATCATCCCTATCTTCCCTTCTCCTCTCCTCCTTCACCCCTCACCCTTGTCTGCCTATGTTTTTCCGACCTTCGACCACCGCCGACCAAACTCCGACCAAAATAACATTTCACACCCAAGAAGAACTCTGACCACCGACGACCAACCACCCTCCAAAAAAAACGAGCTTTAACCTCTTCTTTGCTACCACCACAAGTTGTGCTCTGCCTCTGCTCTGCCTCGACCACCAATTGTCCTCTGTCGCTGCAAACTAGCTCGTGTGAAGGAGAAGAAGTTGGGAGAAGGAGGAGCAAGGAGAAGCTTGTTTTGCGATGGCGTAAGACGGATAATCATTTGCGAAGGAGCAGAGCATAAAAGCATCACAACAGAGAAAAGGGTTGTGACCGATCGGAAAAAAGCGTTAACGGCAACGCAGAGCTTTGAGGTAGGGGAGATGCCGCCGAAGAGAGGAGTGTTGATGCCCCCTTCGTCTGACCCATCGCTGTCGCCGCTTCGTATAATTAACTTGATTATTTGTCGTAGCATGCACTTTTATAAATACAATATCCAATGACCCTTGCGAACTGCCAAGGCAACTCTTCAAAACAAGATGTTGACTCTCGACCCTACAAGTCATTATGATGTGAAAATGAAGGACATCATTCATCCTAGCTAGGACACAGGACATTGGGGCTCGTGCTGCTGCTCATATTTTCACTAGGATAAGCTTTGCTATAGCCAGGGGAGTGGGGGCCCAGATTGTATCTCGGCTTCCCACTAACTATTTGTAAAATATTTGACTTTGTTAACATTTGATAATAATAATAATAATAATAATAATAATAATAATAATAATAATAATAATAATAATAATAATAATAATAATAATAATAATAATGAAGTTTGTGTCGATCTTACATGGACAATACTAAGGGAATTAGTTTAGCTCAACGCAAATTGGGAATAAATTTTAATTTTAGCTATTTCTAGGGGAAACGTTCTCACTTTTATTTTATCTTGATTAACTTTTTATATTATAACGTACTCTGTAACTTCTTATTGATAAAATTTTAAAGGGTTACATGGTCACCTTTACACATTATTAATATTTTTTTATTAAAACGAAAAAAATTATCAAAGGAAAAAATTAATTTTTACATTTATATTGGGTAAATTTTTAAGCATTTTGGGAAAACTTTACACCCTCCGTACATTATTTATGGCGCACTGTGTAAGAGTTTAATATTGCCCCTTTTTTGTAGTTTGTCTTATTGTCTTATTTTCTTTTTTGTAATTAATTTAATTTTCTGTAAATATCTCTGTTAATTACTTCGTATGTTTTCCCAGTATATTGAATAGGTTACTCTTTTTTTATATACTCTGTGTAATTTAGAATGACTAAAAATTATCCTTATCAATGGAAAAGTTATCTACGTAGTACTATTTATTATTATTATTATTATTATTATTATTATTATTATTATTATTATTATTATTATTATTATTATTATTATTATTATTATGAGAAAACACCAAAACGTTACACGCTTAACAAGCTACAAAGAACAAGTGAACTACAAGAAGTTGGAGGGGAGCCGAGATACAATCTGGGCCCCCACTCCTCTAGCTATGGCGAACCCGATCCTGCTGAAAATGTGGGCAGCTGCCCGCGCCCCAATGTCCTGAGCCCTGGAGTACGTCTGGACCCGCTTCAGCAAAGAAACAGCCCCTTTCTCTAATTCCCCAAAAGAAGAGAAGGAAAAAGGAAAGAAACCGTAACCCAAAGCCCTACAACGTGCCGCATACTTATCCTGCTTCCGTTGCGCTGCAACCGCCACAACCCGACCCGGAACGAAGCCTGACAACCCTGATTGCGTCATAGGGGAAGACCCAGTCAAGTCAACACACACATCTAGACCGCCATCCCATGAGTAAAGCAAAATATCTGCAGGACGAAGAGCTCCATCACTCTCACTAGTCAGCCCAACATCAACCTCCTTGCGAGCAGAAATCCCCGACCGATAGCAAATATCCAAAAGGGTATCACGAACAACATTATGCCGATGTTTGATACCCACAATCCCAGCACAAGACACGGCATGATCCCCATAAATGTCCCCGTCGAAAACCCGAGAGCAAGCAGAACACGGCGTCGAATCAGAGAACAACGGAATACCCAACCGATAGCAAAGAACCGAACGATAAGTCTTACCGTTCATAGTCTGGCCTAAACCCGAGATGGGGACTGCCCGCAACCAAGCCGAGGAGTGATCCCCCTGCTGCGATTTCCATAGGGCAACAAGACGTGAAGATAAGGAATAGGCGGATTCCGCATCAGCAGTAACCTTCGTGAAATATATGTCTGCCAACTTCTTCATGAGTGTGGGGGCAGCGATCTCACTAGGGCTACGCATAAGGTCGGACTCCACGGTCCTATTGAAAAGACCAAGAGCATCATCAAAGGCCGGTCCCGGTCCATCAACACCTGAAAGCCGAAGAAGCGAATCCTGCAAAGCAGAAGACTGCAAACGGGATGCAAGAAAAGCATAATGCCGAACATCACCAGCTGAATAAACACCCAATCCTCCATAAGAATAAGGCAACATTGGCGGATGCAATGTTTGCTGAGTGGGGTCACTTGACCCCACTTGGCTGAAATTTTTTGCATAATTGTAATCAATTTTTGATTAATTCGTATTAAAAAGTACTTGATTTTGTTAATTTTTCAGTAATTTTGTAATAGTGACCCCACTTAGTACAATTTCTAGATCCGCCACTGTAAGGCAAGGTGGCAAGGCGCCATTGCCAGTCACCGAACCCAGGTCCCGAAGCAGTCACGATGCGCTCTAAAGAAGCCTGCAGAGCCAAATCAAAAGATAATTGGGCCGCTTCGAAAAGATGAGGCGGACAAGTGCGCATAGCAAAGTAGAGTTTAGAAACTCCAGTACACGCACGAAGAAGCAACAACTCACACTGGGGATCATTAAGCTTGGCTACAGCATCCATCAACACAACAGTCTTCGACACACGCTGCGAAACCAACTCCTTGCAAAAAGAAGAATCCGTACTGACTGGGCCACCAAGCAACTTAACACCGAGCGCAGGACGAGCAATATCCGTAGGAAAGACACCCTCCAGACGACTGTGAGGGTCCTCCGAAGGCCAGAAAACCTCCGTCTTCTCAACATTAACATGGAGACCTAAATGAGGACCCTCCTCCAAAATCAACTCCAAGACCTGTCCAACCACCAAAGTGTCACCAACGATAGTGCCATCGTCCAAGTACCAAGCCTGAAGAGATAGATCAAATGAGTCTCTGATGCGACACACCAATGGATGTAGAACCAAAGAAAAAAGCAAAGGGCCGAGAGGATCCCCTTGCTCCACACCCTGACAAGACCACAAGGTATGCTCCCCATAATACAGCCGCGCTGGAGAAGAGTAGCAGAATTCAACCCAACGCGAAAGAGCAGGACAATGAAGCCGAACCTCACGCAACAAAGCCGACCGATCAACTAAATTGAACGCATTCTGAAAATCCACCAATAACATAGAGAGGCCAACATCGGCCCCACGAGCCTCAACCAACCGATTGACAGCATGGAGAATGGCCTCACCACCTGCTGGAACCCCAACTCCAAACTGTATACCTCCAAAGTAGGCTCCTAAACGCGGACCAACTAAAGCAGCCCCGACCTTAGAAACAAGGCGCCTCCAAATAGTGCCCACAGCAATAGGCCGAATACCCCCACCAGGCTTAACAAGTGGCGTAAGAGGAGCACTAGCAATGTATCCTCCAAGCACAGCAGGGCACTTTCCAGCAAGAAAGAGATTAACTACCTGAGTGATAGCATCCACCAACTCATCAGAAACAGCTACAGCAGCACCACCCAAGCAATCCAAAAGGTGTTGGGCACGCAAGCCATCCCTACCGCACGAAGTACCACGCGGAAAGCCCTTAATCTGCTCCAAAACAACAGCGGAGGAAGCAGTAAGTGAAGGAAATAATGCCCTTGGTCCAAGTATGCATTCAATGATAAAGTCTAATATATGCGGTTCAGTATTAATTAACAAGTTAATAATTCAGTGAGATCAAGTGAGCTGAATGCCTAGCTAGAGGCCGCTTCAGTTCAAGTGGAATTAATGATATTAATCCACAGCTTACTCTTGATTGAACCCGTAGGGTCACACAAATAGTACGTAAATGGATCAAGTATTTAATGGCATTAAATACTCCATCTATGGATATTCGGAATCGACGGATCTTGGTTTCAGTGGGAGCTGAGATCGTCGCAGGCAAGAAATGAATACTCCAGAAACGATGATATTGTCGGAAACGGAAATATGGATCGTATCGGAAATATAAATATTATCCAAGTCGTAGATGTTGCCGGAAACGGAAACATGGTACGTATCGGGAAATATTATCGGAAATAGAAATATTGCCGGAATCGGAAATATTGCCGGAAACGGAAATATTGTCTGAATCGGAAATATTATCGGAATCGGAAAATAATTCCGGAAACGGAAATATTAAATATTTGTTCGAAACGGAAATTAATTCCGGAATCGGAAATGTTAAATGTTGTTCGTATCGGAAATGAATTCCGGAATCGGAAAAATAATCGGAAGCGCGTCGTACGAATTAGCATCGGACGAGCTTGCTAGACGAAGGCCCAGCACGAAGCCAGGCCCACGTCCAGCAAGGGAAACGCGCGCCACAACACGCCAGCCCAAGGTTGCGCCAGGCCCACCGCAAGGCAGGCCTAGCGCGCGCCCAAGGCTGCGGCAGTCGTGGGCTGCGATGCTCGGGCTGTGCGCGCGCGCGCATGGCGCCCCTCGTGGGCTGCTGTGCGTGCGTGGGTGTTTGTGTTCACATACGAAACCTAAAACGTACAGGATTCGTTTAATGATTAAATTCCTAATTCTATTTGATAAATTAATTAAATAAGAGTTTCATTAGGATTCTAATTTAATTAATTCGTATCCTAATAGGATTCCAATTCTCTTTCCATACCCCTATAAATATGTGGCCTGGGTTCACAATTTATAAAAAAAGTTTTTCAAGTATTCAAAGTGAGTTTTTGAGAGAAAAATTCAGACACATTCCTTGCTCAAAAGTGCCGAAATTTTTAGTACCTTAAGGGAGATTCTAGTTGGTCAATCTTAAGGCGGATCCGGACGTGCTGTGGACTATCTACGGAGGGACGACACTTGGAGTCCTAAAGACTTGTTCTTTTTAGGTTCAGGCGCAGCTAGGGAAGGCACGCAACAAAGAGTATGCATCTAAACTATGCTATATGATTATGTGTAAATAATATGTATTCCTGGCTAAATGGTTTTTCCGCATGATTTATGAATTGTCATATGTATCATAACCTAACAGTGCTTATGGTGCGTGGGGGCAAGTTCAAGAAATCTGGAAAGAAGAGGAATGCTAAGAAAGGTGGCAACAAGGCCAGCCCAACTAAGCAAAATGGCGCCAAATCTGTAAAGAGGAAGGTCAGTCAACCCACTTCTGAATCCGAATGCTTCTACTGCAAGAAGAAGGGGCATTGGAAGAGAGATTGCTTGAAGCTAAAGGAAGATCAGAAGAACGGAACAGTCGTTCCATCTTCAGGTATTTTCGTTATAGACTGTATACTTACTAATTCAACTTCTTGGGTATTAGATACAGGTTGTGGCTCACACTTATGTTCCAATCCACAGGGACTAAGAAGAAGTAGAAAATTAAGCAAGGGTGAAGTCGACCTACGAGTGGGAAATGGAGCATGGATTGCTGCATTAGCTGTAGGAACTTACTATTTGTCATTGCCCTCTGGGCTAGTTTTGGAACTGGAAGAATGTTTCCATGTTCCAAGTCTTACTAAAAACATCATTTCAGTTTCTTGCTTAGATGCTAAGGGATTTTCCTTTTTAATAAAAGACAATAGTTGTTCGTTTTATTTTAAAGAGATGTTTTATGGATCTGCTAGATTAGTCAATGGACTTTATTTATTAGATCACGACAAACAAGTATATATAACATAAATACCAAAAAAGGCCAAAAAGGATGATTCAGATCTCACCTATCTGTGGCATTGTCGATTAGGCCATATAAACTTGAAACGCTTAGAAAGACTTCAAAAGGAAGGAATTCTAGAACCATTTGACTTAGAGGATTATGGTAAATGCGAATCATGTTTACTTGGCAAAATGACAAAGCAACCTTTCTCTAAAGTTGGAGAAAGAGCAAATGAACTATTGGGTTTAATCCATATAGATGTATGTGGACCAATGAGTACAAATGCTAGAGGTGGTTTCAGCTACTTTATCACTTTCACTGATGACTTCAGTAGATATGGTTATGTCTACCTAATGAAGCATAAGTCTGAATCCTTTGACAAATTCAAGGAATTTCAGAGTGAAGTAGAGAATCAATTAGGCAAGAAGATTAAGGCACTGCGGTCTGATAGAGGCGGTGAATATCTGAGCTATGAATTTGATGACCATCTGAAAGAATGTGGAATTCTATCAGAATTGACTCCTCTTGGAACACCACAATGGAACGGTGTGTCAGAACGGAGGAACAGAACCTTGCTAGACATGGTCAGGTCAATGATGGGTCAGGCCAAACTTCCATTAGAATTTTGGGGACATGCACTAAATACAGCTGCACTCACTATAAATAGAGCTCCGTCTAAAGCTGTCGAAAAGACTCCATACGAATTATGGTTTGGAAAGCCTCCAAATGTGTCTTTTCTTAAGATTTGGGGATGTGAAGTATACGTCAAGCGATTAATTTCAGACAAACTTCATCCAAAATCTGACAAATGTATCCTTGTGGGCTATCCAAAGGAAACAAAGGGGTATTACTTCTACAATACATCTGAGAACAAGGTGTTTGTTGCTCGAGATGGTGTCTTTTTGGAGAAAGATCACATTTCCAAAATGACAAGTGGGAGAAAAGTAGACCTCGAAGAAATTCGAGTCGAACAACAAACTCTAGAGAATGCTCAAGATGACATTCAGGATGAAACTCAAAGATCTTTAGAAGAATCTGGTGAGAATCATGGTCAATCTAGAAATGTTACCCCGCGTAGATCGCAAAGATATAGATCTCAACCGGAAAGGTACTTAGGTATTTTGACGAACGAGAGCTATGACGTTCTATTACTTGAAAGTGATGAACCTGCGACTTACAAACAAGCTATGACGAGCCCTAGCTCCAAGCAATGGAAAGAAGCCATGCAATCTGAATTAGACTCCATGTCTGAAAACCAAGTATGGGATTTGGTCGATTTGCCAGATGGCTACCAAGCCATTGGAAGCAAATGGGTTTTCAAACTGAAAAAGGACAAGGATGGGAACTTGAAGATTTCAAAGCTAGATTGGTTGCAAAAGGTTACAGGCAAGTCCACGGTGTGGATTACGATGAAACCTTTTCACCAGTTGCAATGCTAAAGTCTATTCGGATAATGTTAGCAATCGCTGCATATTACGATTACGAAATATGGCAGATGGATGTCAAAACTGCTTTCTTAAACGGCGTTTTAACAGAAACTGTGTTTATGACACAGCCTGAAGGTTTTGAGGATCCGAAGAATGCTAAAAAGGTATGCAAGCTAAAGAAGTCAATCTACGGATTGAAGCAGGCATCCAGGAGCTGGAATATACGTTTTGATGAAGCAGTCAGTGACTTTGGTTTCATCAAGAACGCAGACGAATCTTGTGTATACAAGAAGGTCAGTGGGAGCAAAATTGCTTTCCTAGTATTATATGTCGACGACATATTACTTATCGGAAATGACATTCCTATGTTGAACTCTGTCAAGATTTGGCTTGGGAAATGTTTTTCGATGAAAGATCTAGGAGAAGCACAGTACATATTGGGCATCAAGATTTACAGGAGATAGATCTAAAAGGATGATTGGACTTAGTCAAAGCACTTATATCAATAAGGTGCTTGATAGGTTCAAGATGGCGGACTCCAAGCGAGGCTACCTACCCATGTCTCATGGAATGACTCTAAGCAAGACTCAGTGCCCAAAAACACTTGATGAGCGTAGACGAATGAATGGGATTCCATATGCATCATTGATTGGTTCAATAATGTATGCTATGATATGTACACGCTCGGATGTTGCGTATGCACTCAGTGCTACGAGAAGATACCAGTCAGACCCAGGGGAGGCGCATTGGACTGCTGCCAAGAATATTCTGAAGTACCTGAAAAGGCACAAAGATGACTTCCTGGTCTATGGTGGAGATGATGAATTAATTGTTAAAGTCTATACGGACGCAAGTTTCCAAACCGACAAAGATGATTTCAGATCACAGTCTGGGTTTGTCTTCTGTCTCAACGGAGGAGCAGTAAGCTGGAAAAGTGCTAAGCAAAGCACCATTGCGGATTCTACAACTGAAGCGGAGTACATTGCTGCACATGAAGCAGCAAAGGAAGCTATATGGCTAAGGAAGTTCATAGGTGAACTTGGTGTAGTCCCCTCCATTAAAGGACCAATAGCCCTGTATTGTGATAATAACGGAGCTATTGCACAGGCTAAGGAGCCTAGACACCACCAGAGAGTCAAGCATGTACTTCGTAGATTTCACCTTCTACGAGAGTTCGTTGAAAGAAAAGAAGTCGAGATAAGCAAGATTGGAACTGATGACAACATATCAGATCCATTGACTAAACCTCTGCCGCAGGCGAAGCACAACTCGCACACTGCAGCTATGGGAATCAAGCATATTGGAGAATGGCTTTGATGTCTCTGTTTAATGTTTTAAAGTTTTAGAGTTTAAATCTTTGTAAAACATTATTGGTTAATCATTCACAATAAATGAAAAGAATTCATTTTTCCATTTAATTTGTGGTTTATTAAATGATGAGTCCCTTCAATTTGACGATATATTCAAGATAGACTGTCAGGACCAGTCCTGTGACTAAGAAATGTCGTCAAGTGAACTTGAATGTCAAAGGTTGAAAATGGTCCCTAGTCGGAGTTTTCTATAAAATTGGACGCATAGAAAACGTTAGACGATTAGAATGCAAGATGACTAGTAGTTCTGTTTCTTGAACTATGTGGACATGGCAATGTCATAATCATTTGCATAGATACTTACTTTGGGAAGACTAGTATCGGACAAGACCTATGAAACTTTACTGTAAGAGATGAAAATCTGTCATAAGTAAATTTCATTAAAATTATTAGACACTAAATCCTCAATACCTGAGTGATTTGAGATTACTTGTTTGAGAACTGGTTACTTTGACGTTGACCAACCGTCGCACCGTAAAAGGAGGCTATAAAGGCAACGCTCAGGTAATCACCTATCAAACGAAGTCTAATCTCAAGATCGCAAGATTGGGATTGTCCTCCCATAAATCGGGATGAGATGCTTAAAAGTTGTACAAGGCCACTCGGAGAGCTAGAAACTGTGAAATGCATGGCCGTGCTCGGATGAATCATAGGCTATGATTATCTGTTTATTTGATCAGTTGAACTCTGAAACCGAGGAACACCTCTGGACATAATAAGGATGACAACTCTTACCTTATGTTCAAGAGCAAGCATCGAGCGACAAAGGAATTAGGAAATGCACACTTGTCCCTAAGGACAAGTGGGAGACTGAAGGAAATAATGCCCTTGGTCCAAGTATGCATTCAATGATAAAGTCTAATATATGCGGTTCAGTATTAATTAACAAGTTAATAATTCAGTGAGATCAAGTGAGCTGAATGCCTAGCTAGAGGCCGCTTCAGTTCAAGTGGAATTAATGATATTAATCCACAGCTTACTCTTGACTGAACCCGTAGGGTCACACAAATAGTACGTAAACGGATCAAGTATTTAATGGCATTAAATACTCCATCTATGGATATTCGGAATCGACGGATCTTGGTTTCAGTGGGAGCTGAGATCGTCGCAGGCAAGAAATGAATACTCCGGAAACGATGATATTGCCGGAAACGGAAATATGGATCGTATCGGAAATATAAATATTATCCAAGTCGTATATGTTGCCGGAAACGGAAACATGGTACGTATCGGGAAATATTATCGGAAATAGAAATATTGCCGGAATCGGAAATATTGCCGGAAACGGAAATATTGTCTGAATCGGAAATATTATCGGAATCGGAAAATAATTCCGGAAACGGAAATATTAAATATTTGTTCGAAACGGAAATTAATTCCGGAATCGGAAATGTTAAATGTTGTTCGTATCGGAAATGAATTCCGGAATCGGAAAAATAATCGGAAGCGCGTCGTACGAATTAGCATCGGACGAGCTTGCTAGACGAAGGCCCAGCACGAAGCCAGGCCCACGTCCAGCAAGGGAAACGCGCGCCACAACACGCCAGCCCAAGGCTGCGCCAGGCCCACCGCAAGGCAGGCCCAGCGCGCGCCCAAGGCTGCGGCAGTCGTGGGCTGCGATGCTCGGGCTGTGCGCGCGCGCGCATGGCGCCCCTCGTGGGCTGCTGTGCGTGCATGGGTGTTTGTGTTCACATACGAAACCTAAAACGTACAGGATTCGTTTAATGATTAAATTCCTAATTCTATTTGATAAATTAATTAAATAAGAGTTTCATTAGGATTCTAATTTAATTAATTCGTATCCTAATAGGATTCCAATTCTCTTTCCATACCCCTATAAATATGTGGCCTGGGTTCACAATTTATAAAAAAAGTTTTTCAAGTATTCAAAGTGAGTTTTTGAGAGAAAAATTCAGACACATTCCTTGCTCAAAAGTGCCGAAATTTTTAGTACCTTAAGGGAGATTCTAGTTGGTCAATCTTAAGGCGGATCCGGACGTGCTGTGGACTACCTACGGAGGGACGACACTTGGAGTCCTAAAGACTTGTTCTTGTTCGGTTCGGGCGCAGCTAGGGAAGGCACGCAACAAAGAGTATGCATCTAAACTATGCTATATGATTATGTGTAAATAATATGTATTCCTGGCTAAATGGTTTTTCCGCATGATTTATGAATTGTCATATGTATCATAACCTAACAGTAAGGTGATGATCAACAGGGATATCCGGTAAGGTAGGGAGTGGAACAGAAGGGTGCTTTGCTCGCAAATCTGCAAGGGTAGCATCATTGTAAGGGGCAAGACCCGAGGAAGAAAGAACCCTAACTGCAGCAGTGTAGTGACCATCAGAAATCTTTCTCTTGCATTGCTTAATATTACGCTCCGCCAAATCATGGTCTTCGTCAACATCCAATGGAGACACACTAGCCAATGTGTCTATGACTAGTTGCTCGGAACCACCAGGCTCACCCCAAGAACGAATGGCAGAGGTGATACACTCTTCCTGTCGTCGCCGCCGAACACCAGAGGAACACTCACGATTACTTCGCGGTGAAAAAGTCGTGAGGACACAAAGAGGTAACACAAGCAACTGAACCCAACAAGCGATGTCATCAGGTCTGCAAATCACCTTATCAAGCGCCCTTTTAGAACTCGCGAAAAATCCAAACGACATCTGGGAGGGATGGATTTCACAGAGCGCAATCGCTTAGAAAATAAAGTGTCTAGAAGAGCAACATCAAAAGAAAAATGATGTTCTCGAGGCGCATCAGAAGAAGACAGCTCGGAAGCAGGAGCTTGCGGTTTTTGAATACCATAGAGAATAAAACGAAAAATACCATCCCCAGAATCAGGTGGGTCCACAAAAACAGTACTAGAACCACTGCCATGTCGACACCTAGTACGTTGAGTATGTGTCTTGAAACAATCTCCACATAGCCAAATACCCATACGACGAAAGGTCACCTCAGCCGTAGAAAAAACCTGCAAATTGGTAGTAAGGGAATGACGGGTTACATCCCGCACACCAGAGCAACAATGACGATCCCGTAAGTGAGTGATCAGAGAACTCCTCACCAAACCACGCCCACCTCCATCCTGGCACCCGCTAAGACCCACAAAAGGGCAATGAAACTTCTCCACGGAAGCCGCCATATCAAAGCACTCCAACCGCACTGAATCTGAAACGGAACCCACCGAAACTGCCAAACTCCCGGAAACAATGACTAACGTGGTAAACAACAAACACCCACACGGACGGAAACGGAGTCCAACGTGGTAAACAACAAACACCTACACTGCCGGAAACAATGACCAACGTGAAAAACAAACACCTACACGGCCGGAAACTGAGTCGCTGCTAACACCTACACTGCCGGAAACAATGACCAACGTGAACAACAAACACCTACACGTCCGTACTGACTGGACCACCACACTTCCGCCGGAAACTGATCAAAGCCGTCCAGAACACCACCAACGTGACCCTAACCAAACGCAAATGCTTGAGAGCCGCCGGAAATTGATCGAGGAAACTGACCCGCAACTGATCCCGCAATCGCCGCCTGAAACTGATCCCGGAACCGACCAATACCACCAACACTGGTCCTAATTCCGTCACAAACCTAACCCAATACCACCACCCCTCACCGTCGCCTGAATACTTGCCTGAAAAGATGCCTGAAAACTGCCCTAGAAACTCACGAAAACTGCACCAAAGAAGTCGAAATAACCGCCTGAAAATGGACCCAACAGATACCTGACACCTTGACCGCCGCCGTGACCCTTCTCCGAACCAGACTACCGCCGCAAAGCTGCCGGATTATGGACGTCCCTGCCCTAAACGCCCCATGATCGCACGGTTTGAGAGGTTTTGTTATTATTATTATTATTATTATTATTATTATTATTATTATTATTATTATTATTATTATTATTATTATTATTATTATAAATCAAATGCCAATAAAGTCAAATAATTTACAAATAGTTAGTGGGAAGCCGAGATACAATATGGCCCCCCATTCCTCTGGCTATAGCAAAGCCTATCCTGGTGAAAATATGAACAGCAACACGAGCCCCAATGTCCTGAGTCCTAGAAAACTTCTGGATCCACTTCAGCAACGTTACAACATCCTTATCCAGCTCCCCAAAGAAGAGAAATCAACCATTGAACAATATTTAAGGAACGGATGAAGTTATTATTATTATTATTATTATTATTATTATTATTATTATTTAAATTGTAAATTAGTATACCTTTATCACCAAATAGTTCTCTTATGGATTTTGGATTTGGGTTAGTCTAATTTGAAAAAGAGGATAAATAATTAAAGATCTCCTAAATCTTTATAAGGCTCTTTACGGATCTCCTAAATAATTAAATATTAATTATTACAGATTATCTTTTTGTAACATGCATTTTGCTCTTTAAACAAAAGGCTATACTATGTAATTATGTAATTACTTCGAGGAAGTAGGAAGTATAGAAAGCATTCATTATTGATTAACATACTTAAATTATGTGCGTGGCACCTAATATCCACGTACCACCTAATTAATTATATCGGAAATTTCATGAAATACCCTCGAGTTTTGTCATAATTCACCAAACGCCCATCAAGTTTCAATAATTCATAAAATACTCCTATTTCAATACTTTATACCCTAACTACCCCTATTTCAATACTGAATACACCAAATACTTTAAATGACGTCATCGACCCTATAATAAACCACTTAACATCTAATTAACTCACTAATCCATAATTAACCCCTTAATTAACTCCTTAATCAACCCACCCATTAACCCACTAACCCACCCATTTCTTTTTCTCTCTCCCACGTTTCCTCTTCCACTCCCTCGATTCCTCTTCCAGTTTAGGCTGCCCATTTCTTCTTCCCACCTTCACCGTCCAAAAGGGACTTCTATTTGCACCTGCAATTCTACAAAGCTTTTGGGGCAAATTTTGTATCATCCAGTTCCTAATCCATGTACCTTGAAACCTGTGATAATACGAGTTGAAGAAAGCTCCATGAAACATGTTGTTGTTGATGCAATTGGATTTAATTGAATATATCACACTTAATTGAATAGCAATCATGTCTCAAAGCCAATTTCTATCAACTCCGAACTCATCAACCAGAACAAAATTGATGAGCATGATTCCATTCGGAACACAAAAACTAAGTACGAACATCATCCTTTACCTACCGATCCACGAAGTGCAATGTATCCAACAAAGTTCTATAAGCCTTCTCCCCCATCGATACATCCGTCTTCCTAAACTCCTCGAGAAGCTCTAATGCATCAACACCCTGTCCATCCCTACACATCTCCTCCAACAAGGTCGTGTATGCTAAAAAATCCGGTTTCAACGCATTCCCCAACATATCGCGCAAAACCTCAACCCTTAACTTTCGAATTGTGCAATTGATTTGAAGTCGGGAAGTGGTTTTGATGAACTGAGAAATTAATGAAATGGGTTGGATTTTGATTCAAAAAAGATTGAGAATTTGGGGTTAATTTGACTGTTGGGCTGTTGAGGAGCAAGCGCCGGAAACATTGGTGGTGGTGGTTAATTGGGGATCTGGGAAGAGGGTGGAAGGGGCAGCCATGGAGAAAAGGCCAAGGAAGAAGAAAGGGGAAGCGAGAAAGAAAAAGGGAGAAATGGGTTAATGGGTGGGTTAATTAGGGATTAATTGGTTAAATTGGGGTTGATGACGTCACTAGGGTAGTTGGGGTATTAAGTATTGAGATAGGGGTATTTTATGAATTATTGAAACTTGATGGGCGTTTGGTGAATTATGACAAAACTCGGGGTTATTTCATGAAATATCCGTAATTATATACATGACACTTAGCTATTTTTTTAAATTTAAAAATAAATTAGAAATCTCATTTTTCATTGGCCAAAACCAATAAGTATTCTATATAGTGCTCTAATAATTCAGCAAATATGTCTCCTTTATATATATATATTGAATTAGATTGGATTTATTCAAGATAGTTTTTGTTTAGGGACACGGCAGTGGGAGTACAAATAAGAGAAAAGAGTTGAAAGATATGATGTAGTGACGTTTAAAGACGTTGAGAGTTGAGAGTTGAGAAGGGTAGGTGCCCAAGTAGGAATGTTTTTGTTGTTTATTGAGAAATGGAATCATTGTTTGTTGAAAGCTCTATTTTTACGAGGGGGTCCTCTCCTCTCCCTCACCTTATACAAAAAAGCAATATTTCTAACCTCTCTATTCGAATGCTATTAAGTAAAGATGGTTGTGGGCCGGACCGGGCCGGCCCGAACCACGACCCGGCACGAAAAAAGCACGCCCCGGCACGAGCACACAAAAGGCACGGCCCGGCACGGGCACGAAGTCGTGGGCCGTGGGCCGGGCATGAGCCTTACTTTTTTGGAAAAAGCACGACAAGGCACAGCACGACTCGACCCGGCACGACAAAGCACGTTAAATTTAGTCAAATTAGCCTTAGGCACGACGGGTCGGCCCGACACGGCACGAAAGCACGTGGGCTTGGGCTGGGCCTGGGCCTTATTTTTAACTTTTCGGCCCGACACGGCACGACACAAAACAACGTGGGCCTGGCGTGGGCCCGGCTCGGTTAGGCCCACGGCCCGTGGGCTCGGCACGAAGCACGGCCCGACCCGGTCCACAGCCATCTTTACTATTAAGTATTAACAATTAATCCATCCGTCTCATAATATGGTGTTCGTTTCATATTTTTCACGAAATTAAAAAATTTGGAAAATAATATGATAAACTATTAGTATTGTTGTACTATACATGAAATGTTTCAAAAGTACACAATTTATTTTGTCTTTATACAAAAAGACAAAAAACAATAAATTATGAGACCACATTTTCACTAATTATTGGACCAAACTATTTTCTATGGTGCAAAACTTAAGTATTAGATTACATTTTGTAAGTAAAAGTAGGACACTTGGGGTATTTAAGTTGTTTGACAAAGATATGTTTGGAAAAAAAATCAATTGATTAAATATAAAATTATAAAAGTAGACACAACATTTAAATACGGCTCAAAATGAAAAATATGTACTATATTTTGAAACAAAGGGAGTAACCAATTGATTCTTCTTCATTTTATTATTTTATTGGATGACATCATTTTCATCGTGAGCCCCTTCCTATCAAATCAAAATTAGTTTTGGATAAGTTTTATTATTTTTGTCACCACCAAAATAAAAAGAAAAACTATTGAGATATGAGAGGATAAGTTTTATTATTGGAGCCTACAAATGACCTCTACGTAATGATTAAATAAAACTATACAAAGATCGTAATACTCACCATTAGAATATGAATTACGTCCTCATTTTCTAAAAAATTGTTTTATTTGACTTTTCACGGTCTTTAATGCATGACTTAAAACGTTAATATCTCTAATTTTACACGCGTAAAATTATAAAAAAATAGATACTCTCCGTATTTATTTAAAGATACACTTTCCTATTCCGTTGTATTTTATTAAAAGATATATTTTCTATTTTGTGCATGTCATGGTCCCACTTTCAATTATATTAATGTTTATTTCCATCTCGTGATCCCACACTTACTCACATACTCTTTTTACTATTATAACAAATAATTCACCCACTATCAACTTCTTACAATAAATATTAACTCAATTCTCTATTTTCATACTTCCTCTGTTCATAAATACTCGCAACATTTTGTATTTTTACACTGTTTACAGGTTCTACTTTGATTATTGTTGGTGATTTATATATCAGATAAAACATAGTCATGTGAAATCTTGTTAGATTATTCTCAATATGTATTTTCAAAATAACAACTTTTTATAATTTTTTCTTGAAGAGAATTTAAGAAATTAACGATCAAAATTGTGCATTGGCGTGCGTAAAAGTGACAAACGTTGCAAGTATTTCAAAACAGAAGAAATATTATTTTAATAAATTCAACCCACCCTCCTAAAATTACTTGCCGGTCAAATTCTATCTTTTTGTATACATTGAGACAAATCTAACAAAACCCCACATAATTACGGAGTATATGGCAATGAAAATTTATGGTCAAAATTTTCAAATAAAAACTTTTAACCCAAAAATTCACAATGGGGTAATATTTTAGAGACGGAGAAAGTAGTTCATAAAGTTGACTCCACACAATGATACAATTTGAGCTGAATACATAACGTAGGATAGTTTAATCAATACAATGGCGGGGCTTTTTTCTACTTGTGTATTCAATTGAACCTACTTAATATAAATAAAACTTATTTTTTAATATAAATTTATGTGGAACATTTAAAATGATTCATTGATAGCAAAAATAAATCCACTTCATGATATTTGAACAACTTCATGATATCCCTAGCTCCTGTTTAATGACTATAACTAGTATAGTACCCGTGCGATGCACGGTTTGTAATCTAAATATAAATTTATGTGAAATATAAACTATAGTGGTAGACAATAATCATTAAAATAGAGGTTATAGATATTCTGCTAATTAATGACGGATAATTTCGTTATTCCCTTATTCGGTGTCTTATTTATTAAAAAATTAAAACAAAAAAGGGTGCGTGGACAAAATTATATTCATCCTCATTTGTCACTTGTGTCAATTTTTTTTTCATATCTACTCAATACTCGTCTCAGTTGCCTCATTATCCGACCACTTAACACATAACCCCAATACCCCACCATTTACTTTATTTAGCTAGAGATGACTTTGAAGCGGGGCGCGCCCTTTACATCGTGCCCGCCTAAAAAATTCCAACTTCATCCGAGCCACCAGTGATAGAAACGATAGTCACCCCTCTCAATCCCGGTCTCGAGGGGTAAAAATCAAACTTTTTGGTATATTTTGTTTCTTCGGATGATACAAAATCATGGCTCCAACTTGTTCCCCGGATCTCGTCCATCCCTGCTCCACCACTTATCCACATATCCACACTCGCCTCAAACCCTCCCCTAGACTCCTATTGAGTAAATAAACAAAATGTTACTCTACATAATGTGTAGGATAGTATTCTATCAGTCCCAATTTAACCGTCACATTAAGTTTTCACGGAGTTTTATAAGATAAGTAGATTTTAGCTTATCTGTAATATTTAAACACAAAAGTATTTTAATTGAATGAGGGAATAAGTGAGACCTTATTTTTTGATAGTGAGAAGAGAGATGTAATGTATTAGTGAATTCATGTCATAAAAGAAGTATGAAAATTAAATTGGGCGCTCGAAAAAAGAAAGTGTGACGATTAAATTGGAATAAAAAGGAGTAGTAAAATAATGTTGATATATTTATAATGGATTAGTTGAAGGATAATCAAGGAAGAAATGTCCAATCTAAAATGCATCACTGCCTCATTACCCGCGTGGAATACATTTTTTAATCACATCACCCACCAAACTTTCTTCCATCCCCGCTCGGCCATGGGAAGGATCCGCAGGGGATCTCCCAAAAAACTCGTCTCGCTAACAATCTAACATCCCTATATTTGATAGATAATATACTTTATTTTTCAGCTAACTTTAGAATATATTGACATAAATTTATTATGGGTTATTAAAATTGAAATGTTGATAAAATTATTTAAAAAGTGACATACATAATTAGGATTCAGTGAGTGTTTTCAAATCTAGTAAATTTAAACTCGCTCCATCACCTAGTTGGGTACATGATATCCTTAAACCCGCTCATCAATACCAAATCTCTATTTATTAGTGAATATTAGTCAATCATGCATCTATGTCTATCTTCTTCGTCATCCCAACCTAAAACCAAACTCGCCCAATCATAAAGTGTGATGCACAGTTTACATACCAAAATGTTAAATTTGCACGAAATTTTATATACAAGTTATATGGCAATCCTTTGCATTAACATATTTAAAATATTTATGTTGTTGCAAGCATATTAATAATATAATAATTTTATAATAATACTATCAATGTTTTTTAGTAGTTGCACAATTTTGACTAATTTTTCTTTTAGTTTCAGAGGAATCTCAACATTAATTTTAATCTTATTTTTTTAGAAAATTTTAACATAAGTTGTATTTATTGATAATTTCCTTACTTTCCTATTTTTCTAAATTTTTAACTCAGCTTATTTACTTTTCTTAATTTAAGTCTATTCCTTAAATAAATAATTACTTTCTTAACAATATGATTTTGTTTGAAATGAATATTTTATTGAATGTGATATGTATTACTTAATGAGTTCATTTTAATCTTTTTACACGGACACCAAATCATCCCATCTTCCCTTATAGAATAGAGGTCATATTTGGTAATTTTGTTAAATGATGTAGATAGTCATATACAGCTAAGTAATATTTAGTAATTCAAATATCTTTAGATAGTTATATGGGCAAGCTAGGCATATTTTAGAAAATAGTCGTTCAAATACTTTAAGATGATCATGATTATTTACGGCAATTTGAATTATCATTTTAGAACATATTTTACTTTTTATATAGTTTGATATTAATTACACACTTAGATAATATAAAAAAAATATTAATTATTAGCAATGTATGACGTGATTGCAAATTTACGCGTATAAATGCCTTTCTGAATATGCATACTTAGATGGTCTATTCTAGATGATTAACTTTAATCATAATTCGCCATATACGAATACTATACCGAAAAGCTACTATGTATATATGACTATGACATACTTCGAATGTTGCACCATGTACCTGTATGACTTATATTAATTATACTGGAGACAATTCATTTATCTTATAATATATGATAAACGACATTAATAAAAAAATTGTCCGCCGATATAAAAACTCTTTGATTGTGACATTCATGATAATATATATACAAGGAGTATATAAATTATATAATTTCCAATTTCATGCCTTAATAATCAAGAAACATATTAGCATTTTCATCTTTGCATGTTAATTTGCCATAATTTATTATATAATAGCGTAGATAATCGAAACATTCGTGCATTAATTAGCTAAGCCTCTGATTACTTACATAAATATATGTCCATATATTTTGCATAATATTCTTAACTAAGTCAAAATAATATAATGACATGGATTTTTTTTAATTAAATAACATATAATCAACTTTTTAGGTTTAGGAGAGAATATTTAACATAATATATGAATCTTTAAAAATAGAATTCTTGGAAGTTTGCAATTTTACTACGTACGTAATATTTTAGGATATCTATTATCAACATAATCTTTAAGTTTTATAATGGAAATCAAAAATATCTTCTCTGGTTATTTCTTAATAAGACAAAATAAATTTAGACTATTTTTTTTTAAAATTAAAAGAGAGGTCAATCAATGAGTGACATTTGTCATCACCACATTGATTTCCTCTCTTTTAGTATATTATATAGATAGTGCAAGGAAATTACAACAATCAACAAATCGTAGTCAACTATACACATCCTATTCTAAAAGATTTTGTATCCTTAAGTTATAATTGCAATATATTAAATAATAATAGTGTAATAAAAAAATTGAAAATTTTCCTTTATCAATCTTCTTCCTAATTGTCAAAAACCAGAATTCTAATACTCCGTACTGGTACTCTTGTATCAGTAACCAAATGTAGAGTGAATTCAATGAATTTCCCTCAAGCCAATTTAAAGTGGACGAAGGGCAATCGAGAGCTATATAGGGCAAATGATGTCAAGGAGATTCGATCCCATGTTTTAGGTATCTTACCCTCATCCTCAAAACTTTAACAATTCAGGGGGATTTTTTTTACTGGATGAAACCTGAATTTCGATCTCATATATATATAATCTCTTTTATCACACAGAAAAATAAAAATAAAAACACTCGGAGCAACGCCTGGGCCACACACTAATGATTAATTAAAATGTTTGCATGATTACTTTGCCACTTACTAATCCTATTAAAAATCTCATGTTTTATTGCTTCTAATCATACATTTAATCTCTTTAGTTTTATGCTTAACAGGCCAAGAACAAAAATGAACAGCTAATGTGTGTATTAAGTGACGTGCTACTTAGAAGATCTGAATCATATTATAAACAGCGGTAGGTTGACGATGGTTACCATTATACTTCGTATTAGATGACTGATGACTAGAGAGTTTAATCCGTATGTTTCTTTTTCTACTCTTTATCTTTTGATTTTGACACGTTGTTAGGTGTTAACTTATACTAGATCTTTTCAAGTTAATTACAAGTCCAAATAAAGACATCATATAAAAAGTGGTTACTCGGGATGGACGGATGTTAGGACAAAGTAGGTCAATGGAGAAAATGCACAAACAAATGACTAATTAACTTGAACATGCAGAAACTCTTGTTGGGAGACTCACCCACCATAAGCAAGGTGTGCGACACGGGTCGGATGCTAAGCTCCAGTGAACCGGGTGTGCTATGCGTAAAAAAATTAACTTGAACATCCACAAAGTCAAGCGTAACATTCTTCGTATAATTTGATCTAAACAAAATTTCAAGCATCGGCCTCTAGAGTACAGCCATAGTCTCCGTATTATCATGGAATAGCTCTCTGTGTCTACACATACTTGTAGGAAGTGCACGTATTATTACAGCAGCATCATCAATAATATATAAATTATGCTCATATATATATATATACTAAACCAGTTTGTCAATTACAGCCAGCAAATACATTTCATGCCGAAAAGAAACACAGGAACCGACTACAAACAAGACCTCGTACATTCGGCTTTTCCTACTTCAATACAACTGCCAATTAAATAGCAAAAACTTAAGGAATGAAGTGAATGAACCAGTACCTGCATTTGCACCTTGATAAGTCCTAGAAACGACATCTTTTCCCTACCATTCAAAAGATATGATACAATATCATCTTTCACGAATTTTTTCTTCCAGAGTTCCTCTCATTAGTCTGGCAATCAGCACTGGAAGAAACATTGTACACATTTTTTAGCGCATTAGCAAACATCTGTGAAGAGTCATTAGTATCATTTCCATGCAGAGAACGAGAGGTCTCTTGAGCCTTCATTTTCTGGAACAGGTGTTTCTTTTCCGCTTCTGCTTCACTCAGCTTAAGTTTAAGGTATCTAGTGCGATAGTCTTCTTCTGATTTCTCTGATTTAGCAAGAGCGATTTTCTGGAGCATCTCAGCTTCTCGTCTAGTCTCATCAGCCTTAAGCTGGAACATATCTGCTTCTGCCTGTTTAAGTTTCACTATGCTTTCAAGCTCATCTATCTGCTGCTTCCTTCTCTGCCTCTCAAGCTTCAGCTCTGACGCTTCCCTTGCTTTGTCTTCAAGCTCACGGTCACAAGTCTCAAGACCCAGCCGGGCTTTCTTCAACATCCTCAGCTTTTCATCAGCCACCATTTCCATTTTCCTTATAGCTTCCTGTACAACTTCTGCAATTTGTTTACAGGCCTCCTGTGGTGCTAACAGTCTTCCACCTTCTCCTATTCCTGCATTTCTCAATGGGTCCGTCTCGAGCTCTTGAAACAGGGGACAAATAGTTCAATTGATTTGGTCATTGATTATGTTCTTTAGTTTTTGTTAGCGACTTGTGAAGAGAATCATCATTTTTTAGCATGGCGCAGATCATTGTGAAAAAGCAAGAAAAGGATATTATAGGCTTATAATGCAGCATTATCATTCCCTTGAGAATAAATCAATCAAAAACCTTTTCCAGTCCGATTTAACACGCATTCAATCACAGAATATTATTGCAGATTCAAAACTTGCAATCATGCATATTCAAATTTCAAATAGAGGATAAGATCTCATGGGAATCAATTTAGAATTGGTACCTTGGAAGAACATCAGGATCGCTCTGCTAGCTGTTCCCTCAGCTAGTCCACCCTTCATCTTTTCTATAAGTTCCTCACACTTCCAGAACAATTTCCTACCTTTAACATCTTCACTTCCACGGAAAATACGGCCAACTATGTCAAGTTCCGTCATAAGAGCTGTCCTGCTCCAAGTGGGCGCGCAGTGCTGGAACACATCTTTAACCCAACCCAAAAGTTCGGAGGTCCTGTTGCAAGCCCTACACCTAAACAACATCTCAGCCTGTCCAGTCCCAACCCTAGCAGAAGTACCCATACAAATTAATCCATCACGAATTGCACAATCTGTATGAGTCCAGTGTGAACATAAGTCACAGCCAATCCATCGGCAAGTATTCACTTCAAAGTCGAACTTGGTACATATCACACACATGCATACATTACAGAAACCACTTTTATTTGTGCACACATCACAGGTACAGTCATCTACAGGGAGCTGATTTTGGCACGCAATATTTCTGCACCTCTTATAGGCAAAAATCTCAATGAGAGAAGTTTGAGAAAGGCAGACATTAGGATGTAAGAAAGCCTGGATTCCCATCTTCATAGCAACAAGTACTTCAAGTTGCACACGGTGAGCTCGTAGCAATGTCTTAGGGGTCAAGTCTGACCTACTTTGAACAAGCTTCTGCAAGCCCAAGAATTCTTCCCGCTGTTGTGAGCCGCCATTCCCTTCAAGAACAACACGCAGGCCATTCTTCAGCTCTTCAAAGTGTTCATCTGGAAGAATTTGCATTTTCTCAGAGATGACATCGATTCTTTCCTCAGCTATGGTACGGAGGGTAATTTTATCTCCTGTAAAGATCCTCCTAACTACTGATTGCTCAAAACAATCGTTATCATTCCTCTCATTATCCCGCTTCTTCGTCACGATTCCATCAGCAGTAGGTGACGTATCACGTGAACTGGCACTCTCAGTTGGCGATTCCCGCGCCTGATTCTGTACCAATCTAGAATCCATGACAAGAAATGAAACAGATACAAATGCTACTTAAAGTCTAAAAACGAGTACCACCGAGAGTTATCCCCCTCAAATCGAGCTCATCCGATGTTCAGCCAGCATCTATTCTTATAAAACACACCCAGAACAAGAAGTAATCCTGTATTCAGTTGAAAAATCAATCACATTTATTCATCAAAGCAAGTCTAAATCAAATTATTACCAATTCATCAGCAGACATAAGCATGATTAATCTTAAATAGTGGTGCTAATATTCAAAATCAAATGATTCTCTCAATTACAACAAAATAAAAATTGATCAATTGAGTATCAATTAAACGAAATCAATCCGAAAGCTACCTAAATCAAGAACAACAAAACTTCCAGGAAAAAATAACATTTAGGTCAAATTTGTTTCTCCTTACATTTCTACGAATCGAAGATGAATTCGAGCAAAAAAAGAAACAGTAAAAGTTCTAGTAATCTGGTACGCATAACTAGTTCACCAGATCGAAAATCCAAAGAGAAGAACAGCAAACAAAAGTACTCCGTAGATAATTTCTGGAAATTTGTTCAATTAATTAAAAAAAATCAGCAGATTTAGAGCAGGAGAAAGAGAAATAGAGAGTTACCAGGAGAGATAAAAACCCTAGGAATGACAGATTTTCGGTTTTAGGGAAGAAAAAGAATGCGAAGCTAGCTAACCATTGACAAAAAAGACGAAAGTCTAAGGAGTGAGTAAAAACTGTAAAAGTATCCGTTGCCGGTTGCTATGAAAGTAAGCGTGTTGAATTTTTAAGACTCTCTCTCTTTCTCTCTCTTTCTTTCCACTGCTTTGACCAGTTGTCCAGTTGCCTACTTACCTCAGGATTCTTTTTTTGTTTGGCAGCATTTACCTCAGGATTCATAAACAACACTTTCATACTTCCTCCATTTTTTTTAATTGCACCATCTGGGATTTCACGCTTGCCAATGCTCTATTTTAACCACTAATATCTCTCATTATAAATTTTAAAAAATTATAAAAATTTGATAATTTAAAAGTATATTTCGAGACAAATCTAACAAGATCCCACATGAATATATTTTTTCTTACATATACATCACAAAAAATAACTATATAAGAACATGTGAATAGTGCTAAAACCAAGATGGTGCAATTATAAAAAAATGGAGGAAGTAATATTTTCTCTCTTTTTTATTTGTTATCATATGAGTAATTTTTGTTTTACAATTTTTTTTAACATTTGTGCCCAATGTAAATAGTGCAAAGTTAAATAAATGGAGAAAATATAAGATAATCATGCATAAACTAAGATAATATTTTATTCGTTTCTTTTTTTGTTGCAAAACTTTGTTTCTCAAGCTTATCTATGCATAACTTAAACAATTAGTATCTTTAATTATCGATAAGAACAAATTATAAAGTTGATGTTAACAAATGTACATTATGACTAATCTCACAAAATGAACAAGTTTTTCCTAAAGCATAAATCAACAAAAATAAACAAAATAAATTACGTAAATAGTGCAAAAAGCAAAGTTTTGCAACTATTTTGAATAATGAAAAAGGAAGTAAAATTTAGTAAGTGATTTATTTATTTTAATTCTTCAGTGCCTAATTTCCAAAAATATATATTAAATCAATTTTATTTATTTTTTTGACAAACTTTTTGCCATATTATTTCTTTTCCATAATAATTACAACTTTCATATCTCAAAACATAAAAATTAAACGCAAATTCTTATTTAAACGTGGTAAATGTTAACTCAAAATGATTATACATTACTTTTATATATATGTTAAAGTGGAATATGTTTTGTAACTTTTAATATGTTTTGTAACGTTAATTTTGTAATTTTTAATATGTTTTCATCAACTTTTATATTATAAAAAAAATTAATATATAAACATTTTAAAGAGTTAAAAATTTAATTTTATACATCTTAAATTTTTCAAATTTACTAAATGATGTGGGCTTGAATATATCTCCCACAAAGCCCAAAGAGGCAGCCTACGACTCATGCTGGTCAGATGGGCTCAGACCTAGAAAGAAGGCCCAAAATCCTGGTACCCCACCAGAATAAAGACAGAGCCCCATTTGGCAAAGCCCATTCTCTTTGAAAGCCAGTCCAAATATGGAAGGTCCATCATTGCAGGCCGAAGGCCACGTGTCCTAAATCCCCAAGGGGCACGCATCCCACGGCTAGGGTTGAGGGTGCAGTCCCCAAGAAACCCTAGCACTATAAATAGCTCAGATCCCAAGGTAAAAGGGCATTCAATTCTTGCCCATCAACAACAAACCTATCTTTGCTCTGCCTTCTCTCTACCAATTACTTATCTCTCTAGCTTATACTTACTTAAGCATCGGAGGGAATATTCCTACGGGAATATTCTTGTTTTGCAGGTTGCCAGAAGTTCGTGCCAGGTCATACTTAATACCTCCGAGGAGCGCGTGCCACGTCAGCACCGTAAAAGATCCCACAACATTTGGCGCCGTCAGTGTCATGGCTGAACTTCAAACTGACTGCGGAAAACCAAGGGTAAATCAGAACTCCCAGCCAGAAAAGGAGTGTTTAAGGATGGGTCCAACACTCATTGTGACACGGCAGCTAGCCAGCCTGCTGCCGTCATTTCTATTCAACCCTTGCTGGATGGTCCTCACGAAGTCAATCTTAAGCGCGATAATGGTAGGATGGTAGAGTTTCTGTCAGAAGATCCTGACTCACCTATGAAGAGACGCACCCTGGAGGAAGCGAGTCGGCATGTCAAGGAGGTTCGTCCAGGAAGAAGGACGAGACGAATTTTACAGAAGAAAAATGAGGACCGTTACTCTCTAGAGGCTCCTAGAAGACAGCATGAGAGCGTCGTCCGAAGGAAGAATGGTTGTGGCTCCGAAGAAAAAAGGGGGCGAAGGAGGACGTCCTCTAGAGGTCCCTTTAGGTTGCGACACGGCTCTTGACGAGATCCTCCTTGCTGAAGGACCGAGTCTGGGAATAGAACCGTCCCCCCGACGATTGTCCACCTCCTGCCCACAAGTACCTTTCTGTGCCTTCCACAACGACGAAGGGCATGACACCCAAAGTTCTCGGATATTGAGGAAGATATTAACTGATCGCGTGGCTGAAGGACACCTTCGCCAGTACGTCCATCTAGAGGACGCACATAAAGAAGTGAGCCCCACCTCTAAGTATTCAAACGAAAGAGTTATGGTAATATCAGGAGGAATAGCTGCAGGAGAACCATGTAAGGAGGGACGGCAAAAAGGTCCACCTCATCTTCGCCTAGCGTAGAAGAACCTACCCTCTGTAGAAATTTCCGAAGACGACTATAGAAGCTTATGATGATGATCCTCTGGTTATAGAGGTTAAGGTGGCTAATCTTAAGGTAAAGAGAGTACTGGTGGATACGGGGAGATCGTCCGACATAATCAGTCTGCAATGCCTGCGAAAATTAAGGCACAATCCAGAAGACATAGAAAAAGTTTACGGGCCCTTGGTAGGATTCGGAGGGAGCATCGTTCGTCCACTTGGCTCCATTTTACTTCCGGCTTCTGTTGGAATTCCCCCAGTAATCAAAGAAGTCGTCATCAGGTTTATAATAATGGCAAACCTCACCACATTCAACATCATACTTGGCCGTCCAACACTCAACGACCTAAAAGCTGTGATCGTCCCTCATTTACTGTTGGTAAAATTTGTTGGAAGCAACGGACGCGTTGGATCTCTCTATGGAAATCAACAGTTGGTCAGGGATTGTTACTTATCGACATTGGAGCCAACGGCCTGGGGAGCTTCTCCAAAGGGAAAGGAGCAAGCTAAACCTTCAGCAAGCCGCCGTAAAACCCGGGAAATACCGACAGAGCACAATGCAGAAAGACGACCTGAGCCGGTGGGAGCACTTTATGATATAATTCTGGACTTAGCGGACCCGTCTCGAACAGTCCCCATTGGGATCCACCCTGACGACCCCATGTCAGCAGCATTAGTGCAACTACTCCAAGAATACAAGGAGATATTTGCCTTCACGGTAGAGGAGATGCCCGGTATAGACCCGGCGGTGGCCGTGCATAAGTTGAATGTGGACAGTGCTGTGAAGCCCGTACGACAAAAGAAGAGGAGTCATGGAGAAGCAAGAAATTTGGCCGCCGCTGCCGAGGTTAAGAAACTAATGGATGCAGGCTTCATACGCCTGTGCCAGTACCCAGACTGGGTAGCTAACGTAGTCCTGGTACCCAAGCCCAATGGGACGTGGAGAATGTGTGTTGATTACACTGATCTCAATAAAGCATGTCCTAAAGACAGCTTCCCACTGCCAAAGATAGACCGACTCGTCGACTCCACCGCCGGACATGCCATGATGAGCTTCATGGACGCCTACTCCGGATTCCACCAGATTCCATTATGGCCCGAAGATCAGGAGAAGACGTCTTTCGTCACGGAACAAGGATTGTACTGCTATAAAGTAATGTCGTTCGGTTTAAAAAATGCCCCTGCTACCTTTCAACGGTTGGTAAACACAGTTTTCGTAAAGCAGCTGGGGAGGAATATAGAAGCCTATATTGACGACATGATTGTAAAAAGCAAGCAGAAGAAGGATCACCTTGACGACTTGAGAGAAACCTTTGAAACCATCAGGACATACCAGATGAGACTCAATCCCAAGAAGTTCATATTTGGGGTATCATCTGGCAAGTTCCTTGGCTTCCTGATTGACGAAAGGGGCATTGAAGCAAATCCAGACAAAGTGCAAGCGGTCATTAATATGACGTCGCCAAGGACGCTCAAAGACGTGCAACGCCTCACTAGGTGTCTCGCCGCCTTGGGACGATTCTTATCTAGAGCTGGAGATAAGTGTCACTACTTTTTCAGTACCATCAAAAAGGGCACCCAGTTTGAGTGGACGTCGCAAGCTGAGGCTGCCTTCCTCCGCCTAAAAGAACATCTGCATACTTTGCCACGACTGGTCAGCCCTCTCTTGGGGGAAGTTTTGTATCTGTACCTTGCCATCTCAGAATACGCGCTAAGCGCCGTCTTGCTTACAGAGAGGGATGGAACGCAACTACCTGTGTACTTTGTCAGTCACATGCTGCAGAATGCTGAACTCAAATATCCAACAGTCGAAAAGTTTGGCTTTGCTCTGTTCTTGGCTAGTAAGAAGCTTCGTCCATATTTCCTGGCTCATCGATTGGTAGTATACACGGATCAACCGCTTAAGCGACCTTTCACCAACCTTGAAGCGTCCGGAAGAATGCTCAATTGGGCAATTGAGCTTCACGCATTTGATATCTCGTATGAACCGAGGAAGGCAATAAAGGGACAGGCATTTGCTGACTTCATCGCGGAACTGACCAAGCCACCCTATTTGAAGAATGAAAAAACCCAGTGGATAGTACATGTGGACGGCTCTGCCACTCAGAACGGGTCAGGAGCCGGCATTATCTGTGAATCACCAGAAGGAGATATCTATGAATATGCAATGCGGTTTAACTTTCAGGCGTCAAACAACGAGGCTGAATACGAAGCCCTGATATGTGGAATTCAGATGAGCAGAGCCGCAGGGGCAACAGACGTCCTGGTTTTGTCTGACTCGCAGTTAATTGTCAGTCAGGTCAAAGGAGAGTATGAGGCCAAGGACGAGGCCATGATAAGATATTTGGAAAAAGTCCGCCAAGAAGCTCAACAGCTGTCTAACTTTGAAGTAAAACACATACCCCGGTCTGAAAATAACAAGGCAGACGCTTTATCTAAACTGGCAAGCTCAGCATCCTGCGACACGCCACGTCATGTATTCTGGGAGGTAAAACAGTCCAAAAGCATTGACGCCTCGAGAACAGACATCTTGGACCGAACAACCACCTGGATGGATGACATTGTCAACTTCAAAATGAATGGAGTACTCCCTGATGACCCCAAGCAGGCAGAAAGATTACAAAAGAAATGCACATGGTTTGAGATATGGAATGGAACACTATACAAAAAAGCCTTCTCACGGCCTCTTCTCCGCTGCGTAACCCCCGAGAAGGGGCAAGAGGTACTGGAAGATCTTCATCAGGGATTATGCAGCTCCCACATAGGAGGGAGGGCCCTGGCCGAAAAAACTTTAAGAACCGGATACTATTGGCCCACTCTCAAAGAAGACGCCCTCAATATGGTCAAGCGTTGTGATAAATGCCAACGATTTGCTCACCTAATTCGACGACCAGCACAGAAACTGACGCCAATCACCAGCCCTATACCTTTTGCCAAATGGGGGATGGACTTATTAGGCCCCTATACGACGGCACCAGGAGGACTGCGTTACGTAATAGTAGCCGTCGACTACTTCACTAAATGGGTAGAAGCTGAGGCTATAAAGAACACTAAAGCACAGGATGTGAGAGCATTCATCTGGAAAAACATAATCACAAGATTTGGCGTGCCTCCGTCTATCGTCTTCGACAATGGGCCACAATTCAAGACGCCCAAATTAGAAGATTGGTTGGCCGACCATGGTATCACAGCATGTTTTGCATCAGTAGGACGCCCCCAAGCTAACGGACAAGTAGAGGCATTCAACAAGATTATCTCTGAAGGGATGAAGAAGAAGCTTGATGAGGCAAAGGGTTTATGGGCCGACGAGTTACCCAATGTTTTATGGTCTATACGGACCACGGCAAAAAATTCAACAGGAGAAACACCATTCTTGTTAGCTTATGGGGCTGAAGCCGTCCTACCCATTGAAATGTGCGAACCCACCATGCGCGTCATGTTGTTTAATGAAGATGCCAATTGGGAAATGATGAAGGCGGCCTTTGATTTCTTACCAGAAACCAGAGGGAATGCGGCTCTACGACAGCAGCTATACAAACTCCGAATGACGAGGGAGTACAATAAAAGGGTTTCTAGAAGAATACTTAAAGTTGGAGATTTTGTACTTAGGAAAATGGAAGCCGTCAGACGCGCCAATGAACAAGGGAAACTCACCCCTACTTGGGAAGGTCCGTATGAGATTTACGAGGAGGTTCGAGACGGAACGTACCGGATCCAAGATATGGAGGGACGTCCGATTTTGCGTACATGGAATGCGGATAACCTAAAGAAGTACTTTTTCTAGATTGACACTTATCTAGATTATATGCATTGTAAAGACGTCTAGAGCCTAGACGCACCATGTAGCATGTTTTGAACATTAAATGAAAAATTCACTGCAAGCCGGTCTTGCTGGGAAATCCTTATGAAAAGAATGTTATCAAATCTCTCGGAGAAATGCAAACTAATGCTCTCCCAAAAGACTAGTCGTTTAAAGGCCTAAGAAGTGGCCCAGATTAGCACCCTCACTAGGCTGATCACCTAGAACACAGGGGTTACACATTCCTAACACAGCTATATAAAGTAGCAAAAGACCTTGGGAAAAAGACCAGGGCAGACATCTGACGTCTCAAATTGAGGGCGTCGGACGTAATCATAAAAAGCAATAAGACGTTCAAAAGGGCATCATGTCATTCCCAAAAAATTAGTCATAATTACAAGAATTATGCACAAAGCCACCAAGCATGGTGTCAAAAGAACATTAATAAAAACAAAGACGCGTAGGAACTCATTCCTCATCCTCGCTGGGCACGAACTCAGGAGGGGTGCGTCCTTCCTTTTGAGCCTTCTCCACCTCAATCTGATAGGTGAGAAACTTCTCAAACCAGCTGAAGGGACGTTCACTTGCAAATTCAGCATTCCATGCAAGCTCCATACCCCTTCAGATCGATTTCTCACCTAGCATGGCCGACTGGTCGAGAACGCTCTGTGACGAAGCGACATCCTTGCTAGCCGCCTCCAGCTGAACCTCCAACTCTTTAAACTGAGTCTCCAGACGAGAAAACTCAGCCTCTTTCTCCTTGATCTTCTTGGAAAGATCCTCCATTTCAGAAAATTTCTGATCAATATGCAGGAGACGAGCTGTGTTCTCAGCATTTTGGGAGGCCAGGGCGGTAGTCACAGCGTCAATCTGTTCCCGCCTGTCGAAGCGAAGCTTCTCCAGTGCAGCAAAATGCTGGTCACCACACTGACTGGCCAGAAGACGGTGACGAGCTTCTGTATGCACCAAAGCAGTGCGCCACTTTTTCAGCGAGTCCAGCAGAATGAACATCTGCGCAAAAATAGTAAAAGTCAAACAAAAAGAAACGAGTATTTAAAAATAAAGGTACAACGAAACTTACGTCCAGCGCCGAGGACTGCATGGCGGCAAGCATATTCTCGGCCGCCTCAGGAAGAGTTTCAGCATATTGGGGAGGAATGGCATTGCGCATCAGCGTCATTATTGAAGGAAATAATGCCCTTGGTCCAAGTATGCATTCTATGTTAAGTCTAATAAATGCGGTTCAGTATTAATTAACAAGTTAATAATTCAGTGAGATCAAGTGAGCTGAATGCCTGGCTAGAGGCCGCTTCAGTTCAAGTGGAATTAATGATATTAATCCACAGCTTACTCTTGACTGAACCCGTAGGGTCACACAAATAGTACGTAAACGGATCAAGTATTTAATGGCATTAAATACTCCATCTATGGATATTCGGAATCGACGGATCTTGGTTTCAGTGGGAGCTGAGATCGTCACAGGCAAGAAATGAATACTCCGGAAACGATGATATTGCCGGAAACGGAAATATGGATCGTATCGGAAATATAGATATTATCCAAGTCGTAGATGTTGCCGGAAACGGAAACATGGTACTTATCGGAAAATATTATCGGAAATGGAAATATTGCCGGAATCGGAAATATTGCCGGAAACGGAAATATTGTCAGAATCGGAAATATTATCGGAATCGGAAAATAATTCCGGAAACGGAAATATTAAATATTTGTTCGAAACGGAAATTAATTTCGGAATCGGAAATATTAAATGTTGTTCGTATCGGAAATGAATTCCGGAATCGGGAATTTAATCGGAAGCGTATCGTACGAATTAGCATCGGACGAGGCCCGCTAGACGAAGGCCCAGCACGAAACCAGGCCATCGCCCAGCGAGCCGCACGCAGCAACGCACGCCTCGACCAGGCCCAGCGCAAGGCCAGGCCCAGCCAAGGGCGCGCGCGCACGCAGCACCGCACATGGGCTGTGCGCTTGTCGTGGGCCGCAAGGCCTGCGCAGGTGCACGGCTTGTACGATGCGTGTGCGGGAAATCCTAATTCTATTAGGATTCGTGCGAAGATTAAAATCCTAATCTTATTAGATTTGCTTTGTTATTTAGAGTCCTAATAAAGTTCTAATTACAATTCCTTTTCCATACCTCTATAAATAAGGGCCTAGGGTCATTATTTATACACAAGTTTTCAAGTATTCAAAACTAGGATTTTTAAGCAGAAAAATCAGCCATAACTCTTGCCCATTTAGCCGAAAATAAGTAGTACCTTAAGGGCGATTCTAGTTGGTCAATCTTAAGGCGGATCCGGACGTGCTGTGGACTATCTACGGAGGGACGACACTTGGAGTCCTAAAGACTTGTTCTTGTTCGGTTCGGGCGCAGATAGGGAGGGCACGCAACAAAGTGTATGCATCTAAACTATGCTAAATGATTATGTGTAAATAATATACTTTCCTGGCTTTATGGTTTTTTCCGCATGATTTATGAATTGTCATATGTATCATAACCTAACAATTATCTTCCTACGGTCATGAGAATTGAACCCGCCTGAAGAAGGGATCTGATCCAATTCAGCATCTATGTCTTTCTGAGGATCGGGAATTTCTATGGGAAAAACAATGGCCTTAGAATCCCTGGGGGAAACTAGAGAACTGCTAGACGAGGAACGGCAGGTGGTTACGATGTTGGAGTAAAACTTACCCCCAAAATTCCTAGCTCTCTTCGCCGTCCTTAGAGGGATGTTGCGGCGGACGACTTCAGGAATCCCCGCAAGAGGATCAGCTGTCCCTCCAGTTTTCTCCAAGCTAGGAGAAGCAGATGCAGCCTTGGGGACGACAAACCCCTTAGAAGCCTTCGACGTCGCTGACTTGAAGACGGGTTTTCCTGTGCCGCCAGCCCTGCGTTTAGAAGTAGGAGCCACGTCCGTGGTCGCCTTCCTCGTCTTCTGAAGAAATGAAAACATAAGTTGTAAACAACAAAGAGAATCACATCGGAAGATTTGATCAATACCTTCTCCTCAGCAGGAGGGGGAGCCATTTGCTCAGAAATGGCTTGCTCGGCTGCCTGCTGACGCTTTCAAGCTTTGAAGGTACTGGCGTCGCGTACCTTCGCCAACCAAGACGGCTTATCCACTTGGCCTTTGGAGGCATCGTCCAGCTTACCCATGGCCTCGTCTAAAAAAATAAAATAAATAAATAAAGACATTAGTGCGGTTTTGATTAAACAATGAAGAGTTGGAAGTATAGATACATTACCTCTCGGCATATACGGACACAAGCCTACAGCCGAGAGGAAAATGGGATTGCTCAATTGATCCAGATGAGGCAACCACCCCTCGGGTATGTAGGCCGTCTTGTCCTTGATGACGAGCGGCTTGACCTTGAACAGCGACGAGATCCGTTCCCAGAGCTCGGCGGAGACAGGAGGTAAAGAAGCGCCTTTCCCAACCAAGTTGGGCTTGACGTTCCAGCGTCTCATCCTCTCACACATCTCCAGATTGGTGGTTTTGATAACCACCCACTTCTTCCTCCAGTGATGCCACTTAGACGCCTTCCCCATCACCGTCCTGTAGGCCCTCTTGTATGTAAGAATCAGCCAGCCCGCGGCGGCTCTCGAAACTTGGGACATAGAGGCGATTCTTAGGAACGCCGGAAGAGAAGGGGTGATGCCTGCAAGTTCGCAGCGAGCAATATAGCCAAACACACCCGCCCAGGAGTTCGGGGACATTTGGTTCAGGCCAATATTAAAGCCGTCCAGCAACTCCACCACAAAGGGGTGAGGGGGGAATCTCATACCCAGCTTCAAAAACGAGCCGTAAACGGCGAACTCTCCTTTCACCAGTCCAAAGCTGGTGCAGTCCATGCCAGCCGGCATACGAAATTTGTACTCCGAACCTAAATTCAGAGACTCCCCATAGGCCTTCCCCTCGAGGGTGAGGAAGTTCAGCCACGTCTGAAGTGGGAAGATGGCGTTGGGATGAAGGTGACCTTCCTCCCCACCTGACGTACTAGCCGGCGCAGCATCGGTGCTTTCAGGGACGTCCTCTATAGGAGAAGAGGATTCTCCTTCGAACTGCTCCTCGTCTTCTATTCGCGCCATTAAATCCTGCAACAAGCCAAGACTTGTCTCAGAGCAGGGACAAACTTGAAAAAGAAGACGTCAAAGGGACAAGATGACGCCCTCAGTTTGACGAGACCCATGCATGACTAAGAAGAGAATTCGGAGGAATCAAAATCAACAAACACATTTTTCCAAAGAAAGCATTTACCTGATAAATCAAAAGAGAGTTTGTGAAAGAACTTGGATGAAGAACTGCAAGAACACGACTTTGAAGATCGTGGCGGTGCTACGGTGGATTTCGGTGGATGTAAGACGCCGGAAATCGCCTTCTCCTATTGCTCTCAAATGATCACTGGAAATGAGGGGGAAAATCACTCAAATTGGCCACTTATTTATAGAGGGGTAAGAAATGATTACCCCTGACACACGTCATCACCTCGTTGGATACTCCAAGAGCAGTGAAAACTAACGTCTGTTTTCACTCCTCATGAGGGGCAAATGATGTGGGCTTGAATATATCTCCCACAAAGCCCAAAGAGGCAGCCTACGACTCATGCTGGTCAGATGGGCTCAGTCCTAGAAAGAAGGCCCAAAATCCTGGTACCCACCAGAATAAAGACAGAGCACCATTTGGCAAAGCCCATTCTCTTTGAAAGCCAGTCCAAATATGGAAGGTCCATCATTGCAGGCCGAAGGCCACGTGTCCTAAATCCCCAAGGGGCACGCATCCCACAGCTAGGGTTGAGGGTGCAGTCCCCAAGAAACCCTAACACTATAAATAGCTCAGATCCCAAGGTAAAAGGGCATTCAATTCTTGCCCATCAACAACAAACCTATCTTTGCTCTGCCTTCTCTCTACCAATTACTTATCTCTCTAGCTTATACTTACTTAAGCATCGAAGGGAATATTCCTACGGGAATATTCTTGTTTTGCAGGCTGCCAGAAGTTCGTGCCAGGTCATACTTGATACCTCCGAGGAGCGCGTGCCACGTCAGCACCGTAAAAGATCCCACAACACTAATGATATAAGATTAATTATTTAACTATTTAAAATGTTTATACTTCCTTCGTTTCGAAAATATCGCACCATTTGTTTTTACTTTTTAAACTATTCACACAGCGACTTTAGACATTTTGTGTGATTCGTACGTAAGGAAATCTTAGTCATTTGAAATCAATTGAGGTCTAGTCAATCCTACAACTCTAAGAGTGATTGACCTCACATAACGATAGCCAAATTACTTGCAATATTGTTATCAAATGTTACTTTTATAGTTATACTACCCCTTTTCGAAATAATAGGAACACTTTCACTTGAAGACTTGTCAAATACAACTCTAAGACTTTTGACACTATTCTCAAATTTCAATGTGACTAGCATTGTGATATATGGATAAGGAAAAATATAGCCGTGTGTGATCTTGTTTGATTCGTCTCGATATGCACTTTCAAAATATAACTTTTTATAACTTTTACGAATACAAATTTAGAGATATTAATATTCAAACATTTACATTAACAAGCGTAAATTGTTCCCATTATTTCAAAACGAAGGGAGTATATCTCAAAAATATAATGTTTCTAGCGACCATTTGTTGGATTGACTCATAATGGTATCCAAGCCATTATTAACCAAAATTCATATATACCAAAATTCATAACGGTAGTAAAATGAGATGCATATATCTTTTTGATGAAAAGGGACACAAGGTAGAAACTCCCAAACAATTAGATCTATGATGACGGAAACCAGTTCAATGTCTATGATGAGGAGATATTATATGTCAGCCATATGCGCACAACACTCGGAAACTTTCAACTATCACCTACACACTACGCAGACGCAAATTCACAAGCATAGCTTCATCATAGTGAACTTCCAAAACACAGTGCTGACAAAATCTCTGAATCAATTATATAGTTACTGAAAGCCCCATTTGAATCCGAGTACCACAATATGCAGTGCACGGTCCTCTTCATTTCTGATTACCAGCTTCAACTGGCTCGACTATCTCAGCTTCAACTATCTCAGGATTCAGTGGCTGTTGGTCAAGTGGTTGTTGTGCATCAAGTGTCGCCAATTTGTCTGATAGAGACGTGGCCATCATCTCATATATCTTTCCACTAAACTCTGCAGGGTTGTCAGGCTGCACAAATACATGCATAGTCTCAACAAGCTGAATTAAACTGTAAGTGTATAAATTTACAATACAAGATAACATGATGAAACTAATCAGTCCTCGCGGGGAGGCAACTTAACGCAGAAACAGCTACACATATTTCATTTCCTCTATTTGGAAATAATGACCACATTCTTTTATATATAAATTGAAATAGCCGCATTCTTTTAAATTGCAGTAGTCACAATTTTTAAGAGAACTTTAGATAGAAGTAATGTTTTGTAATTAAATTTCCAAAATAACTAACATGCCTGATTGCCTGCTACACTTGTTAAAGTTCACACTCGCAACAGCACACCTTATCTACACCTCAATTGAAAAACCCTAAATCTAATATACAGCCATAGAGAGGTCTTTTAGTATCAATATGCCATGGTTCTTAATTGTGTTTTTTTCAATTTAGATGCTCCAAACCGGATGAGAGCTGGTTGTCTGGTAAACAGACTTCAGATTTTCATTAAATTGTGCTCTTTACTTAAGATGCTTAGAAAGCCACAAACCCGAAAATTGCCCGAAAAAATACATAAACATGTATCCAAGCAAGATTACAAGAAACACTTACAGTGTAACCGCTGGAGAGCAGTGCAGCATCATATAATAGGTCAACTGCTCTAAAAATTTCTTCACTCTCGGCACCACTCTTGTAAGCAGCCTGTATAACAAGAAAGAAAGGAATAACCAATGTTAAACACTGATACATACTGCATACAATCAGATCATTTAACTAGTCACTAAAATTACGTACATGCAAACTTTTGATAACAAGATGATCAGGATTAATCTCAAGCACTCTTCTGCCTTTCATGAAGTCCAAAGTACCACTACTACTCTGCCGTGCCTTCATCAGCCTGCAAAAACAATATCATTGTTCATCTTCCAAGAAAAGAACTGGTAATAGACATAAAATGAATAGCTAAACAAATGAGGCATGCCCTATGTTGGAGGAATATGTAAACAGATCAGTGTTACCTAATCCTCCAATCAGCCCACGAACCGCGAACCGAAAAAGCGAATTATAACATCAAAATGGTAAACTTTTGGTCTAATTTAGCAAATTAGGTAGCGAATTGCGAACCCGTACCCAATCTCATACTAGCGAACCAGGTAACAGTGAAACAGATGTAAAACCCCACTCCCCACCCCCCAAAAGAAGGGGGGAAAAGAAAACCAACCTCTCCATATTAGCTGAAAAACCAAATTGCCCAGTTGCAAGAACACATGGTGAAGAGCTCAAACGATTAGAAACTTGGACGCTAGCAACTTTATCACCCAATCGTCTTTTTATCCAGTCACAAGTTTTTCCAAATTCTTGTTTCACCTCTGTTTCATTCTCATTTTCCGCTCCTGCAACATCAAACAGTAAATTATGAATTTCTAATGTTTTATCCAAATAACTCCTGGTTAGAGTTCAACTGGTTTGGCATGACTATCAATCTATCAGATTATCACCCTTCTCTCTTTGAAAAAATCAGGCAAAAGCAGGGGTGGTCTACACGGCTGATATCAAGCCATAAAGAGTTTCCACTTCCCTTAATACCTAAAGTCCTACTCTTGGCAACAGTAGAAAACTGAAACTGGATGAAAAGAGAATGCCACATGCACTTACCCAAGTCTAAGCCTTCCTTGCTAATGTCCACAAATTTCTTCTCCTTGTAAGCCTTTAGATTCTGAATGGCAACCTCATCAATGGGATCAACTAAGAAGAGCACCTGTGAATAAACAAGCAGTGTTACATTGAAATAAATCATGCCATCCAAAACAAATAGCAACCACTAAAAAGGGAAAAAAAGTAGCAAAATGAAAAGATTCCTACTTCAAGATCTTTTTCCAAAAGCTTCTCAATGAATGGTGTATTTTTTGCATGTGTTACACTGTCAGAAGCGATGAAGTAGATATCCTTCTGGTCAGGTTTCATGTTTTCGACGTATTCATCCAGGCTTATCATCTCCTCGTCACTTTGAGAAGAGAAGAACCGTAGCAGTGGTGCAATATGTTTGTGATTATCCACATCTTCAATGCAACCTAATTTTAGGTGTTTTCCATAGGTCTCCCAGAACTTCTCATAATCCTAAACAAAGCAACAAAGAGGAGGCTTCAATTATTCAAAAAATAGAAAGGCAAGATATGATTGGAAAACTGTAGTGCCGGTTAACAAAATTACATCATTGTATGTTAAATATACAATTAGTACACAGACCAGTATAAGAGACAATTACTTGAAAAAGCAGGATTAACACAACAGTATTTACTTACATCTTTGTTCTCACTCATTGATATGCCACGGATCATGTCAAAGGCCTTCTTAAGCAATCTTTTTCTCATCATTCTCACCTTCAATGAGCACATGTGTGAGAAAAAAGGTAACAATCAAAATCTGGAATAACAGCAAAAAATAGTCAAAAAAAAATTGTGATTGTTAGAAACACTTACTATTCGGCTCTCTTGAAGAATCTCTCGAGAAACATTGAGGGGAAGGTCACTCGAATCCACAACGCCTCTTATAAAGCCCATATATCGAGGGAACTGTCATGAGGCAACAAGAACAGAACAACACTTATGCAACTTATCACAAGGAAAACTACACAAACTTGACATATTCTAGCATGATGCTCACCAATTCACCATCAAAGTCATCTGAAATGAAGACCCGTTTAACATAAAGCCTTATATTTTTGGTCTTAGAATTCATTAAATCGTCTTGTCCGTTAGGCGGCATCGTTGGAACATACAAGACAGATCTGAATTCGATCTCACCCTGCAACCAACAGAAAATTTGAGACACCATAGAAGAGCTATCAACACTGAATAAGTTCAAGACCTACAAGGTAAAACAAAAATAACAAACAACAAACATAGAATAACTACATTTGTAGCTCATTGGCTTCCCAAAGCATACCTCTGTTGTGAAGTGTGTTGATGCTAGAGGATCTAAATACTCATTGAAGGTATTTCGGTAAAACTCATTGTACTCCTCCGTTGCAACTTCCTTCGGATTCCGGAGCTGTGTTTATAAATTAAATAGTTGAGCAGCCTATAGACAAGAACTTTTAGTATTATAAACAAGCCATAATGATCATCAAATGCTCACCCATAGTGGTTTAGTCTCATTTATGCGCTCCCAATCCCAGTACTTCTCAATCACCTTTTTGGTTTTCTTTTCCTAGGAAAGCATCGTATAAGAAAAGTGTTAAATGATGACCATCACCAGAAAAGGGGGATAAAACAGGTAGCTCACATGATAAACTCATGAGCACAAACGACCCAAGAAAATTACCTTAGTTTGCACTTCTTCATCATCCTTTTTAGCTTCAGCAGGATCTTCCTCCACCTCAACCTGCAAAATTTCAAAGCTTGTTCATAAGGTATCCTACAAGTAAAAAAAACCCTACAAGTACACAGTCAGGATGGGACGCACGTAATAACGATTTTAAATAACAGTGGGCTTAAAAATGGAATATCCATACCTCCTTTGTAAATCCCTTCTCCTCCCATGTGTATATCGGAAACGAAACAAATTGCGAGTAATTTTTAAGAAGTTTCTGGACTCTCTCTGGATGTGCAAATTGTTTGGCATCACCCTGTCATTAATGATCAAACAGCAAAAGTATAGCTATCAGTGAGAAGGAATTGCAGAAACTAACACAGAACTTCAGTAATAAACCCACTGTTCACCTTCAGATGAAGTGTTATGCGGGTTCCTCTAGGCAACAGCCTTTCCGGATCTGTCTCCTCTCTAATTGTATAGGTGCTGGCATTAGCTTCCCCCTCCCACACATACTGTTTGTCAGACTTAGGACTCTTTGTTGCAACAGCCACCTTCATGCATGAATATATATTGTATAAATAGTTTTTGGAATCATAAAAGATAATAATAAGCGTTTTTCTGTAGGTAATAGTATTCCACCTTATCAGACACTAAAAATGCCGAATAAAACCCAACACCAAATTGACCGATGAGATTGTTGTCTCCAGCTTCTTTGCTATCCTGCCAAACAAGTAAGTTTGAGTAAATATACTATATATAACTCTAAAGAGTGAAAACTAGTGTGTGAACAATATAACTTGGCACAAATCCTAACCTTCAATGCCTTAAGAAACTTAGCTGTTCCACTTTGTGCAATAGTTCCAAGACAATCTACAAGTTCCTCACGTGTCATACCAATCCCAGTATCACTGAGAAAAGCAAGAAAACAAAGATAAGCGAGAAACCAGTTGGAGAATGCATTTCCAAATAATGAATCTCGGACAGTTAACCATACGTTATTGTGATAATCCCATTATCTTTGTCAGCTTGGACGCGAATATCAAGCTCAGCTGAGTCCTTCGAAAGCTCTGGTTGGGTAACACTAAGAAACCGAAGCTTGTCTAGAGCATCACTTGCATTGCTGAAGAACAAAAAAATACAAATGTCTTTAGATATAAACAAAACAGAGAAAAACACAAATCCTCCGAGATTAAGTAAATTCTATTACACAAGCAATTACCTTCAAAAAAGAAAAAAAACATTACACCCGCAATTGATTACACGTATCTATCTACGAAGTGAGTAACAAATTTGCATATTTTGCATATCCCCAAACCATTACAGAAACTGATGTACAGTCAAGCAATATAATGACAACGAAGATTTTCATAAGGCATAAATATATCAAGATAATCACCTGACTAGCTCTCTCAAGAAAACCTCCTGGTTACTGTAGAGGCTGTTTACAATAAGATCCATGAGTCTGCTAACCTCTGCCTGATACTCATACTTCTCAACAGGAGAACCACCATCAGTTGAGTCAGCAGCCGCAGCCGTGGACTCATAGCGACGACCTACTTGACTTAAATGCAAGCCAGGAGCACGGAAGTTACTCGAACTCAACGATGAGTATTGTCTACACTCCGATTTTGCCTCACCCTCCTATTTATAATGTAACTCATATCAGAAAATCATATAGTATACAACACAGTAATAACAAATCCAGTGGTAAAAATTCATCCTATTTACATTGTAACTCATATCAACAAATCATATAATTCCTAGGTTTCTTAATACTGGCAATGTTTGGACATTTTACACTAGTCACATATTTCACTTTGACTATTGTTGGTGATATATATGCAAGATAAACGTAGTCATGTGGAATCTTATTAGATTCGTCCCGATGTGTATTTTGAAAATAACAAGTTTTTATGATTTTTGCTTAAAGGGGATCAAAGGCATGCGTGAAAGTGAAAACATTGAGTGAAACGAACGGAGGAAGTAGTATACAACACAGTAATAACAAATCCATTTCTCAAAAAGTACAATGACACTGAAAAACATCCACAGACCGACCAACTCACTAATCAGAAATTCAATACTCACAAAAAGTATATCGGCAAATCATACCTTTCTTTGTTGTCTACAGGTTATTAGTTCACTAATGTCGAACATTTGAGGAATAAATGTTGATTTTATTTGCCAAATTTCATAATCATAAACTACAAATTTTACAATTCAGTAGTAGATAATCACATAATTACACAATCAATCAATCATACAAATAAAATAAGCAATAATCACTAGTTATAGATAACCTGGAAAGAAAAAGGAGGCGAAAATTGCAGAAAACTTACAGAAATGTTTAGGTTTAAGGGAGAAGTTGAGGAGAGAGAAGAAGCGGCGACCGCATTCCGGTGGCGGAAACCACCGTTGCGCAGAATCGCAGAGACTGAGCGCCGTGAAATCCTGTGCATGTTGTTCAGTGGAGAATCAACGATTTCAAATATTTTCCGATGGTTGGAAAAGATGTTTTGATGATGTGAGAAAGGGAGTAGAAATGAAAATGTTAGAAGGGTTTTAGTAGGGTTCAAGACTTTGTCGAAGCTTCTGGAGATGGGCTGTGGGCTGTGGACTGTGGACTGTGGAAATGAAAAATGGTCTTGAAAATGGTAGGAAGGTGCACTGGCTGTACAATATATATTTATTAAGTATATTAGGATAATATTTATCTTTTTCTTTTTTAAAGGTAAAAATTAGTGAGAAACTTTTTGTGTGAGACCGCCTCGCAGAAAAGACCGCCTTGTTGGCAGATTTGTTGGCAGCCTTGTTGGCAGCCATGTGGAGCGCGCTGACGTCATGCTGACGTCATCGTTTTCAACATTTTTTTTTCAACATTTTTTTTATCAAAAATTTTTTTTCAACTTTTTTTTTTCAAAATTTTTTTCCAAATTTTTTTTCCGGCCTTAACTAATTGGCCTTTTAGCTTAACTAATTGGACTTCTGGCTTAACTAATTCGACTTTAAACTTAACTAATTCAATATAACGCTTAAGATTTATTTTCGACATCTTTTTTCTTCGAAAATTATATCTTTTAATTTATTTTTTTAGTACTAACTAACTAGTGTAAAACATAACTAAAAGTCATAAAATCATAACTACTTGAATAACAAAATAGTTAAGATATAAAGACAAGTAGTTAAACTTATGAGTTGAATAGTTATTATTTTTAAACAAACTTATTATTAACTAAAACTCATAAAATCTTAACTAATGAGTTCCTATGCTTAACTAATTGGTTCAGCGCTTAAACAATTGGTTTCGTTGCATAACTAATTGATTTTTAGACTTAACTAATTGATTTCGATGGTTAACTAATTAGTTCCAGTGCATAACTAACTGGTTCCGACGCTTCACTAATTGATTACCATGCTTCACTAATTGGTTCTCGTGCTTAACTAATTGGTTATATTGCTTAACTAAAGGTTATATTGCTTTAATTTGTAACATTGCTTAACTTATTAGTTAAAAATCTATACTAAAACCCCTAAAATCGTAACTAAACCCCATAAAATTATAACTAAAGCCCTGAATTGAAACTAAAAAGTACGTAACTAAAACTCAAAGAACCTTAAATAAAACCAAGAAAATCGTAACTAAAACTTAAAAAATCTTAACTAAAACATCAAAATTCCGAACTAATTATTTCAAACTAGTACGAAATTATTTTAAACTAAAACGAAAATACTCTTAACTAGATATACCAAAAATGTAACTAAAATGAAATTATTCACAACTAAAACCAATCTAACCCTAACTAATATAAATGAATAAAATTATTTACATTTACAATACAAATTTGGAAATTAAATTGTATTTCTTTGCTATTTTTGCACCCAGCAACAGCCATCGCTTCCTCTCCTCGCGGCTGTGAAACACAACGGGCCACCACCACCGATAACGGCACCAGCAGAGTAGAGGAGTGACAACGGCCACCACCACCGACAACGACCACCACCACCGTCGTCAAGCCTAACTTTTCGCGGCAGCGAAAATCAGTCTCCTCTCGCCTCCGCCTCGCCTCCAACAAGCACTCAACAGATCGGCGGCTCTCAATCTCCACCGCCGATCTTGCTTTTTCCTCGCCACCTGTGCTCCTTCCTTCGCAGCTCTTCTCCTTCTGTCGCTGCTCGCCGGCCACCGAAATTCGTCTTCGGAAACCTAACCTCTCGCCTGAACCCTAACTTCCCGCGGCAGCCATAAAAATACTTCAACAATGCTTCCACCGCCGATATCCTCCTCCGCCTCGTCTATAACTCTGATTCTCCCTCCCCCATCACTGAAACCTCCGATTCTTCATAAGAATTGAAAAATCAAAAACCTAAAACAATTGAAAATTCAAAAACCTAAAACAATTGAAAATTCAAAAACCTAAACGAATTGAAGGAGGGAGGAGAGAGATGGAATAATTACCTAATTTGAGATTAGGTAACACCGTCGGTTGTTCTCGAACCTACGCCGGCGGAGGAGAAGAGATCGGAGAGGAGAGAGAGGCAGAGTGTCACGGTCCGAGTGTTTTGACACCGGATCCGTGCGGCGCGCTCTTGCCTATGGGGCGGCAAGGGCGCAAGCCTTGTGCGGAAAGTGAATCTCAAGGCTTGGGGCACGAGCGGACGTCTGCTTTAGAATGGGCACTCTTGCCTATTGGCGACAAGAGCGAGAGTCGAGGGTCGATCGGGGCGCTTGTGTGCGCACAACAGGCACAAGCGGGACCGACGACGAGAGTGTATCTGTTTTGCAAGGGATTTTGATGGGTCTTGGAAAGCTTAAAAGCATGCGACAACACAATATCTATAAAGGCTAGCAACAACACATGAATTAAGCAAAGGCAACTTCTGATGAGAGGTATTGGTTCATACCCCTCATAGAGGTTTATTTTGAATTAGCTAAATCTGCCCAGTGAACACTGGAATTACAGTAACATAATAATTCTTCCTAAAGCCTAGAAAACTATTAGAAAGATCCTAGAAAGCAATAGAAAGGAGAAATACAAGTAAAGGAAGGTTGGATTCTAACATCCTCCCCCACTTAAGCTGTCGACGCCCTCGTCGACTTACAAGAGTTACAAAAGATGAAAGAAAAAGCTCATATTCTAAACTCTGTAGTCTTCTCTGCGCCGTTGGTCGATGGCGGTTGTTGGAGTCTTCTTGAATCTTGTTGTGTCTTGATAGGCTGGTGAGCCTTGTGAATCCAAGTCTTCCTTGTTTTTGGTTTCTGGCTCGGAGCGGCTTGGCTTGAGCTTACATCTTGTCTCTTGTTTCTGATGCGAGGGGGTATCTGAGATGTCGCCTTTCTGAGTGGCTCCATCACTCGCATTGCCGAAAGGAATCGGCCCTTCTCTTTTGTCTTTGTGGGAGTACCTGTACTTCGAACTAGACAAGTTTGTCCACCTGCTACAAGCAAAGAATTCAAGTGAGGCATTACAACTGCTTTGCTGGTGCGGAGGAACTCCAATCCAAGCACAAGGTTGAAGTCGTCCATGTTGACGGCAGTGAAGTTCATTTTTCCTTCCCAGTCTCCCAACTTTGCTTCCACCTGTTCTGCCACACCGAGGATCGGCTTGGCTTTAGAGTTGACGGATTTCATGCTACCGCCTCCTTTCTTGAGCACTAACCCCAATCTTCGGGCTTCTGCTTCGGTCACAAAGTTGTGAGAGGCGCCGGTGTCTACCATGGCTCGAGCATTCCTCCCATTTACCACGAGGTCCACGTACATCATGTTTGTGGGTTCCTCTCTTGTCTTCGGGCCCTCTTTCCCCATTGCATACATCATGTAGACGGAACTCATTCTGCGGGGTTCTTCGTCCTCATGGCATGCTTCTTCTTCTGTCTTTTTTGGGGTTCCCTCCACGGACATGGCCGACAACTTCCTCTGTAGGGTGTCGATCTCCCCTTTGTGTTTGCACTCCCACCATTTGTGTGGGCCTCGACATAGCAAACAGTTGAGTCTACTGATGTTTCCCGAGGGCGTGCTGATCTTGGATTCCTTTGTTGATACGGAAGGTGATGACCAGGATTTCTGTGAATCTCCTCCCCCATTTCCTTTCTTGAATCCCCCGACTGAGCTGGACGACACCCTTGAGTCACTTCTCGCACTCTTGGGTGAGCTTGGAGTCGGGCCCTCCGAGCTTGTAGGCGTCCCCCTTGTTCCTTCTTCCGAGCGATGACCCCTTCCCGCGGAGTAGTCCATCAATCGCTCTGCAGCAGTCATAGCGGCTGAAAGCGTGTCCACTTTCGCCCTCAATACTTCACGCTGCGCCCATTCTTGCAGCCCGTGAACAAAGTTGAACAACCGATCTTTCTCATTCATGTCTCGGATGTCCAACATGCAGGCCGAGTATTCCTTCACATAGTCGCGTATGGAGCCCTTGTGGCGGATCTCCTGTAGCTTCATTCTTGCAACAAACTCGGTGTTCTCGGGATAGAATTGATCTTTGAGTTCCTTCTTGAACTCTTCCCAGGTGTCTATCTTTACTTTCCCTTCTTCGATGTCGGCGTGCTTGGTGCGCCACCACAGCTTCGCATCATCCGACAAGTGCATGGTCGCGGTATCCACCTTTAGATTGTCACTCAGTTGACAAATTCTGAAATACTGCTCCATGTCGAAGAGGAAGTTATCAACTTCCTTTGAGTCTCTAGCCCCACTATAGTCTCGAGGCTTTGGAGGTTTGATCTTCATCGCACCACCTCCATTCGAGTCAGTCCTTGCAGCGCGCATCAGTGTCGCGCATTTGTCTTGGGCATCTTCAGCTTGCTTCTGGACAAAGTTGAGTTATTCCTGAAGCGCTTCTTTCTCTTGCATGAGCTCATCGACCGCACCCTCGAGTCTTTCTATCTCTTTGGCTTGGCCAATCACAATTTCCTCGAGTCGGGTCCAGCTCTCAGACTTGCCTTCTAGCCAGGCTAGTCTTTCTTCGATCGTTTCCATCTCAAATTGCTTGCTTGGGTCTCTCGATGCCTAGGTTTGAACCTTGGCTCTGATACCAACTGTCACGGTCCGAGTGTTTTGACACCGGATCCGTGCGGCGCGCTCTTGCCTATGGGGCGGCAAGGGCGCAAGCCTTGTGCGGAAAGTGAATCTCAAGGCTTGGGGCACGAGCGGACGTCTGCTTTAGAATGGGCACTCTTGCCTATTGGCGACAAGAGCGAGAGTCGAGGGTCGATCGGGGCGCTTGTGTGCGCACAGCAGGCACAAGCGGGACCGACGACGAGAGTGTATCTGTTTTGCAAGGGATTTTGATGGGTCTTGGAAATCTTAAAAGCATGCGACAACACAATATCTATAAAGGCTAGCAACAACACATGAATTAAGCAAAGGCAACTTCTGATGAGAGGTATTGGTTCATACCCCTCATAGAGGTTTATTTTGAATTAGCTAAATCTGTCCAGTGAACACTGGAATTACAGTAACATAATAATTCTTCCTAAAGCCTAGAAAACTATTAGAAAGATCCTAGAAAGCAATAGAAAGGAGAAATACAAGTAAAGGAAGGTTGGATTCTAACACAGAGGGTTAGGAGAGAGAGAGAGGGGGGGGGGGGGGGCAGAGTTTAGGAGAGAGATAAAAATGAATTAGGGTTTGAAATCTGAAAATAAAGTGGGTATATAATTGTTGACGTCAGCACGACTACGTGGCATTTCATGTGCCATCAATGCGGTCTTTCCTGTAAGACCGCCTTATACAAAAGTTTGTAAAAATTAGTTCATTGATAAAATAGTCATACGACCCTCTTTCACATCGCTGTTTGATACAGCCTTCAACGAGGGGGTCTGTGATCTGTTGTAGTTTTGGTATTGAATTAAATATGATTCAATTGATTGTAGACGTGAGAATGACATATGTTGTAACCCCGCACAAATCTTCATGGCCCCAAACTCTCATAGGGAGAGAGATAAAACCTAATAAATGGGTACAGATAACCCAATAAATGGGTAAAAAAGCTCTCAAATAGGGAGAGAATGGAGTTTTTATTCCGAATATGAAATCAAAAGCTATGAAAAACAAGAAAAATAGGGCTTACCATCAACCTAATGGTTGGTGGTAGCCCCTAGAAAATTAGGGTTTTAAAAGAGGAAGAGAGAAAAGGGAGAGAAAAAAGAGGAGGAGCAGGATAACATTTATCTTGTTTATAAGACTTTAGCTCCTTTTTTTTTTTTTTTCTCTCTCTTCTCTCTTTTCCTCCTTTAAATTCCTAATTTTGTAGGTGCTACCTCCAAGGCTCCAACCATTAAGTTAATGTTAAGCCTTTTTTTTTGTTTTTAGTTTTTGATCTCATGTTTAGAATAAGAACTTCATTCTCCTTATTGAGTTTTATCTACCGATTTATTGAGTTTTTATCTCTCTTCTTGTGAGAGTATGAGGGTATGGTTTAATTTCATAAAAAAAATTATTTATTGATAAAGATTTGTATGGTGTTACAACAGATGTCGGTTCTACGTCTACAATCAATTGAATCGAATTTAATTCAATCTCAAAACTACAGCAGATTGAAAGACTCACTCGTTGAAGGTTGTATCAAACAACGATGTAAAAGAGAGTATCCATCATTGTCAGATCTCATCCACAACGATCGTGGTTTTGCCGGATTAGAATTTCATTTGATCCAAATTGTTCTGTATTTGTTAGTTTTGATTTCATTTGTAGATGTCGTATGACTATCTTATTAATGAATTAATTTTACCTTTAAAAAAACTTTTATCCTGTTTGTGTAACTTTTACCTAATTTTTATAACTTTTAATATGTTTTGATGAACTTTTATGTTATTAAAATAATGTTGATAGATAAACATTTTAAAGCGCTAATTGATTAATTTTTTACATTATTAGTGATTTTTAAGAGATATTTTTTTTTTAAAAAAAAACTATCACTAAAAAAATAGATAACTTTTACTATATATATAAGGGTAACTTGTAAGCATTTTGAGTTAATTTTTACTTCGATTTACAATATTTATGAAGGAAATAATGCCCTTGGTCCAAGTATGCATTTAATGTTAAGTCTAATAAATGCGGTTCAGTATTAATTAACAAGTTAATAAATTCAGTGAGATCAAGTGAGATGAATGCCTAGCTAGAGGCCGCTTCAGTTCAAGTGGAATTAATGATATTAATCCACAGCTTACTCTTGAATGAACCCGTAGGGTCACACAAATAGTACGTAAACGGATCAAGTATTTAATGGCATTAAATACTCCATCTATGGATATTCGGAATCGACGGATCTTGGTTTCAGTGGGAGATGAGATCGTCAAAAGCAAGCAAATGAATACTCCGGAAAAGATGATATTGCCGGAAACGGAAATATGGATCGTATCGGAAATATAAATATTATCCAAGTCGTAGATGTTGCCGGAAACGGAAACATGGTACGTATCGGAAAATATTATTGGAAATGGAAATATTTCCGGAATCGGAAATATTGCCGGAAACGGAAATATTGTCAGAATCGGAAATATTATCGAAGTCGGAAAATAATTCCGGAAACGGAAATATTAAATATTTGTTCGAAACGGAAATTTTCCGGAAACGGAAATATTAAATATTTGTTCGAAACAGAAATTTATTCCGGAATCGGAAATGTTAAATATTGTTCGTATCGGAAATGAATTCCGGAATCGAGAATTTAATCGGAAGCGTATCGTACGAATTAGCATCGGAGGAGGCCTGCCAGACGAAGGCCCAGCACGAAGCCGGGCCATCGCCCAGCAAGCCAAAGCACAAACACACGCCAAGCCTCGACCAGGCCCAGCGCAAAAGCCAGGCCCAGCCGAAGCCTTGGGCGCGCATGCGGAGCAAGGGGCAGCGACGAGTGGGCCTTGCGCTGTGCGTGGGCCGTAAGGCCTGCGTGCGGTGCATTGTGCCACTCGTGTTGTTACTCGAAATCCGAAGGCTACCGAGATTCGTCATATGATTAAATCTAATCCTAATAGATAAAGTTTATTTAATTAGAGTCCTAGTAGGATTATAATTAAATAAATTTGTATTCTAATAGGATTATAATTCCTTTCCATAAACTCTATAAATAGGTGCCTAGGGTCACATATTTACACACACAATTGAAGTATTCAAAGGTAAAATTTTGGAACAAAATCAGCCAAACACTTGCAACCCATATTAGCCGAAATTCTTAGAACCTTAAGGGCGATTCTAGTTGGTCAACCTTAAGGCGGATCCGGACGTGCTGTGGACTATCTACGGAGGGACGACACTTGGAGTCCTAAAGACTTGTTCTTGTTCGGTTCGGGCGCAGCTAGGGAGGGCACGCTACAAAGTGTATGCATCTGAATTATGCTGAATGATTATGTGTAAATAATATGTTTCCTGGCATTAAGGTTTTCCGCATGATTTATGTTTTTGTCATATGTATCATAACCTAACAATTTATTGTACACCACTTGTAAAAAAGAATTTGTGATGGTTGTTGTTTATCGGTTTTCATTTCTCCAAACTCATGAAATCGATGTAGCCTAGTAGAGCATAGGTGGGTACTTTAGTCATTTCATAAAGATCGATTCCTAGTCTTTGGGGTTGTGTTGGTTGTAAGTAAATAGAGGAGCAAGTGTGACTTCGCACGTCATACGAATAGTATACGGAATATATGACAAGGTGTTTGTCTAACATGAAATGGTTATATGAGAAGTTGAAATTTCCATGGGACATGGAAGTGGTTTACATGTCCTTTTCTTGGTAAGTTACAATTAATGTCAATTCCCGTAAAGTACAAATGTCAAAATTCGACCAAAAATCATCAAGCTATTTCACAAGAAGTTAACAAGGGAATTAACTTTCCATAAAATGAAACTCCTGTGGAAAGTTACTACCTAAGCGAACCAAACCGCCACTAAGAACGTCTGCTTTATATTACTCACTACAATTGGTTGCTAAAGAATGTACCTATTGCACCTCCCTATATTACTTGCTACAATCAGTTGCTAAAGATTGTCCTATATTACTCGCTACAATCGATTGCTAAAAATTGTCATATATTACTCGCGGTCAACCTAATGGTATAATAATGATATCGACCTTTTGCCTATCCCCTTCCTTACCTACCTCCTCGACCACCATTTTGACCACCCACCTCTTCGCCACCACCTCAACCCGAACGTCACCAATTTCATCACCAACAAAAAAGTTATATATAAACACACCGCAAGTCGTCGTCATCAATCACCTCTCGTATAAGTATTGAGACCACACTGCCCCATGCCCAACTTGTCGAACCTTAAAAATATCAAATACACTTAAGATGGTGAAGTTTATGGAATATCCCGATCAGGAAATACCCATAACAATTAATGTGTACAACTACTAAATAAGTGTTTACTTGTTTGGATAAAACAATTAAACAACTACCTAACTTAATTTTTTTTGTCACTACCGACAGGTGATATTCATCTCAAATTATGTTGGGTCCACATCTAAAATCATACGAATTACTTGTGAATCAAAATTTTCTTTCTCATTTGCATATTGCTCTTGTGGCTGAGAGTGGGAGATAACTCAGTTGGTTAGAGTTTTCCTCCTAATTCCAGATGATACTGTGATCTATTTCTCATCCCCGCCATTATGGTTTATGCACCCGGGTGCACAATGCTCATTGTGCACCCCGTTTTTAAATGAACATATAGTTCAAATACAAAGAACATATTATTCATACCCAAAGAACATATAGCTAATGAACATATAGTTCAAATCCATAGAACATATAGTTTAAATATTTCACTAGTACATGTACATTGAAATCATTCTCCATGTTCATTAGATTTTCAATAAATGTTCAACAGGGTGCACGATGAGCACTGTGCATCCGGGTGTATAATCCAAATTGCGATTATGGCTCATTTGCAAACAAAAAAATTTATTGCAAACCCTCCTATTTTCAATTTTCCATATCCCACTCGAAAACTCTCCCCTAATATTGCCAAAAAAAAAAGGAAAAAAAAAAAAATCACTGTATCCTCTGTATCTTCTTCCCCACTCCTCAGCAAACACAACGGCAAAGAAGGCGTCTCTGATGATTTGAAGATCAAAGTTTTCCAGAAATCGAATTCCATAGTCACTAGCTCGCTCTGTCTCTTTCTATGTCCTAGGTAAATCCCTCATTTTCTTTTTCCGATTTCAAATTTGTTAAGATTTGGGGGGTCTTTAATCGAATTGAAGAGAGGGGTTTTGTATGTACCCTTTGGTAAAGCAAATACTTTGCATTCCCAGAACACTGACTTTTTACTCTAGCTTAATTGAATATTGCCTCTCACTGAAGAAGTCTGTGAATTACACCAAAATAGTACATGGGCAATTGATAAAAGTTGGGTTTAATTCTCACACATTTTTTGGTAATCGTTGCCTTGAACTTTATACTCGGAGTGGGTCCGTTGATGACATTCTTAAAGCATTTGATGACATAAAAATTAAGAATACTATATCATGGAATGTTTGCTTGAAAGGGTTGTTGAATTGTGGACGCGGGGATATGGGTCAAGTTTTGTTTCAAAAGATGCCTGAACGAGATGTTGTTAGTTGGAATTCTATGATTTCGTGGTACGCCTCGTGTGAACGTAGTGATTGTGTGTGGGAGAGATTCCGGGAAATGTTGTATGTGGGAGTGAAGCCAAGTGGGTATACTTACTCAATTGTTGTGTCTTTGGTGTTTGATGATGTCCTCTTGGGCAAGGAGCTTCATGGTCAGATGATTAGGAGTGGTTTAATCAGGTCGAACGTGGTTCTAGGGAATTCTTTAATCCATATGTATGGTAAGGTGGGTCTAATTGGCTATGCCGTTGGTGTGTTTATGAGTATGGAATATTTGGACTTGATCTCTTGGAATTCATTGATCATTGGATTTTGTAAAGCTGGGTTTGGTGAATTAGGACTTGATCAGGTTTCTTCGATGAGATACTTTGGGTATTTACCCGATGAGTTCACATGTTCTGCAGTTATCACTTGCTGTACGAATTTGAAAAACCTGGAAAAGGGTAAGCAAGTTTTTGCCTTCTGTATCAAGGTTGGCTTTCTTTGCAATTCCATTATCTCGAGTGCCATTATTGACCTCTTCTCGAAATGCAACAGATTGGAGCATTCAATTCAGCTCTTCAAAGAACTTGGAAGACTCGATTCTGCAGTTTGCAATGCTATGATTTCAAGCTATATGTCTCATGACATTGGTGAGAGTGCTATTCAACTGCTCATACTAATGCTGAGGAAAGATATTAGGCCTACAGAATTTACCCTTAGCAGTATTCTGGCCTCCATTTGTGGGATGCAAGTGGTGGTGCAAGGAACTCAAATTCATTCTTTGGTGGTTAAGACAGGTTTTGATATTGATTGTATTGTTTGTAGCTCACTTATTCAAATGTATGCAACACTTGGGTTAATCGATTATGCAATAAGAATTTTTGCAAGCATGACCTCGCCAGATCTGATATCTTGGAATACCATGATTATGGGTTTGACTCTGAATGGGAAATTACTTAATGCTGTAGACACTTTTAAAGAACTACATAGAAAAGGTCCACTGCCAGATCAAATATCACTAACAGGAGTTCTACGATCTTGTAGCTATGGAGGTTTTGTTGATGAAGGAATTGTTATATTTTCGAAAATGGAGGAATATTATGGTGTTAGACCCTGCTATGAGCATTATGCTTGCCTTGTAGAACTCTTGTGTCAAGGTGGTAGGCTCTATGAAGCAATGGAAATTACTGAAATGCTGCCTTATGAACCAAGTTCGACGATTTGGGAATCTTTACTTCAGGCATGCACATTTCATGGAGATGTGAGGCTTGCTGCGAAAGTAGCAGTGAGACTGATGGAGTTGGAGCCGCAGTTATCTCTACCTTACGTGGTAATGGGTCGTGTCTATGAGATGAGGGGCCAATGGGAGGATGCAGTTCGGGTGAAGAAAGCCATGAATAGGAAAGTAGTGAAGAATGTTGTTGGATGTAGTTGGATCGAGATAAAAAATCATGTATACAGCTTTACAGGAGAACAGCTGCAACAACATACAGGCAGAGATATTTACTCCATTCTCAGATTAATGACTTGGGAAAAGGGTGAAACCCTCGTGGAAGTTAATCCGGCAGATATTGATGCTATTGCACATAATAAATATGTCTAAGGTAATATGAGACCTTTTCATGTGCTCATCCCTCCCTCGAAGATCAATGCTACTGGCAGCTGGCTTACTGCTTGTGGAACTCAAGTACATATTCTATAGATGATGTCGGGGTATGTATTCCACTCTTAGGTCATATTACACTTACTGCACTAATCTTGAATTGCTGTTAACTTTCTTTTCATATGATAAATTTATATTATCTGTTAAAGATGTTAACTTTGCAAACAGATACACCTGTGCCCATGGCCCAGTTGCGTGCCCTCACTTCACAGGGAATGAAGCATCTGGGATCCCGGGGACTGATTGCTGGTGTTTCATCTGGAATGCTTGTTGGGTGCCATTTGAGCTTTCTCTGGTTCCTATTGACAATTTGACATATAGAAATAACAAGATGGCTTATTAGATTGTGGAAATATTTAGCCAGTGACATTGCTCCCCATCTTTCAGGTGGAGTTACATCCTTCACTTGAACAAACCACTGTCAAGATCAAGATCATGATAATTTTTTTACATTAAAAGATTTCTTTTACAGCACGTTTTGTTTTTGTGTAGTACTTTATCCACGGCATAAGGGTGCATGGAGATTGAAGAACATGGCCATGAGAATTGCATCTGAAGAGCTATAATTGGAAAATTTCAAGGTCTGCCAAACTGTTTTTCACTTTGATACTATGGAAGAGCAATATGAGAAACTGGCACCAAGAGCGATCAAAATCTGCAAACTAAGAATGTCCTTTTTCGGTGTGGGGTACTCGGGTAGGAGTCCGGCTGAGATGAGAATTGGCTGATTTAGATAGGTTTCAAACTTAATTTACATTACGTGGTTTGATGTTACTCTGGCGTTTGCAAAATATGTGTTGACTATGGTTGATTCTTTGTTGGAAATGTACAAAAATGATGATACATTTTGGTGTCATGAACCAATACCATGTTTGGCATGTGCTATCTAAATAAACTCATTTAGCCAGATTAAAACTAAGGGTTGATTCTCTTCAAACTGTGATGGAGGTAGCATCGTTATAAGACGGCCATCCAAGCGGCAGCACCACGGTCTTCTCTTTCTTTTCGGTAATGTACCATAGCATCAAATATTAATCAAGTGAACATTTTGTCCATGGGTGAATCATTATCATTCTTTCTGCTTCCTGCTCATTTGCCTATTCCGGACATAGAAAGGAAACCCAGAGGTTTAGTTTGAGTTAATAATATCTTCATAGTATAACATTAGAGGCATGGATCGTGGCCTCCTTTGATAATGTTAAGAGGCTGCATATGAATGAAACACAATTGAATCACACGTTACAATATTGATGTCTCCTTTGATACAAGTCATAAATTCACCAAGTAAATGTGCATGATTTTTACATCAAATACCTACATATAAAATACAGGACAATGCATTTCCAGTACCAATATTTCTTCAATGTCTTTCAAAACGTATGAAGAAACACATTTGCTTAGTACTGGAGATCCATTACCAAGGTCATTTACATAAGATTGTTCCATGAAAAATTACACACATAACATGGTCCTCGATTGATGACCTTACATGAAACGTGATCCTTTAGAATGTAAGCAATCAAATGTTGCTATCTTAACACGTAGATATATTGACACTCTTTGTCAGCATGAAATCATCACTCTTTTCGGCAATGTTCTTGCAGTTCAAGATGGAATTGAGACAACTGTAATTCTCGGTAGTAATTCTGACAGTGCAAAGTAAAACTGAATACAAAAAGCTCTGTCAGCAATATCAGATACTCTATTTTTATTGCTTTATGTTAAAAAGAATATGAATCAAACTAGATCAATGAATGGGTTCACCTAAAACAAAATGTAGTCTGATAATACTTATCTGGTTACGTATACAACAAAAAGGGACAACTCAGTGTCACGTCACAAATCCTGTTTCTGTACACTTGCTCAAGGTTTTTTTATAAATGTCATTGCCCCATCCTAGTAATTTGCTCGAGCCTGCAACAAAGGTAGCACCAAAAATCACTATTTCTTGCATATATTTATTTAATTAATCATGCATCCAGGAAAAGGCAAAGGACAAACTATCTTGACTACTAAATATAATCAGGACTCCTCCAAGGACATGCAGAATTTAAAGCAAACTGAGACGGTAACACATAAACATCTCACTCAAGTATCCAACAACGTTACACAGTTACTAGTGACAAAATAAATCCACAGCCACAGGCAATAGCTGATAGGATCACTAATAGTTAAGGTGTTACAGGTGACAGCAAGTATGAGACGAGGATAAGAGATACTGACATCAAATGACATCGGAGAACACAAGTGAGCCACTGAAATTAGTTTGCCAGCACAAACTTCTGAAATCATTATCCACTCCTTCAAACCAGTGCCAAAAATAGTTCAAATGAAAAGACAAACGGTGAAATATGTCTTAAACAACAGGTTTCACAGCTGCAATTTCGGCAAGCAAGTAAAGAAACCCCTCCAAGGCCACACCCCCCCCCCCCCCCCACCCCATAACTAGCTAATCCTCCTATCAACAATTACTCCTGCAGGCCCATAAAAACCTTCCTCAACTGCTATATCCTTTTCATAACGATTGCAGGCACATTGATCATCTGTCAGTATTCAGTAACGAGCTTTACTTGAACACTCATCTCAGGTGTCATAGCTCCACATCCATAGTCCATATTCCATTTCAGGATTTCCACTGATCTATAACCTCATATGCATCCAAGAGTAGTGTCAAAAGAAATTTCATAGAAGTCTTAGAGCCTTAAGACAGTTCATACTTCATAGCTAGTGACCACCAACTCCCACCCATACATGAAAATGCAGCTAAGATATATTCAATGTATATTTTTATATTTGTGGAACTGGGGAAACATCCCCTATTTTCTAGTGAATTACTAGCATGAGTATGTGTTAAAGGAAAATGTTAACTTCTAACTTCATCAAAACATAGCACTTGACATTGTACTCCGTATATACCAATATGTAATATCCAAAATGGCAAGACATCATCGTCATCAGTAATTCATTTTAGTTCCTTGAGCTTGGGATATACGAAGTAAGAGATAAAAATTTCTCTACCATCAAGATTGAGTGCATGCATGTGTATGTGCGTGTAAATAATACGGAGTATTAAAAAGTAGAGAGAAAAGGTTTTAAAAACCTTGAGAAGGACGGAGTCAAAACTAGCACTTGTAGAAACTAGAAAAACAAATATCATCAAACATATTAGCTGATATATTTGAAATGTCATGTTAACAATCTCAAGTGTGACTAATCTAATTAATTTAGTCAAGAAGCATTTCGAGAACCATGTAGTACATAACTGATACAAGGGGAATATATTTGGGAAACACATTTGACATAAATTCGATAAATTGTACTTTTTGTTTTCTGTTCATCCTACTGTTCCTTTCTCTTGTATTTTATAGTATAAAGATTCTTTGCAATTACAAATGCATTGGCATTAATATCTCCTGCTAGATAATCCAAAAGTCAGAAACTTGGCATCATTCTTCTTACTAAATGTCATATTAAATCCATTAGTAGACAATCACATGAACAAACTTCAGTTGAAGACTGTACAAGACTTGAGGATTTTCCCCTCTCTCTCCTTTCCTAGCTGACAATCTATATGTTTGAGTAAGTCTTGAAGGGTTTCAGGAAACTGATATTTCAGGTGGAGATCTTACCTCACAGAGCCCCAGTCTTGATGATTTAGCCACCTGCAGTGAAGCACCAATTCACCATGTTATAGGCAGCTTCTCTGAATTCCAGGCTCAAAAGAGACGCCCTCAAAGCCAGCTCTACTAATTGCACTTCAGTCTCCACCATCAACAGGGGTAAGAGACATGCCTTCGAAAGAAAATTGCGAAAGGAGAATTATTCCCTCGAACCAACCACATATGATCATATGGAGAAAGATGCAACTGGAATTAATCATGGGCCTCTGGCTGCAAATGCCAATGGCCACGAGTGACCAATCTCTGACAGAAAATCCAGGTCCTGCCATTTAAATCGAATAGTTATAGAATCAGTTTCAAAAATTTATCAGCAAAATCAACCAAAAATAGTTCAAATGGAAGACAAAAAGAATACTGCCACAAAAATACACACAAGACTAAGCAGATCTAGAAGTTAGTACTTAATAGGCTCACCTCCTCCGGATAATGGAGCTGCAAAGGTGAAACTTAGGCGAAATGTTCCCATTCCATCAAAATCACTTGCAGAAACACCAACACAAGCCATTTCATTAATCACAAGCCAAAGCTCACTGAAATGCAAAATCTCAACCAGGAAAACTATTCCTAGTGCCTAACAGTTCGTCAACAAGTAGATTAGTTTCAAAAGACCCATCCACTTTTGATATTTCTTCAGCCAAAAACTTGATAGTGTATCGGCTGACGGTCTGTTTACTGGACTGAAGGACTTGAAGGAGCTTTACACATGGACCCACTTGTCCTTCCTTCAATAATCCATTAACCAACACACTCCAAACAACCTCATCAGTGTTCCATTTTTTCTCAAGAATGTTCTTAAACAGAGACACAGCTTCATCCTCCTGATTCAACTTGCACAACATAGACATAAGCAATCCATAAGTAGATAATGGGGGTTCAAACTCACTACTTGACAATGATTTCAAGATACCCAGAGCAGGTTCCACTCTTGAGCTTCTACAATAAATTAGCAATAGCAAATTAAAGATGTCATTGTTCAGAGGCAATTGTTTCTCTTGCATGTTTTTTACCAATTGTTCTGCCACGTCGTATTTTCCTTCTCTGTATAAACCACTGATTAGAGTACTGTATGTACTAACTGTGGGTTCACCGTCAATTTCTGAAAGTCTGACTAATAGTTGGCTGACCAAATCAGATCCAATGTCCTTAGCATCAGAAGGGAATCCATAGGAGACATCATTCTGGACTGCAGCCTTGTTCATGATCAACTGACATTCTTTCTGCAAACCTTTGAGCAGCACACAGAAAGTGCGAAAATTAGGTTGGCAGCTCAAGCTTAACATCTTGCGGAGAAGGCAAAAGGCACGTTCTAGCCTATCAATCATTACAAAACCATCAATAAGAGAGGTAAATGCCACCACATCAGGGGATATCCCTTTCTTTTGCATTTCTTCAAACAAACCTTCTGCACAATCAACTTTTCCTTCTTGACACAACCTATATATGAGTACACTGTAAGTACGCAAATTTGGTTGGCAGTTATTCTTTTCCATCTCATGAATCACCTTGAATGCAAGATTTGTCCCACCATGTTGACAAAGACCATCCAACAGTGATGTGTAGGTGACAACATTAGGCAACAATCCATACTCAGACAACCTGCTGCACATATTCTCTGCATCTGCAAATCTATTGTCTTTTGCTAATCCACTTATAATGGCATTAAAGGTCTCAGTTGTAGGAGAACAACCAAACTCCTCCATCTTACCAAGTAATTCTTGTGCTCCATCAATGTTTCCTGCCTTGCAATGACCATCAATGAGAATGGTGAAGGTATATTCATTTGGACGCAAACCTCGTCCATACATTTCATGGAACAGAGAAGATGCTAGCTCCAACTTTCCTCCTTTGCAGAACCCAAGTATCATTTCATTGTAAGTGTATTCATCAGGGCCACATCCACTCTCCCTCATCAAATCAAACAATCTCACAGCATTGTCAAGATTCTTTTGCATTATGTAACCATAAATCAGAATATTGTATGTTTCCACAGTAGGTGAAGGACCATCCCTAGTCATATCACCAAAAAGCACCATAGCTTCTTGCAAAGTACCTCTTAAACATAGCCCACTTATCATTTCATTGTAGGTACGAGAATTTCGTAGGCAGCCATGGGCTTCCATCCAGTCAAAAATCCTCACAGCTTGTTCAATCCTTCCGTCCTCACACAATTCACGGATCAATGTGTTACAGGTAGTAGTACTTGGATAACACCTACGGACTTCCATCCAGCCAAAAATCCTCAAAGCTTGTTCAATCCGTCCCCCCTCACACAATTCCTGGATCAAAGCATTACATGTAGCAGTATTTGGAGCAACACCATCTTTCATCATTTTGTTGTATAATCCAATAGCAACATCCAGACTCCCTGTACGAGACAACCCACTAATAAGGGCTGTGTACGTATGAACATTAGGATGACAGCCTCTTTTCGACATGGCCCCCACAAGTCTGGAAGCTTTCTCAACCTGACCATACTCACAAAGTTTGACAATTGGAACGGTGAAAGTATTAACTGTAGGTGCAATTCCTTTCTCAACCATTTCCCCAAGTAACCTCAAACCCTCATCCAACTTGCCATCATCACAGAGCCCATTGATGAGAGTATTATAGGTAACCGAGTCTGGTTGACAACCCTTCTTCAACATCCAATTGAACACCCCAAATGCCTTGCCTACATCACGGTTTCTACAATGCCCAAGAATCAAAGATGTATATGTAAAAACATCAGGACACATTCCATACTGATAAATCTTACTTAAAAATAGCTCGCCCTTCTCAACCTTCCCCTTCTTACAGAACATATTGATCAAAGTATTCAATGTGAAAACACTAGGGCTAATCCCACTAGACAGCATCTCGGTATACACATTATAGGCAGCTCCGACCATGTCGAACTTACCCAATGCAATCAATAAGGTATTGTAACTATACATACTAATCTTGAAACCTCTTCTTCTAATATCAACCAAAAATTCCATAACCCATTTCAATTCTTCCCCATTCTTACAAACTCTAACACTCGTAACAATCAAATGCTGGGCATCGTCGTGGCAACGATGATCCACAATAAGTCTATCTAACATAGAAAAATAACAATTAAAATCATGTTCATAAGAGGGTCTCTTAGAAACCCAGTAAAAGAACTGCAAAAGTGATCCAACATCCATGTGGGTACGGATAATTCGTTCCATAAGATGGGGCGTTAAATTGGGGCTCAACCGAAACAATTCGGAGCTCCGTCTCCATTGATGGTCGGATAAAATCTCACAAACTCTAGAAACTAAAGTATCATTGGAAATTTGCAATGAAGAAAGAGAAGATTTGAGGGAGGAAAGACCAGATTTTGATGAGAATCTATTGAAATGAAAAGAACCCAACAAAGAATAAATCTTAAGAAGATGAAATGGAGATGGGGTTTGGAAGAGCTTTACCATTTTAGTCATCGGTTGAAGATGAATGAACCCACAAAATGTCAGCCATGAAAGAAGCTTCGAAGTTTTGATTGATCAATAAAGGGGGAAGTGGGAATTGTTGGTGAAGAAAAAGAGGGGTTCGGACTCCTCTGGCAACGTGGTCATTGAAAGACCACGGCTATGGAGGGTGAAAGAGAAAGAGAGGGAGAGAGAAAGATGGGGACAGGCTAGGGTTGTGTTTGGGCGGAGGGGAGGGGAGGGTTCGCCCGCCGGCAGGTAGTCTCTCCCTATGTTTTTTTTTAAAATAAAAACTCGGTTTTGTTCTTTTCACTTTATTTTCACTTTGAATAGCTCATGTGCTGAGTTGGCCATAATGTTTGATTTTATTAAGGGTAAGCATAAGGGTACCTATTATATTTTTAGAAACTGAAACCATTACTTGTTAAGTTTCCGTTTAATTCACCTTATTTCTCTAGCTTGATTTTTCGTTTCACGTTGTGATCATCGCTCTGATCTGATCTGGTCTATCTGATCTGATATAAGTTGAACTTATTTTTTTGGTCTGATCTGATATGAACTTATTTCTTCTGATCTGATCTGGTTTGATCTGATTTGATCTGATTTTTCATAATTAAGTTTAAACAAATATCTACATTTATTAATATTAAATAACTTACATATAAAATAAATGTTACACAAATTTATAATATTTTTATTATTTATTTGACTTTTGCTTATGATTTAACTATTCCTTGTATTAGATAGACCTGAATATGATTTAGATAGATCGGTTATGATCTGGACATATCAGTTCTGATCTGGATATGATCTGTAAAGATCGGTTCTGATTTGGGGATGATATGTACAAATTTGGTTCTGATCTGGACATGACCTGGGCAAATCGGTTATGATATGGACATGACAGTACAGATTTGGACATGATTTGGACATGATCTGATTCCAATTTAGACATGATCTGGACATACGGGACATGATCTAGACATATGGGTTTTGACATGGATATGATCTTGACAAATCAATATAGATTTAGATAGATCGATCTGGATATATGGGTTCTGATCTACACTTATGGGTTCTGATCTGAATAGATCAGTTTTGATCTGGATATATCAATTCTAATCTGGACATGATCTATACAAATCAATTCTGATCTGGACATAATTTTTACAGATCTGTTCTAATCTGGACATGATTTATACATATCAGTTCTGATCTAGTCATGATCTTTACAGACCAAAACTAATATGGACATGCTCTATACAAATCAATTCTTGTATGGACATGATCTTTGCAGATATGATCTGAACATAATATGTAGAGAGTCGATATCTAGATCAGTTTTAATCTGGACATATCGATTCTGATTTGGACATGATCTGTACGAATCGGTTATGATTTGAACATATTGGTTCTATAAGGATCAGACATGATTTGTAAGGATCGGTTATGATCTAGAAAAGATCTTTGCAGATCTGAACATGATCTAGATATTATCTGATCTTACCGGTTCTGGTCTGGATATATAATGGTTCTGATCTGTAAAACTCAGTTCTGATATGGATATGATCTGATCATATCGTTTTTGATATGGACTTAATGGTTTTAATTTGGACATGATGACTTTGAATGTTTTGTTAATGTTTTTTTATCCTTTAAATAATAGATTTTAATTGCACCAACAACAACATTCTTTTTTATTAAAGCGATAATTGTAATAAAATAATAGTAATAATAACAATGACATAAATATATACCAATAATAATAATAATAATAATAATAATAATAATAATAATAATAAATAATAATAATAATAATAATAATAATCTGATATGATCTGATCTGATTAAATCTGAAATAAGTAATAAGGTCCTAAAATAAGGTGAACTAAACAGGGCCTAAGTGTTATAATAAATTCTTGAAACTCAGAACGGAATCAGAATTTGTTGCAACAGGTTCTCGTTAATGATACCTTGTTATTTTATAAATTTGAATAATTTATTGCTAATTTATTAAAAAAGAAATGTATTTTATGGTTTGCTTGATTGTTTAATAGTTGGGCTTAAATTGAAATTTTATATTTATATGTCCAAAATTGAGCTTTAATTATTTTATATATTTGGCATATGAAGAATTTTTATTTGGTCTTGGTTCATGATTTTGAATACTCCATATTAGAACTGGTGTATATGTGGTACCCAATAGGGCACCCGTTCCGAAAACTTGAGAACCGAAACCTGAACAACAGGTTTCGGCTCCAAAATTGCAGGTTCATAACAAGTTTCGATTCCGATTTAGAGTACCCGAACTTTTTAGTCACCCTTAATTTTTACCATATCTAACTAACGTACTTTTTTTGTCTTCATAATTTCTTTATTTATTTATGTTACACTTCCTCTAGTTCACTATAGTCTATAGACAATCCATTGGAATTCACACAGCTGTCAATTTACATCTTTAAGTGGTAATATCTAGGATATGAAGGAGTTATTTGGTTTGAAATAATTTTAGATCAATTTTCTATGTAAAATCGGTAGTACCATGAGCATGGTGATGCGCCCCAAGTATGTTGCAATACCTAGAGTGACACACAAGTGATAAATGTACAAGGTCACTTGACTCAATCTTATGACACTACAATAAATATGGTTGACAAGGGGTAATTAAGGAGTCGAATGCTCGGTGATCAAGCGTTTTGTTTTTGTTTTTAAGGAAGGGGATCAAGTGTTTTCTATATTAACTACAAACGTAACACACATTCGCTAGAAAACTTTACTCAAATAAACAATCGCTGGTTTGGGGTTTCCACAACTTGTCACGAATTTCACAAACCGAGTAATCTATACTAAGATAGAGATAAGTCCAGGGAAGAGGGTTTCCTGCTAGCATATAATTAAGTCTCTCTTATTCCACTCATACATGAACCTAGGGGTGTTAATGAGCTGAGCCTACACGTGAACTACTCGATATTCGGCTCGACAAAGCTCGGTCAAAGCTCGACTCGAGTGGGCTCGACTCGAGTTCGAGTTCGGCTCGAGATCTTAACGAGCCAAGCACGAGCTATCCTTGGCTCGGCTCGAAAGCTCGTGAACAAGCTCGACTTTTTTTATAGTCTAAAAATATTTTGTGACTTGGAGTCCCACATTGGTGAATGTACATATGTTGGAAAGTTTTGTAGAATATATAAGGACACCAACATTTTCATAACACTATTACTAATAGATGAGTGACTCATTTATTCTACTACATACAAGTTGTTTATGCCAAATTTCGTCTAGGGGCGACCTTTGGCTCGGGTCGACACTAACTAAGCAAGAATCAAATAAAGAGAGACAAGAGAGACACGACACAGAGAAGTGTTGACGCGGAAAACCCAGGAATAAGGTAAAAACCCGCGGATAGCTATGAGGCTATCAATCCACTAAGTATCCTATCTGATTGTTTGTGTATTTTTCTAAAGATCAATGTAACGAAATTAAAGAGAAAATACAAAAGTAATATGAATACTTAATAGCTTGAGAGTATGAGTGCTTGAGTTAACGTGTCCTTTGCTTGTCACCGTCTTCTTCTTTTATACGCTAGTCTGCTCACTTAGTTGGTTGGGAGAATCCCTAAAAGATAGGGGTTATCCGTTGTCCATGATCTTCTCCTCCTTTCAACCACTTCCGTGATCTTCTCATTATCTCTTGGACCTTTTCTTCCCTTATGACGGCGCTGTGGATCTTGGGCTTTGGGCCTGGCTCTTGCCCTATTCCTTGTTTGTCCCAATTATCGACGTCGTTGGTCCTATGTCGCCTATCTGCTGTCGCTTATCCTTCGTTGTCCGATGTCGCGTCTGACATGTCCTCTTGACTCGACCTCGACCTGCGACACGATCAAACCTAGTTGACACGACATGATCAAACGTCAGAGCGGTTAAGTCGTCAGTCCAAAAAGAGGGATAACAGTTTGCCCCCAATTGTGATTTTGCGGAGCCATTCAGAGCAAAAGAAACAATTTCAATTTTGAAAAATAAACCGTCTATAACTGTTTAGTTCGTGGGACAAAAACCGTTCGAAATACCAGAGCAATAAATACTAATCTACGACATGCAATAAAGTTTCTCACACAAAGTTTTCGAAAAGTTTCCAGATTTGAAAACAAGAGAGAGAAAAGGAGAAAGAAGAATTCGATTTTCGCACTGAGTTCGTCCGAATTCAGGTAAAGTTCACTTGTTTCTTTCGATTTTCCTGTAGAATTTCATAAGTAAGATGGTTAGATCTAAATCCATTGTAGTTAAAGGGAAGGGGGAGTCGGGATCTGTTCGGGTTAAGTCCCTTAATCCGATATACTCTACCGTGCTGGATCCGGCGGCGTTTGTCGAGCTTGCTGGTTTGCCGCCGTCGGCGGAAGTGAGGATTCCAGCTTCAGATGAAGAAGATCTTGACTGTCCGGAGGGGTACGTCGTCATGTACGAGTATCCGTTCACGATTGGTTTTAAATTTCCTTTCACTCCGTTAGCTAGGTCCTTCATTGAACTTTTTCATTTGAGTCCGGGTCAGTTGATGCCCCAGATCTGGCGGGTGTTCGCGGTGGTGCAAGGAGTTACCGCAGATTGGCAAGTGCCCTTTGACTTGTCTGACTTGATGTTTTCTTACGACCTGGCGCTGAAGGAGTGTTGTAGATATACATTAGTCACGAAGAAGGGGAAGAAGAATTTAGGCGTTGGCTTAGCTGTGAACGACAGGGGTTGGCAAAGTCGTTTTGTCTATGTGAGCAAGGATTCTTTGGGGGATAAAGGGCAGTTTTTGGTTGAAGGGTGGACGATGGAAGGTAAAGGTGGTTTTTTTGTTTTTGTTTCTCGTTATTTTACTGAACGTTGCCTTACTTGGTTTTGTTTTTCAGTTGTCAAGGCATCGTCGCTGACTGAGTTGAACGCTGACTCGATCGACAAGTACCGGAAGTTTTTAAGTTATCCTGTCGAGGCTAGATCTTTTAGTCGCGACGGTGGTTTCCTAGACGGTCAGGAGGAGGCTGGTCTTGACGACGTCGAAGGTGCAGAGGAGGAGGTAGAAGAGGAGGTAGCTCCCTTGGTTCGTCGTCGCAAGAGATTGGATTTGGCTGAGGAGGTGGTAGCAAATTCGTCGTCTGCTGAGGAAGAAGAAGATATGGCTGACACTTCAGGTTTGTGTGTTATTTTTTGTTTTTGTCTTTTTGGTTACGTGTTTGGGGGTTTGTGTTTTATGGTGTTATGTTTTTGTTTTTGAAGAGCACACGTTGTCAAGTAGGCCAGTGTCGCGGATGTCGCAGAGTGAAGTGATGGAGAGGGCGAGGAAGCGTCTGAGGTCGACGGCTGCCGCTGGTGGGCAGGGTTCGTCTGCTGCGTCTGGCAGTCGGGCCGTGTCTGTCATCTTTCGCCATTCTAAGATAGGGGCGTCACCTGATACGCCCGTTGTCATAGGTGGTGAAGGTTTCCATCCTATTGCTTCGTCATCGCCTCCAAACCGTTCAAGGCGCCGTCGCCTGTCGCTGTTGTTGTTGGTGGTGTGTCTGTCGGGTCGGCCAAGAAGTGTCCGGCCGAGAAGAGCGCTGTCGAGGACACGGTTATTTCCTTGCCCCCAAACTTCTTGGGCGACGGTGAGGCGACCGTTATTTGGCCCTACGCTGATCGTTTGATTCTGCCCACGACATATCAACGATACCACGAGGTGGATCCTCTTCCTGTCGCGTCGGACGCTGCTGACCTTAGCTTGCGGGTGAGTATTATGTTATTTTCTCTTGTCGTGTGTGAAATGTTCATTGTGTTGAATTTGTTTTGGGTGTGCGTTGTGCGCAAGCGTCTCAGGCCGCGTTGGCTGTGCGTAGGCAGTGTTCGCTACTGTGCAACGAATTGACCAACGCTGGAAAGCAGTTGGCGGCGACGAAGAAGGCGGCTGCGTCGTGGGAGGCTAAATGGATGGTTGCTGAGAAGAAAGTGGTCGACCTGACTGCAGTGGTTAAAACAAAGAACGAGCAGCTGAAGACCAAGGACGAGCAACTTTCTGATGCGGCCAATGAGTTGAAGAAGGTGAAGGAGGAGTTGGTCTCGACTTCGGAAGAGATGGAGGGGCTGCGGAGTTTATATGAAGCTTTGCAGGAAGAGGCTAAGGATGTCGAGGCTTTGGCTATATGGAGGACAAGGGCGCAAATGATGTACTCTTGCATGATTGAGAGACCAGTATTTGGCCGTGTCAGAAGGAGGTGGATGACTTTCTGGCTAACGGTGGTACCATGGCGGAGTTATCGGTTCCGGTGGTGGACGTGGACGAGGTGGAGGCGGATACTGCCGCGACAGTCGCGATTGACACCGACGTCACTCCTCTGGTCGAGGACGCTCCTATGTTGGAGCAGGGGGGGAACCTTTAGAGGGGTGGCACGAGGGAGACGCACTTGTCGTTGCTGCTCAGGAGGTGTCTTTGGCGGAGACGTCGGACGTGACTGGCGTCGTCGTGCCCCCAGGCCAGGAGCAAAGGCAAGAGATTCAGGCGGAGATTCAGGCTTCTACCCAAGAAGAAGGGATGTAATAGTTTGTAGTTTGAATATTTTTCAGTTGGTTTTTGTGTCTTGTTTGTGAATTTCTTTACTCGTCGTCGATGGCGACGACGAGGTGCCTTGGATAATTTGTGTGTTTGTATTCGTACTGCGGATGTTTTTACTCGTCGTCGGTGGCGGCGACGAAGTGTTTGGATAATTTGTGTGTTTGTATTTTGGAGGCCGTGGCCCCAGGGGTCGCGCAGTTTGCAGTCTGTTATATAAGTGTGTTCCTTTTTCACTTGTGCGTTCCTTGTGACTTTTGCATTTGTATTTCGCAGTTTTTGTCGTGTGTCGTGCAGCGTGTGTTTTACGAAAAACAGATATTGAAGATGGTAGAACTATATGTATGTAAAACAGTACCTGTGTCGTTTGTTCATCGTTTGTTACTTGGGATTTGCTTTCCGTCGTACGTCGTCGATTCTAGTTGATATTCGTTGGGTGTCACCTTTCTGCAAAAGGAAACATGGGTTGCTAGGAGGATTGGCCGTTGGGGATGCCAACGGCCCTCCGATGCCTAAGTCAGTAATGGTTCCGAATGAAAAAATAAAGCGATAAAAAGAAATTACAAAGGTAAAAACGATGGTACGACAACTGATAAAATTGGCTACGACGAATGTTTAAAAGTGATAGTGTTTAAGATGTGTAGCGTTCCAGCTTCGGGGGATCGACTTGCCGTCTTTGGTGGCGAGTCTGTATGCCCCCTTTCCGACGATTTTGTGGATCAAGTACGGTCCTTCCCAAGCTGGTGCGAGCTTACCTGCGTTTAGTTCCTTTGTATTTTGGAATACCTTGCGCAGCACCCAGTCGCCTTCCTTGAACACTTTCACTTTGACGTTTTTGTTGAAGCATTTTGCCACGATCTGTTGCTGCGACGCCATCCTTATCAACGCTGCTTCTCTGAAGTCTTCTGTGTTGTCGAGATTTTCACTAAGCTCCACGTTGTTCTGCTCCGGAGTCATGAGTCCATATCGTGCACTGGGCAGTGTCACTTCGGGGGGTAGTACTTCTTCGCACCCGTAAACGAGTGAGAAGGGAGTCTCTCCCGTCGCCGTCCTAGGCGTCGTCCTATTGGCCCATAGGATGGATGGCAGTTCTTCTGCCCATCGCCCCTTCTTGTCGTCCAGTCGCTTTTTCAGCGATGAGATGATTGTTTTGTTGCTGGATTCCGCCTGTCCGTTTGCTTGGGGATATCTTGGCGTCGACGTCTTTAGTTCGATGTTCCATGTCTTGCAGAAAGCTCTGGTCTTGTCGCTGATGAATTGTGATCCGTTGTCGCATATGATTTCTGATGGCACTCCGAATCTGCATATAATGTTAGTCCATATAAACGAACACACCTCTTTGTCTCTTACTTGTTGGAACGCGCCTGCCTCTATCCACTTAAAAATAATCCGTTAGAGCTAGCATGAAGACCTTCTGTCCTGGGGCGACGGGTAGCTTACCGACTATATCCATTCCCCATTTCATGAAAGGCCACGGGGTTAAAGTAGGATGTAAGAATTCGGATGGTTTATGTGTCATACCTGCGTGTCGTTGACATTTGTCGCACTTAGCTATGTACCTCATCGCGTCGTTGAGCATTTCTGGCCAATAGTATCCGTTTCTCTTGATCCTGGTTGACAAGCTTTGTCCTCCTTCGTGTCCGCCACATTCTCCTTCGTGGTATTGCTTTAGTAATCCTTCCCATTCTGTTTTTTTTCTGCGCATCGCATCAACATACCGTTCGCTGACCTTTTAAATAGTATGCCCTGCAAAATAACATATCGTGATGCTTTGAAAAGTATCTTCCTGGCTTCGAGCTTGTCGTCGGGTAAGGTTTCGTGTGCTAGGTAGTCGAGAATGGGTTTGGTCCAGCTATCCGCATTTGTGGTTGATAGGACGAGGCTGGCGTCTTGTGGTATGTCTTTTTCAATAGCGGGCGACAGTAGGTGTACCAGAGGTATGGTCGAGAACGATGATTTTCTGAGTGCGGATCCTAGGTTGGCAAGGGCGTCGGCTTGTGTGTTTAAGTCTCGTGGCACTTGTTTAATGGAGAAGGGTTTAAATCTGGAGGTTAGCTTTTTTGCTTTCTCGAGGTATAAGGTCATTTTTAGGTCTTTAGCCTCGTAGTCGCCGTTAATTTGGTTGACGATTAGTTGTGAGTCGCTGAAGATGTTGAGTCCGCTTGCCCCTAATTCTTCAGCTAACGTCAGTCCAACAATTAGCGCTTCGTATTCTGCTTCGTTGTATGTCGCCTTGAAGTCGCAGCATATGGCCTGTGCTATCATGTCCCCTTGTGGCGATTTTAGTACGACGCCTAGACCTGCACCACGAAAGTTAGATGAGCCGTCGACGAAGAGTGTCCATACTTCTTCTACGTTGTTGATGAGTTTGACTTCGTCGTCTGCTGTCTTCTCCAAGTTGGGGCTAAAGTCTGCCACAAAATCTGCTAGGGCCTGCGACTTTACGGTCGTCCTCGGTTGGTATTTGATGTCGAAGCTTCCTAGCGCCATTGTCCATTTCTCCATTCGACCTGTTAGTTCTGGTCTACGCATCACAGACTTGATTGGATAATTAGCCATCACCACTATTTGGTGGGTTTCAAAATAATGCCTTAGCTTTTTAGCTGCAGTAACGAGTGCTAAAACGAGTTTTTCGAGGGAGGAATACCTGGTTTCTGCTTCTAGCAGTGACTTACTGATGTAGTAAATAGGCAGCTGTTGTGTGTCGTCTTCGCGAGCTAGGACCGCGCTGACTGCTGTCGAGTTAACGGCTAGATAGAGTTGTAGGACTTCGCCTTCTTTGGGCTTGGACAGGAGGGGTGGTGACATCATATATTTTTTGAGGTTTTGCAAAGCTGTTTCGTGGTCGTCGGACCAGTTAAAACCCTTGTTTTTGCGCAAGACGTCGTAGAATAAACGACACTTATCCGACGACCGCGAAATGAAACGGTTTAGTGCCGCCACTCTCCCTGTCAAGCGTTATACCTCTTTTATATTCCTGGGGGATTGGATGTTGATGATTGTGCGCACCTGGTCGGGGCTGGCCTCGATTCCTCGTTGGGTGACGATGTAACCTAAGAATTTTCCTGCGGACACTCCGAAAGAACATTTAGTTGGGTTGAGCTTCATACCGTATTTCCTCAATATGTCGAAGGATTGTCGTAGGTGTTCCACGTGGTCGTCCGCCTTCTTTGATTTTACTAGCATATCGTCGATGTAGACCTCCATTATGTCTCCAAGTTGGTCTTTGAACATCTTGTTGACCAATCGTTGGTACGTCGCACCTGCATTTTTAAGACCAAAAGGCATGGCTTTATAACAATAGATTCCTCTATCTGTTACAAAAGATGTTTTCTCCTGGTCGTCTGGGTGCATAAGGATCTGGTTATATCCTGAATAGGCATCCATGAATGTGAGTAGCTCGTGTCCGGCTGTGGCGTCGACCAAGGCGTCGATGTACGGCAGGGGGAACGGATCTTTGGGGCATGCTTTGTTGATGTCTGTGAAGTCGATGCAAACTCTTCGTTTTCCGTTTTTCTTGCTGACGACGACGACATTCGCTAACCAATCTGGATACTTGACTTCCCTGACTTTCCCGGAATCTATCAGTTTTTGAACTTCTTCGTCTATAATTTTATTCCTTTCAGGTGCAAACTTTCGTCGTTTCTGTTTCACTGGCTTAAAGTTGGGGTCGACATTGAGTTTGTGGGTGATGACGTCCGGGCTGATTCCTGTCATATCTTCGTGCAACCAGGCGAAGCAGTCCGAATTTTCTCTTAGGAATGACACTATCTGACTTTTGATGTTGTCAGGTAGCGACGCTCCAATCTTTACGACTCGGTATGGCTTTGTCTGGTATAATATTACCTCGTCGATCTGCTGGTCGTCGGGCTCGTCTACCGTCGACCCTGACTGTAATTGCTAGATAGATGACTTTGATGGTTTCAGCGCTGTTTCGTAGCATTTCTTCGCTTCTCTTTGTTGTCCTTTGACTTCCATGACCCCCCATTTGGTTGGAAACTTGATTGACTGGTGGTATGTTGATGACACTGCTTTCATTTTGTGGATCCAAGGTCGTCCTAGGATGACGTTGTATGCTGATGGGCAGTCGACGACGTTGAACTTGGTCATCACATTAACACCTTCTGCGTACGTGGGCAGCGATATCTCCCCTATTGTCCGCAGCGATTCTCCACTGAAACCTACTAAGACCGTCGACCTTCTGACTATATTCTTTTCTTCAAGTCCCATTTCCTGTAGAGCCTCTAAGAACAGTACGTTTGCTGAATTACCGTTGTCGATCAATATCCTTTTGATTAGAGCGTTGCCTATTGGGAGCGATATGACTAGCCCGTCGTGATGTTCCTGTTGTGCGTTGGTTGAATCTGAGTCGTCGAAGGTGATTGACATTGCTGCTAATGATTTTTCGAGTGCCATTTCGTCTTCGGTCTTCCCCTCTTTGACGGCTTCAGATTCGCCCCTGTTGATTTTTTTAGTTGCAGAAGAAGTTAGTCCACAGATATCTGAACCACCAGAGATAACATTTACCACTTTTTCGAACATGGGCGGGGCCGGTCGGTCGCCGCCTGGTGCTGGGCTGGGTTGGGTGTTGCTGTCTTTGTTGTACGTCTCCTTCCCTTTGTCGCTCAGCAGTTCCTTCAGGTGTCCCCTTTTTAACAGATATGCTACCTCCTTTTTGAGGGAGATGTATTCCTCGGTTGTGTGGCCGTTGTCGCGGTGGAAGTCGCACTACTTGCTCATGTCCTTCATGGAATCTGGTCTATCGCTCTTCTTAGGCCATCTGACGGTACCACCTACACTTTGAAGGGCGTTCACCACGCCTCCGATGTCGACGTTGAATCCATACTCGGAGATGGGGGGATAAACGACCCGTTCATTCCTGTAAACATTGTTATTATCATCATATTGATTGACATTTTGTACCTGGTTCTGGCGGTTGTACGGCTGGTGTCTCCAGTTGTTGTTCCTTGGGGTGTACGACCTCCTGTCTCTGCTGCCCCTGCTGGTCGCTGAGAAGCCATTCGTGTAATCTCGTCGTCTTCAATCCGCATCTGGGCAGTGGCTCTTGATCTGACCTCCTCGAAGGTTGCACAGGGATATTTGGTTATTTCTCTGTACAGCTCCGAGTTGGGGATGAGACCTCTCTTGAATGCTTCGATGGCTGTCCTGACATCACAGTTTTTTATACTAATTTTCTCACAATTAAAACGGTTAAAATAATCGCGTACCGACTCGGTAGGTCCTTGGACCAACCGATAGAGGTCACTTGTCTGTTTCTCCAACTGGCGACTACTGGTGAATTGCTGGTAGAAGGCGTTGATGAGGTCGGACAGGCAGTAGATGGATCCAGGTGTTATGTTCATGATGTTAGGTTATGATACATATGACAGTTCATATATCATGCGGAAAAACCATAAAGCCAGGAAAGCATATTATTTACACATAATCATTTAGCATAGAATTGATGCATACATGTTGTAGCGTGCCTTCCCTAGCTGCGCCCGAACCGAACAAGAACAAGTCTTTAGGACTCCAAATGTCGTCCCTCCGTAGATAGTCCACAGTACGTCCGGATCCGCCTCAAGTTAGACCAACTAGAATCGCCCTTAAGGTTACTAGGAATTTCGGCTATGTGTTTGCAAGTGTATGGCTGCTTTTTCTTTCAAAAACTTACCCTTTGAATACTTTCGTGCCTGCAAATAATGACCCTAGGCCCTTATTTATAGAGGTATGGAAAAGGAACTGGAATCCTATTAGGATACTAATTAGTTAAACTAGAATCCTAGTAGGACTCTAACTAATTAATTTTATCCTTTTAGGATTAGGAATTTAATCATCAAACAAATCCTATACAATTTAGGTTTCGTATGTGAACACAAACTCTACACGAGCATGACCCACGAGCGTGCAGGCCATGCCCGCGCACAGCCTACACGGCCGCTCGGCCCACGCGAGCCGCAAGCCCACGCGAGCAGCAGCACAGCTCGCAGCCCATTGCTGCGCTCGCTGCGCGCGCTGCCATGGCCTGCTGGGCCTGGCCTTGCGCTGGGTCTGGCGTGGCCTTGGCTGTTCGTGTGGCGCGCTTGGCTTGTTGGGCGATGGCCTGGCTTCGTGCTGGGCCCTCGTCCGGCAGGCCTCGTCCGATGCTTATTCGTCCGATACGCTTCCGATTAAATTCCCGGTTCCGGAATTCATTTCCGATACGAACAATATTTAATATTTCCGATTCCGGAATTAATTTCCGTTTCGAACAAATATTTAATATTTCCGTTTCCGGAATTATTTTCCGATTCCGATAATATTTCCGATTCTGACAATATTTCCGTTTCCGACAATATTTCCGATTCCGGCAATATTTCCATTTCCGATAATATTTTCCGATACGTACCATGTTTCCGTTTCCACGGCAACATCTACGAATTGGATAATATTTATATTTCCGATACGATCCATATTTCCGTTTCCGGCAATATCATCGTTTCCGGAGTATTCATTTCTTGCTTGTGACGATCTCAGCTCCCACTGAAACCAAGATCCGTCGATTTCGAATATCCATAGATAGAGTATTTAATGCCATTAAATACTTGATCCGTTTACATACTATTTGTGTGACCCTCCACTTGAACTGTGGATTAATATCATTAATTCCACTTGAACTGAAGCGGCCTCTAGCTAGGCATTCAGCTCACTTGATCTCACTGAATTATTAACTTGTTAATTAATACTGAACCGCACTTATTAGACTTTAACATAGAATGCATACTTGGACCAAGGGCATTATTTCCTTCAGTCTCCCACTTGTCCTTAGGGACAAGTGTGCATTTCCTAATTCCTTTGTCGCTCGATGCTTGCTCTTGAACATAAGGTAAGAGTTGTCATCCTTATTATGTCCAGAGGTGTTTCTCGGTTTCAGAGTTCAACTGATCAAATAAATAGATAATCATAGCCTATGATTCATCCGAGCACGACCATGCATTTCACAGTTTCTAGCTCTCCGAGTGGCCTTGTACAACTTTTAAGCATCTCATCCCGATTTATGGGAGGACAATCCCAATCTTGCGATCTTGAGATTAAACTTCGTTTGATAGGTGATTACCTGAGCGTTGCCTTTATAGCCTCCTTTTACGGTGCGACGGTTGGTCAAAGTCAAAGCAGCCAGTTCTCAAACAAGTAATCTCAAATCACTCAGGTATTGAGGATTTAGTGTCTAATAATTTTTTTAATGAAATTTACTTATGACAGATTTTCATCTCTTACAGTAAAGTTTCATAGGTCTTGTCCGATACTAGTCTTCCCAAAGTAAGTATCTATACAAATGATTATGACATTGCCATGTCCACATAGTTCAAGAAACAGAACTACTAGTCATCTTGCATTCTAGTCGTCTAACGTTTTCTATGCGTCCAATTTTATAGAAAACTCCGACTAGGGACCATTTTCAACCTTTGACATTCAAGTTCACTTGATAGACATTTCTTAGTCACAGGACTGGTCCTGACAGTCTATCTTGAATATATCGTCAAATTGAAGGGACTCATCATTTAATAAACCACAATTTAAATGGAAAAATGAATTCTCTTCATTTATTGTGAATGATTAACCAATAATGTTTTACAAAGATTTAAACTCTAAAACTTTAAAACATTAAACAAGGATATCAAAGCCATTCTCCAATATGCTTGATTCCCATAGCTGCAGTGTGCGAGTTGTGCTTCGCCTGTGGCAGAGGTTTAATCAATGGATCTAATATGTTGTCATCAGTTCCAATCTTGCTTATCTCGACTTCTTTTCTTTCAACGAACTCTCGTAGAAGGTGAAATCTACGAAGTACATGCTTGACTCTCTGGTGGTGTCTAGGCTCCTTTGCCTGTGCAATAGCTCCGTTATTATCACAATACAGGGCTATTGGTCCTTTAATGGAGGGGACTACACCAAGTTCACCTATGAACTTCCTTAGCCATATAGTGTAACACCCCGACAATTCTCTCTTTTCTAAAACAACATTTTAATATAAAACGTAGAGAATTATCAAGGCATTATCGCCCGTGTGAAAACGTTACGGCTTATTCAGAATTTTGCAGCGGAAAACATAAAACTAACTTTTAGGTTCATAAATAATCTATTACATATTAGGTCCAAACCAATTAACTGAATTAAGGAAATACGAATAGTACGACAAATTTCAAATCCAAGTTAACAAATTAAATCACTTAATTAAACAAATAGAACTACAAGCTCTCTAATCCCGATCCCAATGATGCATCATCTTCAAACCTGTAGATGGGCAACGCTTATTGATCCTTAGAGACTGCTCACCAAAGATGGGTCATCACAGGATCAATAAGGCATAGCCATGATCAACACACACAAACAAAGCACGTAATCAGCAAAGCTGAGTACTACATACTAAAACAACAACAATCCTAGCATGATACTATCAAACCAACAACCCTAACATGATACTAATAAATATAAGTAAGGACAGACAAAACATAATAATTTGACGACTATACTTGACTAGACTAAGCTAGGCTTGATAACCATAATATTATTTTAGTTGAAATAGACAATGGACCGAGTTGACCATCCAGAAGTCTTCACTAAGGAAGACGAGGTACGGGCGCGACTCCGTAACCTCAGTGACCTGCGATATCGAGGAACGTTTAAATAAAAATAGGACACGGTGATCAATCCGGTCCGAATTAAAGGCCATGGGCTACCACCATGAACCCCAACTCCTGTTTGTCCGTCACTTCAGACGTGCACAGTCTAAAGCTATTGCTATTCAGTTTCACTTTACATGATTTACAAATTGAGATTCCGTTATGACTCAACCATTACATAAGACAGACAATTCACATTTGTTCACAACTGTTTTTATCTTGGAATTAAGTAAGTGATCATAAAAGCATCAATCAAGACTCATTCCAACTTAACCAACCTTTCCTTTAACCATGAGCAACCCTGTATATGGGCATAAAGTTTCAACTTACTAAACAAGGTCCTCCGCCCTTATAAAGTAGTGAAAAGATAGAAAGGGAACAACAACCAATTGATCCAACCCAATCATATAGAATAATCTAGTGTTCCCAACCAACATGTTTGTATCAAACATCCATACTAACATGTTACAGTTTTTATAGTGCAAAATAAGTTCAATAAGTTTGTCCAACAGTATTAAACATGCACATTCAATATAACCCAGTTCGTCCATAATATCAACATCACCAAGTTCAACAATAATATCAACATAACCAAGTTCAACAACAAGATTCAACATGGTTTCAACAATTAGCACACATTCCAAGCACACAGGTATGTACGTACCTTGTGTAAACAAAATGCGAGACCACTTTAATAATTCAAAAGTCGCCTACGGAGAATTCTCCACCTAACAACAACCAATATAGACTCATATCAATTCATATTGAATTTTCAGCAACATTAGGGAGCTTCAAACCCCTCCTAAACATAATTAGAACATTTCCCAATATCGAAACTTGAATATTTGGTTTCCTAGCATCATAATTATTATATTAGTTATTGAAATTCGTTGAAAACTCTTCGAATCATCATACTTTAAATTTCCAGCAATATAACTACTTTCAAACTGCTCCAAAACATAATTAACATGTTTGAAATCAAAAAAACAATATCTTTAATAACTTATAATCATCCTACCATGATTTCAAAACTATTAAAACCTTAAAAATTCATGTTTTAATAATTAAAATTCTTATTTCAATCAAATTATATAATCTGAAAATTAATAATTTAACTATGCAACATATAAATTTGAAATTCATAAATAAATCATAAACTATAAATTTAATTCAAGAAAACATAAATTAAATTAATAAAACATAATTAAAACATTAAATAAGCTTAGGGTTTAAGAAATTAACCAAAAGAAGAATAGATAAGGGCTGCCGGCAGACACAAGGTGGCGCGTGACAGTGGTGGTTGATGGGTCGACGCGGCTGGGTGAAGTGGTGGCTGCGGCTGGCGAGCGGTGGTTGTTGCCGCAATAAACAGAGCACGAGTGAGCAAGATGAAAGAAAGAGAAAAATAAACGAAAGAGAGAAGAGGAGGAGATACCCGACGGAAGAGGGCTGGCGGCAGAGTCGCACACGGTGGTGCGTGGCTGGGCGTAGGTGACAAACGTTGGTGGTTGTGCGCGCTGGTCATGGCGGTGGTTGAATGCGCAGGAAGCAAGAAGGAAGAGGAACGTTGGCCGAGAAAATGGAATAACGGAAGGGAGGAAGAGCTACGTTAACCGGCGTGACAGCAGGGATGCAGACCGGCGGCGCGGTGGTTGTCGGTCCGGCGGTGGCTGTGCGGCGGCTGCAAGGAGAGAAGCAAGGTTTGAGGGTTTTGGTTGGTTCACGTAAAAGAATAGGAGGGAAGGAGGGTTTGACTTCTCTTGTTTTTGCTTTTACGTGAATTGAAGGAGAGTAGAGGTATGGGTAATTTTGTTTGGGTTTCTTTATTGGGCTTTGCAAACTTGGGCTAGGATTGGAATTGATGTTGTTTGAATCCAAAAATAGTTAGGATTGTTTATCCAAATTCAATCGGACGCGTTTTCATAATTCGAATTCTTTTCAACGTAAAATTCTAAAATTACTTTTAATTTTCTAATTCGTTGAAATATTTAAAACGTAAATAAAATAAATAAAATAAATATACGTTAATTATATATTTATTACTAAAATTCATAAATTCTATTTAAATATAAATAATATATGTTAAAATTTATTTAATAAAATTTATAAATTTACGGGGGATTACAATCTACCCCTCTTAAAAGAAGTTTCGTCCCGAAACTTGACACGAAAGTTCCCACATTTTCCCAAAAGATTTTAACTTTCTTACTGGAGAGGTACTTGTGCCCCTCATGTACATTTTGCCAACTTAAAAGTTGCTTGTGTTACTCATGAACACGTTTTTCTTATGCGGAGAATCTATTTACTTTGAACCAACATGTATAATTTGCTAAAATAAGCATAAAAATGCATGAAAACACCATAAAATTAGGTAAAAAGCGCGAATTTATATCGCATTCTACTCCTCTTAAAGAAAACGAGTTACGCCCTCGTAACTCATCTCACGGAGTAACTTTGGGTATTTCTTTCTCAATGAATTATGTCCTCAATACAATATTTTCACTCAAATCATTCTAGCAATGGACTTCTACACTTTTCCCTCACAATGCCTCAACATGTGACATCGTAATGCTCGCATGGTAACTATTGGTGCAAGGAATTCAATCACTCTAGTTGGTCTTCCCAATTACCCTTAAAGTCAATTAACACAAAATCTCAACATATATTTCATAGTAATCTCAGTCTGTCTATCGGTTGCAGGGTGGAAAGAAATACTCATTTCAATGTTGTCCCCAAGCTTCAACTGGACCTTATTGCCAAAATTTCAGACTTTTGTGCTCGGTAAGGATCTTACATGTTGCCCTATAAAGGTAATGTCTCCGAATATTCGCATATAACACAATAACAGCTAGCTTTAGTTCATGAGTAGGTTAATTAGCCTCGTAAGGTTTCAACTGACGTGACAACGAGTGCGGGGGTCAAATGCTCTTTTACAATCTGGAAAGTTTTCACAAATTTCTCCCTTTACTCAAGCATTGATTCCTTTTTCATCAGATTGGTCATTGGTCTTGCTATCTTCGAAAATTTCTCGGAAACCTCCTATAATAGTCAAATAGGCCTAGGAAACTTCAAACATTAGACACGTTCTTTGGAGTAGGTCACTCACTCACAGCTTGAACCTTAGCAGGATCTACAGACACTCCTTCTGCTCCACTTTCCTTTTCTACTGAACCTCATTACGCCTTTCCTGGATGTATAACTCTTGAGCTTAACTCTTAGCACTTTCACCAATTCATACATTCCTCTTTTCAAGACAACAATTGATTTCAAACGATCCTGGACCACTCAAATCTTCTCTTAAATTTATTCCCTTACGTAACGTAGTTTTCAATCAATTTAATCTTTCACTTTTCCGTCGGTGTCACTTATACACACATAACTTCAAGATTTGTATACTTCATTTAATAAAACTAGATTCTTTCTAAGCGTCTCCAAATAATCATCAAGATTTCGTTATGCCCTTTTTGCATTCTTTGAATAAATCAGGATACCATCAGTGATATAATAACGAACTTAATTCGGAATTCGTGGGAAATCTCATTCATCAATTTCATATTTATGGCAGGTGCATTGGTTAACCCAAAAGACATTACTTTAAACCCATAATGACAATAACGAGTCCTAATGAGGTCTAGGCCCCTATCATCTATCCTCAATTGGTGGTACTTCAACACAAATCAGACTTTGAGAACACACTCGCCCAATTCAATTGATCAAATATGTCATCTATCCTTGGCAAAGGATACTCGTTCTTGATGGTGTTTAGCTCCCTAAAATCGATGCATGATTCCATACTCTTATCTTTCTCCTTAACAAACAACTCTTGCAATTGTGTCTTAATTCGCTCATTTAAGGAGGTGTCATGCTATAAGGTGCCTTGGATATAGGTGTCGTTTCAGGATCTAAGTCTATAGTGAACTCAAAAGCTCTAATAGGTAACATACTTGTAATTTCACTCGAAAACACATCAATGAATCCACTCACAATGGCAACATCCTCGATTGTCACTAACTTCTTTAATCACCTCTGACACACTACAGAAAATAGTTCGTACTCCCTATTCATCAATTTCCTCACTCGCATTACAGAAATAACCAAAGGTTCTTGGACTACCCAAAACATCTATACGAGGTCAATCTTCCAATATGGTTCCTTACATTTACTTTCTGAATTTCACAGTACGTCTATCTTAGACTTGTACAAACTTAGTCAATTCCATCCTAAGGTTTATGAATTCTTGTGCCTTTTGCTTTCTCATAAAAGGTAGGGTAAAATTTTCCCTTAAGGCAGTAAAAAACGAATCCCAATTGAATCTCTCAACAGCGCTAAGTCTAACCCCATTTTCTCTCCACCATAAATCAGCTTCATCTTCCAAGTACAGTACAACTTGACCCACTCTCATGTTCTCAAGACAATTCAAATCCCCAAACAGTTTCTCGAACTCTCTAACCTAGTTCTCTAAAAAGTAAGATCAGTTTGCTTCTTAAAGTATGGTGGCTTAACTTTGGTTAGTCTCTCAAACATGTCCCCAGTAGAATCAGGACGTTCAGTTCTCTCTTCAGCCAGTCTTCCCGCCAAAAGGCGAATAGTAGCAACTAACTCACTATTGCTTGACATTCTAGTGTGCGACCTAAAATTAATTACTCTACGATACATAACTCATATGTCCCCTCTACGAAAGAAATTTAGATTTGATCATAGAGATCGCATCAACAAACACTTATTCAAGAATGTACACCAATAATAGAGCAATCATCGTCACTCATTCAAGAAAATATCCCTATCAAGGACATACAATTTGAAAACCAATGAATGGAAGTTCAATCACAACAAATAAGTAATAATATTCCCATTCGCGTGCCCAAAATAAACTTTTGATCATTTGGATTATCAATAATCTAACTCTATTCCTCAAAAGAATGTTAATAACAATTTCTAAACCATAATAACGCACTTGTCCTCAAATTAACATAAAGGTTCTACGACACAAACATAAACTATTGTTGTTGAATAACGAAACTCTCAAACTGGAAATGAATACTTTAACTTCTATTGCTAACTCTATAAAGGCTTATTATATCCTTGAAGAGAATAAAGAATAACTCAAACTCTTATTGCTTTAACTTTAAACCGTTGCTGATATGCCACTTATTCTTTAAAACATAAAAGAACTAACTAACTATTACAACTTCAAATGTTTAAGGCATCTTGCCTACCTATTCTTTCCTTGGAAACTTGTGGAGTAAGATCTAGATCTTCAATATTCGTCGAATTCTTCTTCCGAGTATGAGTCTTCTTTCATGTCTTTATCTTGATGAGACTCACTTGCCACCTCACCATCACCTTTAGGTTCCACATCCGACTCACTAGGAATCTCAATGGTAGGCTCATGGGCCACTGGGTTAGGGTTATTTGCCTCAACCACTACATTCTCATTCTCCACGGTTACATCATTTCCCTCTAGATATTTACAACTCTAATAGGTTCATCTATAACTGCATCCCAAGCATGACTCCATGAGTTTCTACCCTCCTTGAACCCATTTTCTACGACCTCAATAATGGTGGTCAGGATCTCTACGTCATATCTCTACCTACCATCCCTAGTCCCATACTTAATCAACTTTGGTGTTCCATCATCAGAATGCATGTCTTTAAACCTATATTTGAGTTCTAGGTATGGCATTTTTGGTTAGGTAAACAATTAATGATAGTGGCTGCTATGATATCCTTTCTCATTAAGATAGGTTGCCCTTGAACTTTAGCATAATATTCACATCCAAACACAATTTTCTTCACGTAAATATCAGGGGTTTCTATATCAAGTTTCTCGAAGGATCCTATGTTGGTATACTTGGAAAGAAACATTTTATTCCTGAAATAAACAATTCAAGGTCTCACTAACGATTTTCCAGCCAAATCATAAACAAAGTTCAATAATGCAATAAGTTTGGTGAAAGCAAACAATTCTTTATGCACATTTAAATGTAACATTAAACAATTAGCATACGCACGTACATAACAATCAATTTCTTATGCTAGCATTGACTAGCTACTAATGCACATATAATTCTATCTTATATGCCCTTCTTATACTACCCATCTCTCATAAACTAAAGCATTGAAATAGTTTAAATAACAAATTAAAAGGACGATAATATAATAAAATTATAACATAGAATAAAAATATAAAATAAATAAAGTAAAATAAATTAAGGAAATGCGTAGCGAATAAATTCGAAAATAAAGTTATTAATTCGAAGAAGATTTATATATATATATATTTTTTTTTTTTTTTTTTTTAAATAACGAATTCTAACTCTTGAAACAATTTAAAAAAAATTGAACTTCTAAAAAAAAAATTGTACTCCTTTTTTTGAATAATAATTAATAAGAAAAAGAATAAAAATTTCGAAAGTCAATTTAATTCGAATAAATAATTTGATTTCGAACTTAAATAAGAAATATTATATACTTTCAAACGAGATAAAAGGAGATCTGCCCCCCCCAAAAAAAAGTACCAATTTTTGAACACTATAATACGTAGAATCTCGATTTTTAAGAAATTTATTTTAAATAACTAGATAGTTAGGCGCCTAAAAATTTATTAAAGTAAAACCTTAGCTTCTAGATACCACTTTGTAACACCCCGACAATTCTCTCTTTTCTAAAACAACATTTTAATATAAAACGTAGAGAATTATCAAGGCATTATCGCCCGTGTGAAAACGTTACGGCTTATTCAGAATTTTGCAGCGGAAAACATAAAACTAACTTTTAGGTTCATAAATAATCTATTACATATTAGGTCCAAACCAATTAACTGAATTAAGGAAATACGAATAGTACGACAAATTTCAAATCCAAGTTAACAAATTAAATCACTTAATTAAACAAATAGAACTACAAGCTCTCTAATCCCGATCCCAATGATGCATCATCTTCAAACCTGTAGATGGGCAACGCTTATTGATCCTTAGAGACTGCTCACCAAAGATGGGTCATCACAGGATCAATAAGGCATAGCCATGATCAACACACACAAACAAAGCACGTAATCAGCAAAGCTGAGTACTACATACTAAAACAACAACAATCCTAGCATGATACTATCAAACCAACAACCCTAACATGATACTAATAAATATAAGTAAGGACAGACAAAACATAATAATTTGACGACTATACTTGACTAGACTAAGCTAGGCTTGATAACCATAATATTATTTTAGTTGAAATAGACAATGGACCGAGTTGACCATCCAGAAGTCTTCACTAAGGAAGACGAGGTACGGGCGCGACTCCGTAACCTCAGTGACCTGCGATATCGAGGAACGTTTAAATAAAAATAGGACACGGTGATCAATCCGGTCCGAATTAAAGGCCATGGGCTACCACCATGAACCCCAACTCCTGTTTGTCCGTCACTTCAGACGTGCACAGTCTAAAGCTATTGCTATTCAGTTTCACTTTACATGATTTACAAATTGAGATTCCGTTATGACTCAACCATTACATAAGACAGACAATTCACATTTGTTCACAACTGTTTTTATCTTGGAATTAAGTAAGTGATCATAAAAGCATCAATCAAGACTCATTCCAACTTAACCAACCTTTCCTTTAACCATGAGCAACCCTGTATATGGGCATAAAGTTTCAACTTACTAAACAAGGTCCTCCGCCCTTATAAAGTAGTGAAAAGATAGAAAGGGAACAACAACCAATTGATCCAACCCAATCATATAGAATAATCTAGTGTTCCCAACCAACATGTTTGTATCAAACATCCATACTAACATGTTACAGTTTTTATAGTGCAAAATAAGTTCAATAAGTTTGTCCAACAGTATTAAACATGCACATTCAATATAACCCAGTTCGTCCATAATATCAACATCACCAAGTTCAACAATAATATCAACATAACCAAGTTCAACAACAAGATTCAACATGGTTTCAACAATTAGCACACATTCCAAGCACACAGGTATGTACGTACCTTGTGTAAACAAAATGCGAGACCACTTTAATAATTCAAAAGTCGCCTACGGAGAATTCTCCACCTAACAACAACCAATATAGACTCATATCAATTCATATTGAATTTTCAGCAACATTAGGGAGCTTCAAACCCCTCCTAAACATAATTAGAACATTTCCCAATATCGAAACTTGAATATTTGGTTTCCTAGCATCATAATTATTATATTAGTTATTGAAATTCGTTGAAAACTCTTCGAATCATCATACTTTAAATTTCCAGCAATATAACTACTTTCAAACTGCTCCAAAACATAATTAACATGTTTGAAATCAAAAAAACAATATCTTTAATAACTTATAATCATCCTACCATGATTTCAAAACTATTAAAACCTTAAAAATTCATGTTTTAATAATTAAAATTCTTATTTCAATCAAATTATATAATCTGAAAATTAATAATTTAACTATGCAACATATAAATTTGAAATTCATAAATAAATCATAAACTATAAATTTAATTCAAGAAAACATAAATTAAATTAATAAAACATAATTAAAACATTAAATAAGCTTAGGGTTTAAGAAATTAACCAAAAGAAGAATAGATAAGGGCTGCCGGCAGACACAAGGTGGCGCGTGACAGTGGTGGTTGATGGGTCGACGCGGCTGGGTGAAGTGGTGGCTGCGGCTGGCGAGCGGTGGTTGTTGCCGCAATAAACAGAGCACGAGTGAGCAAGATGAAAGAAAGAGAAAAATAAACGAAAGAGAGAAGAGGAGGAGATACCCGACGGAAGAGGGCTGGCGGCAGAGTCGCACACGGTGGTGCGTGGCTGGGCGTAGGTGACAAACGTTGGTGGTTGTGCGCGCTGGTCATGGCGGTGGTTGAATGCGCAGGAAGCAAGAAGGAAGAGGAACGTTGGCCGAGAAAATGGAATAACGGAAGGGAGGAAGAGCTACGTTAACCGGCGTGACAGCAGGGATGCAGACCGGCGGCGCGGTGGTTGTCGGTCCGGCGGTGGCTGTGCGGCGGCTGCAAGGAGAGAAGCAAGGTTTGAGGGTTTTGGTTGGTTCACGTAAAAGAATAGGAGGGAAGGAGGGTTTGACTTCTCTTGTTTTTGCTTTTACGTGAATTGAAGGAGAGTAGAGGTATGGGTAATTTTGTTTGGGTTTCTTTATTGGGCTTTGCAAACTTGGGCTAGGATTGGAATTGATGTTGTTTGAATCCAAAAATAGTTAGGATTGTTTATCCAAATTCAATCGGACGCGTTTTCATAATTCGAATTCTTTTCAACGTAAAATTCTAAAATTACTTTTAATTTTCTAATTCGTTGAAATATTTAAAACGTAAATAAAATAAATAAAATAAATATACGTTAATTATATATTTATTACTAAAATTCATAAATTCTATTTAAATATAAATAATATATGTTAAAATTTATTTAATAAAATTTATAAATTTACGGGGGATTACATATAGCTTCCTTTGCTGCTTCATGTGAAGCAATGTACTCCGCTTCAGTTGTAGAATCCGCAATGGTGCTTTGCTTAGCACTTTTCCAGCTTACTGCACCTCTGTTGAGGCAGAAGACAAACCCAGACTGTGATCTGAAATCATCTTTGTCGGTTTGGAAACTTGCGTCCGTATAGCCTTTAACAATTAATTCATCATCTCCACCATAGACCAGGAAGTCATCTTTGTGCCTTTTCAGGTACTTCAGAATATTCTTGGCAGCCGTCCAATGCGCCTCTCCTGGATCTGACTGGTATCTTCTCGTAGTACTGAGTGCGTACGCAACATCCGGGCGTGTACATATCATAGCATACATTATTGAATCAATCAATGATGCATATGGAATCCCACTCATTCGTCTACGCTCATCAAGTTTTTTTGGGCACTGAGTCTTGCTTAGAGTTATTCCATGAGACATGGGTAGGTAGCCTCGCTTGGAGTCTGCCATCTTGAACCTATCAAGCACCTTATTGATATAAGTGCTTTGACTAAGTCCTATCATCTTTTTAGATCTATCTCTGTAAATCTTGATGCCCAATATGTACTGTGCTTCTCCTAGATCCTTCATCGAAAAACATTTCCCAAGCCAAGTCTTGACAGAGTTCAACATAGGAATGTCATTTCCGATAAGTAATATGTCGTCGACATATAATACTAGGAAAGCAATTTTGCTCCCACTAACCTTCTTGTATACACAAGATTCGTCTGCGTTCTTGATGAAACCAAAATCACTGACTGCTTCATCAAAACGTATATTCCAGCTCCTGGATGCCTGCTTCAATCCATAGATTGATTTCTTTAGCTTGCATACCTTTTTAGCATTCTTTGGATCCTCAAAACCTTCAGGCTGTGTCATAAACACAGTTTCTGTTAAAACGTCGTTTAAGAAAGCAGTTTTGACATCCATCTGCCATATTTCGTAATCGTAATATGCAGCGATTGCTAACATTATCCGAATAGACTTTAGCATTGCAACTGGTGAAAAAGTTTCATCGTAATCCACGTCGTGGACTTGCCTGTAACCTTTTGCAACCAATCTAGCTTTGAAAACTTCAAGTTTCCCATCCTTGTCCTTTTTCAGTTTGAAAACCCATTTGCTTCCAATGGCTTGGTAGCCATCCGGCAAATCGACCAAATCCCATACTTGGTTTTCAGACATGGAGTCTAATTCAGATTGCATGGCTTCTTTCCATTGCTTGGAGCTAGGGCTCGTCATAGCTTGTTTGTAAGTCGCAGGTTCATCACTTTCAAGTAATAGAACGTCATAGCTCTCGTTCGTCAAAATACCTAAGTACCTTTCCGGTTGAGATCTATATCTTTGCGATCTACGCGGGGTAACATTTCTAGATTGACCATGATTCTCACCAGATTCTTCTAAAGATCTCTGAGTTTCATCCTGAATGTCATCTTGAGCATTCTCTAGAGTTTGTTGTTCGACTCGAATTTCTTCGAGGTCTACTTTTCTCCCACTTGTCATTTTGGAAATGTGATCTTTCTCCAAAAAGACACCATCTCGAGCAACAAACACCTTGTTCTCAGATGTATTGTAGAAGTAATACCCCTTTGTTTCCTTTGGATAGCCCACAAGGATACATTTGTCAGATTTTGGATGAAGTTTGTCTGAAATTAATCGTTTGACGTATACTTCACATCCCCAAATCTTAAGAAAAGACACTTTTGGAGGCTTTCCAAACCATAACTCATATGGAGTCTTTTCGACAGCTTTAGACGGAGCTCTATTTATAGTGAGTGCAACTGTATTTAGTGCATGTCCCCAAAATTCTAATGGAAGTTCGGCCTGACCCATCATTGACCTGACCATGTCTAGCAAGGTTCTGTTCCTCCGTTCCGACACACCGTTCCATTGTGGTGTTCCAGGAGGAGTCAATTCTGATAGAATTCCACATTCTTTCAGATGGTCATCAAATTCATAGCTCAGATATTCACCGCCTCTATCAGACCGCAGTGCCTTGATCTTCTTGCCTAATTGATTCTCTACTTCACTCTGAAATTCCTTGAATTTGTCAAAGGATTCAGACTTATGCTTCATTAGGTAGACATAACCATATCTACTGAAGTCATCAGTGAAAGTGATAAAGTAGCTGAAACCACCTCTAGCATTTGTACTCATTGGTCCACATACATCTGTATGGATTAAACCCAATAGTTCATTTGCTCTTTCTCCAACTTTAGAGAAAGGTTGCTTTGTCATTTTGCCAAGTAAACATGATTTGCATTTACCATAATCCTCTAAGTCAAATGGTTCTAGAATTCCTTCCTTTTGAAGTCTTTCTAAGCGTTTCAAGTTTATATGGCCTAATCGACAATGCCACAGATAGGTGAGATCTGAATCATCCTTTTTGGCCTTTTTGGTATTTATGTTATAAACTTGTTTGTCGTGATCTAATAAATAAAGTCCATTGACTAATCTAGCAGATCCATAAAACATCTCTTTAAAATAAAACGAACAACTATTGTCTTTTATTAAAAAGGAAAATCCCTTAGCATCTAAGCAAGAAACTGAAATGATGTTTTTAGTAAGACTTGGAACATGGAAACATTCTTCCAGTTCCAAAACTAGCCCGGAGGGCAACGACAAATAATAAGTTCCTACAGCTAATGCAGCAATCCGTGCTCCATTTCCCACTCGTAGGTCGACTTCTCCCTTGCTTAACTTTCTACTTCTTCTTAGTCCCTGTGGATTGGAACATAAGTGTGAGCCACAACCTGTATCTAATACCCAAGAAGTTGAATTAGCAAGTATACAGTCTATAACGAAAATACCTGAAGATGGAACGACTGTTCCGTTCTTCTGATCTTCCTTTAGCTTTGGACATTCTCTTTTGTAATGGCCTATTCCATCACAATAAAGACAGCTTGATGTGGACTTGTCCTGCTTTGATTTAGCATTGCCCTTGGACTTTCCACTTTTCTTGAACAGTCTCCTTCTAGCCTTGAGTAAATCTTTGGCTTCACAGTCCAGTATTATTTCAGCCTTTCTGACAAGGTGAACAAATTCTGCAACTGTTTCTTCTCTTGGTTCACTTAGGTATAGTTTCTTGAAGCGACCAAACCCACTGTGTAGTGAATTGAGCAAGATAGAGACTGCCATCCTTTCGCTTATTGGTGTTCCTAGTAGACTTAGGCGATCAAAGTATGAACGCATAAGATCCACATGGAACCTCAGTGGGACGCCTACCCTCTGTTTAGTGCGAAGGAGCTGAACATGTGTTTCTTGGACTTCCATCCTATAACACCTGTTGGGAGAACTAACCTTTAGATCAGACATTGATTCAATCAATTCATGGACGTTCAGGTCCCTGTCCTCCGTGCTTCCACGACAGATATCCCTCAGATTCTTGATGAGCGTAAAAGGTTCATAGGCTACAATCCTTCTAGCCCAATCATCAGGGATATTGTTCAGCATGAGACTCATAACCTTTTTGAGATCCGCATCCCAGGCGTAAAATCTCTCAAGGGTCATGTCTCTGGCATAGTAGCTTGGCATGGGATGTGATAGTACATACTCAAGTCCATTGAGTCTGACTATTTCAACTAGCTTAGCTTCCCATTCAAGAAAATTTAACAGGTCCAGCTTGACCATAAGCTCAGAACCCATGATGATGTTTTGATTGTTGTTTGCCATAGTTAAAACTACAATTGAAAAGAATAAACAAATAAATAACCATTCACAGTTTCTCTTAATAAACTTAAATTCTAGCATACATGCATAATTCAATGTTCATTAAGCATTTTATTCAAGTTATGTGTTCCGGCAGGTGTGAATAAAATGATTCCAAGATCCTAAAATCATTGAAGAACTAAGCACAGTTTGTCGACTTAATCCTAAAACATCTTAGGTAAGCAAAAGCCTTTTGCTAATAGTCTAGAAACTATTCTTGGTTGATAGGTACGTCTAAGAACTTATTAGGTAAACCTATCGATTTTGCCACGACATAAAAGGACTCCTTACTTATATCGTTGAGTTTCACCAAAACTAACATGTACTCACAATTATTTGTGTACCTTGCCCCTTTAGGACCAATAAGTAACACCTCGCTGAGCGAAAACTATTACTAGATTGATGTAAAGGATATCCAAGCAAGTGTATATTTTGGTATGGCACCTTTTAACTCAATTTTTTAAGTTTGGAACTTAAGGCTCTTATTATGTTGGTTAGATTTTAAGTGAACTAAAATCCTTAATCATGCAACATAATCAAGCTTTGATCTCATGCATTTTAAGACATATTTAAAAGCAATAAATAACTTAAAACATGCATAAGATAAATGTGATCTAGTATGGCCCGACTTCATCTTGAAGCTTTAACTTCAAAGTCCGTCTTGAAAATCTCCGTGGGAGGCACCATTTTCTTCAAATAGAATAAGCTATAATTAAAAATAATTACAACTATTTGATGGTACGCAGACCATATTTGAATTGAAAAACAACTTTGGTACTTTAGACCAATTACATTCAAATTAATGGTACGCAGACCATATTTTCTATCCTATTTGGGCCATACTAGTCACTTCATAACCTGCAAAACAGTACATATACAATATATACCATTCACCCATTCATTATCATGAATGGCCCACATAGCTGGTTAGTAAAACACATTATGCATCACATAAACATTTGCAGCACTTAATCAAGGGCACCAATAATCTACAAATTATTCAGTCCTTATTAATTCTAATCAAGTTGTTTTAACCTTAAGGATTTGTAGACCTAATCAAGAGTATATGACTAAAAGGGCTCCCACTTAAACCAATAAATTCATATGCTTTACTAATTTTAAACATAAAAATGTATTTCTAGTCTAACCGGAAACATACAAATTTAATTAAAATTTAAAGCTCATATAAATTTATAATTGAATCCATAAATTTAATTTAATTTCAGTCGTATTTAAATTAATTCATGATTTTAATTTTAGTAAAATAATTAGAATAAATAAATTTATTATAATTACAATATTCAAAATTAAAATCCAAGAGAATAATTTAAATTATTAATTTTAAAATACGTAAACTGAAAATTTCAAATTACAATTTCAAAACGATCTAATCGCAACGCAACAACCCCACGCAACGCACGCCCATGGGCCACACGCACACAGCCATCGCTGGCCATGTGCGCGCAGCCCATGCGCTGCGTCGCATCGCTGCTGCTCCCCATCGCAAGGTGCGCGCCAGCGCTCGTCGCAACAAGCATGCTGCTGACCATCGCTGGGCGCAGCGCTCGTCGCACGTCGCAACAAGCACGCTGCACGCCATCGCTGGGCGCAGCGCTCGTCGCACGTCGCAACAAGCACGCTGCACGCCATCGCTGGGCGCAGCTCTCGTCGCACGTCGCAACAAGCACTTGCGCTCGCTGCGCGCGAGGCTCCGCACGCTTGCGCGAGGCAGTGCGCGCTGTGGCGCAGCACGCTTGCTGCCCACACGCGACTACTCGTGCCTTGCTCTCGCCCTTGCCCATGCGCCCATTGCTCACAGCCCACGACATAAGGCAGGGTTGCTACCTTGTGCTCGTGCACCATGCCCTTGCTCGCTGCATTCGTACCGCATGGGCGACGAGCTCCCTTACTCGTCGTCGCATGCCCGCACTATACAACACCCCTTAAGGGTAACACGTAGCGTCCATTGCTTTGTGCGTGCAAGTTATATGAGCGAATCGCATAAAAATTAAAATTTTATATTCAAAATTAATGACAAATTAATAAATAATATTAATTTCATAATTTTAGGGCGAAAAATCGAAAATTTATTATTTAATTGATTTCCGATTAACATGGATTCAAGTCTAGGTCATAAAAATTTAAAATTTAACATAAATTTACAATTTTTATGGTGGTTTTTAATCATAGGTATTTAATTAAATTATAACTAATTATGAAAATCAAATTAATTCTAAATTATTCCAATTTTCAATAAATTAATCATAATTACAAATTAGATTGCATAATTAACAAGGCTAGGCATTCAAACTTGTTAAACATATACAGTAGGTCAATCAAAAATTCAAGATTTATCAACAAGAATCGCAAATATTTAATTTAACATCTTAAATTTACGAAATTTTGCATTCGAAAAACTAAAACCTCCGAAAAGTCATAGTTAAGCTTCGAATTTGAGAATTCTGGGTTCGGCCGAAAAATACTAGTTTTGTCAAAATTTTAGAATGCCTTTTACATGCGGAATTGACACAAAAATCACTCGATTTGGATGAGTAACGAAGAAACTGCCGAAAAACTGCGTACGTATAATTAAATAAACGCAATTTGCAATTAATTAACAATTACGAAAATTAATCACCCCTTTTATTTCTTGCAAATTTGTAATATTTAACCATGTTTATGCAATTTAGATTATGAAAATAATAAGAGGCTCGTGATACCACTGTTAGGTTATGATACATATGACAGTTCATAAATCATGCGGAAAAACCATAAAGCTAGGAAAGCATATTATTTACACATAATCATTTAGCATAGAATTGATGCATACATGTTGTAGCGTGCCTTCCCTAGCTGCGCCCGAACCGAACAAGAACAAGTCTTTAGGACTCCAAATGTCGTCCCTCCGTAGATAGTCCACAGTACATCCGGATCCGCCTCAAGTTAGACCAACTAGAATCGCCCTTAAGGTTACTAGGAATTTCGGCTATGTGTTTGCAAGTGTATGACTGATTTTTCTTTCAAAAACTTACCCTTTGAATACTTCAATCGTGCCTGCAAATAATGACCCTAGGCCCTTATTTATAGAGGTATGGAAAAGGAACTGGAATCCTATTAGGATACTAATTAGTTAAACTAGAATCCTAGTAGGACTCTAACTAATTAATTTTATCCTTTTAGGATTAGGAATTTAATCATCAAACAAATCCTATACAATTTAGGTTTCGTATGTGAACACAAACTCTACACGAGCATGACCCACGAGCGTGCAGGCCATGCCCGCGCACAGCCTACACGGCCGCTCGGCCCACGCGAGCCGCAAGTCCACGCGAGCCGCAAGCCCACGCGAGCAGCAGCACAGCTCGCAGCCCATTGCTGCGCTCGCTGCGCGCGCTGCCATGGCCTGATGGGCCTGGCCTTGCGCTGGGCCTGGCGTGGCCTTGGCTGTTCGTGTGGCGCGCTTGGCTTGCTGGGCGATGGCCTGGCTTCGTGCTGGGCCCTCGTCCGGCAGGCCTCGTCCGATGCTTATTCGTCCGATACGCTTCCGATTAAATTCCCGGTTCCGGAATTCATTTCCGATACGAACAATATTTAATATTTCCGATTCCGGAATTAATTTCCGTTTCGAACAAATATTTAATATTTCCGTTTCCGGAATTATTTTCCGATTCCTATAATATTTCCGATTCTGACAATATTTCCGTTTCCGGCAATATTTCCGATTCCGGCAATATTTCCATTTCCGATAATATTTTCCGATGCGTACCATGTTTCCGTTTCCGGCAACATCTACGACTTGGATAATATTTATATTTCCGATACGATCCATATTTCCGTTTCCGGCAATATCATCGTTTCCGGAGTATTCATTTCTTACTTGTGACGATCTCAGCTCCCACTGAAACCAAGATCCGTCGATTCTAAATATCCATAGATAGAGTATTTAATGCCATTAAATACTTGATCCTTTTACGTACTATTTGTGTGACCCTACGGGTTCAGTCAAGAGTAAGCTGTGGATTAATATAATTAATTCCACTTGAACTGAAGCGGCCTCTAGCTAGGCATTCAGCTCACTTGATCTCACTGAATTATTAACTTGTTAACTAATACTGAACCGCACTTATTAGACTTAACATAGAATGCATACTTGGACCAAGGGAATTATTTCCTTCACATGAGCCACTCCAGAGCCGCTCCGTCGAGGGTTCCTCCGAATGATTTGCACATGACGGGCTCGACCAGGTCGTAGGGGATGCCGATCTGCCACATTCGCTGCTTGTAGACGTTGACGTGTCTGTATGGATCAGACGTTCTGTCGTACAGGGTGGTCCAGGTAGGGAGTCGGAGCTGGTGTGGGACCGTCACCCTGGCGATCGCTTCACAGAACGACGACTTTGCATACCCGTCGGTCGGTTCGGTTTCCACGGGCGTGGGTGCCCCTGGCAGCTTGGTCATCAGCTTCAGCATCAGCGAGCATTGCTTCTTCATGTGAGTTTCCATTTTATTCAGGCGCTTGGTGACGGGGTCCGGTGTTGTTTCATCCTCTTCTCCGTGTGGCTCTTCTCCGTCGGACAGGTCCTCGGAGTCGTCAGTCATCTCGAATATCAACTTCTTTGGTTTTGCACCTGGCTTATAACGCGACTGATGCTTGGTACTTTTCACAGAGTCGAGCTCCTTCTGGAGGTTTTCAATGGAGGCCCTTTCTTGGGCCAGCTCTGCTTGGGCCTTTTCGTAGGCTGCTTTCATCTCTGCGAGCGTCATCTCTTCAGTAGTCATGGTGTGGAGGGTGATTTTGTGTGAAACCTAGTTAATGTCCCCACAGGCGGCGCCAAACTGTTTATGCCAAATTTCGTCTAGGGGCGACCTTTGGCTCGGGTCGACACTAACTAAGCAAGAATCAAATAAAGAGAGACAAGAGAGACACGACACAGAGAAGTGTTGACGCGGAAAACTCAGGAATAAGGTAAAAAACCGCGGATAGCTATGAGGCTATCAATCCACTAAGTATCCTATCTGATTGTTTGTGTATTTTTCTAAAGATCAATGTAACGAAATTAAAGAGAAAATACAAAAGTAATATGAATACTTAATAGCTTGAGAGTATGAGTGCTTGAGTTAACGTGTCCTTTGCTTGTCACCGTCTTCTTCTTTTATACGCTAGTCTGCTCACTTAGTTGGTTGGGAGAATCCCTAAAAGATAGGGGTTATCCGTTGTCCATGATCTTCTCCTCCTTTCAACCACTTCCGTGATCTTCTCATTATCTCTTGGACCTTTTTTTCCCTTATGACGGCGCTGTGGATCTTGGGCTTTGGGCCTGGCTCTTGCCCTATTCCTGTTTGTCCCAATTATCGACGTCGTTGGTCCTATGTCGCCTATCTGCTGTCGCTTATCCTTCGTTGTCCGACGTCGCGTCTGACATGTCCTCTTGACTCGACCTCGACCTGCGACACGATCAAAACTAGTTGACACGACATGATCAAACGTTAGAGCGGTTAAGTCGTCAGTCCAAAAAGTGGGATAACACAAGTATAATATTAATTGATATATCTCAGGAACTACAACCTTAGTTCCTTAATTATAGGCTCCCCCACTATTTTTCTCTCTTCTAGCCAAGTGTCTATTTATCCTTTGGCACATGAGCATTCATAATCTAGGCAATTAATTCTTGTCGTCTCTTGCTGCTTATCCTCTATAGTAGTCCTAAAATGGTGGAAAATTTCCTCATCAAGTATAGTACGTGTATCATTAGCTGGCATAACCAACTTCATACATCATTACATTCACCTGGAGTGTTTTTGAGCCCCTATATCCAGTATAAGTGTGTAACCCTGAAGTCAAGTCGTTGGCTGCTGTAAAAAGACGACTTTTTCAATGATTTGGAAAAACTGCTTCCAACACCTGAATTAAGTTACAAAATCGTTAACTAGGTTCTTTTATTCCAGCGAGCAACCAGAATGTTTGGGTGTAACCTGGCGAAAGAAGCAGTTCTTCTTGCATTGCATATTATGATTTAATTACCTCTAAATTTGCTTATTATTTGGTTTTATGTTCTTCATGGATCATCATCATAAACAAAACAATCATACAAAAATAGCAAAAAGTATAATGTATAGGAGTAATATGCCTGATATTCTAGAGTTGGCTAAAAAAACAAAATGACATGTCCCACATCGGTTGAATATCTTAAAGCAAAAGAAATGAGAAGTTATAAAATAACAGTGCCTTTATAATTTAACTACTAGCTGATAAATGCAACAATTTGGGCCTTGTAAATTTACTTGGGCTGAATTGACAATTTAATCTAGCTGTAACAATTGAGCTGAGCGGTTTACAAGGTTCAAGCTCGAGCTTTAATAGGCTTGTTAAGTTTCGAGCTCGAGCCGTTCCAGCCTTGTTTCGAGCTCGAGCTCGAGCTTAATTTTCCAGGCTCGTCGAGCTCCGAGCTCGAGCCGAGCATATGTTCAAGGCTTTCGAGCTCGAGCCGAGCCTGTCTAAGCTCGGTCTCGGCTCGGTTCATTTACACCCCTACATGAACCCAAGGAGATTTACTTGCTAATCTAAGAACAAATGAAAATGATTGAAAGGGGAAAATTATTTTCCAGGAAAACATTTTACACCAATCCAAACACTTCCTTAAAAGCCATTAACAGTGAGGCCCCCGTCAATATAATGCAAATAGTTTGTCCGGTATTGTACGAAGAGGCAGGCATGCAAAGGAAAGCCACCACATAAGTCACCTTTTCTAGCTCTCCTACCCTTCCCTATGGAGTTCTCCTTTCCACGTTTTCGACAAATCCTTCGATGTTTTCAACAGCCAGTTGAAATCAACATAATGTTATTACATGATGCTAGTTTAGGATTTTTTTTGGTTTAACTTATTTCAGGAAATAAGTTTAGATAAATTTAGTGATTATAAGTTTAGAAAAAATTATTTCAATTTACAACTAAATAAGTTCACAAACACATCTTCAGATTAGTTGATTAGTAAGAGGGTTTCGAATGAACAAAGGTGCAACAGAATTAACCCCGGTATTATCTTTTCCCCACTGGCACGCCAAGTCTTCGCTAATTAGTTCATTGCCCCTAATAAGAAAATAGATATTGTGTCGGTACAAATACAGGGGATCTTTGACTAATGAGTCGTACGGTAAAGACGACGAGAGGTCTTCAAGAGTCTTCTTCCTAGACCGGAGTTAGACGGAGGTTCTGGGCTTAACTTCCAGAATTAGGTTTCAGGTGTATTGATTGCGTCCCTTCTGCTGTGTATCCGGGCCGTATATATAGGAATATACGGTAGAAACCCTAATTTGATTCCTTGGTCAACACGAACTCTTTGCCCAGCCGACTTCTGTTAGGTTTGGGAGCTCATCTATTTAGAGGAGTATAATTGGACGATCTTAAATGACTACGGGCCGGCCAACCCTTATGGGCCGTCCCCCGTGGGTCATCCCTAATATTCATATTTTATCCATGTTAATGTCCGTCTGGGCCTATTGCGTATGGCAATGTGTCGACGTGTTGTGAGCTGTTTGTATTCCCAAACAACTTGCCCCCCAGTCCCATGATTTCGTAAGTTACAAAATTTTATGGGCTAAGTGTAACCACAAAATATTCTTCCATTTTTACCGTTCTCGTGCTTCGTATGTAGTGTAAATCTCGTTTTGACCATATGAATCGAAGAAGTTTTGACCAAGTACTGCACTTTGTCATGGTTTATATTACAAGTCAAATAATATAATGTACCTTACTTTTCCCAATTTAATGCTCCGTAATTACTGGGAAACATTTGACTCTATACTTTCTTTTTCTTTTCTTTAATTTTTTTCCCTTTTTTTTGCTTTTTTGTTTATGGATGCAGACATATTGTTGCAGTATGTGGCCGACAGTGTTCGCAATGACCTCGACCGGCAGGTGGGGCCAACTAGCATGGGACGGCCGAGCTTCATGGTGGTCGGCTGGTTCGGCCGAACTTCATGGTGGCCAGTTGGTTCGCGCGGCCGACCGTTAATGGTGGCTGAATGAATTGGTGATCGGACGGGTGTTGCTTCCGGCGTGGGGCAATTCTGGTCGGCCGGCCGATATCGCCAGTGGTGGCTGGCAGCCGGCTTCCGGCTCCTATCACCGATGGTGGCTGGCTGTTGGCTGCTTTCGGTGATGGTGGCGGGCTAAAAGTTTTTTTTTCCTCCTTCTTTTTCTTATTTATCCTTTCGTTTACTATTTCTTGATAGCACTTGTGATGCTTTTGCAGAAGGATGACGAAGGTGGTCGACAACCCTCGGACGGGTGGTTTTTTCCTTACTCCGGCGGCGGTGGTCGGCTGCGGAATTCGCTGGTGGCCGTATGGAGCCGGTTTGGACGGCTTGACCCACTAGTCCCCCCGAAGGATGACGAAGGTGGTCGACTGATTTCTGCTCGACTCATTAGAGCTACCGCCGGAGACGACGAAGGTGGTCGGCTGAACCTGGTCGGCTGGCAGCCCTTTTTTTTTCTATAACAAAAATATAAGAACAAAATACTAACTTACCAAGTGGTGGTGAGAATGTATTTGTATTGTAATCAAATACATAATTCCCTCCGTATTTTACTCAAATAAATCCTTCATGTGTAAGCCCATTCTCTAAATGGACCTTTATTGGATGTATAAATGCTTGTCAACCATCATTGATCAACGGATTATTTATTTATTTTTAATGTCGATGACTTTTCATTCAATGTTTTGGTGAATATGAAAATCTGCTGGATCGTGGCTCCCAGTCGGCTGGCCGCCAAAGCTTGTCATGGTCGGCTGGTCGTCACCGCCGGACATGGTCGGCTGGTCTTCGCCGCCGGACACGACCGACTGGTCGCCGCCGCCGAACATGGTCAGCTGGTCGCCGCCAAAGCCTGTCATGACCGGCTAGTCGTCGTCGCGTGTAGTGGTTGGCTGATCGCCGCCTGTGGCCGGCTGCAATTGTGTTGAATGTTTTTCAGAGCCTTTTACTCCTGTTAGCTTTCATTATCAGAACCTTAATGATAATTGTGCTTTTATACTTTTAGTCTAACAATTATCTTATAGGTTAGCCTAATTAGGATAGCACCTGTGTCTTTCTTGACTTTTGGATATTTAAGAAGGCACATAGGTTTTTTTTATTTCACTTTAACTTCCATTACTCCACCTAACTGATGATTGTGTGTTGATTTCCCGCGCAATTATCTTGAGGGTAGGTTTTGTTAGGATAGTACCTAAATCTTTATTGTTTGTGTCCTATTTGACGAACAAGAAAGATGCTTAGGTTTTTTCATATTAACTTCCATTACTCCACCTAACTGATGATTGTGTGGTGATTTCCCGCACAATTATCTTGAGGGTAGGTTTTGTTAGGATAGTACCAAAATATTTATTGTTTGTGTCCTGTTGGACGAACAAGAAAGATGCTTAGGTTTTAGTAATTATCTCATGTTTTTCATTATCTCCTTCAAGCAAGGTGTCATGTACATGGAACATTGTTGAGGGCTTGATTTAGAGACTCAGAGATTTGTACTTATTGTTTACATCCCTATATTTCTTATGGATGAAAATATTAATGTCAAAGTCATAACGATCGAACACGAGCTCGTTTTATTGCTTTAATAATAAATAAACCAGTAAAATACATGAAATAATAATAAGAACAACTAAAAGACGGATGCATCTACTCCAAAATGTTGGTCTTTATTTTATTAATTGACTAAAAATTGACATACCAAAATTTCATTTAGTCGGAATCTTTTGAACAGTACAACCAATTTGACATCGGTCGGCTCAGTGACTTCTTGGTCATCCACGTTGATTGCATCTAGACTCCAATAAATCCTTGAGTTTGATCATTGTCACTAAAAGGTTGAATCTTCCTCTTCCTTTCTATCTTCCTGCTTGTCCCCCCGATTTCGGCTTTGAGCTCTGTATTGCTTAAAGTAGCCTCGCCGAATCAGGTCTTCCACGTTGTTTTTGAGATCTCGGCACTCATCAGTCGTGTGTCCATAATCCTCATGAAAGCCGCACCATTTTGACTGATCCCGATTCTTGAAATGGATCTTCCGAGGGCGTTGCCACTTTTCATCAGTTTTGTTCATGGAAAATATTTGTGATCAAGGAACGAGCAAAGGTGCGTAACTGTCATACTCGTCGTTCTCATGTTTCTCTCGGTTGTCCTTCTTCCTTTTGTCGTCCTTCCTGGAGTCTGCCCTCTGTGGCTGGACGTAATCATCATGGTCGGACTCGACCAGTGTTCTATTAAATTCCTCAATCCTGTATTCGTCCGCCTTTTCAAGAGCATCTCCCAGGTTGGAGTAGTTCTTCTTTGCTAGGTAATCTCTATACCTGCTTTTCCGCAAGCCATGAGTAAGAGCCATTATGGCGACGTCGGAATTCATATCGAGTATCAGCACAGCTTCCCGGTTGAATCGCCCAAGATAGTCTCTTAAGCTTTCGTCCCCTTGCTGCTTCACGCTCCATAGTTCGGCTGATGTCTTCTCTATATGCTTTTTGCGGACGAAGTGCTCACAAAATTGCTTCGACAACTGTCTGAAATTGCAGATGGACCCGACCTTGAAATTCTGGAACCAAGTTTGGGCCAAACCGCTTAGTGTAGCCGGGAAGCACTTGCACCATACTTATGAGGATGCGGTGTATAGGTACATATGTCCCTCGTACGCAGCTATGTGATCGTCCGGATCTGTGGAGCCATCATACTTGATATGGCTAGGGAGTTTCATCCTTGGGAGAGATTCCTCAAGGATCCCCGGAGTGAAAGGGGAATCTTTTGGGATCATGATCTCGCTGGGGTGTTGACCGGTGTGCCCCCCAGCGTCATTCCTAGACCTTTCCTTCCTTGGAGGTGATCGGCCGATCGATGGTTGAGTGGGATGACGACCTCTCTCGTTGTGTGGTGACGACCTCCGTGATCGAGCCCTGGTGGGGGATCGTCCTTCGAAGGATTTTGGCGGTGGGAGCACCACCTCTGATCGTAGGTGTAACACCCTAATAATTCCTTGCTTTTATAAAACCATTTTCCAACTTAAAATAAAGGAATTACTAAAGTATTACCGCCACCGTGATAACGGTTAAGGCTAGTACCAGAATTACGCAGCGGAAATTAAAGTCAACTAACTTTCAAACCAACATAAATAATAATTACTGAGGCCTCCTACAAGTTGGAACCATAACGGCCCAAAAACCAAAGTATTTAAAAATCCAAAAAACCCAAAACATAAGTAAAGTATTAAAAATAGTTTCAAAGCACAAAAGAATGCAACTCTCTCAACCATCCCAAGCTACATGATTTCGATCGTACTTTAATCTACCAACCTGCTAAATTAATCTACTCCCCAACAATGCAAGTGCAAATGATGGATCATCATAGGGTCAATAAGGCGAAGGCCATGACCAAAATACATAAAGCACGTAGTCAGCAAAAACTGATTACTTACAAGGCTAGAGTGAAATAAAACTATAAACATGCATCACTCGCTAAAATACTAATCAACATGCAAAAGCCATTTAATAATTAACAAGTAAATCATGAATACAAAACTCGACTCTTGACTCGACCCTTGACTCACAATTTAATTAGAATAAGCTTCGAACAGGCCAAAAGAATATTCCATGAAGGAAGGGTGTTGGGAGCCCACCAAACACCATAATAATTAATAAATATCGGACATACCGAGTGTCGGGCCATACTGACGGAATTCCAGTGCATAAATTAAATGAAACAACGTCTTGTATCATTAGTAGGAGAACGAGCTTTCCGGCAAGTCTTCCCCCATTGTTCATACTCAAGGTATATACATTCCAAGAGTTTCGAAGCTTGTTCTGGTTACACTTTACGTTTATTAATGAAGGAAATAATGCCCTTGGTCCAAGTATGCATATAATGTTAAGTCTAATAAATGCGGTTCAGTATTAATTAACAAGTTAATAATTCAGTGAGATCAAGTGAGCTGAATGCCTAGCTAGAGGCCGCTTCAGTTCAAGTGGAATTAATGATATTAATCCACAGCTTACTCTTAACTGAACCCGTAGGGTCACACAAATAGTACGTAAACGGATCAAGTATTTAATGGCATTAAATACTCCATCTATGGATATTCGGAATCGACGGATCTTGGTTTCACTGGGAGCTGAGATCGTCAAAGGCAAGCAAGTGAATACTCCGGAAACTATGATATTGCCGGAAACGGAAATATGGATCGTAACGGAAATATAAATATTATCCAAGTCGTAGATGTTGCCGGAAACGGAAACATGGTACGTATCGGAAAATATTATTGGAAATGGAAATATTGCCGGAATCGGAAATATTGCCGGAATCGGAAATATTGTCAGAATCGGAAATATTATCGAAATCGGAAAATAAATTCCGGAAACGGAAATATTAAATATTTGTTCGAAACGGAAATTAATTCCGGAATCGGAAATATTAAATATTGTTCGTATCGGAAATGAATTCCGGAAATCGAGAATTTAATCGGAAGCGTATCGTACGAATTAGCATCGGACGAGGCCTGCCAGACGAAGGCCCAACACAAAGCCGGGCCATCGCCCAGCAAGCCGAAGCGCAACAAACACACGCCAGCCACGCCAGGCCCAGCGCAAGGCCAGGCCCAGCAAAGGCCAAGGCGCGCGCGCGCGGGCTGATGCTCGTGGGCTGCGAGCAGCGCCAGCTCGTGTGGGCCGCAAGGCATGCACGGGTTTGTGCGATGCTCGTGCTCGTGCAACGCTTGTGTTTCAATACAAATCCTAAAGCTAATGGAATTTTTTCTATGATTAAATCCTAATCCTAATAAAGATAGAATTTGTTTAATAGAGTTTTAATAAGATTCTAATTAAATAAATTAGTATCCTAATAGGATTCCAAGTCCTTTTCCATAACTCTATAAATAGGTTCCTATGGTCACATATTTACATCGAGAATTGAAGTATTCAAAGGTAAGATTTTCAAGCAAAAATCAGCCACAAACACTTGCCCTATTAGCCGAAATTTATAGTACCTTAAGGGCGATTCTAGTTGGTCAAGCTTAAGGCGGATCCGGACGTGCTGTGGACTATCTACGGAGGGACGACACTTGGAGTCCTAAAGACTTGTTCTTGTTCGGTTCAGGGCGCAGCTAGGGAGGGCACGCTACAAAGTGTATGCATCTGAATTGTGCTAAATGATTATGTGTAAATAATATGTTTCATGGCTTTATGGTTTTTCCGCATGATTTATGTTTATTCATATGTATCATAACCTAATAGTGGTATCACGAGCCTCTTATTATTTTCATAATCTAAATTACATGAACATGGTTAAATTTTACAAATTTGCAAAGAATTAAAAGGGGTGATTAATTTTCGTAATTGTTAATTAATTGCAAATTGCGTTTATTTAATTATATGTACGCAGTTTTTCGGCAATTTCTTCGTTACTCATCCAAATCGAGTGATTTTTGTGTCAATTCCGCATGTAAAAGGCATTCTAAAATTTTGACAAAAATAGTGTTTTTTCGGCCGAACCCAGAATTCCCAAATTCGAAGCCTAACTATGACTTTTCGGAGGTTTTAGTTTTTCGAACGCAAAAGTTTGTAAATTTAAGATGTTAAATTAAGTATTTGCGATTCTTGTTGATAAATCTTGAGTTTTTGATTGACCTACAATATATGTTTAACAATTATGAATGCCTAGACTTGTTAATTATACAACTTAATTTGTAGTTATGATTAATTTGTTGAAATTCGAATAATTTAGAATTGATTTGATTTTCATAATTAATTAATAATTTAATTAGGTATCCATGATTAAAATCCACCATAAAAATTGTTAATTTATGTTAAAATTTTAATTTTTATGACCTAGATTTGCATCCATGTTAAATCGGAAATTAATTAATTAATAAATTTTTGATTTTTCACCCTAAAATTATGAAATTAATATGATTTATTAATTTCTCATTAATTTTAAATTAAAAATTTTAAATTTCTATGAAAACGCTCATGAATGTTGCACGCACAAAGCAATGGAAGCTACGTGTTACCCTTAAGGTGTGTTGTATAGTGCGGGCACGCGAAGACGAGCAAGGGAGCTCGTCGCCCGTGCGGTACGAATGCAGAGAGCAACATAGCGTAGCGCGCGCGCAAAGCAAAGGTGCTGGCCGTGTGTGCTATGCGATGGGCGTGGGCGAGGGCAAGGCAAGCGAGCAGTCGCGTGTGGGCAACAGCGAGCTGCGCCACAGCGCGAACTGCCTCGCGCATGCAAGCATAGCTCGCGCAGCGAGCGATGGCTCGCGTGCAAGCGAGCGGTGCCTTGCGAGGGAAAGCATCAGCAGACGCGACACAGCACAGAGGCTGCGCGCATCATGGCCAGCGATGGCTGCGTGTGCGTGTGGCCTATGGCTGTGCGTTGCGTGGTGATGTGCGTGTTTGTGCAGCGACAGATCGTGCGCATGATGGGGCTTGGGCGCACGCCCAAGTGCTCGTCGTGTTACGATTAAATCGTTTTAAATTTTAATTTGAGATTTTCAGTTCGAGTAATTTTAATTAATTTTAAAATTGATAATTTAAATTGTTTTCTTGGATTTTAATTTTGAATATTATATTTATTATAAATTTTTATTTATTCTAATTATTTTACTAAAATTAAAAACCTTGAATTAATTTAAATTCAACTGAAAATAAATTAAATAAGTGGATTCAATTATAAATTTATATGAGCTTTAAATATTAATTAAATTTGTATGTTTCCAGTTAGACTAGAAATACATTTTTATGTTTAAAATTAGTAAAGCATATAAATTTATTGGTTTAAGTGGGAGCAATTTTAGTCATAAACTCTTGATTAGGTCTGCAAATCCTTTAAGGCTAAACAACTTGATTAGAATTAATAAGGACTGAATAATTGGTAGATTATTGGTGCCCTTGATTAATTGCTGCAAATATTTATGTGATGCATAACGTGTTTTACTAACCAGCTATGTGGGCCATTCATGATAATGAATGGGTGAATGGTATATATTGTATATGTACTGTTTTGCAGGTTATGAAGTGACTAGTATGGCCCAAATAGGATAGAAAATATGGTCTGCGTACCATTAATTTGAATGTAATTGGTCTAAAGAACCAAATTTGTTTTTCAATTCAAATATGGTCTGCATACCATCAAATAGTTGTAATTAGTTTAATTATAGCTTATCCTATTTGAAGAAAATGGCGCCTCCCACGGAGATTTTCAAGACGGACTTTGAAGTTGAAGCTTCAAGATGAAGTCGGGCCATACTAGATCACATTTATCTTATGCATGCTTTAAGTTATTTATTGCTTTTAAATATGTCTTAAATATGCATGAGATAATGGCTTGACTATGTTGCATGATTAAGGATTTTAGTTCACTTAAAATCTAACCAACATAGTAAGAGCCTTAAGTTCCAAACTTAAAAATTGAGTTAAAAGGTGCCATGCCAAAATAACACTTACTTGGATATCCTTTTTTCATCGATCTTAGTAATAGTTTTCCGCCATAGCGAGGTGTTACTTATCGATACTAAAGGGGTAAGGTACACAAATAATTGTGAGTACATGTTAGTTTTGGTGAAACTCAACGATATAAGTAAGGAGTCCTTTTATGTCGTGGCAAAATCGATAGGTTTACCTAATAAGTTCTTAGATGTACCTATCAACCAAGAGTAGTTTCTAGACTATTAGCAAAAGGCTTTTGCTTACCTAAAATATTTTAGAATTGAGTTAAAATACATAATGTGCTTAATTCTTCAATGGTTTTAGGGTCTTGGAATCATTTTATTCACACCTGCCGGAACAATAAATTCGAATAAAATGCTAATAACTTGTTTAAATTGCATGATTGCTTTAATTTTCAAGTTATTATTCATGATAAATGTTTAGACTTTGCATGCTTCAATGAATGTTTTAATTATTGTTTATAATTAAATATCTTGCACTGCAATAAATCCTTTTAGAAAGGTAACAGTGAATTTCCTCGATTGGTAGTGAATCCAAGAACGATTCACGGAAATGAGAGATGTGAGCAATTTAAAATGTACGTTTCTTTTAGCGACTTTTATGGTTGTTTTCGAGAATCAAAATCGAATGGCAAACCGATTGGTGCTTGTGAATTCAAAATACAATGTAGTTTTGAGATCATAAAGCATTGAGTTTAAACGCTCAGCCTTACCAATGGTTAACAACCTAATATCTTTGTCCATTTAATTCTCGAATGAGTCTAGTCCCTAGACATTCGAATAGATCGATGCTTAGAGAACTTTAGAAGCTTCTGGTAAGATCATCTAGTTGAAACAAATATTAAACATAAATTAAATGGTAAGAAACTTGTTCGAGTGACATTGAACATGTCTAACAAAGTATAAAAGTCAACACTAAAGAATTCAATTCTTAAGACTACAAGAAAGGGTACAAGAAATAGGAAAACAAAGGAACAAATGAAAGGAATTTACGATTCCGTTTCTACCTATAAGTTTATGTTTAAAGAGAAGTGACCTAGCAATCAAACTTCCTTGGTATCATATACCGCTTGAGGTTCTTACTTCGGTAATAACTCAAACAATGGAAGGTAGGCTACACTAATGGCCTACAAGTGGGAAATGAAGCATGGCAATGCTACATTGGTTGTAGGGTCATCTAGTTTGTTTTAAGTCCTTTCAAAGGCTGGAACTTAATGGCTATTTTGTTCCATAATCAGCATACCAAAATTTCTGTTTTCAAACACAGAAAGACTCACATTCAAGAAAAACAAAAACAATGTTTGTTTGTTTATTTGAGTGAAATGGTCAATTACGAGTTGAGTCAATATGCTTGATTAAAAACAAACAACTCTTTAACAATAAGAACTTTACTAGGTTCAAATTAATCTCTTGATTTGAGTTCCACTAATCTTTGGCATTGTTTCTTAGACCATATCAACAAGTTAACGTTCTAAAGCTCTATTTTGATGGACTTTTGAAAGTTGATTGATTTCTAGATCAATTCAAGACAAGCTAGTCTTACTTGTTGAAAGTAACAAAAGATATGAACTATTGTTAGAACGCCTAGACAATAGAATTCAAAGCTAAAGAAAGGTTTTATGACTTTATTATTTCACACAGATTTGAGTGAATATAGGTTTATTTACTCAATGTGATATAAGTTTGAATCTGTTTGGCTAGTTCAAAGATTCAGAAGTATAAATCCCACTTGGCAAGAAATCATAAAGGTCTAGGTTACATCATGTTGATGATTGCTTAAGTCAAGAATGATCATCAATGATTGTGTGTTGTGATTTCACGATCTAGCTCCATAAGATATGGCATATCTACATTGGAATGATTGAAGTCAATTAGTACTTGATTCGATCAATGATGAATCATATAGACTTTTCCTATAATTTCTAAAACAAAATGCTCAACTACCACCAAACTAAACCGAATTCGTCAAAGCTATTGAAAAGTAATTTTAGAATATCTTTTCGATAATATATATCTAAGAGTTGCTAAACTCAGTGGGAGCTTAGTGTTTGTTATTCGACAAACTAAGACCCAAGTATAGATATATGTTTCATTGTGATTTATTCAAATGAGACACAAGGGTATTGTTTCTACCACGAATTTTTGAGAACATAATGTTTGTTTGCTCGAAATAATGTCCTTTTGGAGATTCGTTTCCAAAATGACAAGTGGGAGAAAATAGACCTCGAAAGTCTTCGAGGCGAACAACAAACATAAACGGACATTCCGGAGGCTTTTCGAAGTTCTTTAGAAAATCCGAACACGTATTCTTTAAAGACTTTAGAAGTGGCTTTTAAAGAATAGACATCTCTTAGAAGACTTTACGAGTGCTTCAAGGAGAACAGAATATTCAAAGGACTCTAAAAGTGCCTGTTAATATTCTATTGTTTGATGTTCTATACCCAAGTAGGCATAGAGTTCAAGTCACTGAAACTATGAGATTCTTCTATTAGATAGTGAAGAAACATGGAGTTCAGGTCACTGAAGTTATGCAATTCTTCTATTAGATAGTGAAGAAACCTACAACTTGTAGTCAAACTATTATCATATACATTAATGAGTTTGTGACCTGTAAGAAAGCTATGACGAAACCCAGATTCCCTAAAATGGTTAGAGGCCATATATAGACTCAAATGTTTTAAATGGTTAGAGGCCATAAAACATACCCAACGTTTTGATAACAAAATTGAAATTTTGTTGATTTGCAAGAATAGTTTCACACCTATTGGTTGCAAGTTTGTTTTAAGGATAAAAACCATCAAACATGAAATTATGTTCACACACAAAGATAGATTAGTTGCTAAAGGTTACAAGCAAATTCACGGTGTGGATTGTGTTGAAACCTCATGCAAAATCATAATGCTTAAGTCTATAATTCAAGCAATGATTGTATATTGGTACATATGGCAATTGGATGACAAAACAATTCCTCAATCAAATGTTGGAATAAACTATGTACATGGTATGTCATAGGATTTGTGGATCCAAATAAATGCTTGAAAAGGAAAGCTAGCTTATGAAATCTAAGTTCAGATTTAAGCAAGCAATTGGGAATTAGAAATGTATTTTAGTGAAACTAATAAGTATTTTAGTTTCATAAAATGTACATGACTCTTATAGATATATAAGAAGTTTAGTGGGAGTACATAAAAACTTAATTGGTCCTATGTGTATCACACACATATCTCTCTATTGTGAAATGACATTCAAATGCTAATGACTTAGATTTGAAATTATTCATCAATGATGGACCAAGGCGAAACTTAGTGCATACTGGGTATTAAGATCTATTTACAAAGATCTTATGATATTGTTTTAGATTAAGTAATGGCATTTACTAAATCAAAACACGAAAGACTCCATTGGAGATATTCGACCCATATGAATAAATCTAAGTAAAGAATGTTTGAACTATGTATGAGCATTTACTAAGTTAAACATCAAAGGATCTAAGTGAGATTCTTAAACCTATATTATATGTCAAAGAATTTAGCTGGATTCAGTATCTACTGAAATTGAATAAGCTAAAGTTACATGAATAGAATTCAATTGAGAATTATTCTGCAAAAGAATTTATCATGTATGATATAATATGAGGATCGCCAAAAACGTATCGTATGACTTTAGGCATGACAAACATATACCAATCTCTATTGATCTAAGTGAAGATCAACTAGATTGAGATCAAGAATACTTATGGTACTTGAAAAGATACATAGGAATAGTTCTTGATTCAAGGAAATAAAGATATGCTAAATATTGATGCTACACGCATAAACACTGGTAAAGGATCAAGCAAGATTCCTCTAGAGTTAACCATTGACAAGGACGAACTATAGAGCATCGTGTTTTGAAATGGCAACATGGATTGGAGACCATGGGTTGTTGCGTGGGAAATTAAAATAATAATTTATATGTTCTAAGATATAGTTGGAAAGTCTTCCACATATCTGTGAACTGCTTGGGTAAGTAAATCCAACCAAAGCATCACTAGCAACCTATACAGTTGAAGTAAATGTAATTATTGCCTAAGAAGCAATAAAACAGGGTTGTTTAAAGTTCTTCACTGAACTTGGGAAGATCACCTATCTTCTGGCTTGATGGTTCTTCATTGAAAAATGCGTAGAACCACTCTTGAAGCAAGAAAACGTCTGCTAACTTAATAGTTCTTCATTGCAAAATGCGTAGAACTACTATTTAAGTAAGAAAGACTAGATCACATAATAAACAAACTCAAAAGATCTTATCATCCTATCTCGAAAAACATTCGATGAAAAGGATATTAAGATTGGCAAAGCATGATAACTAAACCTATGCAACAAGTGAGAAACAACACTCACATTGTGGCACTGGAAATCAAGCATAGCTTTGAATTCCACGAACTGTTTTAAAAATGGGTTTCAGGCCCATGGTTGTAAAACATTGGGGTTGAACATTTATCATATATGAAATGTATTTTCATATTCCATTTAATCTTGGTTTAGTATTAAATGATGAGTCCCTTCAATTTGACGATATATTCAAGATAGACTGTCAGGACCAGTCCTGTGACTAAGAAATGTCTATCAAGTGAACTTGAATGTCAAAAGTTGAAAATTGTCCCTGGTCGGATTTTTCTATAATGATGGACGCATAGAAAACGTTAGACGACTAGAATGCAAGATGACTAGTAGTTCTGTTTCTTGAACTATGTGGACATGGCAATGTCATAATCATTTGCATACATACTTACTTTGGGAAGACTATTATCGGACAGACCTATGAAACTTTACTGTAAGAGATGAAAATCTGTCATAAGTAAATTTCATTAAAATTATTAGACACTAAATCCTCAATGTAATCCCCCGTAAATTTATAAATTTTATTAATATATATTAACGTACATTATTTATATTTAAATAGAATTTATGAATTTTAAGTAATAAATATATAATTAACGTATATTTATTTTATTTAATTACGTTCTAAATATTTAACGATTTGAGAACTTTATTATATATTTAATGTATATTTAATTTTATTTAAATATATCCTAAATATTTTAACGGTTTGTGCAATCAAGAATAATTTTAGAATTTTATGTTGAAAAGAATTTGAATTACGAAATACATTGGAATTTGGAAAATAATCATAACCGGTTTTGGAAGTTCAAATGCAAACTTAAATCTAATCCTAGCCCAAATTGGCAAAGCCCAATACAATGAACCCATAACCTTCCTATACTCCTATTCCACGTGAAAACAAAAGAAAAAAAAACCCTTCCCTCTCAACCACCATTCACGTAAATTGCAAACCCTCCTCCTTTCTCACATTGCTTCCCCTTACTGCTACAACTCACGCCGCCAGCTGCCGGCCACCTACAACCGCCGGACCACCGCCAGCTTCCTCTTCCGTTCGGTAATTTCGTCTTCCTCCCTCTCCCTCTTCTTCTTGCTTCTCCTTCGTTCTTACTCTTCCCCTCTTTCTCACTTGCTGCTCTGTGTTCGAACCAGCAACCACCAGCCCAGCACCACCGCAGTCACCGTCGGCTCGTCGCTAACCTCTTTCCGCCACCCCTGCTCGTCGCCGCGCAACCCTATCGCCGACCAGCACGTTCTCTCTCCACTCTGTTTCGTCACTACTCCACGCGGGCCATCACCACCTTCGGCAACCAGCCCAACCGCAACCTCCACCGCGCCCAGCCGCGTCTCCTAGCTCGCCACCACTGCCGTGCCTGCACCACCGCCGGCCAGCACTCTCCTTTCTCTCCTTTTTGGTTATTTCTTAAACCCTAAGTTATTTAAATATTTTGATTTAAGTTTATTGATTTTAATTTATGTTTCTTGAATTAAATTATTAATCTTTATAGTTAAATTATAATTTTCAGATTTGATATTGATATTGTAAATTAATTAATTTCAGTTTTGGTTGATTAATATGTGAGTTAGGGTTTTAAATTAGTTTAGTGATTTAATTCATGTTTGTTGAATTTAAATTATAAGTTATTATGATTAAATTATATTTTCAGATTATATATTATGTTTAAATAATAAATTCAATTTTCAGATTATGCGATTACATTGAAATAATGATTTTTAATTATTAAAGCATGAATTTTTAAGGTTTTAATAGTTTTAAAATCATGGTATGATGTTTATGAGTTATTAAGGTTATCGTTTTTATGATTTTAAGCATATTAATTATGGTTTGGCAAAGTTTTAAACTATTTTATATTGCTGGAATTTTGAAAAGGGATGCTTTATTGGAGTTTATGACAATTGGTGATCATTAGTGTAGTAATCACTATTCTAGGAAGTTAATTAATTAAGTTTCGATATTGGGGAATGTTCTAAATATGTTTAGGATGTGTTTAGAGTACGTTAATGTTGCTGTAAATTATTAGGAATTGATTTGGGTACGTTTCTTGATTATTTTAGGCGGAGAATTCTTTGTAGGCGATTTTTGAATTCGTTAAAGTGGCCTATCAGTTTGTTTACACAAGGTACGTACATACCTGTGTGCTTGGAATGTGTGCTAATTGTTGAAACCATGTTGAATCTTGTTGTTGAACTTGGTTATGTTGATATTATTGTTGAACTTGGTGATGTTGATATTATGGACGAACTGGGTTATATTGAATGTGCATGTTTAATACTGTTGGACAAACTTATTGAACTTATTTTGCACTATAAGAACTGTAACATGTTAGTATGGATGTTTGATACAAACATGTTGGTTGGGAACACTAGATTATTCTATATGATTGGGTTGGATCAATTGGTTGTTGTTCCCTTTCTATCTTTTCACTACTTTATAAGGGCGGAGGACCTTGTTTAGTAAGTTGAAACTTTATGCCCATATACAGGGTCGCTCATGGTTAAAGGAAAGGTTGGTTAAGTTGGAATGAGTCTTGATTGATGCTTTTATGATCACTTACTTAATTCCAAGATAAAAACAGTTGTGAACAAATGTGAATTGTCTGTCTTATGTAATGGTTGAGTCATAACGAAATCTCAATTTGTAAATCATGTAAAGTGAAACTGAATAGCAATAGCTTTAGACTGTGCACGTCTGAAGTGACGGACAAACAGGAGTTGGGGTTCATGGTGGTAGCCCATGGCCTTTTCTGGGACCGGATTGATCACCGTGTCCTATTTTTATTTAAACGTTCCTCGATATCGCAGGTCACTGAGGTTACGGAGTCGTGCCCGTACCTCGTCTTCCTTAGTGAAGACTTCTGGATGGTCAACTCGGTCCATTGTCTATTTCAACTAAAATAATATTTTGGTTATTAAGCCTAGCTTAGTCTAGTCAAGTATAGTCGTCAAATTATTATGTTTTGTCTGTCCTTACTTATATTTATTAGTATCATGATAGGGTTGTTGGTTTGATAGTATCATGCTAGGATTGTTGTTGTTTTAGTATGTAGTACTCAGCTTTGCTGATTACGTGCTTTGTTTGTGTGTGTTGATCATGGCTATGCCTTATTGATCCTGTGATGACCCATCTTTGGTGAGCAGTCTCTAAGGATCAATAAGCGTTGCCCATCTACAGGTTTGAAGATGATGCATCATTGGGATCGGGATTAGAGAGCTTGTAGTTCTATTCGTTTAATTAAGTGATTTAATTTGTTAACTTGGATTTGAAATTTGTCGTACTATTCGTATTTCCTTAATTCAGTTAATTGGTTTGGACCTAATATGTAATAGATTATTTATGAACCTAAAAGTTAGTTTTATGTTTTCCGCTGCAAAATTCTGAATAAGCCGTAACGTTTTCACACGGGCGATAATGCCTTGATAATTCTCTATATTTTATATTAAAAGGTTATTTTAGAAAAGAGAGAATTGTCGGGGTGTTACAAAGTGGTATCAGAGCTAAGGTTTTACTTTAATAAAATTTTAGGTGCCTAACTATCTAGTTATTTAAAATAAATTTCTTAAAAATCGAGTTTCTACGTATTATAGTGTTCAAAAATTGGTACTTTTTTTTTGGGGACCAAATTCATTTTATTTTGTTTAAAAAGTATATTAATATTTCTTATTTAAGTTTGAAATTAATTTATTTATTCGAAACTTTACGTTTATGTGAATTAAGTAAGTTCTTCTTTTCGTATTTAAATTAAATATATTCAAAAAAAAAAAAAAAAAAACCTTATTCTATTTATTCGTTATTTATTCGTTTAATAAAAATTTCTTTCTTATTAATCATTCTTGTTTTATTATAAGCGTTTCAATGTTTACTTATTTTGATTTATTACGAGAGATGGGTAATATAAGAATGGCATATAGGATAGAATTATGTGTGCATACTAGTTAATTCTAGCATAAGAAGTTAATTGTTATATGCATGTGTTAAATGTTCAAGTGTTGCAGTCAAATGTGCGTTAGAGAGATTGTTTGATTCCACCGAACTTATTGCTTTATTGAACTTTGATTATGGTTTGGTTGGGAAATCGTTAGTGAGATCTTAAGTTGCTTCTTTCAGGAATAAAATATCTCTTTGTGAAGAAAGTCGTGTTTGGATGTGAGTATTTTGCTAGATACAAGACCAACCCATCTTAATAAGAGAGGATACTGTAGCATCCACCATTGTCTATTGCTTACCTAACAAAATGCCATACCTAGAACTCAAAGATAGGTTTAAAGACATGCATTCTGATGATGGAACACCAAAGTTGATTAAGTATGGGACTAGGGATGGTAGGTAGAGATATGACTTAGAGATCCTGACCACCATTATTGAGGTCGTAGAAAATGGGTTCAAGGAGGGTAGAAACTCCTGGAGTCATGCTTGGGATGCAGTTACAGAAGAACCTATGGGAATAAGTGTAAATAATGACCTAGAAGAAAATGATGTAGCTGTGGAGAATGAGAATGTAGGTGTTGAGGCAGAGAATCCTAACCTAGTGGCCCATGAGCCAACCATTGAATTTCTAGTGATTCAGATGCATAGCTCGAAAGTGAACAGGAGGTGGCAAGTGAGCCTAATCAAGATAAAGATATGGAAGAAGATGAAGACCCAGGAGAAGAGTTTGATGATTTTGAGATCTAAATTTCACTCCGCAAGTTTCAGGAGCAATGGATAGGCAAGAGGCCACAAATATTTTGAAGTCATAAATAGTTAATTAGCTCTTTTATGTTTTAAAGAATAAGTAGCAAAGTTACAACAGTTTAAGGTTAAAGTTTATTGAAGTTTGAAATGTTCTTTATTATTTTAAAGGATGTAATAAACCCTTATGGAGTTAGCAATAAAAGTTAAAGTTTTCAAGGAAATGTTCTTTATTCTATTTTGAGGATTCCATAATACCCCAACCTTTAGGTAACACGTCATGGATTAATTTTTCTATTGGTTGCATACTCAGTGTGAATTGTGGATCAATTTAATTGCCACAATAATATTAAATGATTTGAGTACATAAAGGAAGTGAGGGCCAATCTAGACCCTCATGACCAATATGATTCAAAATGTTATGCCTTATGTGCAGTGTGTGAATGTCTTTCGTGAATTATTGAGGATGATTATTTTTCAATGATTATTGCATCTTGTAGACGATCGTTGCACCTTCGTAAACGATTGTCGTGCCTTCATAAATGATGTGAATTAATGTGAACATTGTTGGTTGAGGCGATCTTTATGGTCAATTCAAGTATTAAATTGTATGGGATGACGTATAGGTGATGTTTCGAACCTAAAGTAGAGTATACTAATTGCAGGTCGCGTTCTAGAATGGCCAACAACAATGATCTAGCCGTTGCTATTCGCCTCTTGGCGGAAAAGCTGACTCAGGAAAGAACTGGGCGCCCCAATTCTGCAGGGGAAATGTTTGAAAGACTTGCTAGGGTTAAACCACCATACTTCAAGGGGCAATCAGACCCTACCTTCTTAGAAAATTGGATTAGGGAGTTTGAGAAACTGTTTGAGGCTGTGAGTTGCCCTAAGAGTATGAGAGTAGGTCAAGTTGTCCTTTACCTAAAAGATGAAGCCGATCGGTGGTGGAGAAGGAATGAAACTAGGCTAAGTACTGCCGAGGGATTTAATTGGGACTCATTTGTTGTTGCATTGAGAGAAAAGTTTTATCCTCCTTTTATAACAAAACGAAAAGCACAGGAATTCATAAACCTTGGGATGGGGAGTATGACCATCGCTGAATATTATAGCAAATTTATAGCGCTGTCGAAGTTTGCACCTGAGGTTGTAGCCACAGAGGAGATAAAGGCTCAGATGTTTGAGCAAGGGTTGACCAATGAGATCCAGTTGGGATTAAGTGGAGAAACCTTTACACCTTTAGAGAATGGGTATGAGAGAACTGCCCAAATTCATGGTTTACAGTCTAGAAGGGACAAGAAAAATGTTGTTGGGGAGAAAAGAAAAGAGTTTGATGCTGGGAAAACCCGGGGAAATTTCAAGAAGAATAGAAACCTGAATAGGAATGAGAATGGAAATGGAAATTTTCAAGGAAGAAGCAATCAGGGGCACCACAACAACTCGAACTATTCTGAGAGAGTACATCATTGCAAGAGGTGCAGTAACAATCACCCTGGTAAGAACTGCAAAGGAGAATTAGTGACCTGCAACTATTGTCAGAAAAGGGGACATAGGGAGTATGAGTGCTTCATTAAGCACAAAAAGGAACAAAATAATAATGGAGGTGGAAACCAAGTGAGGTTTAACCAGTCTGGAGGTCAAAATTCAAAGCCTGGAGGGGCACAAAACAATCAAGAGAACTATAATAAGCCTGCAAAGGATAACAACAACCCGAATAAGGCTCCAGGAAAGTTGTACATGATGAATCAGAATGAGGATGAACGAGCTGCCGATATAGATTCTGGTACTTTTTCTATTTACTCTGCACAAGTTAAGCATTATTTAGTTCGTGGGTGACTTGTTCTTTTGGTTTCGTCATCTGTTGTGAAAAGTCTAAAGTTAGTAGTTTTAGTGAAATAGGAATATTGAGAATAGAATTCGTCGAAAGAGAATTTTGGTTAGCTATTCCCTGAGGTGAGTTACGAGGGCGTAACTCGTTTTCTTTAAGGGGGGTAGAAGGCGATATAAATTCGCGCTTTTTACCTATTTTTATGCATTTTATGCTTATTTTAGCAAATCTTACAAGTTTAGGCAAGGCAAATAGACTCTCCGCATAAGAAAAGGTGTTCATGAGTAACACAAATAGCTTTGAGTTGGCAAAAGATTGCACATAGGTGGCACAAGTACTTCTTTAGTAAGAATAAGTTAAAAGCTTTTGGGGAAAATGTGGGAAATTTCGTGTCAAGTTTCGGGACGAAACTTCTTTTAAGAGGGGTAGATTGTAATCCCCCGTAAATTTATAAATTTTATTAATATATATTAACGTACATTATTTATATTTAAATAGAATTTATGAATTTTAAGTAATAAATATATAATTAACGTATATTTATTTTATTTAATTACGTTCTAAATATTTAACGATTTGAGAACTTTATTATATATTTAATGTATATTTAATTTTATTTAAATATATCCTAAATATTTTAACGGTTTGTGCAATCAAGAATAATTTTAGAATTTTATGTTGAAAAGAACTTGAATTACGAAATACATTGGAATTTGGAAAATAATCATAACCGGTTTTGGAAGTTCAAATGCAAACTTAAATCTAATCCTAGCCCAAATTGGCAAAGCCCAATACAATGAACCCATAACCTTCCTATACTCCTATTCCACGTGAAAACAAAAGAAAAACAAACCCTTCCCTCTCAACCACCATTCACGTAAATTGCAAACCCTCCTCCTTTCTCACATTGCTTCCCCTTACTGCTACAACTCACGCCGCCAGCTGCCGGCCACCTACAACCGCCGGACCACCGCCAGCTTCCTCTTCCGTTCGGTAATTTCGTCTTCCTCCCTCTCCCTCTTCTTCTTGCTTCTCCTTCGTTCTTACTCTTCCCCTCTTTCTCACTTGCTGCTCTGTGTTCGAACCAGCAAACACCAGCCCAGCACCACCGCAGTCACCGTCGGCTCGTCGCTAACCTCTTTCCGCCACCCCTGCTCGCCGCCGCGCAAACCTATCGCCGACCAGCACGTTCTCTCTCCACTCTGTTTCGTCACTACTCCACGCGGGCCATCACCACCTTCGGCAACCAGCCCAACCGCAACCTCCACCGCGCCCAGCCGCATCTCCTAGCTCGCCACCACTGCCGTGCCTGCACCACCGCCGGCCAGCACTCTCCTTTCTCTCCTTTTTGGTTATTTCTTAAACCCTAAGTTATTTAAATATTTTGATTTAAGTTTATTGATTTTAATTTATGTTTCTTGAATTAAATTATTAATCTTTATAGTTAAATTATAATTTTCAGATTTGATATTGATATTGTAAATTAATTAATTTCAGTTTTGGTTGATTAATATGTGAGTTAGGGTTTTAAATTAGTTTAGTGATTTAATTCATGTTTGTTGAATTTAAATTATAAGTTATTATGATTAAATTATATTTTCAGATTATATATTATGTTTAAATAATAAATTCAATTTTCAGATTATGCGATTACATTGAAATAATGATTTTTAATTATTAAAGCATGAATTTTTAAGGTTTTAATAGTTTTAAAATCATGGTATGATGTTTATGAGTTATTAAGGTTATCGTTTTTATGATTTTAAGCATATTAATTATGGTTTGGCAAAGTTTTAAACTATTTTATATTGCTGGAATTTTGAAAAGGGATGCTTTATTGGAGTTTATGACAATTGGTGATCATTAGTGTAGTAATCACTATTCTAGGAAGTTAATTAATTAAGTTTCGATATTGGGGAATGTTCTAAATATGTTTAGGATGTGTTTAGAGTACGTTAATGTTGCTGTAAATTATTAGGAATTGATTTGGGTACGTTTCTTGATTATTTTAGGCGGAGAATTCTTTGTAGGCGATTTTTGAATTCGTTAAAGTGGCCTATCAGTTTGTTTACACAAGGTACGTACATACCTGTGTGCTTGGAATGTGTGCTAATTGTTGAAACCATGTTGAATCTTGTTGTTGAACTTGGTTATGTTGATATTATTGTTGAACTTGGTGATGTTGATATTATGGACGAACTGGGTTATATTGAATGTGCATGTTTAATACTGTTGGACAAACTTATTGAACTTATTTTGCACTATAAGAACTGTAACATGTTAGTATGGATGTTTGATACAAACATGTTGGTTGGGAACACTAGATTATTCTATATGATTGGGTTGGATCAATTGGTTGTTGTTCCCTTTCTATCTTTTCACTACTTTATAAGGGCGGAGGACCTTGTTTAGTAAGTTGAAACTTTATGCCCATATACAGGGTCGCTCATGGTTAAAGGAAAGGTTGGTTAAGTTGGAATGAGTCTTGATTGATGCTTTTATGATCACTTACTTAATTCCAAGATAAAAACAGTTGTGAACAAATGTGAATTGTCTGTCTTATGTAATGGTTGAGTCATAACGAAATCTCAATTTGTAAATCATGTAAAGTGAAACTGAATAGCAATAGCTTTAGACTGTGCACGTCTGAAGTGACAGACAAACAGGAGTTGGGGTTCATGGTGGTAGCCCATGGCCTTTTCTGGGACCGGATTGATCACCGTGTCCTATTTTTATTTAAACGTTCCTCGATATCGCAGGTCACTGAGGTTACGGAGTCGCGCCCGTACCTCGTCTTCCTTAGTGAAGACTTCTGGATGGTCAACTCGGTCCATTGTCTATTTCAACTAAAATAATATTTTGGTTATTAAGCCTAGCTTAGTCTAGTCAAGTATAGTCGTCAAATTATTATGTTTTGTCTGTCCTTACTTATATTTATTAGTATCATGATAGGGTTGTTGGTTTGATAGTATCATGCTAGGATTGTTGTTGTTTTAGTATGTAGTACTCAGCTTTGCTGATTACGTGCTTTGTTTGTGTGTGTTGATCATGGCTATGCCTTATTGATCCTGTGATGACCCATCTTTGGTGAGCAGTCTCTAAGGATCAATAAGCGTTGCCCATCTACAGGTTTGAAGATGATGCATCATTGGGATCGGGATTAGAGAGCTTGTAGTTCTATTCGTTTAATTAAGTGATTTAATTTGTTAACTTGGATTTGAAATTTGTCGTACTATTCGTATTTCCTTAATTCAGTTAATTGGTTTGGACCTAATATGTAATAGATTATTTATGAACCTAAAAGTTAGTTTTATGTTTTCCGCTGCAAAATTCTGAATAAGCCGTAACGTTTTCACACGGGCGATAATGCCTTGATAATTCTCTATATTTTATATTAAAAGGTTATTTTAGAAAAGAGAGAATTGTCGGGGTGTTACACTCAATACCTAAGTGATTTGAGATTACTTGTTTGAGAACTGCTTACTTTGACGTTGACCAACCGTCGCACCGTAAAAGGAGGCTATAAAGGCAACGCTCAGGTAATCACCTATCAAACGAAGTCTAATCTCAAGATCGCAAGATTGGGATTGTTCTCCCATAAATCGGGATGAGATGCTTAAAAGTTGTACAAGGCCACTCGGAGAGCTAGAAACTGTAAAATGCATGGCCGTGCTCAGATGAATCATAGGCTATGATTATCTGTTTATTTGATCAGTTGAACTCTGAAACCGAGAAACACCTCTGGACATAATAAGGATGACAACTCTTACCTTATGTTCAAGAGAAAGCATCGAGCGACAAAGGAATTAGGAAATGCACACTTGTCCCTAAGGACAAGTGGGAGACTGAAGGAAATAATGCCCTTGGTCCAAGTATGCATATAATGTTAAGTCTAATAAATGTGGTTCAGTATTAATTAACAAGTTAATAATTCAGTGAGATCAAGTGAGCTGAATGCCTAGCTAGAGGCCGCTTCATTTCAAGTGGAATTAATGATATTAATCCACAGCTTACTCTTGACTAAACCCGTAGGGTCACACAAATAGTACGTAAACGGATCAAGTATTTAATGGCATTAAATACTCCATCTATGGATATTCGGAATCGACGGATCTTGGTTTCAGTGGGAGCTGAGATCGTCAAAGGCAAGCAAGTGAATACTCCGGAAACGATGATATTGCCGGAAACGGAAATATGGATCGTATCGGAAATATCAATATTATCCAAGTCGTAGATGTTGCCGGAAACGGAAACATGGTACGTATCGAAAAATATTATTGGAAATGGAAATATTGCCGGAATCGGAAATATTGCCGGAAACGGAAATATTGTCAGAATCGGAAATATTATCGAAATCGGAAAATAAATTCCGGAAACGGAAATATTAAATATTTGTTCGAAACGGAAATTAATTCCGGAATCGAAAATATTACATATTGTTCGTATCGGAAATGAATTCCGGAAATCGAGAATTTAATCGGAAGCGTATCGTACGAATTAGCATTGGACGAGGCCTGCCAGACGAAGGCCCAGCATGAAGCCGGGCCATCGCCCAGCAAGCCGAAGCGCAACAAACACACGCCAGCCATGCCAGGCCCAGCGCAAGGCCAGGCCCAGCAAAGGCCAAGGCGCGCGCGCGCGGGCTGATGCTCGTGGGCTGCGAGCAGCGCCAGCTCGTGTGGGCCGCAAGGCCTGCGCGGGTTTGTGCGATGCTCGTGCTCGTGCAACGCTTGTGTTTCAATACAAATCCTAAAGCTAATGGAATTTGTTCTATGATTAAATCCTAATCCTAATAAAGATAGAATTTGTTTAATAGAGTTTTAATAAGATTCTAATTAAATAAATTAGTATCCTAATAGGATTCCAAGTCCTTTTCCATAACTCTATAAATAGGTGCCTAGGGTTACATATTTACATCGAGAATTGAAGTATTCAAAGGTAAGATTTTCAAGCAAAAATCAGCCACAAACACTTGCCCTATTAGCCGAAATTTATAGTACCTTAAGGGCGATTCTAGTTGGTCAAGCTTAAGGCGGATCCGGACGTGCTGTGGACTATCTACGGAGGGACGACACTTGGAGTCCTAAAGACTTGTTCTTGTTCGGTTCAGGGCGCAACTAGGGAGGGCACGCTACAAAGTGTATGCATCTGAATTATGCTAAATGATTATGTGTAAATAATATGTTTCCTGGCTTTATGGTTTTTCCGCATGATTTATGTTTATTCATATGTATCATAACCTAACAATTAATATTTTATTAATGGTGAACTCGAGACTCAAACACACATACATACATACATACATACATACATACATACATACATACATACAATTAATAAACGACAACCAAAATAATCTCATTTTAATCCTTTAGGATTTGTGATCAATAAATCAAGACGTAGTGAAATTACTACCAAGTTCCTTCTCACAAGAGGTGAGATTCCACATCATGCCTATTAACATGAGGGTTGTGCCCTTGCACGACAAATCCTAATTCATTTCATATAAAATATTCCCAACTGAACCCTACGTGTGCGGTGGCTTACGTGAGCTAACCCTTCACATGTGGTAAAATAAATAGTACAACGAGGTACGAATAATTGGCTCAAACGTATGCTAGACATCCCGTACAATAGCATAACAGTAAATAATTCATCCCTTGCATGTGAAACAAACCATACATGCATAAATATCGAACAACATGATTGACAACGAAATCCATACTCACGATAGTCCCAACATGCTTGTTCAATCAATAAATCAATAATTCCAATATAATAATTCACATGATCGTTCATCAAAACAAACATGAATCCACCAAGTTCACATAATACAATTCACATCCATAAACAATCATGCAATGTCCCTTGACAAATAATGTGGTCGCCCTAGACTTGTACGTACCTTGAATATCTAAGCGTAGGGGCCACTTTGCAAATATGATCACTCACTTAGAATTCACCTCCTATCATCAAAATAATGAAACCTTAATTGTTTCCATGTTCATTAAATTTCCAGCAACTTTATGAAACTTAAAACCTTGATAATAATTAGAAATTAATCGTTCTTTAATAAAATAATCGTCTCAATTTGCAAAACTAATCCCTAGTATGAAAACATCCTTTTTCCACCCTTAAAATCAATAAAAATCAACACTTTAAACCTTTTTATAAATCTGAAAATATAATTGATTATCACCTAATTATGCTAATCAATTGACCCATTAGGTCTAGGTTGAAACCCTAACTTGAATTTTCCAATAAAACCAATTTAACATCATAAAAATCAAATCTTTATTACATAAACGAATCTGAAAATTCATGCTTTAATAATCAAAATACGTCTCATGAATTAAAACATATAAATCCTCATAATACGGTGTTCACAACCGATTCCCAGCATTTTAATTATTCAAAACAATAATAGTAATATAATTTAAAATACGAAATTGAAATAGAATAGGTAAGGAAGAAGAGAATTATACCAATCCGGCCTATAGCACGGAACAACCACGAATTAATTGTGATTGGGCGAAAGAATAGAACGAACGAGCAAGAACACACACACACACACACTCGTGCGTGTGCGTGTGCGTACAGACAAGGACGAGGAGCAGGCAGCAGCACGCGCTGGCGCGAGGGCGAGGGGCGAGGGCTGGCGCGCAGCAAGAGGCTGGGCGCGCAACAACAACAATAGCATGCAGCAGCAGCAGGGAGCTGGCTGGGCGAGTGCTGCGAGAGGGAGAGGGGCAGCGCTGGGCGAGGGGCTGGCACGACACGGCACACACGAGTGCTCGTGTGCTTGTGTGGGTGTGCGGCACAAAGAGAGGAGAGAGAGGAAGAGTGTGGGGCAAGAAAAGGAAAGAGGCTTTAATGAAAATCAAGGGGATCATTTAATGAGGAGAGTCCTATTTATAGGCTCTCAAATCCCTAGTGGGCTAGGCTTGGGAATTTGACATTGGGGTTAGCAATTAAATGATTGGGCTAGCCTAGAGCTTAGAATTAAATTCTTTTGATTGGGCTCGATTAATAAAACGAGTTGGACTTTTATTTAAAAACCAAACCTTTAAAATTACTTGCGACCCATTAAATTTCCCGACTCGAAAATTAAATTTGTTTCGTAATTAATTAAAATAATAAATATTCTAATTAATTAAAATACATTTAAATAACATTTAAATGCGAAATAAATTCTAAAAATCATAAAATGCTTTAAAAATATAATAAAATATATTAATAATTATTATAAAAATACGAGGTATTACAGTAGGCGGGGTTGCTCATTCTCAATCCTCTTAGGTGGCGTCCGTGTCCTTCTTCATCGTCTCGAAGCGTACTCAGAACGAGAGGACCCAGATGATTCTTCCTGCTCGGCCACGAACCACGAGGGGTGTCTTTCTTGGGCATTCTTGCTATTCCATTCTTCCTCTTCCCAATCTGTTCTCAGACGTTCCCAATTTCTAGGGGTCCGGATAGATCCTCTAGGGGGAGAACGTCTCCTCGTTTGGCTTGGGGCGTCCTCTCTACTCCAGATGTTACTTCTGCGGTGAGATCTTGTCTCACCGGTCTTGTTCCTGCTTAGGGTTTTTCTGGAGGGCTCCACCCCATTCTCCTGGCGAACGGGTTCCACCCTAGGTTGGTTCTGATGAGGCGTCATGGCCTGAGAGAAGGCCTCGAGTAGGATTTTCATCAAGTTCATGCAGCCGGCCACTTGTTCCGGCGTGATTGGTGCAGCGTTAGAGGATCCTGGAAGGTTTTCGGCAATCTGTCTGGCCACAACAGGGGTTTCCACCCTTGGTCGATCGTCGGATACCCGGTTGATCATAACGGGACCTATGGGTTCCGCGTCATCCATGAGTTGGTCCTGGTGGAAATCATTCTCTCCAGATCCCGTAGAGTTGGTATGGACTCGTCCATCGTAACCTCCATTAGACATGGTTGCTTGCTAGCTTTTTGTTTGAATCCCCACAGATGGCGCCAAATTATTTCGGTACAAATACAGGGGATCCTTGACTAATGAGTCATACGGTAAAGACGACGAGAGGTCTTCAAGAGTCTTCTTCCTAGATCGGAGTTAGACGGAGGTTCTGGGCTTAAGTTCCAGAATTAGGTTTCAGGTTTATTGATTGCGTCCCTTCTGCTGTGTATCTGGGCCGTATATATAGGAATATACAGTAGAAAATTTTGATTCCTTGGTCAACACGAACTCTTTGCCCAGCCGACTTCTGTTAGGTTTGGGAGCTCATCTATTTGGCGGAGTATAATTGAACGATCTTAAATGACTATGGGCCGGACGACCCTTGTGGGCCGTCCCCCGTGGGTCACCCTAATATTCATATTTTATCCATGTTAATGTCCGTCTGGGCCTATTGCGTATGACAATGTGTCGACGTGTCGTGAGCCGTTTATGTTCCCAAACAGATGTATTTTCAACATTTAGATCCAATTGAAAGAAATGCAAATGAAGGTAAATATAAACATTAATTTCCTAATATATACCTAGTATTTAAAAAGTAAAACTATAGATGTTTAGATGATATGTGGCATGCCCTTCTTTCACTCATCATTTTTTTAGCCCATGCGATGCATGGATTCTATTAAATTGTTGAGTTAAAATAAAACTCTTATATATACCAACTAATATATTTTATAGACTTCCTCCGTTCCGGAAATATCACACCATTTTTTTGTTACACTATTCACATTACGATTTTGGTCATTTTTTGTGGTTCGTACATAAGAAAATTGTAGTCATGTGGGGTCATTTTATATTCTTATGATATATATTTTCTGAATATAAATTTTTTATAATTTTTACTTGCACACGATTTGTGATATTAAGATCGAGTCAAAGTAATGTGATAAATGAGTAAAAGTCTACCATGTTGCGATATTTTCGGAACGGAGGCAATATTACATTAGATTAGTTTTTAATTTTGGATTAAATTTTATTTTAGATTTATCTTTTAATTATTAGAGTGTTTGATTTTGTATGAAGTTGTATATGCGCAATATTAGTAATTAATTAATAAAAATATCTACATGACACCTAATTATTTATCTACGTGGAAATCGACTTTTTTAATCCAAAAATAATTTCGAAATCTCATTTTCATTAGCTGAAACCATTATATTTTCTAAGTGGCACTCTAATATTGGATTAGTGTTTATTTTTTGATTGAATTTTATTTTAGGTTAGTGTTTGATTTTAGGTGAATTGTATTTTAGATTTTTTTTTAATTATTAGAGTGCTTGATTTTGGGTGTGGTTGTACATATTAGCAATTAATTAATAATTAATTAAAATATTTACGTGGCACCTAATTAATTATCTACGCGGAACTCGATTTTTTAATGCAAAAATAAAATAGAAATATTATTTTTCATTGGCCGGAACCATTAGATTTTCTACATGGCGCTCTAATAATTCAGTAAACATGCCTCCTTATATATTAAATTGTTTGAGTTTTTTTTGTTTAAACTAAAATAAGTCAAAACAAATCGAACATTATGCAATATGCGAAATAGACGTAGTTTCCTGTTTCTATGTAGATGTAGTATGACTTTTTATTAATTATTTGATTTTATATTTTTGTAAAAATGACACGGTTGCTCATAAAATATAAAATAAAAATAGCCATGAAATGAACCTTTTAATTCTATCAACCAAAATAAAACCTTTTAGCTAGAAAAAATTGATTGAGATACTTATCCACCATAAGAAATATGTGTGATACATGTCGGATCTGGATATGGTCGGAGCTTAGCTCAACCGGGTGTGCTATGTCTAAAAAAATTTATTCGTCTGACCCGTGCAAGGCACGGGCTAGTCTTAGTATTGTTGATATATTTATTTGTGTGTGTGTGTGTGTGTGTGTGTGTGTTTACTTTTTGGGTGGTTGGTGAGTGTTTGTTTTTAGTTTTATTTGTTTTGCATCTATATTTAAATCCTGTAAGTATGGAGAGATGCAACAAATGTAACTGGTTTCTTTACTCGCTAAAACCATGAGTGTTTCCAATTCTTTTTGTTAATTGGTTTAGTGCAAATGTCCACTTAGTTTATGCAGCTTAGACCTCATCATCAAGATTCGATGAGCTCACGGTTACACAATTATATCATTAATAGCAGTAGACACTATGATTAACTTTTCTCTTACCGGTGATACTTATTTAATGCCCTGTAATACCCACACTTTGCAGCTACTTTTCTGGAACGACAATATTTATTATTGAAAATATCAACTTTTATTTTATTTCTTATTTATCTTTAAGAACAAAACCCAATAGGGAAAAATAGTAAACAAAACTGAGAAATATGCACCTCTTAACATGATTTTGAAATATATAAAAGTATGGAGTATATCCCCTTTAAATGAAGAACCCATGCAATGCACAAGAGTGTATGAAGTTTTCTCATCTTTTAGGAGTTTGTTCCTTCGCCCGTTAGCTAGATTGGGTCTTGATTTGTAGTTGGGGATGTGCTTGTTGTGGGTATCTCCTATGTTGTTGTGATGACCCTGTTGTATTTTATTAACATGTTAGTATACCATTTTATAATTAGTACATGTGTAATAATTACTTTTTGTTTGTTTTTTTAATGTGTATTTGATTTGGGTTTTGGTAATTAAGTCATTACCTAGTGTTTTGTGTTTTTTGTTTGGTTGGCCCTCCTTTTTTATTTATTTGAGTATCTCCTTTCCTTGTTGTTTGTTGTTATTTTTTTCATCTATTTCAACATTGAAGACCTTAATAGCAGTTAGCTCTTGTATGTATCCTTTGTTGTTAACTTTGAGCTTAAATGTACATGTCTTCCCAGTGCATTGTTGTTGCTCATTTGAAATCTTCTCCGCTCCATTTTCCTGCATTTGCAATAGAATTATTGTATATTTCATCGCATTTTGGTATCTTTGTTTCTTTTATAAGTTGAATTGTGTTACATGGCCATAAATCTCTATCATTGATGTTATTGGTTTGCCAATAATTTTTTCCACGTCTTTGTCAAAAATCCCCACAGTCATCGTTGTGTTTCCGTCATCAATTGTGGCAATTATTCTACAATAGTCGATATTAGATACTTTGATGGTATTGTTGTATAACATATTAGATATAGTAATGGTACTCCACCTATCGATGGAGAATTCTGGGAAAACTTGGCATTTGTTGCAGTATTGATTCTCATCTACTCTTGATTTGCAATTGTTACATGAAGCGTACATCCAACCACACTCTTGGTCGTGGATGAATGATATTTGTGCCACACAGTAATTTTCATCCTGTTTTCCCTTGTTGTGTTTTTAAAATATGCATCTCTTTTTTACCCTTGTGTTTTTTTGTTCTTTTTATGTGCAATTAGTAGGTTTTTACCTCATCTTCAAAGAAAATTAAAAAGTTTTGTACATGTTCTTTTAAAAAAGAAAGTTTTTACCCGTTTTCGATGAATGAATATAAAAAGGTTTTTACCTGATCTCAAAAAAAAGGAAATAGGATTTTACCTCATTTTCTTCTCCTTCCATGTACAATTGTTGTAGACTTGTAGTTCTTTGATTGTTTTCCGATTTTTGGTCATCGCCTCCTCTAAACTCTCTGGTTGGGTGACTTCTATTTGAACTATTTCTTGTAACGACACATCACCATGCTTTATGAAAGGGTACAATGGGTAATTAGTAATGGAGGAATTATTAGTTATAGTTGATAATGGTTGGTTGGTTATACATTTGAGAATAGTTGATTTCTTGCTCTTTCTTGAAATGTTGTACTTCTGGGATGTCTAGATTGATGTATATCTTAGTTCCTCCAGTAGAATTGAGTTCATAGTTCCCTGCAATATCATTAATTATATATTAGTACATGTTTAAATTAGATGTTGTTAAACTCTGTGTGTTTGTCTATAGTTTTGTGTTGGCATTTACCGTTGAACATTGTTACTCGGGTAGCTGTGATTATTACTATATGTGGTTGTGATTCATTGTTTGGTATGTCATCTGCCTCCAGATCTGCTTGGGTTCCCTACAGCGTTACAGTGACATTGGTGTTCATGTGACAAAAGTATTATGTTCATTATGTTATTGTGTATATTGTGTTTGTACTTTTCTTGTATTTCATCCTTACCTTTCATCTTGGATGTGGATTTTCCGGCGTTGATCCGTTGGTTGGTTTTGGTTGGTTTAGATTTTGTTCTCTACTCCAATAAGCTGACCAATTACCTCTGCATCAGTAGGAGTTATTTATTGAATGTAGTAGATGGTGTTTGGGTTGTTTTACTCATAATATTTTGTTTTTCGTGTGTGTTTGAGCACCTGAAGATGGTGTTGGTGAAGTATATTTCTTCAATCATACAAGTTTTTTTATGTAGAGTGTGAGGGTGTTTTGTTTTACCTGTGAGTATGTCGACTTTATTGTTTCGCTCAGCCAATCCGTATTTATTTAAAAGATACACTTTAACTGACACGTAGTTTTAAGAGAGTGAGTTAAATTTATTAAAATAAGATGAAAGTGAGATATTTATTTATTATTTATTGTAAAAAATTTGATGGTGGGTGAATTATTTTTTGTAATAAAAAAATGTCTGTGAGTAAGTGCAGGGACCACAAGAGAGAAAGAAAGATTAATACTCCGTATAATTGAAAGTGAGTACCATGACATGCCTAAAATAGAAAGTGTATTTTTTAACAAAATACGGCCGAATAAGGAAAGTGTATCTTTTAAATAAATATGGAGGGAGTATATTGGGCAATTTTGTGTAAGACCGTCTGGCAAAGACACTAAGTAAAGACTGCACGCGTCATGCTGATATCATCATTTTAATTTTTTTGGTCTAAAAAATTCAAATTTTTTTAGTACTAGCTAATTAAACTAGCTTAGATTAAATATTAACTAAAACTACAAAAATCATAATTAAATCTCAGAAACTCATAATTAGAAATTTTGAAATCTTAACTAAAACTCAGGAATATGTAACTAAAACACAAAAAATCTTAACCAAAACTCACAAAATCTTAACTAAAACTCACAAAATATTAACTAAAACTCATAACTTTTTAGCTAAACCTCAAAAAATCTTAACTAGAACTCAAAAACACGTAACTAAAAACTCATAAAATCTAACTAATTAAAACTCAGAAAATATTAACTAATATGCAGATTTTTTTTTGTTTTAGTATTAATTAAATAGGGTAAAACATAACTAAAAATAATAAAATCATAACTCAAAGTAATTAAATCGTAACTAAAAGTAATAAAATGTTAACTAATTGAATAATAAAATTGTTACACTTACGAGTTTAGTAGTTCTTGCTTTTAATCAAACTTTGTAATAACTAAAATAAATTAATCTTAACTAAACTTAAAAACACGTAAATAAATTTTTGAAATCTTAACCAAAACTCAAAAAATCTTAACTAAAACACATGAAATCATAACTAAAACTTCTATAGCCAAACGAGATTGCAGCCCAACCCACAAAAATATGGTCTTACTTAAAAGATTGCCTTATATAAAAGTTAATAGAGTATACTTTAGAACTCTAATGCCATTTCACTTCTATCTTCTCCATCCAACATCAATTTACCATTTAATTCATATATTCATTCAATTTTTTCCACTTCATCTACTTCTTAATACTCAATATTAATTTACCATTTAATTTAATTTTTATATATTTTTTCAACCATTAAATTTCACCTCTATTTAAATCATATACACATTTCCACTAAAATAAAAAAAACCCCTCAAAAAATTCGAACTTTAAAAGACGTAAACAACCACTAATTGCCCGTTCTTGAAACGGGCTCAAGTGCTAGTTTCAATGATACAATATGTGCAATTTAGATGGTGTATCGGTCACCTATGTTGCACGAAAACGGGTACGAGAACGGGTATCGGAACGGGTACGGGGACGAAAAAGGGCAAAATTAAAATTGTAAAAACGGGTACGGTATGGATTCGGCAAAATAAATAATTAATAAAAAAAACAGGGGCTTGGTGAATTGGGAGTTGTACTTTTTTTTAATACATTTACCCTAGTCAGAATTTCAGATAGAAGTTTTAAGTACTCGGTATACAACAACTAGCTGTACTTTACAGCCTGTACACAACCACTATACTCCGTAATAAATTATAAAAAATAATAATAAAAAGGGCAAGGGATGACTGAATGCTCTAGCTAGTTGGGATACAACTGTAACTCATTATTATTAATTAAATATATAAAAGAAATAACTAAAAATAGCATATTCTTGTCTTCTTCAGCTCTTTACTTTCTTCGTCTTCTTCAGGTGTTTTAGTTCTCACATTCCAAAAAAATAAAATAAAAATAGTGTTATGGTTCTCTCTTTCGAACACTTCCCGACCACCAAGGATGAGAAGACTTCCATGGAAGTCGCCTCCCATGTGCGACCAAAATCCCCAGATTTTACTTCTTCTTCTTATTAATAGATTGACCAATTTATAGATCTAAGGTTTTCAAATTGGGTTCATCACTCCGGCGATCCGGATCACGTACCATGGTGACACGAAAAGAACGAACTTGGATCCCTGTTCGAGGCCACGTACCAAGTTCTGGGTATCACTAATTCAAACACCATTTATTCCGGCGAGTGCACTGGTGTTCTCGCACCACTCAGGCGAGTAAAAACCTGTTGGGTACGTGCCTTACTCCTAAAATACGTATCTAGATCGTCCCCGAATTTACCTAAACCGTACCCAAAATTTACCCGCGTATCCGCCCGGTTGGATTCACCATGGGTACGTATCCTAGGCGTACCCGTACCTGGTACGAGAAACGACACCTAGGAGGCGTACCCAGGCTTCATAGCCGGTCACAACCGTACACCCTTGTCCATCATCTAATTCTGGACAATAATAATAGATAACATAGAAAAGTACTTCCTCTGTTCATAAATACTCGCAACGTTTGATATTTTTACACTATTCATATATTTTATTTGACTATTCTCGGTGATTTATATGTCAAATAAAACATAGTCATGTGGGATCTTGTTAGATTAGGCTCAATACGTATTTTCAAAATATCAAGTTTTTATAATTTTTACTTGGAGAGAATTTAAGATATTGACGATCTAAATTGTGCATTGGCATGCGTGAAAGTGACAAACGTTGCAAGTATTTATGAATGGAGGAAGTATATTTTATTAGTGTTAATGGTAATAAATTAAACATCTAATTGTAGAACATATGCATCGAACAAGGGTTACGTTATTTAGAAATAAAACTGAAGGCAACGCCCTTTTCCATGGCCAATTGGAGCAACCTACTATGTACATTCCATATCTTATCTCGACCCTAGCTTTAAAAAACCACAACTTGAAAATCAACATTTCAATTAATACCCACAATACCCCTAAAATCCTTCTTCAATAAAATCAAATTTCTCTTAGGAATAGTGCACTGACAGAATTACCCTTATGATTGACTCATCTCATTTTTTCCAGCTGGCCCATAGAATCAGGCACATTACCTTCTTCCTCCAACCTTCTTTCACCCGCCATTATTCTATCCTCTCTAACCATAAAGTTTCCTTCACTACGGTACATTTCTCTCTTCTCTTTCAATTTTTGCATGGCTTATTCTTCCTCCGCCTTTTCTACCATTCTTCGATCCTCTCTTTCTTCTTCTACTACTTAGATCATTCGCTTGAATTTTAGGGGTTTTTATTACGGCGAGAAGGAATAAACGAACGTTGAAGGATTTAGAAATCCGCGCAAGAATACTGATAATTAAATCCCTCTTAAAATTAAGGTGTGTCTGTAAATATTGGTGTTCAATTATCAATAAACCTAATTACAATCCTATGAAATTAAGCCTTTCCAAGATTTCCTTACCAAAGTAGAGATACAGTTTGAAACAACATGGGTAAGAACTTATGAAATAAAAAGGAGACAATATATAGCCAAATAAAAATAATTCAATTACAAAATATTCTAGACTTTATGATTGTACCTCCCGGTGCTAAGGACCCAACAAAATTAAAAATAAAAAATCAAAGTACTTTTCCCAAATACTTCTAATTAATCAACAAAAAAGAACCGGTATAGATTGTTAAGTGCTCAATCCTAGATCATGCCTCTTTGAAAGTCATGATACCCTTTCCACGTGCACTTCAGGAATCTCTATAGTACTCCTAATAAATATGATCACCAAAAAAAAAATTACTTTACACGATAATTCATAGGTAAATAAAATGAAAAATAAAGTCGTTGATGCAAAACAAGCAATACGAATTATTTTTTTTCATCAAAAAATAAGCTTAATTTTAAATTTAAGTCCTTTATTAAAAAATAGTAGTAAAAGATTCTATTTAACAAACTCTAACTTATGTTCACGTTTAACAAATCATAATTGATTAATGTTTTGAGAGTGATGGATAGCTCAGTTGGTTAGAACTTCCATCCCGGTTCCAGGTGATTCTGTGATCGATTCTCATCCCCGTACTTGTGGCTCATTAGCACCAAAAAAAAAATATTGATAAATGTTTTAAATTTTTTTCATTTATAAAGAAACAATGATTTTATCTTTTATTTTTAACAAATAACTCTAACTTATGTTCACGTTTAACAAATCATAATTGATTAATGTTTTGAGAGTGATGGATAGCTCAGTTGGTTAGAACTTCCATCCCGGTTCCAGGTGATCCTGTGATCGATTCTCATCCCCACACTTGTGGCTCATTAACAACGAAAAAAAAAAATTGATTAATGTTTTAAATTTTTTTCATTTATAAAGAAACAATGATTTTATCTTTTATTTAAAAATAAAGTAAAAGTAACTATGTACGTGGTAGTATTTGAGATATACGAAGTAGAGTTGTTCACTCATGTGCTCATAATCATAAGGTATAATCAGATGGACAAAGAAATAGGATTAATTTTACCATGCTTAAGTTAAGTTAAACAGTTCCTCCTTAATTTTGTTCTTTCCTTAATTTTGTTTGTTTTGTAGGGTTTTAATAATACTTCCTCTTTGTGCGAGGAATTGTTCACCCTCGAAAGACAGGATTTTTCTTCTCCTTTTAGGGAGAATTTTTCTTAGGATTAGAGGATCCTATATTTCTGGTGTAAGAGGGAAAAATATTATTTAATTTCGCTGGAGAAATGGATTCAACAATGAAGATTTGTGCGATGTCGCAGCAGATGTCAGTTCTACGTCCAATCAATTGAATCTGATTTAATTCAATATCAAAACTGCAACAGATCAAAAGACCTCCTCGTTGAAGGCTGTATCAAACAACGATGTGTTAGAGGGTATACAAGATGTTCGACGCGCGATGATCGTAGTTTTGCAGAAAACGAGTTTTATTTGATTAGATTTGTTACGTATTTGATAGATTCAGATATCTTTTGTAGATGTTGTATGACTTTTTATTAATGAATTAATTTTAGTTGTTTTAAAAAAAAGTTAAACTAAACAGTAAACCCTGAAAACTTATATACCGGGCTTCAAATTAACTATTGTTAGGTTTTGTTCGATAAAACTGGCGGTAGCGGGTAGCTTTTGACGGTTAAGTAGCGGATAGTGGTTAGAGTAGCGGTGAATAGTAGTTGGTAACGGTTAGCTGCCAAAGTAACGAGTATCTAATATAAGTGTTCGATAAAAATAACGGTTTAGATTGTAAAATAATAAAAGCTATAATATATTGTGTAAAAATTTATTACGAAGTATAATTTTATCAAACCTCACTTGAACGCTGCTATTTTTAACATTTGAAAAAAGCTACTCAACCGCAATCTCAAGTCCTCAACCTCTAATTTAACTGTTACCTTAACATACACTTAGAACTGTTTTACATGCAGCATTCTGAATAGTTCAAAACGCTACCCGCTAACTTAAACACTAGGAGAAACACAACTTGGATAAATAGATAAAGATAAGGATGTAAGATGAAACGAAAACTGAATTAAGCCATATTCCAAAATAAAATCCAAGTGGACAAAGTTAGTGGTGTACATTAACCTACAAAATTATATCCAACACCAAAATCTTGCAAATCCTAGATGGCAGAAGAACAGCCTCTCTTATCACCCAAAAAATCACCATGAAAATCCACACATTAAGACGATGACCAATAGAAAGATGACGATGTGTAATTTTCCTGATCCACATCATAACCCTGAAGCTTTAAAAGTATATATAAAATCACATTCAGTTAATGTTAACCACAAACTCAAAGGCTTCAAACTAGCTAAAAAGAAGAAAAAACCCAAAAAAAAACAAAAAAAACAGAGACTAACCAAGTGTATAGCTATGGCTACCTCAACCATCCAACAATCTGCATTTGCTGGTCAGACCATCTTGAAGCAACAAAATGACTTGGTTCGCAAGGTCGGTGGCAACGGAGGCCGTTTTTCTATGCGTCGTACAGTAAAGAGCGCTCCACAAAGCTTATGGTATGTAACTCTTTCTCTGTTGTCGTCTCATAGAATTTGCAACAACTCCAAGTAATAATATATAACTAAAAATTGCAGGTACGGTCCTGACCGTCCCAAGTATTTGGGCCCCTTCTCAGAGCAGACCCCATCATACCTTACTGGTGAATTCCCCGGTGACTACGGGTGGGACACTGCTGGACTCTCAGCAGACCCTGAAACCTTCGCCAGGAACCGTGAACTTGAGGTGATCCACTCTAGGTGGGCTATGCTTGGTGCCCTTGGTTGTGTATTCCCCGAACTCCTTTCCAAGAATGGTGTCAAATTTGGTGAAGCCGTTTGGTTTAAGGCTGGATCCCAAATCTTCCAGGAAGGTGGCCTTGACTACCTAGGAAACCCAAACCTGGTCCATGCCCAAAGTATCCTAGCTATCTGGGCTAGCCAAGTCGTTCTCATGGGTTTGATTGAGGGCTACCGTGTTGGTGGTGGTCCATTGGGTGAAGGGCTCGACAAGGTTTACCCAGGTGGATCTTTTGACCCACTTGGCCTTGCAGATGACCCTGAGGCCTTTGCTGAACTCAAGGTAAAGGAGCTCAAGAACGGAAGATTGGCTATGTTCTCCATGTTCGGCTTCTTCATTCAGGCTATTGTTACTGGAAAGGGTCCCATTGAGAACCTCTCCGACCACCTTGCTGACCCAGTCGCTAACAATGCCTGGGCTTTTGCCACCAACTTCGTTCCTGGAAATTAAGAGCCGTTAGGATGTAAAATAACTCAATGAAAAACGAATGTATGCTTTGCATTGCAGTGATGGGCAAAGATGATGCAACTTTGTACTTCGTATTTACTGATGCCCTGAAATGTAAGGATTAGTTTCCTGCTGTGGATTATTAATCATAAAAAAAAGTAACTATCTTATAACTCTTCCTGTGCATCTAATTTGCCAACTGTCGAACGAAATCTTGATTTCTTCCAGTATTTCCTCTGCGCGTAATGTGAAAACAGCAAAATAATAAACTATCTAGTTAGTGTCTGTAGGGTTTGGGGAAATCCTTAGATTCACAGCCTTATCTTTAGAGTTTAGACGACAACACCTGCACGTTACAGAAAAACACACAAACATCTGAAATGTTCCTTAACCTTTTGTAAGATTGTACAAACTACTACTGGGCCGTATAAGGTTAGCACAAAAATCCTACTGGTATAAAATGGCTTAAACAGCCTTGGCCTTTAGAGATGGGAGATGTTTGTTTTACCAGCTATTTCAATTTCTGTAACAACAGCATTCCGGACACCACAACCTCTATAAGCACTGTTGATGCTGAATCCTAGATTCCTAGATATCTGATACGGAGTACTAAATTACTAATAATAGTAAATACTCCGTACCAGTTAACCGCTATCTACATGGCCAATTTATGTTGATACATATTTCAGCAACGCCAATAAGGTTAACCTGTTGTTGTTGAGAGTAGAAACTGTTTCCATCAACTAAACGCAGCTTTCAATTATGTGGCAATCAGAGATACAGGATTCAGACCCGTTGCAGCGAACAGGCTGAACCTACTGTTCCATCACATCAATCTATATCAAATCGAGTCACATCAGGCAGAACACGGGAATCATTAATACAAGATTCAAAGTAACTACTAGAACAGGTGGATCATAACAAATTAAACTATATAGGAGTCACATACATAAGCAAACAGGCGACAACTATTTTATGGCTTCTCAGCAAAAAGTTCCTAATAATTGGACCAATCTGTAACGTTACTGAAGGCGTTTGTTGTTCAGTTAAAAAAAATGGTACAAAGCACTACAGAGCTTACCCATCAAGTCTTGATCTACTTTAGAGAGTTAAGACAGAATCAAAAGAGTTAGCAACACAATTCTTGATAGAGTCTGTTGTTATGCATTGACTTGCACTTGGGCAGTATAACAGGGTATACAATCCCTATTATAAGGGTAAAACCAAGTACATTCTTAGTTAAATTTGTAAAGGTGTCTAATTATCTTAGCTAAATCTGACATACTCTTCTAAGGAAAGATATAGATGCTGCATGTAAAAAGCCAAATATAGCTAATTCGATTACTGCGTAGCCCTTCTCCAGAATTAATACTGAAGTTAAGAGTTTTGGGCTATAAACCATCTCAGATAGTCAAATTGCATTCACAAACTAAATAGATGAGACATCATAGTTTGATTTTTTTTAATGTAAAGATAATCTTACTTGTTTCTGTTCTGAGCTGATTCTATATTTTGTGCTTTCAGACATTATTTATCAGTAGTACCATATACAGTTCCGGCTGCAGCTCCTTCAGTTGTGTTCTGGCAGACACTCTGATATTACATGGCTGTTGACGTTACCAAATTAGTTCAGCTCTTGAAGGGAACATAATTTCCTGTGATCAATAGTACATATAAGAAGATTTAAAAGTTTAGTACATATAATTTCCTACACAAAAAACATTGCTCTTATTTTTTTTGAATGATTTTGAAGAACATTCAAGAAAAATATCAACGTGAGAAAGCAAAATTTGCTGCAACCGACGAGGCTTGTAAGCTATGACATGTATCTCAAAAATAGAATGACATAATCACATCGTCATCAAATAAAAACCTTACCCTGTCTCTTAAGTTTCCGGGAAGATATCTGACTTCTTGAGTTCTTGACAATCATCTTGTTCTCATGTGCTCGGAGAAAACCAGTAATAGAATAGCAAGCACGAGAATGATTCTGAGTTACTTTTCATCCCAAATTCAATTGTCATAAGATGAGACAACTCTTTATCCATTAGGATCTCGGGGTGGCATTTTCTTTCCACACTTCTATTCGATCCCTGTTATAAGGGTAAAACAAAAACATTCCTCTTACTGAAGCATGTTTTTTACATGCGGCTTGGCCAACAAATCCTTCATTGAATAAACAAAAATGGTAATTGATGCATGTAGAAGACACTGATACAGTGCTGCAGACAGTCAGAATAAATGTAGATATCTCATTGCATTATTACAAGAAATTGTTACAAAGATGGATGTAGATGAATTGTTTATGTAGTAGCAATTTAGAAAATATGCTAAGCTACATCCTTCCTACATCTTTCCTCGAAAAATGATCATACGAAGATGCATTTCTCTTTATTACAGATGAAACAGCAGCTAAAAACCAGCCAAATGGAAAGCAAAAGAAGACCTTATTGCATTATATGAAGAATATCTTGACAAGGCACTTCCTGTTAAGAGTTTCAGGGATGACGTTCTCAGCACAAAGCCACAACCCTTTCTCACAAGTTCAGTGTGATAAGAAAAACCCAACGAAACCTATGGTTCCATAAAACTTCTGACATGCACTGACCACCAGCACGAGTGAGGGACAAAATGAGACTAGCCACTTGTGTAAGCAGGCAACACAGCAAATAACACACATTGCGTCAAGCCTACACATAAACCTCCATTAGATGGATGACAAATCTCCCGAATCTTGTGCATCAAAATATCATTGTATCAAATATGCTATGTAGTCCATCTAAAAGGTAACTTTCCATTAAAGCACACATATTGTACTTGGAGATACTCTAGAGGACCTACACATCAAAGGGTTGCTTTACATAACACAAAACATGCATTCTATTTAGAAGTGTAGTATTACAATGTACTGACGAAAGATATCAAAGTTCAATCCCCGAAAAAATTTGCAAGAACTTAGCTAAATAGGGTAAGATGGGCACCTATTCATGAACTGTGGAAAGCCTAACTCAATCAAAAATTCTTTCCCCGGTTGAAAAAATCATGAAGACAACTGAACTTAAAATACACAGTATACCAGGAATAACAAATACCAATCTCCAACTTTCTGGGCTAGAGATGTCAAAATCAGCAACTTTTGCTGCTTCAAGAAGCTGTCCGGTTAGCTCAACACCAACAATACCAGCTAGTGTACCTGCTGTGTTGGAAACTCCCATAACAATTCCAGCATATCTTGGAGCTATATCCATGTGATTCACAGCAAACCCAGCTCTTCCAAGAGCCAAGAAGCCGAGTGCCACAGAAGAACAGAACACTGCTCCGCTAGCGGTTCTAAACATGGGTAGTGCCATCAACGCCAGAGAAGCCACAATAAATCCTAGGGTATTTAAGAACTTCCTTGTCCCAGTAACAGACATAAGCTTCCTGGTGATAAGATGATCAGCAACCACCCCACCGATATTCGAGAATAAAAACATGTTGAGGTATGGCATCATTTTAGAAGAACCCATTTCTTGGAGACTAAGTTGTAGGCCTTGCTCAAAATATGTCGGTAACCAATTCATAAGTACATACAAGGCATAATGGAAAGTGAAGTTGTTGACCACAATAGCCCATACAGGTAAGCTGACAAGAATTTTCTTCCAAGGTATGTTTAAAGTTTTGATTGAGCTACCTCCATTCTCCACTTTTAACTTGTGATTACCTTTAACAGGCAATAAGCTTTCCCCAAAACCAGCAGCAGCAGCTTTGGGGTGCTCAGATCGAGGAGGGTCTGATGCATATTTAAACCAAAGCACAGACCACATGGCTCCTAACGCTGCTTCGGCTACAAAGACAGACTGAGGCCCTTTAAACTTCACCAGGGTCGGAAGCAGAAGCATTCCTGCAGCTGCACCTAAGTACATCCCAGACGTGGTAAGAGAAACAGATCTAGATCTTTCATGGGGAGGAACCCACTGCGCCAAAACTGTGTGAATCGAAGGGAAGATAAATCCTTGAGCTACACCAACAAGGAGGCGGGCAATAACCAACATGAAAACTCGATTGGGATCCAGCGGGACTAGAGCACAAGTCAGCGACCATAAGACAAATGAAAGCAATAGCACACGCCTGCCACCTATTTTCTGAGCTGCCCAACCTCCCGGCACTTGTGATAAGGCATATCCATAGTAGAAAGTAGAAAGTATCGTGCCTTTGCTTGATTGATTTACACCAGCAGCATCAGCAGCAATCGTATAAGCAATTGAGAAGCCCACCCTCTCAATATAGCAGACAGCCGTACATACGAATGTCAAAAGTACAATCAAATACCGCCTTGGAAACTTATTTTCTTGCATAGTTCCAACAACTATTTGGAAAATTACTTGCTTCGATCCCGACTTGCAATATCTCAGACCTATCGTGATGAAAATTGATGATAGCTCACACTTCCATTCAACGTATCCAATCAACCAACGCTTATAGTGACCTCCCGCATTCTACACCCTGGGACAAAAATATCAAGATCAATACTCTCGGATGAATTCACTCTCTTTTTTGCAACAACAAAGGAAATTCCTATATTTGATGGACCAACTGAACACTAAATATAAGTATAAAGTATAGACTAAAAAAACAGTTCAAATATGTTCTTGTAATTATGTCAAAATGATCTATTGAAAGATTAACAGCCAGACACTCAACTCAAAAATGTTGATTTCAATTTCAACCGACAAATTCATCAGATAAGAAACAAAGAAACAGCATTACAATGAGCACAAACTAATCATACTTTGAAGAATTGCAAAGTATCTCACCGCATTTCTGATTTTGGGAACTCAAATGGCGATTTTGCTCCAAAATGACAATTCACAAATAAGGTTTAATTTTTAACAACTTCCCATTTCAAGAAATCATAACAGAAACTGATAATCACATTAAACAATTCATACTATCCAACCAAGAAAACGCCCATTAATCAGCAAATTCAACAAACACATTGCAAGCATTATCAAAACCCAGAAAAACCCCATCAAAAAAAGAAAACCCATAAAGATTTCAAGTAAATTACCTTAATAAATTGGACCAATTTGCATCTTATTCATCAAATTTCAATCAAAGAATTACATTGAAGTGATAAAACCCCAAAAATGCGACGTCAGATGTATTTTCAATGGGGATCAAAATGGGACGAGGAAACACAAAAGTGAAAAAGATGGTAAAAAATGGAATGGGACAGAGAAAAGGAAGAGATTAGAGGATTAAAGTCAACGAAATTGATAAGGTCTTGTTTCTGAAGAGGGTGAGAATTGAGAAGAGGAGTTGGATCTTCACTGTGTCAAACTGAAGAACATAAATCAGAATGCGGTTTTGCAGTTTTCTTTGTTGTTGTTGTTGAGAGTTGCGTATCTATAAACAAGTACGGAGTACTACTTTGTATCACACGCCACTCCGTAAAATCCAATACCGTGGTTAGATACTTGGATTAGATTGGCGAATCCATGCTATTTTCTCCATCTCAAAATAAATACGGAGTATACTTTGTATAACAAATCTACGGTCTCTACCACTATTCATACTTTTATGGTAAGGTAAGAAAAAGGTGCAGTAAGATGGTTACATCTAACTTAGATGATCTAAGTAGTTACTGTCAAGAATAGAGAAAAGTTGCGGCTTTGCTGGCTCTTGCATAGATTGATATACAACACATGTTAGAGCTAATTAAGTGATCAACATTACTCATCTAGTTTGTTGCTTGATTTGATTCCTGGTAAATATGCTTGATTTTCCATAAATCAAAAGACGAAGAATAATTTTGATGTAAGTAAATATTTTGTACCTTTCAAAGAGTGGACCACATTCCTTTGACTGAGTTAATAACCAAAAGATTGTCGTCTTCAATGGATATGTGACTGAGTTTAGTCGTACAACTTCTTGTAATCCTTTGTGAAGAGCTAGTGAATCGGCCATGATTGAAAGCTTGAGTAACACGCAAGGTGTACGTCCAAACGGATATGTGTTGTCATTTTTCATATCCGGTGATGATTCATGTTGTTGCTGGCTTGAGTTTGCAAAAACAGTCAAATTTGAGTTTAAAATTTATCTGGAGAGGTGGGAAGTGGCGCAAATTGGATTATACACTCGGGTGCACATTGAGCATTGTGCACCCGGTGCAAAACGATGTAGTTTAAGCATTATTTACCTTTCAAGTGGCTTCCCTCCCGGTTCCAGGTGATAATGGGATCGATTCTAATCTCCGCCATTGTGGCTCATTTGCACCAAAAAATTATTTACCGTGCAAGTAATAAAAAAAAAAAAACAGATTTTTTAAATATCCTTTTTTTAGCAGGGAAGTTGAATAGAATCTTTTTAAAATATTTCAGTTGGAAAGTTAAAAATAAAAGACATTTACATAAAATTATCTATCCTAATTTAGATGATTTGATTTCCTATACATTTGAACGTCTTATCATTCCAGGTTTGTTGTTGAAAGAAAACATATGTCTTATTTTTTTCACGTGTTTTGGTATTTACTTTTTCTTAAAAAAATTTCAATGTATTTTGGTATTTATTTTTCTAATTTTGTGTTTTGCATGAGCTTGAAGATGACGTTCATTAGATTATATTGTAGGTAATTTTGTTATTATGTGTTCTTTGAGTTTATGTTATACGTACGTTATTTGAGATTGAATTATATGTTCTTTGGGTTTGAACTACGTATTTTATGGGTGTATATATATGTTCTATGAGTTTGAACTATAAGTTCTTTCTACTTTAGTTTGGAATGTTCTTCCATTTGTTTACGAATTCTTTGTTTTTATTCATGAAGTTGATGATAAGTTTGAAGATTTGTTGATGATTTTTTTTTCCAAAACATATGCTAAATTTATGGGATAAATTGTTATATTTTATCAATGTTCTTTGTATTTTGCCTTTATGTTCTTCCTATTATATATGTTCTTTGTAATTATCCCTTATGTTCGTTCATTTAAAAATAATGTGCACGATGAACATTGTGCACTCAGGTACATAGACACATATTGATTGTGTGTTATAAAAAGTATGAACTACGAAGTAAATAGTATTGTATAAGTGTATGATGTTATTTTCTTTTTGTCCAGGAGCATCATCAGCATTGAGCATGATACTCCCAAGAGCACATAATTTTGTGTAATTATTCAATCCAAAATATTTAAGTAACTATATAAAAAGTAAGAAAAAGTTATAAAAAAAATCAATTCTTTAACTTACGAAAAAAAACATGAATAAATATTTTAAAAGTCAAATTGTATAAAATAAAACAAAATTTACGAATAAAAATTCAAAAGATTGGCTTTGTTGTGTATTCCACAACATCTTTGTTGTGTAGAGTATATAAAAGAAATATTATAAACAATTAATGAATAGGTATGTTAAGTCTATAGTTATAAAGAAGTATGTGTCATCAACCTTGAAAACTTACGACCGTACTACCGTAGTGCTTATATTAAAGGAGGAAGTCTCTGCGGCTATCTGTTATTAGTCTTATATACATGCAAGAGGTTGTCTACATCGATGGTGGACAGCGAAATAAGGACCCATACCCACCCTAGAAAAAAAAAAAGTTGAAAAGATGGCCCACCCTTAAATAAATGTGTAAAAGTGTTGATAACTTGTTATATACTGTCAATGGTAATATAAGTATTGTCATTGTTGTATTAAAATACTGTCACAAATCACCCAAAAAAGGAAATTATGTATATAACTGTAATGAAATATAAAAAGTAAAGAGACCACTTAAATGAATGGATAAAAGTGTTGCATATTAAATGTATGGGTAAAAATATATATACAAGTGTTATGTAAGTATTGCCATCGTTTGCACAAATACTGTTATTGTTGTATTAAAATACTGTCATTGTTATACTAATTACTGTCATTGTTGCCGACACTAAAACCTCTCCCCACTGTCATGTACCAACAATGATCCTGATAAAAGTTGTCACAATCTTGTAATCATAACCTTTTCTAGCATTATTTACAAGCTATGAGAATATGAACAGTTGTCCTAAAAACTCGAGGTTGTGCTAAACAACAGGTCCGTGTCACTCAGAAGGCACCAATTCCACAATAATAGACCGTTGCCATGTGAAAACACTAACAGCACAGGTTTTTCTTGACAATCCTAAGTATTTACTTCTCGACCTGGATGGCGTGGGCGAGTATTGGAGTACGCAGTCGAGCAAGTTGTTGCTTTGTTGGACACCAATAGTAATGGTTGCTGAGAGAGTCCTCCCAAATGCTCAGGACCAATTTACCTTGGGAATACCAGATTTCTATGACGTCAGCCTCATTGGGTTTCAACATACCAATGGGAGGGAACTGCGGCACTTCTGGTTGCGATGGAGAACTTGAGAGGGAATTTCCCATCAGAGCTTACTGTTTAAGGTGCTCGTGATTACTTCAAGAGTGATGAGGACTGCTATAAGGGATTTGTGGAAATGCGGTATTTTGTGAGTGTGAGACAACAATCCACAACTGTTGAGAAAGCTTGGCCTGCAGCTATGCTTATAATGATCCACCACTATAATTTTTGCTCCATGTATCTGACTGCATCTTGAACTTCTGTTCAATCGTTCTTCAAGATGAGCTCTGGTCAAAAAGCAAAATTTTAATTTATGGCTTAAATGTAAGGATGAGGAAACCAAAGTACTAAGTTTTGGTCTAAGAAATGCACAAAAAGATAGTAACAACTCTACAGGGAAAAAAAAAAGTTCTTCATGGACGCAATTTACACCAGAATGCATGCATAGGCATATTTGTTATGGAGTATTTTATTTCAGGGACTTGTAACATTTGCACTAAGCGCGATTAGCAGCTAGCTTGCAATAGATCAAGGTTAAAGACTTAAAGGTAGGAATAAACTATAAAGGCACTTGCTCAGATACGGTGGATCTTGATTCGTCCTCTAATTTCAATGGGACAAATGGCAATCAAAAGGAGCAGAAAAAAGGGGGAATTTTGTGCAGTGTCAGCTTAAAGGATCGCCTCAATTGCCCGTTTTTAGGGATATCTGGTCAATACAACCAATATATTTTTGGTAGTTTCATTTGTTCACCAAGCCATGCCAGTTAATTATAAGCCACGGCGATGAGAACCACAAGAACTGAAGTCAGTTACCAAAATAATCAGGATTAATGCCATGGGGAAAAGTTGGGGAAAAGGAGGGGAAAACTGGTTAAGATATTCATTAAGGAATTACCTTCACTCTGATTTCTCTTGCGCCTCCACTTCGTTGGTTTCCTTGTTTTGATCATTCTCAAATGGTAATACTACAACTGGAGCAGCAGGCACAGTTTGCCAGCGATCTTTCAAAAGTTTTTTGAACCTTAAAACCATTTCCCTCCGGAATTCCAGCTCACGTGTAAACAGATCAAATATAAAGAATGAAAGAATGTATTTAAAAGGAACAATGAGCAGGACCGTTGCAGACGATAACAGAACTAGCGCAACTTCATTGGTTATCTGGAAAGCATCAATGAAAAGTTATAAAAATATGGATGCTAAGCAATGCCCAAAAGCAGCAAGGGTGTTCACAGAAAATGATTAATAAATACATCATATAACATGGGTCGTCACAACTGATTGCCAAATACTGCTGGTTCTACAATTTGATTACTGTTCAACAATGTTCAAGGAGTAAATTGGTCAAGTGAGGTAAGAATTTGACTCATGTTTGCGAATTTCAGTTTTTTAGTGACACAAAGAGTGATTTATCCAATTAAATCTTAAAGAGATTGATTGTTGCATCCGCCTTCCTCAATATTTTGACCTACTGATTAGAAATTATTAAAAGATTTTTCAATTTATTTATGAAAAGTTGGGTCTAACTATCAGCAACAGGTTATAGAAGTATAGAACTCATGTTTTATGGTCTTCTACAACTTGGCAATTCTTTAGGGAAAGCTCACTAATTTTTTACCATGACAAAAAAGAACTATTATGTAACAGGTAAGAAACAGCAAGGTGGAGAGTGAATATGAGCTTAATACAAACAAGGGCCTCAACAATGATCACCAAATAAAGGCAAGATTTACCTACAAAATTTACCAAGCAAACACAGGTTTACAACAGGTACAAACTTTCCAACCATTGGAAATTCTTTTGAGTAATTTATTTTTTTGGGGTGCAGAACACTGAAATTGCATGCTTATCAATATCATAACCTTACACGTCTCTACCATACACTGTCAAGTCTATCTTAAAAAATTGCTTAGCAGACAAGTCTCTCAACCAGTCTAAACTAATTAGACTGTTAGAGGGATGTATGTGTATATTAAGAACTCCCAAGCTCCAGTAGCGATGGAATCCATACTAGTTTTTTTCTTGCTCCACAAATCTCATATGATTTCTCTCACTGAGCCCCTATTCTATTTATGATGCATTCTACATAGCACGTAATTATGTTAAAATAGTTATTCATTCACTAACTTATTTCCTCTTGTCCATCCTAGTATATTTAGTGTTACAGAGTTATTGCATGTAATCAGTGTTTTACTAGGAAAAAGTCTCTTAGTGGCAGAAGCATGCCTCAGTACATAAACTAGATTAGGTCCCGTGTATGCACATATATTATAAAATTATTATTTGATCATTTCTTTTATAAAATATTTAACTGAAACATTTCTCCCCCTAAAGTTATTACGTACTCCGTAATTAATAAATCTTGAACATACTAATTTAATCATATAATATGCAATTTTCCTCCTACTACATGTTTTATATGCTTAGTAATATTATATGATTAAATTAGTATGTTCCACAATACATGCAACATTTCTTTTTGCACGTATCCCAACACATTGCTTTGCACATTAATATCTCTAAATGCATATAGGTAAAAATTATAAAAAGTTGATATTTGAAATCCTCGCATTGATACAAATTTAACAAGATCTCACTTGACTATGTTTTTTCTTACATAATGGTGAAAGAAAAATTGTCAAAGTTGATTGATGAATAGTGCCCAAATGAGAATTGATGCATGTATTGCGAAACGGAGGTAGTACATGTTTTATATTCTTAGTAATATGCAATTTGACCAAAATATTGAGTAAATATATTTCCTATTACTAAATATAACGATTTCACTAAAATATCCAAAATTCATTTTTAGCAAATTATTATTACATGGTATCTATTATTTCCATAATCTTTAAGCCAATATTTTTTTACATGCATAAAAAGTTTATATAAAAGGATAGAAAATAAAAAGTAGAGATTTTTTGTAGAACTTTTTTTGGCGGGAAAATTTTACACCAGGAATGACATGTGATGTCTGCTTTAGCATAAAATTACAGATTCAAAGAGTCTCTTACAGGTGGGAGGCACACTCAGTTACTGCTATTATGTAACTCTCCTGCTGCCACAGAAATGCAAAATGAGTGAGTATTGTGTTTTCCATTAACCCTTAAGCACAAGCAGCAGGTTATCAGTTAATGTCTGCAGTAAAAAGGCAAGGGAGAATGACAAGTCACAGGTATAGACACCTAACGATCACAGATTTGATTCCCCAGTCTGCTCTTAACTAAGAATATAAAGCTGAGAAGGAAATTTAGAAAAATATACCAAACATGACAAACATATTCAGGTTTTGCAAAATCTGTCTTATCAATTTGTCGACTAAAGTGCTATATTTTCGGTACAACATTCAATAACATAACCTATATAATTATACGTTTCCTATAACTTGACGTACTGAATATTTTATACTCTTGTAGGGAAACAAATCACAGAGGACACATACACATTTTCTGAAAATGCATTATACCCCTTTGATTTGACATACAATTACATTAGCTTCATAGAGTTCAAGCACATATTACATACCTGAGGCTGACCAGAAAGGAGTATAGTACGTATTTTTAGAAGTGTGACGTTGACATTTTGAAGATAGTTCTCCATATCACGCATGGCCTTCTTAAGAGCTATGATCTGCTGAACTGTATTAGAATGTGGCTGATCACGAATGGTAACTTTCCCAAAAGATCTTCCAAGTCGGCCTTGCTCCCTTAACGCCTTTAATGATAGCATAACACCAGCAGCTACCATCAATGTTGTAGGAAATACATATGCTAGCAGATTTCTGAAAAGGATTTTGTGGGAGGGAACAATATGATTCAATAAACAAAATCTACGTTCTAGAAGAACGTACTACACCCTTTGAAACCTATTTTTCAATACTAAAAAATTTAGTACCTGAATATGATAGCATATGCCAGTCCAAGATAAGAGATAGTCAAGTATGGATTCTCCCAGCGTCTAAGCTTTTCAAAATTTCTAGCCATAGTAGTTACAGGGAGAACAAGCTCCTGAAAACATTGAATAACGTTACTCTTCTCCATTAAAACAAGATCTCGCATTTCCTTTACGAAAATAAATTTTGAGCAGTGAGATGTAGTAAAAGCAAGTTCAGTAAAGCATGGGATGTGATATATGAAACCATTTCGCACTTAAAAAAATAGACTGACCTTAAAAAGGTCAATGTTACTTGGTATCCCTTCCAGGGTAGCAGCATCAATGGTGGCCTGCGTTTTTTCAATAACTTTACTTTTTTCCCTGCATATTTTCGCTGCCCTTTCTGTCAAGGAAGCCCCACCTACAATAAGATTTTTGCTAAGCACCAATCCTTGCTTAAGGGGTGTATTCCTCCAAAAGGATATAGAACTACTAGAAGCCCAGCTTGGAGATGTCATCCACTGGGTCAGATACACACTTCCATCTACGTCATGTACATGGTCTTCATATGCCTCATCCAAGGCCCTAGAATTCTTAGTATGAGGGCTTCTTACATTCCTTAACTTTGAAACTAATGGTCCACCCCAATAATTTAGAGCAAGAGTTTGGCAAACAACACCAGCATATGGAGCATATTGCAAATATGAGAACTGAAGAAGTTTCAATGGCTCATCCAGTAGCTTCTCGATAGACTGAAGTGATTGAAGTCTGGAGATACTATTAATAGCCTCTTTTTTAGCTCTTTTATTTCCCTTATCAGCACCATAAACGTGAGAAACCAAATCATCTTGTTGAGGTCCATATTCGCGCACAAACTTGTGAAGAGAAATAACTTCACTTATAGATGCATGCCAAACATCTCGCCTCATATCACTTCCAAGATCAATAAACTCCAACACCCATGGTTTACATCTAATTTCACGAAGAAAAAACAAGCATGTTATGCATAACACTGGTGTAATGCACGCTAAACAAGGCAATAAATAAACAAGTACTCTGTTTGACTAAGATATAACAAAGTTACAAAGAACAAATGCTACGCCTCACTCTCAAACCTTATATAAGAGATCCAGAATCACTATGCTATGAGGTATTTGAGCAATTGTACATAAAACTTAATTCATTGACAAGTACTCCCTCTATCTCATAATACTACCTTACCCAGTTTGACAAGGCACACTTGCCAACAAACAACTTTGATCATTAATATCTTTATTACATACTTGGAAAAACTTATAAAATTGATATTTTGAAAATATACATTGAAAATAATACAACAAGATTTTCATAACAACAGTTGTGATTTATATATTTAGTGGTCAAAGTAAGCACATGAATAGTGCAAAAAGTCAAAATGGGCAAGGTATTACAACAAACAAACATCTTGTATGAAGCTCATTGGTAGGACTATATGTTATTATACCCTATGGCCTAAATAGATGAGAATGCTCTTATTGGAACAGGTTTCCCTCCCGCAAAAGAAACCAGTTCCCTTCTGTTTCATTTGTTTCCTCCCTTTCCCTCTCCAATTTCTTCCAAATATAAATGGCCCTGCATTGCCCGGGAGGGGGGGGGGGGGGGGAGAGAAAAAAGAGAAAGAAAGCAGGTGAGAGTCTGGGGACAACAATGATATAATATAATTTTTTGTCTTGTGAAATGGTACTTCTGAATGACAGCACACCATGCAGGCATGCAGAAACAGACTGTTATTGGAGAAAAGCACAAGAGTTGATGGTGTGATGAGTCTGATAACTGGCATATGTAGGACCTCGTTGCGCCCAGATATCTCTCCTACATCGTTAGGTCCAAATTTCAAGTTGGCGATTCATGCCCCAATGGGCATCAATCATTTTAACACTGGCTAGGTTATTAATGAGATCAATGACCCTGACCACAGTCATTATCACAATTCTAATCTTGGATGATTTTGGTGTTCAATATGCCACACTGACCATATCACAAGCGAGATAACAGTTTGCAAGTAGTTTGACGCAGATCATGTTTGAAGCTCAAACAGGAACTTATATATAAAGAATGTAGAGCTACAGGGTAAAAGCAACATGAAGAAGCTTACTGCTTTTCACCAGAAGTAATAGAGACAGCTGAGTCAAAGAGCACCGATCCGAATAACCCAACTTTAGTTTGCTTCACCTGAGCCCCGGGTCCCGTAATATCCAATCTCTCACGCTTTTTGCTCTTAAAGAAGTCCATTGGCTGTCAAACAGATGCAAGAAGCTAATCATTGATGAACTTGGTAGATTATAAATTTAGAACCATATAAATAAATGGACAAACACTCCTCACAAAATAAAAACAATAATGTACAGCACTACAGCATAAGAGAAGTATGTACCCAAATCCACAATAGGCCAAAAGAAGATTAGAAATGTGAAGTTGAACAGTTATTTCCAGTGACGAAGAGCAAACATTATGACAAGACAATAGATGATTAATTACACACACGCAATAGTCAATAAACAAAGCAGTATTAACATATTGAAGGAGTGCGTTTATCTTTTGAGAATACAATTTGGCACGAGATAGCAGGCCATGACAAATTAACATCTAAACCCAAAAAATTAAGAATAAACATCTGCTGCTAAGGGCTTGATATGGGTATATGAACCGGGCATCTTGAAAAATCTTACTTGGTCTAGTAATGGGCCCCCTTGCCAAACGTGACTTTGCATAAATAACTTATTTTTTTTAGGGATCTACTCAAGGAACTTCTTCTGCATGTTTCCAAACTTCAAACCATGTACTTTAAGTCTTGGAAGGGATATATCATAATTGAGATAATTTGGAAAATGAGAAGCCTCCGAAAATGAGAAGGGTGAGAAGGATAGGTAAATCAATTTTGAATGACTGGAAAATAAAATATTCGTAAGATACATTATTTTACAACTAGATCAGTTTTAAAAGCTTCAAGTGTATTAATGGTAAGCTTTAGGTTCATTACTTTTTAGTAGGCAATTCCAATCAATAAACCTCTAGTTCAAAAATATGAAAGATAAGGATTTAACTGTTTTCCTGAGGCACTTGGTTAACCTTCAAACATTGGTCGTGTTCAAACCACTGTAACCATTTCCGGATCAATAGTGAAATAATCAGTGAGCGAAGAAAAGAAGAAAAAATTATGCGACCTACAACTAGCAAGATCAAACTTATATTTTGGTATGGCAGCTGTTGAAGAAGGGAAAGATCTATTAAAAGGATCCATTGAAAGGTATGACCATTTAAACTACCAAACCAACACTTCTAATTCAGAGAATATTTTACAAAGCAGACATAATTTGACCAACCATGGTGGATATAAATATGGTCAAGGCCATGAGTGAGACCGTGAAAAAGTAGTTCTGTAGGAGGTCACAGAAAAGCAGTGACTAACTATGAGTCCATGACAAATACAAAATTCAAGGATGGGTGAATAAGATGAGGAGATGGTAAGAGACTTTCATTGATGATAATTTGTCTAACTTTTCTTCTGTATACTCACAGCCACACCTTCCAGTAAAACCTGTCATGTGCTCCCTTTACTACATGTCCAAGAAATTAGTCGAAACTTCTGAAGGAAAGACAGGAAATATTAAGCAAATGGATGTTCCCTTACATATTTTCGAATAGATACTTCTCAACAGTTCAATAGACGGTACCAAATAGTTCTTTTGGGAAATTATAAATTGTGCCAGGTCATAACTGTAAGGTTCCAAAAGTAAACATTGATACTCAAATGGAATTACCTCAAAATAAAGGGCTCTTTCTGTCAAGGTTAATTTTCCTGGCCATGCCAAGTTGTCCTCCCATTTTAGAATCGGCTGCTTCCTGCTGAAACCCACACACAAGACTTGTTCTGACGGAATGTAGGGAAGTTGAAGCTTATAAGAAGTCCTTCCGTTATGCACTCTTCCACAACAATAAGCACACAAAACAATTCCACCAGATAATATCAGACTATATACATGAAATCAAAGAACTTGCATCATATTAGACAGATGACAATTATGAGACTTCTCCAGCAATATGAGAAAGAGAAAAATGTAAAGAAAGGGCAGTACAGAAAATAGAATACTTGCAGATTTAAGCCTTGGCCCCACAAGACAGGGGAAATTTGATTTGTCAATTTAAGTTTTCTTGGTTGTGTATCTAAGCCTTGTAAATACAAATTCCCATGATTAGTTAGTAAAAGCACAGAGAGTCCCGTCATCCTGTGTACGTATGACTTCCTTTGTGAAACATAAATCCTGTCTAGATAATTTTCTTCTGGGGGTTGGGATAGGTCACTCTTACTCTTCCTTTATAGCTTACTAAAGGGGATACTATTAAGATATTTTAAAGAAACTTAGTGCATTCCTTATGGGCATAGAACTTCATCCAGCCAGACAAGGCCTGCTCACGGAATGCAGCATGATGATCAGGAACTAAGGCAGCCAAAGCCTGCATGAATTTTGGTTACACTTCAAGAAAGCATCAGAGAGCAAGAAGAGTCCAGAAGTAGAACCTCGCGTGTAAAGACTGAGAGAACTGCCTCAGTCCAGAATTAGATTGAAATAAATTTTTGTTGTAATTTTTAAACCAACAAACTAATTCACTGCCACACAAACTTTTATCAGTATCATTTCCCTAAACTAGATAATTATCACATAAATATCAAGTCTGCCTAAAGCAAGGGGTACCATATTCACTTGGCATAAGAAATCAAACATTTTCATCCATCTCATAGATTTTTATGATCAACCAAAATACTCAAGTCTTTCCTTTTTCTTCTTACTCCACCCCACCCCACCCCACCCCCAAAAAAATAAATGAAACCCTAAAAGAATGCCATTCTAATATTAGGATACGAAAATAACTCAAAATAATACCCAATATGGACCTCTCATCTTTTTATCTTGGTTCTTGAATACTGAAAGATCTTACGATGTTTGTACCATATTTAACTCAATTAACATACCAAAGTAACCATTCAATATATCCAGTTAAAACAATCAAGTGATTCATGTCTTCCCTGAACTAGAAACTTCAACACTTCATACCTCACTCCTCAATCCCCACCCAAATGATAACGGTACCAAAATGTAAGCCACATCCCCCCATCTCTTCCTTTTGGAGGAGCTATGTGTCTATGTTATTAAATCGTAAAAGAACAACAAACCACATTCAAAAACTTCAAATTGCAAATAAAGGCTCACTTCAGAAGTCCATTAATGTATGATGACCAAACGCTGAAAGAGATTCCCCCTTTATCACCAGCAAGAGCCTTGTAGATATTATGCACAGTTGATCGATCAGCAACACCAGATATAGCAGGCGCAATGCGAATAAAAGCTTCTTCTCTGACAAGCCTTGTCTACACAAGAAAGAAGTCTTCCTTTAAACCAAACGTCCAATCTATAAATACAGAGTTGATTAGAAAAAGAATACATGGTGTTCGTTACGAAAGCAACGAACCATGCAGGGACAAGCTATAAAATGGTCAATCTGGTCTGGACCATATAACAACAGGTCAACTATCAAGCAACAAGATAAATTAATGAAAAAGTATGAAGACATGCGCACTAACATGTCCCAATCAGGCCAGTGTATCTGACGATTATGCAGTGGCCGATCCAGGATTTTATGGATGGTGTGTCAACACGGTCCATAAACCCATGCCAATCATTAACTAATACTCCCTCCGTTCCATAATGATGTTCCAGTTTAGGTTTTGACACTATTTACAGTTGAAGAGTCTTCTAAATTCTTTCCATTATATAAGAAAAAACATAATATGGGGTCTTGTTTGATTCGTCTCAATGAGTACTTTAATAATACCCAATTTTATAATTTTGAATATTGTGTAATTAGAGATAAAAATGATGTAAAATGTGCATTGACATAACGTGAAAAAAGAAACTGGAACATCATTGTGGAATTGAGGGAGTATATGAATGAAAAATAATATTTCATATAGAAAAAAAATCATCTCAACAGTAATAAACATCCAGATTACAACTGCTATCAAAAAACTTATATCCATATTACTACCAAATAGTTGTGAAAAATCAGAAATCAAGTTGTTCAACATTTCCCAATTTAATTGTATAACGACTGTGTGGCCCGGACGTTGCTCCGGATTTTACTTTTAGTGGGGTTTACTTTTTGTAAACATGAAACCATTTAAAAAGATTGTATTTTATATTTATACTGAAAAATATAACATACCTTGTAGGCTAGCTAAGATGGTAGAAAGTGTAACTTTTACTTCATGAGGTCCGGTGTTCGATCCTTGTTACATGATTTTGGTTGTCAATAACATGTCACGATGCTTATTAGTGGTGACATGGAGTAACAAGGAGAGGTATACATGCCCCATATACGTTTTTATAAACGCTTTTTAATATATTAGTATAGATGTACAAACATACAAACAATTAAAAATAATTTCTCTTCTCAATAAATTAAAGAATAAAAAAGTTAACTATATTTTATACTTGTAACGTTAAGAAGCAAAAACACACTCAAGGGGAATCGAACTCAGGACAACTGACCCTTTGGGAACTTTGAGTATAGACTCAAATACCACGACCAGCCGCTTACTTCTGAAGTTCTGATACATGGTTGCACAGAGTTTTATATATCTAATAATATCAGCGAAGTAATTAAAGATAAAATGAAACAGTTTTTTTTTTAAAATAAAAAAAATTAATGGTGGGTCACGTGACCCATGATGTCACACCGTGTGTGTATGCTCAGGATTGGAACTTACTGATCTTTGTACAAGCAAACAGGATTTCAAAAGTGGGAGAAGTCTGGTAGAAATGTAAAATCGAGACTAGATTTTCCCATCTTCAATTTCATAACCACACAAAGGGAAGTGAGAATTTAGACTTAAAAGGGTAATAAGGGGAAATGTTTTGAACAAATGCTGCAAATATTTGATGTACGTGGCTTGAGAGTAATTCTAATTGTATAATAAGTATTGGAAGCATCTCATTTACAGAAAAATAGTTTTCTACCTTACCATCAAAGCTACCAGTGTTCTAAAAGCTGCTAAATACTGATGAAATACAGCAGGCTTTGCAAGCTTTATGTATGCATTTATTGATTCAATAGTAACAAAAACATATAGGTATTGAGGACATATCTGTATTGCAAAAGTGCTACTAAAAGGACCAGATGCCCTTCCTCAAAGAAAAGCATCAAAACAACAAAGCATTAATCATATCAATACTAATAGGAGATAGTAATGATCAAAGAGCTTTAGAAGAAAAAGGGAAGGGCAAAAATTAGAAAACAGAAAGAACAAAAGGGCTTCTCCAAACCCAAACAACAAGAGATGGCAATAAAAACTACTCCCTCCGTCCCGGAATACTCGACCCGGTTTGACCGGCACAGAGTTTAAGGGACTTGAATTGACTTATTTAATTTAATAGGTAGTAGTTGATAGTGGGGTATTATTTTAATGTAGTTAGTGGGAGGTGGGTTAAGAGGTGGGGTAGTGGGAGAGTAGGGGTTGAATTTTTAATTATTTTTTGTATGGAGTAGGGGGTAGGTGGGTTAATAGGGGTGGAGTGAGAAATAATATAATATTGTTAGAATATTTCCATTTTTAGAAACAGGTCAAGTATTAAGGGACGACCCGATAAGGAAAACAGGTCAAGTATTCCGGGACGGAGGGAGTATTATTTTGCAGAAATATTACACCATTATACCAAGAGTCCTTTCAACAAAAATTGAGCATTTGATTCATCAGAAATCTATAGCTAAGCCTCTTCTTCGATCTATATTGGTATCAGCTTAGTCTAAAAATAAACCAGAAAGCCACTATAGCTAATGGAGGTGTGCAATAGTTTCACTTGCACCCATGAAAAGACAGAAAAGGGGTGAATTTTATTTAGAACAGCTGTTAAGAAGTAACCTTCATCATACTGGAAACTCATGGAAACTGAATAGCTTGTGGAGAAGCCAGGAGAAAATTACAAAAAGAATTGTATTGAAAATGATGAGGTTACTTATCAAGCACTTGGATCCAGGACAATGAAAATGGAAGGTTTTACGAAATGGAGGTTAATAAAGGTGAATTCTGAATTAAACTTCCATGGGAAATAGCAGAGAATTAGAGATGGAAGCAAATGATGAGCACAAAAGTAAACAAGCACGCGTCGGCTTTTTCACTCCAGCCAATCTGTAGGCCAGTTTCCCTCCCGTTATTTGTATTTGGGAAACTTAGAGAACAAGTACTTGTTATCATTGAGTTTAGAAAACGACAACCTAATTAGTTTTTCTTTTAAAAAAAAATAAACCTTCCAAAACAAGATTTTTTTGACTAGTCTACCAAATAATGTTTTTCATAGTGAATTCCATCAAAGGGGCCCACTTCTCCCTCCCAATCCATGTTTTCAAATCTCAACCACCACTTTTCATCTTCCTTTCCTCATGTACTCCATTCAAATTTGTTTTCTTCTCTCTTTTCCAAGTAATATGAGAAATTGGACATGCTTCAGGAGTAATAAAGTAAAGAATTAATCAATTGTGTTCATGGCAATGGGAAAAAATTTCAAATAATTACATAATACTATGATCAACCAATAACCACAAATTACAAGCCCTATTTTAGAGGTGAACAATTATCCCAAAATTGAATACTCTAATTTGACAATTGAACAATTACCCCGAGATTGAAACCTTGAATTTGAAAATGAGAGAGAAGTTAACCAAGAGAAACAAAAAAAGGGGGCCCCTTTGAAGGGAATTTACTACTGAAAAAAGGTAGTTACTACTCCCTCTTTCCCACATTACTTGTTACACTTTCCTTTTTCATCCACCCTACATTACTTGTTATACTTTCAAATTTGGAATGACCCCACAATTATTATACTGTTTCTCTTTTCTCATTAACAAAAGTTGGTCCTCACAACCTCTCTCAATCAATTAAAAAAAATACCCCACTAGCTCCCATCACATCTACTTTTTCAATAAAATAACAATTGATAACCTAACAACCACTTATCACCTAAAACTTTGTGCAAAGGTGAGTGTAAAGAATAATGTGGGAGTGTGGGACGGAGGGAGTAGTTAGTAGTTCTAGTCGAACAAAAAGTTGTTATTGAGTAGTCATTTAAGAAAAATCTTACTTCCTCTGTTTTGTTATAATTGCACCATTAGATGTTTTACGCTTTCCAATGCAAACATTCAGCAATTAACATCTCTAATTATACATTAGTTAAAGTTAGGAAAAGTTGATTTTTTTCAAAATATATATCGAAACGAATCTAACAAGATCCCACATGAATATATAATTCATTATGTATAAATCACACACACAAAAAAAAAATTGACAAATGAGAGTGTGAATAGTGCAAAGCTGCAAATGGTGCAATAATATAAAAAACTGAGGAAGTATTAGGTTTTGCTCTACCCATTTTCTGTTTTAGTGTCTTGTTTTGCAGACACTTGTATTGTACTGAAATTTTTGTGAACACCTTTTCTATTTACCTTCCTTGCTCCACTATGCATCCTCCTTTTTCTTATACTCACCCACTTTTTACCTAGTTTGCACATAATCGGGGACAGGGTCAAGGGACGGGAAACGTCAAATCTGAAAATTATAAACACGTACAACAGGCTATTAAGTGATATCCCTATCATCCTCGGGCGTTACAGGTATGCCAAGTTGGCAACATAGCTTTCTAGTTTCTACTCCCCCTCATACTTTATCCACCTTCTATCTTAGACTCGCCCACCTTTTCCTTACGTTCTTAGGTTTGCGATTCTACAGTAAGTGAGTATGCCAAAAAAAAGTGTTTCAAAAGACTGACAATAAATACATATTTTCACATACTCTCTTTTAACTATTTCCTTGATGTGTTGGAGCTTCTTTCATACCAATTCGGCAAACGGTCTTATTTTATTGTACCAATATTGTCGTTCGGCCTATTTTTTCATAAAGCAGTACTAAATCATTCCTAGTTTTCTATTTGACACAAATATTTGCCTCTAAAAGATTGTCCCATTATCAACATTTCACTTTATCAAGAGTTATGTTGAGTGAGTAGCTACTTTTGTCCTTTAGCGTGTGGGTTAGGAAATAAATTAAGTAGAAAGACACTGTGTGGGGTGTGGACCATGTTAACTTAGAAGAAAATGAGAAAACTCAAAGGGACAAACCAAAAAGGAAACTATGACAATCTTGAAGGGGTGGAGGGATAATCTCATAAAAAAGGAATGCTAGTGGAGCGAAATCTAAACCATTTTAAATACCCTACTTTTCCCTCTTACTTCAGTTCCTTTTTTTATCTGTTTCTATTATTTTCTTAATTTTAATTAATGTTTTGTAAATGGCACTCTCTGTGCTCCTAACTCTTTACCTAAATTTGTGAGGTAGATATAATTTCTGTGTTGACATACAACTTAATATACATGGTTCTTCAAATTCAGAACCAACCACTATACTCCTTCCACCCGGAAAAATAGCACAAACACTATTTCGGGATGTTCGGAAAAACTGGTGACCGTTCCGAAATAGAACTGGTTTATGATTCGATTTCCCAAGAAGCCCCTAATTTGATGGAAGAGTATAGGAATGTCCCAACCACTCTGAGAGTCTTACTTCTTTATGTCCCGGCATTAACCAATTTAAGCTTTTTTTGCCCTATGCAGCTCAATTGTGTGCACTGTTTTATTCAACTTATTTTGACTTATTTTAGACAAAATAAGTTCAGTTAAGTTCATATAAGTTCTGTTAACTTCAGACAATATAAGTTCAACAAATATAAGTTTTTTTCAGACATTTTCACACACAAATAAGTTTATTTCCAACAAAATAAGTTTTTTTTGGAATAAAATAAGTTCAGATAAGTTCAATTAAGTTTAGATAAGTTCAGTTAAATTTAGATAAGTTCAGATAATATAAGTTCAGTCAAAATAAGTCGAGTAAAACAGAGCCTAAGAGTCTCCGTAGAAACAGGCAAGAAAAAAATATCATTTCCACTAACAATAGCTTCTTACACGGGGGAGCATGGGCATGGAGCAACGCAACTCTTAGGAAGGAGATAATTAGTGGGAGAACATTAGGATCTAGAATTATAAGACCCCTCCGGGCATTGACTGCGTAAGAGTAAGGCTCTCAAAAGTTACAAAAGCGGAGTGCAATGAACTGATATTATGGAGAAGGGTAGTTTAGGGAATAGCTTTATAAGTGAGTATGGGCATCTTAGGAATAAGTCAGGGGGGTTAGTTAGGGAAAAAGTACTATACTATGTTACTCAAACACATGTGTCGGTGTCGTGTCTGGCAAGGTGTCGGACACTCCGATCCAAATATTTGCGGACATTCCGACATGGTCAAAGGAGTGTCTTGACTTGTTTTTTAGACATGGCTCTCATACAAAGTGTCAGATAAAAAAAAGCAACACCTTTTTTTAAGTGTTGTAATAAAATAACTTGATATTGAATTACTGAAGTTGAAAAGTAAAATGTACAAAAAAATCCAAGAGTAAAAGAAAAGTGTGGAAATAATACTCCCCCCGTACCAATTTAGTCGTTACACTTACCTTTGCACAAAGTTTTAGGTGATAAGTGGTTGTTTGGTTATCAATTGTTATTTTATTGAAAAAGTGGATGTGATAGGAGTTAGTGGGATATTTTTTTAATTGAATGAGAGCGTGTGAGGACGAAAAAGAGACAATATAATAATTGTGAGGTCATTCTTAATTTAGAAGTGTAACAACTAATTTGGGACAGACGAAAAAGGAAAGTGTAACAACTAATCTGAGACGGAGGGAGTATAAAAGTATTAGAGAAAGAGTAAAAAGGTTAAACGACTGAAGATTAAAAATAAAAAACAAAAACTGAGAAAAACCTTCACGTGAATGTGGCCATGTGGCTGATGTGGGTACCTACCACATAGGATACTTACTTTCTCCACATTCCCAACCCTCCAAAATTAATTTTTTTATTTTTGTTTTATTAAAAAACTAAGAGAGAACAACGGATATTGTGCACGGGGTTTTAACTTCTTTTCTACGGTCACCGGCATATGGACCGGCAAGATGGTAGCCGGAGACGACAAAAGTTTCACCCTTGTACTCGCCTCAACCTCGTGACAAAAGGCCTAACATTCCAACAAATAATCGAATATATAACCTTCAATTTCCAAATCTAGGGTTTAATACTCCACCGGATCGCCGATTTCGACACTGCAATTCGGACCATTTTCCGACACTGGTGTCGACACCTCCCTGGACACATGTCGAATGTCGTGTTGCGGGTCGGCTCGTGTCGACACCGACACCCACCTTCCACCGGAGTGTCGGAGTAACATGACACAATTATTTGACTCACGTTTGCCGATCCACGATTTCAAACTTTAATATCTTCAATTATGGATAAGAAAAAATTATAAAAAATTGATATTTAAAAAATATTTTTTGAGACGAATCTAACAAGACCCAACACGACTATGTTTTTTCTTAAGTATAAATCACTAAAGGGAGTCAAATGAGCTTGTGTGGATAGTGTCAAAAACCCAATTATGTCAAGTAAATAAGAATGAAGGAAGTATTTAAGAGCATATTTGAGTAGGACATTACGTTGAATATTGTTGAGGGAATTGGTTGAGTTTTTAAGAGTTCATTGGGAGAGAATCAAACCTCTCAAATGCTTGAATATCGGTTACTTCTTGTAGTTACAGTTTATTAATCAAATCTTCACTAATCTACTGTTTTTGGTCTGTTATTTATGTTAATTCATAGCAGAGAGATCCAACACAACCACGTCACTGGTTTTCCACCACCTTTTCATTCCAAGCCAAAAAGAAAAAGGTACAATTTTTTTTATTTTTTTTATTTCTGAAAAAGGTACAATTGGCTGATCTTATAGTAAGGATTTTCACCATGGCAGCGTCAATCACAATTTTTAAATGTTGGATGAAGTCACAACCGCGAAAACAACTGCCTGGCCACTTCCCAGGCAATGCAGGTGATTTGCTACTGTCACAGTCTAATATCATAGTGGCGGTAAGCTCAAAAACCTTAAAGTGCGACCAAGATTAATACACAAGCAGCCAGTACCATAAACGTAAAAGAAACAGAAGCTTGAGAGAGTAGACTAAGATGAGTAAATAAAAAGTTAAACCTGTAAAGCTGCCTCTTCGGAACCATCAGGATATGAATCATTTCCTAGTCTGTGAGGCTTTTCCCAAGCAAGCATAGTGATGAATATCAACCTCCGGAAAGAAAGCTCCTGAACAAACCGATAATAAAATGCAAACCTTTTATTAATTTCTGAATTATTTTTTGTCAATGCACTAATGTAGTACCAAAATAAATAAAAATTCAGAGCATGTAGTGATTTCAGCCATGCCACATCTTTTTTCCTTAGAGGCTTAGACTCGCAAACCCCCCACACTTTGAATTTGCAGCCAATCTATAATATTCAAAGGACATACCCAATTCTCACTTTGCAACTGAAAGAGGCTTCTCCCTAGATAAACAGCCACCTTACAGTTAAGGAAAACATGCGAAGAAGACTCACTGTTTACCCGGCATAACATGCATATGTCTGGTGAAATTTCCCCCTGCCACTTTGCAGCAAAAAAGATATAACATGGTCCAAACCCAAGCTTCCCTCTGCCCAAGGTATTGCAAACAAATCAACCCTCACTCTCATCTGTGATCCTTTCCTCAATTTCTGAGCATTGTAATACTATTTTCCAAGTTCTCACCAGTCACCAATCCCAGCAAGTAGCAACAAAAATACGAGGTAGAAAAAATATGCAGAAGACGAGAACAATGAAGGGACTTGAAACGTTAAACACAGGGAAGTTAAAATAATTAAAAAGAGAAGGCAGTTTGAGAAAGAAGCTAATACTGCTATGGTTAAAGCTGAATGGAATCCAAAATGCTAAACAGCATAGTGCTCCTCAAGTTCTAGTCAAAAAAAATTCTGAACATGGGTATCCATAATTTCTCAAGGGATAGAAGCAAATAAGAGCATCGTCAAAAGTTGGCATATGATATGGAAACTCATGGGAAAATCAAGATATCCTCCCAGTAATATTATGCATTGACAATCAATCCGAAATTTAACCATAACCCGAATATCAAAAAAAAAACAGTAATAAAAACTACAAACTGTGGAGTTAAAAAGAGGAAGATACGAAAAATGAAAACCTAGCCCAACTACTCATTTTCACAGAAAACTATCCAAAAAATGACAAGAAAACCACACCATAGTCTCACAAGAAGAAAACTAGAAACACTAACCTGAAGGCAAGGATGAATGTCAGAATTATCCCTTGACAAAAATCTAAAGCAGCAATACTCGACCAAATTGCGGGCATCCTTGTACACATATTTGGGCACAAGAGCTTCAAATAATTTTTGCATCTTCTTCCCAGTCAATCCATTCATCCTGCGTGATGTGTGTCCACACTTAGGCAATCAAATGAATAATACCATATAGCAGATACTAGATAGATCAACTGCATTTGACTTTCAGGATGTCTTAAAGCTAACTTAGCAAAATCCTTTTAAATACATTTCTTAGGAGTACCACAAGAGACTCAAATTTTCTTCCAGCTCATATAACATTTTTCCCTTGTTATCTTTCAGGGATCTGATACAATTGAAGGGATTACAATCAGATGCGGGAACCAAATGCAATCTACATTGTATATTGCTGATAACAAGACAAAAGCATCTCTGAGATTCTAGAGATCAACTTAGTTAACGCTTAACATGGGTTCAAACTCAATTCAATACCGCAAAGAGCTTAATTAAGCCTAATCAACTTGAGTACTTGATCAAGAAACTTGTAAGCATTTTTTTCCTCATTTAGCCTTTTTATATCTTGAGAAGTAATTTGTTTTATTTTTTTAGAAATTAACACATAGTTATTCAAAAGTATATATATTTTATATTAAAATACAGTATTAATATTTTTACATTTAAATAACTCTATAACTTTGTCACCCTAATACTGCTCACCAAGAAGCTTATAATCCCTTTCACCTCTAATAGAAAATTAAGACAGGGAAGAAATGTGGCAACTTCAGTAACACAATCTTGGGTTAAGGTTCAAGTTAAGTAAGTTCAAGCACGAGTCAAGCCTTAATATTTCAGGATCACAAGTTCAGAAGTCAATAGTCAAATGAATTTTGACTCATCTCATTATCACCCCTAATCAGTGTCAACTGCCAAAGGCCCATAGCAGAAATTGAATGGCATGGAGGAACAGAATACGCCTAAATAAAGTAGGCGGGTCAGTAATTGAAATACATGAAACCATTATCAAAAGCAATCATCCTTTTTAACCTTGACAAGAATCCATCTATGTAGTATAAGAACCCTATCAGCTAACTTTCAACCAATATACTTTCAGACTCAAAAGTAAATATAGGAAAAATGAACATACTTCAAAAGAACTTGCTCTCTTTTCTCAATCCGCTAATCCAGCATACGCCAAATTTGTCAGTTCAGGATAAAATATATTGAATACAAGTGACTTAGGAGTCTGAGGATTTGAGTAGCATATTCAAGCGAAAAGTCTCTAATTTTCTAGGATATTGATGTTTTTAAAAAGGAATAAAAAAGCATTCCATTAACCAATTCCATAACAGATTGAATAAACTTTGGTAAAAGCAGAGAAAACTCAATTCATTGATTCAATGAAGATTCCATGAAGCCCGAGTTTCACAATTAAGAAGAAAGAAGTCTTCCATTGTCTTACAACACTAAAAAAACCATACAACTACAATCTTAAAAAAAAGCCATAGCGCTTCTGCAGGATATTGCTGTTAGTTTTCTTTTAAGGATTAGAATGCAACTAATAAGGTAAGTTAACAAGCGCCCAATTTATTAGGATATGCAGGACAAAAGTTTAAAGATCAACCATCAAAGCAGCAACCATGCGATCAAAATATTTATTATGTCTGTTTTGTGTCGATTAAAGCTTTATGCCCTCAATTTTTTTTCTCCATATATAATCCTTTTTTTTTAGAATTTAAGTATAAATGTATGTTTTATTTGAGTCATTTAAATTTATTTTTTTGCACATGGAAGGTTTATCTTATGCAAGACTTTTTTCTTAAGAATTAACCTTTCTCCTTCTAATGTAGAAAGAAGAAAAGAGAAAAGAAAAAGAAACAAAGTCGGGGAGAAATAAAGATGGAAACAGAGAAGAAAAGAGAATATTGTCTTTGGCTCTCTGCACGCTTGAGTTTCCTGAACTCATCGTTGATTGTTTTTCTTTGAACTTCTTCAGGTAGACAATTGGAGATCTTAATTGCAAAATATGCTAACTAAATAAAAACACGATTTAGATATAGATGTTCAGTGGCAACAATCTTTTTCCACATAAATTTTCTTATTTCAATTTTTAGTTAATGTGTGTGCTTGTTTGATAGGAGAAGATATAGATTTGGGCAATAGAGGTGATAAACGAAAGTAGATTCAAAGAGAATGAGAGGGAAGAAGGGTATTCAATGTCAGTGGGATGCTTAGGACGTAGATTTATCAAGATTTTTATCGATTCTTTATGTTATAGTAGATAAAAAATGCAGTATCAGTCACAGTCGAGGGATCGGTCGCGGAGTCTCGGTAACGGAAATGATGCGCTAGTCGCGGACCGTGTAGCGGTTGTCACGTAGGAATTTAAAATTTGAAAAAGAAGCCCCATGTCAGCCCTGCTCACTACCTACCCTAGTCCCCTCCCCTAAACCGTACACATGACATAATTAAAATGAATTCCTTTGTCTACCTTCTCTCTCCTCTCTTGTTTTAGATTTGAAAATGGAGTTCTCTACTCAATTTCAGTGGAGTTTATCCATTTCTTTCCTTTTTCTCTTTTTTTTGTCGAAAACATGGGGGATTCGGCTGAAAACCGAGTAGATGTGAGGTTAATAACGTTTAACGCGGACAAAATTCGTTCGGATCGGTTGAACCGGCCGAGATCTCGCTGTTTCTAAAAACAACTTTACAACTCGGGATATCTCGTATCGACAGCCTCCAAAACCTTGTTAACTCGGGCGATACGAGTTAACTCAGGCGAGTTTTTACACCACAGTTACACTATTGTTTTCTGTATGAACTTTCAAGATTTTATATGCGGAAGTCTTGGTATGCTTTTCATTATTCTTCTAATAAATGACAGAGATCCTGGGTAGAGATGTTGCCTTGCCTATAAATTCTTCGACCATGAGGGGTGAAATTTGAGGGGAAAACTTGGGAGGAGAGGCAAAAGTAGTGAGAGCCAAAGGGTTTTTAATGATAAGAGAAAGTTGGATTAGCAAAAGACAATAATGTGATTCTTCCATCCTTGGGTCAGCAACGCTGAGTCGCTGACAAAATGCTTCATGTTTTTAGTTTACAGGCTGTACACTATGCCACTATAACTAAAGTGCAGAAAATCGCTGTATCTTGTTTGCAAACTAAAGGATAACTTGTGAGTTATGAAAACTACAAGGTATCTATGAACATACCCTAAAATACTTAGTTCTAAAATGTTCATCAGTAAAGTGTACTCCGTATTACACGACTACCCATTAACACCCGTCGATAAAGTAGGCCTGGCATAAAATTGACTCCATCTAGTATACTACTCTCCCCGGCACAAATAAACATCCCATTTTCCTTTGCACATAGAATTAGGAGATCCCTTGGTGGTGGGTCATTGTTGATTAAAGATGCATAAAAAACATAGTGGTCATTGTTTATGGTTTTGAGAAATTCATTTAGGGCAGAGGGAGTAAGAAGCAAAGAATACAGGGTTGAGAGTGTTTTACCGACTGAACTCTTCGATTGAAACAGCAGCAGCCAAAGAAATATTTCCATCAAGCATTTCACTCTGAATAGTCAGTTCTCCCATAAGTAGATTTTCACTGTCATGATGATCAACATCATTGTTGTCATCAAGCTTTCCAGTTTTAACATACAGAGAAGTCGCTTCATTTAGGAAGTTCTGGGTCCTTGATAGCAATGTATTCAAACTTTTCTTCACGACATCTAGAAAGGTGGAAATAAACATTAGCCACATCTCAATAACCCTTGACAGCTCCACCACATCAGAAAATTTATTCCATTTTTTTTATGAATGAAGATCTATTCTGTTTGCTAGAAAGAGACCTATTAGTGTAGAGAAATTTAGTAGTAGTTTTTCCTCTCCCTGAAAGTATTTTAGCTTTAATTTTCTTTATTGATGATGTCCAAAATGCTGGACGAGGTTCTGCATACTGTCCTAGAAGTTAAAGATTAGGAAAACATAAAAACACCATGCAACACAGCATAATAGGTGATGCTCCCCTAATTTGGATGGTATTAATGTTTGACAAGTTTTATGAGACAATAATGGACCGAGAAACACAAGCAGGCAAAGTTACCAGTTGGCAACTGTGAGGTGCATGGCTATAAAAAGCGCCACATGGGCCACATCTAAGTGACTAGGGTAGAGAAGAAAATGATATTTTAAGAAGGGAGAAAAAGAATATAAAGTATCTGATGAGAAAATCATTAGCAATTTATCCTCAATTACTCATACTTATCAGGGGGGAAAGAAAAGTAAAAAAACCTCACAGCATGATCAAAGAGCACAACTTCAAATGAAATTCTAAATAACCCTCTATATAAATTCAGATATGCTAATCAAGGCTCAAAATCTAGTAAGGAAGTCCAGTGTTCCCATATTCAGAAAAATGATAAGCAAACAGATGAAAAAGCGCAAACAGGATTCACCCCCTTCTTTTCACTTTGATAACATTCACACATTATACACTCATTGGATAAGATAGCTCTGTAACATTTCAGATTTGTAGAGCATTAATGTTGAAGTATACATAAGTTATTCAGACAAAAAACTTCATTCAGCTATGGAACCTTAAATTAGACTTCCATATGAAATTGAAGATAGGAAATCTTGTATACTCTGTAACAATTTTAGCTTAAGAATGTTATGGACTTAACTACTGCCTCCACTTCTTAGTTATTGTGAAGCACTGAAGTAGATGGTTACATCAGACCTGCCTATCCTGTGTAACAGTGCAGGCTTGAAAACAGTGTACATAAAGAACAGAATTCTAAAAAACCGAAAGGAATTTTTCCACAACTCTGTTGTAATAACTCCTAAACCAATCCAGGTCTTGAGTTAGTGTCAATTTGTCCAACATCTCATAAATTTCATATCAAATTCGAAAATTTCCATAGTGAGTGTTTTATTCAATTTTTCTTGACTACCTTCATTTCACACTAACTGCCCCGTTCATTTGGCCTAAGAAAAAGCAATTCAAACTCTAAACTCCTCTAATTTGCAACATTTACATCCCTCATCTCAATTCCGCGCGTATTTGTTCATGCAGCTCCAATTCAGTGTTGCTAAAAACAAAATTCCATTACCAGTTTCGAACAAAATCGATGTTATCATCATCAATATTCTCATCAAGTTTATCTTATCTACTACGACACCAATCCGTTGTCCAAACCAACAAACTACCTTTTCATCAATTAAAAAGATATATCACACGCAATTTTACCCTAACCCCTTCTCAATCACAATTCAACACACCAAAAACTCAACAAATTCTATACCTAGTTCATAATTCCGAATGAATCCAGAAATACCAAAAATAATTAAGTTTAAATTCAAGACTTACCGGAATCAAAATCGCTTAATTTCCACTTGGGATCCTTCCATTTAAGCGGGAATCTGAAAGGTAATTTACGATCAGTAGAATCATTTGCAGATGATCGGATTCTACAACAGTAAAATCCATGGTGGGTAAGCTTCAGTGGCGGTGGCTGCACTGGAACTGCAAGCACCGTGTATTGTTTTAGTGATAATTTCAACAACATTTCTCTCTAATGTTAGTTCCAAAATTTTCAATGATTCCAAACAATGGGGTTGGGAATTGGGATTTTTGGGGGTGGAAGGTGGAAGGTGGAGTGTTTGAATTGATTTGTGCATTTAATTTTGGGGAAGAATGTGTGTAAATTGTCCAATTGGTATAGATTGAGCAAGATCAAAAAGAGTTGTTACGTTTTTGGAGTTTTTTGAATGACTTGAAGTGTCCGAACAGCGGAATAGGACTGTTACAAAAACGTCAACCACTTATTGTAAAAACCATACGCCTTGTTTGGTAAAGAGAGTTTTGGGGCAAAATTAGAGGTTTTAAGTACTATTGGAGGTTTGACTAGTCAAATAAGCTAATAGGGGTGTTTGGTAGATAGAGGTTTGAAAAAGATTATTGGGCTCAATCCTCTGTTTTAAAATACGCTGATTTGAGCAGCGTTTTCTTTAGAGGATTTTTAGTACAATGTTGTAAAAGACTATTTTACCCATACTTAACCTACATCTGACTATCTGAGTCTTCGATCTTTTGAGTTGTCTGCCCCCTCTTCAATTCTTCTTCCTCCTCTCCTCTCATCTCCCATGTCTCTGCAAATTCAAGGGAGGAGCTTGTAAATTCTGATTACCATCAAAGAGGTTAGTTGTTTAATTTATATTTATGTTCTTTTTTCTCTTTCATCCCCAATTTATTAACAATTTTTTTTGCAAGTTGGTAAATTAAATATTGCTGGGTTTTTTTCCCTTCAAATTCGTATGAGTTCGAAAATCTGGGTTCGTTTAGTATATGAGAAAGGGATCGTTCTTGTTGTTGTTAATACTAATTAGTCAATTAAATATGTTCTTTATGTTGGGGCTTTGAAATTTATTGTTTCAAATTCATCTGGGTTAGTTTCTAGCTTGAAAAACAACGAACTGTTATTCATCAAAATTGAGTTTTCTTTGATAAAATCATGGAACACTTTATGCCAATTTATATATTTAAATAGTTTATGTTGTAATTTTATATGGATTTATGAGATTGTTCATCAATTTTAAGTGTTTATTAAAGCTTCTTTGTATGAAACTAATATGGCCTACAAAGTAATCAAACAACATTTGATTCACTGTTGACTTTGTAATAATAAATTTGGTTCATCTTCTTTGCTAATCTTGCATATGAACGTGTAATTGTTATTATTTGACTTTATAGTAATGAATTTGGGTCATTGTCAATTCAACCTATTCGATCTAATTGCCGGAATAAGAAATGCAACTAGTTTATGGCTAACATGATTTTATAAGCTTTATAGAAAGATAATAATAAATTTTCTATTAGAATTTCCCGATAAATTGAGCTCGTTTTCCTATATATGAATCTGGGTAAAGAATGGGAAATATTACTCGGTAATTACTTAAATTTTATTTTGATAAGCGTAGAAGATGGCGCAAAACAACCAGAAGGATAATGAGGGGAGTGAAGGTTCGATGAGAGAGGTAGGTCGGGCTAGTTGGTCTAGAGAAACTTTACACATATTCTGTGATTTGTGTATTCAATTTGCCGAAAGGAGTAAGGGAAAAGGGGTGCTACAGTCTCACAAAGTGTAACACCCCGACAATTCCCATTTTCTAAAATAACCCTTTTTAAATATAACTGTAGGGAATTATCAAAGTATTATCGCCCGTGTGAAAACGTAACGGCTTATTCAGAATTTTGCAGCGGAAAACATAAACTAACTTTTAGGTTCATAAATAATCTTATTACATATTAGGTCCAAAACCAATTAACTGAAATAAGGAAATACGAATAGTACGACAAATTTCAAATTTAAGTTAACAAACCAAATCACTTAGTAAAGCAAATATAACTACAAGCTCTCTAATCCCGATCCCAATGATGCATCATCTTCAAACCTGTAGATGGGCAACGCTTATTGATCCTTAGAGACTGCTCACAAACGTTGGGTAATCACAGGATCAATAAGGCATAGCCATGATCAACACACACAAACAAAGCACGTAATCAGCAAAGCTGAGTACTACATACTAAAACAATAATAATCCTAACATGATACTATTAACGAACAACCCTAACATGATACTAATGAACATAAACAAGAGCAGACAGAACATGATAATTTGATGACCATACTTGACTAGACTAGGCTAGACCTACAACAATAATATTATTTTAGTTGAAATAGACAATGGACCGAATTGACCGTCCGACAGCCTTCAATAAGGAAGACGAGGTACGGGCGCGGCTCCGTAACCTCAGAGACCTGCGATATCGAGGAACATTTGAATAAAAATAGGACATGGTGATCAATCCGGTCCGAGATAAAGGCCATGGGCTACCACCATGAACCCCAACTCCTGTTTGTCCGTCACTTTAGACGTGCACAGTCTAAAGCTATTGCTACTCAGTTTCACTTTACATGATTTACAAATTGAGACTCTGTTATGACTCAACAATCACATAAGGCATATAATCCACATTCGTTCACGACTGTTTTTATCTTGGGATTAAGTACGTGATCATAAAGGCATCAATCAAGACTCATTCCAATTTACCCAACCTTTCCTTTAACCATGATCAACCCTGTATATGGGTATAAAGTTTCAACTTACTAAACAAGGTCCTCGACCCTCATAAAGTAGTGAAAAGCTAAAAAGGGAACAACAACCAATCGATCCACCAATCATATAGAATAATCTAGTGTTCCCAACCAACATGTTTGTATCAATCATCCATACTAACATGTTACAGTTCTCTTAGTGCAAAATAAGTTCAATAAGTTTGTCCAACAGTATTAAACATGCACATTCCATATAACCAAGTTCGTCCATAATATCAACATCACCAAGTTCAACAATAATATCAACATAACCAAGTTCAACAAAAAATTCAACATGGTTTCAACAATTAGCACACATTCCAAGCACGCAGGTATGCACGTACCTTGTGTAAACAAACTGATAGGCCACTTTAACACTTTCAAAAGTCGCCTAAAGAGAATTCTCCGCCTAAAACAACCAACAAATATTCTCAATCAATTCCTAATCATTGACAACCATAAGAGATCAGCATTCTAAATACATCCTAAACATATTTAGAACTCTCCCCAATATCAAAACTTAAACATTTGATTTCCTAGAATCATAATTATTGAATTAGTGATTGAAATTCGTTGAAAACTTTTGCAAACATCGTACTTTAAATTTTCAGCAATATAAATTCATTTAAAAGCTTCACCATGGTCAATCTATGTTCCTAGTATCTCAACACAACCAATTCAATGATCCATACTCAACCTATCATGATTAATAATCATAAAAACCTTGAATTTCATATTTTAAACAATCAAAAACCAATATTTCAATGTAATTAGATGATCTGAAAATTAATAACTTTATTATAAAATTCATATAATCCCAAATTTATAATTTAAATCACAAAACCCATAGCTTTAATTCAAGAAAACATAATTCAAACTAATAAATCATGATTAAGCCCTAACTTAATTTTAATTAGTCAAAACTGAAAATTAATTCGTTTTTAATCTCAACCCAAATCTGAAAATCATGTTCAAACCATAAAAATCATAAATTTAATATCAAGAACGTAATCCAAATTAACAAACTTTAATTTAAAATAATTAGTTACTTAGGGTTTAAGAAAGTAACCAATTCAAGAAGGAGGAAAGAGAGAGAGCTGGCGGACGGAGGTGGCTCGCGGCAGGGGCGGGACACGGCGGCGCGACTTGGCGGCGGTTGTGCGACTCGAGTTGCTGCGACACACGAAGGGGTTAAGGTAGCTCGAAAAACAGAGGGAAAGGAAAGAGAGAAGACGAAGAAGAAGGATGAAGAGGAGGGTGTTACCGTACTGGGCGGCGGCTGAGGCGTGCTGGACGACGGCGGCTCGGCGACGGCGTGGAGAGAGAGAGGACGGCTGAGGATGTGCGTGAGATTGGAGGAAGGATGGAGGGTTTCCTCTTTTTTTTGGTTTCACGTGAGTATGGAGGGGAGAGAGGAGGGCTTGGTTTGCTTTACGTGAAATAGTTTGGGTGAGGGTTTGGGGTTTGGGTTTTGATGTTGGGCTTTCCCAAGTAGGCTAGGATTAGGATTTAGCTTTTATGATTCGAATCCAAAACTGAATATGATCGTTTCCTAAATTCAATCAACTTTCGTAATTCAAATTCTTTTCAACTTAAAATTCTAAAATCATTTTCGATTTCGTAAATCGTTGAAAATATTAAAATGTAATAAGTAAATGTACGTTAATTATATATTTGTTTCCAAAATTCTTAAATTCTTATTTAAATATATTAAATATACGCCAAAATATATAAATGAAATGTATAAGATTACGGGGGATTACACAAAGGATGCCATGGAAGGTGATCGAAGTAGAGTTCACTAAAAGAACGAGGTTGACATATGACAAGAACAAACTGAAAAACAAATGGGATTGGATGAGAAATCGATGGAGTCTTTGGAGAGCACTTAAAGGAAAAGAAACCGGATTAGGTTGGGATCATGAGAAGGGAACAATAAGTGCTAGTGACGAATGGTGGAAGAACAAAATTGAGGTTAGCTGTTTTATATCACGTTTAATAACTCGCGTAGAAAATTAAACACAAAAGGTTGATTGCAAGCTAATTTTTTTTTTCTTTCTTTATAGGAAAATATGCATTTTAAATCTTTTCAATTTGAAGGTATTGAGCCTGAACTTGAATACAAGATGGAAAAACTATTTGGAGTTTCAGTTGCTCAAGGGGGGCTTAAGTATACTCCTGTTCAACGCTCAAATCAAGCACCCCCTTCTGTTTATATCCCTCTTCCACCCCTTGGTGCTGGTAATCTTAATCATGGTGGAAATTCTAGTAATATGCCACCTGAGTATGATGATCAAATGAGTGAGAATGGTGGTATTATTCATACCCAAACTAACATGGATTGGCAGGATACTTTTCATGGTTCTACTCCAAATCCTTCCTCATCTCCTTCTCCTCCTCCACAATCAACTGAACTCGGAGCTAGAGGAAGTAAAAGAAGTTCTGAAAATGATATTGCAGAGAGCTCGAAACGTTGTAGGATAGAATCTGGTAGTAGGAAAGGAGGGGCTGCACTGTTGATGGAAAAGCTAGATACAATGGTGAAAGTTGTTACTGAGAGGAACATCAAGGATATAGAATTGATGAGCCTTGAAGCACGTACACTCAATGACTCATCTAATACACTTGCTGATTCGTTGGCAAAGTTGGTGTCCATGAAAGACTTAACTCCCGGTAGCCCTGAATTTTGTTTTGCTTGTACCATGATTGAAGATCCCCAAAAGAGGATACTTCTCAATGGAATTCCAGATGACAACACAAGGCTTCAATGGATCAAATACTTGTTTGAGAATAGTGGGTGACCAATGAACTAACCTTAGTTTAGTATTAATACTATCTAGGTTTATTATCGGGTCTAATATGTACGGGTGGTATCTAGATTACAACTCTTAGTTAGTATTATCTTTTGGATGAAACTTTTAATTGGTTTTATTATTGTGATGTAAGGCATCACTATGCATGTTGTTTCAGGTTTTGCAATTTTGTTATGTATATGCAACCTGATAACATTGATATTTTGTTTAAACTATGAATTCAATATGAATGTATGTGTAATCCCCCATAATTTTATACATTTTATTAATATATTTTAACGTATTGTTAATTATATTTAAATATAATTTACGATTTTTAGAAATAAATATGTAATTAACGAATATTTATTTTATACTTTTAAATATTTCAACGGTTTATGAAATTAAAATAATTTTAGAATTTGATGTTGAAAAGAATTTGAATTACGAAAACACGATTGAAATTAGAAAACAATCTTAAGCGGTGTTGAATTCAAATACCAAACTTAATTCTAATCCTAGCCCAAATTAGCAAAGCCCAAAATAAGTTAAACCCACATCCCTTACCCATATTCCAAATTTATGTAAAACTCTCAATCCCCTCCTCTCCTTCACGTGAAAAAGAAAAAAAAAAACAAGAAACCTCAAAAACCCTCATTCTCTCATTCAGCAACCACGTGAACCCACCCCTGCTTCACGTTGCTGCAGCTGTCCACGCCGCCTCCACCGCCGGCGTTTTCCCTCCCCGTCGCCGCCGGTAACTCTCTCCCCCTCCTCTTCTCTTTAGTTTTTTCTTTTCTTTCTTGTTTTTTTCGCTCCTCCTCACCTTGTTTTCTTGGCCGTTGAACCAGCACCACCGCGCGCCGCACCACTTGCACCGCCACTGCGGCCCTGCCTAGCCGACCTCCCTCCTTTCTCCTCCACACACGCACTCTCTTATGTGCTTCTTGCGCGAACACGCAACAACCAAGTGCGCCCACCGCAGTCACCACCTCCAGCCGCGTCGCCCGTTCTCCGCGACCACCTCCCTTGCTGCCGCGCCGTGCACCACCGCCCAGCCTCTCCTCTCCTCTTTAGTTTGGTTGATTTTCTTAAACCCTAAGTTATTTAAATGTTTTAATTAAGTTTATTAATTTAATTTATGTTCCTTGAATTGAATTAAATTTATGATTTTTATGATTAAGTTATGAAATTTCAGATTATATGTTGTTGAAATTAATTTAATTATTTTCAGATTATATGTTGTTGAAATTAATTTAATTATTTTCAGATTTATTAACTACGTTTAAGTTAGGGTTTTAATGAAGTTTTATTAATTCAATTCATGTTTATTGAATGAAATTATAAGTTTTTATGATTAAATTAGATTTTCAGATTATACATTATGCTTAATTGATAATTTAATTTTCAGATTACATAGTTGAATTGAAATAAGGAATTTAATTAGTAAAGCATGGATTTTTAAGGTTTTAATGTTCTAAAATCATAATATAATGATTATACATTATTAAAGCTATTATTTTTATGATTCTAAGAATGTTAATTATGTTTTGGAGTAGTTTGAAATTAGTTATATTGCTGAAAATTTAAAGTACGATGTTTGCAAAGAGTTTTCGACGAATCTCAATCACTAATTCAATAATTATGATGCTAGGAAATCAAAGGTTTAAGTTTTGATATTGGGGAATGTTCTAAATATGTTTAGGATGCATTTAGAATGCTTTGTTATGGTTGCCAATGATTAGGAATTGATTTGGGTACGTTTCTTGATTATTTTAGGCGGAGAATTCTTTGTGGGTGACTTTTGAATTCGTTAAAGTGGCCTATCAGTTTGTTTACACAAGGTACGTACATACCTGTGTGCTTGGAATGAGTGTGATTTGTTGAAACCATATTGAAATGATTCATGAACTTCGTTATGTCGAAATGATTAAGGAACTTGGTTATGTTGAAATTGTTGATGAACTAGGTTATGTTGAAAGTGCATGTTTAATATTGTTGGATGGACATGTTAAGCATATATATTTCGTTATGAGAATTATAGCATGTTGGTATGGATGATTGATGCGAACATGTTGGTTGGGAACATTAGATTATTATTTATATATATTGATTCAGATTGATTGTTTATTGTTCCCTTTTAGCTTTTCACTACTTTATAAGGGCCGAGGACCTGGTTTAGTAAGTTGAAACCTTATACCCATATAGAGGGGTTGATCAGTATTAAAGGGAGGGTTGAATTAATTGGAATAAGTCTTGTGTGACATCTCTGTGATCACTTGCTTAATTCAAAGATAAAAGAAGTTGTGTTTACTTGTTGAATATAATATTTATGTTTGATGAGTCATAACCAAGTATTAAAAGTTAAGTCATGTAAAGTGAACATGAGTAGCAATAGCTTTAGACTGTGCACGTCTAAAGTGTCGGACAATCAGGAGTTGGGGTCATGGGTCGCCTATGGCTTTTTCTGGGGCCGGATTGATCACCGGTTCTATTTTATTCAAAAGTCCCTCGATATCGCAGGTCATTGGGGTTTACGGAGTCGCGCCCGTACCTCGTCTTCCTTAGTGAAGAAGAAGAAGTTTCTAGTAGACAACTCAGTCCATTGACTATTTCAATTAAAATAATGTTAATGATACAAAGGTCTAGTTCAATCAAATATAGTCTTCAAGTCAGTATATCTTGATTTTCCTTGCTTATGTTTTATTTAGTACCATGTTAGGATTGTTCGTTTAATAGAATCATGTTAGGATTATTAGTGATTTAGTATGTAGTACTCAGCTTTGTTGATTACGTGCTTTTGCTTGTGCATGTTGATCATGGCTATGCCTTATTGATCCTGTGATGACCCAATCTTTGGTGAGCAGTCTCTAAGGATCAATAAGCATTGTCCATCTGCAGGTTTGAAGATGTTGCATCATTGGGATCGGGAATAGAGAGCTTGTATTTAGTTTTGATTTGCTAAGTTAACTTGGGTTTGTTAATTGGGACTTTAAACTTGTCGTACTATTTATATTTCCTTATTTTCGTTGGATGATTCTTGGGGACTAAATCTGTAATAGATTATTTATAAACCTAAAGTTAGTTTTATGTTTTCCGCTGCAAAATTCTGAATAAGCCGTTACGTTTTCACACGGGCGATAATGCCTTGATAATTCTCTACGTTTTATGTTAAAAGATTATTTTAGAAAAGAGAGAATTGTCGGGGTGTTACAGTATGCTAATGCTTGTGACACATATTTGTGTTTTGTGTTTCTTTAATATAATTTGATGGAATGATATTGTATTGGATATACTTGTAGGTATGGATTTGTGTGCTATACGCAATAGAATACGAAAGAGGCGTAAAAATAGCGCATTTTGGGACTTTGTGGCATGTGCACTAGGTTATACTTCTATTTACTATGTAAAGTACATTTACAAAGTACCATGCATGACTTCATTTCAAACAGGAGAAAAATGGATGCATGAAATGTTAACTGGTCATGAAAAACGTTGTTTTAACATGTTTAGAATGACACAATGTACATTTCGACAACTATGCATGGATTTAGAAAGTAAGTATGGGTTGATACCTTCGGAAAGAATATCAATTTTGGAAAAAGTGGGGTTATTTGTCTACATACTTAGTAAGGCACAGTCAAATCGGGATGCTCAAGAGAGATTTCAACACTCGGGTGAAACTGTAAGCAGAATTTTTAAAGAAGTTTTGGATGCCATGGATGGTTTATCAAGAGATATTCTAAGGCCAAGAGATCCCGAGTTCAAGGAAATCCCTTCACAAATTGTGGATGATACTCGATATATGCCTCATTTTAAGGTAATTATTTGTACATTTATTGTTTTTGATATCTTATTTAAATGTTATATTAATTTTATCGTATTAGGATTGCATTGGAGCCATTGATGGCACTCATATAGATGTTATAATTGCCGAAGAGGATCAATTGCGATATAGAGGAAGGAAAGGAACACCTACCCTTAATGTTATGGCCGCATGTGACTTTGATTTGCTTTTTACTTACGTGCTAACCGGTTGGGAGGGGTCGGCTCATGACTCTCGTATCTTTCTTGATACTATTGGCAATCCAAGTCTTAACTTTCCAAAACCTCCTCCTGGTAATTTGCATCATTCATTTCACTTACTGGTTTTGATATTTTTATTAATGCATTTTAATTATATACGGGTCCTTTCATGATAGGAAAATATTACTTGGTGGATAAAGGGTATCCGGAAAGAGAAGGGTATTTGACTCCCTACCACAAGATAAGGTATCATCAATCCGAATTTCGCGGGGCAATTCCAAGAGGGCCTCGGGAAATTTTCAATCGTGCCCATTCTTCCTTAAGGAGTTGCACTGAGAGGTCATTTGGAATTTTGAAGGCACGGTGGAAAATATTAAGAACTATGCCAAAATATTCATTACAAGATCAAAATAGAATAGTTTGTGCTTGTTTTGCATTGCACAACTACATAAGATTAAGCAAAGTTCCTGACCCAGGATTCAAGATCATAGATGACGACCCCACTTTTATTCCTCCTGAAGTATCTATGGATGTCGAGTGTGGTTCTACACAGGAAGTTCAACGTGTGAGTACTAATGAAATGACAAAAGTTCGAGAGGAAATTACTACTAGTTTGATGAGAAGTAGACGACGACGACGTCGCTCTTCTTAAACATGTGTTGCTTGTTAGAATAAATGTTTAGTAGTGTTAGAATAATGTTGTTGTAATAGGGTTTTCCATGGACTACTTTTCATTGTTATGCATTGATCAAAATGTTTAATTTTTACGATGTCATATATGTACGTTACTATTTCTAATTCTTTCAACAATTTGTTAAACAAATCAGTGTTTAGAGCATAAAAAATTATTCATAAACATAAAATATATTTGGAATTAGAAACTCATCATTAATGACACAACTAAATAAATAACTTAACTCTTGAGAAATAAAATAAATGACACAAAAGAGCAATGTCCATAAATGTCATTTTACACAACTAAATAGCTAACAGCTTTTAGCAATCAGCTAAGTGTTACCAAATGTAACGCCCCGACCTCTAATTCAATTATTAAAGCATAATTAGCAGCGGAATTAACCTAATTGGTCAGGACATTACCTGCCGTAACTTCCTTTTTGGAAATTACAAGGCAACCATCAATCATAAGCCTTTAAATACTCCAATATATATATATAATCCTTTATATTATCAAAATAAAAGTGCATAACTTACTAAAAGTCTTTAATTAAAACTATTAGAACCGTAAACATAAACTAGGTGGATAATATTAAAGTGAAACTCCTCGCCACTACTCGTGTCCATCATCCCCCGCAGTACCTAAAACGGAAAACAAAACGGTGAGCCGAAGACTCAGTAACGAACTATTCTAGCAGCGTAAATTCATTTCAATTCATTTTATTTAATAACACAGGGAGAATAGAATGGTTAAAACATTTAACAAAACATCACATTTAATTCATTCATAAACTTTGCAGTTTAACATGCTAGTTGTCGGCAAGTACGAACCGTGAAGGAATTCTCCACTGGGCCTGGGCCCATAAGAGCCTGGGCTCATCGTAACATGGGGCATGGGCCCTGAGCCTGGGCTCATAAACCATGGGAGCCTGGGCTCGTAATCCATGGGTGGACAGGTGTCCGTGGTGCATGCATGACCGGTAGATAGGAAGATGGTAGTTTATATACCGCCAGACAAACCAAGTCTTTCACTTTCATTTATCATGTTTTATGTATTTTTACCAAGCCTTGGCTTGTATTTCAGTTGAAATAACATAACTCATTTTATATCATAAAACATCATTTAGATCCTGGGATCCATAAAACATCATTTCATTCAACGCATCATATAAACATCATTTTATGAGAAAACTCAATCAAATCATATTATAAAGAATAATTCAACAAATCATAATTCATTCCCACAATCCATAAAACATGTCAAAACATTTAATTCATAAATCCAATCATAACGTCATAATTTCATAATACATTTATAAAGGGATTGCGGGTACTAGCAATAGCCGTTACCTCACTTCCGCGAGTTGCTAAGGGTTTTCGTTGGCTCGTTCGTCCTGAGCTCCGAGTCCAATTTCAAAGGCCCAAATGGTTAGTTGGCCCAATTTAATAGGGTTTTGAGGAGAATAAAACAAGGCCAAAGAATCTGATTTTTATTTTGTTTGGTTTTGGTTGAGGCACGAGCAAAGAAAAATAGAGAAGGAAGAGAGGAGAGGAGGAGGGAGGAAGAGAGGAAGAGGGCGTGGAGGCTGGCTGGGCTGGGCTTTGCCGGGGATTTCGACGGCGATGGTGGAGGTGGTTTAGCGGCGGCGGAGCAGTTAAGGGGATGGGGGGGGTGGTGATTTGCGAAACAGGGGAGGGGAAGGTGCGAGGGAGAGGGAGAGACGCAGGGTGGTTCTGGGCGGTGATTTGGTGGATGAGGTTGTTGATGGTGGTCGGAGGAGTAGAGTGGTGTTGGTGGTGTGGTTGTTGTGGTGGTGGCGTGGGGCGAAAGAGGAGAAAGAAAGAAGGAGGCAGGGGACGCGAGAGGAGGAGAGAGAAGGGGAGGGAGTTGTGGTGGTGGCGTGGTGGTGTTCGGTGGTTCTGGGTGGTCGGGAGGTGCGGGGTGGTGGAGTGGTGGTTAGGATGGTGGTGTGCGGTGGCTGCCGGAGGTGGTGGTGGTGGTTGGTCCGAATCAGGGAACAAAAAGAGGAGAAGATTTGAAATTGAATTTGGTTTTTGAGATTGAAATTGAAATTGTGCTTTGTTTGTTGTTGAAATTTCTCCTTAATTTCTGAATTTGTAAGTAGGTATACTTGGGGTCTAAGGGTTGAATTTTGACTGAATTGAGGGAAGGAAGGAAGATTTGTCTTCCTGGTTTGTGCGTGGGGAGCAAGAAAATAAAGCTGACATTTTCATTTTTTTTTTTTTTTATAATAAATTCACAATATTTGGCAAAAATTCAGAATTTGTAATAAAATGTTTAATTAAAATAATTCCTTAAAAATAAATAAATTATCGTTAACGAAAATAAATAATTTCAGTTTATAAATTTATCGTTTAAAATAATTCATAAAAACGATTAAAATAACGAAATTCGATTATTCGTAATTTAATTAAAACGAAATTAAGTTAATAAATATTTTCAATTTTAATAAATCGAATTTAAAAATTTCGGGGTATTACACCAAACACATTCATATAAACAGTTAGTCAAATCAGCAGTCAAATCTGCTAAATAAAAAGTGAATCAGCTAACTGCTAATGCAAACAGTAAACAACTAACCTCTAACCTCTAGTTACCAAACAGGGACATAGTCGTAGACCTGATCAAATGACGGGCCGGATTCGGGCTGAGCCGAGCGAATAAAAATCTGCCTATTATGTTGGATCGGGCCGGGCCAAGCGTCGGACCAATTTTTTGTGCCAAAAACCCGCTGTTTCGGGCCAAAATTAGCATGCTTTTTGGGCCGGATCAAATTTATAACTAAAATTGTTGTTTTACGTTGTCGGTTGTCCAAAGCCCGCAAATTTTTTTAAAAAGTTCGGGCCGGAATATTCTGTCCAAAACCCGCAAATTTTCGGTCGGGCCGGGCCCATGATGATCATCTCTACATAGTTGGTGTTTGGTTGTTAGATGATTGGTAAAAAATTAGAGGATTTGGCCAATTTAGAGGTTTGACCAATTTAATCCTCTAATTTAGGTGTTTGGAAGTAAGAGGATTGAAATAGAGGATTGGGATGAATTCTCTAATTTCAAAAAAGTTGCTCCAATGAGCCTTTTCATTTAGAGGATTGTATTAGGTAAGATAAAAAGACAATTTAGTCCTCAAGTTGCAAAAATTACACCAATATCAATCATGCCCATACATTTATCATTGGATTAATTCACCGATTCACAATAGCTTAATCAAATAATTACAATGAAGGTAACAACCCTTGTCATCATGTGGGAGATAGAAAGTAGACATGATAAAAAGGCGGGCTGGGTTCGGGCTGAGCCGAAGACAAAAAAATTTGCCCATTATGTCAGGTCGAGCCAAGCTTCGGGCCAATTTTGTGTTCCCAAAACCCGCTATTTTGGGGCAATTTTGGGTCAGGCCAAATTTATAACTAAAATTGTTGTTTTATGTTGTCCAAAGCCCGCAGTTTTTTTAAAAGGTTCGAGCCGGATCGACCCGAAAATCGGGCCGAAATCTTCTGCCCAAAACCCGATAATTTCGGACCGGGCCCATGTTGATCAGGTTTAATAGAAAGTGTTGCGGGTTTTAGTGAATAGTAAAAGTAAGAATGACGAGGAGAATTTTTAATTTATTGGTGGATTATTTTTTTTGTAGAAAAATTTGATGGTGAGGAAAATGGAGCGATTTCCTTCAATATTGCTTAAAGAACGTCAAATTCCCAAAATGCGTCACTTTCTAACTTAACTCTCACCATACCGTCCACGTCAGCATTAAAACCGGTCTGTTTTTTTTTTTAACAAAGCGGCACTAAACCACTATCTCAGGTAGCGGTTGACATAAGTAAACCGCTATCTCAGCTAACGATTTAGATATTCCCTAAATCAAACTTACAATGAGCTTCCAAAACAAAAACTTACCAAAACAAAAACTTACAGTACCCCCGTTATTTTTAAAGCAACCGCCATCTGAGATAGCGGTTTTGTTTTAAAGCAAACCGCTATCTAACATTGAACCGGCATCTGAGAAGGCGGTTTGCTTTAAAACAAAACCGCTATCTCAGATAGCCGTTCAAAGCTGAACCGGCCCTTGCTGACGTGGACGGTATGGTGGGAATTAACTCAAAACCGCTATATCAGATAGATGTTCAACGCGGTCCTAACTAACGTGGACGGTATAGTGGAAATTAATTTAAAAAGTAACGTATTTTAAGAATTATAATATTAAAGGAAATCGACGAGTGGTGAGATTTTTTTCCCTCCAAGAGGGTCTATCACCTCACCTCACCTCACCTCTTCAACAGTCATTTTCCATCCAAGATCTCAAATACCTTCCCATTCATCAGTAAATGCAATTCAATTCCACCTGAAAACTCAATTCCCAAACACATTTTTAATCAATCATTTTTCGATCAATCAATCAAACAATCGAAGTTATCAGCAATCACAATCATCAATGGGAACGGCGACATTAGCGCCTGGATTATCCAGAAAGCTCAAGAAGGTTCTAGAATCTCGTACTGATTCACCGGACCTTCTCACTTCTCTCTCCACACTCTCCACATTCTACTCCGACAACTCCCCTCAAGCGCGGCGCAACCTCAGATCCACAATCGAGAAGCGCTCTCTCTCCATCAATCACGACTTTCTTAGCGCTTCTGACGCCGCGCAGCAGGTCCCTTTTTCTCTTTTTCTGTCTCTTAATCAGGAATGTTGATGAGGCTGTTGTGATTCAGATGAGTTTTGATGATTAATTGTTGGTTTTTATTTTTTGTTTTCAGGCATTGGATCAAGTTGAGGAGGAGGTTAATTCACTTGCTGAATGCTGTGATAGGTAATGCTACTGTTTTCGACGATTGTTATTGTTATCAAACTCGGTTTTTTGGATATTTATTGATGATTGAATGTTGTTTTGATTAAACTAGAATTGTTATGACTTATGATGACTGGAATTAGTGTATTCGTTGTGAATATTAACTCTTACTGTACTAGCCGATGTTTCAATTTTGCTACATTTTGAAGTACATGTTAGATTTTGGAGGCCTAGGGCGAATTTTACAAATTGGGGCCCTAATTAACAAGTTCCGTGATAAAATAAGGGGAGTACTAAATGCGGGTAGTATTTTACCTAAATATAGAATAAACGAATACTACTCCCTCCGCCCCGAAATACTCGCCCGTTTTATTTAGGCAATGTAATTGAATTAGAATTTAATTAGGTGGTAGTTAATAGTAGGTATTTTTGTTAATATAGTCAGTGGGAAATGTGTCAAACCTTTTTGAGTGAGGAGTGGGTAAGGATGTTAATGGTGCGGGCAGATGTGGATGTAGGTCCCTCTATCCCCATCCCCGCCCTATCATCCATGGCGGGTACAAAATTTATCCCCGCTCGAACGGGTACAAACAAAAAATCACCCCCCCTGATGCCGGAGGTTAAACCTTCAACTGCTGATTGGTCTAACAAAAGACCAGGTTGAGGTAGCTTATTAGAGTGGATGTAGCCATTGATTAAAGTGTTAAATATAACAGAATCAGTGAAATAACCAAGCTTAAGCATTTTACTGAGAAGGCAGAAGCCGAAATTGATGCGGCCAATATGGCAGTAACAATTGGTCAAGAATAGCAGTGGGCAAATACTGAACTACTCAAATTGCTTGCAAAGAGTGATAACGTTGGAGTGAGGTTGGAGGTGTTTCAATTTGAGAATAGAAGTGACTATTTGATTAAAATACATAACAAGGAAGATGACGCAAGAGGTCAATTGATGAAAAGGAAAAGGGGAGTTTGAACTCGTGAAACCCTAATATCCAATGATCTTTAACAGAATTGAGAAATAGGCGACGATCATCAAATTGCTAGGAATTGCGGGAATGAAGTTAGTAAAAATGAATCGATAGAGGTAGAAGCGGGGAATATCACCATGAACAAAGGTAAAAGAAGCGGATGCAGCGAGAGCGGTGACAGGAATGTTAAACTTCATCACAATTTTTTCTTAATTTTTATTTTGGTAATTTAGGGTTTTTTTTATACTTTTTTTTTATACTCCCTCCATCCCAGATTAGTTGTTACACTTTCCTTTTTCGTCCGTCCCAGATTAGTTGTTACACTTCTAAATTAGGAATGACCCCACAATTAGAAAATAATTTGTGCTTTGCAGATGACTTTAGTAATCTTCTTCTGTAAAGAATATTTGATGTCTGTTAAGATGCTATTTTCTGGACTCAACTTGTATTCTGCTACTGGGCTGAAGGCTAATGCTGGGAAGGCTGATTATATTCCTGTGGGATGGATTAAGATGATATAAACACGCTGGTAGAGTTGTCTGGTTTTTGTATTGGTTCTTTACCATTATTTAAATTCCCGGGTTTCCAGTGAGTGCAAAGAAGATAATTGCTGGGGATTGTGAGTATATGATTGAGAAGTGGTAGCCAAAATAAAAATATGGAGCTCAAGTAGACTACACCTGATAATTCTGTGCTCATGAGTATACATGTATTGGGGTCAGATTTTTATTCTACCTGAGGCTGTGTTAATGAAGATAATTACTATTTGCAGGTCTTTTCTTTGGTCTGGGCTATATGATAGCCATAAACCTGGTTAATTGGTTATGTTGCCCGGGACAAGATCTCTTGGCATAAAAGTGGGGGAGGCCTTGGTGTTGGAAACATTTTACTCTTGTATGAGGGAATCAGGTCTGGGATATTTTGCTAGATAGGCCGAAAATGTGTGGGTTAAATGGGTCAACACCGTCTATATAAGGACAAAGAACATAAAGGGTACCAAGGCAACAGTAATTCTAGTTGGGCTTGGAGATGTATCTGCAAAGTGAAAACTGAACTCAAGACAGCTTTGCAAAGTGATCAGTGGATGGTAGAGCCCTTGTATAATATTGCTAAAGTCTATGCTAAGTTGAATGAGCCAGAACAGAAGCAACAAACGAGCAAGTTTGTAGGGGGTAGATTTTCCTTTCCAAAACACAGATTTATTTTTTGGCTGGTCATGAAGGAAAGGCTGCAAACAGAGAAATTGTTTAAGTTGAAGATAAGTTACATAGAAAATTGTACCATCTATAGTGGATGTAAATCTCTAGACATCTTTTTTCAGTTGTGAATATAGTAGGCAGTGTGTTCGAAAGATTAAGAGGTGGCTAGGAGTCGATGCAACGACAATAGACATTTTTCTGTTGCTTAGATGGATTGATAGGAGAGTCAAGAAGTCCCAATTCAGGAAGGTCGAAATTGCAGCAGAAGCAGCAACTGTATACAAAATCTGGAGTGTTTAGAAATGATGCCCTTTGGAAAAGGAAGGTGTCTACTGTAGCCTCAACAGTTACTGAGATTCAAATGTATCGTAAGAGGCAGAATTAAAGGTATCATGGGGAAGAAACTATCACAGGCTAGTGTTTTGATTGAGGACCTATAGTCTTCTTGTTTTTCTGTAGTCAAGACGTCAAGTATGGTTGTTTGTGGTGCAAGCCTTATGGCTGTGGTTGAATGAGGGCCTTGAAGGATTTTCTTTTAGGTTGTATATTACTTGGTATGAAATACAATGTCATTTACTTACCAAAAAGAAAAGAAAAAGAGAAACTTCTACTAGTTGATCCTTGAGAAAAGTAATTAAAGTCAAAGCTCAAAGTTTTAAGTCACTCTCGGGGAAAGAACTCTTATGAGGAGTTATGACTTATGTGCCATTGCTCTTACCTTAGTTTTACTTATTCCTAGGTATCTTAAATGAAGCATGGATAATTTTGGCAAATTATTCTGTGAAGATAATTAGAACAATTCAATTAAGTTTAGAAAACATATAACGTTAGAAAGTTAAGGCGAAGAGAACAAAGTATGCAGGGTCTCAGGAGGTTTAGATGTACATGGTTCATTCCAAGACTGCAAGAGAGGCTGATTCCAGAGAGACCAACAGTTTTTCCCCTTACAGCTACGAACTCACTCTGATCTGGAGTTGGACAACTGAAATTAATTTTTATGTCCATTAGCCTAAGAACGCTTCTCTAGAACAATCGCTGATTTTTTTTCCTTCATAAGCCTCTACTGTATCTTGCACTTTAGTATGTTTCTCTTTATAGGTTTTCCAATCTATATTTTTTTTTCCTATGAACAAAGTTTTTAATCTCTCAAGAATTATTGTGTATCGGCAGGATTGCGAAGGCTTTAAACAGTTGTAGTGCTACTACCGGGGATATTATAAGCACCACAGAAAGGCTTAAACAAGACCTTGATGTTACTACTCAGAGACAGGAGATTGTTTCGTGCTTTCTTCGTGACTACCAACTATCTAATGAAGAGGTGTGTGTTTTCTTCATTTATACCCCCTTGTGTATTAGTTGGTTAGAGAAATAGCTGATGAGTGCTTGCATTTCAGATAAATGCTCTTAAAGAAGAAGAGTTGAATGAGAATTTTTTCAAGGCACTTTCTCATGTTCAGGAAATTCATGCCAACTGCAAAATACTGCTCAGGACACACCATCAGGTAACTTCCATCTTTTTGGCCTCTCACCATCTTTTCTCCCTGTTCATGGTTGAGCTGAAAAGATTTTGCTGCAGTCATAATGATCAAAATAGTTCACTGTTGTATACTAATTCGTTTCTAGTAGTTGAGTTATTTTTCAAAGATTTTAGGACCTGTTGGTTATCTAGTAACATTTAAACCATTTATTTACAACCTTGTTTCGTCTGTCTAGTAAAATTTCTTCTTATGTTGAAATATACTCCCTCATACACGGACAAGTACCTCAAATTGTTCATGTCCTATGTTATAATCAATTATAGGAACAACATTACTTCAATGCCTCTGAAGAAGCTTCTACACATGGCGTGCTAAGAGAGGGTTGGATGTTTGAGTTCTTAGTCTTGTGTAAGTCTGGTGTCATAAGAGGCTGTTTTCGAATTTCATTTGAGCCTTGGACCAAAAATCAGTGGTCATCTCCTATTCCCCATAAGTAAGAAACACAGACAATTTTGTGAGCCATTTTGATTCCAATCATCATAATTTTAAGTAAAAGAATATTGAATCCTTTGGCTTCATTGGAAATGGACAAAATAGTTTCTGCTGCAACTATTTCATGGAATTTATGCTATAAACAGATCAGTAACCCACAAGTCCACAACTAACTTTTGTGTCCTAAGAATTGTCCTTTTTTTTTTGAAAAAAATCATTGCACACCAGAGACCTGATGTATTTCGGTCTCATTTTCCAGAATCATCAATATCAATGCCTTTTACAGTAGAGATTAAAAAATTTGCAATGTCAAGAACTGAACCATCTTGAAGTTGAACAATGTTTACTGTGCATTTGTTAAGGGGGGCCTTGGAAAAGAGGGTGTGTGTGCTTGTTTGGGTGTGCAGGTAAAGGAAGATAAGCTTGTTTGTGTTTGTGAAATTGCTTCTGGATTTTCTTTTTCTCAAATGTGCGTTTCCAGGTAAGCACTGTTTTGAATTTAATGACATCCATGGAAGATTTATTTCTTCCCTTCGTTCCCTTAAAGATCGACCACACATCTGTCTTAACGAATCCCTAAAAGGATATGCCACTTCTCATTTATGACAATTTATTCAAGAAGATAATAATAGATCCTTCCATATATGGTGACATCCTCCTTACTCTTTATCACACTGGCCACTGGCACCGAACTTCTCACTGGTGCTGTCAGTGAACGCACCAGCCCTCTACACTGGGCGGTTCTCTCTATCATCAAGTGTCAGAATATAGTCTGCATTTCTGCAACTTGCCGGAACACATAACTCCTGCCCGACATATGCAGCCACCCTCTCTCCTTGGTGGACTACATTCTCCTGTTTTTTTAATTATTTATTTATCTATTTATATAAGTATCCTGGAACTATTCTATACCTTTTGTCTATGTGGTCTATACGGTGTAGAGAGTTGGGTGTTTGCAATTTATTTTGTTTATTTTGAAATGGGCCAGAAGCATTAATTAGTAATGCTAGTGTTCATCTATGGGCTGACTTAGAGTTTTTTGGATTGAAAAGTTTTTTCTGGTTTTTCTCCATTTCCTGTATTTTGGAAAAATTTACCAATTTCGACCGTGGTAAAGAAGTATTATGGATATTGTGAAACACCGGTAATGTTTACTCCCTCTGTTTTAAGAAAAACGAAATTCAGCCAAAATATTTTGTTCTAAAATACAAGTTGTTTCTTCAATATGAATTCATTAATAAGAGCCATTTTATATTGTCAATGTAAGGTTATAAGGTTGTTACTGCCATTACAATATCATTTGTTAATTCACGTTAGCAATATAAGTTTATCCTTTCTTTATATGCGTAAAAGTGGTCAAAACACCTTGTATGTTGATAATTTGATACAGAGGGAATAATGACTGATAAATAGCAATGTTTCTTCATGAAATGTGTGAAACATATAATATTAAACAACAATTGGATGTAAACTGGATTAGTAAACCATATTGAAATGAGGTGATTTTAATATGCATACTGCATAGGTAAAAGCAGTTCATGATAGAATTTATATATGGAGAATAACGAGGCCAATAACGTGATTATGTGATCCGCATTTCTTGGGATGGAGGTAGTGTTTCATTTAAACCTTACCATGAACAAAAGAAAGAATCAAATGATAAGTTGATGAACTTATACTGTCATAGTATATGTGTCATTCATTCAGTGTTTTATTGCAGCGCGCAGGGCTTGAATTGATGGATATGATGGCTATGTACCAGGAGGGAGCCTATGAACGTCTCTGCAGGTAAAGCTTCTTGTTCTATGACATATAATCATGTAACTTACTTAAAATTGTGCTGGTATGTTATAGTTGTTTGATTTTTGGTCAGTTTATCTCTTAGAGAACAGTAAAAGGGATAACACACTGATATACATATTAATTAAGACGGGGGAGTCCTTAATCATGCTTGGACTCTGTTTAAACCATGAGAATCAGACCCTTGAATGTCCAAATATGATTAGCACTTGACTCTCAAACCAGACTAAAATAAATATGAACTCCCGGATTGCAGCTGGGTTCAACCTTCGGATCCACGCCTACAACAACAACCGCTCTTTATGTTTTTTGAGTGATCTATATGGATCCCTCTTAGATACTTTGTATTCAGGGGGCATTGATATTGGGAGGTTTCAAGAAAGGGAAAGGGAATAAACTACCTTTACTTTCTTGTTGTTTGGTAGACTAATTCAATCATTCCCTTTACCCCATGGACTCCCCAACTTCCCTCTACCATGATTCCCCTTCCTCCTCCAAGGTATCATCCTAACCCCCAAACTCCTCTTCACCCAACCATCTTAACTACCACTTTCGAAACACCACCCCAACCATCGGTGTCGTCTCACCTAACCTACTCACCCTCCTTGAAACCACCGAAACCACCCTACCCACTACGAAATCAACCACCAACCCCCGAAATTCACCCTAACCACCTCAAAAACAAACACTAAACTCGCCGGAAACCACCCTACCCACTACGAAATCAACCACCAACCCCCGAAATTCACCCTAACCACCTCAAAAAAAAACACTAAACTCGCCGGAAACCACCCCACTCACTCCTCTAACCACGTGAAAATCACATACATACTGGGGAAACAACCTCAATAATCAAGAATATCCACAGAATAACTAGATCTAGTTGAGATAAAAATAAAGGAGACGAGAGAGAGAGAGAGAGAGAGAGAGAGGGGGGGGGGGGGTAGAGGCACATGGAAGGGGTTGAGGGAGTAAAGGCGGCAGACGGGAGGAGTGTGGCGCGGGGAAGGTTCTGGGAGAGTAAAGGCGTGGGAGGGGAGGGGCAGCAGGACACGGAGGGGAGGGGGAGTAAAAGTGGAGGAGGGAGGCGACAGAGGAGGGGAGATGGTGGTGCCGTGGTGGTGGTTGTAGACGGAAGGGAAGGGGTGATGGGAAGCTTGGGAGTTGTATGGTTTCCTTTTGATTTTTTGCAAAACAAACAACTTATGAGAGTTTAGGGCTTTGCTTATTCTCCTTCTTTCCCTTTCCCCTTTGCTAACCAAACACCCCCTTAGTGTTTAAGGGGTACTGTAGACACGGAAAATTCGTTAATGTGCCACGTTGGATATTATTTGGGTCAAAAGTCAAAATATTGACTCATTAATTGTTTGACGGTCGATAGAATTAATTAATGCGGGTGTATAAATTAATTTATCCCATTTTAATTATTTTTAATCAAACCCGTTTATTATAATGGTTAAAACCCAACAAAACGGGTTAAAACTATTTAATGGGTCATGATTGTTAAGTTCAACTTTAAAGGCCCAAAGCATATTGAAAACCCTAGAGGTCCCCTAACTCTATAAAAAGAGTGCTCCAATTCATTTGTCAGGGGGGAGGAGAGAAAACAGACGGAAAAACCTAACAAACTCTCAAATACTCTCCCTGCCAGTCAAGTCACAACTCTCTCCCTAGAAGAAGAACATCAAGCATCCAAATTGACGTGCAGTTCTATTCTAGAAGATCAACCTTGAAGAAGATCAAGCCCGGAGGCCCTTATTCGAGAAGATCAAATTGGTTCGTGAACAACATCAAATCCTTCCTGTAGAAGAAGAACAACAAGCAACAAAACTGACGTGTCGTTCTTTTTCTACATCAACGTTCTTGAACGAGATCAAGCCCGAAGGCCCTCATTCAAGTACAAATCAAATCAGTCCGTGAACCAAGTCAAATTCAAAGTGGAGATCGAATCAGAGGAGCAAATCTTAGAGATTGTACCCAAATACAAAAATCAATAAAAATATATTTTGTTCTATATTTTGATTCTCTTATTTTTGCAGACTCTGAAATTTGTGTTTACAAATTTGGCACGCTCGGTGGGACCATTTCTACCTCTCATCTCTTTCTCCAAAATCAAAATTATTGAAGCACTTCCGGGCCATAAAAGAATGACGATAAAGAAAGAAGATCCTATCATGGTGGCCAAGAAGAGATCCATTCATTTTGATGCAACTTTGTCGTCGCTAACAAACCCTGACGGTGGCAAAAAAAGCAACAAGTTCTTCCCTCCAACGTCAATCCAGGGTCCGTTACAAGAGTCAAGCAATGGAGCAGTCCAAGGGCCATCACAAGAGCCAAGCAATGGAGCGGTCCAAGATCCGTCACGTGATCCAATCAATGGAGAAGTAGACGTCGTCATTGTAAATGTTATGGCAATTGAAGCAAACACCATTGAGGAAGAATTGGAGAATATGAAGAAAGTCCTTGAAAAACTTGTCAAAGACGGCGAAGAACAGAAAGCCCAAATCAAACGCCAAGACAAACAAATTGCCAATTTGACCAAGAAGCTGGAAAAACGTCCAATTGGTGAATCGTACAAAAATGGTGAAAGCGATGGCGGAAGCGATGAGTCTACATCGACAGTGAAGTCCAAGGCAAGAAGGAGAAGAAATCCCTATGGTGATTCGTTCTGCTACCGTCAAATACAAGATATGATAGCCAAAACTATTAAACACCAAATTAGCGTAGATCCTGACGAAAGTGGCCATTACATCAAACCTTACACAAAAAGGATTGAAGCCTTGGAGATGCCAAACGCTTATCAGCCTCCAAAATTCATAGTTTGATGGAAAAGGAAATCCGAAGCAACATGTGGCACATTTTATCGAAACGTGTAACAATGCAGGCACCGAAGGAGACTTGCTCGTGAAGCAGTTTGTTCGATCGCTAAAAGAAGTTGCCTTCGATTGGTATGCAGATGATTTAGAACCTGGGTCGATTGATAGCTGGGACCAGATGGAAGAATCGTTCCTGAATCGCTTCATAAGCACTCGCCGTATTGTTAGCATGATGGAGTTGACACAAACAAACCAGTTGGAGGATGAACCTGTCGTGGAGTACATTGATCGATGGCGGACACTAAGTCTTCAATGCAAGGATCATTTGCGCGAAACTTCTGCAGTTGACATGTGCATCCAAGGCATGCATTGGGACTTGGTTTATATTTTGCAAGGAATGAAGCCAAAAACATTCCAGGATTTGGCATCTCAAGCTCACAAAATGGAGGTTGCGATAGCCAATCATGAAGAAAAATCCGATTAGTCGGACATTTGTTGAGACTTCGACGATTTGAGTCCACAAGTCTGCAAGAAGTTTCAACAATGATCCTGGGGGCAAAGGTGAAAAAGATCGTCCTCGAAGCTCCTAAACACGAGCCTAAACTGCATAACAAAAAAACTTGGAACTACGTTTAGCTTGATCCAGAAAAGTGAAAGAAAAATAAAATCACTTGTTTTGGTACGTAGGCATCTTGGATAATGAAAAATTTCAAGGGCAGCCACATAAAAAAAAAATGAAATAATTTTGGAGTATAAGTTGAATTTTAAAATTGTTTTCCATACAAAATTAAAAGAGTACATACGTTTTGAAAAACACCAAATGTTTTTAAAAATGAAGTACGACAAAGATGCCCATGAAAGTTTGTCGTCATTTATTCAAAGTTTGGAGAAAGCTCAAAAGCACCAAACACGTAGAACCAGCGATCTGGAGAAAGCTTCCAAGCACCAGAAATTTATAAAAGAGATAAATGTTCCGTTATTTAGGATCTATTATCCAAAAGGATGGAGAATTGGATGGCGATGTGGCCCATAGAATCAAAGCAGGTTGGTTGAAGTGGAAAGGTGCCACGGGGTTCCTATGTGATTCAGGCATGCCCCAAAGATTGAAGGGAAATTTTTACCGCACGACAATTCGACCGGCTTTGTTATACGGCACAGAATGCTGGGCAGTGAAACATTGTCACGTGCACAAGATGAATGTGGCGGAGATGCGCATGTTACGTTGGATGTGTGGGCATACAAGAAAGGATCGTTTGAGGAATGAGATTATTAGGAAGAAAGTAGGGGTTGCACCGATTGAGTTTAAGATGATGGAAAATCGCTTAAGATGGTTTGGACATGTGAGCAGAAGACCAAGTGATGCCCCGGTTAGGAGGATAGAAGGGTGGCAAAGTGATAGAATTGCAAGGGGTAGGGGAAGACCTAAGAAAACTTGGAGGAAGGTGATTGAGCACGATATGAGCTTTCTTGGGATTGAGGAAAATATGGCGTTGGATGGGACAGAGTGGAGGGAGAGAATATGCATTGATGACTTCAGTTGATTTATACAGTTTTCATGTTTTTGTTTCTTTCTATTTTTATTTTATTTTTATTTTTATTTTATTTTTAAAATTCTTTTAATTTTTTTAATTTACATGCTATTTTGAAATATACTTATTTTACTTATTCATTTATTTTAAACTTTACTTATTTTTTATTATCTCTTACAATATATCTTCTATAATATACTTCGTATATACATTTTTTCTCTTATCTTACTTTCATTAATTCCACTTTCTCTTGTTTTTCTTATTACTTCTTGCTCCTTTTTTGTTTGATTGGTGACAATGACGATCTCCTACGACGATTCATGTTAGCCGACCCCAAATCATTTTGGGACTAAGGCTTTGTTGTTGTTGTTGTTGTATAAATTGAAGGATGGAGAAAGCTTCCAAGCACCATTACAAAAAAAAAAAAAAAACTTCATCAAATTCTTTTGATGACCTGAAAGAGTCGTCAAATTTCTTGGACAAAAGCACCAACACACCAGGGGTTCGCGAAAACTATATTAGAATCTGGAGAAAGCTTCCAAGCACCAGAAACTTGTAAAAGATATAAAATTGGAGTTTGGAAAAAGTTTCTAACCACCAATAATCTGGAGAAAGTTGTCAAGCACCAGGGATTCACCAAAATGCGTGGAGGTTGGAAAAAGCTTCTAAGCACCAATACTCTATCAAGCACCGGAATAAAGTGAAAAAAGCTTCGGAAGCCAACACCTTTGCAAATAGATGATTTGGAGAAAGCTCCATTAGAAAACCAAATCACCCCGCATGGCTCGCATATGGCTATCGAAATTCTTGTTAGATTGATATGCACCAACAATTCAAAATTGTACCAGCATTTTCAGGAAAATAAATGAACAAAAAAATCAAAGTGCACATCCCTTATTTTGAAAATCTAAACAGCAGGAGCATTGTCTCAAGACAACAACAACTTGGATTCGTACACCTCTTGGTAATTGTCACCAGTAACGTAACATGTTTACACATTGAAGCGTGAAGTACACAGACCCGAACTACAAGAATTGAAGCTCTCTTTCATGGCTATGAAATTATGAGAACAAGAACAACATCTCCGTATCTTCAAACAGCACCCCAAGGATAACGAGTAGCGGACTAGCTGCTCCGTCGTCAAGATTAATGGCCCGACTAGTCCGATAATGGTTCCTCGTATGTGTATAATCAGACTCTTGCTCGTTTCGGTAGAGATGCTCTTCAAGGTAGTGTGGCTCTGCTTTAGAATAGCAATGATGGGCACCGGTTCAAGGACAAAGGTAAAGGACAATATGACAACTTCTACAATCTTCGTACTATCAATGGACAGCTCTGTCTCCAGCTCCCGTCTGGTGCTGGTACGCTCGGACTCAAACATCGATGGACTCGGGTTGTAGCAAAGTTAATGCGCCAAGATGGCATGGGCAACAACTCCTTCAAGTACATGCCCTGCAAAAAATTAAAACAAAAAAATGGTTGGGCTCTTCTTTTTTGAGGTCGGCTTTTGGTCACACTAGCAAGTGGCAATTGTTGTAGTACACCGTTGCTGATATAAAAATGACATAAGGTCCTCACGGCCACATGATGAGGTGCTTAACTCAGGCTATGGGTCATCTGCATAATACCTTCTCCATTGAACATCAAAAGCTGCAAAGAAAAAAATGTCAGATAAAAGCGGACTCCTCCTTCATGGTGTCGTAGTAGCAGCAACTCAGCAAGAACATCTCCCTCAATTACGATATTGGGACAGACTCGATCAGACAGAAGGCACAAAGGTTAAGTGACTTTTGTAGCAAGAACGACATGTCTCGTCTTTGACTTCTCTCCTCCATGGTCTTGCAACTCGTATGTGCTTCTATTTTTGCCACTCTGCTATGTCGAGGCTTGAGTGCGGAATGAAGACTATCTTTGAAAGTGAGAGCTCCTGCAATATGTTGTTTGTCTTCGTCAAGCACGGCAAAAGAAACGAGCAGCGCACAACTGTGTGGATTTCCTTGAAGCAGTTTTTTGGTCAAAACCCCCATCAGAAGGTCAAATGTGGTTCGATAGGGCTGAAATTTGTTCCGGCTGTTAAAGACACATACATCTTTAATATGAATGGTGTGATTGTTTTCACGTGCTCCATAGTGATCATCAAGAAATCGCACTAGACAGAATCTACAGTTTCGGTCGAATGTGGTTTTGTTCTTCAAGGAAGAACCTCTTTTGGCGTGAATGTTCCAAGTATGATGAAAAAATCGGAGTCTCCTTCTCCATGGCGGAACTCTAGTGGCTTATTCTCTCAGTTGAAGATTAAAAAAAAACAACGTTAAAGAAATTCTTCTTCCTCTGCAGCGAGCTAGCTTCCCTCTTCAGCGGTTTAACTCTTTTAAGGTGCAGCTTCAGTTCAAGATGTGTCAAGAATAATGGCTGTGTATGGCTCCGTTATGCCGAGGCTTAGGGACGAAGGCTGTCTTGGAAAGTGAAAGCTCCTTCTTCAACATATCTGATGTTTGATTTCGTCTCCATCTCTCCGATGACCTAAAAAAGCTCAGCCATGGTGTCGTATTTATAGCGCTGCAAGGCTGTAATTGGTTTCCAAGAAATCCATACGGATCACAACACCTAACAAGTAACAACAGATAGAAAGTATCCCGTGGAATTAGGCCTTCAACTTATTATTGCCAGCTAGGACTCTTAAAAATTTAAAAATAAAAATAAAAAGAGAAGCCTAGCAAAGTAGAAAGCAAGGACTCTTCAGTTTATTTGAAAAGGGCATAAGCATTATAGTTGCTTAATAATTGACAAAAAAAAATGTCTCCAGCCCGCCAAAGAAAGAAAACCGTCAAGCCCAAGTACAAAAAAGTTGGTTATTGGGTAAAGTGATATGAGCTAAATTTGTGTTAGAAGAAGATTCGAGACTCAATCACGAGCAAACACTCAAAATTCTGTACGTGATTTAGTCTCGAGGGGGCAATTTGTAGACTTCGGAAAATTCGTTAATGTGCCACGTTGGATATTATTTGGGTCAAAAGTCAAAATATTGACTCATTAATTGTTTGACGGTCAATAGAATTAATTAATGCGGGTATATAAATTAATTTATCCCATTTTAATTATTTTTAATCAAACCCGTTTATTATAATGGTTAAAACCCAACAAAACAGGTTAAAACTATTTAATGGGTCATGATTGTTAAGTTCAACTTTAAAGGCCCAAAGCATATTGAAAACCCTAGAGGTCCCCTAACTCTATAAAAAGAGTGCTCCAATTCATTTGTCAGGGGGGAGGAGAAAACAGACGGAAAAACCTAACAAACTCGGGGGAGGAGAAAACAGACGGAAAAACCTAACAAACTCTCAAATACTCTCCCTGCCATTCAAGTCATAACTCTCTCCCTAGAAGAAGAACATCAAGCATCCAAATTGACGTGCTGTTCTATTCTAGAAGATCAACCTTGAAAAAGATCAAGCCCGGAGGCCCTTATTCGAGAAGATCAAATTGGTTCGTGAACAACATCAAATCCTTCCTGTAGAAGAAGAACAACAAGCAACAAAACTGACGTGCCGTTCTATTTCTACATCAACGTTCTTGAACGAGATCAAGCTCGAAGGCCCTCATTCAAGTACAAATCAAATCAGTCCGTGAACCAAGTCAATTCAAAGTGGAGATCGAATCAGAGGAGCAAATCTTAGAGATTGTACCCAAATACAAAAATCAATAAAAATATATTTTGTTCACATATTTTGTTTCTCTTATTTTTGCAGACTCTGAAATTTGTGTTTACAGGTACATTTGAAGTATTTTAACTTTGCTATAAATCTACAATTAAGAAGGGGGAGAAAGAGGAAAGGAAAGGAGATTTTTTTATTTGTGTTATTGGCTACATAATCTGTAAAGGAATGTATTATGTCTTTTTCCTTGTCCTTTAAAATCTGTAATTTTAACCTAGAAAGGCTAGAATATCTTGGGGACAACACGTGTTTGTATATGTATAATCTCCAATCCATCAAAAGAGGTAGAACCAGACCTGTGAAAATTTTCAACCAATCCACACTCTTTCTTCTGAGTAGTTTGCTTATACTTCCTTCATTTCTCAATACATGCAACAAATTCCCTTTGGGATGTTTAACAACACATGCATCATTTCCCCAATGGATTTTTTGTGAAATTACTTTACTACCCAGTACCCATTATATAAGTGAGGACCAACTCACTTTTGTAACTTTGTTGTACATACTCTCTCTCTTCTAATTGCATGAGCAACGCAGTCAAGTCTCACCTCTTTCTCCATTCAATTGGTTTGCGTACAAAAAGTAATGATGCATGTACTGAGAAACAGAGGTAGTATATTATATTGGCTAGATTTATTTTAATACCATCGATTAGCTCTTTTTGTTTTTTTTGTTTATTTCAATTCTTAATTATATACTAGCATATCTTAGTCTATTTGCTTATATACCTCTTTTTTTCAGGTGGGTTCAGGCTGAGTGTAGGAGATTGGGGGATACTGATAATCCTGAAGTTAGTGAACTTCTAAGAACAGCAGTCCGATGTCTCAATGAAAGGCCTGTTCTTTTCAAATACTGTGCTGAAGAGGTAGTTCTATCAATCTATCATGGCACAAGGCCATAAGTTATATTTTTAATATGTAAACAAAAATATATTTGCATTGTTTTGACTTGTGTTGGCTTTTCATGCATATGCTTTTTTTAGGTAGCAAATATGAGGCACAATGCCTTATTCAGAAGGTTTATAAGTGCTCTTACTCGTGGAGGACCTGGTGGGTTGCCCAGACCTATTGAAGTGCATGCCCATGATCCTTTGCGGTATGTGGGTGATATGCTAGCATGGTTACACCAGGTTGGACATTTGAGTCTTTCTGGTAGTTGGTTTTTTCTGCATTTCTGGGTAGCCTTTTTTATCTGCTCAAGACAGGTTTTGTGATTCAGTTCTAAAGTTTATTCCTTTTTTGTCTCCTTTAAGGCATTGGCTTCTGAAAGAGAACTTGTGTATGCTTTGCTTGATCCTGATGCTGTTGAAGATGCTGGGCCAACTGCACGTCAATTCTCCAAGAATTCTGAAAGTGAATTTGGAAAGATAGAATCTGATTTAACCTTTGTCCTTGATCGGATATTTGAAGGAGTTTGCAGGCCATTTAAAGTTAGAGTGGAACAAGTATTACAGTCTCAACCTAGTCTTATTGTTTCATATAAACTTATTAATCAGCTGGAGTTTTATACTTACACGGTGAGCTAGTCAGACCTCTATTTTAATACGTTCTTCTATCTCATTAATGATACCAATTTTTAATTAACTTCCTGTTTCTTTCCTCACAGATATCGGATTTAATTGGGAGAGAAACAGCCCTTTGCCAAACACTCTGGACTTTGAAGGAGGCTGCTCAGAAAACATTTTTTGATATTTTAAAGAGCCGAGGAGATAAATTACTTCGGTATCCTCCACTTGTTGCTGTGGATCTCTCACCACCACCTGCTGTAAGAGAAGGGGTTTCTGTCCTACTGGAAATAATAGAGACATATGATGGCATGATGATTCCTCCCTCAAAGAAGCCGGAATTTGATCCTGTAATATCTGCTTTATTAGATCCTATTATCCAGGTGAGCCTTGATATATTCCTGCACAAAAGAGACTAATGCCCTGTTCTCTTCGCCTTAATTTTGCTGAACTTAAAAAAACTGATTTTTACTGAGTATCTAATTTTTACTTCTCAACACTTATTTTTACTGGTTTGCTGTTGTATTTATTTACGGAAAATTTGCCAAATACAACCAAACAAACTTATCAATTTACGGGTTACAACCTCAAACTTTCAATTTTCTCAATTACAACCTAAAACTTTATACCCCACTTTAAGTTACAACCCCGAGTCACTTTCCGCCGAAAACTGTCGGAAAGTGATGTCATTAATACATTTCCATTTTCCAACAAATTTAATTGATTTCCTTAAAATAAAAATAACATTCATAAAAAACCAAAAACCCAAAAATAAAATAAAAACTGATTTCCCCTACTAGCCTTTTCCAACTATTACAACCCTATTCACGGTTACTCTCCCCCTTCTTTCTCTGTTCATCTACTTCATGTTCTTCATCCACAATTCCACATACACCAATGGCGACTTCATGTTCTTTATCCACACACAACAATGGCAACAAGCTTGCGGGTGCAATTGCTAAGAGCTCGAGGAAAAGGCTTATTTTGTGTAATCAATCTTGTAATTCTAATCCCTCCCTTAGATTGTATTAATTATCTAGTAGAAGATTCTACGTACTGGGATCTCTTATAATCGTACTGCTCCTCTAAGGGTCAACCTCCCTTCAAGGCCTTGCTCAGTTTCTACTTAAGATTTGCTCATTTTTACCCAAAAAATAATAATTAATCCATGAAATCGACCAATCTAATTCACAATTAAATTCAAATCAAATCGACATCTTTGTTAATTATACCCCCAATCCACGAGGATTTCCCCAAATTATACTCAATTAAAATCGATTTTTGAAAATCCCCAATTCGAAGAACCCTAATTTCTGAAAACCCCCAATTTGAAGAACCCTAATTTCTGAAAAATCACAAATCGACGACCGTTGAGCGATCGAGATAGCAGAGTGAAAGAGATTGAGGGAGGAGTTGAGGATGAAATTAAGAACAATCTATATATGTGAGTAATTGATATTGGAGTTTGATAGTTGAGAAAGAGTAATGGAAGAGTTGGGAATAAAGGAGATGTTGGAGGGAGTTCCTAAGTGGAAGTAATCAAAAAATTTGGAAAAGGCTGGAAAAAAAAACCTTTCTTTTAGTTTTGATTAACGTTATTTTTAGTTCTAGGTTAAAATTGTTGGAAATGTATTAATGACATCATTTTCGTATAGTTTTTTCTGGAAAAGGTTGTAACTCTAAATGAGGTATTAAGTTTTAGGTTGTAATTGGGAAAAATAAAAGTTTGAGGTTGTAACCATAAAGTGCTAAGTTTGTTGGGTTGTATTTGGAAAATTTTCCTTTATTTACTGATTTTTCTTGAATGTTATTTCTTTAAAGTGGAAAGAACAGGGCCTAAGTTGCTTCTACTAACTTATTGGCAGTTAAAATTTAGTAATTACCAATTAAAATTTATGAAAAGTTTGATATTTTTGCTACTATGTACACTCAGATGATTCTAACAAGATCCAATATGACTATTTTATTTTCTTCTAGTTTAAATCATCAAAGGTAGTAAACTAACTTGAATGCTGTAAAATTAGGAACATTATACTCCCTCTGCCCCTTAATACTCGCCTTGCTTTCCTTATAAAGCCGTCCCTTAATACTCGCCTCGTTTCTATAAATGACATACTTTTACTAATATTATATCATTTTTCTCACTTAACCATGGACCCACACATATTCTTACTTCGTAAGAGAACATTAAAAAATTCAATCCCCCCGCCTCCACCCCTTTATGACACATTTACTACTAACTATATTAAAAAAAACTACGATCAACTACCACCTAATAAATTAATAAGTCAATTAAATTGCCTAAAACTTTGTGCGGGTAATAAAAAAACACGGAGGAAGTAATCTATTCTAGCACATTAAGACTACTTTCAGAAACATAGAAGTCATAAGGCTCCAACATAATCAATTCTAGCTCTTGGGTCTTTTCTTTTTGCTATGATCATATTATGTTCTTAGAAGTAAGATTATTTTCTTGGTAAGCAATTCATGCCATCATCAGTAATTGAAATACAACATCAAAGGCTTACTCCCTACATGATTTGGGGCCGGCTAACATAAACCTTCATGGGAACCCTCCACGAAATGTGAATCAAGAAAAGATTATGGTAAATAAGTGAATACAAAAATTAGAGAAAGTGAAGGTGAGGGTAGTGAGACAAGAAAAATAAGGAACACGAAAAAAGTGTTCCAGATCATCAGTAATTGAAATATAATCGCAAAACCTTCAAAACTCTACCTTGGGCCTAGTTAGGGGAACAAAAGAAGAAAAAAATTAGCAGTCAAAATCCAGAATCATCCTTGGAATTTTGAAATCTCTCATCTAGATAGAATAGCCTCCAAGTTAGTACTTCCTCCCGTGTATTTTTCTGATTGCATCATCTGAGTTGGGCACAAACATTAAGGAAAAAAGTAAATATCAAAGATGCCAATGTGATAATGTAACACCCCCAATTTTCTGAAAACATTTTTTGGAGTTGCGAAAGCGAAAAATAGAAAATTTGGGGCATTACCGCCACATTTAAGATTACAAACCTTAAATAGGAAGCGTATATCAAGATACATATCCAATCCATTTAGGGGGTGTTAGGTTCAACATTTTCTGGAATCAGGTATGGTTGACAGTTTTTATAAGATTTGAAACCTGGGAACACACCTCCCAAACCACCTGGTATCGGGTTCTCATACCCAAGGGGGGAGGTGGGTTTGAAGGAAACCCCCAAGTTTATATTCTTCAAAATTCATGTTCATCCAATCAAAACCAACACCATAACATCGGACAACCTAGCCATCATATATATACACACACACACACACACCATAAAAATCACTCCACCTAGCCAGCCACCTCCTCCGTCGAACTTACTTTCAGACCACCTACCGCCACCGAAAACACCACCATAACCACCCAAAAGATGAAAAATATAGTACTGCAAAAAACAATTTGGAAAACATATATTTGGATATGTGCCCAGGTTAATGGTCAATTTTGGCCATTAAAGCTTTAGATTTGGAGCTTCAATGTTCAAAATTGACCACCAAAAATCAAATTTCATTGGGGAGGGAGAAGGATTTGACGACAAGGGTTGACATAAATTGATAAGTTGCGCTGGTGGAGATTATGCAATGGATCAGATATGCCTGCATATTTTTTTTTAATGAGAGGAACTACTCTGTAGAAGGGAAGGGTGGAAGAAGATAGGTGTAGAAAAAGAGATGTGGGAAGTTGAGACTTGGGTACTAACGGAGGAGAGAGAGTATAATATTGGTAATTCTGATTTTTGTTAATTTAACAAAACACTTGGAATAAGGTATGGGATTATAGGTATTATCCATTCTAAACTTACGGGTTGCAATTGAAACCCATACCTTAGCCCTTAGGTCGAACCATACATGGGATAATTAATTAAGAGTATGCTTTATTTAATACTCCGCAAACTGTAATAATGTTCAAAACAAGGAAATGACTAAAACCTAATGATTATTCCAAAGCTCTAGGTGGTCGATCGTGAATATATATAGGATCATCCATCAATCATTACTTGAAAACTAAATAAAAATACAAAGAGAAGCCACGAGACTAGTGGAAATTGCAAGCTTTACTTCACCCTGTAAAACAATAAGTGAGAAATCATCTCTTTGATAAACATTCTTTCATTTTCGTAGAGATTTACCATACCTTCCACAATAAATAAACTCGCATTTAAAATACTAAATAGAGGTAAGTGAACATGGTGAGTCTCCAAGGCGGTGCATGACCCAAAGTTTAAAGGTGGGTTGTTGCAGCGCCACCACCCGAAGGCCCTCCCAAAAGGTCTTAGTCCTTAGGTGTGTACGCCCTCCAATGAATGTTGTCAACTCAAAGGAGTGGAATAATCCTATGTGCTCCGCACGACAATATAATAGGTTTCCAATTGTTCACCACCATAGAGGATTCAACCTAAGGCTACTTACCAATCAAGATAGTCACATTATAAAGAGTATAAAAATTAAACCATAAACTACGTTTTACTAAGTCATAGAAAAAAACCATTTAGATAAGATTATTATCGTTCAAAACTTAACACGTAAATCATGATTGATAGTACGAAAACATTTTTACAAGGTTACACAAGACGGTGGACATAGAAGCTTACTGGAACTATTAAACGGTCACAAGAAGGTCAATAGTCACCTCCTTCAATTAACCCCTCTACAAGGAGAATAAGCAGTACTATATTACTGTGTATACATTACATAATATACTCCTTAATATGAGACAAATGCTAGTATCTCTTCTGTAGGTTTTTATAATGTAATACATAAAATAGTATTGTTAAATTAGTTAATGGAATAACAACATATTTCATCCGTTCTTTTTTACATGGCACAATTGAGTTTCGGACACTATCACACAAGCTTATTTGACTTCCTTTTGTGATTTATACTTAAGAAAAAACATAGTCGTATGAGGTCTTATTAGATTCGTCTCAATGAATATTTTTAAATATCAAGTTTTATAATTTTTTCTTATCCATAACTGAAGATATTAATGTTTGAAATCGTGCATTGGAAAACGTTCCTAAATAATTGTGTCATATAAAAAAGAATAGAGGAAGTATAAATCCAAAATTTTAATCAAAATATTCAAACCTTTTAACGTGACATAGTGTATAAAAAGTTTTAACACTAACATTTTGTATAAAGGCAATATTTTTTATCACCAAAATAGTTTATGATTATCAAGAGGCCAAAATAATTACGACAAATGCTCTGCAAGATTCGAGTCACTGTTACCAATGAAAAAGATCATGGTGTCTACAACATACTGAGCATCGAAATGTATCAATAATGGATCAAGAAAGATGCAAGAGGATTAGTAGCTTAACCGAAGGATCATGATACTTAACGGCCAGAGAGTGTGAAGGAGAGGGAGTGGTGAAATACCCGTGAGAGTTCGTTGCGCCGCCGCCGCCGCCGACAAAGTCACAAGACTGATTCTTTTCAGTTTTCACCAAGCCAACCAGAGAGTAGTTCGAATTAGGTTTTTACGTGAGATTGTATTGATGAGTGGAGGGAGTATGAATGGGTATTGGGTATTTATACTTTTAGTATCTCCCAAGTAAGGAATTTCTTTGACATGCTTAATCATAGGCTTCATAGCCATGAATGCCGTGATTGAAAGTAGAATGGAAAATAGCAGATTTTAAGCGAGGGTGACTGATCATATTATGGAGATGAATCAGATGATGAAGCTTATGTTGGGGTTTCCATAATTTCCTTCTCTTTCCTACTAAGGTGGAGTATGTCGGTTTGGAAGAGGAGGAAAAAGAAAGTAGATCAATTGGAGGGAAAAGAATAGGAAGTTTGGAACCATTCAATCAATTAGCATGGTTGGAACGTACTAAGAAGAATAATTTTGAAATTAATTCAAAAGTATAGGTACAAAAATAAATCAGTCTAGGGTCTGTATAAATAGTTATGTAGTAAAATAAATGTTTTAAACTAATCTAATTGTTTTTTGAGATAACTGAAAATACGGGATATTACAGATTAAAACCAAAAAAGAGATAAAATGTTAGGTAAGAATCAAAGAATGGTAAATATAAAATTTGTACAAGGTATAATGGGTATTTGGTGAGAAGAACCAAAAAGCATGTGAAAGCATGGCATAAAAGGAAATGGTGCAACTAATATGCAACTTCCAAAATGGGAAATGGTGCAATTATAAAAAACGGAGGAAGCATTTAGTATTTTAGTTACTGGGGAATGTCATTGTACTTCTATTGTCGAAGCAGGATGGATTTGGATAAGAATAAAGCATGGAACTGTTCTGTGAGAGGCTTGGTTGTCATGTAGTTTTGTACTATTTTTATTTATGGTTTCTTAGCTTGTTGCTTTTTTTGTGTTCAATTATTAATATCCGAGTGAGTTTTCTGAACCTTCTGAATTGAAGCTTCTGAAGAAAACACATTTACTTTTTCAGTTGGAGACCAACGTCTTGATGTAGGATCCAATCAAGGACCTACTTGTTTATTATGATATTGAAAGAAAGTACTGAGGCAAATAAAAGATGCACTATAAAAAACACAGAGGGGGTAGCACTAGGAGAAACTACACCAGAGTGCTTGTAATTTGCAGGGCCTACATAAAGAAACTCAACCTAAAACGTGTGTGCATGTTAGATTTGAGAAACTAAATAATATTCCGGTTTATTTCAGATGTGTGAGCAAGCAGCAGAAGCACACAAATCCAAAGGAGCTGGTCACTCATCAAGGAGGAGCAGAATAAGCTCTGACTCCAATCAGCTTAACAAATCATCAGTTGATGCAATATTGAGTAATAGCAATACCCTTTCAGCATCTCAGGTATAGAATTGCTTATGTGTTGATTTTTCGGTATCCTGTTTTAGTACCTGTTGCTGAGAATCTGAGATATATATGTCCTTGCATATCCGTATTCTGTATCTCCTGGACGCTTGATAAAATATTGTAAATTGTAATATTACTTGCATATATAAAGCTAAAACTTTGAAATTGTTTGCACGTATAGCTTGCATATAGGACTATTACTTAGAAAGTAAGCGAACCAAGGGTTATATTATAAGTAACTGGTAATGAAGGGTCTCCTCAACTGTCAAAGACAAGTCCTAGAATGTTAATCGGTGCCTGTAACTATAAAATAAAAGGACACGCCTCTGGGACGTGTCGGACCTGTGTTGGTCGGTTCAAGGGCATGCTGCCTATTTGAAGTACCCATGTAACCTTGGGACTAGAAATTGAAAGGATTCCTTTGTTTGACATGTTAATTATTTAGGACTTGGAAAGAAATGAGGATATCTTATGTTTTAATGCATCCAAATCCAGCTGATTTGGGGAGGAAGGAGAAGTGCGAGTTTAATTTAGGAGTCTTTCCTGTCACCTCTTTTCCTTTCCTGCTTATTCCATTTGAATTATTGAAAGCAACCTATCAAATATAATCTTACATGATACTTGTCGTTCCAGGTAATATGAATATGGATCATTGCATGTCATACTGTCATAGGCAACAAGTATGCCTTTATTTTTATTTTTATTGATGACAAATTTCTCTGAAACTGATGTGTTAGACTTCGAATACGAGAATACAGTCTTGTGAAGATGATGTTAAGAGTCTTATGTCCCTGCTAACAGTGTGATTTAAAGTTCCCCCATGCTGGGTGGTGGTGTTTGGTATTCGCTTTTTAGCATTCTGGGCAGTGGGCATGTTCCACATTTTCTAGTGAATCTGAGAACTTTGGTTTGCTGAACCCAATTATTGAGTATGAGGTTGCCTTAACCCGGCTATAGCATAGAGTGAGGTTGCCTCTAATTGACTCTTGATCCAGTATACAATGACTTACCATACTTCACATTAACAAGAAGGTTAGACAATATCTTATACCTGGTGCATTCTAATTTCAAAGCCGACAATCAGTGAATCATTTTACGCCATTGGAAATGGACATGTCCCAAATTCATATTCTGATATAAATATCTCCGACATTACGTTGCGTAGCAAAAATTAGCAAAAAATGATTGAACAATTGACAATAAAAGTTTGCCAACTTAGTTTCACCTCCAGATCTCCTGTTGTTGGTAACATTGTACATTGACTGGTCCCTCACTGAACATAGTATGATTTTTCATTTTGTCCTTTGTGTTTGAATTCTACTGTAAGTACTATAGAATATTGTCTGGCTTTATAAACTTTTCAAACTCCAATTTATCAGTTGGATGTTTTTATTTGTTCCGGAAACCTGACACGGCGTATCCTGAAAGCTGTTAATATTTTACAAGGGAGCAATGAAAGTCTAGGTGCTTTTGGTGCAACATTATTTTGTGCTAACGTGGGTTTTGTGCTTGTACCTGCAGAGTATAGAGACACCTTCTAAGATCTTCCTCATCAACTGCTTATGCACCATCCAACAACCGCTGATTGGACATGAAGCTGCAACCAAATATGCTAAGAATATTGGGGATTTAATAGAAAACCACATGCGTATTCTCGTAGATAAAGAAGTTGAGACCATTCTAAGAAGATGTAATCTATTGAACAAGATGCCCAACTTTAGGAAAACATTTGATGAGGCAAGTGAAGAAGCTGCTCGACATCCATTGGCAGAAGTGGAGGAGACTTCTCCAGCTTCATTATCAGAAAGTTTGAACATTTTCTTTGGTCTCATTTTGGGTACCGAAAATTCTCTCCCAGAATTTGAGCAATTGCAGATGCCAAAGCTGCGGTCGGAAGCTTGTATCCACTTGGCTAACTCACTTGCTGATGCTTACGAGCTTGTGCATGATGCAGTCATGGATCCCAAGAATTCATACCCTGATCCAAAATCACTTGCTAGACATCCACCAAACCAAATTAGGACCATTTTGGGTATTTGATTCACTTTACTAGTGTTGTGTTTATTATTTGGAAATCTTACTTTTGAAAGTATAAAAGTTGGTTAATTAGAAGAAGAAAAAAATACTTGGGATATTTTTTCCGAAAACAAAAACATTAATACTATTACGAATTGTCACCATTTTCATTTTCATTTGCTCTTGATTAATTTTGACACTTCTGTTTTGAGAAAGACCTTATAATTACATTGATACCTCTCTACAGTATAGATATGGCATGTCAAAATCTCTCATTGACATATTTTGTGTTGATACTAAAAATAAAAAAAATAAAAAAAAAAGTTGTACTTGGTATTTGAATACTCCGTATTTGATAGGGTGACTTTTGTCCACGTTGACCACAAGCAACTTTTGACCTTTAGAAATACTGAAAACCTCGGCCCTCGCTCACTCGCTGTGATCTCTATCACCAGTTTGTGGTAGCTTTCTGCCTCACAAAATCGCAAATATTTTTCTTTAACGATGTTTACACCACAATCATTAACCCACCAATCCAATCCATGGCGTTATCTTCTTCTGTATCTCTCTCCAATTCTTCACTTGCTAATGAATCAATCAGAATTTCCCCAATTTTTTTCTCTTCTTCATCATCCAGTGTTCAATTCCCAACAAAACCCACTTCCCAAAACCTCTCAAACAAGCCTCTAACTCGGCAATGCAGCAGCAAGAGAAGTACCAAAACCAAAGTATCTTTTTTTCCTGCATTCTTGACCAAAAGCAAAGATGCTAAAACTCTCAAACTTGAACTTCTTGAGGCCATTCAATCCCTTGACAGGGGAGCTGATGCCACCCCTGAAGATCAACAGAGAATTGATCAGGTTGTTATTTCCTCAATTCTTCTTTCTCCTGAATTTGTTATTTCTTTTGACTACGAAATTTTGGTTTATTTGTTCTCATTTTGGATGTTATATGGATGCTTCAATATTATGTAAACAGTAGACGGGATTCGAAGTCTAGAGTAACACCCTTGAATATTTTGACTAAGCAAGCTAATTGACCTCTTTCTTAATTGTGCGCTCTATTCACCCCATTACCAATTTGAGTTGTATAATGAGATGTTTGGTATGGTGGAATAAAATCCAACAAAAGAAAATTAAATTGGACTGCCCTCATGTTTTGTGGAAAAAAAGCCATTCTTGTTATATAGGACTGTAGACTAGTGTTGATGTTTAGCTGTTAATTGAAAGCTGGTTAGCAGATGAGAGGTAGGTGCATTTACTGTGGCTGTAAAAGTGATTTAGTTTGTAGTCTATTAGAGGGTATTGTTGAAGATAACTGCAACTCTGAAAGGGGCAGTTCTTTTCTATGATTTGGCCTGATCGTTATCTTTATTTGTGGTCTATAAAAGCTAACTTGCAAGCTCGAAGCGGTGAATCGGACGAAAGAGCCACTAAAGTCTGATTTACTGAATGGGAAATGGGAGCTCATTTACACTACCTCAAAATCAATCTTACAGACTCAGGTAATGTGGTATCCTATTCAGTTCATTTACTTCACATGTGCCACTTACAACTTAAGTGTTGAGCTTGTACAGTGATAATTGCTTGAATTGGTAGATAGTAAAAACAAATTGTTGCCAAAGGGCACACTTGTGCTTTCAAGGAATACACGGTTCTAGTGTACATACATAATGTTATAAGCTGATATTTTATTTTTATGTTTAAAAAAGTTTGAACCTTAGGCTATGTAGTATGTACTACACGTTTGCAATACCAGGGTTCTGTTGGTTAGCCAGCTAGCCAGCTATTGTTATTTTATACGGAGTAGTTTTCTAAGCTATTTTTGAGAAAGTGTTTTCATGTACTCTTGCATATGGACAAAAATAATGGAGAGTTGGAGAACAGTCTACCTGCATTAACATATGTCTGTGGTTACCTAGGATAAACAACTAAGAGTAAAAAGCGATTATACCTAAGCTGTACATGCCAGTTTTCATGCAATGAGCATGTAGTCAGAAAGTAATTTTATAGTTTTTGAATGAAACTAGCACTTAATGAAAACCTGAGCATTGTAGTTCTTGCTTGAAACCATGATTCAAGCTTCTTTCATAAGTTCTTCCTAGTTCGCAAGATGATCTGAGCTTGTAGTTCTTTCTAGTTCCTAGTTCACAAGATGATCTGAGCTTGTAGTTCTTGCTTAAAACCATGATGCATGCTATAAGTTCTATTCCTGAATACAGTTATGTAAGCTGTTCTTCCACTTTTTATTTTGACAGAGACCTAAATTCTTAAGATCAAGAGTCAACTACCAAGCAATCAATGCGGACACACTACGGGCACAGAATATGGAGACTGGTCCTTTTTTCAACCAGGTAATACTGCTACCTATTGTTTTCATGTTGCTCAGTTACAAGTATGCCGACTTAATGACTGTATTGTTTGTGTTATTCTCTGTGAATTCTCACTCTCCTGCTTATTGCTGTTGCAATTTACAAGTGATAAGGGATTGCTATTGCTAAGCTATTTCTTTTTTGTAATGCAGTACGAAGGGTCCATATACATAATTCTTAGGGCTCCAAAAAACTGTTTTCTCAAGGTGTTACTGGTCATGACTTATGATCCTTTAGTGCCCTTGTATATTGCTAAGCTTGTGTCCTTTTTTTATTTGTTGAGAAAGCTGATTGGTTTGAATTGTTTATTCCTTTCATCATTCATAACACACTTTATACATCAAATTCAGGCTCGTATGTAGTATCTTATGACAAGTTTATCTGTTAATCCCTCATAATCTCATCCAAACATGCACTTTAAACTTTTAAACTTTTATCGCTTGCTTACTGGTCCAAAAATTCATGGTCCATGACTTATGACCCTTCAATCAGAATCACTTAATGCCGTAATGGTGTTTGGTGCTGACCAATTTCCTGTATGTTGTGGTAAATGCTTCTTTTCCAGCATGACAGATGTTATACCTTCTCTACCAAAGGGTTTATTCTTTTGCTTTACTAATGCATCCTTGTGTTCATATGGATGTTTTCCAGGTCACAGCAGATCTCACTCCCGTCAATTCAAGAAAAGTAGCTGTGAAATTTGATTATTTCAAAATAGGAGGGCTGGTAATTCCTCCACTATAGTTTACAGTATAATGTAGTTAGTTAGTTTTTATCAAAATCATTACAGAGAATCAAGTAATTATTGTTGTGGTTCTATTTTTCAAGTATACATCTTGTACGTTTACTGTTTACTACTCTCCATGTCCCACATTACCTGTTACACTTTTCTTTTTCATCCGTCCCACATTACTTGTTACACTTCCAAATGAAGAATGACCCCGCAATTATTATATTGTCCCTCTTTTCCCACTAACAAAAGCTTGGTCCCCACATCCTCTCTCATTAAATTAAAAAAATACCCCATTAACTCCTATCTCATCAACTTTTTCAATAAAATAACAATTGATAACCAAACAACCACTTATCGCCTTAAACTTTGTTCAAAGGTGAGTGTAATGAGTAATGTTGGACTGAGGGAGTACAAACAAGGGCTTTGCATAATTGCATCAATATGTATCCTTTCACGTATAAGTTTTCCTTCACATTGTTCTTTTAGAAAAAACTATTGAGATAATTTACATCGTCTCTGAGTAGGTTTTCCCCCTTGTTAGAGTCACCTTGATTGAACTAATCAATGACCGTTTCTCCACCTTTAAAAATTTATTGATATTTCCTGTTTATGATTTGGTTACCATTAAGATCCATATTGATGTTATCATTATCACCTCATTGTTAAAGCCTAATCCCCATGGTAGGAAGTCAGCTGTATCTCTTATGGAAAACCTAGTGTGTGAAATGTGCCAAGTTCCATTCAGTCATTAGTATAGACTGGCACCTCAAAAATGAGTCAAATTTGTATTGTTTTTTAGAGGAAAGTTCATTTTGTATCTTGTTTTCTAGTCATGTGTGATTAATTATATTGTTCATCTGCAGATACCTGTTAAGGCACCAGATTCTGCGCGTGGTTCATTGGAAATCACTTACTTAGATGAAGATTTACGGTGCGTATTGCAGGGAATTTTGTACCTGCAACATAAATATATATTTCGATATATGCATTGAGAATGAGCTATAAACATGACGTGAATTCTGAGTGCGAACCACCTATAGGGTGCTAAACATGTGAATCAATCTCATCTCTCTATTATAACATTCGTCTTCTCGTTGACATAAGTAAAACTGACAGTATGATGAAAGAAAAGTGAGACATGCATTAGATTAAAAAACCATTGATCCAAAAACTATCAGCTTGGATGATAAATATCTTTGCTATACTCCCCAATAACCCTGATTTTGAATTTGCTGGGCGAAAATGCACTTAACGCACAAGATACTGTTTCATTCCTGAACAGGTGCTTTTACTTGTCACAGTTTCTATGATCTATTGGCATTGATCAAGTAACTTCGGTCTTTAAAAAATATTTACTATTTGATATTATGATAGAGGTCCCAATCTACAGGCTTTTCTAGCCCTTTTGTGGTTTCATTCCTTTCACCTTTCGTCGTTTGTGTTTACCTTGTTATACCCTGTCTCCACGTACTTATTTTTAAGACATCCTGATAATACTATGGCTTACCTTTACCATCATACTAGTATAACTCTTTTGAGTCTTTCTATCTGTATCCTTATAATTACTCTTTAATACTCCCTCAGTCCTAAAATTATAGTCCCGTTTGACTAAAAACACGGGTTTTGAGAAAAGTGGAATATAGTGTACGGGAAAGTGGGAAAGTGGAATATAGTGTATGAGAAGGTGTAAAAAGTGGAATATAGTGTATGGGAAAGTGGAATATAAAGTGGGAAAAGTAATGTCCAAATAAGGAAAACAAGACTATAAATTTGGGACGCCCGAAATAGAAAACAAGACTATAATTTTGGAACGGAGGGAGTACTTAATAAACTTACTACTTATTGTTTATATATCTTATGTTCTTATCATTGTAACTGTATACCCCCATCATTTCACTTTGATTTTCCTATGTGTTGTTTTGGTCCATTTATCAAAAGTTCTAACTGTCCTTTTATCACTTTATGTGTTTAATACACAACTCTACTGGAACTAATTATTATTATTATTATTATTAGTCCTATTTAACTCTTTGTATACTTGTCTTACCAACTAAGACAGTTAATGTGAAACGGTAGGAGTGAAGTCTTACGTCAGAAGTGTAGAATTTCTACTTCTGTCACAACTCAGAACTATTAGTATTTTGGGTGGTTTCTTTCTAGTCGTGACTATTAGGGACAAGGTTGTATAACTGGAAAGCAGTGTGTCCATGCTAATTGATGTGCATTTCTGAAGGAAATATACAGGCTGCTTATACTACACTTTGTTTCTACATAGTTCCCACTTAAATTTATTTACTTTCTGTTCTTCCCATGACTGGTAGGATTTCGTTGAATTTTGATACATCTGAACCTTTCGTGCCGGATCAGTTATTAAATTAGGGTTTCTGAGAACAATCACTCGTTTTGGCTGTGTATCAATTTGAACTACTTCAAGAAGATTATCCTCTGCATGCTATGATTGTTAAAACGCACACACAATAATACTTCTTTGGTTAATTACTTTTTTCCCTTTTTATTGATATTTTTTTCTTAGTTTTAATATTTGGTGATTTTAGTAAATATCTTTTAAATTAATTCCCCTTTTATGTTGTAATATAAAATGTTTTTTTGGTTAATTTGTCATGGAGAAACTGTTGCGATATTGGACATGGATACGGAGAGGCGGCATTCAAGAAACATAATCCTGATATTTTTAGGAGTTCCGCTTGTTCTTTTCTTGTTATGAGTATTTCAAGCTGATTTGCCAGTTCCTATCAAAAAAGTATGATCACAAGCCCATTTGTGATCATATTTCATCTCACGTATTTCTAACTTTTTCTCTATGGATAGTAGTTCGAGAGATTTTAGGTTTCTTGATGTAAATGAAGTGTGAGATAAGGGTTCCATTCACTTATATATATTTTTGCTGTTACACAACTAATGATATTGATCGAGGATAAAAACAGTTGTCTTTTGATCGAAATTGCTCGAGATTGTGGCTGTTCTGATTTTATTAATTGGTTTGTCGCTGATGAAAGAGTGTCACCTTTTTTTTGTGCAGGGTATCAAGAGGAGACAAAGGAAACTTGTTCATCTTAAAAATGGTTGATCGATCATACAGAATTCCAAATTAACGATCAAATCTATGAACATCAACTGATCATGTGTCCTCTCTTCTATGAGGACATATTCAAGAAGCCAATGCTCTGGAGCAATACATGAGTTTTGATTCTTCTTCTTTATTTTTATTTTTTTATACACAAATTATATCAGAAACTGTTACTGTAATATCAGTACATTGGTACATTACACTCTTATAGGCTTGTATAGTACAAAATGTGAGTGTTGTATACTTGTACTTCTAAATTGTCTAACCTGAAATTCAATGACTAATTGTTTTTTCAGTACGTGTTTTGGCCTCATGTATCTGTTCACAGTCACTTTAAGAACAAATTAATTTGCACCATATAAGCTGATCTGTATTTCCCTTCTCATGAGTTAAGAATGAACCATGACTTGGTCCTACCAATTATTTTATGATGATGTGGCAGTTTCTGTTGGCTTATCAGGAGGTAAATCTTCAAAAGTTAGAAAAATCATAACTTCTGAAGAGCCACATATAGATTTTATAAAATGGATTGTAGAGTGAGGACTAATTTTTCTTTTTTACTTTGGTTAAGCAAAATTTTCAGAAAGAAAAAAATAGAATTGAAAGTGAGCATTTTATGAGACAGGATGGAAAATTTTATTGTTCCTATTACGGAGTACCTTACTTTTGTGAACGAGAGATGATAGGTTAATCGCTGATATTAGTAAATACTGTTGTATATTGACATCGTTTGTGCAATTTTCATAAATAAAAGAGGTGAGTTTATGGGATATAAGAGGGGCAGGTGTGATTTGCACTATTTATAAGTCTTGATCATCAAAAATGGAAACCTTTTTAAAAACAAAAGTTGTACTAATAATTAGAAGAGTGAAGAATAACTACTTGTTTCAGGCCACAACTTTCACAACCCCACAACCAATTATGTACTCTTACAAACTTCTGAAACAAGAGTAATATCAATTATGGCCTCATCTTCTACCTCTCTCTCCAAAATTATACCTGCAAATGATCCTACCACAATTCTGCCTGTCTTTCATCCCTCTGTCCCATCAACCCTTCATTTTCCAAGCAAACCCCATCTTGCAAATAAGCCTCATCCTGCTGGGGACTGCAAAAGAACAAGAATTAGTAGCAAAACTAGAGTATCCTTTATTTCTTCTTTCTTTACCAAAAACAATGATTCCAAAACTATAAAAGATGAGCTTCTTGAGGCCATTGTGCCCCTTGATAAAGGAGCTGATGCCAATCCTGAAGACCAGCAGAGAATTGATCAGGTTGGTTGGGTTTTGTCTCTTGTTTAATTTGCTGACTTTTTATGTCTTTGAATTGATAAAGTTGTTTTGCATCCTTTGGGATTAAGGATTGGCATTATATTTGTTCTTGTTGTAGACATTATTGTATGTTCTTTTTAAATGTTCCTCTCAAGGTTTCTTCTGGTTAATGCAATAGTATGCTGATTTTGTTAACTGTATGTTGGAATAAATTTATGATGATATTGAGTCCTATAAGAACCATGTCCTTTTAGCTGATTAGAATTTAGCAATTTTAGGTTCAAGATAGTCTTGTTGAAGAAACTGTGAAGAATACAGTCTTCTTTAGTAATTTGCTCTAATTGATTGTATCTTTACTTATGGTCTTCATAAGCTTACGCGCAAGCTTGAAGCAGTAAATCCAACCAAAGAGCCACTGAAGTCTGATTTACTGAATGGAAAGTGGGAGCTCATTTACACTACGTCCAAATCAATCTTACAAACTGAGGTAATAGATTCTCCCATTCAATTTTTATTTTTTTTTCTTTGAATTGTTCTACTTGACAAATTCTGCAAGTTGGGGTTCAAATTAAGATAATAAGTGCTTGTTGTGAGCAATACTTAGAATTTTTTCAAGGCATGCTGAATTGCTCATCCCTTTTTCTTGGAGTTTGACAGAGACCTAAATTCTTAAGATCAAGGGTCAACTACCAAGCCATCAATCTGGACACTCTTCGAGCCCAAAATATGGAGACATGGCCATTCTTTAATCAGGTTAAATTGAATGGATTCCTTAAAGTTATATAAATGTCATTCATCTGTCAAGATTTAACTTTGAAAATTCTAAATCCTGCATGCTCCTTGTCTCTCTGTTGTTATGTTTTTGTATGAAGTACCTTTGAAATTGTAGATAACGTCTTTTCTGATTTTGTAACTACGACTTAATTTCTTCAGTTGTTTCAACTTTCAAGCATACTTCAATTTTGTTAAGTAGTTTTTAAGTACATAACTCGGGCCTCATATGTAGCTTACGCTGCCACTTTTGAGAAGCCTGTTTCTTTTTTAATACAGTATATACTTAGTTTACAGAAACTCATTTTTATTTTAAAACTCGCTGATGATCATTATTGATATAGTATTTGCTTCCTCTGTTGCATAAAACAATGTGGATTGACCAAATGATCAGTAGTACCCTCTCTTGTTCATCCGTGTGTTTACATTAGATGTTTTTCAGGTAACAGCAGATCTCTTGCCGAAAAATTCAAGAGAGGTGTCTGTGAAATTTGATTATTTCAAAATACTGGGACTGGTAATCTTCCTAACTTATAATTTATAATCATACTTACACGTTATGATTCTGCTTATTTGCATATATTAGTTCCCTTCTGTATTCAATAAGCTGTTATTTTTACATAAACGCATTATCCTTATACCTTGTCTTTTTCTCTGACCTAGCCCCTTAATTTAAAGATGTCAATTTGGTGCAGGAAGTTTGTAGAAGCGTTGAGGGTTGTATGAGAACACGAAAACTGGGCAATGGGTGGTAGGAAATTTAATAAAAGAGAAACAAAGAGAAGTTAAAATAGAATAAATCATTTACAATGAAATAAATGCAACAAGCCTAATACTGATGACTGAAGAGTTAGTTATTAGGATAGCAGTGTATCTGTATGATTACCATATGTATCTTGTTTATCCGAATGAAGTGTGTTTTGGCTGATTATAGGGAGGTTTTGTTTTGCAGATACCGGTTAAGGCACCAGAAAGAACTCAGTATGGCTCTCTATACATTACTTATTTGGATGAGGATTTTCGGTAAGTTTTACTTTTGCTAAACTGATTCATTCATTTATATCTAGAATCACTTTTTATGAAAAAAGTATATAATACGAATAAATTTACGCATTTTAAATTCTTATTAAACAAAGTTGCAAGACTTATTATGTATGTATCAGTATCAATCCGAGGAGTTGTTCAATATTCTATGTACTCATAAAAGCTGCTAACTTTTTTAACTTTTTGCGCAGAGTATCTAGAGGAGATAAAGGAAATTTGTTTATATTAAGAATGGTCGATCGATCATACATACATTCATACACAGTTCCAAGCTAATTTGTCATTACTAATTAGTGTGTGTATGCATATATCATATATGAGATCAACCTGATAGTCCTAGAGGCATTTCTATACAAGCTAGCATTGTACTAATAAATATGTGAAAATTTGTAAATTTAGGATTTTATCTAAGAAAGCTCCATTCAGAAATAAATACAATTTCTTCAACTCTTACCCATTGTTGCCCGTTGCACATTCTAACCATACTGCAGGAAACACTCGATGATAAGCCATCAGTGACTGAAATGCCACATAAAATAGCAACGATAAAATAGAATTTTGATCAAATTTTGTGACTATCAGAATTCAAAGCTAAAAATAGTAAACATGCTACAAGGTACATTTCACTCAAATAATAATAACGTGCTACAACTCTACAAGGTACATGTTGGCTATTCCACAGTACACAGTAGATGTCTTCTAACTTTGGCTGAACTATGTGCAGCCGTAAGGGGAACCTCTGATTTTTCTTGTTTTTCAAGGATAAAACCAATATTTTACTCCAACAAATAACTTCACTTCTTCTTTTTTGTTATCTTTAGATTCCAGCAAAACTGTATGTCTGCAAGGCCTTTAATGATACTAGAGGATGCTCATATTTACAGTAAAATCTAAATCTATGCTAAAGTTCTTTTTCATTTTTTTGGAAGGGATCATAAACCCTCAGATACAAACCTGCTCTCCTACATTATCACAATCATCGTACTGCTACTACTCCATGGGAATTGGCCCGTCTGCCCCACCAATATCTACTTGTTCACTTCCCCGCATCAGAGCAGTCAGCATTAGCTTGCCAGCATCTGAGAAGTCTTTATGCTGCATCAAAATCACTTCAACAGAAGAACCAGAATCTTGCATATTTGGCAGCTCACTGCTCTCTTGCCTCAATGGTAACACTTCATCAAAACCTCCATCATACATTTCAGATTCCGGTCCATAACACCTTCTTGCTGCCAGGAAAAGCATTGTTTTCTGCAGAACCCGTATTGTGTCCTCATCACTCCAACCTTCCGCTATGGAAAACTGATAGAGCTTTTGCCAGTCATCCTGATCAACTGCACCTCTCCAGCACTCTTCTAAAAGTGTTTTATTGGATTTGCGGAAGGAAGAGCTTGTCCAAGCAAACACATCAAAAGCCCTTAATAACAGCTCTGGTGTCTGACCTTTAAGGCACAATTTTATAAGATCCCAAGGAGGGAGGAGTCGACGTCCAATTTTCTGCTTCTCTAAGTCGTCAGGATACAGATTCAAGATATCCTCCTGCAATAGGCAGAATTACTTAACCATCTACTTGCAGCTTAAGCAAAAAAATTCATGAGGCATAAGCACAAAGCAAAACAACAACAATTGCTGGATCCAACTATGTCCAAAAATAAAACTTTTTTTCGTTGCTTGTTTTTGGGAGGATGGAGAAATGGCAAGAAGTTATCAAGCAGTCAATTAAAAATGCTTAAGATGGCTAGGAGATGAGTCAGATGACACTATGTTATCAAGTAATTGTTCTCCTGAGGAGAAATAAAACTTACAGCTACTGGTTTTAAATGATGTTAGCATTGCTTATAGGCTGACTAAAAGGTTGTTTTCTGATAGGTAATCAGCATGACCTCTTCTTATGGTGTTGATCACTGACACCAACCATTCCAAGAACTTTGATTGTGGGTTGACGGGATTTGATGTGAATAGCAGGTTTCAGAATATGGATCACAGTGACGTTACATCGAAGTACAGAGACAAGAAAGATCCCTAGGCTATGAGTTTAATCTTAACCCACTAAGACATAACTCAAATTTTGGTAAAAGTATGATTTGACTATACCCTCCCCCAAACAATCACTCTTAAACTCGGTCAGTTATCACTCTTATCAATCAAAATTACATGAAAATGATAATCTCTGACTTAAAATAAAGAGCATTTTATATTGCACTTCATAGCAGTGTAGCACATAGATTAGAGAATATTTAAATTAAATGGCTATAGGGAAAGAAAAAGACAATAAAATTGTTGTAGCTTTGAATAATATAATTATTCCCTCAATTCCATCATACTTGACACTTAACAAACATTTTTTGTTCCACATTATCTGTCACCTAACATCAATGGACTATTGTTTGTCTAAAGCACCAATGGACTATTACTTGGATGTAGTAATTAACACCTCTTGAAAACTTGTCTAACCTTGATATGGAATGGAAGGACTACAATAGTTTTTAAATATCGATTTACATTGTGAAAAAATGATTAAAAACATAACATGTCCAGATGTCCTGCATTTTGAAACAGTGGGAACAGCTTTCACAAGGAAACCTTTATTAAAGCACCATATTTAGAACTATGTTCAATAGAATTATAAATGAAAAGCACCAGGTTAATCAAGCCTCGCAAAATTTGTCCTAAAACTTTATCAGTAATGTAAAGTAAACAAGTTTATCTGGAGATACCTGTGACTTCAAAATCTTCAAGTCTGCATCAATACGTTCTATTTCTGCCTCATAGACAGCATCTTTACCTGCCAGATTGTAAATATCATTGTTCCACAGACCATTAGAGAAGTAATATACGATACTAAGTTCACATAAACAGGTAATATGAATTCTGAACATTATATCCCTATCACAAAAAGTTGAACGGTAAAGGGGGTCCTACTGTCCTAGTAAGACACTTGTGTCTCTTTCTTGCCAAATGCACCACAGGACACATTAAAACTTGCACCACGACTTCTTATTGGCAACTGCAAAAATCTGAAGTGTATCCCTAACATCTTCAGAACAGTGAAAAAGGCAAACTAAGGCTCCCACAAACAACTTTCTCTTGAGTTATTTTGCCATCAAAAGTAACATGCCAGTCATTTCCTATCTTAAACTTGACCAACAGGGATAAAAAAATATAAGAAATATAATATAATAAATAAATAAATAAAAAGAGGCCGAACCCATTTCTTTACAACACGTACTTTTTCTTGATACCCAATTTTATTTGGACTCTGGACAGTTTTTTTCTGACGCCAACCTCCCTGACCCCCAATCCTCCCATCACAGAAAACCAAAATGACCTTACAAAACAAAACTTTCACCACCAATCCCTGACTCCACGAAATCACTCATGAAATGCTCAAATTTTTGTTGGAATAGCTACTTGAGTCCTTAAAAGGAGGAAGACAGTATAGAGGAACACTAGATAAACAAGATTGTAGTGACTACTGACTAGTGAGCCCATCCTGCACCTTGGAGAAACAGCTTTTTATCAATTCATTCCACTTCAAACCCAGTGCCCCCAAAAATACTTCGAACATGGATGCCTCCCCCGTGGATTTTTTTCCCTGTTAATTAGTGAAATCTTTTAAGAAAATATTGATCTAAACCATCAATATTACAAAGAGAGAGATTGACCCTCATCCCTGAATTTATTCAAAATTCCTTAAATTGTGATGACTTTCTTGAAACCATCCAGACAGTAGCTAGGAACAAAATTATATCATCTGAATTCTTAATGGGAAACATGGACATCTTCTCTTGCACACCCCTCTTTAGAAACCTACTGAACACATCAAACACTACATTGAAGAGAAAATACGACATATGACCCCTCCTACAGCCCCTGTTGATGAAAAAAGTCACTTATTTAGGAATCTGTATGACTGTATCCGTCACTAAAAACAAAACATTAGAAGAGAACCTTTTATCAAGTGCATCTAATGCTCACCGTATGATGGGCCCCCTCCTCACGCACCACGTCAATAATGGCCCAACTCGGGCTCTCGTAAGCCTTATAAAGATATAGCTTAAAAACCAATACGCTCACCCAATTCTAGTAATCCTAATTCAAGAAGACAAGAACTGACTTCCCCTGAAAAGCACGGTAGGAATACATAATCATGCAGAAGAGCAACCCCTTAACCTACTATGCTAGCAATTTCATGAAAAACTCATAACTTCTAGCACAAAAATACAGGCCAATTATCCCAACTTAGATTGATCCTTGAGAAAAGGAGAGATGTAGTTGGAGTTCATATTTTTCCCAACAACCTCAAAAACATAGGATTCGACAAGCAGTGCAAAGTTTCAACTAAAGCCATCAATTGCCCGCGCCCTAGCTCTGTCCAACGTCCAAACCTAATACTGCTCACCTTCCCTACTCTTCATGTCCCTCCACCCCCTCTAGCCTATCCCCACCTGTGAAAATTTCAAAGTTCCTAACAAAACCCTCATCCTAGACCTACAACTCCTAACTGCCATGTCTTCTAAAGATGTCTACTAAAACTGCATAGTTCTCCTGATAACCTTAGTTTAAGTAAAACCATCCCTAAAGCAACCTTACAACTTTTTAACGCAAGTGCTCCTCCGGTCCTCCCACAATACCGTTCAAAAAAATTCTTAGAACTAGAATCACCTTATCTTACCAATTTAGTGTTGTAATGCTAACTCCAAATCTTCAACAAAACACCTCCTCAAACTTGGTTTTAAGCTTCACTTTTCTAATAAATCATACCTTATTCTTATTTGTGAGTGCCATCACAAAATTGCTGATTAACCAAACAAAGGACCCTTAAAACAGATGTACTTGCCCTTGTGTCCCTTAGAAACAATACCTTAACTCTCCCACACTTTCAATCCCTCTTAAAAGAGCGGCATTCATCACTGGAGGAGAAGCAAACATTTTATTCAGTTGCTTAAAATTGTGAGAGAGAATACTTTCAGGGAGCAAGATGGTAATTCTAAGGAAACTTCATCCTCTGTGATCTCCTTCTTATGGATGCAGAGGTTGATCTAGATTGGAGCCCATGGTGTAAAAACTCGCCCGAGTTAACTCGTATCACCCGATTTAACTAGGTTTTGGAGGCCGGCGATACGAGATATCCCGAGTTGTAAAGGTGTTTTTAAAAAGGGCGAGATCTCGGCCGGTTCAACCGATCCGAACGAATTTTGTCCGCATTAAACGTTATTAGCCTCACATCTACTCGGTTTTCAGCCGAATTCCCCATGTTCTCGACAAAAAGAAAGGGAAAAAGGAAAGAAATGGAGAGACTCCACTGAAATAGAGTAGAGAATTCCATTTTCAGATCTAAACAAGAGAGGAGAGAGAAGGTAGACAAAGGAATTCATTTAATTATGTCACGTGTACGGTTTAGGGGAGGGAGACTAGGGTAGGTAGTGAGTAGTGACTGAGGTTGACATGGGGCTTCTTTTTCAAATTCCTACGCGACAACCGCGATACGGTCCGCGACTAACGCATCATTTCCGTTACCGAGACTCCGCGACCGTGACCGACACCGCATTTTTATCTATGTTGGAGCCCCTTCTTTTTGGAGATGATAGTGTCCAGGCTCTATGTTACTCAAACTCGGATACTCGTGTCTGGACGAGTACGTGTCCAAGTTCACGACTCGGCTATTTTGTGAACCGTGTTCATGATTTTGACCCAAAATAAAGTTTTGAAGTGTCCAACACGGGTAATTGAGATGAAAAAAAGAGTTCAAGTAACATAGTTTAGTCTAAAGAGGCTATTTGAAATTGACAAGTTTCCTGTTTTTTACAGAGGATATATTTACAACAGTGTTGGGATGTGGTTAACAATGACTTGCTTGAGGGTAGTGTGTAAGATGTAAGAGTATGAACTCTACTTTTATCACAATAGTTTCTATGAAGGAAAGGTCAGTGAATGTAACAGATTTTAGTCTCTGTTAAGTTTTCTCGTGTATTTGTAAGATTTTGGCTAAGGTTCTCGCTAACCATTTGAGTGGGGGTGTTACCCAGGATGAATTCTGATAACGGTTACGTTTGGACGGTTACAGGACACGGAATGCCACCAGGTAGCTGCCTCGTACATAACAGCTTTCAATCAGCAACTTTACAAATCCAATATATACTCTGAAAAATCTTCTTAGATGGTTTAACCAAAGGTGAGAGGAAAAAATGATGCATGCCACTAGGAGTTGGAAATAGTACAGTGGCGCCGGAAAAATTTATCGTGGCTGGCAACAACAGATTTTGCTACTTTCAATAACCAATGGCCTGTCTGGAGACTCAATTGGAGAAAATTTTACCCAGCTAGCAGCATCAGTGGACTTATTCTCCACGGACCACAGTTATATACCCAGCAGCAGAGATCTGCTTCTAATTGCATCACTTTAACGAGTTCCGTAGATATAAACAACTAGATGGAGTGCTGCACTTAAAAATTACTAAAACAAGAGCAAAGTGTTGTACAAAGCAAGACACAACAAACCTGCAATAGCAGCTATCTTTGACAGATGTAAGAGACGCTTCCTTTCAGGCAATGTTAAGTCTTTTGTTCCAGAATCTAGTTCTGCCTCCTTTCCAGCAGCTGAAAACGATCTTTCATCTCCAGAAAGTGCCAAACCATGAAGAGTTTTTGAAGCACCAGAGTATTGATGAAGAAAAACTTCATGAAACCATAGGAGATCCGGGTGGTCCTTTAGGAAAGTTTCAAGCTCCTGAGGAAACTCTTCCCCTAGCCTCAGAAGTTTTGGAAATTGTCCATTCTCATACATTTGCTTGAAAACAAAATAACTGAACCCTCCTCTTGCTCCCATGCTTTTGTGCTGCACAAGGAAAATCATTAGTAAGGTCTCTGTCACCTGACAAACACTATATGCAAGAGATAGAAGATCACTGTTATATAAAAAGCTCTTTTTCGAGACCAAACAAGCATCTTCGATCTCTGGGTTTCTATTTAACAACAATGAAGTCCTCAAACAGAAATATCACAGCAGTTGCAAGCTCAAATATCAAGCAGTTTTTTTTGGATAAAGAACAACAAGCAGTTTATTAGAGCTGCAGACATATTAATCAGGATCCAGAACGCACAAGGGAGAAGTTCAACAAATTGGCAGGTGAAGCTGCTTTTATGCTATAATACTAATAAAAAGGAAACACGCAGCCAATGAATGCTATATTGCTTATCAAAAGAAATCAGCACAAATCAAGATTCTCATAAGATAACAGATGTCTCAGACAGTTTTGGGATCAGTTAACACATACCTTTAATCCTAATTTATGATGCTCAGACTTAAACAGGTGTTTGATTGGGGTATGAATCCAACTCCATGTGTCCAGTATGGAGAAATCTTAACTTGGAGGTACAGGAAGTCAGGGACCCACTTAAAAATGTCCAACTTAGTATAAAGACAGGAAGAAATAAATACCTTTATGATTTAAATCCTTTTGTACAAAAATTTAGGATATTTGAGGTACATTGCTTCTCCATATTTTAAGCAACACTTAGAAAGAAATTGTTTTGAAAAAAAAAGGGAGCAAAAAGTTCTCTCAAAGTGAAGAAAGATAAGTATCCCACCTGGCCACTTAACAATGTTACAAAGCATAATCATGAGGGGAAATGCCATATATATCTTCTACATCATAGAAAACTTAAACAATAAAAAGAAGCAGAAGGAGTTACTGCAATAAGTGCAGAGATTCAGCAATTTAACAGAAATTTTCCACTGAACTGGAAACAAAGACTGTACCATAAGCTGTTTAAGAAGAGTAGAATCATTGAGATCACAGCAAATGTTCCAGAGAGTACAGTAGGCTTCATGCCGCCTTGCAACAGACAACAAATTTGACGATAATTCCCTAAGAATTACTTCTTTCTGTTCTTTCTCAACAACTGAATCCTGCAGAATACAAAGTTTATCAAAATCAAGTCTGCAGTCTTGACACTCATTTTGTTATTTTCAGAAATTAGGGGGGGGGGGGGGGGGGGGGGGACTAAACCAATGCCTATACCGACCAAATATCTTGATAAACATAGATATGGCAGCACAAACACAAACTGGGGTGTGAATGTCGACCTCAACTTGCGGATAAAAAAAGAACAAATAACTTACCCAGGTTGCTATTTTCAGGCTATTCAATTGCATTAAAGAAGAAGTTAGATAGGTGCAACAGTTGAAACAAATATGACGGGGAGGAAATGAAAAAAGCTATCAAATTCAAAATTCGTGCTAACTCTCACCACAGACAAATCAACTTTGAAATGAGGACAATCACAAAGTCACAAACTCAGTAGAAGACAGCTCACAAGGTCCACAAACAAAGAGCACATTCTGCAACCCCTAACCCCAAGAAAACTGAGAAAAGAGAATTATAAAACAAAGAGAACTACCTTCTCCAGTAATTTTTTTCTATTGACTCACTAGTCACTATTCCAGAAGGGGGACATGTACTGTAGTATTTTTTTTTCCTTTCAGCCACCTATCCCCCTCAGAAATTAGCTACTCTTGAATCTCAGACCATGAAACGACCTATCAAGAAAATCATCCACCATCAGGAAACATCCTTAGGTGAATATGGATGGCTTTATTATTCTTTAACAAGTAGTGGATATGTTAGGTGAATATGGATGGCTTTATTATTCTTTAACAAGTAGTGGATATTGAGACCACAATGAGACCACAATGAGTTCACAATGAGAAAAATGAAGAAGAAAGGAAAAGAGACCACAATGAGTTCACTCTAATAACCTATAATAACAAATTTCACAAGAATACACCATCATCACAACATAAGAGTTGTGCTTTCATGAAATTCACTGGGCCACGAGTTTTCAAGGTGACTCGACATGGAAATACAAATTTACCTAATAGATATACAGATACACTTCACCTAACCCCCCTCCCCCCCCCCCCCCCTTCTTCTAACACATACGAACTTGCTAATTATGAAGATTTGTCAGCAAATACAATAGTAGTTTTCGTTGCCTTGTTGTTTTGTATATGAAGAAGGTAAATATAAAGTAATACTCCCTCCGTATTTATTTAAGGGATACACTTGGCCGGACACGAGTATTAAGAAAAAAAATTGGATGAAATAAAGTAATAAAACAAGTGGGGTTGGGTAGATATTTTAATAGATAAACAAGTGGGGACCATGTCATTTTAAGGGGGTGGAGGGTGGGGTGTAATTCTGAAATTATTTGTTTAATAGGGTGGGAGACATATGATATATTAGATAGATTATTTAATTAGATAGTGGGATTGATAAATTACTAAAAATGGCAAGTGTATCTCTTAAATAAATACGGCCGGAAAAAGCAAGTGTATCCCTTAAATAAATACGGAGGGAGTAGTAGCAAGTTTGGGGCAATTTCGAAGCTTGAGTTATTCCAACAACATCTGAAAATGAGGGGATATTTTCCAAAGGTGGAACAAGCGTATGGGCAGATCTCGATTCCCCTGCCTTTTTTGGCAATCTAACCACGCAATAATCCACACAATGTAGTCCCTTCTGGAGATTCAGGTCCATTTTAGGAAAGTAGCTCATAAACATCAGTCTATGAGAGCCCATACATAAGCGTTGCGGGTATGGATATGACTTTAAGGGGTAGTAGGACTAGGCGGGTATGGATATAAAATGGCATACCTGCCATGGGTAGTTGGTAGGTGGAGAATTTTAGGTTATACCCGCCCCATACACGCTTGATTGGCCCCGCATCCATCCTCTCAACCGTACCCGCATTATATTATTACTTTTTTATAATATTTTTCATTTATTCAACTCCAAATCTAAGACTTAACTAAATCTCTTGTGTTCTAATACCCTGGCTGTGAGAGACTGAGAGCCCATACATAAGCCAATATAAACAATACTCTCAAAACTCAAAACTCAAAACTCAAAACTCAAAACTCAAAACCCTAACTAAAACAACAATCATTCACGCCTCCCTTTCTATCTCAAAGACTCAGTAACCTTTTCCTTTTAAACCCCAAGAACTTTCTCAGTTTCTTTGCAAGCTTTTCCCACTGTGTCCTAATGGTTTTAATGGGGGAACTCTGAATCTTTGTTTTTGATTTGCGAGATCGTAAAGATTTGCTTCAATCCATGCTTAATTGGATTATGTATTTGTGGCGGTGGTGGATGAAGGACTTCGCAGTAAACAAGTATAGTATAGAGTAAGAGATAAACTGAAGGAAACAAGTAGATTAAATTCATCTTTTGTACTTTATTATATTTGAGTTCTTTAAATTATTTTGTAATTCGATTGACGTTCTTCATCCCATTGGGTAATGGTTGCCGTTTTTTAGATTGATTTTGTTAAGATTTGGTTGAAGCTTCTCGATTAAAAGTTTAATACTTTAGATTTATATTTCATAATTGAATTTTAATTGAAGTTCATATTCTTTGCCCATTGATGCAGTAGCTTTAGGCTCTTGTCCTTCTTTTGTACCGTTAAAAATGAAGTAACTTAAGCTTCTCATCGTTTTGTATGGTAATCTTATCAGTCTTATGTCATGTCATACGCTGCATTGACATGTCAAATTTTCTTATTTAAATGGAAGGTAATAGATGGGTAAGAGTTGGTTGTGGATATCCACTTAGGTGGTAGAGTGAGTGTGGATTTTAGCTTATACCAGCCATGGATTTTATATTTGTACCCGTCATGGGTAGCAGGTAGGTGGCAGGTGTAGAAACTATTGGCTTGTATGGGGGAGGGAGTACCCACACCCACCCCGCCTGTTTGCCATTTCTACAGGCGGGAAGTATACATCTTCCATTGATCATGTGTAGTCTTCATGGACATTTTTTAGTAAAGGACATGGGAAGTTCCTTGTCCTTCCTTGTTTATGCTTCTCTTTTAAAAAAAGGTCTTACTTTCCAAGAAGAGACAGAACTGGAAATAGGCATCTAACAACACTACATTGGTTGGCAATACTAACTTTATATGTAAAGAAGAGAAAAGCCAAACCTGGAATCTAGCATTCACAAAAACCTTAATCTGTTGATAGAGGGAGTCAAGAAGTGTATCCCTCTTTCTCCAATACTCATCTGAGAGGCCTTTATGCTCTTCCCCGCGCTCAACTTTCGCAGTGATAGCACCAACATATGCCTCTAGTACTACATCAGCTAGAACCTCCAGATGAGAACATATATCTGACTTAGAAGACAAATCAATTCCAGATGAATCATCCAAAATTTTAATCATAAAAGACGCAATGCTCCAAAGCCCATCACGCACAACAGGGTGGCTATACCAAGGCACCAAGCCATCAGGAGGTGGATACCACATATGATGCTCATTTTTATAGTGCATAGCACAGCGGAGTAAAGTCACACATGCTTTTGACAGTTCACAAACTCGCTGGACCTGAACCTTAAATGGCTGACCCACATTTACAATGTGATCCAAGTGCCTGTCCAAGCAATAAAATACCTCTTCGAGATTAGAGATTTTACTGTAGAACACTTCAGCATTATCCCTATCCATCAAAAGAACGGTATTTCTGCGGGCTCTCTCACCAACTATCTGAATTAAATCCCATAAAGAACCTGAAACTTCCCCATTGGCACTTGAAAGCTGGGGGCTGACTCCAATTGAACGGCTCTGATTGATCATATTTTGCAGTTCCCTAAGCTGAATAATGCCAGTCAGCTTTTCACCATCTTCCAAAATAATTTGGAGAGCATGCCCTAGAAAACAGATTATTGATGGTGCACTTGTCAGTCGAGAAAAATTAGACTGTGCAGAGTTGGTGTCTTGGTGCTCAGAGAAAGCAAAAGGAAGAAAGAAAAAACAAGTAATCCACATTTTCACTCACAAATACATTAGACAATACAACGAAGAAAAGACAAACACACACACACACACACACACACACACACACAAAAGCAGTAATCTTCAATCACCTAAGAGATCTGAATACATATTACCGAATTCCGTAGAATTTGAAGTCTTCACTTTTTATCCAAGTACTCCTTGGAAAATGGCAGGTAATAGCATAAAATTTATTTCCAGAAATTCATTGTTAATTATTGTTTACCTGCTTAGATAAATCAGATGAATCTTCTTGTGTTATTTTTTTTTTTCCAGAAATGTATATCAGAAGAAACATACTTACTTTGTTTCATACATAATTCTTCATGGCACTTGGATAAAGCCAGAAACTGAAGAAATTTTTCATGTTTCTGTTGCTTCTCTGCAAGTTGGTTCGATACAACAGCCAAGGAAACAATTTCAGCACCCCTGGTAGTTGTCCAATGCTTAGCCAGCGAATCAACAATTGATTTGCTTGCCCGAGCAAACGCATTAGTTTCTGCATCCCTCTCAAATGCCCTAGCATTATTCAGCTTTTCAAGAAACCCATCAACCTGGCCTGACAAGAGAAAATCATGAAACAGGCGATTCAGTAAGGCCTCTGCTTCTTCATCTTGAGCATTCCTGCCAACAACCCCGGTAAACCCAGCCCTCTGCATAGCATCAATATCCCGAGCATCTACACCAGCTTTCCCAGGAGAAACACCAGCTGAAAACAGAAGGTTTTTTTCTTCCCCACTAGTCTTTTCATTCGAGCTTCCTTTGCGTGACAAGCTTCGCTCCGGAGGTTCAACTCCACCAAACAAAACAGCCTTCTCGGGTATAGCCCAGACTCCGGCTTTCTCAGTTAGTACAACCCAGGCACCCTCCTCGGTATCATCAGTAGAAGGAAATACGGAAGCATCAATAACTTTTCCAGCATCATACGGGAGATCAAATTGGTAAAGCCTGGTTGCGTTTCTCCAAAAATAGGAGACAGTTGCAGTTCCATCTCTGGAGAGTATGACAGCCGATCCTGAAGGTTTTCCCCCAGCTCTCAGTCTCATTGAAAGTAAGAACTCCTCCTCTTCCACTCTTGCCTTCGGAATAATAACTTGTACAGGGGACTTCTTCTCTAACACGCTTCCATACGTAAAGCCCTTTAAGGTTTCATCTAAACCAGATTTGTATTGCATAGTCAAAAGAGAATACTGTGTGTAGCTTGAACTGCTTAGACGATCCTTGCAAAATATAGCAACAAGAATGGTTAATTCTTTACCACGTTCATCTACCTGAATATCCAAAGGCCATATTTTCTTCTGACCCGCCAAGTCTTTCTTAATTCCTAGATCATTGTCAGTGCCGATGATCTCATGGGACCAGAGTTTCGACAAAGTTGGATTAGGTGAAAGTTCAATGCTGAAGCACTGTATTTGATGATCAGTTAATAAGAAAAACTGCCTATGTGAATTTTCCATCTGTAGGGATGGAAAACGCCACAAAAGAGATCTTGGATACCCCTTACTCACAGAAGGATGACTACAGCCACTAATAGAAGTTGACAAGATATGACATACATTCTGACGGAGAACTCCAGCAGGACTGCAAATAAATTGCCAGAATTCACCGTTGGAACTAGTGGCAAGTGCAACACAAGCATGGTAATTGGAAGGGATTGCAGAGACAATCAAGGAATTAAAAACACTCTGATTATATGAAAGGCTTTCTAGCCTGTTGTCTGATTGCAATCGGGTCGGAGGACTTTTTCCATTCCCCATTGAAGAAATTCCCAGCTCTTCAGGAGATGCAAGACTGATTCTAGGAGTAACCCTGTCATCTGAATATATATCATGCCAATACACAATAGCTCGACTTCTTTGATTGCATAGAACGACTCCAGCTGAGGTCAACTGCTTTACAAAACTGCTGCTCTGGTGAACATTTTCCCAATTGATGAGACAAAGCAACCAAGTATCACCAAGGTATGCATTTCTATTGCTGATTTCGGAAACATCTGATGGGAGATCAAGAATCACACATCTCTTCGACGCAGCAGGTGATAGGTAACTCCATACAAAAAGTTTACTTCCACAAATCATCCAAGACAAACCATATTCCTTGTCCATCCCACCAGCAATGCATGCATCACCTGCCAACACCAACAGTGTCCTGTTCAGAAAACATTCAACCTCCCAAAAGGCAGCCCAAAAAGGCAATGTTTGTTGTACTAAAAAACCAAACTTATATCTTTAACCTGGGACAGAATTCCGCATGACATTTGCCTGTTCATCATGAACAGCTTGTGGAAAGTCTCCAACATACACAGGTTCTGCTGATTCTCTATTGTCTTCACTTTTCTTTGCTGGAGGGATTCTGGCCATATTAACACACAACAATAAGCCATTGAAACAGAAAATAAGAACTTCCAACACTACCTCTGTCCTGTTTCAAACTGCCAATGATAATGGCAGTTAATTCAACAACACAAAAACAATCTCTAGGAGCATCAAAGCAAAAGCTTGGGCTGATGATGATGAAAAAAACAATGAACTTAAAAAGGCCCAACATAAGAGCCATCAAACAAATGAATTCCCCTTATAAACAATGCCCTACGTTTACTAAAGCATATCGTCTAGAGTGCGTCCAACAATGATAGTTGCTTCTGAATACAAGCCCCTTCCACAGGCCTATATCCTTATCATCAAATATTGATATTACCATTGAGTAAACAGATGCAAATTCATGCTGTTAGCAAGCCACAAACATTAATCTACCCAAAATGATCCCTATTTCAAGATTCAGATGGTATACAAAGGTTAGAATAGACATAAAGCTAGAAATACTGCTGGTTTTTTGCTATGGGAACAGGGCATACTTTTCAAATATTAGTGCCTATAGGCCCTATATCAACTACGGCACACATACTTTATGATTTCCTACTTACGTTTACCAATGCATCAAAAGAAAGTATTCTTATCCTTGTGTCTATCTCGTAACTGTTATAAGTGTTGTCCCTATATCTTCAAGTAAAAAAAAAATCAACGTAAAACTCTCAAGTCTAATACTCATTTTTAAGTCCGAGCACCATGTAGTCACCCCCAATGCTACACCTTTATAACAGGAAACAAATTCAACTTGAAAGACAAGAACATGAATCATGCTCACCAAGTTAGAACTTATCTTAAATTAGAAAAGAAACAGAAGAGGGAAGCAACGGCCATCAAAAAATGCTATTTAATAAACACGGACGATAGAAAAGCGTATACACATTTAAAATACGATGCAAATAGAACATCAAAAAATCAGCATATCAAATTCTACATTTGTAATGTGTACCATCATCATTTGAGAAAATATATCATCCGGCAATATTTCCAGCACTGCTCTTTGTTCAGGAATCCAGTCACCAAGTAATCAGTACAAACTTTATCACTTCGCTTTAACATGCAGCTTCTTAAGTAACAGTGTTGAACAACTTATGACATGCCGAGTTGCCAACTACTTCAGTATATCTAAGGCCAAATACCCCCCACCCCCCTTCCGATACAAACATACATACAAACTTTTCTAACTGTAACACAACCATGCTCATTTCAGAAGCTCCAACAATACAATTTTGCTCTGGTGTATCGCCTATGTATACGAAACGCACTGCCCTTATACGTGGAAGCACAAATGACCTAACCACCCCCGTTCCAACTATAATCGTCCATAAGCACCAGTTACCCGTCATTATAAACTACTTAACAAAACAAAAGCATACTTACTCGATCGAGTAAGGTAATTCCTATATGCTTACCTTGGGTAGAAGTATGGAAACTAAATAAAGCTTTTGAAATGAGTCTATGACAGAACTACAAGCTTTAAAAGTTGCTAAAAGTAGAAAAATCCTTATTACCCAAAAGCAGCCGATGCTGAAGGCAATATCTCATTTTCATTTGAAATATTTGGTCACAAGTTAAACTATCCGCCAATTTTCCAATTACCAAACTAAAATACAATACTAGGATAGAATGGGACATCAAAAACTACAAAAAACTCAGAAATTATAAATGTATAGTTAAGGAATTAGATGGGACCTGGCAAGAACAGATAGGCGAGAGGCCCAAGGAGCAGGAGTGCCAGTTTGGGGGCGATTAGGGATCGAACCGTCGGTAAGGGAATTACGATTCGCCGCAAGCGGAGTTATCGGCGAAGAATCGAAGGATATCGTCTTCTGCTGGGTGGCATTTGGATTTTTGAAGGTACTGTAGTTCGATTTCTTCTTCGTCGTTGAAGGAGTGAACATTTTTGGGCGAAGATTGAATTTTCAGAGAGATTAAAAATGTGAAAAGGGGAGAATTTGGGTTTATCGGAGGGTTTTAGGGTTTATGCAAACTTTGAAGATGGAAGATCAATTTTAAGGTTGGATGAGAAGCTCAGACAGTCGGTAAAGCTTCAAAGCAAATGGAGCTCTACTGTAGTTGTGATTTTGGAGTGAACTTGAAAACGCTTTGAAATTCACTACGACATTTCGGGCGGGCCTCTTTTTGTATCTCCGTATTACACTATTACGTAGAACTTTCAGCCCGATTGGAGCAATTTCTGGGTGCGCGAATATCATCAATTGACAATTGTGCATCTCTTTCCCATATATCAAAAATTAACTAGTATGGTATCCGTGTGATTCATAATTTATAATCTAAATTTTAAATAATCAGGTATTTTGGTAGGACGTGGATCGATCATGACGAGAATGATAGGTTGTTTGAGCCAATCCTTAAATCGTGGAAGAAAAATGAGAACTTTCAAGTGATGAATTGTTGGCTAGCGGTAATAGAGGCACAGGTACTCCAAGCGTTGCACCGTAACCGCGGCACAGGTCCTCCAACCGCTGCATCCTGACCGCGACACAGATCTTCCAACTGAGGTCTGTCCGCGGACTATGATGTATGGTCGTAGAACAAGAAGCAAGCCACAACTGGCCAACGGTGAGATGAGACCATTCGAAGCATGCCCGTGGCCTAAGTTGCCAGCTCCTGTCCCTTGCCTCGCATTCCCTCGTCTAGCACAATGTTGGATCAGCATGCTACGATGCAAAGCCCACCAGCATCCCCTTGTCCCTTGTAGTCCCCTAGCGAGCCCCATAAGTCTCCCATCCATCGTGCCCCTTGTCGTCGTCGTCTCAAGTCCATGACTCACCCTCTCAAGCATCTCCCTTGAATGGTACTTTTGCGATTTTATCGCCTAATAGTGTTCGTAAAATGTGAACTCGTGAGAAAAATGGAATTTTAAATCAAAATCAATATTAAATCTCAATATAGTTGAAAAAGAAAAGGCACCAACTTGTTTTTCAAAATCTAATAAAATTTTAAAATTGTGTGAAGTTAAGGCGAGAGAGATTAATACAATGTGTCAACAAAACTTGTGATTTAATACCATTTGATGTGTCAAAGGACTTGGTTGGTACAAATGGATTTATACGATAAAAATCGACGAAGATGGTCATATGATTAGGCCTAAGGCTCGTCTGGTTGGTCGCGGGTTCGGACAGCAAGAAGGTATAGATTATTCTGAGACTCTTAGCCCTATTGTGAAATCAACGACTATTCAATTGGTATTGTCTTTAGCTCTTTCCTCTAATTGAGTCGTTCGTCAATTAGACGTTCAAAATGTGTTCTTACATGGTGAGTTAATTGAGGAGATATACATGAAACAACATGCATGTTTCATTCATCCTGATTTTCTTAATCACATTTGTCGTCTTAGAAAAGCAGTGTATGGTTTAAAACAGGCTCCTAAAGCTTGGTATCTTCGCTTTAGCAGCTTTTTTGTTACAACAGGCCTTCTTTTGTTGTCGATCGGATAATACTATGTTTATATTTCGTCGTGACAAATTCATTGTGTATCTTCTTCTTTATGTCGAATATATCATTGTCACGGGCAACTCAGATTCTTTGATCACCAAATTCATATCTCTTTTGTCTGCCGAGTTTGCTGTAACACCCCGACAATTCTCTCTTTTCTAAAATAACCTTTTAATATAAAACGTAGAGAATTATCAAGGCATTATCGCCCGTGTGAAAACGTAACGGCTTATTCAGAATTTTGCAGCGGAAAACATAAAACTAACTTTAATAATTTAAATAAGTCAACTACGGAATAAAATCTAAAACCAACCAACAAAACAAAGTCAACGTAATTAATTAAAACAAGGTTCGAGTCTCTTTAAAACAGGCCAAACAAATTCAACATCAAACTTAAAACAAAACAATTTAATAACTACACAGCTCTTCAATCCCGAACCCCATGATGCATCACCTTCAAACCTGTAATGGACGATGCTTATTGATCCCTAGAGACTGCTCACCAAGATTGGGTCATCACAGGATCAATAAGGCATAGCCATGATCAACATGCACAAGCAAAAGCACGTAATCAGCAAAGCTGAGTACTACATACTAAATCAATAATAATCCTAACATGATTCTATTAAACGAATAATCCTAACATGATACTAATAACGTAAGTAAGAATAACCAGGACACATTCACTTTCAAATCACAGTTGACTAGACTAGACTGGACTAGACTTTCATAACATTAATATTATTTTAGTTGAAATAGACAATGGACCGAGTTGTCCGTCCAACAGTCTTCACTAAGGAAGACGAGGTACGGGCGCGACTCCGTAACCTCACTGACCTGCGATATCGAGGAACGTTTGAATAAAAATAGAACACGGTGATCAATCCGGTCTCAGAAAAGGCCATGGGCTACCACCATGAACCCCAACTCCTGTTTGTCCGTCACTTTAGACGTGCACAGTCTAAAGCTATTGCTACCCAGATTCACTTTACATGATTTACAAATTGAGACTCTGTTATGACTCAACAATCACATAAGACATACAATTCACATTTGTTCACAACTGTTTTTATCTTGGAATTAAGTAAGTGATCATAAAAGCATCAATCAAGACTCATTCCAATTTATCCAACCTTTCCTTTAACCATGATCAACCCTGTATATGGGCATAAAGTTTCAACTTACTAAACAAGGTCCACCGCCCTCATAAAGTAGTGAAAAGATAGAAAGGGAACAACAACCAATCGATCCAAACCAATCATATAGAATAATCTAGTGTTCCCAACCAACATGTTTGTATCAATCATCCATACTAACATGTTACAGTTCTCATAGTGCAAAATAAGTTCAATAAGTTTGTCCAACAGTATTAAACATGCACATTTCATATAACCAAGTTCGTCCATAATATCAACATCACCAAGTTCAACAATAGTATCAACATAACCAAGTTCAACAACAAAATTCAACATGGGTTCAACAATTAGCACACATTCCAAGCACGCAGGTATGTACGTACCTTGTGTAAACAAACTGATAGGCCACTTTAACACTTTCAAAAGTCGCCTAAAGAGAATTCTCCGCCTAAAACAACCAACAAATAATCCCAATCAATTCCTAATCATTGACAACCATAAGAGAGCATTCTAAATGCATCCTAAACATATTTAGAACTTTCCCCAATATCAAAACTTTAACATTTGATTTCCTAGCATCATAATTATTGAATTAGTGATTGAAATTCGTTGAAAACTTTTGCAAACATCGTACTTTAAATTTTCAGCAATATAAATTCATTTAAAAGCTTCACCAAGGTCAATCTACGTTCCTAATATCTCAAAACAACAAATTCAATAATCCATACTCAACCTACCATGATTAATAATCATAAAAACCTTGAATTTCATACTTTAAACAATCAAAATTAATATTTCAAAATAATTTGATAATCTGAAAATTAATAACTTTATTATATAATTTGCATAATCTGAAATTTATAATTTAAATCACAAAACCCATAACTTTAATTCAAGAAAACATAATTCAAATTAATAAATCATGAATAAGCCCTATCTTAATTATTTAATTAACCAAAACTGAAATTAATTGGTTTATAATAACAATACCCAAATCTGAAAATCATATTCAACAATAAAAATTATAAATTTGATTCAAGAACATCATTTAAATTAACAAACTTTAATTAAAATAATTAGTTACTTAGGGTTTAAGAAATAACCAAGAATAAAGAGAGGAGGAGAGAGACTGCCGGCGAGCAGGGGCACGGCAGCGGCGGCGCAAGCTGGGCGGCGACGCGGGGGCTGCGCGAGCAAGGTGGTCGTGAGAGCTGGTGGTCAGCGACGTGGCTGTTGGCTCGAGCAACAAAAGAACGAGTGAGAAAGAGAGTCACGCAAAAGGAGAACGAAAGAGAAAGAAAGAAGGAGAAGGGGAGAGAGGTTACCGGCGGCGTGGAGGAGGAAGGGTGGTCGTGGATGGCCACGATGGCGGCTGGGCACAGAGAAGGTGGTCGCGTTCGCTGGTCGAACGGTGGGGGTTGTTGCTGGTGACGAGAGAGGAAGAAACGAAGAGGAAGGGAGGATTGATTGGCGGCGCAACGTGGATTCCATGACGATGCAGCGACTGCGGTGGTGCGGCGGCTGCGAGGTGGTTGATGCGCTGGTGGACGATGGTTAAGCAGCAAGCAAAGGTGAAGGAAGCAGGGTTTGGAGGTTTTTCTAATTCACGTGAAGAAGAAAGAATAAGGAGGGTTTGGAAGCTTTGATTTTTTTCACGTGAATGTTGAAACAAGGGTAGGAATATTATGGGCTTATTTACTTTGGGTTTTACCAAGTTGGGCTAAGGTTAGAATTGAGCTTTAATGTTTGAATCCAAAACCGATTAGGATTGTTTTTCCAAATTCAATTGAACGTGTTTTCGTAATTCGAATTCTTTTCAACATAAAATTCTAAAATTATTCTTGATTGCACAAACCGTTAAAATATTTAGAATATATTTAAATAAAATTAAATATACATTAGATATATAATAAAGTTCAAAAATCGTTAAATATTTAGAACGTACTTAAAATAAAATAAATATACGTTAACTATATATTTATTATATAAAACTCATAAATTCTATTTAAATATAAAAAATATACGTTAAAATATATTAATAAAATTTATAAATTTACGGGGGATTACATTTGCTATGAAATATCTAGGTGATCTACACTACTTCTTAGGAGTGCAGGCAGTGCGTACTTCCAAGGGTTTATTTTAGGGTAAGAAAAATATGTTTATGATCTTCTTCTGAAATTCCATCTGCACACTGTTAAACTTTAACGTACTCCTCTTCCTAGTCGTACCACACTTTCTCATACAAACGGCGATTTATTATCCGATCCTACTAAGCATTGCAGTATGGATGGGGCTTTACAGTACTTGCAGGGTCTTTAGACTTCGGTCTTTGGCTTCACCCCGCCCCATACATGTCAATCATGATTGCCTACTCAGATGTAGATTGGACAGGTCGTCCCGATGGTTGGCGTTCCGCCATTGGTTATGCAATTTTTCTTGGAGGCAACTTCATCTCCTGACGCTCGAAGAAGCAATCGGCTGTCTCTAAATTTTCCACATGCATAAGCAGAGTATCGTGTTGTTGCAAACCCAGTACAAGATACTCTCTTGATTCGATCCTTGTAATTTTCGGGTCGGGTCGGGTCGGGCCCGCGGGCCGAGCCAACGTTGATCAGCTATAATCAATACCATATCCAAAAGTTTGGATAGATCAAGGGTATGAGTATGGTTACAGTTACGGATAATTATTCAATTCCAAAAGAAAATGGTATCTAATAATTGTTTGATAAGTTTTTTCCTTATATTTTCCCAACTTAAGTATTTTTTGTCGAAACGCTAAACTCCTAAAACCGCACTAATCACTTTATAATTCAAATAAATAATAATTCCTCTGATTTTTCCAACACCCGGTGATAAAACTTGATTTTATTTTATTAATAACTTCTTTTAAATAAATTACTCAGAAAAGAAAAAAAATATTTAATCTCATCAGTGCGTTGAACGAGACCTGTTTAATTATATTTCGCACCCAAAATAAAACCAAATTAATTTATGTTACTATGATTAGGGGTGTGCAAAAATTGGTCCGGACCGAAAAAATAGACCGGACCGGACCGAAGAAAATTGGTCCGGTCTACGGGTCGAGAAATATCAATTTTCGGTCTTCGGTTCGGTCCGGTCCGGTCAAAAACCCGATTTTAGACCGGACCGATTTTTCCTTAATAAAATATAATATAACCTATTTAAACATTTAATTCTCTCCTTTAATATGTTGTAAATCTAATATATATATATAAAGGGGAGTTTTTTCAAGAGTTTTCGGAGCGCCACGTAGGATTTCCACGTCATCAAATATAATTAGATTGTTAATTAATTAAATATAGTATAATTAGATTGTTAATTAATTAAATAAATAATCTAAGAGTCTCAATATGATAAAAACATCAAGCAATTCGTAGATTAAGAGTCTTAATTAGATAAAAACATCAAGCAATTCGTAGATTGAAACTAATATAAACCCAACATTCGTAGATTGAAACTAATATAAACCCAAAGAAGATAAGACTTCCTTTTATGGGTATCTCCAAAACTAATCGTAGGAGAATACATTAGAATTATATATACATTACAATTGTACTTGCATTGGTACCATATACTACGGATAGATAAACTATAATTTTATCATTTTATTTACATTAGAATTCTATTTGCATTAAACTATATTTTTTTCCCGGTTAAAAATATATGACTTTGTATGTTCAATCCGTATCTAACTATCAACATAATAATTTCCAAAAAAATTCTCAAGTTTTGTTATCATGGTTGGGTAAATTTATAAAACTATATTCCTCTTTTATAAACAAGTTACTCCTTTTACCCGTAGTTATTCTGTTTCCAATCTGCTTGTTTTTGTTATGCATTTCACGTATTAAAATTCACCATTGCATAGTTTTTTTGGTATTGATACTGAAAAATATTGAAAGGGTGTGTGGATTTGTTTAGAAAAAGGGTTAAGTGATGTAAATTAAAATCGTTGATTTTGGGTTTTTTTACTTTATGTTTTGAATAGAATTAGTTAAAGTATAGATTATCTTTCCTAATTATGACTATTGATCCCTCTCTTTATGTTTGTAACGTGGGTGAATTATCATGAGTGTACCCTTTAAGAGTATGATGTAAATTATGAGTTTTCAGGTCTGTACAAGAATAAAAAAGATATATAAGTACTAAGTAAAAGATAATAAGAGAAAAAGATACAATTATCCGCTTTTAACAAATAAGATAGAATTACAAATAGTGAGTTTTTTCAAATGCAAAATACCATAGGGAGTGGATAGAATAGTCAAAAAAGAAAAATAGATGGAACAACATATATTCAATTCTTCATTCTATACAATTACACACGTATGCATATTACCCAATAGTGCATTTACGTGCATGCCCCTCATTTCCTTCTTTGTTTTATTTTGTCTTATTCTTAACAATAGAGCATTTACGGTTTCACCCTTCCATTGCTATACAAAATGTATTGTTTTCTTTTGGATTACAATTCTAATACCAATATATTAGTCCTAGAGTTTAAGTTGGTTTTAGATTTCCATACATTAGCAGTAGCATTAGATTATGATATTACGTACCTAAGTCAACTAGAAGTATTGGAATCAGTTGTACTATATATATATATATATATATATATATATATATATATATATATATATATATATATATATATATCTCTTATCATAAGCAATACGATTCAGGTTTTCACTCAATAATATTTCAGTCTTGACAGGGTGTCATGATAGAATTTTAGATAAATAATCTTTTTGGGTGCAACCACGAAAGAAATTTGTAATATAATTTTATTTACATAAAACCCCAAAAGGGTGTCATGATAGAATTTTAGTTAAAAAGTTCTTTATGGGTGCAACCACGAAAGAAATTTGTAATAGTTATGATAATTATTATTAAGTGTATAATAGAATTCTATTTGTATTAAACCTATATTTTTTTCCGATTATAAATGTATGACTTTATACCCATATCTAACCATCAACATAATAGTTTTCAGAAAAAATATACAAACTTTTGTATAAGGCGGTCTTACGAAAAAGACCGCTTTGATGGCAGCCAATATGCCACGTAACATCTGATGTGGCATGACTCATCAACCTTTTATTTTAATCAAAATATAAATACACATTTTCTTCCCATTTTCATTTGAAAACCCTAATTCCTTTCTCTCTCCTCCAAAGCTCTCTGTCTCTCTCTCCTTCAATGTCGTCAACTTCTCATCAAAATTGACGACGGAGGTGGCGAAGGCGGTGGCGGAGCTCCTTCCCGTTCCACCGAGTAGCACGAGATGAAGGAGGAGCAACGGTGATTCTCTTCCTTTTCGACGCCACGGAGGAGCAACGGAGGTGGCTTGTTGAGGTAATTCCTCATCTCTCTCCTTCATCTGAATTTCTCTTTTCTATCTCCTCTGAAATTCTTCAATTTTTTCGATTTTGATTTTTGAAACCCTAATTGTTGATGATTTGAATAGAAGAAGCGGCGGCAGTGGTGGTGGTGGAGGAGGAGAACAGCGAAGTCGATTGTGGTGTTTAGCAGCGGGATCCTGGTGGCCGGCGGGATGGGGAAGCGAAAACCAGAGCGGCGAAGGAAAGAGAGGAATGAGAATCCGGCGTCGCCGCCTTGCCATCGTCGCAATCGAAGGTTGTCGGAAATCTAATCTCCTTTGCGCAACCTATAAATTTCCGGCTTCTCTCTCGCTCGAACTAAATCTTCAAGGTATGTAATTCATTCTTTTTATTGTTGTCGATTTTGATGGTTCAAGCTATGGTTATGCTAAAGTTTTTGGATTTTGATTTTTGATGTAATTAGGTCAACTCTTGAGATTTTGTTTTTGATTCGATTACGTTTTTGTTTCGCTTCGATTAAATTGATTAGGTTTTTGTTTAATCCTTTAGGTTTTTGGTGTCGATTAGATTGGATTGATTAGGTTTACTTTTTTCAGTTTTTTCAGTTTATGTGGATGTAATTGATTTGTTCTTGTTTCCGGCAGGAAGAGGAGGCTTTGCAGTGGTGGCGGTCTGGCTGATGGTTGTGCAGTGTTGCTGCTGCCGTGTGATGCCGATTATTGTGATAGAATCGCTGCAGACTGGGGATTCGTAGCTGGAAGCACTGGTGTTTTAGTTTTAGTTAAGAATTGTAATGTTTTAGTTACACTTTTTTTGTATTTAGTTAAGAATAATTATGTTTTAGTTTTAGTTATAATTCTGAAATAATTGTTGATGGACTTATTTTCTATGTTTTAGTTATTAATTTTTAAGTTTTAGTCACGATTTTTTTGGTTTTAGTTAAGGTTTTTTGAGTTTTAGTTACGTATTTTTGAATTTTCATTCAAGGCTTTAGTTATGATTTTTCGAGTTTTAGTTATGATTTTATCGGTTTAAGTTACGATTTTCTTGGTTTTAGTTAACATTGTTTGAGTTTTAGTTATGTATTTTTGAGTTTCAGATAACGAATTTCAGATTTTTAGTTAAGATACAAATTTTTAAGCATTGAAAATAATTAGTTAAGCAATTGAATCAATTAGTTAAAAATGAAACTAATAAGTTAAGCAATTGAATCAATTAGTTAAAAATGAAACTAATAAGTTAAGCTTCAGAACCAATTAGTTAAGCAATTAGTTAAGTAATGTAACATATTAGTTAAAGCATGCAACCAATTAGTGAAGCACTGAAATCAATTAGTGAAGCACTAGAATCAATTAGTTATGCACTGGATTTAATTAAGTTATCACTGGAACTAATTAGTTAAGTTTAAAATTCAATTAGTTAAGCAACGAAACTAATTAGTTATGCAACGAAACCAATTAGTTAAGTACTGAACCAATTAGTTAAGCACTGAAACCAATTAGTTAACCAATGAAATCAATTAGTTAAGCATTGCAACTAATTAGTTAAGATTTTATGAGTTTTAGTTAATAATAAGTTTGTTTAAAATTAATAACTATTTGACTCATAAGTTTAACTATTTGTCTTTATACCTTAACTATTTTGTTATTCAACTAGTTATGATTTTTATTAATTTTAGTTATGTTTTACACTAGTATAGTTAGTACCAAAAAAAAATTGAAAATTTTAATTTCAAAAAAAATTCGAATCGAAAAAATAAAATTTAAGCCTGAAATTCAATTAGTTAAACCTGAAATCCATTTAGTTAAGCTTGAAGTCCAATTAGTTAAGCCTAAAGTCCAATTAGTTAAGCCTGAAAAAAAAAATCGAAAAAAAAATTTCAAAAAAATAAAATTTCAAAAAAAAAAATTCCAAAAAAAAAATTACATGCTGACGTCAGCATGACGTCAGCACACGCGCCAACATGGCTGCCAGCAAGACTGCCAACAAGGCGGTCTTTCCTGCGAGGCGGTCTCACACAAAAGTTTCTCGAAAAAATATAGCTCAAATAAATAAATGTATCAAACTTAGCCAGAATATAATAAGACAATTATGTACTTTTTATTACGAACCCGTGCATCGCACGGGCTTCAATACTAGTATTACTAATATTGTGAATATTTTATTTTAGCTTCCAAAAAACGCCTCAAACAAATAGTTTTTCATATATATTTTTTCTTTTTTATCATAATTTTTATAAAAAGTAAATAATATATAGAAATAGGTCTACAACCGGTCCAAATCGATCCGGTCCGTATTTTGGACCGATTTTTTCGGTCCGGTCCGGAGCATAATCGATCCGGTTTTCGGGTCTTGAATTATCATAATTTCGGTCTTCGGTCCGATCCGGATGGGTCCGGTCTGGTCCGAGTTTGGACCGATGAACACCCTATGATTGAGAATTTCCCAAAATAAAAGAAGCTTGACATTTTCAGATTCTTGACTCGTACCTGGAGACTCGTGAGTCGTGATCCTCCTTTTAACACCCACAACCCAAAACCTCTTCAGTCTTCACCATTCCCCCTCTCTCTCATACACTTTGCGTCAATCTTCAGTTCCCCCTTCCTTTCGATTTTATTCTCCAAATATGACGATTGGTTCTGGAGGATCTAGCGTCGTCGGTAGATTCTATTTCCCTTCTTTTTATTTCTCGATTTATGTTGAAAATTTACAAATTGTCATGGGTTTTTTCTCATTTAATTTAGGGTTAATATTTTATTTTGTTGATTGTGTGATTTTGTGTCTATGAATGTCATTTTTATGCTTGATCGAATGATGTGTCATGTCGATTTTTTTGTTATTTTGATTGATTCAACTGAAACAGGATCTAATCTTAGGATTGATTTTGATGTGTTGAAATTCAATTTTGGGTTTATTTGTTTGTTAGTGGTTCATTTTATTTTGTGTGGATAATCTTTGACATTTTTTCATATTTGGATATATAAGATTTTAAAGGGTTGCTTTACTTTGGATAAGAGATGAATTTATGGAGTTGGGGATTGGTTTTAGAATTATGGAGTTTTATTGACTTCACTATAGAAGATTGTTACTTTGATAAGAGAATAGGTTGAGAATTTAGGTCATTTTATGCTAGTTTTCTGTCTCATAATACAGAAGCCTAATTAGTAACACGACGTTTGAACTTTGACAGTCTCTTTGAAATGCTAGTGTTTAGGGGAGTTCATTAGGGGTTTTATAGATGGTGAATCTAATTGTTATCTAGACGAGGCTACATGGTGGCGAGGAGCAATGGGCACTCTGTGTATTTATGAGACAACATAAATTGGCATTGATGCATTTTATCGACAACTCTGGTAATAGTGAAACCTAGGCTCCCTTTGGTTTGATAGAAAACCTTTTCAGTGAAAATTGATTTTCCGAGGAAAAACAAAATTCCAAATAGTTTTCTTTTGTTTGGTTCCTTAGAAAAGGTCATAAAAAATAGAAAATAGGAGTAGATTAGGTGAAACGGATGGGAAGGGATAAGAGAAAAGAGGGAGGTAAGGAGGGTTTTCCCTTACTTTGAAATGTAAAATATTGCCCCCTTGAGAGATTTATTGAAAAGTTATTTTACACCACTTGTCATAATAGACAACACATGATCAGAAGTGGGAAAATCATTTTATATGAAAACGTCACACCAAACCAAACACTCTCCTAATGAGGATTTGTGGTCATTTTGACTGGAGTATATTCATCTTTTGTTTGTCAGCAATTGGATGAAAATGTTTCACACCAACCCAAACACTCTCCTAACGTTTCACTTGTCAATTCACCTTTTTCTTGTAGAAGAGTACGATGGAGAAAAACTCTACGTAGAAAAAAGATATGGTTGTAGATGCTCCATAATCGGAGGTATCTCAACATTTTCCAGTTTTGGACCTTTTCTTTTATGAGTGCGTTGTTCATAGTTCTAAAGAGTCCTCAATTTAATAGAAGTACATTCTACATATAGACCTTTATGAAAAGACATCTTGTGAGTGCAGGCTAGAGATGGGAATTAATAGTGTCTGTTGTCCTTCACACACTATACAGGAAATCCATTTTCAGACCTTAAATTTAGAGATGAATCAAGATATCTTTTTGGTATAGATTCAGCAGTTGTGATGAGAAGGGAGCGAAAGAAAGCAAATAGCATGTGTACTTGCATCTGTTTTGTTGTTGTGTTGAACACCAAGATGATTGATTGATGGTTGTAGACTGTAGTATTGACTTATAACTATCAATTTACTTATAACTGATGGTTGTAGACTGTAGTATTGATGGTTGTAGACTGTAGTATTGATTGATGGTTGTAGACTGTAGTATTGACTTATAACTATCACTATCCTTAGTGTTTGGGTCTTTTCTCACAAAGATGACTTAGGATATCGTTTTGGTATAGATTCGACAATTGTGATGAGAAGAGATGAAAGAAAGCAAATAGCACGACTACTTGCATCTATTTTGTTGTTGTATTGAATACCAAGATTCTCGTCAGGTTGATGGTTGTTGACTGTAGTATCACTTGTAATTATCAATTTACTGGTTCATGCATCACAACACCGAGTATTTGTGGACTTTTTTCATGGAGGCAAATGTTCCTCTAGTCATGTGTATTGAAAGGGCGTCGCATGGAAGGACTATTTTGAGAGGCAACTCCTATTTTAATATATGTACAATGATATTTTTCTTTGGACATTTAATTATTTTTTTTTAAGACAGGGGAGTTCCCTATCACGATTTGAGTACATCAAGGTTCCACACTGGGCCCTTTTCCCTTTGACATCGTAATGGACGAATTGAGCTCAATTCAAGACGGTGTACCATGGTGCGTGTGGTTTGCAGATGATATTGTGTTGGTCAACAAAAGTAAAGTAAGCGTGGAAAGTAAGTTGGAATTATGTAGACATACTTTGGAATCTCGTAGCTCCAAGTTGAGCAGAAGTAATACAAAATATTTGGAGTATAAGTTTAGTGGTGATAGAAGCCGAGAGGCAAGGACAATCACCTTGGATGGGAGGACTGTATAAAGTTCAAATTTCTTTCGCTACCTAGGATCTATAATCTAAAAAGATGGGGTGTTGGATGGAGATGTCGCCCATAAGATTAAATCAGGTTGGTTGAAGTGGAAGAGTGCCCTATAGATTGAAGGGGAAATTCTACCGTACGACAATTAGACGCGCACTATTATATTGCACAAAATGGTGGGTTGTGAAACTATGCAAAAGATTAATGTGGTGGAGATGTGTATGTTGCATTAGATGTATGTCCATACAAGAATCGATCGGTTGAGGAATGAGGTGATTAGGAAGAAAGTGGGGGTTAACCGATTGAGAAAAAGATGAGGGAGAATCGACTAAGGTGTTTGGCATGTAAGATGGAAGGTAAATGATGCGTCGGTTAGAAGTATTGAAGAGTGGCAAACAAATGGAATCGTAAGTAGTAGGGGAAGACCAAAATAAACATGGAAGGAGGTGATTGAGATTGATATGAGTTTATCGGGGATTGAGGAAAAATATGACATTAGATAGGGTGGAGTGGATAATACATGCCCACGACCCAACATGACTTCTTTTCCATCTCTTTCTCTTTTTTCTATTTTCTTTGCATACTTCGCTCGTGTCCCTATTTTTATTCTATTATTATTTTCAGAACATATTTTGCCTTTTCTCTAAATCTCCCTATCTTGCTTTCGTGTTCCCTCTTTTTCTGGTTCATGTTAACCGCCCCCGATCATTTTGGGACTAAGGCTTGGTTGTTCTTGTTTGATTACCTTTTAGGGGGGGAGGGGGGGGGGGATTGGTTCTTATGGTTATTTGCTACTTTAAGTTACTTTTAGGTAGCAGTTGCTATTTCATTTAAAGCTGCGAGGAACTTATATTTGATACATTGTTGATATTGTCGTGCAGTTCCCAGAAACTTCAGGTTGTTGGAAGAACTTGAACGTGGTGAGAAAGGGATTGGAGATGGGAGTGTCAGCTATGGGATGGATGATAGTGATGATATTTACATGCGCTCTTGGACGGGAACTATCATTGGCCCTCACAATGTGAGTTGTGTATTTTTTGTCTTTTCTTATTTTACTACTTTTTCACAAGGGTACATCTCATCTATATCAATGTTCTAGATGATTCAGCTATTCATTATTTTTATTAAGATTATTAACTTATTATAAAGCTGGGTGTTTTTCACATAGAATAATGACAACACTTCTTTTCTGAGTGGTTTGTGCATAGAACGTAATTCCCTTTTGCAAGAGTTCTGGTAGTATAATAGATTTTTCAAGATCGAATATAGTGGTCATGATGTCCTCTAAAGTTGTTTAATTTAATGTAGAAATCCAGATTGTTTCACGTTTATATCGAACTGACTAGTGGAAGAAGCTCATTTTTTCCTTCATTGTCCAATGAGCTTTAAATTTCTATACTGGTCCCAGTTTGTACTGCAGTCAGTTTGGTTTCTGGACTTTTCCCTTTTTCTTCCCTTCTTCTTGGATTCATTTGATCTTGATTTGCTGGATTATATTGTTGCTTCAAGAGAAGTATTGGTGCCTGCTGTAGTTAATAGTGATTGCAAATTGCCTGTTGCTTGTGCTACATGGTTCATTTTCCTTTTTTTGGTTGTTTTTGTTTATTTGAAGATTTGTGCTGGTTTTGTGTCAGAGCGTACATGAAGGTCGCATTTATCAATTGAAGCTCTTCTGTGACAAAGATTATCCAGAGAAACCCCCAAGTGTTCGCTTCCACACACGAGTCAACATGACTTGTGTAAATCCTGAGAGTGGAATGGTAATGTTTATATTTTTCTGCCTGGTTGACGTGGAAATATGTTTTATATCCATTTTCTTACAGCCTGTTGAGGATGTCTATGTGAAGATTATACAATTTTTTAATGATAAATAATATTTCTGCACTATAAGGTCCCTAAGTCCCTTGCAGTTGGAACAGTGAAGCATATGTCGCATTTTTGTGTGTTCCTTGTTGTGAGTATTGTGACTCATATATTCATATGATAATGCAACTCCACCTCCAGATATTTATGAATGACAAATACACCCTTGGGATTAGTGTTGAATTACCATAGATATTGGCATGAAAATTCCCTTGCAAAAGTACCCAGATTTGTTGCCAGTCTTGTGGTATCAACGCCTACAAAACAATCATAACCGCTGATTAATATGTTTTGCACTCTTGCTCATCCATTAGGTTTCACATCCCACCTTTTCGTTTTGTATCATATACTGACAATACTGTACATGCAATATGCCTGACATCTGAGTCTTTGGTGAAAAGCAATGCTCCAACCAAGCTTTTTAACAATGGTTGTTCAATTTTATTCATGAAGTTGAGGTAGAAATCTGGAACGTTAGTTTTAGTATATAGGAATTGAACCTGCACAAGCCTATGACCTACCTGTGAAACCAATCTATTTGGATTACTGCATTATGACAAGGTGAAGTATTTGCTACTCTTTTAAGTAAGAAACTTATTGTTCTTACATTCAACTTGAATCTTAATGAGATCATTCAGTAATTGCATATGACCCGTCATATAGTGGGCTGATGTCCTGAAACTCCTGTTGAAATAGGATGTAATTGTTTTTATTAGCATTTAGTTAAATTTTCTATTTTAATTTTATTTCATGGCGTGTAGTGTGTATGTGAGTGTGAGGAGTCTTTGATTTTTAATATTGTGGGTGGCAGGTTGAACCAAAGAAGTTTGGAATGCTGGTAAACTGGCAGAGAGAGTACACTATGGAGGACATTCTGACTCAGCTGAGGAAAGAAATGGCTGCACCCCACAACCGAAAGCTTGTTCAACCTCCAGAAGGGACCTATTTCTAAGCTAAACCTACTTGTTTAGCAAACACTATCTTTCCAAGTATGGAGACCCTAAAACATCAGAACCTGAATGGCCTATAATTCAGTACATAGTTTTATGATTGCATGATGATTGATGTCTTCAATCGGATTCCTTAGTGTGTGTTCCCTGTAAGTCAGCTTTTAACTTTGAGACTTAAAATGTGAAGTCCTAGTCGACTGAACCACTCGTCTCTGTAATCTGTACGCTTAATTGCTGAGGGAAAGTGGTGAATTAGTACGTTGCTGAAATCATTGATTCACTGTTTTCGATGCCATTATATGCTTATGTGATTGTAGGTGTTTTCCATTTTCAAATATTGTTCAGTGTTCTTTCTGTATGATACTATTTGAATGATTTATGAGGAATCTCCAGCACTAACAAAATGGCACAAAGTCTTCCAACTTTTCGAGTTACCTTTGTTTTAAGGTTCTTCGAGTAATTGAAAGGTTTATATCACTTGTAAGTTGATGCTTGAAATTCTTTTAAAGTTGTGCAAATTTGATGTAGTTTATTACTCCGTAAAAATTAAAAGAATGTGATTTTTCTTACGCGTGTCTGATTTTTGTGGAAAGAGAACATGTTTTACGAGTCGTGTTTTTTTTACAACTGGGGGATGGAAGGAGATTAATATCGTGAAGAATGAAGATGATTTGTGGGTACAATCTTATAAAAGGGAAATTATCGGTTGTTGGTGAAGGAAACGAGAGATCTATGAGAAAAGAGAGATCAACAATGTGAAATTCATTCAAACCCTCTCTAGTGCACACCAGCATATTTCATTGGGATGTTATTTACAAATCAAATGCAGTCTTCGGTGGTAGACGGGACATAAATCATAACTAAGTCTACGGTACCGCTCTCAAAAATTAATCAACTAAGTTAGTAGACATCCCCGTTAGCAAATTATAAATTAACATGATAGGTAGACATCCCCGTTAGCAAATTATAAATTAACATGATAGGCATTTCGTATTGTTAGTACCCTTAAATTTGACTTTAAATCCTTCACGAACTTAACATTGTAAACACAGTTGACAAAAAGACCCTCAAATCATGTATTATCTTGCTGTGAAATGAAGCAGCTAACTAAGTTATTGCAATCAATGTGAATATCAATTCTGATAATAATTCAACTGAGACGTCGGATTTACGGAAGGCGTATGCATTTGTCGCATCGCATCGCATCTCATCTTTGATAATAGCCTCTTCAAAGCTGGATATCAACTTGCTCTTTCTCAAACTTGCACAAAAAGTCGCCTTTTTTGGGTTTCATTGTTAATAGTCTCCCGAAGAATTGCCCACTTAAACGTGATCAAGAATTTAAGTTTACTTTCAGGTATATTTGTGCTGAAATTTAATTCTTTGGTATAGCAAAACAAACAGGTGCAAATGCAAGGAATGCAAACGCCAAAGCATGGCTAGGGGTAGTATGTATGGGTTTCTTCGTCAGATAAAGTTTACATTGCTTAATCAAAAAGCCTTGCAACCACATCATCCTTTTTCTTTAGATACATACAAATGGTACATCTACAAATCACTTACATTTATAGAGAACTTCCTGGAAAGTGTGCTTCTCAACACTACGCCCAACTTGAAGACAACATGGTCATGCTTTCCTTGCTCTTCATCCTTTTTTCACTAAGCAAAATGTGTAAAATATACGTACAGGATGTACCGTCTACTATCATGGTTCAAGCTTCAGTGACACAACACGACACTGTCTGTTGCGTTTAGCAGCCTTGACAAACACTACGGACAAGCAGGAAGGGGCCCACCATGGCCTACGGACCTTTTGCTCCCCTTTCAAGCAAGCCACTGAAAACATATACAAAAACGTCAAACCTCCACTTAAATGCAAACTTCTAATGATGTAGTTTCAGAGGCATGCCCTTGATAAAAATGCAAGTGAGGTAGATGTATTATGATATGCACTTCATAATAGTATGAGGAAAACAGTCATTGGTGAATTCTGCCATTCACATATCAAGAAAGTTCTAGAGGTAAACTATGAAGATCTAAGAACGCATTCCTTAGTTAACTAGAGTTACAAGGTATACATTTTATACGTATGATTGAGCTTTCATCAGTTTTCCAGGCAACACAGAAAATGATTTTCTTTTGCCAGATGGTTAGTTATCAGACTTCTGATACAAACAGTCAAGATCATGTAATCAATTTTATTTTGCGCTCTCTCTCTCTCTCTCTCTCTCTCTCTCTCTCTCTGAATAATATTGGGGGCTTTAAAGAGATTACGGGAAATCAAAAGATATAGGAACCTTTTATTCGCCTCAATTCCTTGCAAAGTGTGATGAAGTCCCCCCATTTCATGTGGCAGCGCCTAATGAACCTGAGTATCTGCTCGGTTGTGAACATGGACATTCCCTCCAAGTACTCACCATTAACACCATTTTCCTTAAAAATTTGACGGTAGCTACCAAGATTTATTTCTTCTAACCACAAACCAACATCCTGCAAAAAAGAAAAAACATAAGCTATGTAAGAAATATTGAGATGCTATCCAGTATAAAGGAAGAAAGACAAGAAACTCGGATGGTGGGCAATATATTCGTCATAAAAAATCCAACACAACAATGGAGCACATTGGTATTAAGCAGAACCTAAAACAGTAAGACATCAACCAAAAAAGTTAAAATAATGAAATATTTCTAGAATTTCTTTACTCAGTACTATTCCTAAAGCTTCCCCATTGTACATCTGTGAGAGAGCAGCGTATAAAGAAAGGACACTCCATGAAAATTATTTGACTTTACCAGCAGTTTAATGAAATTTAAAAATTGTCAACAGCAAAATGCAATAAGAGAGAGCAGAACATTTTCATACCCATGATATCATGTTAAGAAATAGATTAGCAAGGCACTCCCAGCTTCAACAATCATCAACAGATAAATGATGACTTAGAGAAAAAAAGGCCTGTGTGAGTGCAATGAAAGGCACATACAGTTCTTCTGACTTCTGTTATATTTCCCAGGCAGAGTCTCTTTTAGGCTTTGTTTGGTACAACATTAGTAAAGGAAGGGAAAAGAAGGAGAGGGAAAGGAAAGGAATGAAAACTTAATTTATTTTCCGTTGTTTGATTTTATGGAAGAAAGTGAGGGGAAAAGAAAGGAAAATTATTTGACAACTTTAAATTTGGGAGAAAAGGAAAGTGAAGATTTATTAATGACGTTTTTCTTCCATTTCCCTTCCTTTCCCATCAAATCGCGCATATGATTTTTGGAACTAAACATGGGAAACCAATAATTTTTCTTTACCTTTCTCTTCTTTTCCTTCCAATTTCATTCTACCAAACTAAACGCTAAAGACAAACAAATCATAAGTGATGTATGTTGCTAATAAAAGGTATAAAATTAACCCAAGACAAAAAAAAAGGGCAGGAAGTAGAAGCAAGATTTTTGGTTTATATTGGGTATCAATTATCAAAGGCTATATGCTTTGGAGATAGTTATAACTTATACTTCCTCCATTCTTATTTACATGACACAATTGTACTTTCGACACTATTCACACATGTTCCTTTGACTTACTTTTGTGATTTATACATAAGAAAAAACATAGTCGTGTGGGATCTTATTAGATTCGTCTCAATAAATATTTTTTAAATATCAACTTTATATAATTTTTTCTTATCCATAATAAAAGATATTAACGTTTGAAATCGTGCATTGGCAAAACGTGCCTAAATAATTGTGTCATTTAAAAAAGAATAGAGGAAGTATATCCATTGACAAGAGTTTGGGCAGGTAGGGACCTGCCAATCTGCCATACATCATATGATGGAGTACTTGAAAGATCCTATCAATAAGATTACTTGTGATATAGACAGACTTGGACTGGATTTGAACTTGGAACGGCCTAATTTGGGCATTCAATTAACACCCCTAGTTTGCAAGACCAGCAAAACCTAATACGGCATTCAAAGATTCCATGAAACCATCTTGACTGCCCAAACATGTTCCCAAAGCGACTTCCAAAAGAAATTCAAAATCAAAACTTATAGCATAATCATGTAATCTCCTGCGATGTCTGATACCAAGCTTAATAGACCATAATCATAAAACGGCTAATAGATTGGATTCACCATTGAAACAATAATCCATAAAACTAAGTGATCTCTTATTGCAAAAAAGAACCTCCTATATCGTGTTAGTTAGGTACATGGCATAGAAAAACGGTCACAAACAAAACATCCCTCCGTCATAAAAGAAAATGACTTAGTCCACTGCCAGCAGAACAATAACGGATTCTTCGGAGACCAAAACCTCTTCCATTGTATCTCAATCCCAACACGGATAAAACTCAACTGGTAAAGGAACTTTAGATTAAACTTATTATTCAGCATTTCAACTCAAACTAACAGAATACTACTTGTAGAACAAAAGTTAGGAAAACATACTTTTGCGAAACTTCTTTCCCGCCTAACAGAGACATACTCTGTAATCATCAAAATGCGAAGTAACTTCTCTCATTTCCCTTCTCAAATTTTTCTGCCTCCTATCAATAACAAATTCTATAGACACTTAAACTACTGTACCACCCTTTTAACTTTACTTGTAGGACTTCGAATCGTCCTTATTGTCTAAAGGAAAAATCAGCCAAATTATCACATATCTAACATAATTAGCAATTTAGCACTTCATGCTACAGATAAAGTGTTCTTCCTAAAAGACCTACACAGGGGCAAAGATTAACCAAAACGCCATATTTCGCCAGAATGCATGATTGCCAGATCAAATAGAGAATTAATTTATTGAAATTAACAACAAATATACAGGAAATTAAAAAATAAAAGCAAAAAATTCATCAATAGTAGAAAACGTTAACAAAAAACAAGATGCGACTCCAAAATTGCCGAAACTTAACACAGAAATCAATACCTCAACAGTCCAGATGAAGAAATCCAGAGGCTCAGGCGGCCGTTCGTTGTTCATCTCCCAAAACACGCAACAAACAGCCAGAAAAAGTAACCAACAAAAACCCTAATTTCACAATCAAAACACATAAAAACAATCAACATCAGATCACCAAACCCTAAAAATTATCGAAAAAATCACGGCAACAACAACAATAAGTACAAATTTAATAATTCAATCGAATAATTACCAGTGAAAATCAGGGCAAAATTTGATGATTATCCTCCCGACATCCGCTGATTATTACTTTATCAACTTCTAGAGAGAGAAAGAGAAAGAGAAAGAGAAAAGGAGGGGATCTTCGAGTTTGCAGTTTGGTGAGGGGGAGAGAGAAAAAAGAGCAGAGTGAGAAAGGAGAGTGAGGTAAGCGCGAGTGGGTTATTACTTATTTGCAAACATCTAAACAAGGTGGACCCCGCATAAGTGAGAATTGGGATTTTGCTTTTAAATTTTTATATGAAGGTACGCTTTTAGGTCCTACCACGTGTTCCTCTAAGGATAAGCCCCTCATTTCACGCTCCTTTTTCCTACACGCGCATTTCATTTTTTTTTTCTTTCAACTATCGGAGTGATTTCCTTCCATATTGCTAAAAGATTTAATAATTTCCAAAATACTTCAATTTCTAACTTATTTCCCTCCAAATCGTCCATGTCAGTATGGAAAATATAAAAGTAATTTTTTTTCTCGGTTCAGCTTAGAACCTCCAATTGAAATGACGGTTTTGTTTTAAAACAAATCGTCATTTGAATTGGCGGCTCAATGGTACAAACCGCTAACTCAAATGGCGGTTTGCTTTATAACAAAAATTGCGCGGTTTTTTATTGTGTTATGTTAACCTCTACCTGAAATGGCGCTTCATTAAATACATAAGCCGCTATTTCAGATAACGGTTTACCCCTTTAAACCGTTGTTTTAGATAGCGGTTTATTGTATATTTTATATAAAAAAAATAGACCGGTTTTCTTGTTGACATGGATGATACAGTGGGAAATAAGTGAAAAAGTAGCGTATTTTTGGAATTTACGAATCTTCAAGCATTATTGAAGGAAATTGTTCTACCAATCATTCTTGTAAACTTATACGAAGTTTTTTTTTTCCCCTAAGATAGGAGGGTGGAAAAGATATTGATCCTGTTTGGCTAGGAATTGTTAGCTGTTAACTGTTAAATATTTGTATTATCTGGTTTGACTAATTTGTTGAAATAGCTGTGTGTGTAAAATGTTTGGTAAATTAGTTGTTATCGGTTAATTGTTTGATATGTAAAATGACCATTAAATATATTGACATAATTTATTGTTATTTACACTAATATAAATCTGGTCTATGCTAACTTAGCGTGGGCCAGGGCAATATAGTAATTTGGTTGGGCAACATGTGTAATTGTCACGTGATAGTTATTTCGTGATTTTAAATAGTAAGTATATGTGTATTACAATAAATAGGTGTTTTAAAGAGTTACTATATGTTTTGTAAAATTTCTATGCGATTTGTGTCTATCCCACTTTATATACGTTTTAATTTATTTATTTTTTCAAAAATTTTGATTTGCATTATGTTAATTTCTCTCTCATTTCTCTCTCTTTATTTTCTCTCTGCTTTTCAGATTTTTGCCTAAATTTTTAGGGTTTGTTCGATTTTCTTCGTAATTATCTTATAATGCTCATAATTGGATCTATTAGATGAGGAAAAAATGGAGGAAGTAGTAGATCAAGAAGGAGGTTCGACGTCACCGAAACCGAATTGAAGATCATTGCACTCGTCTACAAATCTTGCAAGAAATTTGAGAGATCACATCTCGGTTCGTTGGTTTTTAAAGTATTTTAAGTCTATTTTTATTTAAAATTGGAAATATATATTTGTTGTTTGGAGAAATTAACGTTTGTGTTTTGCCATATTGATTTCATTTCGCTTCGATCAGTGACTTCACGATTTTAAATAGTAACTATATGAGTTATACTGTATCTTTATGGTTTAAAGAGGTACTATGTGATTTTTAGAGTTTCTATGCGATTTTAACTATAACATTTGCTTATTGTATGTTATAATGATTTATCGACTATATTTAACTATAAATTTCATGATTATGTGGCTATAATCAAAAGGTATGTGCTCTTCTACAAATCGATGCAATATTTGGAAAAAGGATTGGACCTGCAAATTTCCAAGTTGCTAAATTACTATATGTTTGAAATAGTTACTATGTCATTTTTTATTTTATTTTATGTTATTCTATATTTTTAGTGATAGAGTTAATAGATTATTAACACACCAACTATATCTGCAACTTTGTGACTAAATGACCATCAATAATATTTTATAGGCATTATATCTTGTATAATAATAACTATATGTTTGGTATAGTTATTATGTATATTATAATGTTCTTTTGATGTTCTTTGTTGTCCTTTATGCTATTAGTAACAAGAGTTACGTATTATGATCACAATAACTATATCTGCGACTCTGCTAATATATGACTATCATTAATAGTAAGAGATACTATAACATGTATAATAGTAATTATGTATTTTTAATAGTTACTATTTTATCATTATATTCTTTTTGTGTTCTTTTTTTTTACTCTATGTTATTAGTAATAAGAGTGACTATATTAGTATGACCATAACTATATGAATATAACTATAATCATATCTGCAATTCTGCGAGTATCTTACCATCATTAGTTCTAAGAGTTACTATATGATGCATAATAGAAACTGTATATTTTACATAGTTACTATGTTATTTTTTTATTTAAATGTTAAATTATTAACTTAGTTTATATATTATTGTTTCAGAAATACAAAGATGATGCATCCAGAATTGAAGTCGTGCAAAGAATAACTTCTGCAAGGAAAACAAAAGCATGAAAGAAGAAGAAAATTCCGACAACAATGAAAATCAAGGACGTGGTAGAGGAAGGAGAGGACGTGGTAGTGGAAGGAAGGGACGTGGACGTGGCGATTAGTATTCTTTAGTTCAAAAAAAATATTTGAGTTTAATGTGGTTTATTTAATATATTCGAATAATTAGAATGTCGTATCTAAAAATAACTAACCATGTAGTTAATATTTTTCTTAATTACTATTCACGAGTTATAATTACTCTTACTTTTGATATACTTACTCTTTTTTTATTTCAGTAATTATATGATATATAATAGTAACTATATAACAGAAAAAAGTTAATATATGACCTCTAAAGCATCTATATCATATTGTTTATTTTATAATATAGAAATTGTTCTATAGTTAAAATTATTTTTTTATATGATATAGTTACTCTTTGGATTGAATAACTAGTTATTCTTATCGAAATGTCTATTTTTTTCATATTTACTATTCTGAAGATATAGTTACTTTTTTGAACATATAGTTTCTGTAATTTACTATTTATGTCTGCAAGAATGAATATATAGTTACTCTTATTTTTTATATAGCTACTCTTTTTTATAACATTAACTATATGACATATAAGAGTAACTAAGGAATAGAAAGAGATACTATATGATATAGAAAAGTAACTATTTCTATAGGATATAAATATTTACTATATGATATAAAACAGTAAATATATTTGTGTATACATAATTAAGTAATTGGATTCTTATCATAATTGCATCAATCCGTTATTGTATGACTATTAGAGTAATTATATTACATATAAGTACAACTACATCAACTTAAAAGTTACTATGTGATCTTTGCAGTAACTATGTTACATACATTAATAATTATATTGGTTAAAATTTATTGTATGACTAGTAGAGTAACTATATTACATAGAAGTACAACTACATCAACTTAAAAGTTACTATATGGCCCACGCGGTTTTGGATCCTGTGAACATTGTTGGTCTATGTCATCTTTAATTGTTGTAAAATACCTTAAATATTCTAGTCCACACTAACCATAGGGTGGACCTGGTCCATACAAGTGGAATTGATTTATTGTTGGATACTTTGTTTCTTATTAATATTAGACAAATGGTTTATTGTGTTGATTATTTTCGTTTTATTTCTTCAACAAGCATTGAATAAATAAGTTTATTTTTAAAAAATAAATTATTCTTAATTTAAAATTTAAAATATATAAATTCTTTATTTGCAAATAGAGAAATATTACTAAGGTTCTGTTCTGTTCGACTTATTTTGACTTATTTCAGACAAAATAGTTCAGATAAGTATAGATAATATAATTTTAGCAAAATTAAGTTTTTTTCAAACATTTTCACACAAAAAAAGTTTATTTCAGATAAAATAAGTTCAGATAAGTGCAATTAAGTTCATATAAGTTCAGTCAAAATAAGTCCAATAGAACAGAGCTTATTAATATTACAAGCATGATTGCAATACTTTTCAAGTGTTTCAAAGTTCTAATATAAAATTTAATACAATACATGAGTCTAGTATAATAAACACATTGAACATGCAAACATCAAGTAAGACGAAAATGAAGGTCGGATGAATGAGGCTAATGTAAAACCAAAATTATGAATTTTATTGTAAAAAACATTAAAATACTATACTCGATTAGAATTAGAAAAAGGAAAAAAAATTACCCGGATACAAAGCTGCAGATAGGAAGAAGGAAATAGAGGTTAGGTGAAGGAGCTAATGTGTGAATAATGTTTTTAGTGAGAAAGGTTAGGAGTTGTAATTTTAGGCAATGTTAGGACAAGGTAGTAATTTTGATATTCACCCTCTCAAACCTCTAATTGCAAAAAGCTCAAATAGTGAGCTTTTCCAGAATTAGCTTTTTCACCCTAAAACTCTCTTCAAATCCTCTCCTAACCAAACACTCCAATTAGCTTTTTCTAAAGGTCAAACCCCTAATTCACTTGAAAAGCTCTTTTTCATCAAACCTCTCATAACCAAACACCTCCATTACCGCAGAGCATGTACAATAAATTTATCAAAAGGTCTGTATAAGGTGTACAATAAATTTATTGTATACCAAAATAACTTTTACCTAGTTTTTTTAAATGTTTACCTAATTTTTTAAAACTTTTAATATGTTTTGATTAACTTTTAAATTTCTATAAAAAATTTTATAGAAAAACATTTTAAAGGATTGATTTTATACACTATTACTCACTCTGTCCCTTAATACTCGCTCCGCTTTCCTTATAAAGTCGTCCCTTAATACTTGCCTCGCTTCTATAAATGACATACTTTTACTAATATTATATCACTTCTTTACTTAACCATGGACAACCCACATGTATTCCTCCTTACTAAAAAAAACATTAAAAATTTCAACCACGCCCACACCCACACCCACACCCACACCCACACCCACTCCCACCCCACCCCACCCATACCCACTCCTTTATTTGTCTCATTTTCCACTAACTATATTAAAAAAAAAATATACTCTACTATCAACGTACTACTCCCTCTGTTCCATAATGTTCATCATGTTTACTATTCATATGGTCAAAATTTAAAAACTTTGACCGTAATTAATAGTATAATTAAGAATAAAAATATTAACTTGTGGGATATCACTAGATTCGTTTCAATATAAACTTGTGGAGTATAATTTTTACTAATGCGAAATTAAAACTATTAACGGTCAAAGTAGTGCATTGGAGACCGCGCATAATGGAAAAGTGAGTAACATGCATTATGGAATGGAGGAAGTACTACGTACACCTAATAAATTAATAAGTCAATTAAATTACCTAAAACTTTGTGACGGTCAAATCGAGGCGAGTATTAAGTGACAGAGGGAGTAATAATTTTGAAAAAATAGTGTTTATTAAAAGGACATTTTGTATCACTAAAAAATAGATAAGTTTTACATATATAAGGGTAACTTTTTAAAATTTTACTGCGGTGTACATTATTTATTGTACACCATTTGTAAATAAGAATTTGTGTAAACTTATTGTATATCAATATCACTTTTATCCATTTTTTACAAATTTTACCCAGTTTTATGTAATTTTTAATATATTTTGATTAACTTTTAAATTTTAAAAAACGTTAATAGATAATAATTTTAAGCGTTAAAAGATTCATTTTATATTCCGTACATTATTAGTGATTTTGAAGAAAATATTTTTATTAAAATGAAATTTTTTATTATTAAAAAATAGATAATTTTAGGGTAACTTTTAAGCATTTTGAGTTAACTTTTACTACGTTGTATAATATTTATTGTACACCACTTGTAAATAAGAAATTGTGAAGAAGAAATTTTTCACGCAAAAGGTGTAAAATAAATTTATTGTAGATCGTAATAACTTTTACCCGGTTTTTTATAACTTTTAATATGTTGTTATTAACTTTTATTTTATGGAAAAAAAGTTGATGGATATACATTTTAAAGGGTTAAATAGTTAACTTTATACATTATTAGTGATTTTGAAGAAATAATTTTTATTAAAATGAAAAAATTTAACACAAAAAAAGAAGATAAACTTTACATATATCTGGGTAACTTTTAAGAATTTTGAGTTAACTTTTACGCCAACATATAATATTTATTGTACACCACTTTTAAATAAGAATTTGTGGGGAAATGGTAACCCCTCATACTATCCAATATAGATTAACAAGCTAGATACTTTAGAAGAAAGGGAAAGAGAGCCCCTCCTTTAAATTTCCATGGAGATCGATCAACCTTGAATTCGAATGTAGAATCATTTCTATTAAAGGCGTGTTTGCTTCACCTTAATTTTACTTATCTTATCTTATTGATCCTTATTGGAAGTTATAAAAGGTGCATGTCATTTGAATTTATTGACCCTTATCTTATTTTATACTCCACCAGTTCCAATATATTCCTCGCGTTTCCATTTTGCGCGGTCTCCAATGCACTACTTTGACCATTAATAATTTTAATTCCGCATTAGTAAAATTGTAATAATTTGATGTTTAGAAAATTTACATTTAAGGAATCCAATGAGATCCCACAAGTTAATATTTTTTCTATTATTTACACTACTAATTAAGGTCAAATTTTAAAAACTTTAATCATATGAAAAGTAAACATGAGTAACATACGGAACAGACAAAGTATTACTAATTATCTTATTTTATCTTATCGTATCTGAACTTATTGGCCTTTGTTTTTATCTTATCTTATATTTATCTTATTAGACATGAAATAAGTGGAAATAAGGTGAAAAGAATATAGCCTAAGTTTTACAACCCGACCTCTGTACTTTTTTAGGAATTACATGCTGGCCGACACAAGTATTAATGAAGCGTAGTTGAATTTAATATACCAATGATGTAAGTAGGGTACTTAATAATAAAGAAATAGAAGGAAAAAACAACAACTAAGTGTGGTGTAAATGTTACCAAAAATGTAATTATTTACTTCGTATGATTTAAGCGGGCCATAGGAGTGTAAAAGTTAGTAAAAATGGAATTGTAACTTCTAAAAAGTACGGCTGAAAGTAATCATTGTAACTCCTAAAAAAAATATGAAGTGAGTATTTTGTTGACCTTATTTTCGCTTATTTTAAGACAAATAAGTTCAGAGAAAATAATGGCTACACAAATCATTTTTTAACTAAGATAAAAATTTGATATAATATAATACTTTCAAGTAAATTTAAATAATACTTCTAAATTTAGAAAAAATAAGTAAAAATTAGGTAAATATAACCAACTGAAGGTACTCTTGTAAAATGATGTGAATATGATCCTTATACTAGTTGTTCTTTTGTCTTTTACACTTATACTAATTGTTTAGGGAGTGATGTGATGTGAAAATGATCCATATACTCTGTAGTAGTAAGTAAGGTGTTCCATCAACAACAAAAAGTAGCGAGTGAGATGAACGTCAACAAACTAAAAATAAAAAACTAAGGGAATGTTCGGCATTGTTGTAGTTTCCAGTTTTTTGTTTTATTTTCCAAAAAAACAAAATAAAACTTGTTCGGAGATTTTGTTTTAAAAAACAACTTTCCTGTGTTTTTCCCAAAACAAAACCGAAAAAGTCCAAACCACTTTTGTGGTTTCATCTTTTTTGTTTTCGTTTTAGTTTTACTCCGTATAACTCCGTATAACAAGATTAGCAAAATCAATCCTTTCTCCATTTTTGTTATCCCATTCTTCAACCGTGAAATACAACCTGCAATCATGTACCTTAGTGTTCGGAAAATATGAATCTTGAGAAATCTCCTTAAAAATATACTTCGTAATATAATCATTAAACATTTTTATTTAGGACCTTGAAAATATTATTAGGTACACCCACCCAATTACGTTATTTGAAAAAGGTGTTATGACACCAGAATAAAATTAGAAATAAATTTAATTTCAATAAGAGTATGTGGTCATTTAATTAAAGAATTTTGGAATATATATTTTCCTATGATATAGTCACTCGAATAAAAAATTTAAAAAGACCAAAAAGTAGAAAACAATATTCATAAATAAAACTAGTCTTATTTGCACGCAAAACGTCCGAATAAGAAGTAGATTTGTGTTATTATATTTTAATCTGAAATAATATGTTAAAACGTTGTACGCATTTAAACTGAAATAATATGTAAACAAAATTATTCAAACCCTTCTCCAAAAAAAATTGACATATTATATTTAACAAACACCAAACCCGCCAACAAGGTAATAACAAAGGAAAGCATAATATTTTCAACTTAACCTGTTTTATTTTCGTCAATAAACTTGATCAACAATGGTGCAAGTGTTGTCCACTTTTCCCAAATTTTTATTAGTCTTAACAAACATACATTAGGGAGTTCCCTCAAAAACACATGCTATGAATGAGATAATTAAGAAGCAATTATAATCTATTACTATATACTAAAAGAGACACCAGGAATGACACGTGTCATTTCCTGGTGCGATTTTTTCCCGCCAAAATGTTTTTTTATTTTTCACTTTAAAATAATAAATTACATTACGTTTTTTTAGGAAACTAAGATAAAAATATATTTTAATTACCATAAATGTGTACTGCATAATATATTATTGGAGGAAAACTAAATCAATATATTTTTTTTCTTTATGATATAATTTTATTCATGTATTATTATAACTTTTTTAATCTGATAAGAAATATAAAAAATATTGATAAATGAACTTCTAATGTTAGTCTACTATTAATAATATAATACGGAGTACATGGTAACTGGTAAGTAAGAATGTTAATTAAAATAATAATACATGGTAGGTAGACTAACATATATATAAGTTTATTTATCAAGATTTTACTCAATTCGAAATATGTTGTATTTGACTAACTCGGTTATGCTCGGGTCTTTTCGAAAATTAGTCTTGAGTCATTCGGGTTTGGTTAACGTTGTTAGATCGATCTACATACAAGTAAACGACTATAATTTTTAACTTTGTATAGTAATATGAAAATTTAGTTCATTTGAATATTTTTTTACACAACTTTGAATTTATACTTTTTCATATATCCTTTTTACTTTCATGTTTTCCTAATATCACACTTTTAGTTACTACCCCTATTAAAATAATAATTTTTTTAGTAATAGCGTGCATTGCACGGGCCCTAAACTAGTATTTTTATTATTTTTTTCCTCATTTATTACTTCCCTGTTATTATATTATTCCTTCCTTGTTATTTGACCAATCATCCAAAAAAATTATTTTTATTATCATAGAGGACATTATAATCTATTCTATATGGGGACACCAAAATTCCATTTACATTAATAACCTCAGGAGTTCTCTTATAAAATTGAGATAATGTGATAATGTACTTGAAAAGGAAATGATTTAACGGTTAATAATCCCTATATTGTAAAATAAATTTCCTTTTATAAGATTATTTTGTTGTATGCTTTCAGGTGAGCCCTAAATTCTCGATCTTTTACCATACTCGTTAGCTTAATACCTTTCTCTTATGTTCAAGTTATTTTGATGTTATTATTTAGTAATTGATAAATAAGAAACATGGTGTCCAAATGTGTAATTTTTTTTATAAAATTACGGGTAACGCGAGAGATGAAAGTTCATAGAAAAAATAAGCAAGGCAATGAAAAAACCTCAAACGTGTTTCGTGCAAATTATATCTGGTTTAGTTATCTAATTCTAACGTGATCCAAAACTCACTTTAAATAATATATACGGAGTTTCATAGTATGGGAAAAACTCCTATTGATATGTCTAATAGGCACTTCACGAAAAGAATTGTTAACTACTAAAACACAATTTAGTTTGGAAGTCGCTAAATAAATTTTCATAGTTTGACAATGTCCATATAATAATCTACCCTTTAACACCCTATAAAATGTCGATGATTAGGTTCGAGCATGCACGATACTCATTTGATTAAGAGAAGTTATTTTACTATTTTCATTTAGTAACTTCTAAATAAGAAATAGAAGTCACAAAGTATTTGGTAACTCCTAACCTAATTTGGGATTCGCAAAAATTAAATATTAAATAATTTAATTAACTATAAACATATTACATACATATAGTCAACTAGTCATAATGTACTGTGAGAATGCGCAAGTAATTAGGTTCGTTATACAACTTGTCGCGTTTGTAAATATTATTCTCTCTTATGTTCAAATTATCTGATGTTATTATTTGGTAATTCCTAAATGATAAATTGGAAGCCCCAAATTGTAAATTTACTTATAATTTTAGGTTACTCTAGAGTTGAAAGTGCACAGAAGAAATATACGAGGTCATATAAATATCTCAAATGTGAGTCATGCGACACTACACCGAGTATAATTATCTAGCAGGACCTTAAAATCAATATTTCGCGTATGCATGCGATGATGAAAAAAATAGATAATTAAGGAGCTTCATTGTATTGATCTTGTATAACATGCGGAAACACTCATGTTAATTGATAGTGTCTAATAGGTACTTCACGTAAGAGATTGATAACTACTAAAACACAATATGGAATTGAAGTCCCTAATTAAATATTACACAATTGGATAATTCTCATTTAATAATCTATATGTTTGTAATTTTGTTTTGGGGCTTGACCCTCTTCCCTCACCAAAAAAATAATAATTAATAATCTATATTTAACACCCTATAACGTGTCTAATTTATTAGGTTCGAGCACAATACTCATTTTCTTAAAGCTAGAAGTTACTTTACGTTTTTCATTTAGTAACTCTAAATTAAGAAACGAGAAGTCCCAAAGTACTTGGTAACTCCTAACCTAATTTGGGAGTCCCAAAATTAAATCTTAAATCACTTAATTAATTATCCATAAATATATTACACATATATAGTCATAATTTACTGTGAGAATGCGCATATTACATATATGCACCTTGTGACATTTGTAAATACTACTCTGTCTTATGTTCAAGTTATTTGATGTATTATTTGGTAATTCATGAATGATAAATAGGTAGTCCCAACATGTAAATCATTTATAAAATTTTAGGTAACGCTGGAGTCGAAAGTGCATATAAAATCTCAGATGTGACTCATGCGACATTATACCGAGTTTAATTATCTAACACGACCTTGATGTCACTTACTTCGTGTATACAGTGATGCATAACACAAAGATATGGAGTCTCATAGTATTAATCTTATATAACGTGGGGAACACTCCCGTTGGTAGTGCCTAATAGGCACGTCACATAAAAAATTTGGTAACTACTACAACACAATTTGAAATTGAAGTCCCTAATTAATTATTATACAATTGACCTAGCCCGGAAAATAAGCTACCCTGAATACCATGTGAAGTGCCAAAATGTTTAGGGTCGAGCGCACTATTCATCTTCTTAAGAGTTAGGAGTTATATTAATTTTTTTATTTAGTAATTTCAAATTAAGAAAAGAGAAGTCCCAAAGTATTTGGTAACTGCTAACCTAATTTGTATCTAATTTTGGAGTCATAAAATTAATTATTAAATAACTTAAGTAACCATAAGCATATTATACTCCGTATGTAGTCATAATGTACTATGGTGATGTCCAAAAAATCGGGTACGCATGTTATACACCCTTTGACGTTTCGAGATGATTAAACTAGCTTAGAATACACATTCGATTAAGAGCTAGAACTTATTTTGACATTTTATTTAATAACTACTAGTACTAAATTAGATACAGGAAGTCCCAAAGTAGAAACTTATTTATAAAAATATAGGTAACGCTATAGATGAAATTGAATAGAAATAAATTGAAAGATCCCTAAAAATTCCCGAATGTTCTTTGTTCATTACTTTACCACAGACTTAATTATAAAACCAACACTGAGCTCATTTTATTTCATGTATACTGCATAAAAAAAAAATAGGGAGTCTCAAGTTATCGATCTTATATAATATTGATCATGTGATGCGAAATAGGAAATCCCGAAATATAAATTTATTTATAAAGATTTATGTAACATTAGAGTTGAAAGTCGATAGAAGAAATAATTAAGCAAGGCCATAGAAAAATCATCGAATATATTTTGGTCGTTATATTACGTCGGGTTTAATTATTTAACACGACATTGCGCTCCTTATTGCATGTATATGATGACTCATAAGTAAGGAGTAGCCGGGGACTCTCAAAGTGTTGATATTATATGGTACTCATTCGTTTAATACTCATTCTCTTACGTACAAGTTATTTTTATATTATTATTTGTTTTAAATGAGAAATAACCACGAAGTATAATTTTTAATTTTAATATTTAATGTAACGCTAGAATTGAAAGTACATAGGAAAAACACAAATTCTTATTTATAATGGGTGTACAATAAATATTGTACACCGAAGTAAAAGTTGACTCAAAATGCTTAAAAGTTACATTTATATATGTAAAAGTTATCTATTTTTTAATGATAAATATTTTCATTTGAATAAAAATTATTTCTTCAAAATCACTAATAATGTATAAATTAATCATTTAACCCTTTAAAATATTTATCTATCAACTTTTTAATTTTATAATATAAAAGTTACAGAAAAATAGGTTAAAGTTACAAAAAAATGCATAAAAGTTATCTTGGTGTACAATAAATTTATTGTACACCTTGTGCGCGCAAGACCTTTTGTAGGAAAAATAAGCTAAGAAATACAAAAAAATCCTCAATTGTTATTTGTTCATTACTCTTAAATCTAATTCATAAAGTTATTCTATATACGCAATGAACTTTTCATTACACATGACAAAATATTCAAATAAATTATTTTGTATAATATTTTTTCTACAACTATGAACAATCCAAGCTTTCATAATAATAATCTTTTCAAAATAATAATTAAGTTACAATTAAAAGATGCTTATTTTGTATTATTTTGATTTTAATATTTACCAAAAGTTTAATTATAAGTTCATTGAGTTATTTTTGTAATGAAATTATAAGATTATAATTTCATGCGGGAGTGTGGAGTTATTTTTTTTCCCAATAAATTTTTTATTTGTTATTTTCCTCTTAAAAAATAAGTATACCAATAGTTTTATACGTTTTATAAGACACTGAGTGTAATATGGTGATAATTTTTTAAAATATTATATAAATAGAGATATATTCTTTAATATGAAAACATGGTAATACAAAAAATATATGCAAGGGAAAAAAATAAAGTATAAAAGTGTATATGTTGAAATATATCCTAAGTTTTCTCTATTCAAGTAGAAGAATCCAACAATTAGTTAACTTCATTGTTTTATCTATCGTAATTTTAGCATTAGATTTAGCTAGTTTGATTAAGTCAATGGATGATTTCCTTTTACTAATTTTGAAATCGTTGATCTTTTAATAACTGATGCTTAAATCTACTTTCTAAATTTTTTAAGATTCCTATTTTTTGGTAATTCTAATTTTTGTAATTTTTAAGCTTCAGTTTTTAAATAAATCAACCAACGATTTTTTTGAAAAAAATTTGGTTTGAATTTCTGGATATTTTTTTAAAGAATCTTGAAAGTTTTGAAACTCTAATAATTAGGATATTCGAACATAATTATATTATATATGAACACAATTAGAGAATATTTACTTTCGGTAATACTGAAATTAATTTCAGTAATTTTGTAAATTTCAGCATTTAAAAAAAATTATTTTTTTAATTTAATTTGGGTTTTTTTTTCCACTTTTTAATTTAATATTTTAAAACTATAAATCTAGAATTTTGGAAAATAATTAAGGCACAAAAGTCAAATATTTACATAATTATCTTTCACTAAATATCTTAGCATAATTATCATTTTGTCAAATAAATTTAAATATAATTAAATTCTTTTGTCAGAAAATATAATTTTGGTAATTTTTACTATTAATAACTGTATTTTTACAAAAATAATTGGTAAATTTTTTGGCATCAACGATTTATTTTAAAAATCCACAAATACGGTGAATCTAAAAATTTGTTACTTTGTTTTTATTTTCTACAGTTTTTTTTTTTAAAATTTTGGTTATATTAAAATACTAAACTGAGTTTTGGAATCGACTACAAAAATAAAATCTTACAATAATTTTTTTTTCTTAAATAAGTGTGAACGTAGTTATTTAACTTCGGTTACCATCAAATTAATTTCCTTCAATTTTTAAATTTCATCATATTTTTTTATAACAACCAACTAATTTTGGTTGTTTTAAAATTTAAAAAGCCTCGATTTTCTGAAAACTAAAAAAATATAATATATATATATATAGAGGGGAGTTTTTTCAAGAGATTTCGGAGCATCCACGTAGGATTTCCACGTCATCGCATATAATTAAAATATTAACTAATTAAATAAATAATATTAGATAAATATATTAGAGTCTTCACGTAATTGACTACTTAATATGATAAACATAGATTCCACAAACTTCTACCCTTTTGTATATATAAACTTCACGAAACAAAATAAAATAATTCCGGTGTGATAGGTAGTCTTCGAATTTTTTATATTACGCTAATATTTCGCTGTTTTTAGCATGTACGGAGTACTATAATTTCATTGAATTTGGCTGCTTTGTTTAATTGTTTGTTAATCAATTGATCTGTGATTATGATTAGTATGAGGATTAGTATTGATGCAGTTGCTATTTGATATTCTCTTATATGATATAATACCTGTTTGGATGATGATTGTGAATATTGTTTGTTTTCCTAACTTGGAATGGTACGTTGTTAACTTTTATCCAATGTTAACTACGTATACCACTTTTATATCATTACGAAAACCGAGCAGGGATGATGATGGATTGTTTCGAGCCAGTATATCTTCATAATGCATTAATTAGGGTTAATGATCATGATGATGATCTTGCCGATGAAAGCGATCAGCTGGATTTATATCACGGACGACAATAATGATGATGATGATATTCGATATGGATGCGAAGATTATTGCCAATTAAGACGAGGAAAAACAAGCTCGATTACAAAGAAGAACAGGATGATACACAAGAATTATAGGGCCCGAAAATATTGAAAGAACAACCTCAATACTACATGTTATAAGACGAGCAAGGAATTGAGATCAATGGAAGTCAAACGATGAACTATTGAACTAATTACGCAGATTCAAGTCAATTATGATCTTATTTGGTTTAATAATTAAGTTGATGTTTTATTACAACTTTGTTTTATACTACGTATATGTTTCCTTTTCAATACCCATGACTTCACATATATGAAAATGAAATATACACTCTTTTCAATAATTTTTGTACGTGAAGGTGTGCTTAGCAAGGTCGGATCTAATATGATAAACATGTACATTTAGTATATAAACACTTTTACCAAACTTTGATTTAGAGATAGATCATAAAATCAAAACAAAAACCCTACAATTAATTAATATGAAAGCAATAATGAAATCGTTGCAAGCTAAAGACGGTGAACGAGTTTCTTGGATAGTCTAATTCGTAGTGATCCCTAAACAACACTAAATAATACTTCGCTTCTAATGTTCTATGTTAATGGAGGACAAACCACATAATCAATTATTTGATTATGGGTGATTTTTTTTTGTTTGTTTTGTCAATTATTGTTGCTATTTATGTTAGCACTATATATGTAGCCAATTAGTGCGAATTAGTTCTATAGGCAATACAAACTATAAATGTAGGCGGAGAGATTTGAACTTGAGACCTACTGTAACACCCCCAAAATTTGGACCTTTTATATAATCAAAAACCCTGTTTTTATATCATAAAACAATCGTCCAAACCTTGGGAGTGTCACTGCTACATTTATTCTCCATAGAAAATAAATGCAAAGCAACAAAACAATTTAAAATCATTAAAGTCAAAATTAACTAAGTGGTCTAAAAGGTGCCCCATAAAAACTACAACCAATTCCCATAAAATGAATAACAAAAACCAACTTAAACTTAAACTGAAATAGAAATTGTCTCTTGACTAGGTGGTTATTCTAAGCGTCTCTTGACTAAGTGTGATACTAGTTTATTCATTTCTTTTGTACAAAGTAGTCGTATGTAGCTAACCTTAAAGTCTTAGGACGAACTTCTAGTTAGGGGACTGACCTTATTTTAAGGAGTGGTAGGTGTAATATCTCAAGTTTTCTTGTTTCGAGTATCCATCATTAGAGCTAACATTAAAGCTCGAGGGCGAACTTTGTTTTTAGAGGGGGTGAATGTAATTCCCCGAAGTTTTATTATAAGTGGTTCTTATGTGAGAGCTAACTGTAAAGTTCGAGGACGAACTTTGTTTTTAGGGGGAGTAGATGTAATACCCCAAATTTTCGGTTATACCTAATAATAAAAAAAAATTATTAGTATTTCAAAATGATTTAAAATAAAGATTTTAATAATTTTATTTAAGTAAATTATAAAACCGATTTTGAAATTATATTTATGTAGCTCGTTTTTTTATATATGAAACTAAATCAGGAGTATTGAGTTTTCTAGTTTGTTGAAACCCTAATATGGACCTAAAGTATAAATAACCTATTAAATCCAAATTCATGGCCTACTCTAATTAGAGTTCTCAAAGTAATCCCTGGGTATCTCCCTTGCCGTCATCATCACCAACTCGTAATCACCATTTTCAACCTCTCTCATTATGGATCGGTTCTGTTTCTGACTCCGTAGCACGCACCACTGCATCCACCGCCGTCACTATTACCTTCGTCTAAATCGAACCACCAGTTTATTAGTGAGCCGCCTCCTCTGTTCCTTTCTTTGTTTTTCTTTTACTCTACATTCTTTTCCTTTTATCTTCTTCGGTATGTAATGGGAATGTAGTTTTGTATGTTGCTTTTATGAAACAAAGAAAACATTTTTGAAGGCTCGATTGTTGTCTTCTAATCCTTTTCACTTACTCTTGGTATTGCTGTAGAATTAATAGAAGCTACTTCTTTTATTTTGGTTTGTTTTATTTTATTATCAAATGATGAAACTAATATTTTTATTTCTCTAAAAGATTAGCTTTTGCAGCTTCTTTGATTTTAAAGTCCGTATATTTGTTTTGGTCTTTTAGCCGTAACATGTTTTGAAAAAGTTATGTCATTAATTATATGGAGATTCATCATTCACAGCCTCATCTATGCTTCGTAGAATGATGCAATTCCTTTTCTTTTATTTGTTCGTAGATGGACGCTATATAGGAATCCACAAGGATACTGCTAGTTTTGGGATTTTAAGCGTTCAAGGTAATTTTCAATGTCCATCATCTTTAGGTCCCGTTAAGAAAAATATTTTGGATGTGTTTATGTGTTATTATGTGATAGGGAGTTTAAATGTTGTGTATACGAGATATACAATGTGAGTTTATGGAGGTATATGATAGTATATATAAAGTTATAAAGTTGTTTTGAAGTACTACACTTATTTCTTTTATAATAGTGAGTGTCCGATTTATATTTCTTTGAACTGTAATACATAGTATTGCGATTTTGGACATAGACTATGGATTCTTATAAATAGTAGTAATGGATTGATGGAGTATGCAAAATCTCTCCGATATGGGTTGAGTCAGTGGTATAAGTTATTGTAATGAAGGATAATGTTGGTTTATAATTGTGGTTATGATTATGGTTCTGGTTCCTTACGGCTAGTTGTATTGTTTTTGGATCCTTGAGTTGGTTGTCTATGTGTTGAACTTATTAAAATATTAATTACGAAAAGTGTAATCTCAGAGGGAAAATCCCGTAAGGGTTAGGAACAGGTTGCCCTTCTAGATGTTGTTCTATCGGTGCACTTTAGTGGAGACCCGGTAGGCTTCTAGTAGGTTTCTATTATTCTGCATTAAACTTTCTGCTTAGTCTTCCTCCTAATTCTATTGGTGCGCGGTCGCGGAGACCCATAGTTAATTAGTGAGGGGTGTGCACACTAGGGACATTCTGTACTCATCTTACTTTGGCCATTCTCAAGGGTTACGCGCGACCCTTAGCGTTCTTTTTCCCTCACTTAATTAATATTGATCTTTATGTGATAAGATTAATAATGGAGTTATTAAATTGGTACTGGTTGTTTAATTGTCTATTTTATGTACTCAAAATGTTTTCAAACTAAATTATTTATTTTACGGGATGGAGTTGGAATTACTCAGTTTATCTGATTTTTGGGAGTTCGTCTCTCTTGTCTCTTTTCTATTTATTTTTGCAGGTTGGTAAAGGTACTTGGCTACAAGTGAGGAGACGCTTAGAATAACCACCTAGTCAAGAGACAATTAAACAACCAGTACCAATTTAATAACTCCATTATTAAACTTATCACATAAAGATCAATATTAATTAAGTGAGGGAAAAAGAACGCTAAGGGTCGCGCGTAACCCTTGAGAATGTGTTAGGTTATGATACATATGATATTACATAAATCATGCGGAAACAACCATTAACCCAGGAATACATATTATTTACACATAATCATATAGCATAATTTAGATGCATACTCTTTGTTGCGTGCCCTCCCTAGCTGCGCCCGAACCGAGCAAGAACAAGTCTTTAGGACTCCAAGTGTCGTCCCTCCGTAGATAGTCCACAGCACGTCCGGATCCGCCTTAAGATTGACCAACTAGAATCGCCCTTAAGGTACTAGAATTTTCGGCACTTCTGAGCAAGATGTGTGACTGAATTTTTCTCTCAAAAACTCACTTTGAATACTTTGAAACTCGTTATAAATTGTGAACCCAGGCCACATATTTATAGGGGTATGGAAAGAGAATTGGAATCCTATTAGGATACGAATTAATTAAACTTAGAATCCTACAAGAACTCTAATTAATTAATTTATCAAATAGAATTAGGAATTTAATCATTAACCGAACTCTGCACGTTTTAGGAATCGTGCATGAACACAAACTCACACACACACACGGCAGCCACGATGGGCCGCCCATGCGCGTGCGTGCGAGCAGCAGCCCACGCAGCGAGGCCCACCCAGCCGCGGCCTTGGCGCGCGCTGGGCCTGCCTTGCGGTAGGCCTGGGCGCTGCCTTGGCTGGGCTTGTGGCGCGCGTTTGGCTTGCTGGGCGATGGCCTGGCTTCGAGCTGGGCCCTCGTCCGGCAGGCCTCGTCCGATGCTTATTCGTACGATACGCTTCCGATTAAATTTCCGATTCCGGAATTCATTTCCGATACGAACAATATTTAACATTTCCGATTCCGGAATTAATTTCCGTTTCGAACAAATATTTAATATTTCCGTTTCCAGAATTATTTTCCGATTCCGATAATATTTCCGATTCTGACAATATTTCCGTTTCCGGCAATATTTCCGATTCTGGCAATATTTCCATTTCCGATAATATTTTCCGATACGTACCATGTTTCCGTTTCCGGCAACATCTACGACTTGGATAATATTTATATTTCCGATACGATCCATATTTCCGTTTCCGGCAATATCATCGTTTCCGGAGTATTCATTTCTTGCCTGTGACGATCTCAGCTCCCACTGAAACCAAGATCCGTCGATTCCGAATATTCATAGATGGAGTATTTAATGCCATTAAATACTTGATCCGTTTACGTACTATTTGTGTGACCCTACGGGTTCAGTCAAGAGTAAGCTGTGGATTAATATCATTAATTCCACTTGAACTGAAGCGGCCTCTAGTTAGGCATTCAGCTCACTTGATCTCACTGAATTATTAACTTGTTAATTAATACTGAACCGCATTTATTAGACTTATCATAGAATGCATACTTGGACCAAGGGCATTATTTCCTTCAGTCTCCCACTTGTCCTTAGGGACAAGTGTGCATTTCCTAATTCCTTTGTCGCTCGATGCTTGCTCTTGAACATAAGGTAAGAGTTGTCATCCTTATTATGTCCAGAGGTGTTTCTCGGTTTCAGAGTTCAACTGATCAAATAAACAGATAATCATAGCCTATGATTCATCCGAGCACGACCATGCATTTCACAGTTTCTAGCTCTCCGAGTGGCCTTGTACAACTTTTAAGCATCAAATCCCGATTTATGGGAGGACAATCCCAATCTTGAGATCTTGAGATTAGACTTCGTTTGATAGGTGATTACCTGAGCGGTGCCTTTATAGCCTCCTTTTACGGTGCGACGGTTGGTCAACGTCAAAGCAACCAGTTCTCAAACAAGTAATCTCAAATCACTCAGGTATTGAGGATTTAGTGTCTAATAATTTAATGAAATTTACTTATGACAGATTTTCATTTCTTACAGTAAAGTTTCATAGGTCTTGTCCGATACTAGTCTTCCCAAAGTAAGTATCTATGCAAATGATTATGACATTGCCATGTCCACATAGTTCAAGAAACAGAACTACTAGTCATCTTGCATTCTAATCGTCTAACGTTTTCTATGCGTCCAATTTTATAGAAAACTCCGATTAGGGACCATTTTCAACCTTTGACATTCAAGTTCACTTGATAGACATTTCTTAGTCACAGGACTGGTCCTGACAGTCTATCTTGAATATATCGTCAAATTGAAGGGACTCATCATTTAATAAACCACAAATTAAATGGAAAAATGAATTCTTTTCATTTATTGTGAATGATTAACCAATAATGTTTTACAAAGATTTAAACTCTAAAACTTTAAAACATTAAATAGAGACATCAAAGCCATTCTCCAATATGCTTGATTCCCATAGCTGCAGTGTGCGAGTTGTGCTTCGCTTGCGGCAGAGGTTTAGTTAATGGATCTGATATGTTGTCATCAGTTCCAATCTTGCTTATCTCGACTTCTTTTCTTTCAACGAACTCTCGTAGAAGGTGAAATCTACGAAGTACATGCTTGACTCTCTGGTGGTGTCTAGGCTCTTTTGCCTGTGCAATAGCTCCGTTATTGTCACAATACAGGGCTATTGGTCCTTTAATGGAGGGGACTACACCAAGTTCACCTATGAACTTCCTTAGCCATATAGCTTCCTTTGCTGCTTCATGTGCAGCAATGTACTCCGCTTCAGTTGTAGAATCCGCAATGGTGCTTTGCTTAGCAATTTTCCAGCTTACTGCTCCTCCGTTGAGGCAGAAGACAAACCCAGACTGTGATCTGAAATCATCTTTGTCGGTTTGGAAACTTGCGTCCGTATAGCCTTTAACAATTAATTCATCATCTCCACCATAGACCAGGAAGTCATCTTTGTGCCTTTTTAGGTACTTCAGAATGTTCTTGGCAGCAGTCCAATGCGCCTCTCCTGGGTCTGACTGGTATCTGCTCGTAGCACTGAGTGCGTACGCAACATCCGGGCGTGTACATATCATAGCATACATTATTGAACCAATCAATGATGCATATGGAATCCCATTCATTCGTCTACGCTCATCAAGTGTTTTTGGGCACTAAGTCTTGCTTAGAGTCATTCCATGAGACATGGGTAGGTAGCCTCGCTTGGAGTCCGCCATCTTGAACCTATCAAGCACCTTATTGATATAAGTGCTTTGACTAAGTCCAATCATCCTTTTAGATCTATCTCTGTAAATCTTGATGCCCAATATGTACTGTGCTTCTCCTAGATCCTTCATCGAAAAACATTTCCCAAGCCAAATCTTGACAGAGTTCAACATAGGAATGTCATTTCCGATAAGTAATATGTCGTCGACATATAATACTAGGAAAGAAATTTTGCTCCCAATGACCTTCTTGTATACACAAGATTCGTCTGCGTTCTTGATGAAACCAAAGTCACTGACTGCTTCATCAAAACGTATATTCCAGCTCCTGGATGCCTGCTTCAATCCGTAGATTGACTTCTTTAGCTTGCATACCTTTTTAGCATTCTTTGGATCCTCAAAACCTTCAGGCTGTGTCATAAACACAGTTTCTGTTAAAACGCCGTTTAAGAAAGCAGTTTTGACATCCATCTGCCATATTTCGTAATCGTAATATGCAGCGATTGCTAACATTATCCGAATAGACTTTAGCATTGCAACTGGTGAAAAAGTTTCATCGTAATCCACACCGTGGACTTGCCTGTAACCTTTTGCAACCAATCTAGCTTTGAAAACTTCAAGTTTCCCATCCTTGTCCTTTTTCAGTTTGAAAACCCATTTGCTTCCAATGGCTTGATAGCCATCTGGCAAATCGACCAAATCCCATACTTGGTTTTCAGACATGGAGTCCAATTCAGATTGCATGGCTTCTTGCCATTGCTTGGAGCTAGGGCTCGTCATAGCTTGTTTGTAAGTCGCAGGTTCATCACTTTCAAGTAATAGAACGTCATAGCTCTCGTTCGTCAAAATACCTAAGTACCTTTCCGGTTGAGATCTATATCTTTGCGATCTACGCGGGGTAACATTTCTAGATTGACCATGATTCTCACCAGATTCTTCTAAAGATCTCTGAGTTTCATCCTGATTGTCATCTTGAACATTCTCTAGAGTTTGTTGTTCGACTCGAATTTCTTCGAGGTCTACTTTTCTCCCACTTGTCATTTTGGAAATGTGATCTTTCTCCAAAAAGACACCATCTCGAGCAACAAACACCTTGTTCTCAGATGTATTGTAGAAGTAATACCCCTTTGTTTCCTTTGGATAGCCCACAAGGATACATTTGTCAGATTTTGGATGAAGTTTGTCTGAAATTAATCGTTTGACGTATACTTCACATCCCCAAATCTTTAAGAAAAGACACATTTGGAGGCTTTCCAAACCATAATTCGTATGGAGTCTTTTCGACAGCTTTAGACGGAGCTCTATTTATAGTGAGTGCAGCTGTATTTAGTGCATGTCCCCAAAATTCTAATGGAAGTTCGGCCTGACCCATCATTGACCTGACCATGTCTAGCAAGGTTCTGTTCCTCCGTTCCGACACACCGTTCCATTGTGGTGTTCCAGGAGGAGTCAACTCTGACAGAATTCCACATTCTTTCAGATGGTCATCAAATTCATAGCTCAGATATTCACCGCCTCTATCAGACCGCAGTGCCTTAATCTTCTTGCCTAATTGATTCTCTACTTCACTCTGAAATTCCTTGAATTTGTCAAAGGATTCAGACTTATGCTTCATTAGGTAGACATAACCATACCTACTGAAGTCATCAGTGAAAGTGATAAAGTAGCTGAAACCACCTCTAGCATTTGTACTCATTGGTCCACATACATCTGTATGGATTAAACCCAATTGTTCATTTGCTCTTTCTCCAACTTTAGAGAAAGGTTGCTTTGTCATTTTGCCAAGTAAACATGATTCGCATTTACCATAATCCTCTAAGTCAAATGGTTCTAGAATTCCTTCCTTTTGAAGTCTTTCTAAGCGTTTCAAGTTTATATGGCCTAATCGACAATGCCACAGATAGGTGAGATCTGAATCATCCTTTTTGGCCTTTTTGGTATTTATGTTATATACTTGTTTGTCGTGATCTAATAAATAAAGTCCATTGACTAATCTAGCAGATCCATAAAACATCTCTTTAAAATAAAACGAACAACTATTGTCTTTTATTAAAAAGGAAAATCCCTTAGCATCTAAGCAAGAAACTGAAATGATGTTTTTAGTAATACTTGGAACATGGAAACATTCTTCCAGTTCCAAAACTAGCCCGGAGGGCAACGACAAATAGTAAGTTCCTACAGCTAATGCAGCAATCCGTGCTCCATTTCCCACTCGTAGGTCGACTTCACCCTTGCTTAACTTTCTACTTCTTCTTAGTCCCTGTGGATTGGAACATAAGTGTGAGCCACAACCTGTATCTAATACCCAAGAAGTTGAATTAGCAAGTATACAGTCTATAACGAAAATACCTGAAGATGGAACGACTGTTCCGTTCTTCTGATCTTCCTTTAGCTTTGGACATTCTCTTTTGTAATGGCCTATTCCATCACAATAAACACAGCTTGATGTGGACTTGTCCTGCTTTGATTTAGCATTGCCCTTGGACTTTCCACCTTTCTTGAACGGTCTCTTTCTAGCCTTGAGTAAATCTTTGGCTTCACAGTCCAATATTATTTCAGCCTTTCTGACAAGGTGAACAAATTCTGCAACTGTTTCTTCTCTTGGTTCACTTAGGTATAGTTGCTTGAAGCGACCAAACCCACTGTGTGGTGAATTGAGCAAGACAGAGACTGCCATCCTTTCGCTTATTGGTGTTCCTAGCAGACTTAGGCGATCAAAGTATGAACACATAAGATCCACATGGAACCTCAGTGGGACGCCTACCCTCTGTTTAGTGCGAAGGAGCTGAACATGTGTTTCTTGGACCTCCATCCTATAACACCTGTTGGGAGAACTAACCTTTAGACCAGACATTGATTCAATCAACTCATGGACGTTCAGGTCCCTGTCCTCCGTACTTCCACGACAGATATCCCTTAGATTCTTGATGAGCGTAAAAGGTTCATAGGCTACAAACCTTTTAGCCCAATCATCAGGGATATTGTTCAGCATGAGACTCATAACCTTTTTGAGATCCGCATCCCAAGCGTAAAATCTCTCAGGGGTCATGTCTCTGGCATAGTAGCTTGGCATGGGATGTGACAGTACATACTCAAGTCCATTGAGTTTGACTATTTCAACTAGCTTAGCTTCCCATTCAAGAAAATTTGTCAGGTTCAGCTTGACCATAAGCTCAGAACCCATGATGATGTTTTGATTGTTGTTTTCCATATTAAAACTACAATTGAAAAGAATAAACAAATAAATAACCATTCACAGTTTCTCTTAATAAAATTAAATTCTAGCATACATGCATAATTCAATGTTTATTAAGCATTTTATTCAAGTTATGTGTTCCGGAAGGTGTGAATAAAATGATTCCAAGATCCTAAAATCATTGAAGAACTAAGCACAGTTTGTCGACTTAATCCTAGAACATCTTAGGTAAGCAAAAGCCTTTTGCTAATAGTCTAGAAACTATTCTTGGTTGATAGGTACGTCTAAGAACTTATTAGGTAAACCTATCGATTTTGCCACGACATAAAAGGACTCCTTACTTATATCGTTGAGTTTCACCAAAACTAATATGTACTCACAATTATTTGTGTACCTTGCCCCTTTAGGACCAATAAGTAACACCTCGCTGAGCGAAAACTATTACTAGATTGATGTAAAGGATATCCAAGCAAGTGTATATTTTGGCATGGCACCTTTTAACTCAATTTTTAAGTTTGGAACTTAAGGCTCTTACTATGTTGGTTAGATTTTAAGTGAACTAAAATCCTTAATCATGCAACATAATCAAGCTTTTGATCTCATGCATTTTAAGACATATTTAAAAGCAATAAATAACTTAAAACATGCATAAGATAAATGTGATCTAGTATGGCCCGACTTCATCTTGAAGCTTTGACTTCAAAGTCCGTCTTGAAAATCTCCGTGGGAGGCACCATTTTCTTCAAATAGGATAAGCTATAACTAATTACAACTATTTGATGGTTCGCAGACCATATTTGAATTGAAAAATAACTTTGGTACTTTAGACCAATTACATTCAAATTAATGGTACGCAGACCATATTTTCTATCCTATTTGGGCCATACTAGTCACTTCATAACCTGCAAAACAGTACATATACAATATATATACCATTCACCCATTCATTATCATGAATGGGCCACATAGCTGGTTAGTAAAACACATTATGCATCACGTAAACATTTGCAGCAATTAATCAAGGGCACCAATAATCTACCAATTATTCAGTCCTTATTAATTCTAATCAAGTTGTTTTAACCTTAAGGATTTGTAGACCTAATCAAGTGTTTATGACTAAAAAGCGCTCCCACTTAAACCAATAAATTCATATGCTTTACTAATTTTAAACATAAAAATGTATTTCTAGTCTAACCGGAAACATACAAATTTAATTAAAATTTAAAGCTCATATAAATTTATAATTGAATCCAAAAAGTTTAATTTAATTTCAGTCGTTTTTTAATTTAATTCATGATTTTAATTTTAGTAAAATAATTAGAATAAATAACATTTATTATAATTACAATATTCAAAATTAAAATCCAAGAAAATAATTTAAATTATTAATTTTAAAATTAATTAAAATTACGTGAACTGAAATTTTCAAATTAAACATTCAAAACGATCTAATCGTAACGCAAACACCCTACGCATTGCACGCCCATGGGCCGCACGCATACAGCCATTGCTGGCCATGTGCGCGCAGCCCATGCGCTCGTCGCATAGCTGCTGCTCTACCAATCGCAAGCCATCGCACGCTGTGGTGCTCGCTGCGCGCGCGCCAGCGCTCGTCGCACGCGAGCCATCGCTCGCAGTGCGCGCTCGCCAGCGCTCGCTCCATCGCTCGCTGTGCGCGCGAGCCATCGCTCGCTGTGCGCGCGACATCGCTCGCTGGGCGCGCGACATCGCTCGCTGGGCGCGCGACCAACGCTGGGCGCTGCGCGCGAGGCTGCGCTCGCTGCGCGCGAGGCTGCGCTCGCTGCGCGCGAGGCTGCGCACGCTGCGCGCGAGGCTGCGCGCTCTTGCGCGAGGCAGTGCGCGTTGTGGCGCAGCTCGCTTGCTGCCCACACGCGACTGCCTTGGCTTGCCTTTCGCCCATGCCCATTTGTTCATAGCTCGTGGCCCACGACACAAGGCAGGGCTGCTGCCTTGTGCTCGTGCACCACGCCCTTGCTCATTGCATTCGTGCCGCACGGGCGACGAGCTCCCTTGCTCGTCGTCGCATGCCCGCACTATACAACACCCCTTAAGGGTAACACGAAGTGTCCATTGCTTTGTGCGTGCAAGTTATATGAACGAATCGCATAAAAATTTAAAATTTATATTTAAAATTAATGACAAATTAATAAATAATATTAATTTCATAATTTTAGGGCGAAAAAATCGAAAATTTATTATTCAATTGATTTCCGATTGTTATGGATTCAAGTCTAGGTCATAAAAATTTAAAATTTATCATAAATTTACAATTTTTATGGTGGTTTTTAATCATAGGTTTCTAATTAAATTATAATTAATTATGAAAATCAAATTAATTCTAAATTATTCTAATTTTCAACAAATTAATCATAATTACAAATTAGATTGCATAATTAACAAGGCTAGGCATTCAAACTTGTTAAACATATACAGTAGGTCAATCAAAAATTCAAGATTTATCAACAAGAATCGCAAATATTTAATTTAACATCTTAAATTTACGAAATTTTGCATTCGAAAAACTAAAACCTTCGAAAAGTCATAGTTAGGCTTCGAATTTGAGAATTCTGGGTTCGGCAGAAAAAGACTATTTTTGTCAAAATTTTAGAATGCCTTTTACATGCGGAATTGACACAAAAATCACTCGATTTGGATGAGTAACGAAGAAACTGACGAAAAACTGCGTACGTATAATTAAATAAACGCAATTTGCAATTAATTAACAATTACGAAAATTAATCACCCCTTTTAATTCTTGCAAATTTGTAATATTTAACCATGTTCATGCAAATTAGATTATGAAAATAATAAGGGGCTCGTGATACCACTGTGAGGTTATGATACATATGATATTACATAAATCATGCGGAAACAACCATTAACCCAGGAATACATATTATTTACACATAATCATATAGCATAATTTAGATGCATACTCTTTGTTGCGTGCCCTCCCTAGCTGCGCCCGAACCGAGCAAGAACAAGTCTTTAGGACTCCAAGTGTCGTCCCTCCGTAGATAGTCCACAGCACGTCCGGATCCGCCTTAAGATTGACCAACTAGAATCGCCCTTAAGGTACTAGAATTTTCGGCACTTCTGAGCAAGATGTGTGACTGAATTTTTCTCTCAAAAACTCACTTTGAATACTTTGAAACTCGTTATAAATTGTGAACCCAGGCCACATATTTATAGGGGTATGGAAAGAGAATTGGAATCCTATTAGGATACGAATTAATTAAACTTAGAATCCTACAAGAACTCTAATTAATTAATTTATCAAATAGAATTAGGAATTTAATCATTAACCGAACTCTGCACGTTTTAGGAATCGTGCATGAACACAAACTCACACACACACACACGGCAGCCACGATGGGCCGCCCATGCGCGTGCGTGCGAGCAGCAGCCCACGCAGCGAGGCCCACGCAGCCGCGGCCTTGGCGCGCGCTGGGCCTGCCTTGCGGTAGGCCTGGGCGCTGCCTTGGCTGGGCTTGTGGCGCGCGTTTGGCTTGCTGGGCGATGGCCTGGCTTCGAGCTGGGCCCTCGTCCGGCAGGCCTCGTCCGATGCTTATTCGTACGATACGCTTCCGATTAAATTTCCGATTCCGGAATTCATTTCCGATACGAACAATATTTAACATTTCCGATTCCGGAATTAATTTCCGTTTCGAACAAATATTTAATATTTCCGTTTCCGGAATTATTTTCCGATTCCGATAATATTTCCGATTCTGACAATATTTCCGTTTCCGGCAATATTTCCGATTCTGGCAATATTTCCATTTCCGATAATATTTTCCGATACGTACCATGTTTCCGTTTCCGGCAACATCTACGACTTGGATAATATTTATATTTCCGATACGATCCATATTTCCGTTTCCGGCAATATCATCGTTTCCGGAGTATTCATTTCTTGCCTGTGACGATCTCAGCTCCCACTGAAACCAAGATCCGTCGATTCCGAATATTCATAGATGGAGTATTTAATGCCATTAAATACTTGATCCGTTTACGTACTATTTGTGTGACCCTACGGGTTCAGTCAAGAGTAAGCTGTGGATTAATATCATTAATTCCACTTGAACTGAAGCGGCCTCTAGCTAGGCATTCAGCTCACTTGATCTCACTGAATTATTAACTTGTTAATTAATACTGAACCGCATTTATTAGACTTATCATAGAATGCATACTTGGACCAAGGGCATTATTTCCTTCAGAATGGCCAAAGTAAGATGAGTACGGAATGTCCCTAGTGTGCACACCCCTCACTAATTAACTATGGGTCTCCGCGACCGCGCACCAATAGAATTAGGAGGAAGACTAAGCAGAAAGTTTAATGCAGAATAATAGAAACCTACTAGAAGCCTACCGGGTCTCCACTAAAGTGCACCGATAGAACAACATCTAGAAGGGCAACCTGTTCCTAACCCTTACGGGATTTTCCCTCTGAGATTACACTTTTCGTAATTAATATTTTAATAAGTTCAACACATAGACAACCAACTCAAGGATCCAAAAACAATACAACTAGCCGTAAGGAACCAGAACCATAATCATAACCACAATTATAAACCAACATTATCCTTCATTACAATAACTTATACCACTTACTCAACCCATATCGGAGAGATTTTGCATACTCCATCAATCCATTACTACTATTTATAAGAATTCATAGTCTATGTCCAAAATCGCAATACTATGTATTACAGTTCAAAGAAATATAAATCGGACACTCACTATTATAAAAGAAATAAGTGTAGTACTTCAAAACAACTTTATAACTTTATATATACTATCATATACCTCCATAAACTCACATTGTATATCTCGTATACACAACATTTAAACTCCCTATCACATAATAACACATAAACACATCCAAAATATTTTTCTTAACGGGACCTAAAGATGATGGACATTGAAAATTACCTTGAACGCTTAAAATCCCAAAACTAGCAGTATCCTTGTGGATTCCTATATAGCGTCCATCTACGAACAAATAAAAGAAAAGGAATTGCATCATTCTACGAAGCATAGATGAGGCTGTGAATGATGAATCTCCATATAATTAATGACATAACTTTTTCAAAACATGTTACGGCTAAAAGACCAAAACAAATATACGGACTTTAAAATCAAAGAAGCTGCAAAAGCTAATCTTTTAGAGAAATAAAAATATTAGTTTCATCATTTGATAATAAAATAAAACAAACCAAAATAAAAGAAGTAGCTTCTATTAATTCTACAGCAATACCAAGAGTAAGTGAAAAGGATTAGAAGACAACAATCGAGCCTTCAAAACTGTTTTGTTTGTTTCATAAAAGCAACATACAAAACTACATTCCCATTACATACCGAAGAAGATAAAAGGAAAAGAATGTAGAGTAAAAGAAAAACAAAGAAAGGAACAGAGGAGGCGGCTCACTAATAAACTGGTGGTTCGATTTAGACGAAGGTAATAGTGACGGCGGTGGATGCAGTGGTGCGTGCTACGGAGTCAGAAACAGAACCGATCCATAATGAGAGAGGTTGAAAATGGTGATTACGAGTTGGTGATGATGACGGCAAGGGAGATACCCAGGGATTACTTTGAGAACTCTAATTAGAGTAGGCCATGAATTTGGATTTAATAGGTTATTTATACTTTAGGTCCATATTAGGGTTTCAACAAACTAGAAAACTCAATACTCCTGATTTAGTTTCATATATAAAAAAACGAGCTACATAAATATAATTTCAAAATCAGTTTTATAATTTACTTAAATAAAATTATTAAAATCTTTATTTTAAAGGAAAATTTGGTAATATTAATCCAACCTTTGGCCGATTTTCTTTTACTAAGCCCACCTACGACATATTTTTTAATAATCCCATCTTTACCACCCAACGCCTTTTATTGGGCCCAACACGTCATAAACCTATTGTAGGCGGTAATATGTCCCTAAGTGGAAGTACTCTCTCTTGATATATTCAGTCATCATCATCAATTCATCACCATCTCGATGATTTTTTCACCGGTTATCGGTCACTTAAGCCCAATAAAAGTCGTTGGGTAGTAAATGTGGGATTATTAAAAAATATGTCGTAGGTGGGATTAATAAAAGAAAACCGGCCAAAGGTTGGATTAATATTACCAAATTTTCCTATTTTAAATCATTTTGAAATACTAATAATTTTTTTTTATTATTAGGTATAACCGAAAATTTGGGGTATTACACCTACTATACACCGGTCTTCAGTCTTAACCACTAGGTCAAGACGTCATTATTATTTGCGATTAATGCAACAAATTATAGTAGATTGCTATTGTTCCATTGATTACAAAAGGTTGTCTTTTATCCGACACAACAAACTATATAGGTGTGAAAATTACACCAACCCCGCAAGATCGCTCTGCATCAAGAATTTTGAAAGTTAGATGTTATAAATTTTTTTTAGTGGTGATTGAAATTTCAATTCCCTTTTTAGTCTCTTTTAATATTCAACCCCCACCAACAAACACAATCAGCAACGAAATCCATGCAACTAGACAAACTCTAATCTCTCCCTGAACGAAAAATTTCTTTCTTTTAACAAAATTGGATTGACTGTACGGGTACATTGTAGTTTTTACATTATATAAAGTCTTTAGATATAACTATATGAGGCACGAGGAAGGCAAATAAATGGCTATAAAACAATTCACTTTTTCTTATATGAAGTACGGAATTAATATTTCTTATCGTGCATATTCGAGACACCTATAAGGATAAGTCATACTTAGAGTTGGTAAAAAGAAGGCATTATTAGATCGAATCTCCTATTCTCAATTCTTTAGAGTTTGAAACATATAATAATATGATTAACATAGGAAAATATTCAATTGTCCAATCTAACTCATCATCCTAATTTAAGTATCAAGTAAATCTTCAGTGTCATTTTGATGAATAATAAAATTACTTTGAATGATCAGCTACGACCTTTTATTAGGCCGCAATAAAAAAAAATTTGATTTTCGGAATTAGTAATGAAATGTCATCATATATAATTAAATTATTAACTAATTAAATAAATAATATTAGAGTCTTGACATGATTGACTACTTAATGATAAACATAGATTCCACAAATTAACATAGAATTATTATTATCTTTAAAACACTCCATACATATATAGATTTTAACGTAAATTTATCCTACTTTTACTTTTCCCATATTAAGATAAATATTTAAAAAAAGGACAATGAATAAAAGGATAGTAGATTTCAACGTAAATTTATCATACTTTTCCCATATTTTGTACATATCGTTTTCATTATGCGATAAGGATTAAGGGCCATGGGTTTAATTGCTACAAAATAACATGGAATGATGGAAAATATCAATACGTACACAAAAAGATCCTTGAGATTGTTATACTCCGTACCAAATAGTCAAACACATATTCTAATTTATTTTATTCTTTTTTGCAAATTTTTACTGAAATATATAGTAGATTTTATTTCATTAAACCTTTGATATTTGGATTAATTTATATTATAATAGAATTCTACTTGCATTATTTCATATTCTATATCTTCCATGTTTTATACTCTATAATATATTACCCATAATGATAAGATAAATTTTAAAAAAGATGATAATTAACATAGAATTATTATTACTTTAAAACACTCCATACGAATATCTCTACCATGTTTTATACTCCATGTATATTACCCATAGTGATAAGATAAATATTTAAAAAGATGATAACAAATAAAAGGATAGTAGATTTCAACGTAAATTTATCCTACTTTTACTTTTTCCATATATTTTTTTAACGTTATATTAAAGGAAACATAATACAAAGTAAATGGGGTTTATAGGGTAAATTTAATACAGCATACAAAAATGAAGCAACCGAATGGACTAAACAGAATATGGGGCGAAAAAAATAAGGGCAGAGTGAGTCTACACGACTATACTTATACAAAGCATATGTAATAATTTTGTAGAGAACACATGAATAACTAACTCGAGTTTTACCATTATTGAACTAACCATTTGATAACTCGGTTTTCTTATAAATATCTTATTCATAAACATTTTAAATATTAAGAACACATTTATACTCCAATTTGAAATGAGACCTATTTTAACTTTCTATTATACGTATACTTTATAAAACAACTATTTGTATGCGATGGTATAATAAGACAAATATGTACGAAAATTGATAAACTCGTGCATCGCACGGGCTTCAATACTAGTATTATGAAAGTAGAGAGAAAGGGAGAGAGAAGAAGAGAGAAACTGTCAGTTATTCTCTTATTTCATTAGGCATACATAATATATACATATACATAGTATTATATAGGGGTAAGGTATAATGTGCATCCACCCTAATATATATTTTATAACACTCCCCCTTGGATGTCCATTATCCAAAACAATATAATGCCTTATAATGCGCATGAAATGCTGTCTCATTAAAAACCTTACCAGGAAAATCCATTGGGAAAAACCATGGTTAAGGGAAAAAGAGTGCAACGCGCATTTACTCCCCCTAATGACAACATCACTAAAGATCTTTGAGATGGCACAAACCAATGAGGTGAATCAACTTTTTAAATGTAGCAGTAGGAAGCGCCTTAGTAAACAAATCTGCCAAATTTTCACTTGAACGAATCTGCAAGACATTTATATCGCCATTCTTCTGAAGTTCATGAGTGAAAAAGAATTTTGGTGATATGTGCTTTGTTCTATCACCTTTGATGTATCCTTCCTTGAGCTGTGCAATACATGCTGCATTATCTTCATATAAAATTGTTGGTGCCTCTTTCTCGGAGGATAAACCACAATCTTCTCTTATATGTTGAATCACAGACCGTAGCCATACACATTCACGACTAGCCTCATGAATTGCTAATATCTCAGAATGGTTAGAGGAAGTAGCTGCAATAGTTTGTTTCATAGAACGCCAAGAAATGGCAGTACCTCCACATGTGAACAGATATCCAGTTTGTGATCGGCCATTATGAGGATCAGATAAATATCCTGCATCTGCAAAACCAACTAAACCTTCTTTTGATAAATTAGGAAAGAACAAACCCATATCTTTTGTACCTTGTAGATAACGAAGTACATGTTTGATCCCATTCCAATGCCTACGGGTTGGGCATGAGCTAAACCTTGCTAACAAATTCACAGAAAATGATATGTCAGGTCTTGTATGACTAGCAAGATACATCAATGCTCCAATTGCACTTAAGTATGGTACTTCAGGACCAAGAATTTCTTCATCATTTTCCCGAGGACGGAAAGGGTCCTTATCCACTTCAAGTGATCTTACAACCATAGGGCTACTCAATGGATGTGCTTGATTCATAGAGAACCTTTTTAACACCTTTTCTGTATATGTTGTTTGATGCACAAGGATTCCATTCTTTAGGTGCTCAATTTGTAACCCCAAGCAAAATTTTGTCTTTCCAAGATCTTTCATTTCAAATTCTTTCTTTAAACATTCCACGGTCATGGAAATCTCTTCAGGAGTTCCAACAATGTTTAGATCATCAACATACACTGCAATTATAACAAATCCTGATCCAAATCTCTTTATAAAAATGCATGGGCTAATAGGATCATTCTTATAGCCTTCTTTCAATAAGTACTCACTAAGGCGATTATACCACATACGCCCAGATTGTTTCAATCCATATAGAGATCTATTCAACGTGATAGAGAAATGTTCTCGAGAACTTGATTTTGTTGCTTCTGGCAACTTAAATCCTTCTAGGAGTTTCATATAGATATCATTATCCAGTGGACCATACAAATAAGTTGTGACTACATCCATTAAGCATAAGTCAAGTCCCTCTCTCATTGCCAGACTAATTATATATCTAAAAGTTGTTGCATCCACCACAGGAGAATATGTCTCCTCATAATCAATACCAGGTCTTTGTGAGAATCCTTGTGCAACTAATCTTGCTTTATATCTTTCAATATCACCATTTTCATTTTTCTTTCGCACAAAGACCCATTTATGTCCCACTGGCTTTACATCTTCAGGTGTACGGACTACAGGTCCAAATACTTCTCTTTTTGCAAGAGATTTCAATTCTTATTCAATTGCTTCCTTCCACTTTGGCCAATCATCTCTATGTCTACATTCTTCAATAGACTTTGGTTCATGATCCTCATCATCATCCACAACATTTATTGCTACATTGCATGCAAAAACATCATCGACGTCGATTTGATTTCGGTTCCATGTAATTCCAGACATGATATAATTTATTGAAATTTCTTCATTATCAGGTACCTGAATTTCATCTTCTATCATGTCTAAAGTCTCTTCTGGAGATCCTTTAAAATTGATCGTATCCTCTATTGGACCATCATTAACCATTGCTCCTTTCCTTTTTCGAGGATTCTTGTCTTTGGAACCTATTGGTCTTCCACGCTTCTGGCGTGCCTTAGACTCATTAGAAACTTCATTTTGTCCTTCTGGGACCTCAATCTTAATTGGAGCATTCACAGCTGGTATATGTGACTTAGTCACTCTCTTTGGGTCAGTAAAAGCGTCTGGCAACTGATTTGCTAAACTTTGTAAATGAATTATCTTTTGAACTTCTAGTTCACATTGCTTAGTACGAGGATCAAAATGAGATAATGATAATTCATTCCAACTAATTTCTTTCTCCAGCTGTTTGTTTTCTCCCCCTAAACCTGGGAAAACTGACTCATTAAAATGACAATCAGCAAAACGAGCCTTAAATAAATCCCCTGTAGTTGGCTCAAGATATTTGATTATTGATGGGGAATCAAATCCAACATATATTCCCAACCTCCTTTGAGGACCCATCTTGGAGCGATGTGGTGGAGCTATAGGGACATAAACTGCACATCCAAAAATTTTAAGATGGGATATATTTGGTTCCTGACCAAAAACCAATTGTGATGGGGAGAACTTATGATAATTTGTTGGCCTGATGCGAATTAATGCTGCTGCATGTAATATAGCATGTCCCCAAGCAGTAATTGGGAGTTTAGACTTCATTAGCAATGGTCTAGCAATCAACTGAATGCGTTTAATTAATGATTCAGCAAGACCGTTTTGTGTATGAACATGTGCTACAGGATGTTCAACATTTATCCCAATGGACATGCAATAATCATTGAAAGATTGTGAAGTAAATTCACCAGCATTATCAAGACGAATAGACTTGATAGGAGTATCTGGAAAATGTGCTCTTAATTTAATCAATTGAGCAAGTAATCTCGCAAACGCCAGGTTGCGAGATGATAACAAACATACATGTGACCATCTAGTCGATGCATCGATTAAAACCATAAAGTATCTAAATGATCCACATGGGGGATGTATTGCCCACAAATATCCCCTTGTATACGTTCCAGAAAATTGATTGATTCAAAATTTATCTTAGCTGGTGATGGTCGAATTATCAACTTTCCTTGTGAGCAAGCAACACATGAAAAATTATTAGAGAGAATCTGCTGGCTCTTTAATGAATGCCCACAAGAATTTTCAATGATTTTTCGCATCATCATTGAACCGGATGGCCTAACCGGTCATGCCAAACTATGAAGCTATCAGTAAACTTCTGGTTTACTATAGCATGAGTTTCAATAGAATTAATTCTCGTGTAATACAAACCAGTGGAGAATGTAGGTAATTTCTCCAAGACAATCTTTGTGCCATTAGTTATGCTCGTGATTTGAAGGAATTCATCATTTCCTTCACTAATTGTCTCAATATGATAACCATTACTTCGAATATCTTTAAAACTCAATAAATTTCTTTGAGACTTGGGAGAATATAATGCATCAATGATGACAAATTTAGTTCCCATAGGCAACAATATATTTGCTCTTCTGGAGCCTTCTATAATATTAGTACTACCCGATATAGTACTCACACTAGTTTTTCTCATCATAAATTGAGAGAAATATTTCTTATTCTTAAGTATAGTATGAGTAGTTGCACTGTCTGCAAGACACAATTCTTCATCATTTATTTCCCATTGACCTTGAGAGGTATTCATATTCTTCAAGGAAATAAAAATATGTGTCACAAAACTAAACATGTCCAAAATAACCATTATAAAATAAAACACCCAAAATAATACAATATCTTAGAAAACACACAGAATATAAAGTCATAATACAATCCCAAAGTTCATAACTTAAACACATAATGTCATAATTAAAATACTACAATTCTATACCAAAACCAACACAACATATTAAAAACTTAATTATTCCCTTCAGGGGAAGTAAAGAAATCTGCAACTTCTAGGTGAGTTGTATCACCAGACTCAAAATCACCTTCGCCATCTTCAAATACAAGATTGGTCTCAACATTCTTTCCTTTCTTCTTCAATGATTGTTGATAAAGATCAACAAGATGTTCTGGTGTGCGACATACACGTGACCAATGACCTTTTCCTCCACAACGATAGCACACACTAGGCACATTGTCACTTTTTCCTTTCTCACCTTTACCATCTTTGCGGTCCCACTTCTGGTGGGAATGTGAGCTCTTGTAATAACCTCCATGACCTCTACGATAGCCACCGAAACCACGTCCAGGCCCACGGCCTCGCCATTGGCCACAACCACGACCACTGCTGCTGGCATGGTCTTTTTTCTTTGATACTTTCCCATTATGGGATGTCACATTCGCTTCAGGGAATGGAGTTGAGCCAGTAGGGCGTGCTTCATGATTTTTCATTAACAGCTCATTATTTTGTTCAGCCACAAGAAGACAAGATATCAATTCAGAATATTTCTTAAAACCCTTTTCTCGATACTGTGTCTGCAGGACAACATTGTTTGCATGAAAAGTGGAGTATGTTTTTTCTAACATATCTGCATCAGTAATTTTCTCTCCACATAATTTCAATTGAGAAGTAATTTTAAACATGGCTGAATTATATTCACTCACAGATTTAAAATCTTGTAATCTCAAATGCAACCAATCATAACGAGCCTTTGGCAATATCACAGTTTTCTGGTGGTCATACATTTCCTTTAGATTACTCCAAAGGATTTGTGGGTCTTTAACTGTCAGATACTCAGTTTTAAGCCCTTCATGGAGGTGATGGCGAAGAAATATCATAGCTTTAGCTTTATCTTGACATGTTGCTTTATTTCCTTCTTTTATTGTGTCACCAAGCCCTTTAGCATCTAGGTGTATTTCAGCATCTAACACCCATGACAAATAATTTTTTTATCAAGGGCCACAATCTCAAGCTTTGCAAGGTTTGACATAATTCGCTATGCAAAACAATTGATACTACAAATTAGGACGTCGGAATTATAAGTAAACATACCCTCTACAAGTTGTGATAAATATTAAGTATCATACTGACACTATAATAGTAAAATTTATGGGTATGTTACTGGGCTAGACACAAATGAATATAAAAGTAAAAGAAAAGGCTCCTTTTCACATAAAAGATGGAGTGCACGTGTGACTTCAAACAACAGATAGTAATTGTACTATTCTTATATCAAGGACCATTTTTGTAACGCACTTGTTTTTATCTCTTCATTTTATTATACTCCGATCCCTAAATTGATGATACTTATGCAAAAACAAACAAGAATTAAGGCAAAGATTGCAGCATGATCACGAAATAATTAACAATTACAAAAAAAAGAAAAAACTTGAAAGATTCCACTAAAAATAATGGTAACCGAATTGCGGCATAACTGCATAACCGAATTTGATTACCAAATGAAAATAATACACTATTTCAAAGCATTAAGCAAATAAAAAAAAAGTCTAGATTAACTTAGTAAAGTTGGGCCGCAAAAACAAAAACGGTTTCTAAAATTAATATGAACCGCAGTGAATCAAATTGATATCCACGCATGATGTTGCCGCATTAAATCGCAATTTACATAAACATTCATCAATCAGACATAATTTATAGTATTCTAACTCAATTTTACACGGTAATACGTACAAATAAGTTAACATAAACATGGTACGAAGTATTTAGAAGACATACAAAATTAACGTACAGAGGCATATAGTGCAGATCATTGAAACAACTTAATAAAATAATTAGTTTAATCAAATAATAAGTATATAATAATCATATCATATGCAAGATCACAAAACTTCTTTAAAAGAAAATCATGAAAGTAAAGACGAGTATAAACCAAATAATATAGTAATTACTTCGTAGTAATACTAACCGATAACGATGATTCTCGTAGTTATTTTCTCCTTTGTTCAATTGCGGTTTCCTTTGATTTTCATCAACAATTAGCAATGGTGCTGATAACGTATTATGAAAGTAGAGAGAAAGGGAGAGAGAGGAAGAGAGAAACTGTCAGTTATTCTCTTATTTCATTAGGCATACATAATATATACATATACATAGTATTATATAGGGGTAAGGTATAATGGGCATCCACCCTAATATATATTTTATAACAAAAAACGCATTATATAACTAATTATAATAATAAATAAAAATAATTTCTTTTTCGATTTTTCAAGAAATATAAATATAAATACAGAAAATAAAATAAAATTAAGGTTATTTTTTTTTTCATTATTAAATCAATTGAGTTCTTCAAACCACGTCAATGGAGGGATTGAGTTTTCAAACATCATGAATGGAAGGATTGAGTCGTTTACGCATCATCAATGGAGAAATTGAATAATAGAAGAAAAAAATAGCCAACTATATTCATTAAGCCAAATTCGTGACAAAAAATTGTCAATATTAGAATTCGAGATAAACCCTCAACCATAGAAATTAATAATTAATCCCTAATGTTGAATTGGTACATAGTATAGATTATTAATCAATCAACTTTTTTCTAAAGCGAGCTTCAATTTTAATCTTTTTACAAGATGATTTTTAAAAGTGATGAAAAAAAATTATTTTTTTTACCAAAAGATGATTGAAAATGGACATATTTTTTCCAAAGATAATCGAAGATGAAATGGATTGCAGATGATGATGGTGATGGTGGATTATGATTAATAATGAGGCAGTTTGATGATGATCATCTATGATGATGACTAGACGTTCTTTAGGGACTAATTAATTAAATAATAAAACTTGACACTTAATATTAAATAAATTAGTTAATTATTTTTTTTTATAGACAAACAAGTCAGTAAAAGGGTAAAAATTAAGTGGACGGTCTAGATTTAATTGAAATCTATCAACGGTTCAAATTTAATTTATAAAGTTAGTCGTCATAGGTCGACGACCTTCATAGAAGTGGAGGTGTGCAAAAATTGGTCCGGACCGAAAAACTGGACCGGATCGGACCGACCCAGACCGGACCGAAGACAATCGGTCCGGTCATCGGGTCGAGAAATATCAATTTCCGGTCTTCGGTCCGGTCCGGTCTGGTCCGGTCCAAAACCCGATTTTGGACCGGACCGATTTTTCTTAATAAAATATAATATAAAATACTTAAAAAGTTAATTCTCTCCTTTAATATGTTGTAAATATTATTATATTGTGATATGTTTTATTTTGGCTTCCAAAAAAGGCCTTAAAAAATTGATTTTTTTATATATATTTTTTCTTTTTTACCTTAATTTTTAGAAAAATAAAAAATATATAGAAAAATGTCTACAACCGGTCCAAATCGGTCCGGTCCGGGTTTTGGACCGATTTTATCGGTCCGGTCCAGGTTCGGTCCAAGCATAATCGGTCCGGTCTTTGGATCTCAAATTATCAAATTTCGGTCTTCGGTCCGGTCCGGGTCGGTCCGGTCCGGTCCGGGTTTGGACCGATGAACACCCCTACGTAGAAGCGTCGATGAATGAATAAGTCAAAAGTCGCGTGGACTATAAAGTGAAAAATGAAATGAATGGCAAATTAGTGAAGTTGAGTGATTGGCTGTTTCGGATATTCAGGCTTCAATCTCTCTAATCTGCGATTCTGCGCAGAAACTTTCTATAACAACATTTGCTGACTTGTACACTTCCAAACTTACCTTTTCAATGAGGAAGCAAGACGTTGTTTGAGGCTGGGACTGAGTTACCTTTTCAAATTTTTTTTTTTTTTTTTTTATTTTTTTTTTACAATAAGATTATCATTAATTATACGAGCACACAATTTGTATCTCCTACTGGTAACTGGTAAGTAATCCCTATCAAATTGTGGTTTTTTCTTGAAGTTGGCGTTTGTTTATGAGGTTATTGCATGTTGCATTTTCGAGTTTGTTTAATAAATGTCCTTCATTTGAATTATAAGATTTATAAAAAGAATTCATTGTTTTTGTTGTTTTGGTTATTGTAATTCCCTGTTCTTGTTACTAATTTTCGTTTGAGGGTTGATTTGCAATTTTCTACTACCACTTTAATTTAATTTTTGTAAAGATAAAGTTGTTTCTCATTTAATTTTTGTTAAGTTAATTAATTTGATTAGAAGTAGGGTGTTTAGGTTTAATTAGAGTTTTAAGCCTAATAAAGAGATACAATTATAAATGCATTAATTTTATACAAATATTTAGGTTTTCGAATGCTTAGTTTCATTTACTTATAATTTCTTGGGGTTTTCGATTGAATTGTGCCGGTTGTTTTGGAATCAAGATATCTTGTATGGAGTAATTGATTATTTGTTGGTAATTTAGTTGATGCATTTTAGTTGATGCATTTCGTAAATGATAGAGTATAAAACTAATCTTGCGACTTCAACCATCAGCTTAAGCTTTTGGTCCACACTTCAAGCCCAGAGGCTTTCATGTGAGGGGGCGTGATAGAGTATAAAACTAATCTTGTCAGCTTAAACTTTTGGTTGAGTTGGTCCTTTGACGGTAAACGATTTATGTGCTTGCTGCTCTAATGTATTTGTGTTTAGTTGAATGGCTAATAACCCGGATTTGCATTGTTGCAATGGCAGAAGTGTATTTGATGATGGATTTGTCAGAGTCAACAAAAATAGTATCGAGTCGAATACAAGAGATAGAGCCAGAGCATGCCTCAAAGATTGTAGGATACTTGTTACAAGACGATGGTGATCAGGACATGATTCGCCTCGCTTTTAGCCCCGATAATGTGATTAGAATTGTGATTAGCAACGCAAAACATACTCTTGGTTTGTCACCCCCTAAACAGCAACAGCAACAGCAACAGTTGCAGCAACAGCTGCAGCAACATTTGCAGCAGCAGCAGCAGCAAATGGTGTATGCTTCACTGAATAACCCCATTCAGTACTGCAATCCTTATCAAGGTTTTCCTGATTCTCGGGTTTACTCAACCTCGAGCAGGCCATTGAGTAGTTGTAGGAATGTCCAAATAACCAATGCCCTAGAGGATCAGCTTCAACGGTCCTTGAAATTTGAGGATGATAACTTACATTTACGAAACTCAGTAAATTCAGAGTTTCTTAACAATGATGGTTACCATGATCAGCCTGGATTTGTTGTGAATGGAACTTCTAGAAGGTTGCGGAGCTTGATTGAGTTCCCCCCAAAAGTTTGTCATTACTTCAGCAAGGGTTTCTGCAAGCATGGTGACAATTGTATGTTCTTACATAGTAGTAGTAGTAGTAGTAGCAGTAGTCTTGGATCAAACAATACTGGGTATGGAAATGGAAATGGGAATGGGAATGGGAATGATGATCATTATGAGTTCCGTGTAGGATCACTTAAGAAGCTTGAAATGGATCTAATCGAGCTTCTGAGATCAAGAAAAGGAAACCCAATTTCAATAGCCTCATTGCCAATGCTTTATTATGAAAAGTATGGTAGGAATCTTAAAGCTGAAGGCTACCTTACCGAGAGCCAAAGACATGGTAAGGCTGGATATAGCCTCACTAGGCTTTTAGCTCGGTTGAAGAACACTATATGTCTCATAGACAGGTAAGGTGGTTTATCTGCATCTTCATCTTCATCTTTATGTACTGGTCTTTATGTCTTTTTTCTCTTCTCTTGATTACTTATATAGCAAGTGATATATATTGCAGGCCTAATGGACAGCATTCAGTGATCTTAGCTGAAGATGCCTCAAAATACTTGGAGTATGGTAGTGATAGAAATGAGAATGGTGGAATTGTTCCAGGGTCTAGACAAATCTATCTCACTTTCCCTGCTGAAAGCTCATTCTCTGAGATTGATGTGTCCAACTACTTCAACACCTATGGTCTTGTGCAAGATGTTAGGATTCCTAGTCAAGAGAAAAGGATGTTTGGATTTGTTACCTTTGTTTATCCTGAAACTGTTCGCAAAATTTTGGCCAAGGGGAATCCACATTTTGTTTGTGGCGCTCGTGTTCTTGTCAAACCATACAGGGAAAAGTCAAGGTTTGCTGACAGGTAATGCGCTTCACTCTTCTTCATTGCTAGTTTCGTTTGAACGTTTTTGTGCCCTTATTAGTTATGAATGCACATATGTTGAAGCTCTGACATATCTGATGACGCGATAATTGAGTAATCAATCATACTCAAGTAACTCAACTGTCAATGTCAATAATAACATTTTTCTCATAAGATACAATCATATAAGTAAAGCTATATTCCTTGCCATCAAAAATATCTATGTGATTCAGCTGGCAATGGTTCAACAGAAAGTTTCGCTTTATCTGTTTTGAAATTGATATTTAAGGCGTACCTTTGTAAGTTTTCTATTGTTTTGTACTAATTGAGGTTGACAGATAGTATACCATACATGTAGGGTTAATTATGTTTTCTTCCCCTTCCACAACATCATACTCTGTAGTATAAATCAAATCGCGTCAAGATGAAACTGGTGTGGTTTAAATGTAACTATGTACGTACCCTTACCTCTAAAAAATTACTGTCTTAGACATGACTTTCAGTTTAACTTTAGAAAATGAGTACTAGTATTTTTGAGCATTACTGATCATAGAAATGCAAATGAATCAAATTAATTATCAATACTATTGACCTTATACTCCAAAATTGTAGGAAACACACAGATAAGGTACAGAGCTCGATGCAGTACAAGTCACATCTTTTCGAAGGAGAAGCTGAGTTTCATTCTGGTGAATACAACATTGTTATAACATATAAATAATTGTGTAACTGCCCTCAGTCTTGTCTAACATAATATCCTGGCAGCGGCAGCGCCAAGAGCAAGTGATTATTCAAGGCTAATGAGACAGCAGTTCATGTATGAACACAAGGAGGCAATTGAACTGGAGAAAACACGGCTATCTGAATCACAACTGCTGCCTGAACCATCAGAGAGACTCCGATACTTTGCTAACTCAATCGATGAACTGAAGCTTGCTCAAGGTGTATACATACTTTCACACTCTCATTAAATCCATCTTTTGTCCGTAATCCTTTTTCTATATCTGCTTCTGGGAAGTAGTGCATTAATTTTGTTGTCTAACTCACTAATTGCGATGAAACTGCAGAGTTTCCCGCCTTGGAGAAATTTGATTTCGGGTTTGGTAATCTGAACAATGGCTCTTCTAGTGAGGATAACTTGAGGAATGTGACCGGCATCCAAGAAAGGGAGTACAAACTTATGCAAAATTATGGCACCCAAGAAAGGTACTCTACAAACTTATAAACTACCAGGTTGTGACTAATGAACTAGAAAATGAAGTGTATTTAGCTAATCATGTCATTTTCGAAAACTGACAGCAGAAAGTCACAACTACAATGAACAAGACTACTCAAAACTCAAGAGTGTGATTCGTTTTTTGATTTGTGTTTTGATTTGTGAATTGATGCAGCAACCAAGCACATAACCTCCCAGACAACCCGTTTGCAACTTCAGGAAGAAGATAAAGTGAGACATACATATAACACCTACCTACATTACAAGGGTTATTCGTCAACAATAGTAGGTGTGGATAATTAAATAACAGGCTAGGCTGATAAGTTTCTGATTATATTTCTAGACTTGCAGAAGCCAATTGCTACAAGTGGTTTAAGTAGATGCTAATTGCTAACCGATTCATGGATTTCGTTACTCAAGGCTAGGAGGGGGAGTACACTACAGAATCGAGTAGAATCATACAGATTTAATCCTTCAGAAGAAGCTACATTTTATCTTCTTCTTTTGATTCAATATAGATATAGCTTCGAACTGCTTAAGATCGAATCGAAAATGTTATACACTAGTATAATAATGAACAACAGACTAGCTTACTGTTGCAGAAAGATTTCTTCATGTAAAATCTATGCCTTAAATTACTAGAAGAAATATCAAGTAAAATTCATTTTTGTTATCTGGTTTATTGTTCTTCTATTATAGAAATCATATAATTAAGATGATGCATGTGTATTGTGTTACACTTACACCAGGGGTTCTGTTATTTGACCCGTCCATCACATATTCGCATCTCAAGATTATTCTACATGTATATTATATGTATGCAGTAATATAAGTTGTTACTGCTCTGTATGTTGATTTGATTTAGGTACATTATTTAAGTTTTCGGGGTTAGTATCCAAGACCTCAAATTTAGCCTCTCTAATACTTAGCCTTTCTATAGACCTAGGAAAATTAGGGGCCATTACCTAACTTTTATTACAATCTTAGTTGTTTCTTTCCTGAACTTTTGATACTACAAGTTACAACTGTAAATATAAATGACATCTTTAAACTTTCTTTGTGTGGATGAGCCACAGGCCCACAGCCCACAGCCCACAGCCCACAAGCCCATAAATATGTGAGCTATCGTTCATATACTTTGGAATTAGAGCATGTAATTAATGTAGATAATTGTTACCCTTTGGATCATTGCATCAGACTCACGTGCAGTTGGGGACTGTAAGTCTGTAATCTTATGATGAAGATATGCAAAATTATTTTAAATCAAAAGTTTTGATCCACTTTATGCTGTTTATCTAGTAAGTATTATATACTACGCATTCATTTATTATCAAGTGGAAATAAAATGTTTGATTATTTATTTGCATGTTGTTCTGAAATTATGTGGATTTGATGAAATTTAATCGAGGATAAAATTGGTACCATAATTACAAGTTTATTTTCGGTATTACTGTCAGTTTTTAGTTATAAATTGTACTTGGCCAACCTTTATTTTTCTGAACTTAGCTGAACTTATTTGAACTTATTTTTCCTGAAATAAGTGGAAATAAGGTGAACAGAACAGGGCCTTGAAATATGTAATATTAAAATTATTTGCGTTGTTATATTAAATACATCATATTTATGCTATTATATTAGCATTCTTTGTGATCACTAATTGAAGTTAATAATTATTAATTATTTCTAAGTATTAATTAATATATTTTTATTAATTATTATCAATATAATTTTAAGGGAAAAACTTACTTTTAAATATTACGTGTACAGTAGAAATCAATTGACTATCTTTTTGGTGAGACATACAACAAATAACATGTACGTAGTAGTAATCACAACGTTTTGCAACACCGTCTGTAAATATTTAGAGGTAACATATTTTGTTTCTTAATAATAATGATACTTATATATCTTAACAAATGATTGCTTCAATCATCAGAGTATAAATTTTGGATAATTATTTTCAACATGCTAATGGTTAAAAGTTTAGTATATAATCTAATAAACTTAAGTAAAGTCTAATAAGGTTTAGTAAGATCTTATTAGGTCCTATATAAGGTCTTATAAGGTCTAATAACGCAAATTATTAGGTGCACCCGGTTGCGTGTAGCTCTACACGCAACCGGGTTAAAACTACGTCGTTTTGATATTTTTTGCCAAAAAAAAATGTAAAATCACATAACTAACTTTCCCCCAAAGCCACGCATATCATGGTTACTTTACAAAAACAATCCGTTATTTTTATTGATTAAAAAAGTCAAAAATTCTATTAATATTTTAACAAATCTTTACAAAAATAATCAGTTACTTTTATTTGCATTTAAATCTTTAACAATTTACATTGTTTTATTTGCGGTTTTTTCATACTCCATATTTCTCGTATCATGTATTAAATTAATATGGAGTAGAAATACAATGCATGTGTAAAGGCATATAAAAAACAAATCGTAAAACAAAAATACATTGAAGGTGTAAAAGTACATGATAGGACAAAAAAATACATTTAACCAAAAGCACATAACTAAGACCAAAAACACATTACTATATATAAAAGTACATCTTACTTCACATATAAGTACATATTTACAACTACAAGCACATAACTATGACCAAAAAAACATTATTTCACATAAAAGTACATATTTACAACTACAAGCACATAACTAGGAAGAAAAGCACATGTTCAATTGGAAAAGGATATCAACGCAAAATAGGACAAATTCTAATTACTGGTTGATAAACACTACGTCTGCCATTGATTAAGATGCACGTTTGTTCTTGGGTGTAAAGAAAACCCATGAAATTCCAATTAATAATAGATAAAATTATCAAAAACTGTCAAAATAAATGAAATTAACAATTAAATTACACATGAAAAGAACATCAATACACACTTACTTGAATAAATGAAGATTAACACATACGTAATTTACGAATTTGAGCAACTGTGTCGCCTAATTTGCGATTTTTGGAGATGAAGATGTTCTTTATTTTGGTTTTCCCCTTTTGACGACATCAACGAGGATTCTAATTGATTCTCTAAATCTTTTTTCTTTTCTATTGACTTTTTATTTGGCAGTTTTTTAAATTTAAAAATTCTATCCTAATATAACTGCCAAAAGATACCATAATATCTGGAAAGTATTTTTGTGTTATTAATTTATTTTTATTTTTTTGGTAAAAAACTATCAAAACGACGTAGTTTTGACCCGGTTACGTGTAGAGCTACACGCAACCGGGTGGACCTTCTACTAATTGGTCCAATAAGGTCTTATAATGTCCAATAAAGTCGTATAAGTTCTTATAAGCTCCTATAAGTTCTAATAAGGTTTTATAAGTTCCTATAAGCTAAATAAGGTCATGTAAGTTCATATAAGTTCCTATACAATTAGGTAAGTTCAGATAAGATAAGTTTAGATAAGTTCAAGCCTTATAAGATAAAGAGAACACACACTTAATTAACCATTTTTCAAATAAAGAGAACACACACTTAATTAACCATTTTCCAAAAAAAATGTAGAAAATATAAAATAAAAGCTAAAATTGTTAAATGTCGGACTAGGGACAAGGAAAATGGTAGAAAGTCAATTTTGATGATAAGTTATGCAGTTGGCATTGGTACGTTGATATGTTTGAATAATTTATAAGTTCTCATTTCATTTTGTTATAAGATTACTAGATTTGATGGTAGTAAAGTTAATTAAAATTGGTAAATGTTGCAGAATTGAGCTACACAAAACACAAGTGCGCCCTACGCGTAACTATCTATGGCCTATTGGAATTGGGAATTTAATTAAAATGTGTGGAATGTTTTTCCTAGCCATGTTGGTATTCGGACACTACATTTTTATTGTTACGGCCGGTTGAGACATTGTGTTGGCTTTCACTCATCACCCTCTTTCCGGGTTGAATTCAGCAGTATTCTTTCATATATTCGATAGTACTTCCTATGTCTCTAAAAGGTTGTCCCATCGAGCAAACTTCATTCATATTTGAGTTTAAAATCTATACACTGAGGTATAAAGTGAACCCTTAAAAAAGATAAAACAAGTGGAAAAAGTTTCTAAATAATATAAAGTCCAAAACATTGTTTAGTTTAGCGGTTATATTCTTTCAAGGTACATTGCACACACATGAACAAAAATGAAGCATAAGCTTTTACAATATGAATGAATATTGTGACCTAGACAACAATATACGAGTACGTCGAGATAGAGTAAGTTTAAGTGGAATTGCGAATTTTGTTAACTTAAAAAAGTACTCCGTAGCTAGGAATCTGAGTTACGATGTTTGAAGATTAATCAAATTAAAATATATAGATCATATATGTCACTGAAAGTCTTGATTAATTATGTCGTTTTCTAATTTATATGTCTAAGGGCGTGCATCTACCTCATGGTAGGTCCACTTATGTACACACGTGCTGAACATGATTCGACATTACCAATATTTTTTTTTTAAAATGTACTACTAATCCTTTATAATTTAATGTGCCACTAAATTAAATATAAATAATATATACTCCCTCTATTTCATTTTACTTGTTCTATTTAATCAATTTTTATGAGAACCTTTTAATTAAAGTGGGTCAAATAAAAAGAGACATAGAAAGTACTATAGTTTAAACTTTAAAGGGTGATGATAAAGGTCGAAAGTTGCGACAACATTTAGTGGTTGCAATATTACGTGTCGAAGTTTAATTGATACTTATAGGCGCCACGTAGTCTATGCGTCATCAGAATTTTTTTACTATCAATGCAATATTTTTACTATGAAATTATGTAAATAAAATAGTCGATATGAAGAAGGAAACAAATTAGATTATTAAGATTTTTCTAACTTTTTTTTGTAACATGTATAATATGTTATACTATAAGTTAAATATTTTAGTTTCCAATTAAAATCATGACACATAAGCATTAAAGCATGCCATGTCATCATTGTGACACGAGTTAAAGGTCGAATATTGCGACCTTTATCATTTTCGTAGTTTAAAAACTGGTATGTTCTTTTCACCTCAATTTTACTCAAAATTGTAGCGTTTATAGATATACTAAAGCTTGTAATAATTGTAAATTGAACTTGGAAAATTTGCAATGCCTTTTGCGGGAAATTGTGATACTTCCCCCGTTCTAGAAATATCACACCATTTTATTTTTTACACTATTCACACTACGACTTTGGTCATTTTTGTGGTTCATACGTAAGAAAATTGTAGTCATGTGAGGTCATTTTAGATTCGTGTCGATATATATTTTTTGAATATTAATTTTTGGATTTTTTGTCATTTACCACCTAAAAAAACCAAATTTGTGTCTTACCACCTTAAAATCTCAAAGTTTTAAGTTACCATTTACCACCTAAGAGATTTTTTTTTCACCACTTGTTAACAAATCTGTTAACAGTTCCGTAAAGTTGGGCCCACTTCCAACGGTCAGTGACGGAGCTAGATAGGTGCGATAGACCCCCCCCCCCAAAAAAAACTGGAAAAAAAAAACTTTAGCTGAGAGCTAAGAGACCCGGTATTATAGAGAACCGATCTCATAGGTTATACTTAAAAACACCCGCTCCCTGTAAGGGATCAGTATACTACAGAGATATTCCTAAGAGAACAGTCTTTAGACACAGCTGTTCTCTTATAATTTTGAAAAACTACAGGGGGATTATCTTAAGAGAGCAGTCTTTAGAAACAACTGGTCTCTTATAGTTTTGAATTTAAATCACCACTCTCTTTAATTATGTTATTCTTTTCAGTTTTCACCACACATATGAAAACCGTAGAGAATAATTGTAATATGAATATTGATTAATTTAAGGACGATACATTTTCTTTTTTAGTAATATATTGTGTGTTGTGGATAGAGCTGTCAAAAATCGACCCGACCCGAAAACCGACCCGAACCCGACCCGAAATTACTGGGTCCTGAACAAGATTTTGTGACCCGCAACCCGATTTTATCCGAACCCGAACAACCCGAAAAGGAATGGGTCAAAACCCGACCGAACCCGTTTTAGACCCGACCGATTGAAAATCATTGTATTTATAGTAATAAATGAGATTATGAGAAAATTTAAGCATAAAAGACACGTTGTTTTTACTATTGTTCTGTGTAATATGATTTTAATTTGAATTATACGCCATTTTATGATTGAATTTGACAAAATATAAACTTTCGTAGGAAAATTTGTTAACTTGTGCCAATATTTTGTATATTTTTCACCTAAATTAATGAAAATATAATGCGCGTTTTAAAATCTCTCAACCCGTTGGGTCGACCCGAACCCGAAAGTTCTGGGTCTTGAACAAGCATTTGTAACCCCGAACCCGAAATTGACCGACCCGATTCAACCCGAACCCGAAAGTAAATTTTTACAACCCGACCCGACCGACCCGTTTGACAGGTCTAGTTGTGGAGGATCACCCGACACAATATTCTAAAAATCCTGGGAACGTCACTGCTGACACCCCAAAAAAAAATTCTGGCTCCGCCACTGCAAACGGCAGTACATCGATTTCTCATAAAATACACGACTTGAACTTTCTTCAACTGCTTCTTCACAACTGTGTTCATCAAATCTTCAAATTAATAAAAAAATTGCATCAAGAAGCTTGAAATTGATTGAGGGATTTCATTAAGTTTTTATTTTCGAGCAAATTGTTGGGCGAATTGCTCGAAAGAAGCAGAATCAAGGTACCATAAGGTATGAATTTAGATCCTTATGCATCAAATTTCGTAGGTATTTCTTGAATTTGATTATAAACTGTAATTGAGCCAATATTTGTGTGTAGATTGTTTGGGCAAGCGAATTTTGTATTTTGGTTTGCTGAATTATTGATTCAATCAATGAAATTAACCCCAAAATTTTCAAAGAAAAAAGTTAGGGTTCACATAAAATTTAAATTGGGGATTTGTTGAATACTTAATGTTTTTACAAATTGAGGTTAGGGAATCACTATATATGGTTGCAGAAACATAACGTGACATAACATTGGTGGGAGAAGCAGTCGAATAGTTATTGCATAGCGGCAGCATTGGTTATGTTTTTCCAATTTTTTGTTTCAGTGTACGTTGAGGTTCTGACTTGACATTCTGAAATCATAGTTATAGATTTTTTTTTTCTACAATAACTCAAGCTTCCATGGAACAAAAAATTAAAAACCCAAGTTGATGTTTACTCGCTTGTGATTTTGTTTTCATCTCTTAAATTACAGCCTAGATTTATAAAAGACAATGACTTATATAAGACAGATATGGAAGCTAAAACAGATCACACATCAATTTAGACAACAGATCACACAACATATCAGACAACATATGCAGCAGATCAGACAGTACATACAACAAATCATACAGTATATTCTGCAGATTAGACAGCAGACGAGCATATCAGACAATATATCAACAAATCAGACAATAAACTTGTATGATAAGCAGATCAGCTGAACAAATGCAGATCAACATACTTCACGGAACTGTTAACGGGTCTGTAACAGGTGGTGAAAAAAAATTCTTTTTTTAAGGTGGTAATTTAAAACTTTGAGATTTTAAGGGACAAATTTGGTTTTTTTTTAAGGTGGTAAATGACAAAAAATCCTTAATTTTTTATAAGTTTTAATTGCCCACGATTTGAAATATTAAGAGTGCAAAATAATATGTTAGAGAAATAATAGTCAACTATGGTGCGATATTTTCAAAATGGAAGAAGTATTACTATTATGTAGTTCAACCGGTGTGGTTTAAAGATGTACTCCAAATACTTGCATGTGACAATTGAAACAATAAAATGTTTTCATTCTAGTTTCTATAGTTGATCTAGCCATCTAGGAGAGGAGATCAGCGGGGCATGCTGTGATGTGTGAGAAAACACATCACAGTGTCAAATGTGTATCATATCATTTATTTAAAAAAGAGTATCATTTCATTAAAAAAAAGTACCATTTCGTTAAACAGGGTGCCATTTCGATAAAAACATGTACCATTTCGTTAAAAAAGTACCATTTCATAAAATACAGATTACCATTTCGATTAAAACATGTACCATTTCATTGATTTCTTTTTGCTGTTATGTTTTTTCAAAAACATATCAGCCTGCGATTTTGACTTACTCTCTAGGAGAGAACTCACAAACAACATGCATATATCAAATATCAACTACTTAGTAGTTCGGACGATGCCCCATAATGTTGGATATATTTTGAGTTTCTTTTATTCATTTCAAATTCATTTATAAATTTCTTTGTATGTGTATTACATTTAAAAATACTACTCCCTCTGTTCCTAAATACGTGTTCAGTTCCCATTTATGGCGTTCCCTTTTATGTGTTCACTTTTCATTTTTGGACATACCTTTCCCATTTTTCTATACACTTTTCCCACTTTTTCATACACTTTTCCCACTTTTCTATACATCATTATTACCTTTTCTTACACATTTTACACTTTTTCCACTTTTCAATCACCACCTCCACTTTTATTTATACTTTATCAATAAACAATTATCTACTTTTTCCTTTCCAAAAAAAAAACATTCCCAATCATTACCTCTTACACACTATTCAATTTTATTAATTACCGTGTACATGTCCAAAGTAGACACGTATTTAGAAACGGAGGGAGTATAAATTTCATTATATATGCAGTTCAAGAATAAAATTGCTTAACCAACAATCAGTAAACTAAATTTTTGAGTAACTTAATTACTTATACAGTATAAAACTTTAATTTATGTATTATTTTACTTATAACTTAGAAATTCTTTAAGTTACAATTGTATATTGAGTTAAAAAGTCAAAATACATATTAGAAGAAAAAAAACATAATTGATTAGCTAAAATAAAGCGCGACATTATTTTTTTCTATTATTTTCTCTGTTAATTTAATAGTTTTATGTTTATTAATATTATATCATCTGCTTCCTTCACATGTCACTTTGTGGTCTCATGCACCCTCCCTCCTACCCCTTTTAAAAAAATGACACATATCCCTATCTACATTAAAAAATAATTCACTATCAACTATCATCTAATTAAATAATAAATCAATTACTTTATATTAAACTCTGTGCCGAATAAACCGGTTCATGTATTCCGAAACGAAAGGAGTCTATACAAGTTGTACTTAAAAATGGTATAAAGAGAAGGGAGAATGATGGCGTGCACATTGTCTCCTAGTTGAGTTAAAACTAAAAACAGTTTAATTTTAGAAATTTAAATGACCCCACCACATTACCACAATGCTTATCTTCACCAACACTTTATGTCGATCCATGCATATATTTTTATCACTTTTATGCATGCATGCCTTTTAACGGCCCTACAAATTAACGGTCACTTTTCACTGTCTAAAAGTAAAAAGCTAGCTAGGCTTGCATCTCCTAAAAATATATTTGATCGATCTCTGAGATTAATTTAATAAATTATGCCCTTTGGAGAAAGGATTAGGCAGCTAGGCATGACATGTTAGTTCGAATTGGATTAAGTGAAGTTAATCAACTAGTACTTGGCGGAAGCTGATACTTATACCCATTGGGTATGGAATAGTTTCATACCCTAGACTTCCATTGGTTATTTTCACAAAAGCAATCCCATATGGAATTATTCAATCTAAACCAATCACAGTCCAGGGTATGAAACTATATATTCCATACTCAAGAGATATATGTAGCCTTTCTGGTACTTGGCCGATCGGCTAGTGAGAAGGATTGTACTTCGTATCTCGATCATAAAGTAAATAAATACCAAACGTACGAATGGACAAACTTTATGTTAGGTTATGATACATATGACACTACATAGATCATGCGGAAACAACCATTAACCCAGGACAACATATTATTTACACATAATCATATAGCATAATTTAGATGCATACTCTTTGTTGCGTGCCCTCCCTAGCTGCGCCCGAACCGAACAAGAACAAGTCTTTTAGGACTCCAAGTGTCGTCCCTCCATAGATAGTCCACAGCACGTCCGGATCCGCCTTAAGATTGACCAACTAGAATCGCCCTTAAGGTACTAGAAAATTTCGGCACTTTATGAGCAAGATGTGTGTTTTAATTTTCTCTCAAAAAACTCACTTTTGAATACTTTGAAACTTATGTATAAATTATGACCCCTAGGCCTTTATTTATAGAGTTATGGAAAAGGAATCGTAATCCTAGTAGGATACGAATTAATTGGAATTAGAATCCTACATGAATTCTATTTAATTAATTTATCCAATTAGGAATAGAAATTTAATCATACACTGACTCTTGTAGATTCAGGAATCACGCATGAGCACAAACTCACACACACACGGCAGCCACAAGGGCTGCCCATGCGCGTGCGAGCAGCAGCCCGCGTAGCACGGCCCACGCAGCCGTGGCCCTTGGCGCGCGCTGGGCCTGCCTTGCGGTAGGCCTGGGCGCTGCCTTGGCTGGGCTTGTGGCGCGCATGCTTGCTGGGCGATTGGCCCCGGCTTCGTGCTGGGCCTTCGTCCGGCAAGCCTCGTCCGATGCTAATTCGTACGATACGCTTCCGATTAAATTTCCATTTCCGGAATCTATTTCCGATACGAACAATATTTAATATTTCCGATTCCGGAATTAATTTCCGTTTCGAACAAATATTTAATATTTCCGTTTCCGGAATTATTTTCCGATTCCGGCAATATTTCCGATTCTGACAATATTTCCGTTTCCGGTAATATTTCCGATTCTGGTAATATTTCCATTTCCAATAATATTTTCCGATACGTACCATGTTTCCGTTTCCGGCAACATCTACGACTTGGATAATATTCATATTTCCGATACGATCCATATTTCCGTTTCCGGCAATATCATCGTTTCCGGAGTATTCATTTCTTGCCTGTGACGATCTTAGCTCCCTCTGAAACCAAGATCCGTCGGTTCCGAATATTCATAGATGGAGTATTTAATGCCATTAAATACTTGATCCGTTTACGTACTATTTGTGTGACCCTACGGGTTCAGTCAAGAGTAAGCTGTGGATTAATATCATTAATTCCACTTGAACTGAAGCGGCCTCTAGCTAGGCATTCAGCTCACTTGATCTCACTGAATTATTAACTTGTTAATTAATACTGAACCGCATTTATTAGACTTAACATAGAATGCATACTTGGACCAAGGGCATTATTTCCTTCAGTCTCCCACTTGTCCTTAGGGACAAGTGTGCATTTCCTAATTCCTTTGTCGCTCGATGCTTGCTCTTGAACATAAGGTAAGAGTTGTCATCCTTATTATGTCCAGAGGTGTTCCTCGGTTTCAGAGTTCAACTGATCAAATAAACAGATAATCATAGCCTATGATTCATCCGAGCACGGCCATGCATTTCACAGTTTCTAGCTCTCCGAGTGGCCTTGTACAACTTTTAAGCATCTCATCCCGATTTATGGGAGGACAATCCCAATCTTGCGATCTTGAGATTAGACTTCGTTTGATAGGTGATTACCTGAGCGTTGCCTTTATAGCCTCCTTTTACGGTGCGACGGTTGGTCAACGTCAAAGCAACCAGTTCTCAAACAAGTAATCTCAAATCACTCAGGTATTGAGGATTTAGTGTCTAATAATTTAATGAAATTTACTTATGACAGACTTTCATCTCTTACAGTAAAGTTTCATAGGTCTTGTCCGATACTAGTCTTCCCAAAGTAAGTATCTATGCAAATGATTATGACATTGCCATGTCCACATAGTTCAAGAAACAGAACTACTAGTCATCTTGCACTCTAATCGTCTAACGTTTTCTATGCGTCCAATTTTATAGAAAACTCCAATTAGGGACCATTTTCAACCTTTGACATTCAAGTTCACTTGATAGACATTTCTTAGTCACAGGACTGGTCCTGACAGTCTATCTTGAATATATCGTCAAATTGAAGGGACTCATCATTTAATAAACCACAAATTAAATGGAAAAATGAATTTCTTTCATTTATTGTGAATGATTAACCAATAATGTTTTACAAAGATTTAAACTCTAAAACTTTAAAACATTAAACAGAGACATCAAAGCCATTCTCCAATATGCTTGATTCCCATAGCTGCAGTGTGCGAGTTGTGCTTCGCTTGCGGCAGAGGTTTAGTTAATGGATCTGATATGTTGTCATCAGTTCCAATTTTGCTTATCTCGACTTCTTTTCTTTCAACGAACTCTCGTAGAAGGTGAAATCTACGAAGTACATGCTTGACTCTCTGGTGGTGTCTAGGCTCTTTTGCCTGTGCAATAGCTCCGTTATTATCACAATACAGGGCTATTGGTCCTTTAATGGAGGGGACTACACCAAGTTCTCCTATGAACTTCCTTAGCCATATAGCTTCCTTTGCTGCTTCATGTGCAGCAATGTACTCCGCTTCAGTTGTAGAATCCGCAATGGTGCTTTGCTTAGCACTTTTCCAGCTTACTGCTCCTCCGTTGAGGCAGAAGACAAACCCAGACTGTGATCTGAAATCATCTTTGTCGGTTTGGAAACTTGCGTCCGTATAGCCTTTAACAATTAATTCATCATCTCCACCATAGACCAGGAAGTCATCTTTGTGCCTTTTCAGGTACTTCAGAATGTTCTTGGCAGCAGTCCAATGCGCCTCTCCTGGGTCTGACTGGTATCTGCTCGTAGCACTGAGTGCGTACGCAACATCCGGGCGTGTACATATCATAGCATACATTATTGAACCAATCAATGATGCATATGGAATCCCATTCATTCGTCTACGCTCATCAAGTGTTTTTGGGCACTGAGTCTTGCTTAGAGTCATTCCATGAGACATGGGTAGGTAGCCTCGCTTGGAGTCCGCCATCTTGAACCTATCAAGCACCTTATTGATATAAGTGCTTTGACTAAGTCCAATCATCTTTTTAGATCTATCTCTGTAAATCTTGATGCCCAATATGTACTGTGCTTCTCCTAGATCCTTCATCGAAAAACATTTCCCAAGCCAAATCTTGACAGAGTTCAACATAGGAATGTCATTTCCGATAAGCAATATGTCGTCGACATATAATACTAGGAAAGCAATTTTGCTCCCACTGACCTTCTTGTATACACAAGATTCGTCCGCGTTCTTGATGAAACCAAAGTCACTGACTGCTTCATCAAAACGTATATTCCAGCTCCTGGATGCCTGCTTCAATCCGTAGATTGACTTCTTTAGCTTGCATACCTTTTTAGCATTCTTTGGATCCTCAAAACCTTCAGGCTGTGTCATAAACACAGTTTCTGTTAAAACGCCGTTTAAGAAAGCAGTTTTGACATCCATCTGCCATATTTCGTAATCGTAATATGCAGCGATTGCTAACATTATTCGAATAGACTTTAGCATTGCAACTGGTGAAAAGGTTTCATCGTAATCCACACCGTGGACTTGCCTGTAACCTTTTGCAACCAATCTAGCTTTGAAAACTTCAAGTTTCCCATCCTTGTCCTTTTTCAGTTTGAAAACCCATTTGCTTCCAATGGCTTGGTAGCCATCTGGCAAATCGACCAAATCCCATACTTGGTTTTCAGACATGGAGTCTAATTCAGATTGCATGGCTTCTTGCCACTGCTTGGAGCTAGGGCTCGTCATAGCTTGCTTGTAAGTCGCAGGTTCATCACTTTCAAGTAATAGAACGTCATAGCTCTCGTTCGTCAAAATACCTAAGTACCTTTCCGGTTGAGATCTATATCTTTGCGATCTACGCGGGGTAACATTTCTAGATTGACCATGATTCTCACCAGATTCTTCTAAAGATCTCTGAGTTTCATCCTGAATGTCATCTTGAGCATTCTCTAGAGTTTGTTGTTCGACTCGAATTTCTTCGAGGTCTACTTTTCTCCCACTTGTCATTTTGGAAATGTGATCCTTCTCCAAAAAGACACCATCTCGAGCAACAAACACTTTGTTCTCAGATGTATTGTAGAAGTAATACCCCTTTGTTTCCTTTGGATAGCCCACAAGGATACATTTGTCAGATTTTGGATGAAGTTTGTCTGAAATTAATCGTTTGACGTATACTTCACATCCCCAAATCTTAAGAAAAGACACATTTGGAGGCTTTCCAAACCATAATTCGTATGGAGTCTTTTCGACAGCTTTAGACGGAGCTCTATTTATAGTGAGTGCAGCTGTATTTAGTGCATGTCCCCAAAATTCTAATGGAAGTTCGGCCTGACCCATCATTGACCTGACCATGTCTAGCAAGGTTCTGTTCCTCCGTTCTGACACACTGTTCCATTGTGGTGTTCCAGGAGGAGTCAATTCTGATAGAATTCCACATTCTTTCAGATGGTCATCAAATTCATAGCTCAGATATTCACCGCCTCTATCAGACCGCAGTGCCTTAATCTTCTTGCCTAATTGATTCTCTACTTCACTCTGAAATTCCTTGAATTTGTCAAAGGATTCAGACTTATGCTTCATTAGGTAGACATAACCATACCTACTGAAGTCATCAGTGAAAGTGATAAAGTAGCTGAAACCACCTCTAGCATTTGTACTCATTGGTCCACATACATCTATATGGATTAAACCCAATAGTTCATTTGCTCTTTCTCCAACTTTAGAGAAAGGTTGCTTTGTCATTTTGCCAAGTAAACATGATTCGCATTTACCATAATCCTCTAAGTCAAATGGTTCTAGAATTCCTTCTCTTTGAAGTCTTTCTAAGCGTTTCAAGTTTATATGGCCTAATCGACAATGCCACAGATAGGTGAGATCTGAATCATCCTTTTTGGCCTTTTTGGTATTTATGTTATATACTTGTTTGTCGTGATCTAATAAATAAAGTCCATTGACTAATCTAGCAGATCCATAAAACATCTCTTTAAAATAAAACGAACAACTATTGTCTTTTATTATAAAGGAAAATCCCTTAGCATCTAAGCAAGAAACTGAAATGATGTTTTTAGTAAGACTTGGAACATGGAAACATTCTTCCAGTTCCAAAACTAGCCCGGAGGGCAACGACAAATAGTAAGTTCCTACAGCTAATGCAGCAATCCGTGCTCCATTTCCCACTCGTAGGTCGACTTCACCCTTGCTTAACTTTCTACTTCTTCTTAGTCCCTGTGGATTGGAACATAAGTGTGAGCCACAACCTGTATCTAATACCCAAGAAGTTGAATTAGCAAGTATACAGTCTATAACGAAAATACCTGAAGATGGAACGACTGTTCCGTTCTTCTGATCTTCCTTTAGCTTCAAGCAATCTCTCTTCCAATGCCCCTTCTTCTTGCAGTAGAAGCATTCGGATTCAGAAGTGGGTTGACTGACCTTCCTCTTTGCAGATTTGGCGCCAGTTTGCTTAGTTGGGCTGGCCTTGTTGCCACCTTTCTTAGCATTCCTCTTCTTTCCAGATTTCTTGAACTTGCCCCCACGCACCATAAGCACATCCTGCTTATCACTTTTGAGCGTCTTTTCAGCGGTCTTCAGCATACCGTGAAGCTCAGTGAGCGTTTTGTCCAGACTATTCATACTGTAGTTCAGTTTGAACTGATCATACCCGCTATGAAGAGAATGGAGGATGGTGTCTATAGCCATTTCCTGAGAAAATTGCTGATCCAGCCGACTCATATTCTCAATGAGTCCAATCATTTTGAGAACATGTGGACTTACGGGCTCGCCTTTCTTAAGCTTGGTCTCAAGAATTTGCCTATGAGTCTCGAATCTTTCGACTCGAGCCAGATCTTGGAACATGTTCTTCAACTCACTGATGATTGTGAAAGCATCTGAGTTGATGAACGTTTTCTGCAGATCCGCACTCATGGTGGCGAGCATTAGACATTTCACATCCTTGTTGGCATCAATCCAACGATTGAGGGCAGCCTGAGTGACCCCGTCGCCAGGAGCTTCGGGCATCGCCTCATCTAGGACATACTCCTTTTCTTCCTGCATAAGAACTATTTGCAAGTTCCTTTGCCAGTCAAGGAAGTTTTTCCCGTTCAACTTCTCCTTTTCGAGAATTGATCGAATGTTGAATGAATTGTTGTTCGCCATATTAAAAACTACAATTGAAAAGAATAAACAAATAAATAACCATTCACAGTTTCTCTTAATAAACTTAAATTCTAGCATACATGCATAATTCAATGTTTATTAAGCATTTTATTCAAGTTATGTGTTCCGGCAGGTGTGAATAAAATGATTCCAAGATCCTAAAATCATTGAAGAACTAAGCACAGTTTGTCGACTTAATCCTAGAACATCTTAGGTAAGCAAAAGCCTTTTGCTAATAGTCTAGAAACTATTCTTGGTTGATAGGTACGTCTAAGAACTTATTAGGTAAACCTATCGAATTTGCCACGACATAAAAGGACTCCTTACTTATATCGTTGAGTTTCACCAAAACTAACATGTACTCACAATTATTTGTGTACCTTGCCCCTTTAGGACCAATAAGTAACACCTCGCTGAGCGAAAACTATTACTAGATTGATGTAAAGGATATCCAAGCAAGTGTATATTTTGGCATGGCACCTTTTAACTCAATTTTTAAGTTTGGAACTTAAGGCTCTTACTATGTTGGTTAGATTTTAAGTGAACTAAAATCCTTAATCATGCAACATAATCAAGCTTATGATCTCATGCATTTTAAGACATATTTAAAACAATAAATAACTTAAAACATGCATAAGATATTTGTGATCTAGTATGGCCCGACTTCATCTTGAAGCTTTGACTTCAAAGTCCGTCTTGAAAATCTCCGTGGGAGGCACCATTTTCTTCAAATAGGATAAGCTATAACTAATTACAACTATTTGATGGTTCGCAGACCATATTTGAATTGAAAAATAACTTTGGTACTTTAGACCAATTACATTCAAATTAATGGTACGCAGACCATATTTTCTATCCTATTTGGGCCATACTAGTCACTTCATAACCTGCAAAACAGTACATATACAATATATACCATTCACCCATTCATTATCATGAATGGCCCACATAGCTGGTTAGTAAAACACATTATGCATCACGTAAACATTTGCAGCAATTAATCAAGGGCACCAATAATCTACCAATTATTCAGTCCTTATTAATTCTAATCGAGTTGTTTTAACCTTAAGGATTTGTAGACCTAATCAAGAGTTTATGACTAAAAAGCGCTCCCACTCAAACCAATAAATTCATATGCTTTACTAATTTTAAACATAAAATTGTATTTCTAGTCTAACCGGAAACATACAAATTTAATTAAAATTTAAAGCTCATATAAATTTATAATTGAATCCAAAAAGTTTAATTTAATTTCAGTCGCATTTAAATTAATTCATGATTTTAATTTTAGTAAAATAATTAGAATAAATAACATTTATTATAATTATAATATTCAAAATTAAAATCCAAGAAATTAATTCAAATTATTAATTTTAAAATTAATTAAAATTACGTGAACTGAAATTTTCAATTTAAACATTCAAAACGATCTAATCGTAACGCAAAACACCCTACGCGTTGCACGCCCATGGGCCGTACGCACACAGCCATTGCTGGCCATGTGCGCGCAGCCCATGCGCTCGTCGCATAGCTGCTGCTGTCCTATCGCAAGCCTCCGCACAGCGCCCCATCGCACGCGAGCTATCGCTCGCAGTGCGCGCGCGCGAGATCGCTCGCTGGGCGCGCTGGCTCGCTCGCTGTGCGCGCGAGCCATCGCTCGCTGGGGCGCGACATCGCTCGCTGGGCGGGCGACATCGCGCGCTGTGCGCGCGAGCCATCGCTCGCTGGGGCGCCACATCGCTCGCTGGGCGAGCGACATCGCGCGCTGCGCGCGCGAGTAGTGCTGGGCGCAGCGCTCGTGGCACGCGAGCTTGCGCTCGCTGCGCGCGAGGCTGCGCGTACTTGTGCGAGGCAGCGCGCGTTGTGGCGCAGCTCGCTTGCTGCCCACACGCGACTGCCTTGGCTCGCCCTTCGCCCATGCCCATTCGTTCATTGCTCGTGGCACACGACACAAGGCAGGGCTGCTGCCTTGTGCTCGTGCACTACGCCCTTGCTCATTGCATTCGTGCCGCACGGGCGACGAGCTCCCTTGCTCGTCGTCGCATGCCCGCATTATACAACACCCCTTAAGGGTAACACGAAGCGTCCATTGCTTCGTGCGTGCAAGTTATATGAACGAATCGCATAAAAATTTAAAATTTATATTTAAAATTAATGACAAATTAATAAATATTATTAATTTCATAATTTTAGGGCGAAAAATCGAAAATTTATTATCCAATTGATTTCCGATTGATATGGATTCAAGTTTAGGTCATAAAAATTTAAAATTTATCGTAAATTTACAATTTTTATGGTGGTTTTTAATCATAGGTTTCTAATTAAATTACAATTAATTATGAAAATCAAATTAATTCTAAATTATTCTAATTTTCAACAAATTAATCATAATTACAAATTAGATTGCATAATTAACAAGACTAGGCATTCAAACTTGTTAAACATATGCAGTAGGTCAATCAAAAATTCAAGATTTATCAACAGGAATCGCAAATATTTAATTTAACATCTTAAATTTACGAAATTTTGCATTCGAAAAACTAAGACCTTCGAAAAGTCATAGTTAGGCTTCGAATTTGAGAATTCTGGGTTCGGCAGAAAAATACTGTTTTTGTCAAAATTTTTAGAATGCCTTTTACATGCGGAATTGACACAAAAATCACTCAATTCGGATGAGTAATGAAGAAACTGCCGAAAAACTGCGTACATATAATTAAATAAACGCAATTTGCAATTAATTAACAATTACGAAAATTAATCACCCCTTTTAATTCTTGCAAATTTGTAATATTTAACCATGTTCATGCAATTTAGATTATGAAAATAATAAGGGGCTCGTGATACCACTGTTAGGTTATGATACATATGACACTACATAGATCATGCGGAAACAACCATTAACCCAGGACAACATATTATTTACACATAATCATATAGCATAATTTAGATGCATACTCTTTGTTGCGTGCCCTCCCTAGCTGCGCCCGAACCGAACAAGAACAAGTCTTTTAGGACTCCAAGTGTCGTCCCTCCGTAGATAGTCCACAGCACGTCCGGATCCGCCTTAAGATTGACCAACTAGAATCGCCCTTAAGGTACTAGAAAATTTCGGCACTTTATGAGCAAGATGTGTGTTTTAATTTTCTCTCAAAAAACTCACTTTTGAATACTTTGAAACTTATGTATAAATTATGACCCCTAGGCCTTTATTTATAGAGTTATGGAAAAGGAATCGTAATCCTAGTAGGATACGAATTAATTGGAATTAGAATCCTACATGAATTCTATTTAATTAATTTATCCAATTAGGAATAGAAATTTAATCATACACTGACTCTTGTAGATTCAGGAATCACGCATGAGCACAAACTCACACACACACGGCAGCCACAAGGGCTGCCCATGCGCGTGCGAGCAGCAGCCCGCGTAGCACGGCCCACGCAGCCGTGGCCCTTGGCGCGCGCTGGGCCTGCCTTGCGGTAGGCCTGGGCGCTGCCTTGGCTGGGCTTGTGGCGCGCATGCTTGCTGGGCGATTGGCCCCGGCTTCGTGCTGGGCCTTCGTCCGGCAAGCCTCGTCCGATGCTAATTCGTACGATACGCTTCCGATTAAATTTCCATTTCCGGAATCTATTTCCGATACGAACAATATTTAATATTTCCGATTCCGGAATTAATTTCCGTTTCGAACAAATATTTAATATTTCCGTTTCCGGAATTATTTTCCGATTCCGGCAATATTTCCGATTCTGACAATATTTCCGTTTCCGGTAATATTTCCGATTCTGGTAATATTTCCATTTCCAATAATATTTTCCGATACGTACCATGTTTCCGTTTCCGGCAACATCTACGACTTGGATAATATTCATATTTCCGATACGATCCATATTTCCGTTTCCGGCAATATCATCGTTTCCGGAGTATTCATTTCTTGCCTGTGACGATCTTAGCTCCCTCTGAAACCAAGATCCGTCGGTTCCGAATATTCATAGATGGAGTATTTAATGCCATTAAATACTTGATCCGTTTACGTACTATTTGTGTGACCCTACGGGTTCAGTCAAGAGTAAGCTGTGGATTAATATCATTAATTCCACTTGAACTGAAGCGGCCTCTAGCTAGGCATTCAGCTCACTTGATCTCACTGAATTATTAACTTGTTAATTAATACTGAACCGCATTTATTAGACTTAACATAGAATGCATACTTGGACCAAGGGCATTATTTCCTTCACTTTACATTGATGTGAGTAATATTTCTTACAAAGTTATAAGTAAAGTCACCCAGCAGCGACTTCAGTATAGATTTAGTGGATTCAACTAAATTTTTACTGATTTTTTTTTTAAAAATTTGTCAAAAAAACTGAAATACCGTAGCGCCCAATAAGTGACAAAAAGAATCAGGATAGCTCAGTGGTATGTGTTGCGGTTGGAGGAGTCTTAAAGTCTTAGAGGTCAGAAGATTGAATCTACTAAATATCATTTTCATGTACTTTTTTTTATTGTAAATTTTATGCTTGCTTTCTTTATTTCCCATATTCCTCTACCTTCATTCATGTTTCAAAGGCTCGTTATTGTATTTTTCTTCCCCTCTACTCTCCTCGATCTAATGGTCCAACTATTAAAAACAACCTCGATCTAATGGTCCAACTATTAAAAACAATTGCAAATTGTTTGATTGAAATCAAGTTTAAAATGTTTACATTTAATAATTTTTAGTTGCAAGACTAGCTAGAGGAAAGCACAATAGGCATAGTTTTTAAGTGAAAGTTTTCTTATTTTTAGGTTTTTTTACATGATATTTTATGATATTAAGTCGCTTTTAAACAATAAAAACTCATTGAGTTTTATTTAATTGCAATTTATCCATATTTTAAATGAAATTGCACTCTCAAAATTTGTTTGTTTCAATTTGGGGTAAGAAATTCGATCTTATTTTATTGAATTTATTTCAGTTAACTTACATTTAATTTCGAACCCTTACTATAAAATTCCTAACACCGCCACTAGACTGTCACCTATCACTCTACAAAGTGGGAAGGTATTTGAAAAATGGATTAGCTAGTATCACTATGGTCTACCAAAGTTCTACAAGTAGTCAAGTATATGTTATTAACTTATTATTGACGATTGAACTGACTGGTCATGGTCATGGTTACTACGTTCGTTTCCCACATAATTGTATGGAGTATTACATAGCAGCGAAAACTAATCAAGCGTAAATGTTATCAATTTTCTTCAAAATATTAAAGTTTCTAAAGACATGCTTATTATTATATAGTTTAAACAAAATTATATTTGATTGTACCCAGTCATTGGTCATAGCTTGGTCATGAGGAGGGAGAGAATATTAAAATCAATAAAAAAAATAAAAAAAATAAGAGAGATGAGAAATAGGGAAGAGAGAGAAGCATGATCGACCTGGTCATGCCCATGACCAAAACTAATTCTCGGTTATAGACTGTAGAGAAGACAAGTGGAAATAAGATTGTTTATTTTTTATTTTTTTATTTTGGTATGGGCCGGGTAGGATAAAAGTAGAAAAGAGAAAAAAATGACTAAATTGAATTGATCATCCATTAAGGGGTTAGTCGTCATGATTGAGCATGAGAATTGATCATGAGTAAAATATAAGAGAGATAAATTTTATTTTAGTTGATGACCAATTTTTTTTTGGTCATCCATTGATTTTATTTGATGACCCATTCTTTTTTGTCATCCAATATAAGAGAGGGTAAAAGAATGGGGAGTATCACACTATCACTTATTAATTATCTGCAAAGTAGCTAGGAGCCTAGGAAGGTATTTGGTATGCAGTATTCGATAGTTCTACTGAGACGATATGATTGTACATTTATACCTCGGGTTATTATGGACCATTATCCTTTGTCCCACCTTTGTGGTAACTCTAAATTAAAAGGTTAATCCTCATCGTTAAATCTAAATTTTAGAGTATAAAGGCATAATTATTGTTTTATTGTTACTCATTTAAATTTGGTTATTATTTGATTATTTGATGCAAAACCGGAAAATAAATAAATTAATAAAAGATGAGAAAAGTCTAACGTTAGCTAAAGCCTGAAGTGGAAGGCACCAGTTTCCACGTCACAAAAGACTAATAAATAGATCTGATTTCTTACGTCTTTGTCCTCTTTGAGCCTTTCCTTTTGTATGTTAGTGCAACAAAAATCAGGATGTCAGACCCCAAAAAAAATTATTTTTATTTTTATAAAGTGAACAAAGTTAAAATTTATCCCAATATTATATCCTAATTTATTTAAGAAAATAAATAAAAAATTTAAGATCAATAAAAGAATCTATATCTTGATAGGTCTGAATATGATGATAGATGACTGAAATGTAGTCTGTTGCACGATTAGCTTACTTTCTATATACATCATGCGAAATATAATTGTCAAAATGTGTAAGCAGATTTTTGACATCATTAATAAGCAACTGAATTTTCCACGGACAAGTAGAACATTGCTGCAAAATTCGAATTATTAGTAAATTATCTCCTTCAATGAAAATACGTGTAATATTATTTTCAATTGCTAATAGTATCCCATTAGGCCATTAGGGAGGGCATTAGCCTCTACAAGAAAAGGGGGCGTATCCTAGATTGTAGGAGGCTAGCGACATTATTAATTTTTCAAATGATCTCTAATAACCACTCATACGATAGTACGATACCAAAGGTGTGACGAAGCCATGCATCGAAGTTAAGTTCAAAAGTGTCAGGGGTGCCTAGACAACTTGAATAAAACAAGGCGTGTGTTTAGGAAAATTTACATCTGAATGCACTTCCAAAGAGTCTAAACAAGTACGCATGTTCCATTCATTAAATATTTTAAAGGCTCTAGCGTAAAGGCTAACAACAGAGAAAAGGGTCTGTTTAAAAATAGTTGCATTTTTTGTTTTCCGGATGCTCTATAAAGAAGTTACGATTTTTTTTATTGGTAGGCCAACATTATTTCCCATACTATTGAACAAAGAAAAAAATGAATTTGCTCGAAGTTGAGTACCAAACCAACGAATTGCTAAAGAGAGTTCCAAAAGCCTTTAGTGACAAAACAATGTAAAAACAAATGATCTTGGCTTTCGGTGCGAGTGGCACAAAAGGGGCAACAACTGGAAATGCCAATGTTGCGGTAAATTAAGTTGTTACTTGTAGGAAGACCATTATACAAAAGTTGCCATAAAAATGTTTTTGACTTTGGCGAAATATCAAGTTTACAAATCCAATGGAATTCCCATTTACCAGGAGATATGTTGTTATGAGCAAGCCAGATGACAGATTTAACAGTGAATTCTCCATTACTAGAAAATTCCTAACATGATTCATCTAGCAAATCAGCAACGGGTAAGGAAATACCTTTTATAACTTGAACTGCCAAGGGAGGAACCACCAAAGCAAGGGCATATTTGTTCCATGTGCGAGCTGAAGTGATAAACTGGTGATCTCCAGATGTTGGATATCAGAGGTGCCTAAATTTACCAACAATGCATAATTAGTGAAATAACACCAACTGTCAAGTTAAAACAAGACATTCGATCCAATACCTATTTCTATCGTATGCCTTTAAGAAATAGGGGTCGAATTTCTTCACCTCATTTATTCAGAGATATTAAGAAGATCATACATTTACAAAGAATGGGACCCACCAATTAGGTCATCCTATTGATTAAGACAGAGATTTTTTTCGGTACTTTACATATTTAAATTTGTTTTTCCCAATGTAAGTAATATATTGCAAGGAGTATTATGTAATTCAAACACTGAAAATTATACTGGGTTGATCATACTCCCTTCTATTTCGAGGAGTGGTGAGCGAGTTTAAGAAAAGGCGGAAAAAGTAAGAGAAATGTAATTAATAGGTAATAGTGGATAATAAAATGAAATGTGGTTCAAGAGTCTAGAGTTGTGTTTCCGATTTCCTAACTAGGTTTTCGATGGGCATGGTGACAACTAGGTAAATAGAAATGAGGCTCAACACCCACTATAATCACGCTACTTGCTAGGGTCAACACGAAGAACGGGCGCTTTCCAGTGTCAAAGGGAGCGTTTTCGATGTCAACGGCTTCGTGCTCTATGCCTATCTAGAAGAACAACTATAACACATGAATCTCAACTTTTCCTTGGGGTTTGGAACAAGGCAACAAACAAGCAAGACCAAACTAAGTCCATATAGCAAGCTCATACACCCATCTCAAGCAAACACATAATCCCACAACAACTAGCAAAGCCTAACAAACACCAAATTTACATACACGAGTAAAGAAAGAAGCTTCATGCCATAATTCTACTAGGGGTCACCCAACCCCTAGCTTTAAGAGAACTACTCACACATAGTAGAACTTAAACCTAGAAGATCTAGGCAAATCATAAATGAAAACATGACTTTCTATTTCGGGTAAAGAAACTCAACCTAAAAGATGAACACTAAGAATTGGGTACAGAGACTCAACCACAAATCTGTTAGGTTATAAATAATACAATTCACAATATAATTCATGCGGAAAAACCATAAAGTTAGAATCCAAATTAATTGCCACATAGTCAATTAGCATTTAGGTGACATACAATGTGATGCGTGCCTTCCCTAGCTGCTCCCGAACCGAACAAGAACAAGTCTTTAGGGCCCCAAACGTTGCCCCTCCGTAGAAAGTCCACAGCACGTTCGGATCTGCCTTAGGTTCAACCAACTAGGATTTTACTTAAGGTTTTATGTATTCGGGTAGGCTTGTATTATGTTCTCCCTTGAACACAATGAGAATAAAGAATATGTTTTCAATTCAATTGATATGTATAATTATGAAGGCCTAGCCTCGTATTTATAGTGTAGGAAATAAGGAATTTGAGGTTTACTAGGAATAGAATTTCCAAATCTACTAGGATTGAAATTCTTATTCAATTAGAATTGCAACTATAATTAAACTCTTAATTATTTGAATTCTAGTAAAACTAGGAATACTTAATTCAAGGTTACTTGGGAATTAAGCAATCAGATATTTTTTGGAGACCAAGACGAACAACCCACGCAACCACGATGGCCCACGTGGGTGTGCGTGCTGCCTCGACCCATGGCTAGACAGGCCTTGCACACGATGCTCGTAGGCTGGGCGCAGCCCATGCGCTGCTGCCTTGCCTTAGGCTTGGTGTGGCCCATGGTTGTTGCCTTGCTGCAGGCTTGGCGTGTTAGGTTATGATACATATGATATTACATAAATCATGCGGAAACAACCATTAACCCAGGAATACATATTATTTACACATAATCATATAGCATAATTTAGATGCATACTCTTTGTTGCGTGCCCTCCCTAGCTGCGCCCGAACCGAACAAGAACAAGTCTTTAGGACTCCAAGTGTCGTCCCTCCGTAGATAGTCCACAGCACGTCCGGATCCGCCTTAAGATTGACCAACTAGAATCGCCCTTAAGGTACTAGAATTTTCGGCACTTTTGAGCAAGATGTGTGGCTGAATTTTTCTCTCAAAAACTCACTTTGAATACTTTGAAAACTCGTTATAAATTGTGAACCCAGGCCACATATTTATAGGGTTATGGAAAGGGAATTGGAATCCTATTCAGATACAAATTAATTAAACCTAGAATCCTACAAGAACTCTAATTTAATTAATTTATCAAATAGAATTAGGAATTTAATCATTAACCGAACTCTGCACGTTTTAGGAAACGTGCACGAACACAAACACTTACGCACACACACACGGCAGCCTCGATGGGCCGCCCATGCGTGCATGCGAGCAGCAGCCCACGCAGCGAGGCCTGCGCGAGCCACAAGCCCACGCAAGCACCCGCGCGCGCTGCGCGCGCTGTGCGCGCTGCCACGGCCTGCTGGGCCTGGCCTTGCGCTGGGCCTGGCGTGGCTGTTTGTGTGGCGCGCTTGGCTTGCTGGGCGATGGCCTGGCTTCGTGCTGGGCCCTCGTCCGGCAGGCCTCGTCCGATGCTTATTCGTACGATACGCTTCCGATTAAATTTCCGATTCCGGAATTCATTTCCGATACGAACAATATTTAACATTTCCGATTCCGGAATTAATTTCCGTTTCGAACAAATATTTAATATTTCCGTTTCCGGAATTATTTTCCGATTCCGGTAATATTTCCGATTCTGACAATATTTCCGTTTCCGGCAATATTTCCGATTCTGGTAATATTTCCATTTCCGATAATATTTTCCGATACGTACCATGTTTCCGTTTTCGGCAACATCTACGACTTGGATAATATTTATATTTCCGATACGATCCATATTTCCGTTTCCGGTAATATCATCGTTTCCGGAGTATTCATTTCTTGCCTGTGACGATCTCAGCTCCCACTGAAACCAAGATCCGTCGATTCCGAATATCCATAGATAGAGTATTTAATGCCATTAAATACTTGATCCGTTTACGTACTATTTGTGTGACCCTACGGGTTCAGTCAAGAGTAAGCTGTGGATTAATATCATTAATTCCACTTGAACTGAAGCGGCCTCTAGCTAGGCATTCAGCTCACTTGATCTCACTGAATTATTAACTTGTTAATTAATACTGAACCGCATTTATTAGACTTATCATAGAATGCATACTTGGACCAAGGGCATTATTTCCTTCAGTCTCCCACTTGTCCTTAGGGACAAGTGTGCATTTCCTAATTCCTTTGTCGCTCGATGCTTGCTCTTGAACATAAGGTAAGAGTTGTCATCCTTATTATGTCCAGAGGTGTTCCTCGGTTTCAGAGTTCAACTGATCAAATAAACAGATAATCATAGCCTATGATTCATCCGAGCACGGCCATGCATTTCACAGTTTCTAGCTCTCCGAGTGGCCTTGTACAACTTTTAAGCATCTCATCCCGATTTATGGGAGGACAATCCCAATCTTGTGATCTTGAGATTAGACTTCGTTTGATAGGTGATTACCTGAGCGTTGCCTTTATAGCCTCCTTTTACGGTGCGACGGTTGGTCAACGTCAAAGCAACCAGTTCTCAAACAAGTAATCTCAAATCACTCAGGTATTGAGGATTTAGTGTCTAATAATTTAATGAAATTTACTTATGACAGATTTTCATCTCTTACAGTAAAGTTTCATAGGTCTTGTCCGATACTAGTCTTCCCAAAGTAAGTATCTATGCAAATGATTATGACATTGCCATGTCCACATAGTTCAAGAAACAGAACTACTAGTCATCTTGCATTCTAATCGTCTAACGTTTTCTATGCGTCCAATTTTATAGAAAACTCCGACTAGGGACCATTTTCAACCTTTGACATTCAAGTTCACTTGATAGACATTTCTTAGTCACAGGACTGGTCCTGACAGTCTATCTTGAATATATCGTCAAATTGAAGGGACTCATCATTTAATAAACCACAAATTAAATGGAAAAATGAATTCTTTTCATTTATTGTGAATGATTAACCAAAAATGTTTTACAAAGATTTAAACTCTAAAACTTTAAAACATTAAACAGAGACATCAAAGCCATTCTCCAATATGCTTGATTCCCATAGCTGCAGTGTGCGAGTTGTGCTTCGCCTGCGGCAGAGGTTTAGTTAATGGATCTGATATGTTGTCATCAGTTCCAATTTTGCTTATCTCGACTTCTTTTCTTTCAACGAACTCTCGTAGAAGGTGAAATCTACGAAGTACATGCTTGACTCTCTGGTGGTGTCTAGGCTCTTTTGCCTGTGCAATAGCTCCGTTATTGTCACAATACAGGGCTATTGGTCCTTTAATGGAGGGGACTACACCAAGTTCACCTATGAACTTCCTTAGCCATATAGCTTCCTTTGCTGCTTCATGTGCAGCAATGTACTCCGCTTCAGTTGTAGAATCCGCAATGGTGCTTTGCTTAGCACTTTTCCAGCTTACTGCTCCTCCGTTGAGGCAGAAGACAAACCCAGACTGTGATCTGAAATCATCTTTGTCGGTTTGGAAACTTGCGTCCGTATAGCCTTTAACAATTAATTCATCATCTCCACCATAGACCAGGAAGTCATCTTTGTGCCTTTTCAGGTACTTCAGAATGTTCTTGGCAGCAGTCCAATGCGCCTCTCCTGGGTCTGACTGGTATCTGCTCGTAGCACTGAGTGCGTACGCAACATCCGGGCGTGTACATATCATAGCATACATTATTGAACCAATTAATGATGCATATGGAATCCCATTCATTCGTCTACGCTCATCAAGTGTTTTTGGGCACTGAGTCTTGCTTAGAGTCATTCCATGAGACATGGGTAGGTAGCCTCGCTTGGAGTCCGCCATCTTGAACCTATCAAGCACCTTATTGATATAAGTGCTTTGACTAAGTCCAATCATCTTTTTAGATCTATCTCTGTAAATCTTGATGCCCAATATGTACTGTGCTTCTCCTAGATCCTTCATCGAAAAACATTTCCCAAGCCAAATCTTGACAGAGTTCAACATAGGAATGTCATTTCCGATAAGCAATATGTCGTCGACATATAATACTAGGAAAGCAATTTTGCTCCCACTGACCTTCTTGTATACACAAGATTCGTCTGCGTTCTTGATGAAACCAAAGTCACTGACTGCTTCATCAAAACGTATATTCCAGCTCCTGGATGCCTGCTTCAATCCGTAGATTGATTTCTTTAGCTTGCATACCTTTTTAGCATTCTTTGGATCCTCAAAACCTTCAGGCTGTGTCATAAACACAGTTTCTGTTAAAACGCCGTTTAAGAAAGCAGTTTTGACATCCATCTGCCATATTTCGTAATCGTAATATGCAGCGATTGCTAACATTATTCGAATAGACTTTAGCATTGCAACTGGTGAAAAGGTTTCATCGTAATCCACACCGTGGACTTGCCTGTAACCTTTTGCAACCAATCTAGCTTTGAAAACTTCAAGTTTCCCATCCTTGTCCTTTTTCAGTTTGAAAACCCATTTGCTTCCAATGGCTTGATAGCCATCTGGCAGATCGACCAAATCCCATACTTGGTTTTCAGACATGGAGTCTAATTCAGATTGCATGGCTTCTTGCCATTGCTTGGAGCTAGGGCTCGTCATAGCTTGTTTGTAAGTCGCAGGTTCATCACTTTCAAGTAATAGAACGTCATAGCTCTCGTTCGTCAAAATACCTAAGTACCTTTCCGGTTGAGATCTATATCTTTGCGATCTACGCGGGGTAACATTTCTAGATTGACCATGATTCTCACCAGATTCTTCTAAAGATCTCTGAGTTTCATCCTGAATGTCATCTTGAGCATTCTCTAGAGTTTGTTGTTCGACTCGAATTTCTTCGAGGTCTATTTTTCTCCCACTTGTCATTTTGGAAATATGATCTTTCTCCAAAAAGACACCATCTCGAGCAACAAACACTTTGTTCTCAGATGTATTGTAGAAGTAATACCCCTTTGTTTCCTTTGGATAGCCCACAAGGATACATTTGTCAGATTTTGGATGAAGTTTGTCTGAAATTAATCGTTTGACGTATACTTCACATCCCCAAATCTTAAGAAAAGACACATTTGGAGGCTTTCCAAACCATAATTCGTATGGAGTCTTTTCGACAGCTTTAGACGGAGCTCTATTTATAGTGAGTGCAGCTGTATTTAGTGCATGTCCCCAAAATTCTAATGGAAGTTCGGCCTGACCCATCATTGACCTGACCATGTCTAGCAAGGTTCTGTTCCTCCGTTCCGACACACCGTTCCATTGTGGTGTTCCAGGAGGAGTCAACTCTGATAGAATTCCACATTCTTTCAGATGGTCATCAAATTCATAGCTCAGATATTCACCGCCTCTATCAGACCGCAGTGCCTTAATCTTCTTGCCTAATTGATTCTCTACTTCACTCTGAAATTCCTTGAATTTGTCAAAGGATTCAGACTTATGCTTCATTAGGTAGACATAACCATACCTACTGAAGTCATCAGTGAAAGTGATAAAGTAGCTGAAACCACCTCTAGCATTTGTACTCATTGGTCCACATACATCTGTATGGATTAAACCCAATAGTTCATTTGCTCTTTCTCCAACTTTAGAGAAAGGTTGCTTTGTCATTTTGCCAAGTAAACATGATTCGCATTTACCATAATCCTCTAAGTCAAATGGTTCTAGAATTCCTTCCTTTTGAAGTCTTTCTAAGCGTTTCAGGTTTATATGGCCTAATCGACAATGCCACAGATAGGTGAGATCTGAATCATTCTTTTTGGCCTTTTTGGTATTTATGTTATATACTTGTTTGTCGTGATCTAATAAATAAAGTCCATTGACTAATCTAGCAGATCCATAAAACATCTCTTTAAAATAAAACGAACAACTATTGTCTTTTATTAAAAAGGAAAATCCCTTAGCATCTAAGCAAGAAACTGAAATGATGTTTTTAGTAAGACTTGGAACATGGAAACATTCTTCCAGTTCCAAAACTAGCCCGGAGGGCAACGACAAATAGTAAGTTCCTACAGCTAATGCAACAATCCGTGCTCCATTTCCCACTCGTAGGTCGACTTCACCCTTGCTTAACTTTCTACTTCTTCTTAGTCCCTGTGGATTGGAACATAAGTGTGAGCCACAACCTGTATCTAATACCCAAGAAGTTGAATTAGCAAGTATACAGTCTATAACGAAAATACCTGAAGATGGAACGACTGTTCCGTTCTTCTGATCTTCCTTTAGCTTCAAGCAATCTCTCTTCCAATGCCCCTTCTTCTTGCAGTAGAAGCATTCGGATTCAGAAGTGGGTTGACTGACCTTCCTCTTTGCAGATTTGGCGCCAGTTTGCTTAGTTGGGCTGGCCTTGTTGCCACCTTTCTTAGCATTCCTCTTCTTTCCAGATTTCTTGAACTTGCCCCCACGCACCATAAGCACATCCTGCTTATCACTTTTGAGCGTCTTTTCAGCGGTCTTCAGCATACCGTGAAGCTCAGTGAGCGTTTTGTCCAGACTATTCATACTGTAGTTCAGTTTGAACTGATCATACCCGCTATGAAGAGAATGGAGGATGGTGTCTATAGCCATTTCCTGAGAAAATTGCTGATCCAGCCGACTCATATTCTCAATGAGTCCAATCATTTTGAGAACATGTGGACTTACGGGCTCGTCTTTCTTAAGTTTGGTCTCAAGAATTTGCCTATGAGTCTCGAATCTTTCGACTCGAGCCAGATCTTGGAACATGTTCTTCAACTCACTGATGATTGTGAAAGCATCTGAGTTGATGAACGTTTTCTGCAGATCCGCACTCATGGTGGCGAGCATTAGACATTTCACATCCTTGTTGGCATCAATCCAACGATTGAGGGCTGCCTGAGTGACCCCGTCGCCTGCAGCTTCGGGCATCGCCTCATCTAGGACATACTCCTTTTCTTCCTGCATAAGAACTATTTGCAAGTTCCTTTGCCAGTCAAGGAAGTTTTTCCCGTTCAACTTCTCCTTTTCAAGAATTGATCGAATGTTGAATGAATTGTTGTTTGCCATATTAAAAACTACAATTGAAAAGAATAAACAAATAAATAACCATTCACAGTTTCTCTTAATAAACTTAAATTCTAGCATACATGCATAATTCAATGTTTATTAAGCATTTTATTCAAATTATGTGTTCCGGCAGGTGTGAATAAAAATGATTCCAAGATCCTAAAATCATTGAAGAACTAAGCACAGTTTGTCGACTTAATCCTAGAACATCTTAGGTAAGCAAAAGCCTTTTGCTAATAGTCTAGAAACTATTCTTGGTTGATAGGTACGTCTAAGAACTTATTAGGTAAACCTATCGAATTTGCCACGACATAAAAGGACTCCTTACTTATATCGTTGAGTTTCACCAAAACTAACATGTACTCACAATTTTTTGTGTACCTTGCCCCTTTAGGACCAATAAGTAACACCTCGCTGAGCGAAAACTATTACTAGATTGATGTAAAGGATATCCAAGCAAGTGTATATTTTGGCATGACACCTTTTAACTCAATTTTTAAGTTTGGAACTTAAGGCTCTTACTATGTTGGTTAGATTTTAAGTGAACTAAAATCCTTAATCATGCAACATAATCAACCTTTTGATCTCATGCATTTTAAGACATATTTAAAAGCAATAAATAACTTAAAACATGCATAAGATATTTGTGATCTAGTATGGCCCGACTTCATCTTGAAGCTTTAACTTCAAAGTCCGTCTTGAAAATCTCCGTGGGAGGCACCATTTTCTTCAAATAGGATAAGCTATAACTAATTACAACTATTTGATGGTACGCAGACCATATTTGAATTGAAAAATAACTTTGGTACTTTAGACCAATTACATTCAAATTAATGGTACGCAGACCATATTTTCTATCCTATTTGGGCCATACTAGTCACTTCATAACCTGCAAAACAGTACATATACAATATATACCATTCACCCATTCATTATCATGAATGGCCCACTTAGCTGGTTAGTAAAACACATTATGCATCACGTAAATATTTGCAGCAATTAATCAAGGGCACCAATAATCTACCAATTATTCAGTCCTTATTAATTCTAATCAAGTTGTTTTAACCTTAAGGATTTGTAGACCTAATCAAGAGTTTATGACTAAAATACGCTCCCACTTAAACCAATTAATTCATATGCTTTACTAATTTTAAACATAAAAATGTATTTCTAGTCTAACCGGAAACATACAAATTTAATTAAAATTTAAAGCTCATATAAATTTATAATTGAATCCAAAAAGTTTAATTTAATTTCAGTCGTTATTTAAATTAATTCATGATTTTAATTTTAGTAAAATAATTAGAATAAATAACATTTATAATAATTACAATATTCAAAATTAAAGTCCAAGAAAATAATTTAAATTATTAATTTTAAAATTACTTAAAATTACGTGAACTGAAATTTTCAAATTAAACATTCAAAACCATCTAATCGTAACGCAAACACCCTACGCATTGCACGCCCATGGGCCGCACGCATACAGCCATTGCTGGCCATATGCGCGCAGCCCATGCGCTCGTCGCATAGCTGCTGCATCTCCATCGCAAGCCATCGCACGCTGTGGTGCTTGCTGCGCGCGTGCCAGCGCTCGTCGCACGCGAGCCATCGCTTGCAGTGCGCGCGAGCCATCGCTCGCTGGGCGCGCGACATCGCTCGCTGTGCGCGCGACATCGCTCGCTGTGCGCGCGAGCCATCGCTCGCTGGGCGCGTGTAACACCCCGACAATTCCCATTTTCTAAAATAACCTCTTTTTAAATATAACTGTAGGGAATTATCAAAGTATTATCGCCCGTGTGAAAACGTTACGGCTTATTCAGAATTTTGCAGCGGAAAACATAAAACTAACTTTTAGGTTCATAAGTAATCTATTACATATTAGGTCCAAACCAATTAACTGAATTAAGGAAATACGAATAGTACGACAAATTTCAAATCCAAGTTAACAAATTAAATCACTTAATTAAACGAATAGAACTACAAGCTCTCTAATCCCGATCCCAATGATGCATCATCTTCAAACCTGTAGATGGGCAACGCTTATTGATCCTTAGAGACTGCTCACCAAAGATGGGTCATCACAGGATCAATAAGGCATAGCCATGATCAACACACACAAACAAAGCACGTAATCAGCAAAGCTGAGTACTACATACTAAAACAACAACAATCCTAGCATGATACTATCAAACCAACAACCCTAACATGATACTAATAAGTATAAGTAAGGACAGACAAAACATAATAAATTGACGATTATACTTGACTAGACTAAGCTAGGCTTAATAACCATAATATTATTTTAGTTGAAATAGACAATGGACCGAGTTGACCATCCAGAAGTCTTCACTAAGGAAGACGAGGTACGGGCGCGACTCCGTAACCTCAGTGACCTGCGATATCGAGGAACGTTTAAATAAAAATAGGACACGGTGATCAATCCGGTCCCAGAAAAGGCCATGGGCTACCACCATGAACCCCAACTCCTGTTTGTCCGTCACTTCAGACGTGCACAGTCTAAAGCTATTGCTATTCAGTTTCACTTTACATGATTTACAAATTGAGATTCCGTTATGACTCGACCATTACATAAGACAGACAATTCACATTTGTTCACAACTGTTTTTATCTTGGAATTAAGTAAGTGATCATAAAAGCATCAATCAAGACTCATTCCAACTTAACCAACCTTTCCTTTAACCATGAGCAACCCTGTATATGGGCATAAAGTTTCAACCTACTAAACAAGGTCCTCCGCCCTTATAAAGTAGTGAAAAGATAGAAAGGGAACAACAACCAATTGATCCAACCCAATCATATAGAATAATCTAGTGTTCCCAACCAACATGTTTGTATCAAACATCCATACTAACATGTTACAGTTCTTATAGTGCAAAATAAGTTCAATAAGTTTGTCCAACAGTATTAAACATGCACATTCAATATAACCCAGTTCGTCCATAATATCAACATCACCAAGTTCCACAATAATATCAACATAACCAAGTTCAACAACAAGATTCAACATGGTTTCAACAATTAGCACACATTCCAGGCACACAGGTATGTACGTACCTTGTGTAAACAAACTGATAGGCCACCTTAACACTTTCAAAAGTCGCCTAGAGAGAATTCTCCGCCTAAAACAACCAACAAGTAATACCAATCAATTTCTAATCATTGGTAACCATAATAAAGCATTCTAAATGCATCCTAAACATATTTAGAGCTCTCCCCAATATCAAAACTTAAACATTTGATTTCCTAGCATCATACTTATTGAACTAGTGACTGAAATTCGTTGAAAACTTTTTGCAAACACCGTACTTTAAATTTTCAGCAACATAACTAATTTCACACTACTCCCCAAGCTTTGAAATCATAAAAACAATAACTTTAATAATTTATAATCATCCTACCATGATCTCGAAACTATTAAAACCATTAAAATTCATACTTTAATAATTAAAACCATTATTTCAATCAAATTGCATAATCTGAAAATTAAATATATTATTTGAGCATACTACATAAATCTGAAAATCCAATTAACTCATAAAAATCATAAATTTATTAAATCAAATCATGAATTAAATAAACAAAATAGAATCAAAATATTTAGTTTACTTAGGGTTTAAGAAATAACCAAGAATTAGAGAGGGGAGAGGAGGCTGGCCGGTAGACGGCGGCGGCTTGCGGCGAGGGAGGAGCACGGTGGTTGCGTGCGGTGGTTGCTGCGCGAATATGGTGGTGGTCAGCCACGAAATCGAAGAGCAAGCAATGAACGAAGAACGAAAAATCAAAAGAAAAAAGGGAGGAGGAAAGAGGAGGCTACCGTGCACGGCGGACGGCGGCACGATGGGTGGTTGCCGGACGGCGGTTACAACACGGTGGGCTGCTGTGCGAAGTCGAGTTAACGGAGACCAATCAAAAGGATAAAAGAACGTAAGACATTAGAAAGCAAAGAACGAAAGAGAAGGAGGTAGAAGGAGCAGAAGGCCGAGCTTACCGGCGGCGACTGGTTGGACGCGCAGGTGGTGGTCCGACGGCGAGGGAGGCGGCAGCAAGGAGAGGAAGTGTTGAGGGTTTTGTTACGTGAATAGTGAAGGAGGAGAGGTTTCCTCTCTTTTTTGGTTTCACGTGAAAATACAAAAGAGAAGGGAGTATTGTGTTGGGTTTATTGGTTTGGGCTTTGCCCAATTGGGCTAGGAGTAGGATTTAGGTTGATGAATCCACCATGTTTAGTATTGCTTTCTAATTTCAATAGAACGTGGTTTCGTAATTCGAAATCGTTTTAACGTAAAATTTCGAAAATACATTTTGATTTCGTAAATCGTTAAAGTATTTCAATTGAAATAAACTAATTACATTTCAATTACATATTTGTTTCTAAAATCCGTAATTTATGTTTAAATATATATTAAATATATTAAATATTCGTTAAAATATATAAATAAAATGTATAAAATTACGGGGGATTACAATCTACCCCTCTTAAAAGAAGTTTCGTCCCGAAACTTGACACGAAAATTCGCATATTTTTCCAAACTTTTGCACTTTGTGCCACTCTTGTGCACTCTTTTGCCAACCAAGCGTTACTTGCAATACTCAAGAACACATTTTCTTATGCGGAAGATCTATTTACTGGCATCAACATGTAAAGGTTGCTAGAAATAAGCATAAAATGCATAAAATATCATAAAAATAGGTAAAAAGCGCGAATTTCTATCGCATTCTACCCCCTTAAAGAAAACGAGTTACGCCCTCGTAACTCACCTCAGAAAATAACTCTGGATACTTGATCTTCATGTCATCTTCGGCTTCCCACGTTGCCTCTTCGTACTCGTGGTTCGACCAAAGCACTTTCACTATGCTGACGTCCTTATTGCGTGTACTACGCACTTTTCTATCAAGGATTTTCACAGGCCTTTCTTCGTATGTGAGGCTACTATCAATCTGGATTCTCTCAGGCTCTAAGATATGACGCTCGTCATGGATATAGCGCTTTAGTTGGGAAATGTGAAACACGTCGTGCATCTTTTCGAACTCCATTGGCAAGGCTAACTTGTATGCTACTTTCCCTATTCGTTGCAGAATCTCATATGGGCCTACATACTTGGCACTTAGCTTGCCCTTCTTCCCAAATCTCATCACACCCTTGGTTGGTGATACTTTCAGGAACACTTTATCACCTACTGCAAATTCATCATCTCTTCTTTTCAAATCAGCATAACTCTTTTGCCTATCCTGGGCAGCTTGAATTCTAGCCTGAATTATTTTCACATTCTTGACAGTCTCTTCAATGAATTCTGTTCCCAAGACTAAATTTTCACTGAAATCATTCCAGCAGGTGGGACTTCTACATTTTCTCCCATATAGTGCCTCAAAAGGTGCCATCTTAATGCTTGCGTGGTAGCTATTGTTGTATGAAAATTCGATCAAGTCTAGATGGTCTTCCCAACTACCCTTAAAGTCAATTGCACAAGCCCTCAACATATCTTCCATAGTCTGGTTAGTTCTCTCAGTCTGACCATCGGTTGCAGGGTGGAAAGCAGTGCTCATTTTCAAAGTTGTCCCAAGGTTCAACTGGACTTTTTGCCAAAATTTCGAGAGGAGTCTTGAGTCACGGTCTGAGATAATATCGGTTGGGACCCCATGCAACCTCACTACATGCTTAATGTATGTCCTTGCAAGCTGTTTCTTTTTCCAAGTCTCTTTAATCGGAATAAACACGGCTGATTTTGTTAGACGATCCACAATCACCCAAATGGTATCATTTCCGTTCTTTGATCTAGGCAAGGCAGTAACAAAATCCATAGAAATGGAATCCCACTTCCATCCAGGCACTTCTAAAGGTTGAACTTTCCCCATGGGTCTTTTGTGGTCTATTTTGACTTTCTGACAGGTTAGGCATCTAGACACAAACTCAGCAACTTCCCGTTTCATATTAGGCCACCAATAGATTTGTTTCAGGTCTTTGTACAACTTGTCACCCCCAGGGTGCACAGAATATGGAGTATTATGCCCCTCATCCATAAGACGTCTCTTGAGTTCTTCACACTTTTGTGGTACGCACCATCTCTCTTTGAACCTCAAACTACCATCTTCATGAATCTTGAAATCCACTTCTTTCCCTTGACCCATCTTTTCTTTGATTCTCTCTAGGCACTCATCCCCAGCTTGACTTTCTCTAATCTCCTCGAATATAGACAACCCCAATGATAATGCACTCAGTTTTGCTTTGGTTTCCCCAGGGTTTACTATTTCCAGGCTAAGTCTCTGCATGTCTCGACACAACTCTTCAGGCACTATCAAGACATTCATACTATGGCTAGATTTCCTACTCAATGCATCGGCAACTACGTTTGCTTTCCCCTCATGGTACTGGATGTTCAAATCATAGTCCTTGATCAACTCTAACCATCTTCTTTGTCTCATGTTGAGATCTTTCTGGGTGAAAATGTATTTTAGGCTTTTGTGGTCTGTGAAGATCTTACATGTTGCCCCATAGAGGTAATGTCTCCAAATTTTCAAAGCGAAAACAATCGCAGCTAGCTCTAGATCGTGGGTAGGGTAATTAGCCTCATATGGTTTTAATTGACGCGACGCATACGCAATCACCTTCCCATTTTGCTGTAATACACACCCCAACCCATTCTTCGACGCATCACTATATACCTCAAACCCTTCATTCCCATCAGGCAAGGTTAAAACAGGTGCTGAGGTTAAACGTTCTTTGAGAATTTGGAAGGCTTCCTCACATTTTTCGCTCCACTCAAATTTTGATTCTTTCTTCATCAAGTTGGTCATGGGTCTTGCTATTTTTGAGAAATCTCTCACAAATCTCCTATAATACCCAGCTAGACCTAAGAAACTCCGAATATCAGACACATTCTTCGGGGTAGGCCACTCACTCACAGCTTGAATCTTGGCAGGATCTACAGAGACTCCTTCCTTTGACACATAATGCCCCAAAAATGCTACCTTTTCCAGACGGAACTCGCACTTAGAGAACTTTGCATACAACTGGTTCTTCCTAAGCGTCTCCAAGATAACCCTCAAATGTTCGTCATGTTCCTTTTCATTCCTCGAATAGATCAGAATATCATCAATGAATACCACCACAAACTTATCTAGGAACTCATGGAAAATCCTATTCATCAGATCCATAAAGATGGCGGGTGCATTGGTTAACCCAAAAGGCATTACTGTAAACTCGTAATGACCATAACGAGTCCTAAATGCAGTCTTAGGAATGTCTTTTTCAGCTACCCTCAATTGGTGATATCCCGAACGTAAATCAATCTTTGAGAATACACTTGCCCCGTTCAACTGGTCAAACAGGTCATCTATCCTAGGAAAAGGATATTTGTTTTTGATTGTTACGTTGTTCAACTCCCTATAATCAATACATAGCCGCATACTCCCATCTTTCTTTTTGACAAACAATACTGGAGCTCCCCATGGTGATGCACTAGGCCTAATGTACCCCTTGTCGAACAAATCCTGCAATTGTGTCTTTAACTCACTCATTTCTGGGGGTGCCATCGTATAAGGTGCTTTGGATATAGGTGCAGTTCCGGGATTTAACTCTATGGTAAATTCAAGGGTTCTAGCCGGTGGCATACCCGGAATCTCATCCGGGAATACATCTACAAATTCTCTTACGATTGGGACATCCTCTATCTTTACCCCAACTTTCTTACTCACATCTTGGACACTACAGAAAAATAGTTCACACCCTTTATTGATCAGTTTCCTCACTTGTAATGCGGAGATCACCCCAAAGTTCCTAGACTTCCCAAAACGTCTATATGATATTGATTTCCCAGTAGGGTTCTTTAGGCTTACTTTCTGAATCTCGCAATCTATCCTGGCCTTGTATAAGCTTAGCCAATCCATCCCCAGAATCACATCTAGGTCCCCCAAACTAAATTCTATCAAATTAGATGGAAAAGTGCAATCTTTTATCTTCAAAGGCAAGTTCTTAAATAATTTCGTACACCTTATTGTTGCACCATTAGGCATACTAACAGGTAAATCAATTGCCTCAAAATCTACTAACTTCAAATTTTTAACAATAGAGGTCGAAATAAAAGAATATGTTGCCCCTGAATCAAACAATGTTTTAACAGGTAAGGAGTTGATAGAGAAAGTACCCGAAACTACGTCTGCAGAACGTTCAGCTTCATTTCTACTCATTACGAACAGCTTTCCGGGAGCCTTGTTGTTATTGTTGCTTCCATTGGCAGGTTTGTTTTGGTTTCCCTGGTTGTTTGGTGCCCCAGCAGGCTTCGAACTTTGGTTCCCCGAATGGTTAAAACCTGGTTTCCCTTGGTTACTACTCCCACTACCATTCTGCTCTCTCTTCTGCTTTGTGAAGCACTCAAACTCCCTATGTCCCTTCTTATGACAATAGTTGCAAATTACCAATTCCCCCTTACAATCCTTCCCAGGGTGGTTGTTGTTGCACCTCTTGCAGTGGTACACTCTGTCAGTTTGGTTTCTGTTGTTATAGTTATTCCCCTGGTTGTTTCTTCCCTGGAAATTACCATTACCATTACCATTACCATTACCATTCCCATTTCTATTCCTTTTGAAGTTCCCCTGACTTCCCCCAGCATTAAACTCTTTCCTTTTATCCCCAACAACAATATTCTTTTTGTCTCTCCTGGTCTGAAGGCCATAGATATGAGCAGCTCTCCCATAAACAATGTCTAAGGACGTAAAGGTTTCCCCGCCTAATCCCAGTTGGATCTCATCGGTTAACCCTTGCTCAAACCTCTGAGCCTTTAGTTCCTCAGTAGCTACCACCTCAGGTGCAAACCTCGACAAGGCTATAAACTTACTGTAGTATTCAGCAATGGCCATATTCCCCATCCTAAGGTTGATAAATTCCTGGGCTTTCTGCTTCCTCATAAAAGGAGGATAAAACTTCCCCCTCAAAGCAACAATAAAAGAATCCCAATTGAATCCCTCAGCAGCGCTTAGTCTAGTCCCATTTTCCCTCCACCAAAGGTCGGCCTCATCTTTCAGGTAGAGGACAGCTTGGCCTACTTTCATATGCTCAGGACAGTTTACCGCCCCAAATAGTTTCTCAAATTCCCTGATCCAGTTTTCAAGGAAGGTGGGGTCTGCCTGCCCCTTAAAGTATGGTGGCTTAACTTTCGCAAGCCTTTCAAACATGTCCCCTGCAGAATCGGGACGCTCAGTTCTTTCCTGGGTTAGTTTTTCCGCCAAGAGGCGAATAGCAGCAGCTAGGTCACTATTATTGGCCATCCTAGAGCGCGACCTGAAATTTATATGCTCTAATTCAGGTTCAAAACTTTACTTACATTATCCTCTAGCAATGCAATATCACATTAACATTCAAAATGCACACGAAATGAACAATCATGCAAAACATTCAACTGAGAGACAAGGAATAACTTCAATCATCACGAATAATAAGTTAGAATAAAAAAGAAAACATTCCCCTTGCGTGCCCGTAAAACTCTGATCTTTTAGATAGTCAATAATCTAGCTTTTATTCCTCAGAAGAATGTCAATAACAATCCTAAATATTAACACACACCTGTTCTCAAAATAAAGTAAAAAGGTTCTACGATATAAACATAAACTATGGTTGGGCGGATTGACCAACATTTTTCTCACACACAACTAAATATGTAAGCAAAGCTAAAGGGAAACATCATCAGACTTGTCCTTTGACTCGCTATAACCTTCTAGGGTGAATAGCTCATATTTAAGTTCATCATCGTCATCCATATCAAAATAATAAGCTTCTTTTCTTGGCCTAGAGGATCTTCGTAGACCTTGAAATTGATGATTAGCTTCCTCTGGCTCAGGCTCAGGTTCAGGTTCATGTTCGGGCTCAAACTCAAACTCAGGTTCAACCTCTAATTCATGTTCGAACTCAAACTCAAATTCTTGTTCGAACTCAAACCCAAATTCATGCTCAAACTCAGGCTCCGAATCGCTTTCAGGTCTCAAAACAGCTTGATAAATATCGACCCTAGTTTGCCCTCTAGCACGATCAAATTCACGAAGGGCTTCATCATCACTATCAGGTTCTCCTGCTCTTAAAACTCGACGCAGAACAAGTTCATGGCTGGTGTAACTGTTAATGTCAGACTCGTAATCCATTTCATTTTCATCATCGCTTAGAACAATAGGGTTAGAATTGCTCCCTATTCTATTTCCTTGTATGCCAGACATGATTAGTGATCTATAACAATTAAACATAGTTTCTATGTTAGTAATTAGTACTCTCACTTACCGTATGATCCCACAATACACAATAAGTAAGAATATATATCAATCGCAATGCATAGGAAAGACACGACAGTTAGCAGGTAGAGAAATTACAATCATGTTGACATAATGCATGCACAATGCTTCTATTCTATATGCCCTTTCCTATACTACCCAACTCTCAAAATAATCATAGTATATGAAACATTGAAGCATAAAAGGATAAACAAGAATGATTTATAAGAATTAGATTGATTAAAAGAATAATTATTAAACGATAAATAATTAAATAATTATTATTTTATTTTTTTTTTTTTTTTCACGGTACTGTAGCAGCAGCAGCAGTAATTTTTTTTTTTTTTTTTTTTTTTTTTTTTTTTTTTTTTGAAATATTAATTTAAATTTCAAAAGAATCGAAATACATTTATTCGCATAAAAACGTATTTCAAAGCACGATTCAAGAGTCAATATTAAAATAAATTCAAACATTTCTAGCTAATAACTTTAAATTTATTCACTAGTGTGAAATTACTTTTACATAACTAATTAGTTGGTTAGGCGCCTAAGATATAAAAGGTAGACACGAAATGTCAGTAAAACCTTTAGCTCTGATACCACTTTGTAACACCCCGACAATTCCCATTTTCTAAAATAACCTCTTTTTAAATATAACTGTAGGGAATTATCAAAGTATTATCGCCCGTGTGAAAACGTTACGGCTTATTCAGAATTTTGCAGCGGAAAACATAAAACTAACTTTTAGGTTCATAAGTAATCTATTACATATTAGGTCCAAACCAATTAACTGAATTAAGGAAATACGAATAGTACGACAAATTTCAAATCCAAGTTAACAAATTAAATCACTTAATTAAACGAATAGAACTACAAGCTCTCTAATCCCGATCCCAATGATGCATCATCTTCAAACCTGTAGATGGGCAACGCTTATTGATCCTTAGAGACTGCTCACCAAAGATGGGTCATCACATGATCAATAAGGCATAGCCATGATCAACACACACAAACAAAGCACGTAATCAGCAAAGCTGAGTACTACATACTAAAACAACAACAATCCTAGCATGATACTATCAAACCAACAACCCTAACATGATACTAATAAGTATAAGTAAGGACAGACAAAACATAATAAATTGACGATTATACTTGACTAGACTAAGCTAGGCTTAATAACCATAATATTATTTTAGTTGAAATAGACAATGGACCGAGTTGACCATCCAGAAGTCTTCACTAAGGAAGACGAGGTACGGGCGCGACTCCGTAACCTCAGTGACCTGCGATATCGAGGAACGTTTAAATAAAAATAGGACACGGTGATCAATCCGGTCCCAGAAAAGGCCATGGGCTACCACCATGAACCCCAACTCCTGTTTGTCCGTCACTTCAGACGTGCACAGTCTAAAGCTATTGCTATTCAGTTTCACTTTACATGATTTACAAATTGAGATTCCGTTATGACTCGACCATTACATAAGACAGACAATTCACATTTGTTCACAACTGTTTTTATCTTGGAATTAAGTAAGTGATCATAAAAGCATCAATCAAGACTCATTCCAACTTAACCAACCTTTCCTTTAACCATGAGCAACCCTGTATATGGGCATAAAGTTTCAACCTACTAAACAAGGTCCTCCGCCCTTATAAAGTAGTGAAAAGATAGAAAGGGAACAACAACCAATTGATCCAACCCAATCATATAGAATAATCTAGTGTTCCCAACCAACATGTTTGTATCAAACATCCATACTAACATGTTACAGTTCTTATAGTGCAAAATAAGTTCAATAAGTTTGTCCAACAGTATTAAACATGCACATTCAATATAACCCAGTTCGTCCATAATATCAACATCACCAAGTTCCACAATAATATCAACATAACCAAGTTCAACAACAAGATTCAACATGGTTTCAACAATTAGCACACATTCCAGGCACACAGGTATGTACGTACCTTGTGTAAACAAACTGATAGGCCACCTTAACACTTTCAAAAGTCGCCTAGAGAGAATTCTCCGCCTAAAACAACCAACAAGTAATACCAATCAATTTCTAATCATTGGTAACCATAATAAAGCATTCTAAATGCATCCTAAACATATTTAGAGCTCTCCCCAATATCAAAACTTAAACATTTGATTTCCTAGCATCATACTTATTAAACTAGTGACTGAAATTCGTTGAAAACTTTTTGCAAACACCGTACTTTAAATTTTCAGCAACATAACTAATTTCACACTACTCCCCAAACTTTGAAATCATAAAAACAATAACTTTAATAATTTATAATCATCCTACCATGATCTCGAAACTATTAAAACCATTAAAATTCATACTTTAATAATTAAAACCATTATTTCAATCAAATTGCATAATCTGAAAATTAAATATATTATTTGAGCATACTACATAAATCTGAAAATCCAATTAACTCATAAAAATCATAAATTTATTAAATCAAATCATGAATTAAATAAACAAAATAGAATCAAAATATTTAGTTTACTTAGGGTTTAAGAAATAACCAAGAATTAGAGAGGGGAGAGGAGGCTGGCCGGTAGACGGCGGCGGCTTGCGGCGAGGGAGGAGCACGGTGGTTGCGTGCGGTGGTTGCTGCGCGAATATGGTGGTGGTCAGCCACGAAATCGAAGAGCAAGCAATGAACGAAGAACGAAAAATCAAAAGAAAAAAGGGAGGAGGAAAGAGGAGGCTACCGTGCACGGCGGACGGCGGCACGATGGGTGGTTGCCGGACGGCGGTTACAACACGGTGGGCTGCTGTGCGAAGTCGAGTTAACGGAGACCAATCCAAAGGATAAAAGAACGTAAGACATTAGAAAGCAAAGAACGAAAGAGAAGGAGGTAGAAGGAGCAGAAGGCCGAGCTTACCGGCGGCGACTGGTTGGACGCGCAGGTGGTGGTCCGACGGCGAGGGAGGCGGCAGCAAGGAGAGGAAGTGTTGAGGGTTTTGTTACGTGAATAGTGAAGGAGGAGAGGTTTCCTCTCTTTTTTGGTTTCACGTGAAAATACAAAAGAGAAGGGAGTATTGTGTTGGGTTTATTGGTTTGGGCTTTGCCCAATTGGGCTAGGAGTAGGATTTAGGTTGATGAATCCACCATGTTTAGTATTGCTTTCTAATTTCAATAGAACGTGGTTTCGTAATTCGAAATCGTTTTAACGTAAAATTTCGAAAATACATTTTGATTTCGTAAATCGTTAAAGTATTTCAATTGAAATAAACTAATTACATTTCAATTACATATTTGTTTCTAAAATCCGTAATTTATGTTTAAATATATATTAAATATATTAAATATTCGTTAAAATATATAAATAAAATGTATAAAATTACGGGGGATTACAGCGCGCGACATCGCTCGCTGTGCGCGCGACATCGCTCGCTGTGCGCGCGACATCGCTCGCTGTGCGCGCGAGACATCGCTCGCTGTGCGCGCGAGCAACGCTGGGCGCAGCGCTCGTGGCACGCGAGCTTGCGCTCGCTGCGCGCTAGGCTGCGCGCTCTTGCGCGAGGCAGTGCGCGTTGTGGCGCAGCTCGCTTGCTGCCCACACGCGACTGCCTTGGCTCGCCCTTCGCCCATGCCCATTCGTCCATTGCTCGTGGCCCACGACACAAGGCAGGGTTGCTGCCTTGTGCTCGTGCACTACGCCCTTGCTCATTGCATTCGTGCCGCACGGGCGACGAGCTCCCTTGCTCGTCGTCGCATGCCCGCATTATACAACACCCCTTTAGGGTAACACGAAGCGTCCATTGCTTTGTGCGTGCAAGTTATATGAACGAATCGCATAAAAAATTTAAAATTTATAAAATTAATGACAAATTAATAAATATTATTAATTTCATAATTTTAGGGCGAAAAATCGAAAATTTATTATCCAATTGATTTCCGATTGTTATGGATTCAAGTCTAGGTCATAAAAATTTAAAATTTATCATAAATTTACAATTTTTATGGTGGTTTTTAATCATAGGTTTCTAATTAAATTACAATTAATTATGAAAATCAAATTAATTCTAAATTATTCTAATTTTCAACAAATTAATCATAATTACAAATTAGATTGCATAATTAACAAGACTAGGCATTCAAACTTGTTAAACATATGCAGTAGGTCAATCAAAAATTCAAGATTTATCAACAAGAATCGCAAATATTTAATTTAACATCTTAAATTTACGAAATTTTGCATTCGAAAAACTAAAACCTTCGAAAAGTCATAGTTAGGCTTCGAATTTGAGAATTCTGGGTTCGGCAGAAAAATATTAATTTTTGTCAAAATTTTAGAATGCCTTTTACATGCGGAATTGACACAAAAATCACTCGATTTGGATGAGTAACGAAGAAACTGCCGAAAAACTGCGTACGTATAATTAAATAAACGCAATTTGCAATTAATTAACAATTACGAAAATTAATCACCCCTTTTAATTCTTGCAAATTTGTAATATTTAACCATGTTTATGCAATTTAGATTATGAAAATAATAAGGGGCTTCTGATACCACTATTAGGTTATGATACATATGATATTACATAAATCATGCGGAAACAACCATTAACCCAGGAATACATATTATTTACACATAATCATATAGCATAATTTAGATGCATACTCTTTGTTGCGTGCCCTCCCTAGCTGCGCCCGAACCGAACAAGAACAAGTCTTTAGGACTCCAAGTGTCGTCCCTCCGTAGATAGTCCACAGCACGTCCGGATCCGCCTTAAGATTGACCAACTAGAATCGCCCTTAAGGTACTAGAATTTTCGGCAATTTTGAGCAAGATGTGTGGCTGAATTTTTCTCTCAAAAACTCACTTTGAATACTTTGAAAACTCGTTAAAAATTGTGAACTCAGGCCACATATTTATAGGGTTATGGAAAGGGAATTGGAATCCTATTCAGATACAAATTAATTAAACCTAGAATCCTACAAGAACTCTAATTTAATTAATTTATCAAATAGAATTAGGAATTTAATCATTAACCGAACTCTGCACGTTTTAGGAAACGTGCACGAACACAAACACTTACGCGCACACACACGGCAGCCTCGATGGGCCGCCCATGCGTGCGTGCGAGCAGCAGCCCACGCAGCGAGGCCTGCGCGAGCCACAAGCCCACGCAAGCACCCGCGCGCGCTGCGCGCGCTGTGCGCGCTGCCACGGCCTGCTGGGCCTGGCCTTGCGCTGGGCCTGGCGTGGCTGTTTGTGTGGCGCGCTTGGCTTGCTGGGCGATGGCCTGGCTTCGTGCTGGGCCCTCGTCCGGCAGGCCTCGTCCGATGCTTATTCGTACGATACGCTTCCGATTAAATTTCCGATTCCGGAATTCATTTCCGATACGAACAATATTTAACATTTCCGATTCCGGAATTAATTTCCGTTTCGAACAAATATTTAATATTTCCGTTTCCGGAATTATTTTCCGATTCCGGTAATATTTCCGATTCTGACAATATTTCCGTTTCCGGCAATATTTCCGATTCTGGTAATATTTCCATTTCCGATAATATTTTCCGATACGTACCATGTTTCCGTTTCCGGCAACATCTACGACTTGGATAATATTTATATTTCCGATACGATCCATATTTCCGTTTCCGGTAATATCATCGTTTCCGGAGTATTCATTTCTTGCCTGTGACGATCTCAGCTCCCACTGAAACCAAGATCCGTCGATTCCGAATATCCATAGATAGAGTATTTAATGCCATTAAATACTTGATCCGTTTACGTACTATTTGTGTGACCCTACGGGTTCAGTCAAGAGTAAGCTGTGGATTAATATCATTAATTCCACTTGAACTGAAGCGGCCTCTAGCTAGGCATTCAGCTCACTTGATCTCACTGAATTATTAACTTGTTAATTAATACTGAACCGCATTTATTAGACTTATCATAGAATGCATACTTGGACCAAGGGAATTATTTCCTTCATGGCGCGGCCCTTTGGCTGCTACCTTGCTCGTCGAGCGATGGGCCGGCTCGCTTGCCGGCTTGTCGCTCGTCAAGCTTCCGATTCGTTTTTCCGATTCAGGAATTCATTTCCGTTTCGAACAAATATTTACGTTTCCGTTAATATTTCCGATTCCGGAAATAATTTCCTTTTCCGACAATATTTACGATTCCGACAATATTTTCATTTCCGGCAATATTTCCGATTTTGGCGATATTTCTATTTCCGATAATATTTTCCGATACGAACCATGTTTTCGTTTCCGGCAACATCTACGACTTGGATAATATTTATATTTCCGTCATGAACCATATTTTCGTTTCCGGTAATATCATCATTTCCGAAGTATTCTCTATTTTTCCTTTTGACGATTTCAGCTCCCACTGAAACTGAGATCCGTCGTTTCCGAATGTTCATAAATGGAGTACTTAATGAATAATATATTCATTTAAATATTTGATCCGTTCACGTACTATTTGTGTGACCCTACGGGTTCAGTCAAGAGTACGTTGTGGATTAATATCATTAATTCCACTTGAAATGAAGCGGCCTCTAGCTAGGCATTCAGTTCACTTGATCTCACTGAATTTATTAACTTGTTAATTAATACTGAACCGCATTTATTAGACTTAGCATTAAATGCATACTTGGACCAAGGGCATTATTTCCTTCAAAATCATGCACTAAAACCTCAGAAAATCGCAAGAAATCTATAAGTGAAAGCAATAAAGAGATAAGAAAAGAAAAAACTAAAGATAGTTAAATTGAAAGATGAGATCTTGCTCCTAAAAGTACATAATTTAAAAGAAAAACTAAAGCAATTAAATAGTTAAGCTAGAAAGCAATAAAATAGTGAGAGTGTGCAACCTAAGAGAAAAAAATCAGAGAAAACACTACTACACATTCCACACATGTGGGATTTAGGCTAACATTCTATTTATATTAAGGGGGGACATGTGCCCAAGAATTAGGGTAGTCGTCATGCGTCGCACGATGCTCAACTGAGTTGCACGACCCGTGCAACGGGGTCGTGCGAAGTAATCATGTAAGGTGGCATAGCAGATGATGCACGGTCTGTGCCAAATGTGCACTATCCGTGCAGCGGGTCATGCATCAGATGTTGCACGACCCACGTCGTATCGTGCACGGTTCGTGCACATGTTCTATCCATGGTGGATGCTCATGGCGATGCAAGGGTTGCACGGTCTATGCAAGGACCATGCCCCTAGCTACTTCACCTCTCTTCTACTCTTCACCCATGCATAAATGTCATGCACTCTTCAAGACCAAGGACTCGACTTGGTGGGAGCTTTCCACTCATACTTCTCATTTTTTGTGAGAGCCTTTGATGATAGTGATGAAGGGGGATGATTAGGATATCGCAAGGTTGCACTCAATCCACATCGGTGTGATCATTCTCTCTTTCGAATTAGCAGGACATCATACTTCGTGTCGCTTTAGCTTGTCCTGAAAATCACAGTTATGCATTTTTAAGTTCCCTTAATACGAAGCGAAGACTTTAAGAGGGTGTTTGGTCCGCAAACTGGTATGGAGTTGAAATCAGAAATGATATTAAGGTGGTATGGATTTGGAACTTGATTATTAATATCATGTGTTTGGTTCAATTTGGAAATAAATTTTTTCCTTTTGTTTGATACCTAGAGTAAAGGTATGAGTCATACGCACCTCCCCCTAGGTTTCTAAACCCCCCATACTTTGGGGGTTTGATGTATGAGTTTAAAACTCTTAAAATTGTCAACCTAACACATGGTTATGGGTTTAGAACATTCTAAACACATACCTCATACCAAGAATTCGCGAACCAAACACCTCTTAAGAGTTAAGAGTGGCATTTGGGTAGTTTATGTAGAAAACGATGGGCCTTAAGGTTAGTAGGCAATATTATAATCCACAGAGGTGCTATTCTTACTCATACCACTCTACAATTGATGTCCCCCATCTCACCCCTTTCCTCTGTTTCTCTAACTCTCTCTCTCTCTTAAAATACAACAGATTCCTCTCCTCAACTAAGCAAGTTAGCAAGGTATGTCTAAGCAACATCAATTTGAACAATTTGATACCACTTTTATCAATTATTGTCCTCCAAATTCTGGGCTACTTTCCAGTTTCCAATAATTTTCTTGCTTCTTTGAGCTCATGTTTTGTTATGTTATACTAACTGCTATAGTACTTGTATTAATTGTTGTACAACTGACTGTTTTTCTACAAAAATTGAAGTCTATTTTCAGTTTAACTACGGAGTACAAAAACTCTTCTTTCTTATCTTACAACTACTCTAGGAAGTCGATGTTGATATCCGATATTGATCAATCTCTCACACAAACGCAAACGGGTTAAACCGCTATGTGGGTTGCTGTTAGAACTTGGGATAGTATTCATTTCCTGAATTCTCTCCTTCAGCAATTGTTTTGTAAGTTCACAAAATCATCTCCACCCAGCTTAGATCCTGAGATGACCTCTTTTTTTTTTTTCTTTTTTTTTTTTAAGTACATTGACAACAACTTAGTACCTTTTATGTTAAACCCCAAAAAACTGAAGTAGATATGCTAATTTGATTTCCCAATTACTTCAATTATTTTAGAATTTCCACTTTTTGAATTAGAAATGGCAAATTTTGTAGGTTCTTAAAGTCGTTGATTCCTTTATAGAAAAAGGGAACTGAAAAGAAATTATAAAATCTCTGCCCGGTCTTGACCAATAGCAACGATAGAGGCCTTAATACTAAAAGGACCAGGTCCTCTTCAAAGCCAAATTTGGGTATAATGTAAATTTAGGCTCTGTCTTGTTCGACTAATTTCAGACAAAATAAGTTCAGTTAAATTCAAATCAGTTCAAATATATATAAGTTCAGACAAAGTACGTTGAATAAAACGGAGCCTTATCAACTTGACTTCAATGGAAAGAGAAGGAGATTTGAGGTTTTAAGTCAAATTGACAGGGTTGTGCATAATTTTGGTCTATAGACTTGGGTACCGTAGTCCGTAGACTCTTTTTTCCTACTTCTACTTGTTACTTTTTTTTTATATACTTTGCTTTTTAGTCTTCCTTGAATGAGTACCTTTTGTAGACATAATTTACTTGCAAGTTACTGCTTTTATTTCAATTTATTTTCATCAATGGAATATTAGTAAGAAGCTTCTAAGTAGTTGGAGTGTTTGACGCCATGGAATCATGTTCCTCTTGTCTAGATCAAATGATGTCGTCCGACAAATAGAACAATGACAACTGAAAAAGAAAACATATATATGTAGGGTGGCCGCCGGGAAGGGGGTTGGTGGGGATGGGGATGGGGATGGGGGCGAGACTCTAGAGCGTTTGTTTGTTCAAGTTGACTAATTGGTGTTCAGATAAATGAGTCTCATTCTCTATTTCATGTTTTTATCCTGCTTTCTTCATGTTATGTTAAAGATGTATAGAAATCTGTTGAATTTATTTATAGTGGCAGATGATGTAAATTGTTTTTCCCTTCTGAACAGATCATTAAAATGAACATTTCCCTTTTCTGCAGATTATATCTTTCATCAGTACAAATGAGTTTGGGTAGCTGGAAAAGGTGGTAGCATTAATAATTACCAAGTATTGCTTTTTTTTTTATAGAAAATCTTTTGTATCAAGAGATGCCTTGACGAATCAACCAGCTGAATGGACCCTTTGAGTTTCTGAAACTATATTTGGTAGAATTTGTTCACAAAGGACAGGAAGTGCACTCTTTTGAAAGCGGAGCATATTAAGTTGATCGTGATCGATGTCGAACAGTTTGTATTATCAGCCAAAGAGGGAAATTGATACACATTTCATCATGCCCCAGTGTCAGTCTTTGAATCCTCAACTATGTTATTCTAACATCAGCAATGAAACCTCGAAAGTAGTTTCCCCAGGACAGTACAACACCCTGGAATCATCTTCTGGAAGTAGCAGCTATGCTCAGCTCAGCTCCACGTCAAGTCTTACCTTTGCATCCAGTGGATCACTACTCGACTCCAGTTCTTACCAACCTGATCAATACTGCTCTCCTGATTACGCCAATAACTCACCCATGAGTAACTCATGTATTACAGATGATTGTGGTGACTTGAAGTGCAAGCTAAGGGAGTTGGAAAGCGTGATGCTGGGACCCGATACTAGTGATTTAATAGATGGTTATTGCAACATGATCGAGAGTGGGTCCCATGTAACCCCACTGGAGATGGACAGCTGGGGTAAAGTCATAGAGATAATCGCTCGCAAAGATGTGAAACAAGTTCTTGCTGCTTGTGCAAGAGCAGTTGCTGAGAATGATGAGTTGGTGGCCCAATGGTTGATGGATGAGTTGAGACAGATGGTATCCGTGTCTGGTGATCCAGTTCAAAGATTGGGTGCATACATGTTAGAAGGACTTGTGGCAAGGCAGGCCTCCTCAGGTAGTTCCATTTACAAAGCATTGAAGAGCAAAGAGCCTGCAAGTGCGGATCTTTTATCTTACTTGCATATACTTTTTGAGGTATGCCCATACATTAAGTTTGGCTACATGTCCGCAAATGGTGCCATTGCTGAAGCTATGAAAAATGAAAGGAGAGTCCACATAATTGATTTCCAAATTGGGCAAGGAAGCCAATGGGTGACCCTTCTTCAAGCATTTGCTGCTCGGCCTGGTGGGGCCCCACACATCCGAATAACTGGGATCGACGACTCTTATTCAGCATATGCCCGTGGAGGTGGGCTTAATATAGTTGGCCAGAGACTTTCAAGGTTAGCTCAAGCATTCAAGGTTCCATTTGAGTTCCATGCCGTTGATATCTCAGGTTGTCGGGTTCAGTTGAAAGATGTTGGCATTCGACGTGGTGAGGCCTTAGCAGTGAATTTTGCTTTCATGCTACATCACATGCCTGACGAAAGTGTAAGCACCGAGAATCACAGGGATCGATTACTTAGGATGGTTAAGGGGTTGAACCCGAAGGTGGTGACACTTGTAGAGCAAGAGTGTAACACAAATACAGCTGCTTTCTTGCCACGCTTTCTTGAGACATTGGACTACTATATGGCAATGTTTGAGTCGATGGATGTGACTCTGCCTCGGGTTCATAGAGATAGGATCAATGTTGAGCAACACTGTTTAGCTAGGGATGTGGTTAACTTGATAGCTTGTGAAGGAGCTGAGAGAGTGGAGCGCCATGAACTACTTGGAAAGTGGAAATCGCGGTTCACAATGGCTGGGTTTAAACCGTACCCTTTGAGCGTTTTGGTAAATAGCACAATAAAGACACTGCTAAAGAACTACTGTGATAGTTATAGGTTAGAAGAGAGGGATGGGGCTCTTTATCTTGGATGGATGAATAGAGATTTGGTTGCTTCTTGTGCGTGGCAATGTAGTTAGTTAGTTTCCTGTTGATTTCTGAAGCTGAGAAATCAAAAGAGCTGTAACTTTTAGTCTTTGCATTTCCTTATTTTTGTTGAAGTTGCAACAGCAGCTCCCTTTTGTTTTTAGGTGTCAAATCCCGTTTATGTTATTTTTGCTTGAATGAAAGAGCAGGAAAATAAAGATTTTCCATCTCAATATCAGTCTGTTCAGCCTCAGATTCAGATATCCAAACCAATAGAAAGAGAAGTTTGAATTCTCACCTTAATTGTGAAATATTATTGCCTACTCCAAGAACATTATGCCATGCCCCAGGATTACAGGTGCATCTCTGAGCGAGGATTGCTCAGAGCAACTCCAATGGTGAGCTACAAGATGTTGTAGCTAAGTTTGCCACATCAAATTTCTAACTACAATTGATTAAAACTACAAATTATCACATTGATGGGCTACAATACTTTGTAACTCCCTATAATATTTAATTTAAATAATTTATTTAGTTGAGCTATATTTTTTTTTGAGCTACGTAGCCCAAAATAGCTACAAGGTTTTAACAGTTGCTTATGTCATTGTTGTACCAAAGGTGGACTATCTGCTCACATGCTTATTTTTTTTGTGAGCATGTCTATTTTGTAATCATTGGAGTTGCTCTCAATGGACAACGGTATTAAGGGATATTTTAAATGGCAATTTGGAAAGAATATGGAAAGGACATTTTTGAAATAATACTGGAGCCGGAGGGTGAGTAGACCAAATACACAATGTTTATCTTATGTGATGAAATCAAATCCAGCTCATAAATTAACAACAACTCCAAAATTGAAGTGGCTCTTAATCTGGAAATCCAAAGCATGGTCATTCCTATAATCAAACTATAGGGAAATTACAGATTCACCAACTGAGTACATATACAGAAAAATACACTAAAATACAATCAAATACCATTTCCAACTATCAGACATTTTCAAGGGAAATCTGTCACCTTTTTTTTTATTCTCAATAATTAAATTAGACTCTCCTCAGGCTATTGGGCTACGGTCGCCCCCATTTTTGTCTAATTAGATTTATTTACAATGTTTAAAACACATCCATAGTACTCCCTCCACTTGTAGCATTTCCTATGTCAATAAATTGCCATCGTCTACAACAATCCTCCATCAACTGTGACTTCACCCAGCAACAACAATGTACTCAGCAGTTGACAGCTTCAGCATTTGGCCTTTGTAGTCCATTTGATTTTGCTTCAGCTCGAGAACTTTCGACAATTGTATCTGCCCTTTTTCCCTCACTCAATACAACTTCCGGCTTCATATCACTAATTGCACCAGGTTTTTGTTCCTTAGTTGGTACAACTTCCGGCTTCAAAACAACGTTAACTGTTGAAACTTTCTCTTGTTTGGCAGTCTGACCAATTTCCTCCTTGGCAGTTGGAGGAATATGATCAGTTCTCTCTGCTTTGGTAAGAGGATTCTCAGTCCTCGCAACAATTGCTGACTTGCTTTCTTCTTCTTTAGTTGTAGAATCACCTTTTTCAGGTTTACCTATTATTGCACCATCTTGAGCTGCATCACTTTCTTCTGACTTGGATTTACTCATGCCATTTGACTCTGTTCCGCCTGCAGAACCTGCAGCAGTCTGGGGAACAATAGTCCTTATCGGAGGCATACTATGATCATGTTCACCCTCGTACGTAGTGATAACTACTTTAAGATCATGGGATGCCCTTTCAACGTGTTTCTTAACTGGGCAGCCCGTTGTCGAACACCGGTAATAACTCCTGCATAATAACAGTCCAGAAAATGTAAACCAGATTCATTCCAAGGCACTACAAAAATGTTTGAGATAAGACCGCACAAAAATTAAAGAACGCTAATTACAAAAGAAATACTACTTTATGAGTTGGTAATTTTAAATCTTTAACCCTTAGCTAAGAGCGCAATACTAAAGACCAAACAATTTTTTTCACATCAGATTAAAGACAAATGAAGCACACGAGAAACACTGTAATTCATCCAAAGCAGGACAAGAAAATACTAGGGAGGAAAGTTCGGCAAAATTTGTAAAAGACTGATAGTGAACTAAAGGGAAATTAGATATGGCTATGCACATCTACTGTCAGGAGAAACCAAAGTATCATAAGCAGATCGAGAAGCTTTTTGAAGCTTCGAAACTGAGTAAGATTAGGAAAATAAAAAGAGTATATGGACAACAGAAAAGGGTAAGATTAAGCATGTAAATTATAAATAAAGAAAATAAGGATCCAAGGTAACACATGATTTTCCCAATTGAAACAGAATTCTAGAGAACTGACACAGAAAATGAGAAAACAACAGAAGAACCAAACACGCTAGCTTATCAAAGTTGGATGCTGATAGATTTTCTTATGAAATATAAAAGACAAATTTGGGTGTAATGTTCACATCAATATGATGTCATTTCTGGTAAAGAGTTGTCTTGCCAGTTTCTCCAGACATATTCAGGATAACAAACTTAAAGAGACAAAATCAGAAGCCAGCTATTGAAAAAGAAACTGTGAGCAACTTTTCCTTTCACCATATCCTCACCAGTCACTTGGTGTTAATCTCCTTTTAAATGAGTAATAGCATAAGAAAAGAAGGGAATATTTGCGTAACAAAGCCAATGAGAACATTCGGACCTACATGGCTGTGATTCTAAACAGTCATATGATGCGACAGACTTCATATCATTGTAACACATATCCTACTTATTTATTGGCATAAATGGTCATCATTTAATTAGTTTTTCATTTCACAAGCTTAACGGAAGTTAAATCTAAGAAACAAATTACTACAATAACAATAATCAAGAGGATGTAGGAACTGGTTCAGGTGAAAACAGAAGTTTTAGATTGCTCAAGTTTGTGTTCATCCTGCTACTAACAGGGAAACTATAGCTGCTGGGAGAACACACTGCATACCTTGGGTTTGGGTTTCCTTTGACCATTTTCTGTCCATACTTGCGCCATCTGTACCCATCATTGACGATATCAACTTCACTAACTGTATGGACGATAATTCGTGATTCATGGTTGGTTTTCTCTGTTGAGCTATCAACGCCATCAGTGCCTCTCTTCCTGTTTTGGTTCATGATTTTCATAGAATAATGGTAACAAGTAAGACATTACAAAATATCATCAACAAAAGCAAGCATACAGATGGGATTGATGCTCCAACATACCGTCTCTTCAAAGTAAAGTTTTCACTATGATCATCCCTTGCTTGACTTGATGGTGTGAGAGAGACAGGTGTAGAATCATCAGCCATCTTAACTATTGCATACCGACAGACCTCCATTTTCTTAACATGATCAGTTGTAACTATTGTAAGGGCGTGCGCATCTGATGGTTTGTCTTCAGGTTGAAAAAAACAAAGACGTAAATAAATAAATAAAAATGTGATAAAATCTCAAACTTAAAAATCAAAGAAGTAACAATTTTCTGTTTACCTTCATCAACAGGTGGCTGAGGACAATCTGGTATCTGTAATTTAACAGACAGAAGAGAGGGAACAGTCGCCAGAGGATCAGAATGAGGTTTAGCGTGATCATGCTTTCCCAAGTAAGTGATATCTGTGATCCGCCCATCCAGGGATCGCTCCACTTGTTTCTTCACCTGGCAGTTTGGATGTGAACATTTGTAATAGCTTCTTATATATTCATTTCCTTTGACATTTTTCTGCCCATATTTTCTCCAGTTATATCCATCTTCCGACGGTTTCTCAGGAACAATAGATGCATTTCCTTCTCGATCAATACTGGAAGCATGAATTGTAGAATCAGGGCTCAGTCTCTGCTCCAAAGCATCTTTAGGAGTTACAATCACTGCATTTTCCTCTTGTGTACCCATTGCGAGAATATTATAGAAGCAGTGGCAGCAAAGGTATTCAGAACTAAGGATTCATTCTCCTGTCAACCACTAAATTGACCACTTTGAGACAGTTTTCTCCTAAGACGCTTACAAGTTACAAGCTGCACCATTTTTACAATCAGGAAGTTCAGATTATAGTTCAGAAGCTCAAGAATTCTATTCTAAAACATAATTCTGAAATTAAAGTAAATAAATAAATAGAATTCTCAAAGAAGCTCCCAATTTTCATCAATTGTTAGTGTCGTGCAACAGTGCAAATATTTCAAAAACAAAGCCATAAACCAAAGTATTAGTTCAACATACCGATTTAGCCAGCCCATCAAATATTCTGTAAGATTCATGTGTCATCCACCCAGTACGGAGTATAAGTTAAGTGGTTCTAACATCCCTTCGATACCCGGTGAAACCTAGTAAAGTGCACATATCTTATAATTTTTCTGACATTTAGCAGACAGTTTTACAATCATCCCCCAAAAATAGGTTTATGTAATCAAAGCACTTGATTTTTTTTTCACTTAAACCTTGTCTACAATCCTCAGTTCAACAAGCCATTTGAAGAGTGCAAAACTTCAATCTCTCTCGAAATTTGCCACCTCACATGCCCCTCTTACCATCATAGTAGCAAACATGTAATTCAAAGCTTTCTACACCCTCAACCACCTCAAAATATCACCCGCCGAAACAACCTTTTATGAAGTTTGTCGTAAGGTAGCACACATCTGGACCTCTAAAACCCCAAACAAAGCGAGAACTGACTAAGTTATCGTCGTTTCTAACATCGTACCAATTCAAAAAGATCATACCAAAAGTCAAACAAAGAGGGTACCCAGTTTCCGCTATTTTCTCTTTCTTTCCTTCCCAATTTTCTCCAATCTGGAGAAATCCCATACACAAAGCCCATCATTTTTTTTGAAGGAACCCAAAACCCATCATTTAATTATCAAAGCCAATTTCCTCCAATTGAGGCATAATTAAAGAACATCTTTTTTTATAGCAAAATGAGGGAAAAGGGGCAAATCTCTCACAGTTATAAACTGAATTTTACAAATTAGACTAAAATTTTAACATTTAATCATAAAAATAACAATCACTACATCTGACATTTGCCCTCCAAAATACATTAAACTATAATTACCAAAATATAATTGGGATTCCCAATCACACAAAGTACACAATTATTTCTATAAAAATAAACCCTTTATCCCCTTTCCCCACATAAACCCAATTTCATCGAAACAACCAAAAAAATTACTAAAAATAGAAAGAAAAATAAAATTAAGCACAAATTCCAACAGCAATTAGCTAATTAAACACACAAAAAATAGTAAAATTAAAACTTACCCAATAATTAGAGGATTAAGCTGATGACGAATTAATTAATAATTTAAAGTTTTGGAGAGAAAATCGAAGAAAAATTCTGGGTTTTTTTTGGGGAAAGAAGAAGAAGAGAGGGTCAAAGCAGAGGCAAAACCCTCGAGAGAAGTGTGATGATCAGAGGAGAGAGAAATTTCTTGTTTTAATTTTTAATTTTATTTTTACAGTCAGGTGGATTCCATTTTTTTTCTGTGTTTTACATAATTGGGATTGGTGACAGATGTCAGGTTTGTTTGCCGTTTGATTATGGGTTGTCAAGTTATAGGAGTAAGCAGAGCCGTTGGATTGGAGGAGAGAGAAAAAAGCCCACCATTTTAGCTTTGCTTTTGAGTGTGTCAGCAACTGACGGCTGACCTGACCTTAGTGGTTGTTAGTGCATTACCCTTTACTTTTTTACTTTTTTTAAAAAAATAAATAAATAATAATAATTCTAAAGAAAAATTAATTTTAAAAATACAACCTTTAAGTTTCTTTTGCTTCTATTACGAGGAGTTCTTAGGGTGAGTTTATCCCCAGACTCACCTTCAATCTTCAGACTCTGCCACATCAGTATCTAGACTCACACAAAACTCACCCTATTTTTACACATTATCCCCAGACTCACCTCAGACTCACCTAACTCCTAAAACAATATTTTATGTATATTTTTTGGGTACATTTTCCAAATAATATTGAAATTATGTTTTCTTATATACAAACAAAGTAATTTATAATTCGTGAAAAAAATGAAAAAATAAAATAGAAAATGTTAATTTCGAAATTGACATATATTCCGTACTAATTAGAAACAATAATACAACATATTAAATTAAAAAGATTTAGAACATAAATTTAAAGGCAAATGAAACAAAATAATACATAAATTATCAATAATTTAGTTAGCCGCTCCTCCAAAACGTGACCAAATGTGTTCCATCAAGTCATGTTGAAGTTGATGACATTGAGTACGATTACGAATTCGGATATGATTTGCAAAGTATTGTTCCCGGTTTGCATAACCGTTTAAAGTTGCAGAAAAATGAATTAAAAATATAATTAACTTTTTTTTTGGTGAAATAAAATAAATTAAGTTTGATGATGTGGAATGATTTGATTGGAGGGAGAAAAAAGTGGAGTCTTAAGTGAGTCTTGAGTGAGTCTTGGATTTTCAAACTCACTTCAAGACTCGGGGTAGTCTTTTACCACATTATCCCAAGACTTAAGCTTAAGACTCATCTTGAGACTCATCTTAAGACTAGGGATAAACACACCGTCTTCGGATAGTAGACTAATCTTGCGCGTGAGTTTGCATGGGTATCTCGATGGCTCGATGGGCAGCATCTCTCCCATTTGAGATTTTTTTCATTCCCAAGGCTCGAACCCGAAACCTTGGTTAAGGAGCAAGAGACCCTTAACCACTCATGCCAATCTCAATTGGTAAAAATACAACATTTAAGTGATTTGCTTACAAAACGTCTGATTTTATGTTTATCTAAGAATAACATACTCCGTAATATTTTAGACCTATCTTTTTTTAAAAGGCTCCCCTCCGTAATAATTTGCTAAAATAGGTAATATGCTATAATAATTGTTAATCTTCTTCTTAATCCATCTATACTATATATTAAAAGGTGTTTAAAAGAAAGTTTATGTAACACGTGACGCTCTTCTTATGGGTGGTTTGCTCCATGTAATCTTCATATATACATTCAAAAAATTATCAAACATGGTTTGCATAAGGTTTGAACCCTGGACCTTGAGTTGAAAGGATAAAGCCTTTACCATTGAGCTATTACATATGTTCATGTTATCATTGCAAAAAAAAAATATATAAGTAAATGTGAATGTCATTAATGTAGTAACCCGGGGCATCGCTCGGGCCCAAAAACTAGTTATATAAAGAAAAAATGTTTAATTTGTGAGTTTGATATTCATATTACCTATTGTAGCAAGTCATTTATGAGGGGAGCATTTAAAAGAATATAAGTCCAAAAGGTTGTGTTATTCTTAGATAAACATAAAGGCCCTGTTTGGCAATTGACTGTTGGTTGTTGGTTGTCGGCTGTTTTACTTGGCTGGTTTGACTGGCTGTTTAAGCTGCAGGTTGCTTTTGTTGGCTGTTTGACTATTGATTATTTAAAAACATGTTTGGTAAAATCAGTTGTTGGTTGTTGTCTGTAACTATGTAAAATTACATTTAAAGACATTTTATGGTTTTTTTCATTTTTTATTAAAATTTATGTACGGAGTAGTACGTAATAACTAATATAGAGTACATAAATTATTAATAAAAATAAAATTATTAATTAAGTACTCCCTCTGTCCCGGAATACTTGACCTGTTTTCCTTATCGGGCCGTCCCTTAATACTTAACCTGTTTCTAAAAATGGAAATATTCTAACAATATTATATTATTTCTCACTCCACCCCTATTAACCCACCTACCCCCTACTCCATACAAAAAATAATTAAAAATTCAACTCCTGCTCTCCCCCAACCCCACCCCTTTACACATTTCCCACTGACTACATTAAAATAATACCCTACTATCAACTACCACCTATTAAATTAAATAAGTCAATTCAAATCCCTTAAACTCTGTGCCGGTCAAACCGGGTCGAGTATTCCGGGACGGAGGGAGTATTATTGTTACCATTTACTCCCTCCATTCCCTTTTGTTATTCCCCTAAAGAATGTTGGGTGTGGTTTAAGAAAACTGAATCTTGGTTTGTATTGGGATATGAGTAATGATTGAGTGTAAGAATAATGATTGGGGATAAGAGTTTATATATTTAAAAATAAAGTTAAGTGAGAGAAAATATTAAAAAAATAAGATATATGGGAGATATTTTGACCAAATTCGAACCAGAAAAAAATCAACCCAGAAACTTCGAACCAGAAAAATAAAAAATTCGAACCAGAAAAAATCAACTAAAAGATTTGGAAAAAAATCAAAACATAAAAAAATTCGAACCACGAAAATAACAAAAATAAAAAAATTCGAACTAGAAGATTTGACCAAATTCGGAAAAAAAATTCGAACCAGAAAAATAACAAAAATTCGAACCAGAAAAATCGAAACAGAAAATTCGCACCAGAAACATCAACAAACAAATCAAGAAAATCCAACCAAAAAAACCCAAAAAATTGACAGCAATTAACCCAGAAATTCGACAAAAAATCGAGCAAATTCAACAAAAAAAACACCCAAATTCAACCATGAAAATCGAGCAAATTCAACCCAGAAAATCGAACAACAAATTCAACCCAAAATCTAACAAATTCAACCCAGAAACTCGAACAAATTCAACCAAAAATCGAGCAAACTTCAACCCAGAAATATGAACAAATTCAACCCATAAATACGAACACATTCAACCCAAAATCAACCACAAATTCGACCAAATTTAACCCAAAAATTGACCAAATTCAACCCAAAAACTCAGCCAAAAAATCGACCAAAATTAAACCAAAAATTCGACGAAAATCACCCGAGAAATTCGACCAAATTCAACCAGAAAAATCGACAAAAAAATTTGCCCAGAAAATTCGAAAAATAAAATACACAAAAATAAATAAAGACCCACTTGATCCTTCCTATCACTCACGATTTTAAGGATTTAGAGGTCAAATTCGACCATGAAAACTCTAGATCTAGAGTTTTTATGGTCGAATTTCACCATCTAAAGCCATTTTTTCGTATTTTACAACTTCAATGGAGGGCGGCGGCGGCGGAGGTTTGGTTGTAGTGGTGGCGGCGATCTCAATTCCAGATCTCTGAAGAACAGAGAGATGTTTTGGAGGAGAGAGAGTGAAAATGAGAGGAGGAGAGAAACAGAGTAAGGAAATGAAGAGAGAGAGAAATCAGAGAGGTGAGGGGGGTGAAGTGAATGAGAGAGAGTGGAAGCTACGGGTAGTGGGGCGGGGTTATGGGGGATGGGAAATTAATTAAATAAGGGTGGTGGGGAAAAAGAGGGTGGAAAAGGGGTAGAATCTTAGGGTTTTTTGGTAAATTGTGGGGAATCTTAGGGTAAATTGGTAAAAAAACTATGGCCAAAAATAGTAAAGATTCAGTAGGGGAAGAACAAAAAGAAATGCTAAAAAAGGAAATGGGAAGAACAAAAAGGAATGGAGGGAGTATAAATTAATTTATACCAGTTAAAAATATAAATTATTAAGTATTTAACATTATTAATTATTAACTATTAATTATTAATTATTAATTATTAATTATTAATTATTAATTATTAATTATTAATTATTAATTATTAATTATTAATTATTAATTATTAATTATTAATTATTAATTATTAATTATTAATTATTAATTATTAATTATTAATTATTAATTATTAATTATTAATTATTAATTATTAATTCTTTCCCACAATTTATGCATAAAAACGCATAAATTGTGGGAAAGAAAAAGGAGGAGATGGTTAAAACTTAAAAGTATTAGTTACCTTCAATGGCAATGCGAGAACGAGAAAAAGTCTTGGATCTACGGTTTGAAGCCCTGCCTCTCTGCCGAAAGACGGTGCAATCATCAGCAATCTCCGCTCGATTTGGACAATAGATCGTCGTAGGTAGGAAGCCTCTCAAGCGTCGCGACGAAGAACACTAATAGATCGGCGAAGAAGTACAGTATTTTTCGACAGCATATCGTCGGCAGCGGTGGAAGAAAATCGGAATAGGTGTTAGCGGCGGAAGGAAAGAGTGAGCACATCATATCGACGGCGGCGCATCAATGGAGGAAAGAGAGTGAGAGGTTTTGATGAGAGAGAAAATGGTGAGAGAAAATGGGTGGAGGTTAGAGGTTAGAGGAGAGAGAAAATAGGTATGTGATATAGGCGCGTGATTTCTTATTAATGAAACACAGTCATTTCATTACATATGTATATATAGATGGGTGCATACCTATCTATATAGAAGTATTAATAATTATCAAGAATTCAAGACGATTTAAAAGGTCAATAGGTAAAGGCCCACCGAAGAGTTGCTAAAAGGCCCAAAATCGCGACCGACCTACGAGCTTGTATAAGTTGTAGCAAAAAACGAAAAACCCAAAAGGAGCTCAAGATCAAGATTCCTATAAGTACCCAATTTAAAGACAACAAAATAGTCGTAGTTGAAAACATCAGAATTAGTGAGCTAATGACGATTAACAAAAATCAAGCGGAAAAACAAAGTAATGATGCAGAGAATTGCAAGCCCTATTTCTACACCATTATTCTTTCTCCCCAAGCTCAAAAATCTAAACTTGTAAGTTCTTTTTATGTTGTTTTTGTAGTCGATACCGTATGACTTTAATTAATGTAATTTCCTTTCACTTTTTTCCTAATATTTGTTCTTGAGTTTTGTTTTTTTATTATATTATTTTCGGTCGATAGAGATTAGTACCCTGTATTATTCAATTAAAATCGAACCAAAAAGAACAAATTACTGCCGGCCTTTATCAATACGAGTATGTAGAGGTTAACTTGAGATTGATTATTTTTCTTAACTTTGCCTATGAAATAAAATAATACGGAGTTATGAAATTTGAGTAATATTGTGTACCCATGAAATAAAATATGGAACGGATTAGAAAATTTCTAAAGGCATGTTGGTACGTGGGAATTGAAGTTTGGGGATTGAGGTAGATGGGAAATAGGGTTAAATCGAACTAATCAGTACATAAAAGTATAAAACCTCGGTTTGATTATTTTTATTTTTTATTTAAAGCTATAGTATTTTAGGGGGTGTTCGACGGTAGCGGGTAGCTTTTTGACTTATTCAATACGTTACTTGTAGAATTTGTAAGTGTTTGGCCAGGTAGCGGTTTAAGTAGCTGTTAGAGGTAGAGGTAGAGGTAGCGGTTAAGTAGCTATTGTCAAACCTTAAATTAGCAGCGTTTAAGGTAGTGGGTAGCGTTTGACAAACTTATAGTAAAGTTTTAAATAATATTTCAGTTTTTATTTTACGTCACAATATCAACTGCTATTTTACCGAACACTCATGTATGTTAGTTATCCGCTACTTTGACAGCTAACGGTTACCCGCTACTATTCACCGCTAACTTTGCCAAACAGGTCCTTAATTTACTTGATTATTTCGATAGCGATTTATCCAAAACATGACAATTTTGTTATCTCCTGTTACCACAGATGATTCCGAAAAAGTTTGTGAAGAAATATGGAAGACGTTTATCTGATGACATATTCATCAATGTTCCAAAATCTGAACAACCATGGAAAATAACATTAGAGAAATCAAACAATAACATGTTCTTAGGGAAAGGTTGGCAAGCTTTAATGGAGTTGTACAGCTTAGACTATGGACATTTTTTGCTATTCAGGTTAGACGAGGGCTTACCATCACAATTCCACGTCCATATATTCGACAAGAGTGCTACCGAGATAGACTATCCTGTTCAAAACTGTGATACCAACAGAAGTAGTACTAATACTGAACAGGGTATTAAGACTTGTGTAAAACAAGAAAATATTGAGGAGGATGACGATGACGATGACGATGACGATGACGACGACGACGACGACGTCCAAATAATGGATGAAGTAATCTCACCAAAGTTCAACAATAATGTTAATATTCTTAATACATCTTATTCTAGTGATTGTGTACAATGTTCAAGCTCTACTGATGATATAGATTGTTCAACCTCTTGGAATAACGATGTGGAATTTTCAAGCTCTACTGATCATGTACAATGTTCAAGCTTCAAACCCAAAGGTATGCAATCTTTATGTTAAGTAAAACCAACTATGTTGTCTTGTTACATGAAAGATTAGTGTCATATGTTTCATAATATAGAATTAAGAGAGAATACTTTGGTAACAAAAAAAATATAATAATAATATAATTAAAGGAAAATATTTAAGAGTAGGAACAATATTTTGAAAGGCTTAAAAAGAAAAATAGGAATTACATAATGAAGCTATTAATTGTATTGTTGATTAATATAGATTGTTACGTTGTATGTGAAGGTTGTACTAGTATATCTCCTGATATGAGAAAGAAACTGCAGAAAAAGCTTGATGGCATTAAATCTCTAAATCCTCACTTCAAATTGATCATGTATCCCACTTATGTTCGCGCCCAAACAAAGCCGGTAAGTTGTTACGTACTCTCATAGTCTCATCATGCATATATATAGCCAAATTTCTGAAAAATAAGAGGTTTTAAAATATAAATTTTATGACATATATGATATATACCAACCTTTTTTTTCAAATACACATCTAGAATAATGTTAAATAAAATACATTACATTCTTTTTTGTGTGATAAAATACCTTATAGATTCTTTATTTTTTTGTCGCAAAATGACCGATAAAACAAGTTAAATTTCCGGTAATTGATGTCCACCTTTTTTTAAAAAGCATAATATATTAGTATCTCATGATTTTTTTTTTTATTTTTTGTTTGGGTTGGTTTGTGTAGCATATTCCATGTAGACATGCTTCAAAATACTTTCCAAGTAATTCAAAGGAGATAATATTGGAAGGGCCAAATGGGAAGAGGCATCGAGTAAGATTTTATCATGGAAGACAGACAACAAATCTGCTGGGTGGATGGAAAAACTTTGTATACGACAATGATTTAAAGATCGGAGATTTATGTATGTTTGAGCTCATACACCCTCACTCCTATACTTATCAAGTTTCCATTTTTCGCACTGATTTTATTACAAACTCGCTCTAATATGTAAAGTATATTAACAAAAGCACTAAGGGCGTCTGATTTACTTACAAATAATGCAATTACTCCAACTCTTGTAACATTCACATCCAAACCAAGAATTTACTAATTTATTTATATATTCTGTATTAAAAGTCTTAACATCAAAATATTATCATAATTTTTTTTTTCTTTTCTCATGAGGCTTTGGCCTCCTTCGCTATCTTTTTTTTTTCCCTTCCATTTTTCTATTTTTTAGAAGAAAAAAAGTTGAGAACCATAATATGTAGGGCTTAATTGTCCGGTATCATGTAATGTCAGTTTTTAGTTTTTGCTTTTATGATTTGAAATCAAATGATTAGATTGAATCGTAAAAACTAGTCATATGTGTAATATATTAGTCAACAAAGAACTAGAAACTACTTTTGTGGTTCTTAAATTTTTATTTTTACAAAGAGTTTTTACATGAAGACATTGCAGTTTCATACACAAGAAAGAAGAGAGAAAGAGTGTGCTCCAATCCAGATTTCATTCATTACTGCTTGTCCTAAAGAGAGGCTAAGCAAGGCTTAATATACATCATTAAATACTACACAAAACCAATGAATAAAAGACAGCTAGCATGCCTAGAGAATCAACTTAGAAAAGCACACAATGCGACACCAAGGATCAGTCACATGTTGCCACAAAAACAATTGACAAAAATAGCAAAAACGGCTATCTAGTACATGATCACATGCACTGATTTACATGGAGTACTAGGAGCTGGATTGGGCTTCGTTCTCATGGCTCATAGGCCTTACTTCAATACTCCCCCTCAAGTTGAGAGTGACAAGTCTGAACTCTCAGCTTGGATAGAAGATGGTTGTGTTGTTGAGTAGCCAAAAGTTTTGTGAAGACATCTGAGAGTTGTTGTGAGGATGGAACATAGACAAGCTTAAACAGACCTTCAGTAGCTTGTTCCCTTATGAAGTGACAATCAATGTCAACATGCTTGGTCTTCTCATGATGAATTGGATTAGATGCAATGTCAATAGCTGCTTGATTATCACACTTGATCAAGGTTGTATCAAGCTATTTGATTCCCAGATCTCTCAGTAGTTGCTTGAGCCACATTACTTCACACACAGTCAAGACCATGGACCTATACTCGGCTTCTAAACTGCTTCTTGGTACAACATTTTGTCTCTTTGACTTCCAAGAGATAGGAGACTCTCTTAGAAGGATGTAGAAACCAGATATGGACCTTCTTGTTGATGGACATCCTGCCCAATCTTTGTCACAATATGTTGTAGCATAGGACTTGCTTGCCAATAAAATGCCTTGATCTGTGCTATTTGCAAGATACCTTAGAACTCTTTTAGCTGCTTGCATATGGACAATAGTTGGTTTATGCATTAACTTGCTCAGAACATGGACAGTGTACACAATATCAGACCTTGTTAAGGTAAGGTAGATGAGTTTGCCTACCAATTTTTGGTACCCTTTCGGATTATCAAGAACATCACCTATTAGCAGTGAGTTTGGAGTGACTGTCCATGGGAAGCTTGAGGGGTCTGCAGTTATTCATCTTGTATTCTTCAAGCAGATCAAGGATATATATTTTTTTTGAGAGAGAAAGATACATTGTTGTGATCTATCTACTTCAATGCCAAGGAAGTATATAAGCTCACCATATACTTCATGTGAAATACATAGAAGATAGGAAAGCTCTGGTGTCATTGATGGCCTGCATATCATTTCCTGCCAACACAAGATCATCCAAATACACAAGGATCACATTAAAGGACTTTCCACTTTGGTTAGTGAACAAGGAGGTGTCAGACTTGGATTGAGAGAAGTGATAGCTTTTAAGAGCTTGACTGAGTTTGAAAAACCATTATCTGGGAGCCTGTTTCAGACCAAATAGTTATTTAACAAGCTTGTGTACTTTGTTGGAGTTATATCCCAAATGTTGAGATTTCTCCCCCTCTCTTTGAATGGATATTCTGCCCCCCTTGCCAAAGTAGAACTTCATGTACACAGTTTCCTGGAAGTCACCATGCAAGAATGAATTTTTAACATCCACTTGATGAACAAACCAGTCTTTTAAAGAAGCTACAACAAGCAATAATCTGACAGTGGCCATTTTGGCTACTGGGGCAAAAGTTTCCTCATAGTCTACCCCATATTTTTGTCTATTTTCTAGAACAACAAATCTGCATTTGTCTCTCTCCACCCTCCTATCTCTATGGAATTTTGTTCTATTTAACCATTTACAGCCAATGGCTATTTTTCTTGGTGGCAAGTCAATGATCTCCCCGATATTACTATCCTCAAGGGTTTCTAACTCTTCATTCATAGCATCCACCCACCTTTTGTGTTTCACAGCTTCCTTATATTGGTTTGGTACAACATTCTTGATTACTTTGGCTAGAAAACAGAAAAATTCATAGGTGGCTTGGGTGTGGGTTGAGGTTTGAATTTTCGTGGGTTAGATAACACAAGCATTGTGAGACACATGATAGTCACAATGCCAGGTAGGGGATTTGTGTGATCATGTAGATTTTCTGGTGATTGTGGGAGATGTGAGTTGTGTTTGTGGTAAAGGGAGTTGAGTTTGAGGTGTGGGGATGTCAATAGGTGGTTCATGAGTGTTATTTTCTGTATTGTTGGGTTCAATTTCCATTTCACTCCAATCACTACAAGTTAAGGTGTTTTGTGGATTTCTTGGTTGTTTGTTGCTTGAAAAGTTTACAAGGAAACACATGCTCAAAGAACTTTAACATCTCTACTTATAATCACCACATTGTTTGTCAAGTTCAATAACTTGTACCCTTTCTGAGTTAGGGAATACCCTAACATTAAGAAAGGTACCCCCTAGTTTGAAATTTGGATTAAGGATGAAGGAATCTTTTTTGATTTTCGTATGCGAAAGTGACATTTTTGTGTTGTTTTCGGGATTGCTGATTTGTACTGATTTCGCTCGATTTTACGGGTCGACGTCCGGGATGCTCGCTTTTGTGGGTCGGCGTCCTATTTTGGATTACTCAATGGCATTTTTGTTGGAAACGTGCCTTGGAGAATTATCGTGGCATCAGTTTCGAGAGATTGTGTTTGTATTTTGAATTTGTATTTTTGAATTGAATTTTGTACCAAGTTCCGGGATGGGAACAGACTTGGGAATTGAATTTTGGATAATTTAGGCTTGGAATAAGTTCATTGTATTTTAGCAATTGGGGATGCTGCTCGGATTTGCACCAACCTTAAAGCTAGGCTAATGGTTTTGTCATCGACCCTAAAGGGAGACACAAATTAGGTGTCTACAACTATATATGACCGGAAAATGGTAATAAAGGTTAATTGAGTATAAAAATGGAAGGCTAATTTGGTTCAATTAAAAGTAGGGGTCGATTTTCCCATGAGATTTAATAAAGTTATGGGGACCATTTTCCACATACGACTTTAGAAAAGTAGCCCATAGTTGTGAAGGAAATAATGCCCTTGGTCCAAGTATGCATTCTATGTTAAGTCTAATAAATGCGGTTCAGTATTAATTAACAAGTTAATAATTCAGTGAGATCAAGTGAGCTGAATGCCTAGCTAGAGGCCGCTTCAGTTCAAGTGGAATTAATGATATTAATCCACAGCTTACTCTTGACTGAACCCGTAGGGTCACACAAATAGTACGTAAACGGATCAAGTATTTAATGGCATTAAATACTCTATCTATGGATATTCGGAACCGACGGATCTTGGTTTCAGTGGGAGCTGAGATCGTCACAGGCAAGAAATGAATACTCCGGAAACGATGATATTACCGGAAACGTAAATATGGATCGTATCGGAAATATAAATATTATCCAAGTCGTAGATGTTGCCGGAAACGGGGAACATGGTACGTATCGGAAAATATTATCGGAAATGGAAATATTACCAGAATCGGAAATATTGCCGGAAACGGAAATATTGTCAGAATCGGAAATATTACCGGAATCGGAAAATAATTCCGGAAACGGAAATATTAAATATTTGTTCGAAACGGAAATTAATTCCGGAATCGGAAATGTTAAATATTGTTCGTATCGGAAATGAATTCCGGAATCGGAAATTTAATCGGAAGCGTATCGTACGAATAAGCATCGGACGAGGCCTGCCGGACGAGGCCCAGCACGAAGCCAGGCCATCGCCCAGCAAGCCAAGCGCGCCGCACAAACAGCCACGCCAGGCCCAGCGCAAGGCCAGGCCCAGCAGGCCGTGGCAGCGCGCACAGCGCGCGCAGCGCGCGCGGGAGCTGCGTGGGCTTGCAGCTCGCGCAGGCCTCGCTGCGTGGGCTGCTGCTCGTGCGCACGCATGGGCGGCCCATCCTGGCTGCCGTGTGTGCGTGTGTAAGTGTTTGTGTTCGTGCACGTTTCCTAAAACGTGCAGAGTTCGGTTAATGTTTAAATTCCTAATTCTATTTGATAAATTAATTAAATTAGAGTTCTTGTAGGATTCTAGGTTTAATCAATTTGTATCTGAATAGGATTCCAATTCCCTTTCCATACCCCTATAAATATGTGGCCTGGGTTCACAATTTATAACGAGTTTCAAAGTATTCAAAGTGAGTTTTTGAGAGAAAAATTCAGCCACACATCTTGCTCAAAAGTGCCGAAAATTCTAAGTACCTTAAGGGCGATTCTAGTTGGTCAATCTTAAGGCGGATCCGGACGTGCTGTGGACTATCTACGGAGGGACGACACTTGGAGTCCTAAAGACTTGTTCTGGTTCGGTTCGGGCGCAGCTAGGGAGGGCACGCAACAAAGAGTATGCATCTAAATTATGCTATATGATTATGTGTAAATAATATGTAATCCTGGGTTAATGGTTGTTTCCGCATGATTTATGTAATATCATATGTATCATAACCTCACAAGTTGGAACCAGAGCTATTAAAAGGTGAACCGATCCCAGAACTCGACCTGAATCGAACTGAACCCGAAAAGTTGTTAAAATAGGAAATCTGTAACGTGATCGTATCTGGCCCAATAAAACTGATAATCGATTTTGACCGGTAATGTGCGATCTGAACCCGAACTTGAACACAATACTCGACCGAATGATGACCGGTAAAATAAATGACCCGACCGGACAATGATCTGAACTTGATCTACCCAAGCCGATAGCGATCTAAACCCGATTATATCCCGACACAACCTGTTATTGATCTGACCTATGACGATCCTTTATTTGATTTAACACGACTTATTGATAACCAGACTTGTCATTGACCAGGGTAAATAGTAACTCCAAACCTCAATGATCTTAATAGTGTTATACGGTTTAACTATGAATATAGTCTAATGGATATCTTAATAATCTTAAACGGTATACATTTCCTACTTGGATTTATCATCATTATCGATTTTAAACTAAAATGATAGTTATATACTGGCACTTTTATGTCCTATATTCGACTAAATTTGAAGCTCTTTTTTTTAACAGAAACTAACTTAAACTTATATACCAAGGACACTAATTTTGACTAGAATTAACATATATATTAACTTTTCTTTCTAATTCAAATTTCATTTATCTTGACATATACTTCGTATAAAAAAATGGTACAAGATGGTTTTGTCTACATTTAATTAATAATATAATAATGAATATGCGAGTTTAAAATCATAACAAAATTTGTTAATTGGAGTAAATAGTTTACCCTGTAATATTTAAAATGACCAAATCATTCATTGACTCGAATTCCTTATTAACATTATGTATGTAACAGATGTTAAGTCAATGACCTGGTCGATTTCAACAAAAATCTAATTTGAAATGAATTGAACATCAATTTTTACAATATAAGAAAAATATAATCATATTGGTTAAAAACTGATCAAACACGATAGTCATCGAATCCGGTCTTGACCAGTGTCCGAGAGTAAACTAGATCTGAATTTAGATCTAATCGTCTGATCCAAACTAGTCACGAATCCGAAATTACCTGATATAAAACCGGTTTAAACCCAATTCGATAAGACCCAAATACAAAATTAAACCAGAATCAAATATGACTCGACCAAAAATCAACTTATACTCAAAATAAAAATAATAACCTAATATGATCTGACTCAAACCCGACTCGAGTAACCATTTTTACAGTTATACTCCCTCCGTCCCGGAATACTCGACCCGGTTTGACCGGCACAGAGTTTAAGGGACTTGAATTGACTTATTTAATTTAATAGGTAGTAATTGATAGTGGGGTATTATTTTAATGTAGTTAGTGGGAGGTGGGTTAAGAGGTGGGGTTGGGGGAGAGTAGGGGTTGAATTTTTAATTAGTTTTTGTATGGAGTAGGGGGTAGGTGGGTTAATAGGGGTGGAGTGAGAAATAATATAATATTGTTAGAATATTTCCTTTTTTAGAAACAGGTCAAGTATTAAGGGACGGCCCGATAAGGAAAACAGATCAAGTATTCCGGGACGGAGGGAGTAGTCGGAACATTTGTTGTTTATTGTTCCATTTCCATTCTAAGGCCAACTTTATTCAATGATTCAATCATCAACGTCCTCGCCGACTTTAATCGGGTCAAGCCACTTAAACCACCGTGACCCCAACATTCACGTTCCCCTCCATCTTCCTCCCCCAAATCTCTCTGATCCCAATTGTTCCCGAAACCCTAACCCTAATTCTGTTCCAGTAATTGCCAAATCGCCATGCTTCTCTCTCCAGGCCACTCCCCTCGCCACCTTTCCTCCCCATCCCCATCTCTTTCGTTCTCCTCAGCCGATCCACCGTCGTCTTCTGCCCCTTCAAACCCCCCAAAACGGTCGCCGGCAGTTCTCGACGAAGACAGCTATGTCGCTGGAATAGAGAAGATCATCGAGCGTGACTTCTTCCCAGATATTCCGAAGCTTCGCGATCGTCTCGATTGGCTCGAGGCTGTCAGAACGAGAGATCCCGTTCAAATTCGCGACGCCCAGTTGAAGATACTCGAGCGCCGCCGCGGACTGAACCGCGTTGACGGAGGTAAAATCCGAACTCCTGGTTCAACTTTCTTTAAGAATTCCGTTACCCCTTTTGAATTTGATCGAACCCCATCTGTAATTGATGGGAATTTGGGTGGTGGGGAGGTAATTGGTAATGGGGTTGATGTTAATTTGAGTTTGGATCAGTTTTTTAGGAAGTATACTAGTGAAGATAATGTCAGTTTTAATAAGATTATGGAAAAAGTTAATCGTAAGAGAAAGGAGAGATATGGGTATTTGTTGGAAGGTGAGAAGGAAGAGGATGAGGAGGTTAAGGGGATTGAGGATGTTAAGAGGGATAGGATTACGGATGGGTATGGTACATCCGATCAGCCGCCTAGTACCTTGGAGGGTTGGAAGTATTGTGCTAAGAATTTGTTAATGTACCATCCTGCTGATAGGGGTGAAGCTCCGTTGACAGCGGAGGAGAGAGCTGAGAGGATGAAGGGTTTGACAAAGGAGGTTGATCGGTATAATACGCGGTTTCATGGGAAAATCTCAGATTCTGGACCAAAAGATGAGGATGAGGTTGAGGTTCTTTATAATATGGTTGCGGGGGGAACTCCAGTGATGTCTGATAGGAATAGGGATAAGACAAAGAAGTATGATTTGGAGGATTTGAGGAAGTCACCGAATCTGTTTTATGTTGAGTCTGAGAAAAGGGCTGACAATGGTTACAACTTTGTGAAGACTCCTTCACCTGCTCCTGGTGTGGATGAATCACCAATTATCACTTGGGGTGAAATAGAAGGGACGCCGTTGAGATTGGATCCTGAGGATACGCCACTTGATATTGGCGGTAGTGGTGATGGGTCACGTTTCAAGATTCCGTTGCCTCCTACACGGGATTTAAAGGCTCATTCTTTGTCGAGGGAGGCTGCTCGTAAGTTGAAGGAAAGGTCAAGGATGTATGAAAAACCACCACTGCCTTCGCCCATGAGGAGTGGAAGTGCCAGTCCCAGTGTAAGGACTCTTTCTCCTGCTGCTCAGAAGTTTATGAGGAATGCAATGGCAAAATCTTCGGCTTCTGTTGACGAATCTCTGCGTGCTAGTTATCGAGGCAACAGCCCTGGCCCCGGTACTCCTAAATCAGGAAGGAGCATGTCGAAGCTTGCAAGAGATGGAACCATTGATTCCACTAGGTCACCTTCTGTTAGAGAGGGTTCTAATCCTCCTTGGTAATCCGTTTATTGCTTTGTAGGAACTACAACTTAGAGTAACAAACTTCCATTGTACATTAATTCTCCTGGTACGGATCTCTCTTGTACTCCAGCCCTCTGTATCTGATAACTTGTGTTTCCCTATGGTTTCATGAAGTACATGTAATATCATCCTATCTCTTATTTGTCTATTTTACCTCTTTGCATTGCTGAAAGTGCATTGTTCAAATTTGGGTTGGTGTACTGTTTTCACTTTTGAATAACCTACTGTTGCTTATTGATATGTTGTGTCATTGTGTGTTTAAGTTTTGAAAGTTGAGAAGAGGAGGAAAACTTGAAAGAAAATAGGTTCCTATACTAGCTGTAGACTAGGATAAATTTTGGGTGCCTTCTCAAATGAAGTTTCTTTCCCGATTATTACACAAAAATGATGATAGTTTTAATTCAAGTACTTATAAATTACACCGACCATCTGACTTGAGTGCTTCAGTTGTAAGACAAGCTTAGGACAACCTAGGCAGACCTGCAGTTTGTTGCTTCTGGGTTGTGGGTCAGTGGGTGGTTTCAAGTTTCAAGTTTCAAGTTTCAACCCTGTGATCCACTGATATAATCTTGTTCCAGGACGTGTAGTTTCTTTCCCCGTGGCTACTGAAAAAATGATGGTATTTTGAATACAAGTGCTTGTAAATTACACTGACCTTCTGATATGACTGCTTGAATTGCCACTGCACTTTCTGCCTGCTTGCCAAGTTACAGTCATATGTTTGATATGTCTTATTTTCTTTTGTAGATATTTTGCATGTTTTTGTTGTTCATTACTCAGTATTGATATGTAAACTATGAGTTTCTTCAGGGTATTGACAATATTTGTTCAAGTAGTTTTTTAGATGAGAAGGGTATTTGTTCAAGTAGTCAGTTCTTCTGATAATATCCACTTGAACTGGTTATGCACTACAGCCTCAAAATGTCTCCTGCTCATTATGAATGAGACACCGCTGAGATGTTCTGGACTATGATCATTATTTTCATACCAGGAATAGTGATAGAACCACTGTTCTAAAATCCGCAGTATTTAGCACAGATCTGAAATTTCATTGTAAAGCTAACTGTAAGCTGAGGATAGCCCAAAGTTGGGGTGGTGTACTACTATGAATATCCTCTCCACCAAATCAGGGAAATTAACAGCATGTATAATGTATGTATGGCTAGTCTTGCTTCAATGCTCTTGGTCTGTTATAGTAGTTTATTTGTGCTAGTTACCAAGAAACAGCCCTGCTGTAAGGAATCCAGAACAACGAAGGACCATCTGGAGTATAGTTAAGTGTTGATTCATTGGCTAAAAATCTCATGTGGGAAATTTTAAATCCAACTCGTTTTTTTACTGAATTACGAGGTATAAATTTCCCGATGATGTAAGGAATATTGTAGCTTATGTTCGTTGCTATTGTTTTGTGGAAATACAAAAGAGAATCAATTGACCTTGTATGACCTTCACTGTTGTCTCTCATTCATTGCATTATGCATTTTTTATGAATTGCTACCTGCCTACCTCTGTTTAGAATTAGATTCAGAGCCTTGAACTCGTATTAGCTAGAAGAGTGAAAGCTTTAGTTCCTGCGTAGCACACTGTTTTTTGTTGTGTTTAATTCTAAAATAACTGCGATTCTATTTTCATCAGATATCCTCTGACATTTCTATTTCTATCTTACTTGTGAACCGAACATTAGTTCTTTCATGATTTAGGCACTGTACGAAGAAGCATGCCTTGAGGTGTGCCTGGGGCTCTTAGATTTGAATCGCGCCTGTTTAAGTTACAGCCTAAATTTTTATGTAATAGAGTCTCAAGTGTTTTGTCTTTACTGGTATGGTATTTTGACATTTTTATTTCGCACTTCTTATTCTAAAATAATGTCCATCTTGCTTAACTTAGATGTGCATCATTCAAGGTCTTTTCACTTTGCAATTTGTCAATTTGGAGTCTGGAACAAGCAAAGGATAAGTGCTTAGTTGGAAATCTTAGCCAATAATTCCATTAATTGTAGTTTGACTCTGTTTTCTTTTGTTCTTGTGCATATTAATTTTTATTGTAGAGATTGAGTAAGAATTTGAATTCAACAGACTTGAAATGTCGGTCCTTTTTGTGAATTAGGGATGTCCTCCTGAGTAATGATATTTTTCTATTTGCCCGGTCGGTGGCTTTAACTCACTTATCTGAATTTTACGGGAAGTGGCAAGTCAAAGGAACTGATTATGTACAGCAAGTTTGCTTCAGGAAGGGTAAAAAACATGTACAGCAGGAACAGATGGAGGTTGGGGGTTTGTCTTGGAAACAAGCTCGAAGCTCTAGGGCAAATCGCTTAATTAGGTATGAGCGAAGCTCTTGTGATTAATCCCGCCGAAGCGCGCGAAGTGCAAAAAGCACGCTTTTGGCGCTTCATTGAAATTCTTTTATTTTATTTTATTACTTTACGTTGAAAGCTTTTTATATGTTGTTATTGTGTTTTGGACCACTCCTTATTAATCCTTAACAATAGAAAGTATACCAACAGTCCAAAAAAGAAGAAAAGAGAAGACAACAGTCACAACAGCCGACCCTAGCTTATGGATAAACACTATGTTATATATTTTATATATTTTTGTGGTTATTTTAGTAAGATATATATTCATAATAGTAAAAATCTTTAATTCTTAAAAAGTGCGCTTCACTTTGATGAAGCTCGCGCCTTGCACTTTGCGCTTAAGTTTTAGGACTCATATCGCTTTAGTGCGCTTTGCGCTTTTTTATACACTGCTTGGAAAATGCCTTGAGGCCCTTGACACAAAGATGTTATATTATTCTGGAATCTTATTCATTTTTCATACTGATAAGAAACTGGTCTGTTAGATGATTTCTGGTTTCCTGGAAACGAAAAAATGGATCTTGAAACTAATCTTTAATTCTGTTGGCGTTTATGTGTTGGTTTGTTATCCGTGTGGCCCGTCATTACCTTCCTTAAGTCATGTTAATTAGATCACCGGTAACTTGGAAAGTTAAATTCAGAAATCTGCAGTGACAATCGGTGTCCATATCCTATGGGGAAGTTGTTTTCTTATGCCATCAGATTTCGGAGCCAGATCACATTCGTGAAGGGATTTTCATGGCTGGCTCCGTGTATAGTTATGTTTTTTTCAAGTTATTTTGTTACTCCCTAATTAAAGAATATGAGCTTTATCTTCTAGGGAAGCTTTACTTCTTTTACGGCCCGTTTGGTAGTCTGCCATTAATGGTAGTCTGCCTAATTCCCATTCCCACCATTTATCACCGGCTACCAAACGGGCCGTTAGAGTTTAGGGAAAGTAGTTACTGCATTTTCTGGCTGCTTGAGAAGGCTCAGTAACTGTTTCAGTCACTGACAGGTTGCATACAATGGCTTTTCTAAATGCTCGTGATTGTGCCCAAGTGGGTTGAGGCTTGGGTGTTATATCTTTTATGTTACTCACTACTCATGCCCTTAAATATTGTGGGGACGGATGTATCTTTGTATCTTTTTAAGGCGTGATCTGGTGTCCAAATATGTGATTCTAATCCATTTTCAGGGAAGACAAGTGATGATCGAACTTTGTTGAGATTATTATTCAGTAAGTTTGCTTTGTTCTTCTTTTAGATGACCAAAGTTAATCGGTTTCATGCTTAAAGCTTTAACAAATGAAATTCACATGTACTTCATTTAATTTTTCAAGGACATGGACAGTGCGATCTCTCATGTTTCTTAGAGCTGCCTTTAAACTATACGTGGGTCAATTTCTGTTTCACTGGTGCCGGAATCTGGACTTTGATTTACTATCTTAACCTCAACGTTTTAAGATAGATTAGAAAAATATATCAATTACTATTTAGGTTGTTAGATGGAGTTTTTTTTTTTTTAATTAATTTTGGTTTTTTTAAGATTCTGATTTTTTTTAAGAGTTAATTATGATGTTATCAGTGGACTAATTGACTAAAATATGACTAAGATGGTAATCGACTTTAATGATAAAAAATCTAGGTTGTAATAAACAACTTTTAATAGCCTAGATAGGAGTAATTGACAAACTATGAGTAAATAGGTCTGGAGGTCCCTAAACTTTGCCAAAAGGAGCAGTTAGGTCCCTCAAGTTTCAAAAGGAGCATTTAGGTCCCTCAAAATGGATGGAAACCGCTGCTTTTTGACTTCTGTTACTAACGTCTGTTAAACGAATTAAAAATAAAGGCAAATTAATATAAAAGGCAGAAAAAGGACAAAATAACAGTTACTTTTACATATTAACAATAATTAAATAAAGGGAAACCCTTTTAAGTTAGCTTTTTACAAAAAAACTAGCAGTTCAAAGTATTTAACAAGGCCATTTGTACCCAAATTATTCAACACTTAATAAAATAAAATAATGGATCAACGCTTCCTACTAATCAAATCCCCCAAATTAACACACCCAACAAGCATAAGTTAATCAACAACATTTCTCAGAGACAATTTATCAAACACCTTGTGTGCACACCCAAGTAACTTACATTTCCGGTAAAATTCATCCGAGCTCAAACCCATAAACTCCATGCATCATCATCATCTTCAATCTCATATTTAATCAGCAAGTCAGCAACTCATACATGAAATCTAACGAGCCTACGACTACTAGTACTCTGCTCAACCATACTCTTTCAATTATATTCTTATCAACAGCCTAGCTAGCTAACATAACTTTGTGGATCAAACAACAATGCAAAATCGATCGAGAACCAATACTCACAACCACAAAAACAAAGCACCTTGTTGGATGTTCCTTAACAACAGGGCCTGACTCCGAATTTTCAATCGGAGCCTCTAAGTGGGCTTAGCCAAGCTCTGGACACCTCTTGGATGATTTCCTGAAAGGGGGTTTAATTTCCCCCGCCTCTTAATTCTTACTCAAAGTCTCGAACCATCTTAGTTTACTCCTCTTCTTCTTCGGTATTTCGTGGCTGCAAGTAGGGAAAAATCCCATGGTTGATTGGTTTCTTCACTGCTACTCTGCATCATCGTTGATCCTCATCATGATCACCATCAATCATCTATCAACTTGAGCTTGAGATCACAATAATCGTGCACCTTCAAAGATCACTTTCAACAGTATCCCATAATAAAAGAGGAGAGAGAAAGAGAGAGAAAAAGGTAGAAGAAGAACTAGTGGTAGTAGCAGACATCTGGGAGAAGAGAATTTGAAACTTTAGAGTTGTGGAAGAACAACAATTAGCTGAAGTTTATGGCGATAATTGCTGAAAATTTAGAGTAAATTTGCTTGGGTTACTCACTAAATTCGATTTGATTAGGAAGAGTTGTGGAAAAACCTAGAAAAGGGAATATAAAGGGTGAAACGTGTAAATGGAGAAAAAGCCATATGAAAAAGCTAAGTAAGTTGAAAAAGCTAAGTCATAATTAAAATCAGCTGTTTTCATTTATTTATACACGTGTAAATTAATTTTCCTTTTCTTTAAAGCGGTTTTATTATTATTTTATTGAACTTAACGGAAAATGAAACGGTGTTAACAAAAGTAGCTGATTCCATCCATTTTGAGGGACTAAAATGCTCCTTTTGAAACTTGAGGGACTTAACTGCTCCTTTTGCCAAAGTTTAGGGACCCAGTATAGTTTACTCGACAAACTATCTAGCAACCTAGGTAATAATTGACAAATTTTTGGATAGAAGTATCCTGATTTTTAGCTGGATAACCAAGGAAACTAATTTAGCAAATTATTGTTAGAACATGACTTACATTGTTACAACAAAAAAATTAAGTATTTACGCATTAGATGTACAATAAATTTATCATAAACCGAAATTACGTTTATCTAGTGTTTGATAACTTAAACATGTCTTGATTACTCTAATTGACTTCCTATTTAATTAGGCGGTACTATAGTTGATAGTAGGGTGTTATTTTTTATTTTATTTTAATATAGTTAGTGAAAAATGTGTCAAACATGTTTAGAAACTAGCTAAGAATGCTAGTGGGTCCTTTAAGTGAGAAATTACTTAAAATTAGTAAATTTATGTCATTTATAGAAACGAGACACGTAAATTGAGACGGATTTATATGGAATGCGGGGCGAGTAATTCGGGTCGGAGGGAGTAACTTTTATATTATAATTGTTTTTTATAGATAGACATTTTAAAGGGTTATATAATTACCTTTATACTTTCTTCTTGTCAAAATGATTTATGCACTTTTCGTTTTAGTTCGTTTTATAATATTATTCACATTTTTTTTGGATGGGATATTATTATTTTACCCTTCTCAACTCCACAGCATGTAGAATTTTTCACTTTTAGTTTATTATTTTTCCTTAAATACACCCACCTTTTTACACATTTCTCTTACTATATCCATATTTTATTATATTCACTCACATTTTTACACCTCTTCTCTTTTGGCTAAATATTTGTGTAAATAGTAAATGTAAATATCATTTAAAAACAGATATAGTACATTATTAGTGATTTTAAAGAGATAATTTTTATTAAAGCGAAAAAATTTACCACTACAAAATAGATAACTTTTACATTATAGTAGTATCGGAGTAATTTTTAAAAATTTTGAGTTAATCTTCACTCAATATACAATATTTATTGTACACTACCTTTAAATAAAAAATTGTGTAGTTAGATACCACTATGTCACCAATAACGAGTTGCACACAAGATCAAATTTTTGGATGATAATAGAAGCAAATACTCCAAAAGTCTCAACTTATATTTACAGTAGATCGAGAATCTATACTATTATTAAATCTTCAAGACAAAGCATGTGTCGCCTTCTCTAAATATGAACGAAGGCGCTACATCAATCATGACATGTAGTGTGTGCTTTTAACATGATAAACAAAATGTTTTTGTGAGGCTTCGAACATGAGGCCAGCAAGAAGTATAGTAGAAAGCTTACCATCTTAGCTAAATATTAGTTATGCCTTTTAACTCTATTTAAATATATTAAAGTTGGATAGGATAATTAAGTGTGTATTTATACTATTCTTTCAAATGTTTTATGTTGTCTGCTAATTTTCAAACAATATAGTGATTGTAAGAAAATGTAACTTTGTTACCATTATTGAAAATGGTTTCGAATAATTATTGCATCTTTAATTATTTGTCCATTTTGACAAATATAAAAGCATGTTTTTACATTTATTAGTCAACAATTTTGTTAGCATATATGGGTCATAACATATATACAAAACATTAATTAGATATTATATATGATTTACAAATATTAACAATATAATCCAAAAAGGATGAAGACCACTATTACTAAAACATGATACTTCGTACAATGACAGATCTTGAACACTGTTACGAGGGGGTCGGTAGAAGAATTACGTAATATAGTATGGTTATACAATTATATACAAATTTTAAAGGGAATCGTAACTAAAATACATACACTACAAAAATTTTCAACGTTGTAATTCGGGGCATCACCCGAGACAAACTGTAATACCCCGAAATTTTTAAACTCGATTTATTAAAATTAAAAATATTTATTAACTTAATTTCGTTTTTAATTAAATTACGAATAATCGAATTTCGTTATTTTAATCGTTTTTACGAATTATTTTAAACGACAAATTTATAGACTGAAATTATTTATTTTCGTTAACGATAATTTATTTATTTTTAAGGAATTATTTTAATTAAACATTTTATTATAAATTCGGAATTTTTGCCAAATATTGTGAAATCATTAAAAAAAAAAAAAAAAAAAAAAAAAAAAAAAAAAAGAGAGAGAAAATGTCAGCTTTATTTTTTCTTGCTCCCCACGCTCAAACCAGGAAGTCAATACTTCCTTCCTTTCCCTCAATTCAGTCCAAATTCAATCCTTGGACCCCAAGTATAGTTACTTACAAATTCAGAATTTGTGATGGAATTTCAACAACAAAACACCATTTCAATTCCAATCTCCCTCTTTGATTTTTTTTCTGTGATTTGAACCAACCACCACCATCAACCACCGTCTGCCACCACAGTCCACCATCTCCACCATCACCTACCACCAACACAGCAACCACCTTCGACCACCACACCTCCCTCACCCTTTCCCTTCCACCACACGCACCCCCTGCCCTCTCCCCTGCTTCCTCTTTCCCCTCCTTCGGCGCACCACCAGCACCACCTTATCCCTCCGATAACCACCAGCAACCGCACCAAAACACCGAGCCACCCAGCCACCTCCCTCCTCCTTCTCCTCCTCCTCGTTCGTTCCCTTCCCCCTCCCCTGTTCGCAAATCACCACCCCCATCCCCTTACCTGCTCCGCCGCGAACCACCGCCCACCATCACCGTCGCGTCAGACCGCGTCGCCCAGCCAGCCACCTCCCTCCCCTTCCCTGTGTCGTGCATCCCCCTCCCCTCTTCCCCTGTTTCTCTCGCCTCCCCCCCCCCTTCCCCTGTTTCTCTCGTGCCTCAACCCAAAAACCCCAAACAAAATAAAATCAGATTCTTTGGCCTTGTTTTATCCTCCTCAAACCCCTTATTTAATTGGGCCAACTAACCATTTGGGCCTTTGGTAAGACCAATCTGAATTTTCAGATTTTAAATTTAGCAATATTTATGTTTTAATAGTTTTTATGATATAATTATTTACTAATAAATTGATTTTATTTCCAGGTTTAATTATCAAATATCGATTTTACTAAAATAAATTACTTAGCCTGAATTAACAAAAAACGGAATTTTAACATTATTTACATGAAAATCAATTATAAAATATATATGTGTTTTAAGTAAAAATTCAATTAATTATAATTTCGAAACTATATTTTATTAAAATTCGTTATAAAATTTATGATTTATAAAATATTAATTTTATAATTATTCATCGATCTAGTACTAATTCAGTAAATTCCTATTTTGAAAGAAACTGGACTCGGAGCTCAGGACGAACGAACCAACGAAAACCCTTAGCAAATCGCGGAAGTGAGGTAACGGCTATTGCTAGTACCCGCAATCCCCTTATAAAAGTATTATGAAATCATGACGTTATGATTGAATTTAAGAATTAAATGTTTCGATGTGTTTTATGGATTGTGGGATGAAATATGTTTTGTTTGGATTGTTTATTATAATATGATTTGATTAAGTTTTCTCATAAAATTATGTTTATGAAATGCTTTGAAAGAAATGATATGATTATTGATCCCAGGATCAAAATGATGTTTTATGAGCTAAATGAGTTATGTTATTTCGAATTGAAATACAAGCCCAGGCTTGGTAAAATTACATAAAACATGATAAAATGAAAGTGAAAGACCTGGTTTGTCTGGCGGTATATAAACTACCATCTTCCTATCTACCGGTCATGCATGCACCACGGACACCTGTCCACCCATGGATTACGAGCCCAGGCTCCCATGGTTTATGAGCCCAGGCTCAGGGCCCAGGCCCATGTTACGATGATGAGCCCAGGCTCAGGGCCCAGGCCCAGTGGAGAATTCCTTCACGGTTCGTACTTGCCGACAACTAGCATGTTAAATTGCAAAGTTTATGAATGAAGTGAATATGATGTTTTATTAAATGTGTTACTTATTCTATTCTCCCTGTGTTATTAAATAAAATGAATTGAAATGAATTTACGCTGCTAGAATAGTTCGTTACTGAGTCTTCGGCTCACCGTTTGTTTTCCGTTTTAGGTACTGCGGGGGATGAAGGACACGAGTAGTGGCGAGGAGTTTCACTTTATTATCATCCACCTAGTTTATGCTTACAGTTTTAATAGTTTAATAGTGTTAATTAAAGACTTTTAGTAATTTATGCACCTTTATTTTGGTAATATTAAAGATTATTATATTAATTTTTGGGATTTAATATCTTATGATTGATGGTTGCCTTGTAATTCCCAAGAGGGAGTTACGGCAGGTAATGCCCCGACCAATTAGGTTAATTCCGCTTCTAATTATGCTTTAATAATGTAATTAGAGGTCGGGGTGTTACAGTTTGGTATCAAGAGCAAAGGTTCTGGACCATAAGTGCTAAACCTTATGGGTTTTCGCACGAATTGAATTCATTAGGCTTTAAGTAAAGAGTTTTAAGGAATGAATTAAAAAGAATGCTCTTAAATCTTGCTAAGTCAAAATGGATATGAGTGTGAGTGTAGGAACGGGATCAAAGGGATTATTTTATTATTTTGCTTCAATCTGATAAGATATGTTACGCAGAATGTCGACTATCGATGCTATCAATGATGTCACCAACGGGGCTCACAATGAGCACCATGTTCATGATGATAACAATGTTATCCACGAGGAGAATGTCCATGTTGATGGACATGAGGAGAGAATGGAACGGTTGGAAAATGTAAGTGCAATGTTGGCCGAGTTAGTCCATGATTCTCGGAAAAAGAAAGATGTAAGTGGGAACGAGAACGCAACGATGTTCAAGAACTTTTCATCGCTCAACCCACCATCCTACGATGGCAAGCCCGATCCAGTTGAGTTCGAGGATTGGATAAGTCGCATTGATCAGTTGTTTGAAACCCTGCAATGCCCGGAGAAATGGAAGGTTGACTTTGCGGTGTTTTATTTAACGGGCCAAGCAGGATTATGGTGGAAAGTCAACAAGGAACGAAAGAACGTGTCAGGATTTGGTTGGGACCAACTCCAGAAGTTAATGAGAGACAAGTTTTATCCACCATCCTTAAGGAAACAAAAAGAAGATGAATTTCTCCACTTGCAACAAGGAACAATGAGCGTTTTGGAATACGCAAATAAATTTATGGAGTTGTCAAGGTTTGCACCAGACTTGGTGTCGACAGAACAGTCCAGGATGAACCGTTTCGAGCGAGGTCTGCACCTTAAGTACCAGGATAGGTTGTCCACTCAAAGGTTTACTTCATATCAGGATTTGGTCGATATCAAAGTTAATGTAGAGCGAGTGGTATTACTTCGAGAAGTGAAGAATGTTGGGTATAAAAGGAGAAATGATAACCAAAGCCAAGGAGGAGCAAAGAAGCCTAACCAAAGTTATCAGGGAAATCAAAGGAGGAACGATAGTAATCAAGGAAATAATAGGGGACAAGGATTTCAGGGAAGGAACAATCGATCGCAAGGATGTGCCAAATGTGGAAAAAGGAGTCATGTTGAGAGTGAATGTCGTGTGGGCACAAATGCTTGTTACCGATGTGGAAGTCATGATCATTACGTCAGAGATTGCCCAAATCAAGTGATGTCAACCATGAGAGGACCAGTTCCAACTAACAACGATCGTGGTCGTAACAACAACCATGCCTCAGGTTCAAACCGCAACACACCTCGACCACCGCCAACTGGAAGAGTTTTTGTGATGAGACAAGATGAAGCAGATAAGGATGATAATGTTATCACCGGTACCTTTTCTATCCATTCTTTACCTGCCCATGTTCTTTTTGATTCTGGAGCTTCACATTCCTTTATTTCACCATTGTTTGCTAAATGTTTAAGTTTGAAACCTTGTTGTGACTTTCATGCTATGAGTGTTTCCCTTCCTAGTGGAGAAAGAGTGAAATGTAGAACCATGTATAGAGATTGTCCCATTGTAATAGAAAAAGTAGAGTTTCTAGCAGACTTAGTAGCCTTTGACCTATCTGAATTTGATGTAATCTTGGGAATGAATTGGTTGACTAAGTATGAAGCTAACCTTAATTGTTCGAGGCAAAGTGTGACCCTTAGAACACCAAATGGAGAGAGAGTTTCATTCCATAAGTTAGTAAGAAAACCAACGATTCAAATTGTCCATGCTTTGAGAGCACGTAAAATGATTGAGAGTGGGTTATCTGGTTACCTATGTAGTGTGGTTGACCTAAATACCCATGTACCTTCCATTACTGACATCCCTGTTGTATGTGAATACCCGCATGTTTTTCCAGAAGAAATACCTAGTATGCCCCCACCAAGAGAGTTAGATTTCAGCATTGAATTAATTCCCGGATCTACCCCTATTTCTAAGGCACCATATAGAATGGCACCAACTGAGTTACAAGAATTAAAGAAACAATTAGATGAGTTACTTGAAAAAGGATATGTTCGACCTAGTGTTTCACCTTGGGGAGCCCCTGTCTTGTTTGTGAAGAAAAAGGACGGAACTATGAGGTTATGCATAGATTATCGAGAGTTAAACAAGATTACCATTAAGAATAAGTATCCTTTACCCCGTATTGATGATTTGTTTGACCAACTTCGAGGTGCAAAGGTGTTTTCTAAGATTGATTTGAGGTCAGGTTACCATCAACTTCGAATTAAACCTGAGGATATTCCAAAGACAGCCTTTAGAACTAGATATGGTCACTATGAGTTTGTTGTGATGCCTTTTGGGTTAACCAATGCGCCCGCTGTATTTATGGATTTGATGAACCGTATTTTTAAACCATACCTTGATTAAGTTTGTAGTCGTTTTCATTGATGATATTTTGGTATATTCTAAGAGTAATGAGGAACACGAGGAGCACCTGAGAAAAGTGTTAGATATGTTGATTGAAAATCAGTTATATGCTAAGTTGTCGAAATGTGAATTCTGGCTTAAGGAAATATCATTTTTAGGACATATTATCTCTGAGAAAGGTGTATCTGTTGATCCTGAGAAAATAAAAGCAATTGTGGAATGGCCTAGACCAACCAATGTACCTGAAGTACGGAGTTTTATGGGTTTAGCTGGATACTATCGAAGATTTGTTCAAGATTTCTCTAAGGTTGCCTTACCCATAACCCGATTAGTTAGAAAGAATACTAAATTTGTGTGGAATAATGATTGTGAATGTGCATTTCAAGAACTTAAGAAACGTCTTACCACTGCCCCTATTCTTACCCTTCCATCTGGAACTGGCGGATTTGTAATCTATAGTGATGCTTCCAAGAATGGGTTAGGATGTGTCTTGATGCAAAACGGAAAAGTTATAGCTTATGCTTCACGCCAACTCAAAGTTCATGAACAAAATTACCCTACCCATGACCTCGAACTTGCAGCTGTTGTTTTCGCCCTTAAGATTTGGAGACATTATTTGTATGGAGTTTCGTGTCAAATTTTCACTGACCATAAAAGCCTTAAGTACATTTTCACCCAAAAAGAACTCAACATGAGACAACGTAGATGGTTAGAACTTCTTAAAGATTACGATCTTGATATTCAATATCATCCCGGAAAGGCTAACGTTGTTGCAGATGCATTAAGTCGAAAGTCTCACTTAAATTCTATCCTAACTTTCTCCCGAGTCAACCAAGATGATCTACAAAAGATGGAAATTGAGTTTATCAAAGGAGATGCTTGCTTGAATGTGTTGGTAATGAAACCAACTTTGATTGATGAGATTAAGGAAGCGCAATGTAAGGACTTGCAATTAGAAAGAATAAGGAGTGAAGTGGAAAACGGGAAGTCACCTGGTTTTGTCATTCAAGAAGATGGCACGTTAAGGTTTCAGGGAAGATTATGTGTGCCTAATGATGAGAAGTTGAAAAAGAGAATTTTAGAAGAAGCTCATAGTTCACCATACTCGATTCACCCTGGAGGAAATAAGATGTATAAGGATTTAAGGCAAGTGTATTGGTGGAGCAACATGAAGCAAGAAGTGGCAGAATATGTGGCTAAATGTTTGACGTGTCAGAGAATCAAGATCGAGCATCAAAGACCAGCAGGTTTGTTGCAACCTCTGGATGTGCCAGAATGGAAATGGGATTCAGTTTCAATGGATTTTATCATAGGTTTACCAAGATCAACCAAGGGAATGAATGCTATTTGGGTTATTGTTGATCGATTAACGAAGTCAGCACATTTCTTAGCAGTAAAGAACAATTCGAGTTTAGATCAACTGGCTGAACTATATTTGAGTACTATTGTGCGATTGCATGGGGTGCCTAGTTCGATTATTTCTGATCGTGATACGAGATATCAATCCACCTATTGGAAAGAATTGCAGAAAGCTCTTGGAACAAAGCTCAACTTCAGTACTGCATTTCACCCAACGACTGATGGGCAAACAGAACGCACTAACCAAATTGTTGAGGATATGTTGAGAGCATGTGTTTTAGATTTTCAAGGAACTTGGGAAAAGTTCCTACCTATGATTGAATTTTCGTACAACAACAGTTATCAGGCCACCATTGGTATGGCACCGTATGAAGCTCTTTATGGAAGAAGATGTCGAACACCGTTGTGCTGGAGTGATATTGATGAAGCACGTGTTATAGGACCTGAATTGATTCAAGAAACTACTGACAAGATTCGTTTGATCCAATCGAGAATGAAGGCAGCACAAAGTAGGCAAAAGAGTTATGCGGACCAACGAAGAAGACCACTAGAGTTTGAGGTTGGAGATCACGTGTTCTTGAAAATTTCGCCAACGAAAGGAATAATGAGATTTGGTCAAACAGGGAAGTTGAGCCCAAGATACATCGGGCCATATGAGATATTAGAAAGAATAGGTGCAGTAGCATATCGACTAGCTTTACCAACCGACTTGGAAAAAGTGCATAATGTGTTCCACGTGTCGATGTTAAGAAAATATGTTCCTGATCCTAGCCATGTGATTACGCATGAACCCTTGATGTTGCGGAACGATTTGACTTACGAGGAGAAACCAATTGAAATTCTAGAACGAAGAGAGAAACGACTTAGAAGCAAAGTAATTCCAATGGTTAAAGTCTTGTGGGCCAATCACTTGACATCTGAAGCTACATGGGAAGTCGAAGCGCAAATGAGATCGAAATATCCCCAGTTATTAGTTTAGAAACGATAAGATGTATGAATTTTAAATATGCTATTTGAATGATTATGTTATAGTATTATTCCACCATGTTTGTCTAGCGAATAGAACGATTAAGTAGGAAGTATATGATTCTATGAATGGCTAGTTCGACTGAGCTCCAGTTTCGAGGACGAAACTTTTTCTAAGGGGGTAAGGATGTAATACCCCGAAATTTTTAAACTCGATTTATTAAAATTAAAAATATTTATTAACTTAATTTCGTTTTTAATTAAATTACGAATAATCAAATTTCGTTATTTTAATCGTTTTTACGAATTATTTTAAACGACAAATTTATAGACTGAAATTATTTATTTTCGTTAACGATAATTTATTTATTTTTAAGGAATTATTTTAATTAAACATTTTATTATAAATTCGGAATTTTTGCCAAATATTGTGAAATCATTAAAAAAAAAAAAAAAAAAAAAAAAAAAAAAAAGAGAAAATGTCAGCTTTATTTTTTCTTGCTCCCCACGCTCAAACCAGGAAGTCAATACTTCCTTCCTTTCCCTCAATTCAGTCCAAATTCAATCCTTGGACCCCAAGTATAGTTACTTACAAATTCAGAATTTGTGATGGAATTTCAACAACAAAACACCATTTCAATTCCAATCTCCCTCTTTGATTTTTTTTTTGTGATTTGAACCAACCACCACCGTCTGCCACCACAGTCCACCATCTCCACCATCACCTACCACCAACACAGCAACCACCTTCGACCACCACACCTCCCTCACCCTTTCCCTTCCACCACACGCACCCCCTGCCCTCTCCCCTGCTTCCTCTTTCCCCTCCTTCGGCGCACCACCAGCACCACCTTATCCCTCCGATAACCACCAGCAACCGCACCAAAACACCGAGCCACCCAGCCACCTCCCTCCTCCTTCTCCTCCTCCTCGTTCGTTCCCTTCCCCCTCCCCTGTTCGCAAATCACCACCCCCATCCCCTTACCTGCTCCGCCGCGAACCACCGCCCACCATCACCGTCGCGTCAGACCGCGTCGCCCAGCCAGCCACCTCCCTCCCCTTCCCTGTGTCGTGCATCCCCCTCCCCTCTTCCCCTGTTTCTCTCGCCTCCCCCCCCCCCCCCCTTCCCCTGTTTCTCTCGTGCCTCAACCCAAAAACCCCAAACAAAATAAAATCAGATTCTTTGGCCTTGTTTTATCCTCCTCAAACCCCTTATTTAATTGGGCCAACTAACCATTTGGGCCTTTGGTAAGACCAATCTGAATTTTCAGATTTTAAATTTAGCAATATTTATGTTTTAATAGTTTTTATGATATAATTATTTACTAATAAATTGATTTTATTTCCAGGTTTAATTATCAAATATCGATTTTACTAAAATAAATTACTTAGCCTGAATTAACAAAAAACGGAATTTTAACATTATTTACATGAAAATCAATTATAAAATATATATGTGTTTTAAGTAAAAATTCAATTAATTATAATTTCGAAACTATATTTTATTAAAATTCGTTATAAAATTTATGATTTATAAAATATTAATTTTATAATTATTCATCGATCTAGTACTAATTCAGTAAATTCCTATTTTGAAAGAAACTGGACTCGGAGCTCAGGACGAACGAACCAACGAAAACCCTTAGCAAATCGCGGAAGTGAGGTAACGGCTATTGCTAGTACCCGCAATCCCCTTATAAAAGTATTATGAAATCATGACGTTATGATTGAATTTAAGAATTAAATGTTTCGATGTGTTTTATGGATTGTGGGATGAAATATGTTTTGTTTGGATTGTTTATTATAATATGATTTGATTAAGTTTTCTCATAAAATTATGTTTATGAAATGCTTTGAAAGAAATGATATGATTATTGATCCCAGGATCAAAATGATGTTTTATGAGCTAAATGAGTTATGTTATTTCGAATTGAAATACAAGCCCAGGCTTGGTAAAATTACATAAAACATGATAAAATGAAAGTGAAAGACCTGGTTTGTCTGGCGGTATATAAACTACCATCTTCCTATCTACCGGTCATGCATGCACCACGGACACCTGTCCACCCATGGATTACGAGCCCAGGCTCCCATGGTTTATGAGCCCAGGCTCAGGGCCCAGGCCCATGTTACGATGATGAGCCCAGGCTCAGGGCCCAGGCCCAGTGGAGAATTCCTTCACGGTTCGTACTTGCCGACAACTAGCATGTTAAATTGCAAAGTTTATGAATGAAGTGAATATGATGTTTTATTAAATGTGTTACTTATTCTATTCTCCCTGTGTTATTAAATAAAATGAATTGAAATGAATTTACGCTGCTAGAATAGTTCGTTACTGAGTCTTCGGCTCACCGTTTGTTTTCCGTTTTAGGTACTGCGGGGGATGAAGGACACGAGTAGTGGCGAGGAGTTTCACTTTATTATCATCCACCTAGTTTATGCTTACAGTTTTAATAGTTTAATAGTGTTAATTAAAGACTTTTAGTAATTTATGCACCTTTATTTTGGTAATATTAAAGATTATTATATTAATTTTTGGGATTTAATATCTTATGATTGATGGTTGCCTTGTAATTCCCAAGAGGGAGTTACGGCAGGTAATGCCCCGACCAATTAGGTTAATTCCGCTTCTAATTATGCTTTAATAATGTAATTAGAGGTCGGGGTGTTACACAAACACTAGTTATCTTTAAACCTAGCTTAGTTGATTACAGTAGCCTAGCTTGTAACAAAAATCGCGGAATGAAATGGTAGCATAAAAACACAACGGTTGGCAACACTTGTAAGCGCTTTTGTTTCACGAGAACGTTGATGCTTTATAGCAAGTTGAAGTGTGTGTAGAGAAATCAATATTCATTGAATCATTAAATTGGTGTTACTTGTATAACAAAGATAAAGTAGTCGGCACTGGATAAATTCACAAGTTACGTAACGGCTTTCAAGCAACTTATTAGCCTTTTGCTTTACTCTTTATGCACGTACTAGTATATTACTGAAAAAAATAATAAGTAAAAATTAGGTGAATATATTGTGTTTTCAGTATGTAATGTATAAGGTCATATCTTATTTGATTATTAATATTTTGTTGAGACAATTAAGATCAATTGCTCGTGGAAGATTCATGTGATGATAAATAATGTCAATCAGCTTTTTGGATAATTTGGTAGTTTATCGATCTTCTCGCCATATATTCTCGAGAACTCAATCGCGCATTCATCATATCCAAAAAAATATGACAAAGTGATATATCCACGTATAGATAATATTTTCTTATTTAATATATTTAGATAAGTTAGGGTACATTGTTAATAAAAGATTAAACTAATTTTTGTAGCATTATCATTATTTTATTGTTTAAAAAATATCAAGGGTAAACACTAGTATCCTAGCATATACTCCGCATAGGGCAAGATTTTTAGTATTTTACACGAAGTAAATAGTTTCAGAAAAAAAAAGTACGAAAAAAGTTCTTGACACGGAGTATGATAATCAAAGTCTATTCTAATGTCTATAAACTAATTAAGTAAGATCATGATTACTATTAACAAAAGAAATAAAATCATACATTAAGTGATTTAGTAGTGACCTTTCATCATTATCATGTCTGCCTTTGCACCTCTTATGTAATTATGCACTCCGTAATATTTTCTACTAATTTCGGGCCCATTCGTGTATCACTATCATTTTTACTTTGTGATTTTTCTAATTTAAAAAATACTATGTAGAAATACAGAAATAAAAAGTAATTTTAAGTTTTTTTATTGTTAATGTTTAAAATCTAACATGATTATTATATGTATGACTAATGTTAAGTGACTATTCAACTTAAAATCATCCTTCGTCCCTTCCGTTTTAGATAGCACAATTTGACTTTTGACATTATTCATATACTTTTTTGACGATCAATTGTTATTTATACTTAAGAAAAAATATGTAATTATGTGGGGTCTTGTTATAATTGTATCATTGTATAGATTTATAATATCAACTTTTTATGATTTTTATCCATTGTTAATTAGAGATGTTAATGATTGAAATGTTGCATTAGGTTGTGATAAAAGAATTATGTCAGTTAAAAAAGATCGGAGGAAGTATTATTTTAAAAATTATAAATACAAATTTTTATATAAGGCGGGTTTACACAAAAGACCAATTTGGTGTCATATAAGCTAAGCAATGCAACCAATTAGTAAAATAAAACTAATTAGTTAAGGACTTGAACCAATTAGTTAAGCAATGAAACTAATTAGTTGAGCAATGAAACTAATTAGTTAAACACTAGAACCAATTAGTTAAGCAATCAAAGAAAACGAACTGTAGCACGAGTCTTAACTATTATATCAAGACCCCATTGGTTGCTTTAAAGAAACAAAAAAAAACATAAAGAATGGATAATTAGTCTATAACCATTTACTCGTAAATAGGGTTATCAAATTGGGTCATCGGATCGGTATCGGATTGGTTATAAACAGTTCGAGTCACATCGAAATCGGTTAATGTCGGGTCGATTCGGATCGGTTCGGATAACTATGGTTCGGGTGAGGTCGGGTTATCCGGATTGAACTTAGTTTCGGATCGGGTAACTTCAGTTCAGGTCAATCTCGGTTTCGGTTGGAATTAATTCGGGTTTAAACGGTTTTTTATCGGTTTGATTTGGTTCGGATTGAGTTCGGTTCGGGTGTATGTCAGATTCAATTCGGGCACAATTTGATCGGTTTATTTCGTGTACGGGTCATGTCCGGGTCGGCTAAGTCTCCAATTTGGGCCAAGTATTGGTTTTTGAGTCTCAGGTTCGGATCAAGTTCGGATAAGACGTACCTTGGATCAATCACGGTTTGAGCTTGCGGTTCAGTATCGAGTTGGATTTAATTACATAGTTGATAGTTCCATTCTATTAACTTGAGTTAGATTAAAGACGAGTAATTGAATAGGATTTGGGTTAAATCAGGTACCTTTTTTTTTACTCGAGTGACTTTTGTTTTTCGGGTTAACTCGAGTCGTGTTACTTTGAATATCGAAATTAATCGGGTCGGATTGGCAACAATTCAATTGAATCCGGATTAGGATAGACACATTTCAGGTTAAATCGCGTATTGGGAATTATCGGTTCGGGTTGATTGTGGTTGTTATCGGATAAAATCTGTTTTGGGTTTGCTATCGGATCGGATGCGGATTCGGTTCGGTTAAAAGTATCGGATGCAAATCGGGAAACAAGTCTCCTCGGTTTGCTAAGCTAGCGGTTCGAGTCTGGGTCTTCAATTCACGTGTTAAAACGAATTTTGGGTCAACAACAGATCGGTTCGGATCGATTATTGTCTGAATATTTCTCGAATATATTCGGGTCGTATCACTTTTTGACAGGCCCTACTCGTAATTGTTATCAGCCCGGTTGTGGAACGGGCCAAAAAGACAAATCCGTACAAGTGAATACAGATGAAATCCGCGCAAGGGGAGCTTATAAATAGGAATACAACACTACCTCAATCAAACCTGAATACCTGGTCATACCATTCCAAAATTTCCAAATCCAATATCAAGTCCAATTAACGGAACATAAAAAAGTTGTACACCCATCACTTTCTCTCCCCTCTTTACGTCACTTTTCACAGTAATCCCCTGCCGCCGCCTTTCGGTACTCCCTCTCCTTCTCTAAATCGTTATACTTTTGCTTTTTTTATTTCGTTTAATTCTGCAACTTCTCACTATTACCATTTTTTAGGTTAAATTTCAGTATTTTGCTTCCTGAATTCTGGTGATTATACATACCTAACTTTGATTTGCATTTTATTCTAGTAATTTACTTTTCGTTGAATTTATGATTCTGCATGCTTGGGAAATTGCTAGTTTTTCATGATTGTTTTCGTATGATTTTTGCTTGATTTACCTGAAAATTAGTACTCCGTTTTTTATTCAATCTCTAGTAAGGAGTATGAGATTGTGGGATTTTGATTTTGTTCAATGATATCTATTTAATTGTTAATTTGTTTGAATTTCGTCTTGTTTGACGAGTTTAATATGAGGTCTTTTCTATGACTTTTTTGACACAATTGCAGCCATCATTATTATAATGCAGTTTTAAAGATTCCTGCTTAGTAATCTTTTAATTGATTTTAGGTTAATTTTATGTTTTTTTCCGCCCCTTTTTGGTAGAGTTATGCGAATAATAATTAGCAGTTCAGATGTTAACGAGGAATGCTTAGAAATCATGATAACCAATAGCAGGAAAAAGATTATTTCTAAATTATTCAAAATAATTTTGAATTAATTGGAGCTCGTTAATCTAGAACCTACCATTGTCCGACTAATCCGGATTAGAGCTGGGACATGGACCCTTTTGTTTGATTTGGGTGTAGTGTACTGTGTACAATATTTGGTGTGTTTTGGGCTGATGGACTCCTTTGTTTGCTTGGTATGCAGGAAGAGAGTTCTGTGAGCCAATCTGGTTTGAAATTGTTGATTAATTATCTCCGAAATGACTTGTGAGAGTCTTAACCCACCTGAGGGTGATAAAGAACCATTTGAGGAGGTTGATCCCACTGGCCGGTTTGGCCGTTATCCTGACCTTCTTGGAGCTGGAGCTGTGAAGAAAGTGTATCGAGCTTTTGACCAGGAGGAAGGAATCGAGGTTGCTTGGAACCAGGTGAAGCTGAGGAATTTCAGCCAAGATCCATCAGTAATTGATCGATTAGTTAAGGAAGTTCAGCTGCTGAGCGATCTGAGGAACAACTTTATCATCACTCTATATCATGTTTGGAGAGATGTTGAACATAACACTCTGAATTTCATTACCGAGATTTGCACCTCAGGAAACCTGAGAGACTACAGAAAGAGGCATCGTCATGTGTCGATCAGAGCTTTGAAGAAATGGTCAAAGCAGGTGCTCAAGGGTTTGGATTATCTGCATACACTTGAACCTTGTGTTATTCACAGGGACCTTAATTGCAGCAACATTTTCATAAATGGGAATGTTGGCGAGGTATATACTCCATTCCGTCTCTTTAACTTTTTGTTTGAAAGAGTAACTTGTTGATAACGTACTGCTGTGTCTGTTTGTTTATGCAGGTGAAAATCGGTGACTTTGGATTGGCAGCAATAGTAGGAAAGAGCCATGTAGCACACTCAATACTGGGGACGCCAGAGTACATGGCACCAGAACTTTATGAAGAAGACTACACAGAAGTTGTGGACATATATTCATTTGGGATGTGTTTGCTAGAGATGGTAACTATGGAAATCCCTTATTGCGAGTGTGATAGCGTTGCCAAGATATACAAGAAGGTGACTTCTGGGATTAAACCAGAGTCTTTTGACAAGGTGAATGATCCAGAAGTGAAGGAGTTCATTGATAAGTGCATCGCCAAGCCTAGGGAAAGGCCCTCTGCCTCTGAGCTTCTTAAGGACCCTTTTTTCGCAGAAATAGATGATGATGATGACAATAACAACAGCTCGTCATGATGGGATTACTTAGTTGATCGATCAAGTCATTGATGAAGCATGTATATAAAGCTAAAGTTGTGTCACAATCTGTGGATTGATGATCAATAATGTTATTTGTTTATGTATACAGCTACTAATCAAGATATGATTTTGAACAAGATTTGAATAGAGAATCGCATTTTTCTGAATTGAGTGAATCACAAGTTCAGGAAAAGGCAGGTAATACTTGCTACATACGGAGTACTTCGTTTATCAATGAAATTTTAGTGTTATACGCTTATCCTTCGTGCATGAGTTATGTGTGGCATTGCTTGATGAGCACATAAAGATTGATGTATATTTAATTTGATTCAAATTGTCATTTTATCTGTTCTTCAAATTAAGGTTTGAAAGGCTAGCCATTATCCAGGTTGTTTAGGCGTGCCTTTTAGTTACTTTTGAGAATATGGAACAATTTTAGTTTCTGGTTTGAGTAGGAACCTGCTCGGTTTTCTCATCGCTTAATTGTGGTTTACGAGTTGGATCAAAAATAGGATTCCAGGGTACTCAAGAGGTTGTTTTTTCGCATATCAGATATAGCTAAAAGACAAAAAATGAAGTACCATTCAATTACCATTTTTATTTTAAAAAGTACCGTTTAATTTCTTTTTTGTCCTTTTTCCTATTTTGTTTTTTTGCTATGATATGCATTTGCAAACACATATCTAATATCCGAAAATACTTTCTCGGGTACTCAATACTCGCTTAACGATAGATGCGCTTTAGCCTCAAAGGGATCAACTTTTATTTTATGCTGAGATTGACTTTAGTTCTGGAGTTGTTATAATTTAATTAACTCAACTAGTATAGCTAGGTACGCATTACGATGCACGATTTATAATTTTAAATATTATAATGAAATTTAAACTATAGTGACACACAATGATCATCAAAAATAGAGGTTTTCACACACCAACTTTGATCGTATATTTTGCTAATTTATTAAAATCAAATATTATCAAGTAAAATGTCGTTGAATTTATTTCATTATATACTTTCATAATGTTAAATTTTAAGAATTTTTAGAAAAAAATAGTTATAGATAATTATGATTAAAATTATATTTTGGCAAACATGCTAGTCAAAGTGTTGCAATTTTTATGAAACAGATGAAGTATATTTTGTGCACACGACACAATCAGCCTTATACACGGTGATTTACATCATCGAAACAAATTATGTTCTTTTGTATCTTTTGTGATGTTATTTAACGGCTTATTTTGTTGTTCTTTTGGAATGTAATACGTGTTCTTTTGATTGTCTTTTTTGTTCCTTTAATTATTACTCCGTAAGTTAGTTAAGAGATATAAGTAATAAATTAATGTATATGCCCTATATGGTTGATCATCAAATATATTTTTGGATTAAACTCGTACATGGAAAGAATATATTGTACAAAACAAATAAGCACATTCATAAAATAACATATTTTTTGAAAAAATATGCGTCCTTCATACTAAACTATATCTTTCACATTATATTTACATTTTTACAATATACTTCTTGTGTACTTCATGATCTTTTATACATATTAATATTATGTCTCTTATATTTTTTTTGAGTGGGTATATATTTATTTTACTTTGAAAAATATGGTATTTTCTTTTAGTTGAAATACTAGGTGCGTTCTTTTAGCTGGCCTTTTATGTTCTCTTAAAATGGTTAAAATTCAAAAAATGGTAAATTATACGGAGTACATAATAGATGTGTTCTTTATAGTTAACTACATACTTATGTTCTTTAGTTCTTTTATTGACATATTTATTTAAATGCACTTTTTTAAAAAAGTTTGTAGTGAAAGGAACAAAAATGTCGTAAAAACGACACTTACTTTTTTAGGAAAAATTGACATGAACAATCCCAACTTTGTATTATTTTAAAATAATCCAAACTTTGTATTATTTTAAAATAATCCAAACTTTTGGGGTTACCTTATCAAAATAATCCGAAATCTTATTTTCTTGTCATTACTAAACCATTTTTGGTCTATTGTACATAGAAACATTGATAGTTTAAATTATTTTATGAAGAATATACCCGAAAGTTGGGATTATTCCAAAATAATCCAAAGTTGGGATTATTCCAAAATAATCCAAAGTTGAGATTATTTTGAGAAGATGAGTGAAAATTAGGATTAATTATGTCCAAATTTCCAAATTTTTATGTTGCTTTTGAAGGGATTAGAAAACAATTTAAATATATATTATATTATACTAATTTTTCCACCAAAATATTCTTTCCTAAAATACATATCTATTTAATTTAATTTATTATTTTATTTATCTCCTTTTTGTATAATCTGTTATGTTGGAAAAAAAATAAGATTACAAAATATTTCAATGTTATACGACTTTGGTAATATTTTAGTCAAACGAACATAACAATTATATAAAATATGTTTACTAAATATTTTGGTCAAATTAACATATTAAACATATCAAATATATATTGTGGTGAAATTATCATATTCAACACATAAAATATATAATACGTTAGAGGGAGAAGATTCCATATTAGATGATTAAATGAGTACGTTCAAGATGCATTAATCATGCATTACCTTTAAGGGATAAATATTTCAATTAAATATTTTATAAAAAAGATGGTCAGAAAATAATTTTCAAATATCTATGCATGCACGAGACTTAATCTAGTGAAATAATAATACTACGTGTATTCGATCTTTTGAGTTGCATATATGTTCTTTTAGTGACATGTTTTTCAAAAGTTGTATTCGGTCAACTCCGTAAAAACAAGGTATTATATAGTCAAAGGAACTTGAAAATCATTCTAAAAGGGGAATTAATTTTCTTATGTTACTTAATTTGTTGAACATGTATATATTCTTTTAAAATATTAAAAAACCTATTAAAATAGTTAATAATAATTACTGCGTATATGTGTTTTTTTTGGAGTTTCTTATTATCTTCTTTTAATGGTATGTAATTCTTTTGTTAATGGCATGTGCTCTTTTGTTGAATGCTTATATTCTTTTTTGAAAGGCATATATGTTCTTTTGTTGAAGGCATATGTTACGTTCTTTTGCGGGTCGAGTTTTAATGTCAGATACGAGGTTTTTTTGGGTTTGTTTATTTTAAAATTTTGTCTTTTATAAATAATGATATTATATATTCATATACTCCGTATCTCTTGAGTGGCTATATATTTATTATTTTACTTTAAAAAGTATAACCTTTGTCTTTTGGTTGAAAAAATTAGTACTCTAGGTATGTTCTTTTAGTTGCTCTTTATTTTCTTTCAAAAATATTAAAAAAAATATAAAGTAGCAAAAATTACAGAGTACGTAATAGATATGTTCTTTAGAGTTTGTTTGAGTTCTTAGGCTACAAAACAATTAAAATAATAAATAATAACTATGTTACTTTGAGTTGCTTAATACGGAGTATGTTCTTTCAGTGACATGTTTTTCAAAATTATAGTCAACTTCATAAAAAAATAAAGTATTTATATATATAGTCAAAAGAACATGAATAGTCATTTTGATAGATAAATCTAATTTCCTTAGAAAAATTTGTAAAAAATAATCCAACATTTTTCCATTTTTCTAAAAACAATATCACATTTGATTTATTCAAGAATAATCCAAGTTTTGGGATATATCTTCTCCAACAGGACTTTTTACCTACAACCTCTATAACAGGTGATAATTTTTCTTTAAAGTTTGAACAAGCCACTTATCACTCTTTAATTGGTCTGTATTGATTTTATATTTATTTTAATTAGTTAAAAAAAAAATCTTATCTCCCTCCTTCCTTCACCTCCTTCTCCAGCATTCAAACACCCCCCGAATTTCCACCACCACTAGCACCACCGCCACCATATGTCGATAATAAACGTCGAGAAAGTGGTGTGTGTCACCGGCGACATTGGCTACATTGGTTCTTTCCTACTCTCTCTCCTTCTCTCTCGCAAATACACCTTCCACGCCACCGTCAAAGACCCCATCTCTGTCTTCTCTCTCCTCTCCTTCCCATGCATCTTATGAACTCTTAATTTGTTCAATTAATACTAACATTCCGATTGTTGTTACGTTACAAGCGATGAGAAGGAAATGAAACATCTAGACGCCCTAGAAGGCGCCACTACCCGCCTTCGATTATTCCAAATCGATCTTCTCGATTACAATTCCATTTCTGCAGCGGTCTCCGCCACCTCTGGCGTTTTTCACCTCGCTTTCCTTGCTTTGTCGATCAAGTTCAAGACCCTGAGATTAGGGGTGGCAATGGATCAGAGGTGGATCGGATGGAGCTTCGTCCGCCTCCATCCGTCAAGTTTTCATCTATCATCCAACCCATCCATCACCTGATTTACCCCATCCACATCTGACCCGTCCATCATCTGCGGATGAATCATATGGATCGGCGGATTAATGGGTGAAATTAAAAGTATATATCGTCAACTTTATTTATAAGATTATTGTAAAGTAATATGTGTTGATATAGTGAACAATGAAGTATAAATTGTTGGAAGTTCTTGTTAGGAAATGCAAAAGAAAAGAGTGTAAAAATGTGAATGTTGTTTTTGTCCCACATTGAAACTATAACTCATTTCCTCTTTGTTTATATATTGGGTTGAAGGTGTAACTCTTGTTTGAGAAAGTGTGAGAGTGGTATGGGTGGACAATTGTTTGAGAAAGTGTGAGAGTGGTACGCGTGTCGGCTGGCCGGGTTGGGTCAGGCCATGGGCCTTGGGCTCTTGGGAATGTGATGCGCGGGCGTGGGGTGGGTTTTGTGGGCCTTACATATTCTTTTCGTACCGGGTTGTTTCGGTTAAAACATTGTTACGGGAATCTATATTGATTACGTAACCGTTGGTTTAATTAGCCTTAATGGCGGCCGTTACAATCTTTATTATTCTAGCCGTTTTTGGTCTCTTGCTTTTCCTAAAGTTTGATTATTTAATCAAACTTTGTACCTTCCAAAAAAGATATACGTAATACACAATTCCAGAAAAACCAAACACATGCTTTCTCTCCCAAATTGCTCTTGGTTTTGGGCATATGTTCTGACTCCATTCGGGTTTGTGCGTGCACACAAATTCGGAGTTGTGTTAATCCTGGAGGGCGACCGCTTTTGTTCTACTGCACCAGGAGGTAGTGCGGAATCGTCTTTTAGGACAGTGGTATCCCACGGCACAGCAATTGTTTGTTATATGTTTATCCGATTATTCGCATCTACCAGATAAGTATATTCTATCTACATTCTTATAGCAACATTATTATTATTATATTGTGCTAATTTGCAACAATCTAAAAGACGATTGATCAATGTTGCGTATGTTTTTTATGGTGTTGGTATAGATGTTGATTTCCTTAATTGGTCGGACCTTTAAGACGATCTGAAAATATACGAAATCGGAAATGACGAAAATGTTGTTGGTATTGCTTGGCCTTGCATCAGAGTGCTATTACTAAGGGAGTTTTCTAATTTCTACTCATATTAATGACACCGCATAATCTGTTGTTGGTATATGTGAAAGGAATTCGGTAATTAATTCGATCAAGTTTATTCTTGTTCCATTTTTTGGCATTTCGGAAACTGTGTTATGGAGCTTTTATGCATTTGTTATAAAATTGTTGTGCCTGGTTATGTATGATTCGTTATTGGATCTTTAATACGGAGTATTACGCATGTTAGTATTTTTTCGTTATTGCTACGGAGTATTGCTTCACTATTGTGGATTATTTATTTAGCATAAATGGGCTATATTAGAATTGTTTATAGTCTGTTTGTGGCCTTTGGAAATCACTTGGAATGTAAACCTGTCTGAACCAAATGTCACAACCTTGGATCGGGAGCTTTTTTTTTTTCCGACTGAGATCATGTGATCAATATCATCAGAGCAATGCAATTTTACAATGATACGGTATACTCCGTATATGGTTATGCAAAGCGGTTCTCAGCATCTTGATAAGTCATACGTTTTGTATACTGCATTTATTTTCAGCCGGTTTGGTTTTTTGTTTGACTGGCATTTGGTTTTTATTAAGTTACCATTAATTTGGTCAATCATATATGATATATCGTGGTAGTCGTACATTGTGATTAGCTAAGTTTTAGCCTCAAATTACGTTAGTGTCTTTGTACATAAATGGTTCAAGGATCTTTTAATTTCTCATAACTCTTCGTGAATTATGCCGCCTTAATTACATTGGTTCTCCGTGAAACTCAAAGGACTTGTGTGTTGTGTTTATGGTGTTTTATGTAATTCTTGAGATAAGACGCCAAACAAGAGGAGTTTTATTTATTGCGGTTAGAGAAGTGTTCTCTGAATTCTTTCTCCTCGGACAAATAAATGTTGTTGTAATACTCATATAGTACTACCAGTATGTCCTACTCTTTCTGGTTCTTTGTCTAATGTAATACGAAGTAGGAGTACGTGTAGGAGTCATCCCCTTTTCTATTAAGTAGTCTTGATAGTTGGGTTTTTTTTTTTTTTTGTGTTCCTTGTTGGGGCATGAACTCCTCATCCCTCGAGATGGTTATCCTTCTTTATGGGCATAGCAATTAGCGACTCATATTGGGAGGCAGCAGCATGGATTAGACTTGTTGATGTTGTATGAGTTTTTTCAAATGCGTTATAAACTTATAATGTTACGGTCAACTAAATTTTTATTGTTGATTATTAATTTAGTTTTTCTTGTTTGACCTTTGTAACTATTTAATTCATTTTCCTCATACTTTTCTAAGTTAGAACTTGGGGGTAAGGATTGTTATTGTTATGGAATTAAAAGACAAACTTGACCAGCTAATGGAGTTCTTTGGTCTGGTTTTAAGAATCAGATGTCGTACTAATTACCTTTACTTTGGAGGTTTCGAAACGGTCGAGTGAATTTTTATTTATTGAGTGATATAGTTATTTCTCAATTTATTATCATTTTATAACTTATTTACATATTTTAGTTTATGTACCCTCTCATAGGCTCATGTTGGGTACTTTTTTGTTTTTTTTTTTTTAACTCTCTATCAGCTAGACTATGTGGGGGTTGGAGTTAAAATTTGAGCCCTAACGAGTAAGTAAGTTATGGTGCGAAATTGGTCGCTAGTAAGATTATAAGTGTGCTAAATGTACTCACAGTTGTCATGACTACTTTCCTGCGATGTTATCAATACTAATGAGGTTACTCATATTCTACTCGGCGAACAGGTGCAGTGATGGTAGCACACCCATCGAGCACGTTAGTAAGGAGGTCTTTAATCGCTTTCTAATATATGAATATTATTATATGTTTTACTTGTACCCCGTTTATGCATAATATTTATTTTGGTAAATAGTTTTGCAATGTGGGGGTAAGCTAGTATTTGAGACTAACTAATAAGTTAGTTGCAAACCTAGTTATGTTGAGTATGTTTGTAAACCTACGAAAGAATCGTTGCAACCACCTAAATACAAAAGTCATATGAGAAGTTTTATTCTTTTCTTGGGTTATAACGTTTGGGATTTATTGCATGTGTGTAGCCTAAATTTTAGCTTTGAGTGTGCCAATATGGATTGAGGTAATCATGTTGTTGGCTCTCACACGCTATAATGATGTTGGTGAGACTAATGTTTTTAATGTCTTAAGCCAAGATGAAGGTTCGCGGTAAATTATATGATACTTGATGGCTTGGTAAGGCAAATGAGTTGGTACATGTACATTTAATCTTATTCTCACCTCATGGAAAGTGTTTGGTAATCGTCAATTACCTAATGTACACTCGTTGTAGTTCTAGCATATTATTGTTAAATTTTGAGAAAGAACCCTCAAAATATTATGCTAATGTGTTTGTAAGTATAATGCGGTGCCCACTTACTCTTGATTGTTGTTGCTTTACAGTTGGGACGATCATATCATTACTAGTAAATTTGTTCTTCACCAGGTGATAGTGTGTAATGTTATGAAAAGATGCAAAGCATAAGTATATTGCACTTTACAATATGAAGCTGAGCTCATAGGGCTGATTTCAAGATGTCAAAAGAACAAGGTCTGTAAGTTGGTTAAGTCATACGTTGAAAGACTTAAGCAAGCTCCTAAATGACGGTATTACAAGTTTGACAAGACTATGTCTGGTAATGTTTTCATGTCATTGAAGGTGACGCTTGTGTTTATTCTAAGCATGATTCTCTTGATTGTGTTTGTCTTTACGTGGATGATATAACAATGTTTGACACTAACTTGAATCGAATAAATGAGATAAAAGATTTTTTTTTAATTCGGAATTTTGAAATGATAAACCATGGATGAGGCAAATATGATTTTGGGAGTAAAATTTATAAGGACTCCAAATGGCGTTTTTCTTGGTCTGTCTCACTAAGCTGGAAAAAATGTTTAAACGTTTTTCTCATTTAATGTCGATCAAGTTAGGACTCCTTTTGATCCAAACATCCACTTAAGGATAAAAGTGGTCTAGTTTGTCAAATCTGAATATGCTAAGATTGTTAGTAGTATTATGTTTCGTATGAACTACACTACGCTTGACATTGATTATTATGTGAGTGGTTTGAGCAGGTACAATCATAGCCCAAGTAATGATTATTGGGATGCTATAAGGTGATTGCTTCGGTACCATGTAGGTACCATGGATTGGAGTTTGCACTACTCCAAATTTCCAGGAGTGATTGGAGGGATCATGTGATTTCTATTTGGTATCTGTTAATTATAAAGTCCACTCCAATAGTCGTTGTTCTTCACCCTAGGGGGTGGAGCTGTATCTTGGAAATCTTGCAAGCAATCTTGTATATACTGTTATGACTAATATGGAATATGAATTTATTGCTATTGATCGAATTGGCAGGTTATGAGGCAAAATGGTTGAGGAATGTGCTTGCAGATATTCCAGTGTGGGGGAAGCCAGCTCCTTGGCAATTGTTGTTGCAAAGAACCATGCCTATAATGGAAGATAGACACATTCGTTTGAGGTATAAAGCCGTCAAAGATATGTTGTCTATTGAGTAAATCTTTACTGTGTAAAGTCTGAAATGAATAAAGCGGATCCGTAAACGAAAAGGCCTATAATGAAAACTAGTTCTGGAAACATTGGAAGGGATGGACTTGAGGCCCATTGAATGAATTGTAAAATAATGAACTCCTACTCACAGAGTTCAAAGGACGACATTATGTTATAATTCGGAAGCACAAAATTTTATTTTTTGTCCATCCCCTAAATGTTATAATGTGCTTGCTACAATCGGAAAGAGGTTGAGCATACGGCTCTTAATGAACCCATACCATATGTTTGGTGGTGTGAATGTAGCTCACACTTGATGGGATTCACCTACGTAGGTGTGGAAGTGTGGCCGCTTCCTATGAGAATTGCGATATGGGCTATTCTCTAGAGCACCTATGAGCATATCCAGGTCGGACGTATGGCCAGTATAAGGCGTCACTTTATTCGCGGAGTTAGAATATCATACATATTCAGTTGTGTGCTTTGAGTGACGGGTTTCTAACCCCCTATCAAGTTCAATACGAAAGTCACTTGGTAGGAAAGACATCATAGCTCAAATGTCACTAAGTGTTAATTCAAGTCGAAAGACATTGGCACCTATTCAATTGGTATGTTTTGTCCAAAACCAATTCATTCTTTTCTTTCTTTTTCTCATCTTCGAACCTGTGGGGGATTGTTGGAAGTTCTTGTTAGGAAATGCAAAAGAAAAGAGTGTAAAAATGTGAATGTTGTTTTTGTCCCACATTGAAACTATAACTCATTTCCTCTTTGTTTATATATTGGGTTGAAGGTGTAACTCTTGTTTGAGAAAGTGTGAGAGTGGTATGGGTGGACACATAGCACACTCACGTGCGCGCGTGTCGGCTGGCCGGGTTGGGTCAGGCCATGGGCCTTGGGCTCTTGGGAATGTGATGCGCGGGCGTGGGGTGGGTTTTGTGGGCCTTACATATTCTTTTCGTACCGGGTTGTTTCGGTTAAAACATTGTTACGGGAATCTATATTGATTACGTAACCGTTGGTTTAATTAGCCTTAATGGCGGCCGTTACAATCTTTATTATTCTAGCCGTTTTTGGTCTCTTGCTTTTCCTAAAGTTTGATTATTTAATCAAACTTTGTACCTTCCAAAAAAGATATACGTAATACACAATTCCAGAAAAACCAAACACATGCTTTCTCTCCCAAATTGCTCTTGGTTTTGGGCATATGTTCTGACTCCATTCGGGTTTGTGCGTGCACACAAATTCGGAGTTGTGTTAATCCTGGAGGGCGACCGCTTTTGTTCTACTGCACCAGGAGGTAGTGCGGAATCGTCTTTTAGGACAGTGGTATCCCACGGCACAGCAATTGTTTGTTATATGTTTATCCGATTATTCGCATCTACCAGATAAGTATATTCTATCTACATTCTTATAGCAACATTATTATTATTATATTGTGCTAATTTGCAACATAAATTGGATACATCTACAATATAAAATAGCCTAAAATGCTAATAATAAAACAAATATTAGGTAATAAATATAAGATTCTATTAATAATTAAGTAAATTTAGTAAAAAATTAATAACTTTAACGGATGGATGGATAGATCGGATAATGGAGCGGGTGACGGGTTGGAAGAACCTCCACCCGAATCTGACCCGACCCATCACCCAATCCACCCGCCACCCGCTTAACATCTATGTTTTATCGGGTTTTCATCCATATATTCGGTTCGGGTAGTTCGGATATCCGTCGGACTCGGATGAAATTGCCACCCCTAGATGGAATTGCAAAAATCGAGTGATAAACAGATGGGAAGGAGGATCGGGAACCAATATTTTCCACCTCCGCCCTGCTCTTTCTTTTCATCCTTCCGTCGGGACCCACACCGCCTATCTCCCCTCTCCGTCTCCACCAACCCACGTGGGTCTCGTGGGCGTCGGTGTTATATCGTTCAGCAAGGTGTCGCTGCCTTATTCACCAGTGTTTCCGCTGTCGTCCTCCGACAAACCCTCTACACCACCCGCATGGGCCTCTACAAAATTCTCAAGCGTAAACAAACCGATCCCAACTCATGAAGTCTTTCACTGGGGAGGAAAATCGTTGCGTCGACGGAGGAATTGGTGCGAGGAGAGAGAGGAGGACACCGAGGGAAGGAGAAAAGAACGACGACGGTGACACATATGGTTACGACATTGGGATTTCGGGGCGGGGGGGGGGGAGGAGTGAAGGTGCGTCAAGTCTTATTTAGGGAATATATCCCAAATTCCAGAATAAATTAGAAGTAATACTGTTTTTAGAAGAATGGGCAAAGGTTGGATTGTTTTTTGCAAATTTTTCATTCCCTTATTAATTTAAAAGGACAAAATATCGCATAAAATAGCCGATAATAGTTATATATTCTCTTGAATGTATTAATATGCTCTCTTATTAGTATGTTCTTTTGTAGAGGTCTGTATTCTTTTGTTCAAGGCTTAGTTCTTTTGCGGTCGGAATTCAATGTCGGACGCGCATTTTGTTTTTTTTTTTTCTTGTCGTTTTGAGCCAAATGCAGGGTGAGCATCCTACGCACGCTTGTAGGTTGTAGGTCCAATTTGCGGAAGACACATGAGTGTACTTCTAATCTAAGTAAACTAGTCTTATATACACGCGATGTGTGCGAATATAAGAAACAGATTTGTATTATTACATTTAAACCTGAAATAACATGTAAAAAATACAATATAAATGTGATGCGTGCGAATATTAGAAACATATAAGTTAGATAGAGTTGAACGCATATAGACAGATTGATTAAAATAGTAAGAATTTATTTAAGGGGCTAGATTGATTAAAATGCTTCTTTGAGCTTTTCCTATTGGGTATATTGTCATTATATATTCTATTCTATAAGTGTGAAAAGTATTTTAATAATCCAAGGGGGACACTAAAACTGAATTTACTATAATAACTTCAACTCTTCACTTGTTTAATAGAGATAAGATGACACGAGTTACAATTAAGAATACAAAGATTTAAGGTGTGTTCTATTCACTTGATTTTCACTTATTTTTCCTGAACTTATCTGAACTTAACTTATCTGAACTTTTTTTTTTGGCAAGTAATAAGATTTTATTAATTACCAAGAGGGCAAAAACCCCACCACCAAAACAACCAAACCACAGCCACACCAGGCCAAGGAGCAACTAGCTATTACAAGCTACCCTAAATAGAATTCTGTTTACAATACTTAAGCTACTGTCTAACTGGTTAGAAAACACTTTAGAGTTCCTAGCTAGCCAGATAGAATACACAGTTTCACAAAACAAACTATTACACATTCTAGCATTACTTCTAGTACTCCTGCTTGCTTTCTGCACCCACTGCACTTCATCATTCCAAGCTCCAACAGTTCTATGAATGCCACTTCTCTGCAGAACCTGATTCCAAATATCAGCTGCAAAACTGCAGGCAAAGAAAAGGTGATCCCTACTTTCATCTGTGCTGTGACAAAGGCAACACACACTATCAGCTATAACATTCCATCTTCTCAGCCTTTCCTTAGTTGCAAGTCTATCCTGCAGGGCCAACCACACAATAAAAATACTTTTAGGGCTAGAATGACTGTTGCAAACAATTCTCTTCCACCCCACAGACTCCCCTTGCTGTCTCAAATGATTATACATTCTCTGAATCTTAAATCTTCCTGCAGTTACAAACTGCTGCAAATCACCAGAGCTACTCAGAGTCTCCCTTTGCTGCCAAATCTTCTTCAAAGACCAAGACAGCCCATTAGGGATTGGCATGGTCCAAAAGTCATTATGCTTCACATAGTAGGTGTGAATCCATTTCACCCATAGCTTATCAGCTTTCAAAGATAAAGCCCAACAATGTTTAGCAACAGCTGACTTGTTCCACACAGGTAAATCTTTAAGATTCCAACCCCCACAGATTTTGGGTAAACACAATTGATCCCAAGCAATAAGAGCTTTCCTGGAATTCCCTTCAGCTCCAGTCCTTATAAAACATCTACAAATTCTTTGAATTTCTTTCAACACCTTCTTAGGCATAATGAATATCTGGCAAATAAAACTGATCTAATCAGTTGCAACCTTCCAGCATAACTAAGCAGCTTAGCAGACCAACTTTTTACCCTTGCTACAGTCTTCTCAATCAGGGGCTTGCAGTCTGTAAAGCTCAATTTTTTAGTTGAGAGAGGGACACCAAGGTATCTAAAAGGAAAAGAACCCCTAGGTATGCCAATCTTAGCTAGAATATTGAGTGCTACAGAATCAGGCACACCGGCCAAATACAGTTCACTCTTCATCATGTTAGCTTCCAACCCAGAAGCAGCAGAAAACTTAGAGAAAGCTTCAAAAAGGAGAGAAACTGAAGCATCATCTCCCCTAGCAAACATTAGTAAATCATCTGCAAACATCAAGTGAGTCATATCAATTCTTTTACATCTTGGATGAAATTTGAACTCTTTGGATTGTCCAAGTAAGGATAAGCATCTAGACAGGTATTCCATTCCTATTGCAAACATGAATGGTGACATTGGATCACCCTGTCTCAACCCTTTCTTAGCAGGAATTGGCTTGGAAGGAAAACCATTCACCAGAATAGAATAAGACACTGAACACAAGCAAGCCATAACCCATTTGACAAACTTATCAGGGAATCCCAGTTCTTGCAACATGCTTCTCAAAAAAGGCCATTCTAGGGAATCATAGGCCTTTTTAAGGTCAACTTTTATCATACATCTGGGGGACACATGTTTCCTTGAATAGCATTTTACCAACTCAGTAGCCATGATGATATTATCAGAAATGACTCTCCCTGGTATAAAACCAGATTGTGCTGAACTTACAATTTCCCCAATGACTGGCTGCATTCTATTTGTCATAATTTTTGAAATCAGCTTGTAAATCATAGTACAGCAGGCAATAGGTCTGTAATCTTTAACTTGAGTTGTATTCTGAATCTTAGGAACCAAAGTAACCACTGTATTATTCACTTGCCTTAGCATATGACCTGTCTGAAAGAAATGAATAACAGCAGCATATACATCCTCCTTTACTATAGTCCAAGCTTTCCTGAAGAAGAGACCATTTAGGCCATCAATACCAGGAGCCTTGTTCACATCAATGCTTTTAAGAGCTTCATCTATCTCTGTGGGGGTAACAGGTTGAATCAGACTTTCTGCAGCAAGGGGAGAGAGTTGTTTTCCCTTTCTAACAAGATCTATATCAATACCAGTGAGGTTAGGGGCTGCAGTACCAATGAGATTCACATAGAAATCTTTAATTTCTGCTTTAATGTCTTCTGTAGTAACTAATTTGTCACCAGCAGCATTGTAAAGTACATCAATGCTGTTCCTTGAAATTCTCTCTTTTATGGCACTAAAGAAGAATTTAGTGTTTGCATCTCCCTCTTTAATCCACTGAATTCTAGATTTTTGCCAGTATACACTCTCCTGAATTTTCAAAAATTTCTTCAGTAATCTATTACAGGATGATTCTTTTTGCTGTAATTCAGTGTCAGTACTGTCAATAGCTAACTTGCTTTGCACCTCATCAAGTTCCTGTCTTATCTGCTCAATTTTATCATCTAGTCTGGCAAACTCTTTATGGTGAAGAGTTTTCAGCCCACCCTTGATCACCTTTAATTTCTGCCACACAGAAAACATAGGAGATCCAACACACCTCTGAGCCCAACCATCTTGCACAATTTTCAGAAAGTCCACATGGGTGGCCATATAGTTGAAAAATTTGAAAGGTCTTCCTCCAGTTGTGCCCTCCACTTTACAGTTCAACAACAAAGGTGAATGATCTGACAACCCAGGGTTCAGAAAATCAACCACTGCATCAACATATTTAGTATGCCAGTCAATGCTACCAAGAGCTCTGTCAATTCTAGAAGAAATTCTAGCATTCCTTTGCCCCTTATTACTCCAAGAAAAGAAGTGCCCACAACTCTTAATTTCAGCTAAATTAGCCACATCAATACACCCCTGAAAATCTCTGGTTTCAGCATCATGAACAGGATTGCCATTGATTCTATCCCCTGAATAAAGCACTGCATTGAAGTCACTCATTATTAGCCAAGGACCAACAGTACTACTACTCAACTGAATCAAATCAGCCCACAAAGGTCTTCTGGTGTCAACTGAGTGCAAACCATACACTGCAGTAAAAGCAGTTTGAAACTTTCCAGATTTAGCTAAAACATCACCATGTAACAATTGCTCAGTGCATTTTGTGACATGAACTGTCACCACTTGGTGTTTCCACCCCACCCATATCCTTCCCCTTGGAGAAGCAATATAGTTCATTTCCCATCTCCATGTTGGCCCAAATTTCTTCTGAATTTTTAGATGATTATTACTTTTCACCCTTGTTTCCAGTAAAGCAAAAACAACAATGTTATTGGCAGCAGCAAACTTTTTCACCTCCCCCACCTTTGAGGGGTCATTGAGACCCCTAATGTTCCAAGAACAGATATTCATGGAGGAAACTCCTCACCCTCCCCCTCACTTCCACCCTCCTCTTTTGAAATTCCTGCAACAGCTGCATGGACTTGGGCTAGGCCAAGAAAGGTGTTTGGGGTTTTAGCTTCCTTTCTCCTCCTTGAAACCACTCTCCAACCATCATCCAGAGCAACTGTGGTGTCTGTTTTTGGAGTGTAAACATCACCAGCAGGAACAACTTTTTCAATTACAGATGGTATAACCAATTCCTGCATTACCTCAGGTGTAGGAACTACAACTTCTTGCTCAACAACTTTCTTAGGTCTCCATACTTTCTGAGTTTTCTGCTGTGTTGGTCCAGTTGTAGCAGGTTGTAATCTAGCACCCACATTCTTCTTTACTCTACAGTCATGGCCAACAGCATTACAATCTTTACAAAAAGGTGGGAGCCAATCATACTCCACCTTCTGCTTGATGGTTACACCTAAGTGATCTTGAATTAGGACTTCCTTAGGAAGCTCCTTAGTTACATCAACCTCAATCAAAAGTCTAGCAAATGATATCCTTAATTGTTTCGAAGTGCAATCATCAGCAAACAATGGCACTCCAATCAAGCTCCCAATTCTACTAAGAGAATCACTCCCCCAACAACATAAAGGGAGATTAGGCAACCTCACCCACACAGGAATGACACGAAGGATTTCATCTTGAAAACTAAATCCAGAGGACCATGGTTTTGTTATCATAGGTCTGCCATAAAAGGTATAAGGTCCAGCTTTCAGAACATCATCTCTATCTTTTTTTGAACTAAATTTTATCACAAAATAGCCTTCATCATGTAAGAAGACACTGGGCTTAGCAACATGTTTCCACTCATTGGCAATAAATCGAATTACAGCCCCAATAGTTGGTTTATCCCCTACAACATACATGATTAAAGCAGCTTCCCATATTGCAGCCATTTTGTTCACATCAACAATGTCTAACATAGCAACAGGACATCCGTCTGAGACTGTAGGAGCAATGAATGAGAGAGATGTACCTTTCCCCGTCATTTGGTTACCTTGAAAAAGGTTCAGCCATGGAGTTTTCGGGTTCGTATTTCGAGCCGCAGCATTCTCCCCCACCTTCGTCTCTCCTTGCAAGTTTACTTGCTCTGTTTCAATCACATTCCCAGGGTTGGCTTTCTCCTTCCCATTCCGCCCAGATCTCATCATCTCCAATACCCCATTGACACTCTGCATAATTTCAGTCATTTTAGAGCTCAACAAGCTCTCATTTTGGGTCACACCCTCCCTCTTTTCCACAAGGGTTTCCGTACTATTTTCCAGATCTAACACAGGATTCACATTTTCTATTATCCCTCTCCCTTCTTCCAGTACAGAACCACCCATCCTCCCACTCTCCTGAGCTCCCTCCATACCTCCAACAATCTCGGAGATACTGCCCCTGTTTTCCGATTGAAAAGGGGAGTAATGAATAGCAGCATGATATGCTGCAATAGCTTCCTGAGTGTGCGGCGACGGTGGTCCAGCAGATGGATGCGACGGAAATGGGGATCGAATCACCGGCGGCACTCGAACTTCATCACCATTGCTGGGTATGGAGTTTCGCAACTGGTGTTGGTTCATCGGGCGCAAAGAGGCAATATGAAGAAGCGTTGAAGCCTCTTCGTTGATCTCACGAACTTCTTGTTTCTGAGTCTTCTTCTTCCTCGCCATTTCAATGGTGGGTGAACGATAGTTGTTGTACCTTATCGTGCGCTACACCATGGAAAGAGAGAGATAATAATACCGTATGATAATAATAATAACTTATCTGAACTTATTTTAGTTATAAATGAACTTATCTTATCTGAACCATCTGCAAAAGGTCTTGCGTGCATAAGGTGTACAATAAATTTATTGTACACCAAGATAACTTTTACCCATTTTTTTGTAACTTTAATCTAATTTTGATTAACTTTTATAAACGTTGATAGATAAACATTTTAAAGGGTAATATGATTAATTTTATACCTTATTAGTGATTTTGAAGAAATAAATTTTATTAAAATGAAAAAATTTATCACTAAAAAATAGATAACTTTTACATATATAAGCTTAACTTTTAAGCATTTTTAGTTAACTTTTACTCCGGTGTACAATATTTATTGTACAACCCTTGTAAATAAGAATTTGTGCTGAACTTAAGTGATCCTATCTGAACTTATTTATCCTGAAATAAGTGGAAATAAGGTGAACAAAACAGAGTCTTAGTTGTACGGGAAATTATAAAATTATAATGGAAGTGTTGGGTAAGCAGCTAACAGGATGATGATGTTGTCGCAGTAAATAATCATATCGCTGTCGCTAAGAAAAAAAAGGAAAGGGCAAAAAATGGATTTATGATGCTGCTGCAGAGAAGAGAGATGATTATATTGATAGGCAGCCATGCAAGAAGCGATGGAGTGTGTGATAGAGTTATAAGAAAGCTTAATTGTATTGATGTTTGCAATGAAGTATTTATACAAGCCTAAGAATATTACAAAGTCAACAACAATATGAATTGCTAAAATAACAAAGATATTGTACATAATTATAAGATATTATAAAATCAAGTCTACCACTAATATGTCAAGTATATTCACATAATCAGTAACAATATAAAGGATCGATACATATCATTCATATTATGATATTATCTCAATAGTGTGTTGTGTGTTCCTCTGAATATGATAGGATAATAATGGTGTCAAGAATTATGCAGCAGGAACGTTTTCCTCTGACGCTCTGAGTAAAGCAAATTGGCCTTAACTAGCAAATGTGGAGGACATGAATGAAGGTTACAACTTACAAGATGATGATAATTCTGATTATGCATCCAAGTTTTCTTCAACAGAAGAATTTGTAGATTTATGATTGTGTAAATGTTTCTTTTTGCTTATAACTTTAGAGGTAATTATCTTTGCAGAGCAACTGCACTTATGAGTTATGATGGTTATGTTCAAAGCTCATGCAGACAGTAAATGAAAATTCAGACAATAACATGCAGACAGATACAGAAGCTCAAGGTCTGATGCTCTACGCTTATACTCCTGACACCTCTACATATTCGCCTGTTAGACACTGAAAACTGCAAACACCACAAATCAGAACTTCAATTGTTAGCTTGAGATCTTAAAAATTTCTAGCAACTTTGCTGTGTTAAGACACTGCAAATGAACTCCCAATATCATACATCTTAGCTCTCCAGTGTCAATGCCAAGTCCAACTCCCTGTACTGCAATGTTCAGTATTCATCTCAGGCTCAGCAAACCAATGACAATGTTTTCATTTCAAGAACGCAAATACAAACTATTACAAAAGTATCCGACAGTACCAAAACAAAGTCTTATAAAGATGTCCCTAGGTAAATTAAAATACAAAGTATTGTTTAAAGATGACACTGTGTCTGTGTGTAGTGTAATGAAGAGATGGTATACTGTGTATTCAGAACAACTCATAAAATATGGCAAAACAAACACTTTTTTCAATTGAAACAGTAAGGACTTGGTAATAGTTCACATACCCAACTTATTATCAAGTAATTTAAAACGAGAACTACATTTTAACTAATTTAAGACTAATGTAACTCTAGCAGCAAATAACATGTGATAAAACTGCTTACTAGTTACTACTAGGAGTAGTTAATTAACAACCACATGGTTGGCAAATTTTCTATATACAATGAACTTGGAAGATCTCATCATACATTCATACCATTGGGTCAGTAATAACCAAGATGGCTAATAGAAGAACACCCTCTCCCAAATACAAAAATGCTTAACCAGTTTAGGAGGAGACACATGTTGGTTCCAGAAGTTCTGGAACTGTAATATCCTTGTTAATGTGTCCAGTTTCGAGTACAGTTCGTGTTGCAGCTCCAATGACTGCCTGCCCATTCACATAATGTTGGCGGCAAACAGGCATGTATGATTCAGCTCCACCAATTAATTCTGTTTGTGTCTCCCCTACCTTCCTCAATGTAAAGAAAGCCCGCTTACCACACATCTCACACCGCGCTGTCAACTTTGTTACAGTATCAGCAAGTGGTATCACATCCAGTACACTTCCAAAGCTCCTCCTTTACAATTATAAACCACATTCATATCAGAAATTCCATATCAACTAATCCTTAAATGAGATATTTCACAATATTTGATAGACTTCCCATACCTCAAGTAATCACCATCCAGCCCTGCAATCACAATGGTTTTCCCATCCTTTTCAGCCGCCTTACAGCAAAATTCATAAAGGTCACCAAAGAATTGTGCTTCGTCGATCCCAATTACATCCAACTGCCAACAAAAATGAGCTTTAATTAACTACAAGTCCACATGCCCAATCCACCCACAAAACAAAACCATGAGAATTTAGTCAACTGATCAGTTTTGTGATTTATCTATATCTATGAGCTAAACTTTTCCTAGATAAATTCTAATACTTCCTCCACTCGCATCCATGTTTAATTGTCACATTATTAGTTCAATTTACATTATCAACGTGGTTATTAATTCCAAACAAAAAAAAAATGTAATTAACAAAAAAAATAAAAAAATACCTTCTCATAAGCATCAAATCCGAATTTCTCTTGAAAACAAGAGAGATCTGGCAAAGCCCAACAAGGGAACCTCACTCCATCGTGTGTCACAACTGAATCTTTCGCATATCTCGTATCCTTGCTTGATTTTATCATCGCCACGTTTCTAAAAATACATCAAATTAAACACAATTATTAAGCAAACTTCTTCCCAATTACATTCCAGCAAAAAGGATACACTTCAATTTCCATGTTCATGTTTATTTCACACATAAATCATAAAAATCAACACCAAATGTCAAATAAAATTGAATGTCTGTTTATCACCTCAGATTCTGCTAAATTAATCAACTTCGCATCAAAATTGGAAACAATATATTGAAATCGCCGCGAAAATCAAGTACCTTAAATAAGTAATTTCCTTAATTTTCTCCTTAATAATTAAACAAACGGACTGCTAATTTGATTTTACCAAATCCAAAAAATTAATTTCTTTGGTAATTTTAAGTTTTAACTAGAATCATAATAAGCAAACAGAGAGCTTTAATTAATCAACAAGATAAAAGAAGAAAATTGTAGTGACCTTCCATTGTTGCTCTCGGATTTGATGCGGCGGAGGAGCGCGGTGGATTTTCCGGCAAACATGGGGCCCACAATAACATGAATTTCACCAGGAACGCCGTTATTAGAACCACCGTTAACGACGGAGCTAAGTGAAACGAGTGATTTAAAAGAAGACATATTCGGAGATAGCGGTAACGGTGGTGGTAAGGTCGGGAGAGAGAGAGAGAGGGAATCGTAGAGGTGGATTGGAGAGGCGATGGAGGGAAGAAGGGAATTTTGAAATATAAATAAGGAGGAAAAAGTGGTGGTGGGGTTGAGGGGTTTGCTTGGTGTACTCTGGAAGTTTTGTGTTGGGAAAACTTTTGAACGTTTGAATTTTGGAGCGACGTGGGATTTACGAAATTTTCGAGATTTGGGTTTTTTTGGAGGGAAAAGTCAATGTATCAATTTATTAGAGTTGCTGGCCTTTTGAAACTTGGATTTCCATGGCATTTGAGCGCCACTTTTTTAAACAGAATATGAAATCCGGTAAACAATTATCATTAAAATAGTGTTTACATAGATTCTCTTTATTAAAATAAAATAATGGACAAATTTGTTATTATCTGATTTAGTGTCTTAATGGATGACACTAAATAAGCATAATTAAATTTGTGTGTGTGTGTTTAACTAATTCATTTAAAAGAACTTTAATCAAATAAAATCAAATTTAGATTTATCATAGGATGTTTGAAAAATAAGAGAAAAATATTACTTATTTGAATTATAAAGTGGTTAGTACTATTGAGCAAAATAATTAAGTACCCGTTTCTTTTAAAAATGAATGATGACCATAACATCATAACTGTAACCATGCCCATACCCGCTATTCAAATTTTTGGATCTGGTATATGATCTGATAATCATATCGGTTATAATACCCTATTTTTTACAGTACATGGGGGTACATCTAAACGGATATTTCGGATTTATAGGTATTTTGTTGAACCGGTTTTTAACACTAGTTACCCAATATGTACTGTATAATAAAATGAAAGAAAGTAAATAAATTCTTATTTGGATATGGACGTATAAAAACACATACTTCGTAATTCTTTTATTGTTTAATTATTTTAAGCTAAGAGTATAAAAAAAATTATGAAACAAAAATACTTTTAATCTTGCCATTAAGGAGTAGTAACTTACTACGTATATTAAAAAAAACATTAATATCGTAAAAATTGTGATTTTTATTTATTTAGCATATATATTCTTCAAATTAATATTAATATAAAGTACGTATTATTTATTATTTTAGATTCTTGCCATAATATATGAAATCATAATTTTGTCATATATAATTGTCTATTACGTAGTATATAGAAGAAAAGAAAATAAAAATATCCAAAAATTGGAGATTTTAAAATATTCTTTAATTAAAATAATTTTTAGAAAAAGTAATGACACGCCAGAAGATGGCACATGTCGTTCTTGGTGTGTCTTTTAGTATATATTGATTGATTCTTGCCATATAATATTCTATTATATAAAGGGGAAAAAAGATAATATCCGAAAACTTATATTTTACAAGATTCTTTAGTTAAAATATTTTTTAGAAAAATAATGACATACCAGGAGATGACACATGTCATTCTTGGTGTGTCTTTTAGTATATATTGATTGATTCTTGCCATATAATATTCTATTATATAAAGGGGAAAAAAGATAACATCCGAAAACTATATATTTTACAAGATTCTTTAGTTAAAATATTTTTTAGAAAAAATAATGACATACCAGGAGATGACACATGTCATTCTTGGTGTGTCTTTTAGTATACAGTGATTGATTGATTCTTGCCATATCATAATCTATTATATAAAGGAAAAAAAGATAATATCCGAAAACTGGAGATTTTACAAGATTCCTTAATTAAAATATTTTTTAGAAAGATTAATGACATACCAGGAGATGACACATGTCATTCCTGGTGCATGTGTCTTTTAATATACAGAGATTGATTAAAAAAAAAAATGTTACATAGATAAAATTATTTGCATCCTCATTTATCGCATGTGTCAATCATAACGTTATATCATCAACCTTTCACTTCGATAGTCACACCCACTTAATACTCGCCTCCAACTACCTCATTGTCTGATCATTTAACATGTATCTACACCATTTACTTTATTCAGCTATAGATGAGTTTGAGGCAGGACCTTCACACCCGTATCCGCCTAAAATTTTTATCCTCATTCTGGCCACCCACGATAGGAACAGTATCCATCCTTTCCAATCCCCGTCTCGAGGGTACAAAATTAAATAAAACTCATACCAGGTCCATCACCTCACGCGTGTATCCACACCAGCCTCAAATTCACCCATAGATATACTCAACTTCTTTTTTTTGGTAAGAGAGTTTTAAATTTTAAGCTCTATTATACAGTTTTCGACATTCCGGTTGTATAATTATAGTAATTAAGTAGATAAAACATATTATAGTATGTAAGTTAGTAGTACAAAAAATGTTGATATATTCATAATCAATAAGATGAATGATAAGAGACGCGGACTGGTCCAACTAAAATAAATTCTCTCCCCGTAACCCATTTTAACCCCATCAGCCACCAAACTTTCTTCCATCCCGCCCACTTGGTGAAGATGTGCATGAGGTCTCTCTTATAAACCCGCCCCATTGGCATTCTGACATTCCTATATTCGGTAAATAATCTACGTTGTCTTTCAAGTAACTTTTGAATATATTGACATAAGTCTATTATTAAAATTGATTTTACATATTAGTTGTAATATTAAAAATACTCCTCCGCCCTATATTAGTTTTGACACTTATCATGAGACAAAGTTACAGGAAATTAGTTATTTTTTGGTTATCAATTATTATTCTATTAAAAAGTAGATGTGAAAGGAGATTGCCCATTGTTTTATAGAAAAAATGGGTTTGATAGAATATATTGGGGTGTTTTTTAATTAAATGTGAGAGAGTGTGAGACTCTAACATTTTGGCAATGGAAAGAGAAAGATATTAAAATAATTGTGGGGGGTTCACAAAATAGAAGAGTAAAAACAAACCCGGACGATGAAAATAAAAACTGTAAAAAGTAATATGAGACAAATGGAGTATTCAAAAGTGACATACATAATTAGGATTGTGTGAATGTTCTCAAATAAAATAAATTCAAACCTGGCTCATTATCAGCGTACATGTTATCTTTATATCCGCCCACGAACAATAAATCAATTTCTTTATTTATTAGTAAACATTAGTCAACCAACTAGGTACGTTTATCTTCATCGTCAGGACAATCCAAAATTCAAACTCGCCCCATCATCGAATGTGATGCAAGGTTTATATATCATTATATTAATTTTGCACGAAATTGTATATATAAGTGATATATTCCTTTACATTTACATATAAAAAATATTTCTGTTGTTGCAAACATATTAATAATAAAGAAACTTAATCATATAGATCTTATGATTTTAGAAATAGTTGCCTAAGATATATTAGTCAAATGTTCAATTAACATGTCCTCCAAACTTAAGTAATATGAGCAAATAAATTACTATCCGTGTTTCGTGAAAAAATATTACGATGATGAGAATATGACAATTTTTTATTTTTTTTTAATATTAATTAAAATTAAGTATAGGCCGACTATGGCCTGTCATAAAAAAAGTACGCGCTAAATGGCCTGATTTTGTTAGTTAACATGAGGCGTATAAATGTTTGAGACAACCTTGTTAAATGCGATTATTAATCAAGAGTTAACGTTTGTTATGTACATCCATATTCATTATATGCCACAATTTCTTTAAAATTGGTTAGATTAAATTGATAGTGTAAGTTCAACAATTATATGGTTTTCTATATCGCTTATCAAAAATTACATGCAAATAATTTTCATTGGATTACAATATAAAATAAAGGCAAATGTATTACCCATCAAATGATCAAAGGCAAAGAGATAAATAATACTCCATCCGTTCCTAAATAAGTGTCACATTTGGGCTCGGGCACGGTAATTAATAAAATTGTAAAGTGTGTAAGAGTTAATGATTGAGAATGTTTTTTTTGGGGAAAGGATAAAGTAGATAATTGTTTAATTGAATAAAGTACAAATAAAAGTGTATGTGGGGATTGAAAAGTGGAAAAGAGTAGAATGTGTAAGTAAAAGTAATTATGATTTATAGAAAAGTGGGAAAAGTGTATGAAAAAGTGTGAAAAGTGTATGGAAAAGTGGGAAAAGTACATGTTCAAAAATAGAAATGTGACACTTATAAGGGAACGCCAAAAATGGAAATATGACACTTATTTAGGAACGGAGGGAGTATATAATAAAACTATAATTAATTTCCAAGCTCTAATAAAAAGAATCTTGCTTGTTACTATGATAAATCTGACTACAAATGTATGTTCTGAAAAAATACCACAAAAATTAAACTACGCAAAACAAGAAAACTAACATAATGTATATTTGTTGATTCCTTCGACATAACACCAAAATAATACAATTTTTCTTTAGCATTTTGAGGAAAAAAGAAATCAAGTACATACATAATGTTTAAATGTTTGGTTACCAGTAATTAATAGCTACTACGTAAGATGGTGAAACTTTAACCTCATTTTTCCCCTCAATAAAAAATACGGATATTTCATGAAATACCCCCGAGTTTTACCATAATTCACCAAACGCCCATCAAGTTTCAACAATTCATAAAATACCCCTCACAAATGACTTAATACCCCAAGTACCCCTTTATGACGTCATCATCTTCATAATCAACCAATTACGATCTAATTATCCACCTAATCCTTAATTAACCCCCCTAATTCCCCATTAACCCACCCATTAACCCATTAACCCACCCATTAACCCACCCATTTATTATTTTCTCTCTTTCCCCTTCCTTTTTCCATTAACCCACCCCCCCTCAAGGATTCCGGCGAGGGAGAGCTTTTTCCATGGCTGCCCCCCTTGCTCACAGCCATTTTTGTCTCCTTCTCACCTCCCCTACAACCCACCACCTCTTTCTCAACTCACCATCACCGACTCTCCAAATCTCCTCCATTATCTTCCCAATCGACGCCGTTGTGCCTCCTTCCTTCAGATCTTGCAGTGCCTGCTCCGTCGCGCCTCCTCCGTCAGATCCCGCTCCTCATGCTGCACCTCCGCTCTTTGTATTCTTCTCAAATGCCGCGCCTCCTCCTGTCAGATCTCGCTCCTCATGGTTCACCTTCGCTCGCCTTACTTTGCTCAAACGCCGCCGCCACACTCGTCGTCGTTCTATGGTAGCAGAAATTTCTGGCGAAGAAGGCGAGGGGGTTGCGGTTCAAATCTGGGCGAAGAGAAGGCGAGTTTCGTCGGTGGAGGAGGCAACGACTTTAGGAGGTGGTGGTGGTGGCTTCAATGGCAGAAAGGGAAGAAGGAAGGGGAGAGGAAGGGTCGGGGAAGAAGCAAAAAAGTAAAAGGAAAAGGAAAAAAATGGGTCAATTATGAAAAATGGGTAAATGGGTGGGTTAATTAGATGTTAATTGAGTTAATTAGGGATGATGACGTCATAAAGGGGTACTTGGGGTATTAAGTCATTTGTGAGGGGTATTTTATGAATTGTTGAAACTTGATGGGCGTTTGGTGAATTATGGTAAAACTCGGCGGTATTTCATAAAAAGTATATAAATGTTTGGTTATCTAAAAATCTTACAATTGGAGCTTTCTAAATAATGTTTATACAATCTACGTTGTATATTATACTTCGTATATTGAATACATGCATAGCGTTTAACTGTATATACAATTCACCTTCCTATCGGTTTATGGTATAACATATTTCAGATAATTGATTATGTACTCTTCTATAAAGGATCATCATTTTCCACTGCATCGGTCGTGCCAGACATTCTAGAGACTCAATATACCATAAATCTACATTATCTACTCCTTTTTTGCCGACCAATAATTCCGAAAATCAATATTTACGTAGTATATATAATGAAAATCCTACCTGTACCATAATAAATAATCTACATGGTTTTTTTATAAAAAATAAAATAAAATAAAATAAAGGGCATCATTTTATGTGCAACCACAGTGTCACTACCATGCAACTCCTTTCTTGTTTGACCAATAATTTTGAAAATTGATCCCTACCCAAAGGCAAAGAGAGAGAAGAAGGCCAACACAAATGGGCCAAAAATGGATGACAAAAATTTAAGCAAAGAAGTGGGCTGGAATAGTAGAGAATAAAGTTGTAAATTGTGATGGAGCAACAACATAGAAATAAGGTGTAAAAAATATGTCAATAACGTACAACTTCTTTATTGATCAACCAATAATTTCGAAAACTAATCTTTACATAGTATATCCAAGTATAATTACTTTCTATTTGTTTTATGATATAAAATATTCTAGAAAAATAATACATGTTACATTGATCGTGCTAAACCTAACAATACGACACAACTCCTTTATTGGCCAACCAATAAATCCAAAACCAACCAATTAAGGTTGACATGAGTGGGTAAGAACCTCTTGCTACTTAACCAAGGTATCGAGTTCGAGCCTTGGGAATGGAAAAAATTTCAAATGGGAGAGATGCTGCCCATCGAGGTACCTATGCAAAGGAGATTAGTCCACTCGTCAAAGGCGGTGAGAACTCCTCGTAGTAGAACCAAACAAAATAAATCGAAAACCAAGGTTTACACAATATATATAATGTACGCTCGATCCTTTTATACTAATCTATCGTGCCATTACTACGCAACTCTTCTATCAAATCTCAATCGACTTCTAACCAAAGAGAGAGAGAATCAATTGCAGAACTCGTCCCGAATCCGGATTAGCCTAAAGGTGAATCGGGTGGTATAAAAAAAAAGAGAGGAGAAGATGGGCAATAAAAATGGGCCAAAAAAGGAAGAGCAAAAACGAAGGGAAGAAGTGGGCTTAAATAGTAGAGGATGGAAGATGATGTGATGGAGCAACACGAGAGAAGGTGTGAAAATGTGTACTATTAAGAAATTGCCCATAAGTATATAAGTAGAAGAATGGGAGGACAAGCAATCCTCCCCCATTATCAGATCGAACGTCCCATTTTTCATATCACCTCTCTTTCTCTCTCCTCTCTCTTCTCCTTCCTCCTCTTTCTCCCCTCCCCTGTACAAATTCATTTTTTCAAAATCATTTTCTCATCAACACTTTCCCAAAAATAAATACTTTCAATTCCCATTTTATATTTTCCTACACACAAAATATCCCATTTTTTTTGATTTTTATTTTTAAAGTTTTGATTTTGGTTGGTTGTAAAACGCTTCCATCGTCAGTCCAATCTCAATTTATAATTTTAATCAATTAATAGTAAAAAATAATAATTGTAGACATTTTTAGCTAAATTTTTTACATTTACAATCAAAAATTAAAATTGACTTAAAATTGAAAAAAAATAAGTTTATAAAAGGGGAACGCCATTTTTATATTTTGATTGGAGGTTTGTATTGAGGAGGATATGCTGAACATGTCCTCAATCTTTCCTCTCATCAGATCTTAGCCTTAATTTTCTGTCAAATTCTGCATCCGGGGTCTTCTTCAATTGCTGGGTAATTTGTGTTTAACTTAATCTTATGTTCCTAATTATGAGATGGGTGTTTGATCTTTGTTGAGCTAGCTGTTTTTCTTGATCTAGGTAATGTTTATTTTTTGATATAATTGAAATGTATATGATCGGTGAATTTTAGGGTGCTTTTTTCTTCTTCTCATAATTCTGGATTTTATTGATCGCATGAAGGATCCGATGCTTTTTGATTGAATCCATTTTGTTATCCGGCATTGTAATTTTGTTGGGGGTTCTTGTGATTCCTTAGGCGAGGTACGGTTTGATTGAATTTCAATTCATTTGCGGTGTAAATTTGATATTGGTCAATGATAAATGGTGTTTAAACGAGTTTCACAACTAGAGTTAGTTGCATATTGTAGTTGAATGTTATATAAATGTATTGGATCCATGGAGAAAATGTGCTTAATCTTGTTTAGAAAGTCGTATGTTTGTGTTAGATTGACTTGTTTAGCTGTTGAGAATTCTGCAAGGTTTAATGAATAAAATGTTATTGTTGGGTTTATATAGAAATATGCAATCCGACCTTGGTAAGCTATTTATTGGTGGAATATCGTGGGAGACGAATGAGGAACGCCTTAGGGAATATTTTAGCACCTTTGGTGAGGTGATTGAAGCTGTAATCATGAAGGATCGGACTACAGGCCGTGCTCGGGGCTTTGGTTTCATTGTATTCTCTGACCCAGCTGTTGCGGACAGAGTTGTTCAGGAGAAACACAACATTGATGGAAGAATGGTAATTAGATGACATAAATACTTGTGATCTTTTTTTTTTACCCTTTTCATTGTCTCTTCAATTAATTTTGCATTTAAAAATGCATACTTTGAAGTTACTAAGGTTGAATATTTTCTTTGAATGAATTCAGTAAGGTTGGCATATGTATTTCGTCCTATGCTTTCATATTGATTTTGTCTTTCAATTTCAGGTCGAGGCAAAGAAGGCTGTTCCAAGAGATGATCAAAACATTCTGAGTAGAACCAGTGGCAGTGCACATGGTTCTCCAGGTCCAAGCCGCACTAGGAAGATTTTTGTAGGAGGCTTAGCTTCCACTGTTACGGAGAGTGATTTTAAAATGTATTTTGAGCAATTTGGGCAAATTACAGATGTTGTTGTTATGTACGATCATAATACACAGAGGCCAAGAGGTTTTGGGTTCATCACTTATGATTCAGAGGAAGCAGTTGATAGGGTCTTAACCAAAACGTTCCATGAACTAAATGGTAAGATGGTTGAGGTCAAGCGTGCTGTCCCCAAAGAATTATCACCTGGTCCAAGTCGTAGTCCAATTGGTGGTTATAATAATTATGGTCTAAACAGGGTCAACAACTTCCTAAATGGCTACAATCCAAGTGCACTTGGAGGTTATGGAGTAAGAATGGATGGCAGATTCAATGCAATGGCAAGCGGACGAAGTGGGTTCCCTCCATTTGGTTCTGGATTTGGAATGGGTGTGAATTTTGAGCAAGGTCTAAATGCTAATTATGGTGGAAGCGCTAACTTCGGTAGCAGTCTCAGCTACGGACGTGGTGTGAGTCCCTACTATATTGGAAACTCTAATAGGTTTGGTAGTCCGGTTGGTTACGATGGTGGAAATGGGGGAAGCTCATCCCTTTTTAGCTCAACTAGGAACCTTTGGGGAAACGGGGGACTCAGTTATGGCTCAAACTCTTCTACTTCAGCTACTTTTAATGGGTCTGGAACTGGTAATGTTGGAGGAAGCTTTGGAAGTGGTAATGTCAACTGGGGTTCTTCACAAGTGTCTGGCCAGGGTGGGGGAAATGCTGTTGGCGGTGGTGGGAACCTGAGTTATAATGGGGTTGATAACAATTATAATTTGAGTGGGGGAGGCTATGGAAGAAACACTGGAAATAATGCAGCTCCAGCATCATCATCTTATGCGTCATCAAATGGTGGTGCCTACGATGGGGCATTTACAGACTTATATAGCAGTAGTTCGATTTATGGAGATTCTCCTTGGAGAGCTGCAACTCCTGAGAGAGATGGTTCTAGCTCTTTTAGTTATGGCCTTGGTAATGGCGCTTCAGATGTCTCTGCTAAAGGCTCTGCTGGGTTTGTCGGGGGATATAGTGTTAATAAGAGACCACCAAACAGAGGTAAGATCTCACATTATTAATATTTATCCTTTTTCAGCTACATTATTGTTGATGATTCATTGCTTTCCTTAAAAAAGTCATGACAATCACTTAATGAACTGTGACAGCAATATTGTTGATGATTTTATAGCCAAAAGAGAAACCATGTACTAATAAATAGTCTAAATGTGATGGCAGCTGTACTGCAAATATCTGGTCCAAACTAGAAAAATTGAATACAATACTCTGTAAACTTTGGGGTTCTGACTAGTCAGATGATGGAACATGGTATAACCAATCTTCCTCATTCATACCGCTTTAATCCACTAGGGTCCTCTTCTGGGTGATGTGAATGGTGACAGTTAGAAGTTAGATCAAATGATAGCTCTTCACCAAGCAAGCGCTTATTTTACTTTTCCGTTTGGTTTGGCACTTTGGTTACACTTCAGTGTATAAATAACGTAGCCTATTCACTTGGCGTCAATGCTGGGTTTAGTTGTGTGCTAGTTGCCACATGTCTCTTTCTGTCCTAAGATCTTTATCTGGAACTCAATGTACTCTGTAAAATCTTTAATGAGTAGGAGAATTAGGTGAGTGTATAAGACCTGACTGCATTTTGAGCATTGGTGAGTAGAAGCGAGGCAACAAATTAGGAGTTGATGAAGGTATGGGAGATTGATTTAGTTAGGTTGATTGTCCTAGCTACACCAATGACCTTTGGTTTCGAAGTTTAAGTTACGTGATATATGATATATCTTGACTTCAAGGCTTTGCTGATTCTCTGCTGGTGTTGGTGGATAGAATTGCACAGATTGGGGTTGGAAAGGGGAAAGAGAAGTTTCAATTTAGAATTTTAGATGCATTTACGCTAAGGTTCAAGCATTAACTGATGTGCCTCTCTGCAACATGTGCAAGATTGCCTGCATTGGACCAACAGACTTTTCATGCATTAGGTTAATCTTTGCATGGTCTTTGTTGTTTGTGGTGCACTCTGTAATGTTCAACGCTGAATTTTCTTCAAAGAAGAATACAGTCATTCAGTCAATTTTAGTTGAGCTGAATTATTAACCGCCCCTTGGACTTTGATTAATTTTCAAATAGGAGAACACAACAGAATTTAGTACAAATAAATGGCATGCAAACCACACTTAACATTATTAGGAGAGATCTAGGAAAACCTCCAATAGAGTGACACTTAAGGGAAGAAAAGGTAAAGTGTAAACCACTCTATCCCACTAGAAATTCAATTCCTGCACATTTAGTCATCATCATAGCAAGTAATTAGTAAACCTGAAGAATAACTAGGCATGCCAGTCTCCAAAAGAACTTCCTCTCCTTATTCTTCCCAAAGTTACATACGTTGTGGATGTACAAAAAAGCAACCTTTTCACCCTGATAATCTCAACTGATGTGAAATCGAGTGATCTTTTATGGTGAAGCTTTTATGAATCTGCAAGGACTGCCACCTACTTTACATTTCCTCTGTCCCAAAAATGTTGCAACATGGAGGGAGGTCACAAAAATTACGAAAGTGGGAAATTAAGGTAAGAGAGAAGTAAAAAAGACTCTACTTGCCCATGTGATTAACGGTGTGTTCGGATAGCAAGATAGAAGGGAAAGGGTAGAGTTTAGGGATGTTTTCAAGATATATCACGTAACTCAGACTTCACGTAACTGAGAAAGGGTAGAGTTCAGGGATGTTGTTTATTAAAGAGGGAGGGAAAATGGATCCCTCCCTCTCCCTCCCCTTCCTTGCGCCAACCTTTTATGTAAACAAGGGAACTTGTTTCCCTCCCTTTCCTTTCATTTCCTTTCCTCCTTTTCTCTTCATTTCCTCTTATCCAAATGTGTAAGTGAATTAAGGGTAGAGGAAGTACATCCACGTGGGGTAAATTTGGAAATCCATAACCAAATATTTCCCCGAAAGAGAAATATTGCAGCCTTTGTAAAACTTCCTAAAAAGGAAAGCGCTGCAATAATTCTGGAAATAAAGGTTTATGCTTTGTAAGTATTAAGTCTTCATAATGGAATTCAGGGTTCTGAAAAACTAGCAATTGTTTATGGAAGGTTTTAAGTGATAGCTTCTGGTGGACTAAGTGAAGGATATATCTTATAAACTCGCAAGCTAAAGAGTCTCTTGGTGAGTTTGTCCAGTAAGAGAATCTTCGCAAAAATCTAAGTTTGCGAACGAACGGAAGCATGAATGTTCAATCAAATTCATTTTAAATACACATTAAATGTCATATATGTATCTAAGTATAAATTCCTTTACAAACCAACATACTACTTTCCTCTGTTCTTTTTTAAATGAGACAATTTTTTAGGCACGTTTGCCAATGCACGATTTCAAGCATTAATATCTTCAATTATGGGGTAAGAAAAAATTACAAAAAATTTATATTTAAAAAATATTCATTAATATGAATCTAATAAGACCCACATGACTATGTTTATTCTTAAATATAAATCAAGAAATGAAATCAAAAGAGCCTGTGAACAGTGTCAAAAATGACATTGTGTAATCTAATAAGAAACAGAGGAAGTATGTCTCTAGGGGCAATAGGAATCTTAAACGAACTAGAAGGATAATTAAATGTGTTACATAAGCCTTAAGGGTGTTGCAATCTCACGCTTAAGCACAGCAAATATGGATCAAATAAATGCAATTCAAAACTGAAACAAAACTTATTAATATAACTCCGAAGCAGCCCAGAAAGTTTGCTAGACAAAGTGGAAGCCCAATTTGTAGGCAAAAAGAAACTAAAATATGCATAAAACCTGGCTCAAGATCCACTCTCTAAAGCCATGATAAAACCGTGCAGCCCTAATAGTCATACAAGTTAGCCCAACACAAGCTAGTAACCACTAGGAGTCAACAATCTCAATTGCCAAATCGAGCTGTCACTTGTTGTACTCATGGACATATTTGGGTGAACCTTGAACGGACTCTGATTCATATTATTCTCCCCTTTTTGAAAAGCATTTTCTCTTAAATACTCATCAACGAGATAAGGAGTCACCAACATAAAATGTAGCACTTACCCCCCATTAACAAATGCAGCATTTATTCCATAGATATGGATGTTAAAATATCGATGACCATTTCTAGAATAATCTACACACATGACATTCACACAATTAGACTTACACCTATGTCCTTTTCATACTTGCCTAAAGTTGGCAACTTGTGTTTGGAGACAATCGGTGCATAAGCATAAGTGAAATATTTCTTTGCCGAGCATTTAATGTGATTAGCATTAAATGCTTATCGTCAAAATATCAGAGTTGACGGGCTGAACTCTGAGAATGCTTATCGTCAAAATATTTTTTTTGTTTTGCATATAGGGATAAGTTAGTTTTATGCTTTGGCGCCAACATGTAAATATAATTCTTAGGTTCTTCTAGAAATTTCTTTAGGAGAATAATTATTTAATCTCAACGAACAATAATCAAGCTCATTTGTATGTTGTAACTTGTATGAGCTCCACAAATAAGCGTGTGTCTACAATAATCAGTGTGTGTAAGTGAGTATCCTAAATTTGATAGAGTGTGAGTGTCTTCTCAAAATAATATTGCTCACCTTGTAATATACGTCTGTATGTATGATTAAAATGTCCTGTATATAAATATTATTTGACCTTCTATGAATTGAACTATGGAATAACCTTAGCAGTGGTGTAGGAAGTGGTTTCCTGTACTCCACGACTGTGGACATAAGAATGATAAGATACACATACCAGCAGCAAGTTTTAACCTGAGGATTTAGTTTGCAGGTTATTGTTGGTAATGAGCTTACTGAAACATGGTGACCATGTAAAGGCCTTTGCCTTCTTCAGGCCTTGAATTTCTAATGAAGCCTAGATCAGATGGACATGCACGTGGAAACTTTTGCCAATGAAATAGAATGGTTTATCAGTAAAAAGACTCGAAGAATCCCCAAACCACACCCTCCTATTTTGAGAACCTAAGAAAATTTAATTCTGCTTCAACCCTGATAAATTAACGAGTTAACTAGTTAAGTGCTTTCATTGAAGTAAACCCAAGAAAGAACTACACTTATTCAATAAAAATAATGTGATATTAGGTCATCAATGATAGAGGCAAGGAAAATACAGAAAAGAAAGCTCCATTACCTGATACTTCAAAAAATTAGCTGTATTACGATACTGTCCATTTGTCCAACTAACCCTTTTCTACCACGGTTAAAAAATAAGAAAATCTCTAGGAGAAGGAAGTTTTAATCCCCGGAAGTTCTTCTTATCCATTGCACTGAAGACTATATCTTTCTCTTGGTCTTTTGATGCCATTAGGACTATGAATTTCTGAATCAAGGACAGCCATGTGCACTTCCCTGCCAATGAGAGTTCAGACACCAAATTCTTAGTCTAGCTGCCTCCCTCCTTAGCTCTATACACCAACTTCTGCACTATCAGATGCCACATCTTCTCCTCCCTTAACCCTGTCAAAGACATTTTGCATAAATCTCTGCAAGTGTTGTACAACATTTACCTCCGGAGTCTGTATTTTAAATTTGGACACTTCTTATCTTGTCCCTGTATCTTTAGTGTAATATATTACATGGCCGACTCTTAAATTCACACTCGAATCTGACATATGTAAGTCTGAGCATCATAGCTATGTTACTATGTACTATCTAGCTTGGATTATTTTTCGAATTATTATTCGAAGTACATTTTAAATTCTGTTGTTTTTAAGAAAAAAGTTCATATGAAGTAAGTGAAGTGGGGTACTAAGCTTTATTTCTGTGAAGTTGGTCAATAACTATTTTGTTGGTGTGCTTTCTGTTGATCAAATTTATTTCTTTCTGTAGTTGTTGAAATAAAATAAATAAATTTCATTTGTGTAGAGAAAGAATTAATTTTATAGCAAGTCTCAGGAAATAACATATCAGTAACATGTGTAAACCATATATTGTGTTGCCAAACTATGTATGTAACGCAGATGTACAGTGAATTTTGTAAGGCTTCCTAGAATTACCAATCTATGTAAGCAGACTTCTCTGAAAGACACTCAACAAAAGAAGCAAACTCATCGAGGAAACAAAATTGTAATTAACAAGTTAAATACTAGATTTACATAAAATAATCTTAAAAACTCCGGTACAAAATTCTGTTAGATTAGAGAAAGTTGACTAAATTAAAATGCCTCGTTAAAGTACCTGTCCTTACCTATGGTAAAGTAACTCATGGTCATTGGATTTAGGATCAAAAATTCTAACAGGAGAAACCTCAGAAGTAGTTTGTAAGGCTATATTTATCTGACCCCCTTTACCCTTTGCATTATTTTTGGTTGAGCTCAGAACAAGTTGTGGCCTGCTTGAACCTGGTAGTCAAAGGAAATGGAAGAAAAAGGAACTGACACACCAAGCTTCGTTTTGAAATTTTCTCACTTTTTATTTTTTCATAACATTCTCTTCTTTACTTTACATCTCTTGCAAAGAAGATTTAATCATCTCAATTCTCATTAAGACTACGCATGATCAAACTTTATGATTTATTCGTTTACTTGTTATTTATCTTTATTTAATTTTTGAACTTGGTTGATCGAATTCCTGGCTCTGCCATTGGGTAGGCTATATGCTTGTCAGTTGTCACCCTTGTTGCTATTGTACATTGTATATGTTTGTTTGTAGCTATCTTTGCCATTTCTTTGATTAAATTAGACTATGTACACCCATTGTTACAATAGTAGGCTAGCTAAAAGATATTTGTGAGTCTGTGCATTGGTGTAACATGATGGACTTTCTTTGTGTGAAGAAAATGTTTACAGATGACTCTAACCCTGATCTCTTCTGATCATGTTTCAGAATTACTTATACTTTTTTTGTTGTCGTTGTTGTATACGGAGTATGTTAATTGTGTTTCTTATAGCTCGAACATAACGAATTTTCTCGTCATTTATCGCATGACTCTGATCTCATGTAATTCAGTTTCAGAAAAGTGAATGCTCCATATTAATTTTAGTTTTTTTTTTCTGTATTGACAGGACTACCTAGCTAGAGGGAAAAATATCAGGAACTTGTTGTAGATGGAGCAGTCCGGCAAAGCAGATGAAAGGTGACTGAATATAGTCCAGTTTAAATTCTGAAAAGTTAATTGGTTACATAGAACTGACTGGAGTGCCTGTTTTGAAGATTACATAGTGTTAGGGAAGTTGTTGTAAGGGATTTTGTTTTTGTGGCTTGAGTATTTCGAGTCATCATTCTAGGGTTTTTGAGTGAGGTGTAAAATCAGATTGCGGGATATAGCCAAATTGTATCATTCATCTCCGGGAGGTGCTGGGATACGTGGTAAAGGATAGACTAGCCCCTTTATTTTTCTCTTTTATTTTTCCAATTTTCCCATCATTTTTCTTTACTTTTCTTTTTTGTTTTCTATATAGTATTTTGTTTTGTGCTGTAATAGGTATGGCAAAGTACCGGTTCTTGTTAAGTACGTTTTTCATTTTTCTTTTGGATTGTATGGGGCTTCTTGTTGGCTGATTTACTAGTGTGGAACGATTGAAGGAATCCAACTAGGGTTCTCATGAATAAGGTTCTTTTTTACATTTTTCCGATATGAAAACTTTCAGTGGTTGCTGAAGCTTAATTTTCTGCTAAGATATCATCTGAAGATTATTTTTATTCTCATTGTTTGTTTTCTGTTAGTTGCATATTCAGTGTTTTGAATTCCCTATCTTGTACGTACTGTGTGCAACTCTTTAGTTTACATACATGGGGTTGATCATTGAGCAGTCTCTCGCAGTTTCTGTAGACTGTAATGGAAGATGTAACTTGTGTCGTTTCTGTAACAGTTAGGATCTTGAAGAATATAAATCTGAATGATCGATTATATTACTATTGATGCTTATTTTCAGCCATTGAAATGTTATGATCTGTAAATGAGATTATTCTTATTCTTAGTTTCGTTTCATTTTCTTTTTCTTTTTCTTTTCCTTTTTATTTTTTATTTGTTTCTTTTTTTATTTTTATAAAAGTGGTTATGGTTTTCCATTGTAGAGATTGTAGTTTGAAAATGAAAAGGGTTGATTTATGTAATATGTTCATGTTCATTGCTCATGCTCTAACAAAAACATCATCAGAATATATTTTGTAGTTTGAAAATACGGCATGGCAAGGGAAAGCAAATCAAAAGGGCTGATTTATGTAATATGTTCATGTTCATTGCTCATGCTCTAACAAAAACATCATCAGAATATATTTTATGATTGATTTATGTAATATGTTCTCTCCATTCCAAAAAGTTCAGAGCGATTTTCGGCAAAAATGCTAGAAGATGCTAAAATTCTCGAAATACGTCCCATTTTATGTTAATTCTCATTCTACCGTCCACGGGACCAAGAGTTAGCAAAATAAAAATTTCCAGTTCAACGAGCCGCCAATTCAAATGGCGGTTTTGTAATGCAGCAAACCGCCTGTTGAATTAGCGGTTCAGAATACTTCCACAATTGCAAAGACACCAACACACTCAACCAATCATCTTGGTAAAAAGAGCCGTGAATAAAGCGATATAAGGGTGAAGCAATCTGCAGAATGAAGATACACATCAATCATTTTTTCTCCTCTATCTGCTAGATAGAGTCGGTACATGCGCATCTATTCAAGAGAATTATAGTAGTAACACACTAACACTGATGCTACTCCAGTTGTTGATTGTCGATATCCTCGTTGATGGTGATTCTGCGCAGCTTTCCGACAGAGACCGGCATCGTGCCGACAATGGGCAGCGACAGACGACCTGTCAGATTGGTGGTGGCGACGACCGGTGATCGGCAGATGGCTGAGCGAGAGAAGGGGGTGAGCGAGTTACCTTCGTGGGTGAGCGACAATTCATTGCTTTAACTTTTTTGGAAGTTTGTGAGTTTCAAGCAGTTGAAGGGCAGAAAACTGGAAAATGGTGTATAATAAACCGCTAATTGAGGTAGCGGTTCATTAAGAACGAAACTGTCGATTCAGTTAGCGGTTTATGTTATTTAACAACTAATTCAGTTGGCGGATTTGTGATGACTAATAAAAACTATATATACTGGTTTTCTTGCTTACGCGCATGGACGGTAAAACAAGAATTAACATAAATTGGGGCGTATTTCGAAAATTTTAGCATTTTCTAGCATTTTTGCCGAAAATTGCTCCAAAGTTCATCCAATTAAATGTAAATATAATAACTATATCCAATGAAAAAACTAATTTAATTCTTAAAAATATGTGTTCAACCTCCCCTTCATTTTGTTTTTCTATCGAGTATACCATAATATATTTCCGTTAGATTTGTTCATTTTTTAAATATTTTTTTATGGGAAATGATAGTAAACTTTGGAAAATATCTTCAAATTTAAGATCATACGGAGTATTGAATTACTAATTTTTTTTAGAAACTTTAAAAAGAACATCCAAAATTTGGAGTTATCATAAAAGCTTGTGGAATCGTAAGTGGACTAGTTGTTGGGAAAGGTAAAAACAGGAAACATTTTGGCGGTAAAAGAATTTCAAAGGCGTACAAACGCTTATATTTAATACCAATGAAGAATTATTAACAGAAGTCAAGATGGCCGAGTTGGTCTAAGGCGCCAGTTTCAGGTACTGGTCCGAAAGGGCATGGGTTCAAATCCCATTCTTGACAATTCTTTTTCTATTTAATTATTTGTTGCTTCGTTTTTCGATTTTTTTTATAATTTCTTTCGTTTTCCAAATTTTTTTATTGCTACAATATCCATTCAAAAGGTCTTGCACGCACAAGGTGTAAAATAAATTTTTGTACACGAAGATATTTTTACCCACTTTTTTTATAATTTTTATATTATAAAAAAAAATGATGGACAAGCATTTTAAAAGGTTAATAATTATCAATTTTATACATTACTAGTGATTTTGAAGAAACAAATTTTAAAAAACAAATTTTTTAATTTATCACTAAAAAATACTACCTTTTACGTATACTTATAGGTAACTTTTAATTATTTTGAGTTAACTTTTACTCAGGTGTACAATATTTATTGTACATCACTTGTAAATAAGAATTTGTGATATCCAATTCCGTGGTGAAGTCTGTTACAAGATTCAAACCCTCTTTTTTGAGAAGCGGCCCCGACTTCGCTATTTTGATGGCCCTAACCAGGCAATTGCGCCTACCAGTTCAGGCAGAAAAATCTAAGATCAGTCATTTAAAGATATTATTACTCCTTCCATTTCGGAATAAGTTACACACCAATTTGGGCACGCATTTTAAGTAAATAATAGGTGGGACCATGAAAAGGGAAACAGAAAAAATTTCTTCAAGTGTACAATAATTATTGTACGGCGGATTTATAGTTACCCCGACACAAAAGTTAATTATTTTTGGAAATTTTGTAAATAATAATCCAATATTTACCCGTTCTTAAAAAACCAGTATCATCTTTGATTAATTTAGGAATAATCCAAACTTTGAAGGGTATCTTCACAAAATAATATTTGAGCTGTTGATAACCCACTTTTTCTTTGAGCGGTTGATAACCTACCAGTTCAGGCAGAAAAATCTAAGATCAGTCATTTAAAGATATTATTACTCCTTCCATTTCGGAATAAGTTACACACCAATTTGGGCACGTATTTTAAGTAAATAATAGATGGGACCATGAAAAGGGAAACAGAAAAACTTTCTCCAGGTGTACAATAATTATTGTACGGCGGATTTATAGTTACCCCGACACAAAAGTTAATTATTTTTGGAAATTTTGTAAATAATAATCCAATATTTACCCGTTCTTAAAAAACCAGTATCATCTTTGATTAATTTAGGAATAATCCAAACTTTGAAGGGTATCTTCACAAAATAATATTTGAGCCGTTGATAACCCACTTTTTCTTTCTCTTTCCCTCAAAAAAAAACTTCTGCCTCCCCCCTCCATGGCATCCTCTCTCCTCCTCCACAACCCCACACCTTTTAAAAAAAAGTTGACCTGTTATAAGTTAGTTATAGGTAAAATGAACTGTTTTGGGAAGATATCCCAAAAGTTTGGATTATTCTTGAATATATCGAAGATGATATTGTTTATAAAAGTCCGGGCAAAAGTTGGATTATTCTTACAAATTTTCCTTTATTTTTTAATACTCCATACAAATTATCTTTTCAAAATCACTCAAAAGGTATAAAGGTAATTAACCATGTAACTCCTTAAAAAGTTTATCCATAAAAAATATTGTATATCGAGTGCACACAAGACCTGTTCTTTTGTACGAATATAAAGTAATACTCCGTACAAATTAAAGAGCTACTCCGTAGTAGTTAGTGGAACCATTTTAAATTGTGAGAAAAAGAGCATGTGAGTGTGAGAGAAATTAGTGGGTCATGGTAGGTGTCTAGGTGAGACAAAAATATTTAAATATTAGTAGATCCTTTTTAAATAAGGGAGTGTGTCAATTATTTTGAAAAAGGTAGAAAAAAGAAGGTTGGTCACTTATCATGAAACGGAGGGAGTAATGTCCATCATCTAATGTATTATTTCTATAAAAAGGAAATTCTTTCATTTTTCAATAGGAGTATTGAAATGATTTTTTTTACTTTACCGCCTAAAGACCGTGATTTACTTTTTATCACTTGCGGAGTACTAAAATAAAAGTTGTACTTTACCACCAAAAAGAATTGAAAATTTGATTTCACCACTATTTTTCGGATTCCATCCTCCAAAAAGTCCCACATCTTCATTTATCTTTTTCTTTTTCCACGATTTTTCATCCTTTCTCCCCTATTTTCACTTCTTTTGATCTTAAATTTTCAATTTTTTAGGTGGTAAAAACCAAAAAGTAAAAAAAAAAAAACTTATTCAAAAGTTATTTGGAGCTAATTATTCTGCTGAATTAGCGGCAAGTAAACTAATTAACCCTCAATTGCCAACAAATGAAATAAAAAAGGCTCAAAATTAAACCAACTCGATCCCTAGCTAGCTAATAAAAGAAATAAAATGCAAAATGTAAATTTGTGGATGAATTTCGATCATTCAATTGAAGTTTCCACTATGTTTCTCCGATCCAGCATTTAGAATGACCCCTTCTCTTTTCAATTTCTCCTCCTCAGCTTTTCTACAAAAAACAACCCAACTATTAACCTCCAATGCTATACATACACCAATCAAGGTTGATAGACACATACAATATGCCAATTTCGCGTACGATCTACCAGCCTCCATTGCTTCGAACCCTTGAAATACATTTACAACCCCTAAAACCACACAAGCATACCCTACAAAATGGTGGTATGACTTCCAATACTTCCTATACTTGTTTGTTGTTTTAGGCCTAAATAATAACGCAAGTGTTTGAAGACTTCCTAAGCAAACCGCAATAAACCCTAGCTTCCTATGCAAGCTATACACTTTTCCCGGTGATAGTTGTCCTAGTCTAAGCCCTATCGCAAAGCCAATGGTTCCTAGGAAGAATCCGGTGAGTTGCATGGCTGCATGCACGTAGAACCACGTAGGTCCTAATGCTTCTATATGTCTAAGGTAACGTGACATGATTATACCAATGGGTAACATGACTCCCCAAGACACCCCATTCATAACTCCGTGTACAATCTTCAACGTTTTTAAGTCATTCTCGTGTCTTGCAACGCCGGAAAGAAGGTCTATGGTAGTTGCTGAAGAGAGGTCGTTGATGGTAGTTGGATGGATTGTAGGTGAATATCCTTGAACGTAAACCCCACGATTCCATACAACATGGATCTTTGTTTTGTTAAGGGAGATCCTAATTGTAGCGTATATTTCAACTTGTGCTCCATCGTGAATGGTGGCTAACTTCCCACCGTACATTTTTGCAGAAGATGACAACAAGTGGATATGATCAAGAGGACGTGACAACAATGGAGCTTTTTGAAGTTTAACGGACGGGTCTAAAATATAAGGGAGGAGGACTAGTTGGCCGGAGTTGGGATCTGGAAAGGCAATGAGGGCACGAGTGCCTGTCATTTCCGCTGTAGTGGGATTGATCCCCCAACCTACCCATCCAGAAGGAGATATGAAGCTACCAAAGAAGACGAGATCAAGGGTGGAATTATGAGGGTGGTAAGTCCATGCAAGGGACGATTGTTGAGTGGGAAGCACCATACATTTCTCAAAGGTTTTAGTACTAGTGGTGGTGCTACAACGAGAGGAGGTCACGGGTAGAAATTGAGGGGAGAAGACAAGGGAGAAGAGGAGATAAAGGATCATGGTGGTGGCCGCACCGGAGAATATCCAATTAATTGAAAGAGCTAGCTATAGCTAGCAACTAAGAGGGGTTTGAATTGAAGTGAAAGATATTTTGGTTTAAGGATATAATTAGGGTTCATGCATGATGTCTAATGAGTAATGATGCATATGGGTGTGTGTGAAAGCATGTGTGATAAGTGGATATGATAATGCGTGCTTAACTTTGAAGGCAAGCTAAGGCAATTAATAGTAAAAATAGATAGTGGATTAGTGGGTGTTTCATGGTATGATGTTTGGTAGTGTGCTCTAATGATGGGTCATTTTCAATACCAAGTATATCCTAACAACTACTTCGTAATTGATTATTGCTTGTGTCGCAAAATTCATCATTAATATATTCCATGTTTTTGTTTATAATTTTTTTTTTTATCACTGTTGGTTGAAACTAGCTTAGATAAATCCACTAACGTACAATTTCTTTATTTTACGTCGTGTTGTGCTTGGAATTCAAGCAAACTAGTCATCTTGATTTTAGATACTTCGTAACTACCTATATAAAGTAGGAAAATTATGTTTGCCAAACGTTACAGAATGGTAATCCAACTGACTTTACTTTCGTCTAGTCAGGTGTTGTTGTTGGGTTTGGGCTGGCTTGGGTGATTAAGAGCGTAAGTCAATTACATAAAGTCGGGTCAATTTTTAGTCATGCTCGTTTTTATCTCTACAATACAAATTGGCAAGTTAGGAGTAAAGAAAAGTTTAGGTTTAATAAGTTTATTTAATAAGATGAGTTCTGGTCTAATAAATTTTAAATAAGATAAAGGATAAATTGTTTTTTTACCATCTATAAAAATCGAAAAATTGTTGTTCTTTCCCTTCGTATTTTAGAAAGAGATACACTTTGACTGACACGTAATTTTATGAGATTGAATTGAATTTATTAAAATAAGATGAAAGTGGGTTAAGTGAGTGGATTATTTTATTATAGTAGAAAGATGATGTAAGTGTTGGGACCATAAGAAAGAGAAAAAAAAACTAATATAATTGGAAGTGAGGACCAAGAGATGTCAAAAAATTGAAAGTGTGTCTCCTTTAATTTTAAAATACGACCGTTTAAGAAAAGTGTAAATCTTTTTAAAATGCGGAGGGAGTACCACCTAAAAACTAAAACTTGTTTTACCATCTAAAAGAAACTAAAATTTGTTATTTTACCACCTGAAACTCAAAACTAGATGAAACAATTATGTGAGGCCCACTAATTCAATTTTCCTTCAATTTTTCACACTCCCTCTGCGATTTCCTTTAACTCCTACATCCTTCTCTCTTCACTGTCATTGAATTTTGTCAATTTTTTGTGAATTAATGGGAGGGAAAATTATGTAAATTCATGGAAGAGAAAGAAGCAGAAGAATTAAAGAAGATAAGAGAGTTAAATACAGAGTATATGAAATCGTAGAAGAAGAGAAAATATCAAAATTATTAGCGTTATTGTGCCTCCAACGGTTTCATATATTTTTCTATTTTCAGGTGTTAAAAAAACAAGTTTAATTTTTTGTAGGTGATATAATACAAGTTTTAGTTTATAAGGTGGTAAAAAATAAAATTTTGATTTTTTTTAAGTGGTATAAAATAATTTTCCTAAATAAATTTAGGAATCATAAGTTTATCAAATAAAAATGAGTTAAGGTTTAATTAGTTCAGATGAGGTAAGTTTATGTTTATAAGTTCGGATAAAATAAAATCATGTTTAGTACGGAGTGCATTTATACAAGTACAAATAATGTGATTTTAGGACCCTTAAGTTCGGATTAGATAACCCAAGTCGTGCCCAAATCTTACCCAAACCAAAATGGACATCTGGTTCACCCTTATAACTTGATTGCTCGAAATGGACACAACTGAGCTTAATTATTCTTAAAATGGGTTAGTTTTTCACAATAACTAGTTTTTGGGCCCGTTCGACGAACGGGCAGGTTATATGTTGGTCGGGTAATGGAATTTAGAAGTTATGTTAGTCTTAAGTAGGTGTTAGAAGGTGTTTAAATCAAATGACAATAATTAAAATTTAACATATGAAGTCTTGTCTTTTTAATCATTACATTTTTCTGCTTATGTTCATCTTCCCTGAAAAAATAGATCCACTTTAAATCACTTATTACCACCAATAACATATCATTTGTACAAAGACCAAACAAATTTGCAACTGTTACAGTTTACGACTATTCTCATGTTATCCAATTAAGGGAAAGACTTAACAAAATCTAACTATTGAACTATACTGACAAAAATTTTCTTATAGGAGAATTAACACTAATTGTAAGTTCCCCTAATAACAAAAATATACAAATAAAACCCACCTAAAAGTCTCAAAATGTCGATGCCGATTTAACCACCTTTAATCATTTGTATGGAAACCATACATTATAAGATTATCCTTCTCTGCAAAATGAATTGCAACTAATTAAGCAAGAAAAATAAACAACATACTTCCAACGTGCTTAAGAAAAATCAAGAACAACGTGCATAGAGAGAGATGGGGGGGGGGGGGGGGGAGGTGGTACTACAGCTTGAATTGCATGCATGAAAATAAACAATAGAAATGTTGAATTAAAGCACCCTATAATCTCTTACCGTTTCAAAACGGATCAGTCAAAAAGTCTATTAGTGAGGTTAAATTTTGAATTAATGCTACAGGAGAAGGGGAGAAGATTTGGGGATTGAATTAAATTGACATTGAAAATAATTGGAGAGTTAATGGGAAGGTGAAGAATAGGGAAGATGAAGTAGGGGACGGTAGTTTAGGCATAATCAAGTTGAGTATCGATCCTAATTTTTGGTAATCCCTCCGTCCCGTTTTTGTAGTCCTGATTCTATTTTAAGCATCCCAAAATTATAATCATGTTTCTATTTCTGGTCATTAAGTTTTCCACTTTCCCATGTACTATATTAATTTAAAATGCACTGAAAACCCAACACAATTTCTCCATGTACTATATTAATTCCTTTATCCATGAATTATATTTCACTTTCTCATACAAATCAATTATCAATATACTATATTCTAAATTTCCGTGTACTATATTACAATTTTCTTAAAATCCATGTTTTTAGTCAAATAATACTATAAATATGAGATGGATGCAGTACAATTCTGGTAAATTAAAGAGACAGAGGTTAGTAGTATACTACGTTATAACTAATGACAATAAAGTAGAATGACCATTATTTTTTTTATAACAAAAAGTAAATAGAAAGATTAATAAAATTAAGACACGTGTCATCAAAATAGTATTGCTTATGTGTCATTGAAATGATGATGGTTATGCTTTATTGACTAGGTATTGACTAGGTATTAACTAGATATTGATTTACATCATAATTTTAAATAGACCCCCACCCAAAAGTCTAGTTATTTGTATCTGATCTAACTCGAATGTACCAGACTCATATCCAACCTGAACGACCCACTTGCTCCATATATGATATAGGTAATAGTATAATACTGAAATTTTGGTGACAAAGTTGGGCCCAATTAGATAACACAAATTCTTGTTTACAATGGGTGTACAATAAATATCGTACACTGGAGTAAAAGTTGACCCAAAATGCTTAAAAGTTACATTTATATGTGTAAAAGTTATCTATTTTTTAATGATCAATTATTTCATTTGAATAAATATTATTTCTTCAAAATCACTAATAATGTATAAATTAATCATTTAACCCTTTAAAATGTTTATCTATCAACTTTTTTATTTTATAATATAAAAGTTACAGAAAAATAGGTTAAAGTTACGAAAAACTGCATAAAAGTTATTTTGGTATACAATAAATTTATTGTACACCTTGTACGCGCAAGACCTTTTGATTAGATAAATCTAGGATATAATCTTATACGGAGTAGATGTGAATAAACACCGAAATCAGTTGTAGATTTGTATTAGTTGGCAAATTTGTAAAATTTCCAATCAAGGAAAAAAAAAATGTATATCATGATGCCATATGTCTCATTCCTTTTGTATTTGTATTTGTATTTGTATTTCCTCCCCCTTTTTAACAAAAACAATCGTATATTTTCTAAAAAGACGAAACCCTTATCCTCACCCTCAAGGCCACAGTTGGTCAGTGTACTAAGGTTGCATTTTTCTTTAATCCCATACTACTTCCCCCACCGTCCCCGTATTTTCATTTAATTCGTATTAAACCATGACGGTAGATTGCATCATATCCCTCACCCCTTGAATTTTCATTTGTTTTTTCCCTTCTTATTTGTACTACAATATTTTCACATTCCATTCTCAATCAAAACGATTTGCATAACATAAGTTTGGAAAACGCACCTGCTGCGACTTGAGATTTAATTGCAGTTTTTGAATATCACCTATTAATATTTACCAAGTAAGCTAGTTGGTGGGGGAACTCACCTTGTGACTTGAAGGTCACATGGTCGAGCCTCATTAGCTGCAAAAATGCTTGGAAGTGACTCAAGCGAATACCTGTGTAGCTGGACTGGTTAACCTGTGCGAGGTGCTGGTTCAGTAAGATCCATTTTTCTTACCTATTAAAAAAAAGTAAGCTAGTTGATATTTAGTTATTTACGTATCTTTTAATTGATTAAAGACATAAATTAATTGGATCTCGTCTATGTGACAGTATTGATAAAGGATGATTCCAAATCAGTAACCGTTACTGGTGAATTATACAAATCATATGACAAAATGGTAAGTAAATATACTTTCAAGATATACATTTTAATTTTAAATTTTACTCAAGGAATATTATTTATGCTCATATTTATTCTGTTAATTTCAAATTATATTCTGTTAACATCATATTTTATTCATTTCATTCACTTTTTTATCTACCTTTTTCTTTAGTTTTTCTACCCATTATTTACGAAAATATCATGTAATTTACACTAACACATAACAATTACTTATTGATATATTTTTCCATTGATTAAAGAAATAAATTAAAGCCTCAATCCGTAACCTCCAATGTTCCATTTTTTAATCTGTTGTTTTTTTGAGATTGCCTGTCAGCCTTCATTTGGGGAGGTTGTCTACATATAAGGACCCCATACCCACCCTAAAAAAAAAAAAAAATGGAAATATGGCCCACCCTTAAATAAATGTGTAAAAGTGTTGCTAACTTGATATATATACTGTCAACGGTAATATAAGTATTGTCATTGTTGTATATATACTGTCATTTTGTATTAAAATACTGTCACAATCACCCAGAAAAAGGAAATTATGTATACAACTGTAATGAAATATAAAAGTAAAGAGACCACTTAAATGAATGGATAAAAGTGTTGCATATTAAATGAATGGGTAAAAGTATGTATATAAATGTTATATAAGTATTGTCATCGTTTGCATAAATACTGTAATTGTTGTATTAAAATACTGTCGTTGTTGCCGATACTTAGTAATTTGTTTGACTTTTCAACTTATGAGAGGAAATTACCATTTTACCCCGGATATGGGGGTAATTGTGCTGCTGTCCACCAGCGATGTGGCCTCCCTCTCATTTGGGTGAATATTACTCCGTAGTAAAGGAAGAAAAGGGAAGAGAAAGGAAGGAAAGAGAAAGGAAGTGAAATAAAATATATTTTTTCATGTTTGGTATGATGAAATAAAGTAATAGGAATCCTAAGAAATAAAGTAAAACTTTTATAAAGGGTTTTCCTTTCAATTCCCTTCAAGGGAAAAGAAAGAAAAAGAAGGGAAGAGAAATAGATTTTATTTTCCTGTGTTTGGTTTAAGGGAAAGAAAGGAATGGAAGAGAAAGAAAATATAAATGACAACTTTTAATTTTAATTTTAGACGGAAAGGAAAGTAATTTTTTTTTATAAAGAAGCTTTCTTTCCAATTCCATTCGTTTCTTTCCACTTCACGTATAATTATTTGTACCAAATATAGAAAACCGTTTTACCTTTCCTTTTTTTTCTTTTCCTTCCAATTCCTCCAGAGGGAAATTGAGAGCGAAGAAGAGAAGACGATGGGAGTGAGTTTGGAAGGAGAGAAGGTGATATTGGTGCCATACATGAAAGAACATGTTCCCAAATACCATCAATGGATGCAAGATCCTGCCCTTCTCTTTGCTACTGGTTCGGAGCCACTCACCCTTGATCAGGAGTATGACATGCAGCTCTCTTGGTCCCAGGACCCCCTCAGTTCTGCTTCTATTCTCTCTCTTCTTCCTAATTTTCTGCTCAAATTTCATTTCCCTTTAATTCTCGCTCAATTTGCCTTGGTTTAAGTTGCCAAATACTTGATGGGTTTTGCTGATTGTTGTAATTTTTGAGGTTTTCATACTTTGATGCATTTACCTATCTGGGCATAAATTCTGTACGTGATGATGATTGAGGGTGTTTATATTGCATATTAGTTGATGGGTTTTGCTGATTTTGTGGAATGGTTGAGATTATTATACTTGGATGCATTTGTGTTGGAATTATATTTGATGGGTAATGGGTTGTTCTGATTTTGTAAGATTCTTCATGTGTGATAATTGTGGAGGTATTTGTGTTGCATACTTGAATATTGTATGATGGGTTATTTTTTGTGATTTTTGATGTTGTGTTGGTTGAAGTTTTGTGTTTGATTAACATAAGTATGTTAGCAACTTATGAATAAATGGTTCAACTAATTAGGAGCTATATGATTCATTATTGTAGTATGAAAATAAGAAACAGAAGGAAATGAGTAAATATATTTTTGATCCTTGTGAATATGTTTATAAAACCACTCAATTCGAACCTGGGGTAGTGGAGGAACTACTGTAGGTTGATTTTAGCAATTTCAGTTTCTTCGATGTCAGCCCTTCATTCAGGATTTCAGGGTGTCAGCTATCTCAGAATTAGTTGGAATTTCGCAAACAATCAGGGCAACATCGTCAATAGGCCATCCCCTGCGACTCACTTCCACAGATGATGATATCTGAAACGTGTTCGCAATTGGCATGGAAACCTGCATTGGCTGCATATCGAGTTATTTTATATGCTGATATTATCATAGTTAAGTGGAAGTAGGTGTTGTGGGAAAGGACCGAGTTCTGCTTATTCTACATCATCCATGGATGATTTAGAGGCAAAAATCAATGTAGACTAGAGCGTCTAAGTATCTAAACACCAATGAGTCTTGTCCCAATGTGCTCTCAATATGCCATCATCAACTGTCAATTCAATCCTTATAGAATGATAATGTGATAGGCCTATTGTTTAAGATTCCCAGCAACTACTAGCAATAACTTAACACAAAATGTAAAGCATGGGGTGTGCATAAATTGGAAAATTACGCACACATCATATCCAAATGATGGATTCGTCATGGATCTCGCAGATACACTTAACAACAAAATGTGGAGCATGGGGGTGTGCATAAATTGGAAAGTTACGCACACATCATATCCAAATGATGGATTTTTCATGGGTAAAAATTATTGCAATAGATTGCCATGCTCCTATAGGTTATAGTCCTATGGATGATATCAAGAATGTTCGTGTTTTGAAAAAGAAAAGCATGTAAGTGTACACTTGTCAACCTGAATCCCGAGATAATGGTGAACCTCACATTCAAACTTTGTTTTATTCCATCTATATTTAGGAGTCTTTTTGACGTATTTCCAGGCTGATGGAAATCAACGTTGACTCAAAGAAAATGAAGGGGGCTCATTTCTCCAATTTCACATTTTTGTTTCTTGTTCCCTTCCGTGCAATGTGGGGTAATGGTAGATATCCAAGACACTACTAAGACATTGGAAGAAGTACTGGGTGAAATAAAAGAGTTGCAATGGCAATATTTTGACAACGAATAGACATAGTTATGAATCTAGCACAGTTGGGCCTGAAGAACCGTATTACTTCTTTTAAGCATATCAGAACAAAGAAATACCGCTATCATTAGTGTATATACAATTGAAGACACTACAGGGAAAATGTGAATTCTTGTTTGACCCGGCAAAAGGAACACTAGGAAAAAAGTAGGGCAACAGAGATAGGGGAAACTTGGATAGGGAAAGCACTATTGTAGAAGGAAATAGAAAGAGATGTTGAGAATACATGGGCATTGCCGCATTAGTTCTGACAGACAATACAGGTTCAGTAATTGAGCTGACAATACAAAAGGAAACTGTAAGTGCTGGTCATATATGAACTCTGATGAATTAGAGGAGCAAAGAAGACGTGTGAGGGAAAGTAGGGGGTACAATAGAAAGAAATTAGGACTTTTGGTACTTAACTTGCGTTGAAATTCTGACACTATGCGCAGATGTATTTATTTTAAAACAAGAAATGAGGAGCTCTGAAACAGTTCTTTCCTTACTGATAGTTTTGTTTTTGTGTGGTTCTTCATGCTGTGATACTTGCAGGCATTTCTGTTGCATGATATATGATCGGGTTCTTCTGATTTGTGTTATACTAGTACTTGATATTTTGATAAATGATGTGCCTTTTTGTTACACAATAAGTTATGAGTTATGACTACGTGATGATTCTTAAAGTTGTGATAATTGGATATCTTTCAGAGCACACCTTCATTGTTTTGGATAAGCAGATGATTATGGGGGAATTCGTACATGGCCAACCCCATACTGAAGGTAGATTTGTTTTATATTTACTGTTATGGGCCTTATGGCTATGTGGAATTTATGATATTCCTGAGTACTTTTTTCTGTATATTTAGATGTCATAATTCATAAATGATATTTTATCCTTTATCTTCAGCCATGGTAGGTGATGTTAATATGTATATGAACGATCCTGAGGACCCTCTTTTTGGGGAAATTGAGATTATGATAGCTGAACCTAAAAGGTATCTCCTTATCTATTACTCATATTATTCAATAGATGTGCAATATCTATCGTATTCCCTAGTTATATCCTGTAGTTAGTTGAATGTTAGTTAACTAACAGTACATTATTACTTTCTTTTAAGGTAATTTTTGTTACACAATGCTAAAAATGTTGAGGTTTTTGCTTGTAGAAGTATATAAATTCTTAGTCTTTTTTATGTATGTCAATATGTGGAAAAGAAAGTTTAATGCAATAATGCTGTACTAAAGATAGATGCTGATTTCTACAGAAAAAAGGGGAAAATCTTGATAGTGCTTTGTGCTTTTGACTTTTCCATTTGGTCCACAATTTAATTTTCTCATTTCACATGGTACCACTCAATTATTGGCTTAACCTCTACCGTAACTAGCTGTTAAGAAAATGTTAATTTCTATCTGGCATTCTTACTGCCATGTCATCCCTCTTTACCTCCGCTCCTTGCACCCGTTTCCCTTCTCTTACACAAACCACAGGTTAAATTGAGCTTGAATTTTGTTTTCTTTATCTTCTACAGCCCCTTCAATTTTTCGTTATTTTTCTGCTTTAATATGTTAACTGGAGCTTTCATTTTCCAAATTCAACCTATGCATTAACTACAAGACTTCTCCCTAATCCATTCTTCTGTTTTTGGTCACATGATCAACCCCAATAACCACCATCATATCCTAAATGCAGGAAACTACTACTCCCTCCGTACCTTAATGTTCTTCTTGTTTCCTGAATTGGTGTTTCTTTTTGTTCTTCCCATTTGGAAATATTTCCATTTATGTAAAGTAATTTTCCCTAAAATTCTAATTAGCTGTCAAGAAAAAAAGGAAATTCTAATTCCTACCTTATCCCACTTTAATTCCCCTAACATACCCCACTTGCATTATTTTTTTGATACTTTCTCCAATTAATGCAAAAGTAGAATCTTTATTTTTTTAATAGTTTTTTTTTTATCTCATCCAATCATTCCAAGATTCTTACTTTTTTTAATTCTCTCCCTGATTCTGAATGGGAAGAACCATTAAAGAACGGAAGAAGTAGTAAACAACCCCAATTCTCAGCCACCTTATCCGCAGGAAACCACTGGTAAACGACCCTAATAACCAATTAGCAACCATCATATCCAAAATTTGGTAGATTGTTTAACCAATCAATTACCTCTCGATCGCTCTGCTTGAAACCAACTACACTGCTGCCAAGTTATTGTAGCTGTTGTCAATGTTATTGTAGTGGTCGTGCGTGCCCGTTGTCCCTCTACTTGGATTTTCAAGGTTGCGGTAATTGTACTGAAGAAGAAGGGAAGGTATAGGGATGATGGTGAAGAAGTTGCAATAACCATTAAATCTTGTGTACAACCATCATCAACGAAGTGGAGATAAAATTTGAGAAAAAATAAAATGTGAGAAATAAATAAATAAAGAAACTATATTTAACGTCTTGTTAACATTTTTCTCACAAAGACATTGAAGCGAAAAGTTGTGCGGTACCATGTGTGATAGGAAAATAAAATTGTGTGGATGCTAATGCATTTAGCATTGGGATACTAGGCCAAGTCTAATACAATGGGAGAAAGTGAAATGACAACGTTAGTCGGATGAACGCTACAAGAAGTGGGGGGGTGATTTGTAGTGTAGGAAGTTGTAGTTGCAGGAACTTAATGCGAAAGAGAGAATTTAAGCGAGGAAACTCTTCAGGGCAATGAAGATAAAACTTCGACCCACTAGGGATTTTACTTTAAAACTCCACTAAAAATAGGCAACAACTCTGTTACAACCTATCCTCAACAAAGGCCACAACTTGAGTTGCTCCACAAACTCAAGTTTTCCAACAGTTGCTTCCTCAAACAAAACAACTGAACTCACCGACTTTTGCTCCGAAGCCTTCTTTCAACGCACAGACTTAACTGTCTACAAAGGATTCACTCAACCCTTAACCCCAAAATCCAAAATACAACTTCGAATTAATACGAACTCTAGTGTTTAGAAAGCTGAAGTATGGAATCGAACTTTAGAGACTCTTTGTGGATTGACTTAGAAAAACTTAGAACTCAATATTTTTTCTCACAAGAATATTTTTGCTCGATTAAGTCGGGTAATTTGCAAGGTAAAAGTGTTCTCCTTTTATGGGTAGTAATCATCCTTCTCGGTGGTTCCATACCAAGTTATTTTCTAGATACACAAATCCTAAAACTAACTCAATTTTTAGTCTTCAAGTTTCTTCACTTTGAAGCTACAACTCTGCAGCTTCATGAGTCATGTTCCAGCTCAGGAACTCTTCATTATTTCTTCAAAGGACTTTGCCTTCACTTGTTTGATTATTGCTCTTCAAGTCTTTATGCTTGACCCTCTCTTGATTCTGCTCCGGACCTTCAGTTTTCTTTTCACGTAAACTTAACCAAACATTAGAATAGTGTGCAAGTCATCATCAAAGCCTAGGGTCAATAGGTTGCTTCATAATAATGACAGTTCTGATTGCTATAAACTGTAATGCAGAAAACATATTATGTGTCATGTAAATCTGGAAATTCCTCACTGAACTATTATCTAATGGTTGCTTGGAGATATAATTTGGGGTTTTAGTTGCATTTTCATACTTCCATCAATGCCATCTTCCATAGATGGGCAACTGTGAGTCTGGTGGTTGTGAGAATGCATGTTGAAACTGTAGAAAGTTTAGATGGATATTTAGGAAACTTGGTACAAGTTGGAATCAGATGATCAGAGTTTGAAGCCAGATGCATGAGCAGATTCTGGAGTTGAAATTTATGTTTTTGCTTGTGGAAATTTAAGCAGTCTAAATTTGCATCTAATTCTGTAATGTGTCGTAGCACTGATTGGAAGAGTTGTCCGGAAAACATGCAATGGGATCGAAAGAAAACCTCACGAGAAGATGATTCTTGTGTTTTTATAAGAAATAACTAGTGGTTGCTAGGAATTTGGACGATGCTAATGGTGTTAGTGTGTTACTAACTGAGATAATAAAGTATCATCTCCAGTCGCTAGCCAAAACAAAACAGATACTCCGTAAGAGAGAATGAAAGGTATGGAACCCTAAGAGAAAATAGTATTCCACTGAACATTTATTTTTTGTGGCGCCTATTTGCCAAATATTTGGCGCCTAAACATAGTAAGTGGGTAAGAGAATAAGAGGTGGCAGCCAGCCACACAAATCCCCTTTTCTGCCTTTTTTATTTTATCCTTTTATTTTTTATTTTTGTTTTCTTCCGATCTAAGTTAATTGCTAAAGGCCTGATTGATAACTGACACACAATAGAAAACCTATTAATAATATTTTACACACTTACATTAACTCTAATATTTATACAATAGTACTATTACTACCTATTAGATATTACAAGTTTACAACATACGACGAAAATGTTTTATTAATTAAATGACTTAAATTCTCGAATACTAAAACTTAATACCAAAAGGAATGATGTGGCGGATTTGTTTGGGTATCTTCATTGTTGCTATTCCTTCCATAGTCCCCAAAAAAGTAGGACCCCGTACCATCCGCCCATGGTGATTCATTTTGACTGGAGTTGCCACTACCACTACCATAATATGATGGTTGATTATAATGAATACCCCAATAATTAATCGTGCCATGGTCAGTAGCATAAACGCCATCGGGAAGTTGCGGTTCATAATAACCAAATTCACCTTCACTTGGTCCTGCTATTGTACTCGTAATCATAATCATCGGGGAAATGATCTTGGTAATTGTAATCTTGGTATGTAGGACCTTCAAAGGAAGAGTTTGCCGACTCGGGTGGAATAACATTTGCGGACAATGCATTCCACGATGCATCACTACCTAGTGGTTCAGTCGAAGGTTGTCTTCTCCTTGTACGTCTTTGAAATGTCTAGGGATATAGTCTTTCAGGTGTAGAGTGTGGTGGGTTCTGAATCGTAGGAATAAGATGTGCCAAATGCATTTTCACCATTAGTGTTACCAGCATTATCGTCATCTCCATCGTCACTACTTGGTGGAGTTAAAGCAGACTGATTGTTACCACTAGCTTGTTGACTTGGATCAGTGCTTGAATGATTTGAACCTTGCTAACACCACCACCATCCCCATCATCATTATCATCTAGCCAACTCACATCATCTCCTTGAAAAACAGGGGCTTCCGATTCCTCTAACCAGTCATTTAATAGATGTTCGACATCAAATATGTAATCCAAATTAATTGGATCACAACTGGAATTGAGCTCATCATTACCATGCCTCCTCAAATGCCTCAACTTTAATTTCATGTTGTATAAGATAAACAATTTGATGGAGCCTTTGGTATTTCAACTTATTTCTTATTTTAGTATGAACTAGACTCCTCATACTCCAGCTTCTTTCACAGTTTGATGATGATGTGGTTTGACTTAAAACTCTCACTGCAATTTTCCCTAGTTCAGGGGTGCTTTCACCATAAGTCATCCACCATATAGCTGCATAAAACAGTACATAAAAGAAGAAAAAATGTATTTTAAAAATTTCAATTCTAGTAACTTAAATGAATTAGTGTCTCATAAATAATATTATACCTAGATCCATTTGTTTTACTGCCCTCTATGCCGAACTACTACAGAAACTCTCATCTTATCACGGTACCAATAAATATGTGTATTGCCTGTTTGTTAATATATTTTAAAAAATGACTTATAATTGTATTTTAGTCAACTATAGTAACTTACTTGTTGGAGTACCTTGATTTGTACATCTTCATTCCGCTCTAGTCTCAAGATCACGTTTCTCACCCCTTGTAAGAGCTCTCTATCTGTTCCAATAGGTGTTGCTCCGTACATGAATTGAGGGTTTAAGAAACATCCTAACAATGACAATCATGAATTTGATTATTCATATGAGGGTTTAAGAAACATCCTAACAATGACTATCATGAATTTGATTATTCATATGATATTCATGTAAGGGAGAAGAAATAAAAATATTACCTGCGGCATGTAAGTATGTATTGGAGTTCCACCTTTTGTCTATCATACCCCAATATCGCTTATAATGTTCACAATCGTTTTTTTGTTGGAAAATTACATCGCTCCACCGCCTAATATGTGTAACCCATTGTTGGTTTGACATCTCCATCAAGAAGTCTCAATACTTTAAAAATGGGCTCTTGTATTTTCAATATCTCATCGGCTTTTACCCAAAATCTTGCAACATCAGTTGAAGGAGTTTTAGAGAAAGTCTTACGAACTTCAACAACCAAGGCATTATTCATTCTGGCATATATTGACGTTGTCCCTCGACTAGAGTCAAACATGTTTTGCAAGGCTACAACACTTTCTAGCATTATAAATTGTGTGGCAAATCGTGTGATGCCGGGACGTGTGAGATCTCTACCATCAGTGAACTTCTTCATGTAATCAATTGCCCATTTATACTTGTATATAAATTGTATAATCTTTCTTGCTCGATCTATAACAAGCTTAATTGTGCTTTTCTTTCCAATATTTTCCAATAGAAGATCTAAACAATGTGCTGCACAAGAAGTCCAATATAAATGAGGGAATCTCTCCATTAGTTTTTTTTTTCCAGCAACCTTCACACAAGCTTTCATTTGTCTGTCACTATTTGGACAACCTTATCTTCACCTATCTCCTGTAATACTTTTCCCATTAGCTTAAAGTACTAGTCTGCATCTCTACATTACACATCGGTAGAATAAATTGACTTATGAAAGACAGTGCCATGAACCGAGTACACAAGGAAGTTAATAATGTGCATGTTGATTGTACCTAACCAACCATCACAACATTATTGTCACACCCCTTTTGTTCCAAACGGACTCAAATGATTTAATTACTCATTCATTTCTTTAACTTCCTCGAGTTTATATACCAAAATAAAAAAATGTAAAAATAATATTATTGTAGTACATATAAAGCTAACACGAATTAAAAAAAATCATATGATATATTTAACATTACCTGTGCTATATCATACGCGGTAGGAGCTCGAACATTAGGACATTCACGTATAGTTTGCATGAGAAGATTATTGAAAGAAGATTCAATTGCCTTGTATGGAGATTAGCATCAATCATAAAATTTCCAAATGCTTTTATGATAGACTTTTTTGCCTTCTTCAAAAACGAAGTATTCAGTTTTGATTGCTTTTGTTTTGGGCAATCCTTTTCTAGTTCTATTTCGCATGCCCTTAATCTTGCTAAAGGAGATGATGTTGGTTCGAATGGTGTGTTTCTCCCTCTCCCAACTCCAACAAAAAATAATTTTGCTCCATTGGAAAATCTGCGGGCTTTGCACCTAGTAGACATGTTTCTGAAATAACATCTAAAGTGTATTTCCGCTGACACACATAAAACTCATTTGTTACATGCCATTTCCGGTTCTACAAAATATTTCAGATGATCCCGATCCTTCGTTTTAAAGCATTGACTCAAAATGATCTAATACTATTTAATCAGATACATTGTTTCATTGTTTCCTGCAATAGTTGTAACTCCCCTTTCGAAAGGGTGAATAACGAGTAACCAAAATATGACTGCTTAAACCCACACTTCTTCAGAGCAATAGACAACTTTTGAAACCAAACTTGCCTGTTTCAATTCGTATATTGATTTTTTCATCCTGCAAACCATGTTAGTATTATCTTTATGAAACCCAGGTGGAATTTTAATAAAGATTTCCTCCTTTAAATCACCATGTATGAAAGCATTTTGTACATCCCTTTGATGCACCTCCTAAGTTTCCAAGAAAGTTCGCACTGTCGACATTTTAGCAACTGGAGCAAAAGTTTTATTATAACCCGTACCTTCTATCTAATGATTGCTTAAGCATACTAATCGTGCCTTGTTCCGGATCAAATTTTCATCCTCATCTCTTTTCTCCGTATCCACCCACTTGCTCTCTAGTGCTTTCTTTCTTGGAGGCAATTTTTCTAGGACCCATGTCACCTGCCCTTCAAGTGCGTCAATTCTGCACGCATAGCCTCTCTCCACGCTTCATGTTTCATCGCCTATTTAAAAGTTTTTAGGGCTTTTTCCTCTTTAACCGCAGAAAATCGTTCATAATTAACAAAATACGTTATAGGATAGGGAGTATCTGAGGAGGATGATGTCGAGGATGAAACTTTAATTTTCCGTATAGTATGCATCACACAATCTCGAAGCTTGAAGGAAGGGTATTTTTGTCTTTCCCTCACTCCAATTCCTCCTCACTTCCCGAACCTATTGCCGTACTTCCAGACATAATGTTGCAAAATACACACCTTCTATTGCATATATTGGGCTCCTAGTATAACTCTCAACCTAACAATTCCTAGGTATATTTGTCAGAGGTTCCTGTTGAAATTTAGCAGAACAAGAATAAGTGAAGGTCTTAGATGGTTTTTAATTTTTGTAGTTACCTAAAATAGAGAACGCAAAAATTGATGCCCAGGTTGTTTGCCACTCCATAAGAAGACTAGTACATGAGAAAAATCATGACGGTAACTTGAAAATATTCAAAACCAACTTGTCAATACTTGAAGGTATTAAGCGGAACCTGTTCTGATGTTGGGCAACTTGCAAGTATATGGTATTTCCGTTACTCTATGCATAACTTGTGACTTCATGAGGAACACCATCTCAATGTATTACGGGAGGTTATTATTCCAAGGAAGAATTTCACTTCTTCCAAGGAAATGAACATTTCTCAAAGTTGATTTCCGTGGAAGAAGTGAAATTCATTTGGAAGAAGTGGAAGTATCATTTTCCATGTATTACTATCAAACGAATTCCATTTGGCTGATATTATTGTGATTCCCTCTTTAATTGAACTAAGCACTACACTGCAAACTAGTATGCTATGTGTTGAGTAAACTGAGGAGTTCCCCATCCATCTCAAAATATGTTAAGAATTTATTGGTATGTAGACTGAAAGTGTTCTGTTGTCTTGTCTGCATGCTGCTTTAGAAATGACTATGCAGCCACAAACATACTTATTGCAGAAAGGATCTTTATATATTTAGAGCAATGATATCCTGTCAGGTTTTACTTCAGTAATGCAAAGTTGCAAATCTCGTACGATAACAAAAAAATTGATTCCATTATATTAAGAAAAATAGTCTCACCATCTGAAATGGAAATAATAGGCCATAGCCGTATCTGGGCATTTTATTGCAGAAGGGCTGCTTTTTATACTTAGAGCTATGCTTTTGTAAGTTTAACTACTGCAATTTGTAAAAAGGTAACTAGAAATGAACACCATTAAGTCATTAGCTATAGTGTTATCTTGTGTTTTAAGCTATGTAATCTCTCTCTCTTGGTAGCATAGTCGTGGCAAAGGACTAGGAAAGGAAGCAGTCGTGATGATGATGGCTTTTGCTGTTGAGAACGTTGGGATCCATACATTCCGTGCCAAAATTGGAGAATCAAATCAAGCATCGATTCTTCTGTTTCACAAATTGGTTTGCTCCTATTGTCACTTGTGTATCTCTTTATTTTATTTTATTTTTCCTCTCCACGCCTCCTTGTGATGACGGTTTATTTTATTTTTATTATTTTTGTAGTAGCAATGTCTTACTTAGTTGCTTGCTGTGTTTGGACACCAGGGTTTTCAGGATTCTTCATTCAGTGAAGCTTTTAAAGAGGTGAGCTTTTGGGGGAATTATCCTCATTATTCATTACTAGCCATGTATCTATTGCTTTGCTGTATGCGGCTATATGCCCAGTTTGCCTGTACCTGAGTTTCCTGACTTGTCTTGGTGGTAACCGGTAAGGGTTGTTTGGTTGAGACTTTCTACTTTTCCCCCTCTCTAAACTGGGTTGATAAAACTGTGCAAAACAGCATTCAGATGTGTTCCGAGACTGTAGCTGTCTGCAATTGAAGCTGTCGGCAGTCGCAACTGTAGACATCAACTGACTCGTAGTGGTGGTAATTGGCAAGTGTTGTTTGGGTCGAGATTTTCTACTTCCTTTTCTTTAAACCGGGTCGATAACGAGGCATAAATGTCAATCAATCGATGGTTATAAGTTGGGTGCTACCTGAAACTGTTGTTGTCAATTTCTCCGCAAACTCATTTCTGAGGGGACGGAGTGATATGGCAGGAATCGTTTCGGTTGTGTGCAACGAATAACCTAGTAAATACAACTCAAATGTGTTCCCTAACAATTGAAAGGAATGCACAGAGAAATGAGATATAGGCATAGGGTATTATACGATTATGAATAGAATGATGAGGTTGCATTGGGCTCCTTGTTATACTAAAGTTCAATGAGTGCCATTTTTCCCCTGAGTTTGGAATGGTTTATACTTTCATCATCACAAATTTAATGGCGTTACTTTTGTGCTTGCTCTCGTGCTCGTCATCCCTCCCTCTCAATTGTTTTCAATTTAATCATCCCTCCCAAACTATATGCAGATAGTACTTCACATCTTGATGTTGCTTTTAAGTTTTAACTAAAAATTCACCGACTCCTCCAATCAGTATCCATTATTTGTTGATTGTTTGATTTAGAGTTTTCAGGTTGCTCAATATTTTAATGTGAAAATGATACCCATTTCTTTTATGACTTTGCAGTGGACAATGGAGTTGCCAGTAACGAAGTCCAACAGGGATTATTTGCTGCAGCATTGCGCCGATAAAATGGTCACTCATTCTTCTTAGCCTTCATTGCTTGATTGGCTACATCGTTCTAAATGGCAAGGAAACTGCTAATTCCATATCACACACTTTTGACATACAAAACGACTGAATAGTTGAATGACAAGAAACAGATGATTAGTGTTTGTTTCTTGTCAAACATCAATAATGTAATGCCTCATATAATTTATCTACTGGTGTAGTTGAAAAACCCTAATAGATCAACCCTGATAACTGAGGAACAATTGTTTTACATGTTTGAACTTTGTTTTTATACTATTGTTGTTGGTGATGATTATGATGTACTATGTGTGCATTACAGGAAGTAGTAAATTCTTTTGTTGCTAACAAGAAGCACTAATAGTAATACTTATTTATTTGTAAACAATCTTATATTGGGGTAACTGCCTCAAGGTTTGATCTACAATGACAGGAAATCCAATGTACCAGCTGATCGAACATATGGTCCGAAATGTGGGTGGGACTGAGGAATATCATTTGACACTGCATTCCCAGCTTGCCAGACGATGTTAAAAGTTGTTCCGTTGCTTAGTGGGCCGAGAACCGCAGAGATGATCATCTCTTCGTTCAAGTACTCAGCTGAAAGCTCCAAAACTGGGAAACTTAGAGGTTGGGGTTTCATTTCAGGGTTGTAACTGCTGATTTGAGTAGTATAGGCTTTCATATTGCCGTTAAGATCCTGAAAGGCAACCAGTGCTTGTGTTCCAACCATGCCGCTTCCTGTTGGGTTAATCCCCCATGCAATCCAACCTCTAGGTGTCTGGTTTGCTCTGTATGCCACGTGTATGGTTTCTGATGTTGAATTATAATTCCAATGGAGATAGGCTTGTAGAACTGGAAGGTCAGCACACGAGTTAAAACCTCTCTTCTCAGAAAATATGTAGTTTTTACAAGTTTGGGCTGAGGACACCAGGGACAACGGACCAATGATGATGCAGAGTATCACTATGGTTTTTTTGATGGCCATGAGATAACTTTTCTGGTTCCTGCTGGAAAAGTCTGAAAAATCAACAGTTTTTATTTTTTATTTTACAGAAAATGCAGTTTAAAAAAGGATTTTAGGCTTAAGAACATGAGGAATACAAGGTTTTGTTTCTTTTTTCATGTTAAGGTAGTGAGGTTTTTATATTTTAAAGTTGTAATGAATATTATGAAGAGTTTAGAATTGTGGTAGTTGGCTGCTCCAATTTGTATGTTTCATAGTTTAAGCAATGTATATGAAATACTACAATGACACTTGAGTTTGAATAGCTCATAGTCTTGGCCTGGGTGTGTACTTCATTATTTGTTGTTTATCACGTCTTTATCGCGGTCTCACCTTGGAAAAATCATGAGAAAGACCATGTCAAATATTCATTTTGTTTCCCTTTTCATTTTTCTACTTAAGTTGGTGCTCTGGAATGAGATAGTCTTGATCCTTTTCCGTGATTGGATTATTGATCCAGTCTCGTATAATTTTATATTGAAATTTCTAAAATGACCTCTAAAATATCTCAAATGTCATTGAAATTGGGATTTATGTTATTGCTCCTAAGAGGGGCAATATGGTAAAATGGAGTATTTGCACAGCTTACTGTATGCAGACGGCCGACACCATAAGAGTTGGTCTGCAAAAGAGCAACGCAGTATGACTTTGCAACTAACTATACTCTGATTGACGAAATCAATTCCTAGTCTTTATATCGAGTAAAAGGAGATGATCAAATACGAACAATGGTAGTGTGCCAACAAGTAAAGCGTGAATATAGGATCTGAAATTCAAATGTCTCAAAAAAAACATCATGGTTTTGGAGTCATAGAAAGCCTGAACTATCCTGCCAAACAACTGAAATCATATCTGTGATATGCCAATGTCACAAGTAGAAAACAAACGTCAAGCAGCTTCACCTCTAAATATTTAGAGCCCCTGCTATAACACAAAAGCAATACTTCAAATGCTGTTGACAAAAGTAGACATCTACTGGTAAAAATCTACTCCAAGCTAGATCTGACACAAATCCAATATTGCAAAGACAGAAATCAGTATCAGTTTCTACAACTTTTCATTTTCCAAGGTTAATGGACAGACCTATTCATCCGAATAGCTTTCTTACAACCTTGGCAGATCCAAATGCTTGTACCCTTAAGTGTGAACAAAACAGGCACATATCAAGACCCTAATGCTTGTAATCTTAAGCCATAATCTTAGCAGATCTGACAAAAAGGCTGTCCACAACCTTGGCAACATTGGAAATGGTATCTAGTGTAGCTTCATAGATAGCTTCAGTCTTGGGATCATCAAAGATAATGAGACATCCTGCACCCTGATCAAGAGTCCCTGCAAATTTTTTATCCAAAATCATCTGAGATAATTTTCTCTCCACATGATCAACGGGGAGTTCGATCAACTCTGCAATGTGGGAAATCTCAACTCTTGAAAATGGCTCAATCAGTCTGCAAAGATTCTGCTCCAATAGAGTGTCGTATAGAGATGATAGATGCCTGTGAATAATAGGATCTTCTTGCAGTTGAGCCTTAAAGTTCACCAATGAAGCCTCAAAGAGTTTCAGAGAACGCTTTGAATAAGCATCAGCAATAGCTTTCATTGCATCAAGTTCTGGGCCCAAGTACTTCAAGCCTGCTTTGGAAGATATTATTCCAGCAACATCATCAGCTTGATTCACCATGACTTTGCACAACAGCATGTATTTCAGACTGTATACCGCCCTGGGATCATCAAGAGCATTAAAGGCCTCAAAAGCTTCATAGAAATAGCTGTAGCCAGTTTTATAGTCTTTCTCCTCAGCATGGAGTATTCCACTCTGAAGGTCAATTGTCCCCTGCTGAGCTGGAGGCACGTATATGGCATTGGCAGCTGTTCTAGCTGCAGTAAGGGCAGCCTTGGCTTTGGGGAGGTTTCTCAAAGAGAAATGAAGCTTGCTCTCCAGTAACTCAATGTCCACTAAGAGAAGTTTGTCATCTAGTCTTCTGACCTCCTTTATCAGACCCGAAAGGAGTGACAATGCTTCAGGGTACTCCTTGGTCTCCATCAACAAAGCAGCAAGTCTGGCCTCAACCCGTTGGCGAAGGAAAGTTCTCTTCTCATCACGGGTCCACTGCACCATATCTTTGCAAAGGGAGATCTGGAGTTCAGTTGAATTAGGTATTTTAGCCACTGTATCAATAATTCCACGCACTATCTTTGCGGTTTTAGCTTTGGGAATCAGGGAAAAGTAAGACCTCAACTGGGTCAGAAGAATCCGAAGATCTTCAGCCTTATTTTCCTGCCTGAGACAATCAGTGAGCTTTGTGATTGCCTGTTCCTTTATGCGCAAAGCATCAGGCGAGGAAGAAGGATCTGCAAGCAATCTCTGCAGAATTAAAATAGAGTCTGCAGTGCTATTCGCTTCCAGAGCCTGTGCAAGGGAGTCTGTGGTTGCAGGCAAAAAAGTGGCCATTGTAGTCTAGTATTGGCAATAAAAATTCCTGTGAAAACAGAACATAACCAATATTAGTATAAAAAGAGCCGAATTGTGTGCAATACCTAGCAGTACTTCAAATGGGCAAGCAAGAAGTACTATTTCTGCACTGCATTACACAACGCATCATATAAACATGAAACTAGGCATGAAATGTAAATAAAACAGCAATCATCAAAACCTCAAAAACTAGGAAACAGGCACAAAGTCAACTAAAAAACACCAAACAGGAAATAAAATCAACTAAAAAGGCACCAAAGTAACAATATACAATAGAGAAAGAATGGTTTGCAGGGATGTCAAACTGTAGTCACCAACTTCTGGCTGGAGGGCCTTCGGTTGGAGAAGAGAAAAAGCTGTGCTCTGAATAAGGAAAAAAAGAGCCACCATGCTTCCTTGACTCCTTGTGCCACCAGATCTCTACTGGTGGGCGGAAATGCTTTCTAGTGAAACTCTGAAACATCCACCCAAAATAAAAAATTGTACTTCAAAACGTTCAATAAACTCCAACTCAGCTGTTTTGACAGCAGAAATGTTTGAGATCCACCATCACATATTTTGGGACAATACATATGCATTTCGGACATTTTCAAGTCCAAGGGTTTTAGAATGCGAAATGTCAATAGCCAGAAGTTTTAATGGAAGAGAAGGATAACCACCAAAAGCATACTATATTCAGCTACACTTTCAAAAAAGTTCGAGAAACAACAATACCCCTAAACTTCACCTATATTGTGGACACGTCTGTTGTAACACGAAGCCCTCTTACTGTTTATAAGTAATATTGTAGTACCGTTGCAGCTGACTAGAGCTTTGTCAGAATAATTCTACGAAAACTGCAAAAAGAAGCACATTGCAAACTCTATGTAGGACCAACTTGAGTGGAAAAAAATAATGAATTCCATACAGCACCAAGAGATGTAACTCACGTACGAACTAGAAGGACAATCAATGAATGAGAGATAAAGAGTAACCTAGAAGGAAGCAAATGATGAACATAAACACAAGGGAACTACGACAACACTCAATTCTTATGACTACCCTTTCTAGATAAAGGAGCTTTAGCACATACTGGAGCTTTCTTTGCGTAGTCTATTTCCTCCAATAAATAATAGTGAAAAAACTAATTTGGGATATTGGAAAAGAGTTTACCCTACTAAAGCCTATAATATACTTCACCATAGAAGTAGCTCACTATTGGATTTTTAGATTTTTAGTCCATTTCTGATGGAGCCAAAGATTCATTTGTTGTTTTGGCTGTGGGATGTAATGGACTAAATCAAAATGGCTTTTAATACCTATTCGCTTCCTTTCCATGAAGTAGAAGATGGTCGTCCCGTTGTTGTCCCGTTATCTCTTTTGGGTCAATTGGAAACAACCTCTCTACAATTGCAGGGGTAAGGTTGCGTACGTCCGACCCCCTTACCCCGCTTCTTGCGGGAGCCTCTTTGAGGCAATGGGGTAATGATAATGAGGCGATGCCCCGCCTAAATAAAGTGAAAGGGGGAGCAAGAGTCGTTCTATATTTGTTTGTCTATCACTCTTTTTTTGAGGTTCTCAAAATAATGTCACATTATCCACAAGGGTTAAGAAATCCATACCCAAAACTTTATCTTACAAATGGGTACGTCATGCTACTATGAATTATGAACCACAAGCACAGACGAGCGAAGGGTCAAGAGGGAAAAGAAGAGATCTTAGGAGAGTACAATCTACGTAAAGGGAATGGGTTGAAAAGTGGTATTTGAAAGCATCAAAGGAGAAGCTTTAGGTAGATTGGCATTTGATTGGATGGTCTTAAGGAGGCTTTAAATAAACGGGTTAACACCAAACCAAGTTATATTATCAGATTTTGGGCACTAAATTTCCTGAAAACATTAGTTCATTTACACTGTAGTACCCTGTAGAAGAATCCAAATTTACCTATAAATTCTTCAAGTCTGACACATCCGGGTTCCTAATTGTTTTTCGTTCTGACACCCATACCAGACACTTAAGTAACATAGTCCCTAACTATCAGCTGAAGGAACTGTATAAGGTTGCAAGAATAGCTACAAATGGAGAGAACATTTAACAACAATCCATCAGTAACAACCTTATATCCTCTTGACACAATAAAGTACTTCGTATAACATCGTTTGAACTTGTGTAAGTTCTCCTGCAATCGATCTTAATCCAAAGTTGCTGCAACGCCCCATTACCATGATGCTACAACTCGATATCACACTATCATGATTAGCCATAATAACCCATAAAGATTTCCATCCATCCTTAGGCTCATCATTTATTCTCCACCCTTCCACTACGATAGAGGAGGATAGAAATAGTAACGCTCATACACCTAATGATCTAATAATATACATTATACAGTAATCTAGTTTGGATATCCAATAAGCAGGCCCGTCCCTGAGGCAGGGCAGGAGGGGTGCCCGCCCTGGGCCCAAGGAGCAGGCCCGGCTAAGGCCCTGTGCATCCTGGGCCTTAGCACAGTGCCTCGCAATTCCAAGGGCCTCACAAATTCGAAGCCTGTTAAAAGAAATTTGATCGTTAGGCTTTAATGCTTTATGGGAAGCATTAAAAGTTTAAAACATCACATTGAATTGTGATTTCCTCTTTCTCCGCCAAAATTGCTGCAACTTTTGACTTTCCTAAATTTTTTCCTAATTTTTCTTTCAATCTTGATTTCCCCAAAATATTTTGAAAAGCTTCTATATTCAATTAGTTTTCTAAGTTCTATTAATTTTCTTGTTTACTCTCAAATTACTGCCCATTTAACACTCTAGCCCTTACATTTTTTTTTTTTTGACGAGGACTCTAGGCCTTACATAGTTTTACCCAATCTCAATCTTTTAAAAAAAAATTCAAAAGTCAACAATTACATCTTTTAAATTTGTTTTTGAGGAAAAAATAATCAGATTAAAATCGACTATTGTACTCCATCTCCTAAAATAATTAATCAGATTGTCCTTCTCCAATTGTGTTTTGCATAGATATAACTGTGCAAGTATGCTTTTATTTTTTACAAACTTTTAAGTAAGGCGGTCTTACCGGAAAGACCGCCTTGATGGCACTGATAGTGACACGTAATTACTGACATACTGCTTATGTCAGCAATATATATAGACATTTTTCTTCCCTTTTGCAAACCCTAATTCATTTTTTTCCCTCCCCTAAACTTTGCCTCCTTTCTCTCTCTTAAACACTCTGATCCTCTCTCTCCTCTCCAGACCTAATGACGGTTGTCAGAGGCAAGAAAGTGAATCTCCGCCGCGATCGACGCCAGCGAAGTGAACAAATTTAGCGTCTCCGTTGACCGTTGTGATGAGTTCGTGGTTGCGCGAGGAGCCATCAGCCCATCAATGGTCGCGTTAATGGTTACATGGCCAGGGTGGTGGTTAAGGTAATTTCCACCTCTCTTCTTCATCTCTCCTCCATTCTTCTTCCTCATGTAGTTTTAATTTCGAAATCTTGACTTGGGATTTCGATCGATTTTCGATTGATTTTTTCGATTGATTCAGGTTTTTGATCTTTTATGGTTTTTTAATTTTTTTTTTAAACTTTGTTGATTCTAGTTTTTGTATTTGATTAATTTTGTCGATCGAAGGTGAGCGGGAGCATCCACCGCAAGATCTGTTCCTTCGGTGATGCGGCGGCGCATAAGCTTGACAGATCTTTGATGGCGGAGCTTCGAAATGAGGTAGCGTAACTCGTTCATCTCTCCTCCATTCTTCATCAATAGTTTTAGGTTTTTGATTTTTCAGCTTTTTAATTAATTCTGTTGATTTTACAATTTAGGTTTTTGTTTGATTTTTTTTTATTTTTCTAGCAGGTGGTGCTGTGATGAAGGTGGCGCCGGTGATCGCCTTGTCGCAACAGCCGTCGGAGATGGGAAAAGAGAGAAATGGAATGGAGGACCGAGTGGCGGTGGCTGAGGTGGAGAAATAATAAGCGGCGAAGGAGATAGAGAGAGTCGCGGGGATGCTGGTGGCTGTGGTTGCGCGTCGCCGTCGAAGATGGGAGGAGAGCGGAATGGAACGGCGTCGGGCCTGTGGTGGCTGAGGTGGAGAAAGAATGAGCCGCCGCCTGATGCTGAAGGTGCTCAGTCTTGCCATGGCTGCGAGGCAAACGAAGGGAGTTGTTGATGTTGGTGATTTAATTTTTTTTAGTTTCAGTTAAGAACTGTGATCTTTTAGTAATGCTTTCGTTGGATTTAGTTAAGAAATAAATGGTTTTAGTTGATTTTTTCTGAATTTAAGTCAATTATTGTTTAGTTAACATTTATTCTCTTTTAGTTAAGAACAATTTTGTTTTAGTTATGTTGATTTCATTTTAGTTAAGAATATTGCTGTTTTAGTTAAGGTTTTTTTTGTTTTAGTTAAGAATATTATCTTTTTGTTTTAGTTAAGAATTTTTGAGTTTTAGTTACGCTTATCTCGGATATAGTTAAGATTTTTTGAGTTTGATTTACGTATTTTTGTGTTTCAGACCAGTTTTAGTTAAGACCACAATTTTTAAACAATGAAACTAAATAGTTCAGCAATAGAACCAATTAGTTAAGAAATAGAATCAATTAGTTAAGTAATAAAACTAATTAGTTAAGGAATGAAACTAATCTAATAACTGATAAAGATTTTTTTTTCTTTTGAAATCAATTAATTAGCATTGAAACCAATTAGTTAACCAATAGAACCAATAAGTTTATATAAAGAAAGTATTGTTAAGCTTGAATTCAATTAGTTATGCAATGAAATCAATTAGTTATGCAGTGAAATCAATTAGTTAAGCAATGAAAGCAATTAGTTAAGTACTGAAACTAAGTAGTTAAGCAATGAAATCAATTAGTTAAGATTTTATGAGTTTTAGTTAATAAGAAGTTTGCTTAAAAATAATAACTATTCGACTCATAAGTTTAACTATTTTGTTATTCAATTAGTTATGACATTTATTACTTTTAGTTATGTTTTACACTAGTTTAGTTAATATCCAAAAAATTGAAAATTTTAATTTCCAAAAAAAATTCGAATCGAAAAAATAATAATTTAAGCCTGAAATCCAATTAGTTAAGTTTGAAGTCCAATTAGTTAAGCCTGAAGTCCAATTAGTTAGGCCTGAAAAACAAAATTCAAAATTTTTTTTTTCAAAAAAAAAAAAATAAATTTGTTTTTTTTAAAAAAATTATATGCCGACGTCAGCATGACGTCAGCACATGCGCCCACATGGCTGCCAGCAAGACTGCCAACAAGGCGGTCTTTCCTGTGAGGCGGTCTCACACAAAAGTTTCTATTTATTTTTTAATTTAGTAAAATCGTCAATTCGCCATATAGGGACATCAGAATAAAGCAATTTTGAGTTTTTAAGAATAAATATTATTACATGTAGTTTGTTTCGTTCCATATTATACAAGAAGTATAGCCTTTTTAGTTGAAGCTATCTCGAAGTTGTATTCATTATAATACGAACTCACGGTGTACAAGTAATTTAAATAAAAAAAATTGAGTTATTGATTCTAAGTTTTGTCAAAAAATTAATTGTAATATTGCAGTTTATCAAAAAGAAATTTGTAATAGTTTTATATTAAGGGCCCAATTCTAAAACACAAATTCTTATTTACAATGGGTGTACAATAAATATTGTACACCGAAGTAAAAGTCAACTCAAAATGCTTAAAAGTTAAGCTTATATATGTAAAAGTTATCTATTTTTAAGTGATTAATTTTTTCATTTTAGTAAAACTTATTTCTTCAAAATCACTAATAATGTATAAAATTAATCATTTAATCATTTATATCAACTTTTTTTTTTACTAATATAAAAGTTAATCAAAACTAGGTTAAAGTTACGAAAAAATGGGTAAAAGTTATCTTGGTGTACAATAAATTTATTGTACACCTTGTGCGCACAAGACCTTTTGATTCTAAAATTAGCACAGGACCTCTAAATGTATAAGACGGCCCTGCCAAGGAGGGATGAATGGTGACTGTCAGAAAAACTGGATCATATTAGGATTATACGAATTTCAAGTAGAATTTCTCATGAAAAGCACCAAAGTAAACTCACAGAATATATTTAACAATTTGAAACCCATCATAGCAGAAATATCGAAACACATAAAGTATAATACGAATTTCACAACACCAAAACAAAGATAACAAAAAAAACCCAACACAATATAGTTAACAATTTAGAACATTACATCTTTGAATCAATAAAAATACAAATAAAATCAACAGAAAATCGATACAAATACTTGTAGACAATTACCGAGAACAGCAGCACCAGAGAAAGAGAGGGTGATTGGCAGAGGCGCCACCGACTATAAATACAATTACAACTTCAAGACGCTGCTTTTGTTTTTAGGGTTTTAAGAGGAGGAGAATGCGGGAGCTCAGGTTTGGAGTTTGGGGAAAGAAAATTATTATGACAGAGACACTAAAACGGAGAATTTGCTAACTTTGGCCAAATTTCAACAAAAAACACTTGAAATATTAAATTAATTTACAAGTTAAACCCGAAAGATCATGCCATTAATTCACGATTTCCAGGAAAATTGAACGAACAGTAGATCTAAATGCGCTAAACTTGAACAAAATTAAGCTCTAAAGAACAAATTAGAGAGGAATGCAAAACCTAAATATGGCGAATTGTTGGTGAATCTCAAGTTGTCGTCGTCGTCTTTCTCTCTCCTGTGTGATGTAGTTCCAGAGCTTTCTTGGTGAAGGAGAAACTCTTTTGCTTTCACTTTCAGCGTATAAACTGTAGATGAAATGTGAGTGATATTGTTGGACCTTATGAGCTAGCCTATAGAGAGGCCTTTGTTTGGGCTAAAAATGGGGAAATCCGTTTGAATAGATTTCTTGAGGCCCCTTGAGCCTGTGGGTGGGTCATGGCCTCATGGGTGTTGTCAATGGGTCGGATATGGACCGGATCCGGCAAGATCTAGACCCAGATCCGCTTTTTGGAGATAGATCCAGATCCGAACCAGATTAGCTCGGTCTACAATAAATCAGACCAGGACCTAGATCCACTAGTTCTAGCACGTCTAGGGTACTAAATGGGTCTAAGCGTATTTCTTTTCCAAAAAAGTTAGTGTATCGCTATAAGAAGCCCGCGTACGCTAAGATCGTCAGCGTAGTTCACATAAAAGGACGATTTTACCCTTATAAACGTCTATCCCACCTTCATTCACTTTTCACCTCAAACTTTCACTCTCCCTTTTTCTACAGCGGACAATCTACTCCAAAATTTCGGCGACATTCCGGCAACCTTCTTCTTCATGTTCATGTTGCACCACCACCTTCTTCAATGTTGCATCACCTTCTTCTTCACGTGAACCAACACCGTCATACATTCACCACCACCATCATACATTCACCATCACTTTGCCCAAGTCACCTTCACGTTGCACCAACATCTTCTACCGTGTAGTAGACCACCACTTTCATCTTCAACGTTGTGGCCACCATCAACACGCACTACCACCCTCAACATATTGCAACGCCTTCCGTCGAATAATCCATCATCATGGACGAAGAAGTTCCTTCAACGTTGTGGTCGTCGGTCATGATGCACGTCGCGTCGTCAGAGGTGATGTAATTTTTATTATTTTTGTTTAACTGATTTCGCGGTGCCGCGCAGAAAATGGCGGCAGCCACCATGGCCAGCCGCACAAGATCTACGGCTTAGCCATGGTTTCCGCCACAGATCTTGTGCGGCTGACCATGGTGGTGAACGCCATTTATGTGCGACACCTCCTTTTAAAAAAAGAATCTTTAATTGCATATGTTTTTTTTTAAAAGGCAATTTTATTAATTTCGTTATTTAATTTCTATGAATTTATAATTTTGTGATTTTTAAAATTTTCAATTTATTGATGAAATTCGATTGATTATTTAAAAAGAAATCAATTTATTTATTAATTTCAATTCATAAAAAAAAATTAATTTTCTTTATGAATTTCGTTATTTAAAAAGATCTTTTTAAATTTTTTTTTTGTTTATGGCAAATAAAGATATTTTATTACTAAATAATAAAGAATAACAAGTAGCAAGCTAGTAATTCTGTACAAGCAGACCACCAGAACAAAAATGCCAACAAAATAACAACTGGAAACAGAAATAACAAGCCTGAACAGCTGAACTAGCTCAACAAGAGCAGTTTCTGCTTATTAGAGGCTTTACGAGCAACTTTAAACTTGATCTCCTGCAATACATCTGCATAACTTCTACATCTCTAGTTGAAAACTTTATCATTACACTGGAGCCAAGTACCATAAATGCACTTAACAAAGAACATCAACACGAATTTTCACCTATCACTTGTTCTCTTAGAGGCTTTGAGAATCCACTGCATTTCATTATCAAAACTAGATGGCTATCCCTGAAACTGCAAGCTCTGCATAATCTTTGACTAAATAGGAGCTGAATAACAACACTCAAAGAAGAGATGTTGAGTTGATCCAAGGCTACTAGAGCATAGTGGAAACAAATTAGCAGCAACCACCTTCCAAACAAGCAGTCTACCTAGGGTAGGCAACCTTTCCCAAATAGCAAGTCAAGTAATGAACAAACTCTTTGGAGTGACTTTGTTGTTGCACCACTCTTCTCTAGTTAACTTTTTCATGAGTACCTAACAGTTCCTGATACGTGGATTTGATAGAAAAGTTCCCCTTTTTGCATGCAGAATCCCAACCAACAATGCCATCCAGTAACTCACGTGATTCAAGAATTTTCCTCAAAGGCCAACACATAGAGGTGGGCCAGTGAGTGAAAGAGACACTTCTACCCTTGATATAGTAACTGTGCACCCACCCACATAGTTTGTCTTTCTTATGAGTGAGAACCCACAACATTCTTAGCCACTGCTGCTTTATTCCACAATGTCATTTCTTTGAGATTCAAACCACCAATACACCTTGGAAGGCAAAGGGTGTTCCAAGCCACAAGAGATTTCTTGGAGGGATCAGTGTTACCATTTCAAAGAAAGATTTTGCAGAAACTTTGAATTTATTTAATTACTTTCTTGGGGAGGATAAAACCTGACATCAGAAAGATTGCAAAATGATTAAGATTATCTGCACCATCTGAAGCCTACCAGCATAAAAAGATGTTTTGCAGTTCATGTTTTAGCTCTAGCCTCCACCTTATCAATCAAATGCCTACACTGATTGTTAGCAAGCTTTTTGGTTGTAACTGCCTTAAAACAGAACTGTTATTAACCTCCGTTAATGGGCTTTAAACACGCTGGATTTATTTACAAGTGTGGACATGTCACACCATCAAGTAGATGGTGTGGCTGGTCACATATATGACTTTTTTTTTACAAGGTAAGAAGAATAGTACATTAGGAGCCCCTCCGCACGAGGAGTTCTCCTAAGTAATCACTATCTAAAATGGAAATTAAATGGGGACTGTTACAAGCTTCAATACACATGGTGCTGCAGTGCTGCTAACTAGGTGACCCACATTTGCTATCCAATCTGCTGCTCGATTAGCTTCTCTGTATACGTGCTTGATATTCCAAGTGTCGAAACTTTTGATTATTTCCAGGAGTCACATATATGACTTAGAGTTATCGAATTTAGTTGTTAAAAGATTATAAAGTATTGTAGTGATTTTTTTATACACTTTTATTAATGCTTGATTGATTTTCTAATTTATTTGTATTCTAATTATATATGTAAGTACAAATTAGTAGATTACACTTAAAGTTCTATAAAAATCCGACTACGTACTCCGTATAGTGGATTAATTTTTTACAAAATACAATCTTATATTGGTTATATGGAGTATTTGTTACAAAAATATAGACAACTTACAAAATACTCCCACGTATAGAATAAATCTTTTCTTTTTTGAGGAAAAGGCGAATGTGGCAAAATAGACCCATTACTTATGTCTTATGTGCGAATTAGTCCCTTAACTTTCAAATGTAGCAAATCAACTCCACAAGTATTTTGTAATGTGTAATTAACTCCAATTGTTAATTTGCCGACCAAATATCATCAGAATTATATAATTTTCGCCGGATTTAGACCATAAAATACAGCATGTCCCAAATACCTCGAATCTGAATTGTTAAAATACACAAATTCACAAATCAAAATAGTGTAGAGTTATAAAAATACTATAGGTCAAACGTACTATTGCTCGATTTTGAGCAATAAAAGAGTTATGTTCGTGACTACTCCGTATCATCTATCATCAAATAAGATGCGAATGAATATACAAACTCCATTACCGTACAATCACATGTATTTTGCTCGTACAATCATCTTATTCCGGCGAAAATCATATATTTTCTGATGGTATTTGATCAGTAATATAATTGGAGTTAATTACACATTACAAAATAGCTGTGGGGTTAAATTGCTACATTTGAAAGTTACAGGACTAATTTGCACATTAGACTTAAGTAATGGGATTGATTTACCACATTCGCCGATACTTTTATGAGATGAAAGTTAACAAAATAATTATAGAATGAAATATTTTAATTTTTATAAATTCTTTTTATGTCAACCATGATTTGGTATCTCCAGTGATCAAATTTGTTGACTTTGGATATTTCAAACAAATGCGGCGATCAAATTTTATTGTCGTAATAACATTTTGTCTTTTCAAGATTGTCATGTTTATAATTTTATTTATTTATTTATAATTACCCATCTATGTCACCTTTTTTTATTTTTTTTATTTACCCTATCGTAAAATATTAGTCAACTTAATTTATATTTATTACAAAAACACACATATTCCTTATTACCTCCATAACATCAAGAAAAGATTAGTCAATGACTCTAGGTACTCCCTCCGTTTCTTTTTGTTTGTTACGTATTCCTTTTAAGGTGTTTCACAATGTTTTTTTACGTGGGAAAATCTTTTCTTTTATAAACTTTCTATACTATCATTTTTTGTGCCAACTTTTAATTATAATTGGTCCAATTTTTTCAACTCATTAAATTTTTTTACGATTTTCCAAGTATGTTAAGTTAACAATCTTTGTGCTTTTCCATTATTGGTTCATTTTGATAAATAAAACAATCTTATTGGTTGTTGTAATGATTAGTGGATTGAGGTTTTACTTGGATTTATTTTTTTAATAAAAGAGAAAATAAATCTTTATTATACGTTAATAAACGTGCAAAAGTCCAAACGTAACAAACAAAAAGAAACGGAGGGAGTACATGTTAATCAACAATGGAGAAAAATGTCAGCTAATGAATATACTAATGACATAAGCCAAGGAATACACATTTGAATCAAATGTGCTAAATGCCTAATCCGGTTTTTTTTATCGTTCATTTTAGTTGACATGTTTACACTTTTGAAATTATATTCACATACTTTATGTTGTATTTTCCGAATCTTTTGCGATTTATACATCATACTTCCTACTCCGTATAAAATAACAAATACAGTAACGCGCGAGAGATCTCGTAATAAACTCTTTCATTGTATACCTTTTACAGTATTAATTTTGTTTATAGTTTTACTTATTGATAACTAAAAAAAATTTAGTGTTTAAAATTAACGTAGACGAAGGTGATAGAAGAAACGTGTCAATTAAATGAAAAGGAAGAAAATAGAGAGATTTCTTTATGAAAAGGAAGGGAATAAGAAGTTTAAAAATGCAAAATTGGGTTTTGGCCATCCCTTTTCCCCAGCAAAGAACAATACTTTCCTTTGATTCCAAAAAACAAGTACTAGTAGCAAGAATTGGTCAACTACTCCAACTCTTGTTGACGCCTATAACTCAATCAAACTATCCCCACCCCCACCAAACACAACACGTACCCAAAGTCATACCCAGCCAAAAGAACCTTCCTTTCCACACACCGTACCCGTACCCGGTAAAATTCAAGTTTCATTCAATTCTCTATATAAACTCAACTTTCTCCCCTCCTTTCCCTTGATCAAATCTTCCTCCCTTTTGGTCCCATTACCCTCTTTTCCCCCTCTATAACCATAATCACCATTATCTAGGCTTACAACGCCGACCTGGTAAAACTGACCCGTACTCGATTACCTTATAATCCTCATTTCCAAATACCATTCACAAACCAATGAAAATGGGATCAACAAAAGTATTTAGTTTGCTAATATTAACTATGATGATCACAACCACAATAGCACAATCAACATGTGGTACACACACCTTGAGTAACAACCAACAATATGCGAGTTGTAGTGATCTTCCTCAATTAAATTCCTTCCTTTACTGGACTTATGACTCGACAGCCGGTACGGCCAACATCGCATTCCGGGTGACCGGAGTGAATCCAACATCGAACTGGATCGCATGGGCCCTTAACCCAACCGGGTCGGGCATGACCGGGGCTCAGGCTTTGGTTGCCTATCGAAACTCTTCCAGCAGTATCCACGCGTATACATCATCCGTTGTTGATACCCGCACTACTCTTGCCCAAAGTAGCCTTAGCTTCCGGGTTTGTACTATTCCACCTAATTCTTCCTATTTTATTCATTGTCTTTATATTTCTTTGATTTTTTTTGGAATATTCATCGTCACAAAATCAAGTTGTCTATGTTGAAAAATTACACAACTTGTTTTAATTATATTTGTTAAAAGTAAATCAAATTTTGTGAGTTAAAACTTATTTAAAGTCAAATACAGACAATTTTTTTTTAATACAAGTACTCCGTATATGTTTTTGGATGAGGTAAGTATTACACTTAGAATGATAATGGCACTTTTCTTTGCGGTACGGTTGGGTAACAATCAAATATTCAGTCTAAAGTTTAGCATAAAATAATTTAATAACTACAATACTTTTCAGTGGAAAAGTCTAAATCATTCACTTAATTATTTGAATAATTAAATTTAAAAAGCCTCTAGAGTAATAGAAAATGTTCTTTTAATTTTTAATTTTTAATTTTTAAACGAGTCGTACAGATATTATATATTTACCTGACACAATTGGTTTTATGACACTATTCACACAAGCCCCTTTTACTTCATTTTGTGATTTATATTTAAGAAAAAACATAGTCACGTGGGGTCTTATTAGATTCGTCTCAATAAATACTTTTTAAATATCAATTTTTTATAATTTTTCTTATCCATAGTTAGAGATATCAACGTTTAAAATCATATATTGGCAAATATACCTAAATAATTGTGTCATTTAAAAAATACAGAGGAAGTATTACAAATTTCAACTATAGAGATAGGGTGATTTGGTGGTATATGGGGTTATTATATCCTTTCATTACCACAAAGGGAGAGAGAGAGGGAGGGATGAAAATGATGATGAGCCGCTTTGTTTGAATGGAGTTGGCAGAGGAAACAAAGTACTATTGGCATTAATTGTCATGGTTAAAACAGAGTATAATGTTTCCGTCCTAACATAATTGGCACATTTAATAATAAAATAAATTTTCATATCTTGTTCTCTACCATACTAGACTAGTAGACTAGGACGAATATAGCATTATTCATATTAACATAGCTAAATGCTAATCCATGTGATGGTACAACAACAATACAGGTTGACAACATATCGGCAAATAGTGGCACCAATGAGATGACAATATTTGCTACAATTCGACCACCGAGAACCACGGTGAACCACGTATGGCAAGTGGGCCCATTGAGCAGCGGCGCACCGGCTCAGCATCCCCAAAATTCTGCTAACACCAGATCCGTTGGCTCTATTAACTTTCTAGCTGGTCAAGCCACTTCCTCTGGTGGAGCTGTTGTTCAAAGACTTGGAAGGAAGAATGTAAGTTTCAATTTTGCTACTACTCACTACTCGTGTCTAATACAAACTATTTGGGATCGTTTGGTTGATAGTAGGGACTGGGAAGTAGAACTTCTTAGAAAATGAGTGATATTGTTTGGTTAAACGTGAAAAGTAAATTTCAAGTTTCACTTACCTAGGTAAGCAACTTTCTAAATTTTATAGGAAGTGAACTTCCTAGAAAATATAATTCTTATATTTTTACCATCCAAACAATCCCTGAAAATCATACTTACATGATTTTTTCATATATAAACATCATCTTATTACAACTTACCCATTCACTAAAAGAAAAATAAACCAATAACGTTTTGATATGGTGATAAAGACTTAAAGCCCGCCAATGTGATTTCCAATTCATTCGCAAGGACAAATCAAACTAAAATAAAAAGAAAAAAATAATAATTTAATTTCTGCTTCTGTTGAATTTTCCACCAACTAATCTACTCTGCCCCCATTAAATTTAATGTTAGTGTATATCTTTGAAAGTGCATTTGTGCATTAAGTTATTGCATGTTACTAGTTGTATTATAAATTAATCAATCACTTTCTAGTTCCTAGTCCATTTTAAATTTCTCATACTTATTCAAACTACTCCTATAAATAAAGAATTGAATTACTCTTTACTCATTCCGGTTTCGAAATACGAACCGGCCAATTTGAATGTTTCTTTGATAAAATTAAAATTTATAGATGAGTTATACTTGATCCGTACTATCAATCCAATAATCGTTTATCCCCTGAATTTGCATAAAATGATATACATGCGTTGTACTAAAGATTAAATAATTATGCCTAGTACTCCATATTTTTTATGGAGGAGATAATTAAAGTAATAGTGATTAGTTTGTGAGTTGTTGTAACCTAAGCACATGTGTTTGGTTGTCTTGATCATGATGAAATGATTAAAAATTAAGGGAACGAATTTGAACGTAACATGTGTGTTAACCACTTCCTTGTACGAACATGGAATTATTGTTTAGTTGGTGAGTTGTTTTTGTATTTTAAAATTTCGCTCTTTTTTTCTATCTTTTTCTTTTGTAATTTTCGTGTTCTTCTCTTATGAAACATCACACGCTTTGTCGCTTTAATATGATGGACCGTATATTTTTTCTTTTAAAAAAAAAAAGAAAAAGTCATACGCTTTGATGTTGGAAAATTCATATTATCAGCGTTTTGTACAAGACAGAGAAATTGGGAAAAATGACCAAATAAATCCAAACCAAATAATTCTATTGTTCACCCACCACCAACATTCATGATGTTAATGTGAACATCCTTTTAAAAAAAAAAACAATACTACGTACTTTAGAATTCTTCATGTAGATTTGACGCTTGAACATCGTAAGTTTTTTTTGTTGGTTATCTAATTAATTCTAAAAACAATTTTGGTCAATATTGTCATTTTATATTTTTAAAAACATCCCCCAATAATGTCTTTTCATGTTTTTAAGTTATTATCTTTCTAAATAGTCAAAGATTAGATATAGTCTATCAAGGTCATAGATATATCTATGATTTTTTTAAAATGTATTTGGTAGTTGATTTGATACCTAATCCATCGATGTTTTTGAATTATTGTCATATTATTTGAGAGCGTACGTTGTATACTTATATTTAGTCACAAGGTATACCATATACGGCGTACATACTACAGTCGTAGTAAAGTAACCATGACATTATGAAAAAGCTTAACTAATACTCCGTAGTAGAGTTATATTCCTCCATTCCAATTGCTTGTTGGTTCAGTGGTGATTGGGGCTGAACTTGGTAGGGAGAACCCGTGTTCAATCCCCCGCAACAATAATTGAAAGGGGACTGGAACCTAACACCCAGAACTCGCCCCGAATCCGGATTAGCCATAAGGGTGAACCGGGTGTTAACACAAAAAAATATTCCTCAATTCCATAATAATGATATGATGTTTCAATTTCTACTTTTCATGTTTGGCAATGTAGTACTCCGTACTCCGTATATATTAATGTGGAATTTGATGGGGATGTTTGTTATGTTTCAGGCTCATGGAGTGTTGAATGCAATAAGTTGGGGAATATTAATGCCATTAGGAGCCATAATAGCAAGATACGTAAAGGCATTCCCATCAGCAGATCCAGCATGGTTTTACCTTCATGTATCTTGTCAAATCGTTGCTTATATTCTTGGAGTTGCCGGTTGGGGTACTGGACTTCAACTTGGCAGTGATTCTCCTGGTATTGTTTACACTCTCCACCGTAACATTGGAATCGCCCTTTTCTGCCTTGCCACTCTTCAGGTAACTTATACATATACTCCCTCCTATTCCTTGGAATAATTAAAGATATATCTGTTTCAATAAGTTCTTTACACTTACTGTTTGCACGGACTCCAATATAATGTTTGATCGTATATATTCTAATTCTGTATGCCAAAAAAATATGAAAAATTGATACTTACAAAATACCTTTCAAGACAAATCTAACAAGATATCTCAAGATAATTTTTGATAGATATAATAATGAGAATTTATGGTCAAAGTTTTGATTGTTGCACACATTTTTCAAAACGTACAGAACTTAATGAAACAAAGGTAATACTACAACATGATCTGATTTAATGTTCCCATCCGATTAGTAGTTGCTTTATTGACTTAATTGCCACAATTATGGGCCTGATTAGGTAGGTAGCCTATCTCAACTAACACGGTAAGTAAGAGTTCATTAAATTAGGATGAACTGACGTCTAGCTTTTTAATTTTCAATTTTTGGTTTTAAATTGTAAGTTGATGTTTTGTTATGCCGGTCCATTTTTACTACTACCCTTCTTCTAGAACTACTTATTACTAGAGGATACCAGGTTAGCTCTTATAATTCGTTAGACCAAGTAGTATATGTATCTCAACAAACTAACATGGTTGGTCAAAGTATGAAGCTAATTAGTTTTAATCAAAGCATTTTGTCAGACCGTCCGACAGAACATTTGCTCATTAAACACAATATATATACTTCGTATATATGTTTAAGATTAATTTTGCAAATATTAACGTCAAACTACCACAAAATAAAAATATATACTTGTATGTGAAGGACGTTTGAAAAAAGTATCTTGCTGAATTTGTCTAGAGTATAGTATAGAGTACCAACTACGGCGGTGGAAGAATTGTAGTCTACCTACCAGTCTTTTTCTAAGTTAAATATGTATCTTTACTCAAAATCTAAGATTGAGTTGTTGATGGTTATAGTCAAATGCAATACCCTTTAGAAGCTTCTTGTTATGACAGACTTCTTCAACATTGACAATATGACTTACGACTTACGAGTAGTTTGTTACTTTGTTTAATATTGTTGAGACATTTGTTTGTGTTAGGCTGTTAGCTAGTTAAGGCGATTTGTATATTCATACTAGAAAACTAGCTAGGTTATTATTCGAATGTTTTTGCATCTTAATAACATGCATAAAAGGGTTGATTATTTGGTTGATGATATCTATGAATATATATATATATATATATATATATATATATATATATATATATTGTAGGTGTTTGCCCTGCTTCTAAGGCCAAACAAAGACCACAAGTACAGATTATACTGGAAGGTCTACCATCATGGGATTGGATACGCAGTCATCATCTTAAGTATCATCAACATATACCAGGGACTTGACAATGTGTTACAACCGGAGAGGAAATGGAAGAGAATTTACTCGGGCATCATTATCGCGTTGGGAGCCATCGCTGTTGTATTGGAGGCAGTTACATGGACTATTGTGTTGAAGAAGAAGAAGAATGAGCAAGCCAAACATGGTCACCATGCTAACGGAACTAATGGATTTTCCAATAGTTATGCACAGCCTGCTCTGTAAATTTTTCTATACCATTAATTAATTGTCTCCTCTTTAGGCTTATTGTTTTAGGTTGTATTATAAATTACACATTTTGGATTCTTTTTTCCTTTTCTATTATTTCTGCCAGTGAGTTATAGGGCATATATTGATTGTTTTTATTACTATGATATAGTTTTCAATTTCATGCATTGTTTGGTTAACTTTTTATATAATTGCCAACAATATGTAGATAATTTACCTAGTTATGTTGTTGTGGAGGGTTATAAAAGAGAATAAATCATTATAGAATGAATAACTAAACAAATTCACAAACATTGAATATAAACTGTTCCAGTGTTGAAACGATGGGATTCGGATTGAAGGCCCTTTTGTTGATGTGGAAGATCTAGCTTGAATGATCGTGCAGTTCGAATATACCTGCACAATGAACAAAGTAATTGACATCGGGGGTGTTCCGAGGAAAGCCCCTCCGATGCCTAAGTAAGCACTTTGTTCGGATTCTAGAGAGAGTTCTCTAGAAAGTAGTGCTAAGGCAATAAATTGGATGTACCTTGAGTTGTGAGCCGTGTCGGCTTATTTATCGTGTTTGTGTAGTAAATGCCCTTAGGTCATTTATTACTTGATGGGCCGTAGGCCATGTAGGTTGGCTGACTTAGCCTTTGATGGGTGAATGGTTTCTGTGTTGTTTTATAGCCTATTGGGCTTTTGGGCAGTAGGCCCAATTGGAGTCAATTGGACACCCAAACAACATGCCCCCCCATACCCGGTTCATTTATGATTCAATGGACGGTATTCATATGCATCTGGTACCTTGGGAAGCCCAAAGGTCCCGCATCTTTTTTGAAGAAAGGTGGTTTGAATTTGCATTGGTGACAAGTGTCGAAGTCTTTTCAAATTCTTCAGACCGTGGGTGCGAGTTTTGAGGAAAGTTTAAGCGGTTTTATTTTCTCTATAAATACTCAGCTTAACCCTTCTTTTCAAAATTTTACTTCACACCTCTTTCTCTCAGAATTCTCTCAAATTTCGGCGATCTTATTCATTTGAATTCTTCAGATCTTCGCTTCATGGTTGGATTTTCTCCTCGGGAACCCGTGTCACTCGGTTTATCGGCGAATTCCGCTTCGGAGACAGGTAATTTGCTTGTGAATTTCAGTCTTTTTTCTGTACTTTCCTCTCTACCCCACCGTTTGATCCCTAGAACTTGGGTTTCCAGACCATTGCTAGAGATAAGTGTAAGAGCAAGTTCGTAGTCGAATCCTCCAGTGAGAGTCAAGAAACTGAGGTTCCTTTGATGAGGCCAAAGAAGTCCTCTCGGGGCTGGGATGCTTCGAAGGACATCACTGCTGGTGGGTTTGCTCGTGTTGAGTCTGTCAGGTAGGCTGGCTCTTCGAGGGGTATCGCGCTCATCCTCGTTATTTCGAGGAAGCGGATCCGGAATCGAATCTAGCGCCCATTTTGCATGAGACCTCTGAACTCGCGCTCATCCTCTTTATTGCAAAAAGAATTATTTTTGTTACTGCTATTGAAAATGGTTTCGAGTAATTACTACATCTTTAATTTTTTACATCTATTAGTCAACAATTGTGTGAAAAATATGGATCATAACATACAAGACATTGGATATAGTTTACGATACTAACAACCCCAAAAGATAAGAAAACTATTACTATAAAAAATGATACGACGTACAATACACTACATCCAAATAAAAAACAATTTCATGACAATTATTATTTAAAAAAAAAAAGAAATCAAACTCGTAAACCCAACACGTGTAAACGGTGCATAGAAAAATACTTCATGTAGTATTCAACCTTGTAACCCGAGGCATCGCCTGGGGTAAAGACTAGTTGTAATCTTCCAAACCTTTAATGCATGTACAATATGAATTTAGGAAATGAAATGGATTGGAAACCTTTAAGAAGGAGAAATGGTAATGTTAAGTGTTATCATTATTTGTTGTTTGGTATACTTAAGGAAAGCAATCCCTTGTATCAAATTAGGGATTGAGAAAGGTAACGTACACGTTGTTACCACAAGGTTAAGAAATGTATCAAATTAGTGGTAATGGTTAAACATTGAAAATGGAGTGTGTTACCCATCTTCCATATCTCATATCATACAATAGGTAATGGAATTAGTTAATTGATTCCATTTCCATCACTTGAAAAGTGTTATACTAAACATGCTCTTATGAAGGAAATAATGCCCTTGGTCCAAGTATGCATTTAATGCCAAGTCTAATAAATGAGGTTCAGTATTAATTAACAAGTTAATAATTCGGTGAGATCAAGTGAACTGAATGCCTAGCTAGAGGCCGCTTCAGTTCAAGTGGAATTAATAATATTAATCAACATCTTACTCTTGATTGAACCCGTAGGGTCACACAAATAGTATGTGAACGGATCAAGTATTTAAGTGAATATATTATTCATTAAGTACTCCATTTATGAACATTCGGAAACGACGGATCTCGGTTCCAGTGGGAGCTGCAATCGTCAAAAGGCAAAATAAAGAATACTCCGGAAATGATGATATTGCCGGAAACGGAAATATGGTTCATGACGGAAATATAAATATTATCCAAGTCGTAGATGTTGCCGGAAATGAAAACATGGTTCGTATCGGAAAATATTATCGGAAATAGAAATATTGCCGGAATCGGAAATATTGCCGGAAACGGAAATATTACCGGAATCGGAAATATTGCCGGAAAAGGAATTATTTCCGGAATCGAAAATACTAACGAAAATGTAAATATTTGTTCGAAACAGAAATGGATTATGAAATCGGAAAATGGATCAGAAGCTCGACGAGCGACAAGCCGGCAAGCGAGCCGGCCATCGCTCGACAAGCAAGCAAGCAAGGCAGCAGCGCCAATGGGCCGCGCCAAGCCAGCGAGCAAGGCAACATCGCCAATGGGTCGCTCCAAGCCAGCGAGTAAGGCAGCAGCTCCATAGGTCGCGCCTAGCTAGCGAGCAAGGCAGCAGCTCCATGGGCCGCGCCAAGCAAGCGAGCAAGGCAGCAGCTCCATGGGCCGCGCCAAGCCAGCGAGCAAAGTAGTGCAGGCCCGCCAAGGCAAGGCTGCAGCGCGCTGGGCCTTCGGCCAGCTGCGGTTGTGGCTGGGCCTAGGCAGGCACGCGCACCAACGTGGCCCGTTGTGGCTGCATTGGGTTGTTTCGTCTTGGGCTCCAAGAAATGTCTGATTGCTTAATTCCCAAGTAACCTTGGATTAAGTATTCATTGTCCTACTGGAATCGATTTAATTAAGAGTTTAATTAATGTTGCAATTCTAATTGAATAAGAATTTCAATTCTAGTAGGGTTGGTAATTATTTTCCTAGTAAGACTCAAATTCCTTATTTCCTACCCTATAATTATGAGGTTAGGCCCTCATAATTACACATATCAATTATAGTGAAAATCATATTCTTTATTCTCATTGTGTTCAAGGGAGAACATAATATAGCCTAACCCGAATACATAAAACCTTAAGTAAAATCCTAGTTGGTTAAACCTAAGGTGGATCCGAACGTGTTGTGGACTTTCTACGGAGGGGCAACGCCTGGGGCTCTAAAGAATTGTTCTTGTTCGGTTCGGGAGCAGCTAGGGAAGGCACGCATCACATTGTATGTAACCTAAATTATGCTAATTGACTAAGTGGCAATTAATTTGGATTCTGGCTTTATAGTTTTTTCGCATGAATTATATTATTATTATTCACGCTGGTGTCGGTGGCGGTGGCGGTGTGGGGTGGTGGTGAGGACGAGAAGGGGTTAGTGGGGCGGTGTGCGGCGGTGGTGAGAAAGAGAAGGGGTTAGCGGGGCGGTGTGTGGTGGTGGTGAGGAAGAGAAGGGGTTAGCGGGGCGGTGTGCGGTGGTGGTGAGGAAGAGAAGGGCTGCCATGGAACATGGTGGTGATATGGGCTGCCATGGTTCTTCCAATCCAGAAAAGTTGAGTTCCATGGAGGACAGGGAAGAAGGAATGGGGGGAGAGAAAAAAAAAATGGAAAAAATAAAAAATCAAAAGAGAAAGAGGAAAAAGAGAGTTAAAGTTAACAGATAAGTTAACGGAGTTAACGACAAATAGTTATTCTGGGCATTTTGTGTATTTATACTAAACTTTGGGGGTATTTGATGCATTCTGAAAAGTTTAGGGGTATTTAATGCATTAAGGCAAATTCAGGAGCATTTTATGGAAAATCCGAAAAAAATAAAAATGAACATGTTTTTTTTTTTAAAAATGTTCTTATCCACTAATTAATTAACTTCCAAATATGATATTTTAATGTTGAAGAGTTGGGGAACCAGTTGGGATAATGATTTGGCCACCCACCAACTCAGTGATTAGTGATTAGGAACCAGAGTGGTTCATGTATTTTAATTTAGCATTTTAGCCTTTGGTCAAATTGGTCCCCTCCAATCAGTCCACTTCCATCTTTAAAATAATCCCTTTTATTTCTGTTTGGTCCCATTACTCGGACCATATTCCTAAATTCCTACCCCGGTCCTCGAAGATGTCCCAAATCTCTGTTCGAACTGACTCCATTCATGTAACATATCGGTGTCTGGTCTACAGAGAACCGAATTAAGTTATCGACGGATTTTCAAATTAAATACCGATCACCATCTCAAGAAAATAGGGTAAGATGATGATAGGCGGATAAATATAAACAAATATAGACAACTAGATAAAATCTCATTCTTGATGTTCAAGTTTCACCTTTAATTATTTTTAGTTTCTTACATTTTATAATTCACATAGCAACCACAAACTATGATTATGAGCCATTAGTATTAAAATCACATTCAAATCAACGATCAAGGAGGTTTTGATCTACTAGTTAAAATTGAAGGTCTGTATATGATAGTTTTAGATTCGAATTCTCTTTATCCCATTTGTAATTATATTATGCTAATGTAAAAGTACGACTTCGTGCTTAATTTTCAGTTTAACTTATATTGTGAGTATCTTTAAAAGTGTGCATTTATAGTTATAAATTCTAAAACCCTAATAAAATAAAAATTGTGTGTGTGCACATGGGAGTGGTTACTAACTTACTATTAAAGGATTTTTGGGAGTTGACAGCTTAGCTTGACATACGGTATGGGCTAGTTGTAACAATGCAAATGTTAGCACCTTAAGATAATTAAGGAGCTAGATATGAAACCGTGAAAATATTATAAAACTTAATTATCTATCATGATCGTTACATTTCAACTAGAAAACTGCTTGATACTTGGGTCAGGAAACAGCAAGATGAATGCATAAAAAGAAATTATACATGACAATTCTCCTTCCTATGTGGATAACGCCAAACGGTGAATCAAATGTGATCTATGAACAATGGTGTATAATGAATATTATGTAATTGAAGAACACAAGTTTACAACTAAAAGACCATATGATATATTCTATTTTATTCTTATTTAAAATTATAAATAAGAAACATAATTCATGTTCTTTTAACATAAAGGCATGTTCTTTTACACTAACATTTTTATCTTTTGGGTGCATCATGCTCATTGCGCCCTTTGTCTACCGCATAATAAGTACACTAATCACTATGTTTAGATATAAGAAAATGAAGAGAAAGGGAGGGAAACATTTTCATTGTTTTGATTAGGGGTTGGGGAAGGAAGAGGAGGGAGGGAAGAGACAATCTCACTTGCATGGATCGGGTCGTCCACGCTATAATTAGCGTGGACTAGGATATTTTAGGTATTTTAAAGTATTTATATATAGATGACATGGACCATCACTATTCACGTGATTCGAGAAAACACGCGGCCTATATAGTAACTCTTACGATGATATACTTGTACTTATATGTAATATATATAGTTACTCTACTAGTCATACAATAACTTTTAACATTATAATTATTAATATATGTGATATAGTTACTGCAAAGATCATATAGTAACGCTTAAATTGATGTAATTGTACTTATATGTAATATAATTACTCTTATAGTCATACAATAATTTTTTGTGATACATATAGTTATTATTGTTATTACACACAAAAAGTAACTATATTATTATAAAGAGTAATTATATATGTGAAAGTGTAACTATATATTCATTCTTGTTTTATAGGTTCTTCAACAAAAAGAGTAAGAATTTAATACCTATAACATGTATTAAAAATAGAAACTATAAGTTGTAACGTATTCTACAAGTATTTAAGTGGGTGTATAACAAGCCACCAAAACCATGTTGTTGGATTCAAAGCAAATAAAATTACTATATAGACAAATTTCTATGATATTTTTCAAACTATAATAAATCGTTGGATTTATATTTGTATTCTTTCTCGCCAATTGAAGAGATAGCAAGCCACTAAAACCAATTTGTTCAACAGCTTCCTTCTGTTGTGGTGTAAGATCTTTTATTAATTTACAAAATGTACCACCAGAACATTGTGTATCAAAAGCATACATGAAAATAATAAACAATATATAAATATGTTAATAATTTATAATACATATAAAAAATGACATAATAACTATTTATTACATATAATTACTATTATGCATGATATAGTAACTCTTACTATTAATGATGGTCATATACTTGCAGAGTTGCAAGCATACTTATGGTTATAATCATATAGTTACTGTCATCATAATATAGTAACTTTTATTACTAATAATATAGAGTAAAAAGAAGAACATATAAATTAAAGAGCATTATGATCCACATAGTAACAAATTCAAACATATAGTTACTATTATACATGATATAGTCACTATTACTATTATTGATGGTCATATAGTCACAGAGCTGCAGACATAGTTATCGTTATAATCATTTAGTTATTGTATTCATAATATAGTTACTCTTAATACTAATAATATAGAGTAGAAAAAAACAAAAACAAAACATAATAATACACATAGTAACTATTTCAAACATATAGTTATATAATTATACATGATATTGTCACTATTACTATTATTGATGGTCATATAGTCACAGAGTTGTAGATATAGTTATTATTATAATCATATTAACCCACCAAAACCAATTTCTTTAACAACTTCCTTCAGATGTGGAGTAAAATCTTTTATTAATTTACACAATGTACCACCAGAACATTGTGTATCAAAACCATACCTAAAAGTAATAAATAATATACCAACTGTGTTAATAATTTATAATTCAAATATGAAAAAAGAACATAGTAACTATTTAAAACATATAGTTATTATTATACATGATATAGTAACTCTTTCTATGGATGATGGTCATATATTTGCAGAGTTGCGGACATAGTTATTGTTATAGTCATATAGTTACTGTCATCATAATATAGTAGCTCTTATTTCTAATACAATAGAGTAGAAAAAGAACATATAAAGAACATAATAATACACATATTAACTATTTCAAATTTAAATTAAAATAAACTCAAAATACTTTAAAAATAACGAAACGAGACATAATTTCTCCAAATTCTTTTGTCGATTTGTAGAAAAGCGCAAACTTGTCGATTATAGTCACTTTATCATGAAATTTATAGTCAAACATAGTCGATAAATCATTATAACACGCGGTAAGAAATTGTTATTGTAATAGTCGGTATATATCATATAGTTATAGTTAAAATCTTATAGAAACTCTAAAAATCACATGTGAAGGGTTCTCTCACGTAAGCCATCGCACATGTAGGGTTCAGTTGGGAATATTTTTTATGAAATGAATTAGGATTTGTCGTGGTAGGGCACAACCCTCATGTTAACAGGCATGATGTGGAATCTCACCTTTTGTGAGAAAGGAACTTGGTAGTAAATTCACTATGTCTTGATTTATTGATCACAAGTCCTAAAGGATTAAAATGAGATTGTTTTGGTTGTCGTTTATTAAATGTACGTTGTTTGAGTCTCGAGTTCGCTATTAATAAAATATTAATAAACGTAAAGTGCAACCAGAACAAGCTTCAAAACTCTTGGAACGTATATACCTCGAGTATGAACAATGGGGGGAGACTTGCCGGAAAACTCGATCTGCTACTAATGATACAAGACGTTGTTTCATTTAATTTATGCGCTGGAATTCCGTCGGTATGGCCCGACACTCATTATATTATTTATTATGGTGTTTGTGTTAGGTTATGATACATATGACATTTACATAGATCATGCGGAAACAACCATTAACCCAGGAAACATATTATTTACACATAATCATATAGCATAATTAGATGCATACTCTTTGTTGCGTGCCTTCCCTAGCTGCGCCCGAACCGAACAAGAACAAGTCTTTTAGGACTCCAAGTGTCGTCCCTCCGTAGATAGTCCACAGCACGTCCGGATCCGCCTTAAGATTGACCAACTAGAATCGCCCTTAAGGTACTAGAAAATTCGGCACTTTTATGAGCAAGATGTGTTTTAATTTTCTCTCAAAAAACTCACTTTTGAATACTTTGAAACTTGTGTATAAATTATGACCCCTAGGCCTTTATTTATAGAGTTATGGAAAAGGAATCGTAATCCTAGTAGGATGCGAATTAATTGGAATTAGAATCCTACATGAATTCTATTTAATTAATTTATCCAATTAGGAATAGACATTTAATCATACACTGACTCTTGCAGATTCAGGAATCACGCATGAGCACAAACTCACACACACACGGCAGCCACAAGGGCCGCCCATGCGCGTGCGAGCAGCAGCCCGCGTAGCACGGCCCACGCAGCCGCGGCCTCTTGGCGCGCGCTGGGCTTGTGGCGTGCGTGCTTGCTGGGCGACGGCCTGGCTTCGTGCTGGGCCTTCGTCCGGCAGGCCTCGTCCGATGCTAATTCGTACGATACGCTTCCGATTAAATTTCCATTTCCGGAATCTATTTCCGATACGAACAATATTTAACATTTCCGATTCCGGAATTAATTTCCGTTTCGAACAAATATTTAATATTTCCGTTTCCGGAATTATTTTCCGATTCCGGCAATATTTCCGATTCTGACAATATTTCCGTTTCCGGTAATATTTCCGATTCTGGTAATATTTCCATTTCCAATAATATTTTCCGATACGTACCATGTTTCCGTTTCCGGCAACATCTACGACTTGGATAATATTCATATTTCCGATACGATCCATATTTCCGTTTCCGGCAATATCATCGTTTCCGGAGTATTCATTTCTTGCCTGTGACGATCTTAGCTCCCACTGAAACCAAGATCCGTCGGTTCCGAATATTCATAGATGGAGTATTTAATGCCATTAAATACTTGATCCGTTTACGTACTATTTGTGTGACCCTACGGGTTCAGTCAAGAGTAAGCTGTGGATTAATATCATTAATTCCACTTGAACTGAAGCGGCCTCTAGCTAGGCATTCAGCTCACTTGATCTCACTGAATTATTAACTTGTTTAATTAATACTGAACCGCATTTATTAGACTTAACATAGAATGCATACTTGGACCAAGGGCATTATTTCCTTCAGTCTCCCACTTGTCCTTAGGGACAAGTGTGCATTTCCTAATTCCTTTGTCGCTCGATGCTTGCTCTTGAACATAAGGTAAGAGTTGTCATCCTTATTATGTCCAGAGGTGTTCCTCGGTTTCAGAGTTCAACTGATCAAATAAACAGATAATCATAGCCTATGATTCATCCGAGCACGGCCATGCATTTCACAGTTTCTAGCTCTCCGAGTGGCCTTGTACAACTTTTAAGCATCTCATCCCGATTTATGGGAGGACAATCCCAATCTTGCGATCTTGAGATTAGACTTCGTTTGATAGGTGATTACCTGAGCGTTGCCTTTATAGCCTCCTTTTACGGTGCGACGGTTGGTCAACGTCAAAGCAACCAGTTCTCAAACAAGTAATCTCAAATCACTCAGGTATTGAGGATTTAGTGTCTAATAATTTAATGAAATTTACTTATGACAGACTTTCATCTCTTACAGTAAAGTTTCATAGGTCTTGTCCGATACTAGTCTTCCCAAAGTAAGTATCTATGCAAATGATTATGACATTGCCATGTCCACATAGTTCAAGAAACAGAACTACTAGTCATCTTGCATTCTAATCGTCTAACGTTTTCTATGCGTCCAATTTTATAGAAAACTCCGATTAGGGACCATTTTCAACCTTTGACATTCAAGTTCACTTGATAGACATTTCTTAGTCACAGGACTGGTCCTGACAGTCTATCTTGAATATATCGTCAAGTTGAAGGGACTCATCATTTAATAAACCACAAATTAAATGGAAAAATGAATTCTTTTCATTTATTGTGAATGATTAACCAATAATGTTTTACAAAGATTTAAACTCTAAAACTTTAAAACATTAAACAGAGACATCAAAGCCATTCTCCAATATGCTTGATTCCCATAGCTGCAGTGTGCGAGTTGTGCTTCGCTTGCGGCAGAGGTTTAGTTAATGGATCTGATATGTTGTCATCAGTTCCAATTTTGCTTATCTCGACTTCTTTTCTTTCAACGAACTCTCGTAGAAGGTGAAATCTACGAAGTACATGCTTGACTCTCTGGTGGTGTCTAGGCTCTTTTGCCTGTGCAATAGCTCCGTTATTGTCACAATACAGGGCTATTGGTCCTTTAATGGAGGGGACTACACCAAGTTCACCTATGAACTTCCTTAGCCATATAGCTTCCTTTGCTGCTTCATGTGCAGCAATGTACTCCGCTTCAGTTGTAGAGTCCGCAATGGTGCTTTGCTTAGCACTTTTCCAGCTTACTGCTCCTCCGTTGAGGCAGAAGACAAACCCAGACTGTGATCTGAAATCATCTTTGTCGGTTTGGAAACTTGCGTCCGTATAGCCTTTAACAATTAATTCACCATCTCCACCATAGACCAGGAAGTCATCTTTGTGCCTTTTCAGGTACTTCAGAATGTTTTTGGCAGCAGTCCAATGCGCCTCTCCTGGGTCTGACTGGTATCTGCTCGTAGCACTGAGTGCGTACGCAACATCCGGGCGTGTACATATCATAGCATACATTATTGAACCAATCAATGATGCATATGGAATCCCATTCATTCGTCTACGCTCATCAAGTGTTTTTGGGCACTGAGTCTTGCTTAGAGTCATTCCATGAGACATGGGTAGGTAGCCTCGCTTGGAGTCCGCCATCTTGAACCTATCAAGCACTTTATTGATATAAGTGCTTTGACTAAGTCCAATCATCTTTTTAGATCTATCTCTGTAAATCTTGATGCCCAATATGTACTGTGCTTCTCCTAGATCCTTCATCGAAAAACATTTCCCAAGCCAAATCTTGACAGAGTTCAACATAGGAATGTCATTTCCGATAAGCAATATGTCGTCGACATATAATACTAGGAAAGCAATTTTGCTCCCACTGACCTTCTTGTATACACAAGATTCGTCTGCGTTCTTGATGAAACCAAAGTCACTGACCGCTTCATCAAAACGTATATTCCAGCTCCTGGATGCCTGCTTCAATCCGTAGATTGATTTCTTTAGCTTGCATACCTTTTTAGCATTCTTTGGATCCTCAAAACCTTCAGGCTGTGTCATAAACACAGTTTCTGTTAAAACGCCGTTTAAGAAAGCAGTTTTGACATCCATCTGCCATATTTCGTAATCGTAATATGCAGCGATTGCTAACATTATTCGAATAGACTTTAGCATTGCAACTGGTGAAAAGATTTCATCGTAATCCACACCGTGGACTTGCCTGTAACCTTTTGCAACCAATCTAGCTTTGAAAACTTCAAGTTTCCCATCCTTGTCCTTTTTCAGTTTGAAAACCCATTTGCTTCCAATGGTTTGGTAGCCATCTGGCAAATCGACCAAATCCCATACTTGGTTTTCAGACATGGAGTCTAATTCAGATTGCATGGCTTCTTGCCATTGCTTGGAGCTAGGGCTCGTCATAGCTTGCTTGTAAGTCGCAGGTTCATCACTTTCAAGTAATAGAACGTCATAGCTCTCGTTCGTCAAAATACCTAAGTACCTTTCCGGTTGAGATCTATATCTTTGCGATCTACGCGGGGTAACATTTCTAGATTGACCATGATTCTCACCAGATTCTTCTAAAGATCTCTGAGTTTCATCCTGAATGTCATCTTGAGCATTCTCTAGAGTTTGTTGTTCGACTCGAATTTCTTCGAGGTCTACTTTTCTCCCACTTGTCATTTTGGAAATGTGATCTTTCTCCAAAAAGACACCATCTCGAGCAACAAACACTTTGTTCTCAGATGTATTGTAGAAGTAATACCCTTTTGTTTCCTTTGGATAGCCCACAAGGATACATTTGTCAGATTTTGGATGAAGTTTGTCTGAAATTAATCGTTTGACGTATACTTCACATCCCCAAATCTTAAGAAAAGACACATTTGGAGGTTTTCCAAACCATAATTCGTATGGAGTCTTTTCGACAGCTTTAGACGGAGCTCTATTTATAGTGAGTGCAGCTGTATTTAGTGCATGTCCCCAAAATTCTAATGGAAGTTCGGCCTGACCCATCATTGACCTGACCATGTCTAGCAAGGTTCTGTTCCTCCGTTCTGACACACCGTTCCATTGTGGTGTTCCAGGAGGAGTCAATTCTGATAGAATTCCACATTCTTTCAGATGGTCATCAAATTCATAGCTCAGATATTCACCGCCTCTATCAGACCGCAGTGCCTTAATCTTCTTGCCTAATTGTTCTCTACTTCACTCTGAAATTCCTTGAATTTGTCAAAGGATTCAGACTTATGCTTCATTAGGTAGACATAACCATACCTACTGAAGTCATCAGTGAAAGTGATAAAGTAGCTGAAACCACCTCTAGCATTTGTACTCATTGGTCCACATACATCTGTATGGATTAAACCCAATAGTTCATTTGCTCTTTCTCCAACTTTAGAGAAAGGTTGCTTTGTCATTTTGCCAAGTAAACATGATTCGCATTTACCATAATCCTCTAAGTCAAATGGTTCTAGAATTCCTTCCCTTTGAAGTCTTTCTAAGCGTTTCAAGTTTATATGGCCTAATCGACAATGCCACAGATAGGTGAGATCTGAATCATCCTTTTTGGCCTTTTTGGTATTTATGTTATATACTTGTTTGTCGTGATCTAATAAATAAAGTCCATTGACTAATCTAGCAGATCCATAAAACATCTCTTTAAAATAAAACGAACAACTATTGTCTTTTATTATAAAGGAAAATCCCTTAGCATCTAAGCAAGAAACTGAAATGATGTTTTTAGTAAGACTTGGAACATGGAAACATTCTTCCAGTTCCAAAACTAGCCCGGAGGGCAACGACAAATAGTAAGTTCCTACAGCTAATGCAGCAATCCGTGCTCCATTTCCCACTCGTAGGTCGACTTCACCCTTGCTTAACTTTCTACTTCTTCTTAGTCCCTGTGGATTGGAACATAAGTGTGAGCCACAACCTGTATCTAATACCCAAGAAGTTGAATTAGCAAGTATACAGTCTATAACGAAAATACCTGAAGATGGAACGACTGTTCCGTTCTTCTGATCTTCCTTTAGCTTTGGACATTCTCTTTTGTAATGGCCTATTCCATCACAATAAAGACAGCTTGATGTGGACTTGTCCTGCTTTGATTTAGCATTGCCCTTGGACTTTCCACCTTTCTTGAATGGTCTCTTTCTAGCCTTGAGTAAATCTTTGGCTTCACAGTCCAGTACTATTTCAGCCTTTCTGACAAGGTGAATAAATTCTGCAACTGTTTCTTCTCTTGGTTCACTTAGGTATTGTTGCTTGAAGCGACCAAACCCACTGTGTAGTGAATTGAGCAAGACAGAGACTGCCATCCTTTCGCTTATTGGTGTTCCTAGTAGACTTAGGTGATCAAAATATGAACACATAAGATCCACATGGAACCTCAGTGGGACGCCTACCCTCTGTTTAGTGCGAAGGAGCTGAACATGTGTTTCTTGGACCTCCATCCTATAACACCTGTTGGGAGAACTAACCTTTAGCCCAGACATTGATTCAATCAACTCATGGACGTTCAGGTCCCTGTCCTCCGTACTTCCACGACAGATATCCCTCAGATTCTTGATGAGCGTAAAAGGTTCATAGGCTACAAACCTTCTAGCCCAATCATCAGGGATATTGTTCAGCATGAGACTCATAACCTTTTTGAGATCCGCATCCCAGGCGTAAAATCTCTCAGGGGTCATGTCTCTGGCATAGTAGCTTGGCATGGGATGTGATAGTACATACTCAAGTCCATTGAGTTTGACTATTTCAATTAGCTTAGCTTCCCATTCAAGAAAATTTGTCAGGTTCAGCTTGACCATAAGCTCAGAACCCATGATGATGTTTTGATTGTTGTTTGCCATATTAAAAACTACAATTGAAAAGAATAAACAAATAAATAACCATTCACAGTTTCTCTTAATAAACTTAAATTCTAGCATACATGCATAATTCAATGTTTATTAAGCATTTTATTCAAGTTATGTGTTCCGGCAGGTGTGAATAAAATGATTCCAAGATCCTAAAATCATTGAAGAACTAAGCACAGTTTGTCGACTTAATCCTAGAACATCTTAGGTAAGCAAAAGCCTTTTGCTAATAGTCTAGAAACTATTCTTGGTTGATAGGTACGTCTAAGAACTTATTAGGTAAACCTATCGAATTTGCCACGACATAAAAGGACTCCTTACTTATATCGTTGAGTTTCACCAAAACTAACATGTACTCACAATTATTTGTGTACCTTGCCCCTTTAGGACCAATAAGTAACACCTCGCTGAGCGAAAACTATTACTAGATTGATGTAAAGGATATCCAAGCAAGTGTATATTTTGGCATGGCACCTTTTAACTCAATTTTTAAGTTTGGAACTTAAGGCTCTTACTATGTTGGTTAGATTTTAAGTGAACTAAAATCCTTAATCATGCAACATAATCAAGCTTTTGATCTCATGCATTTTAAGACATATTTAAAGCAATAAATAACTTAAAACATGCATAAGATATTTGTGATCTAGTATGGCCCGACTTCATCTTGAAGCTTTGACTTCAAAGTCCGTCTTGAAAATCTCCGTGGGAGGCACCATTTTCTTCAAATAGGATAAGCTATAACTAATTACAACTATTTGATGGTTCGCAGACCATATTTGAATTGAAAAATAACTTTGGTACTTTAGACCAATTACATTCAAATTAATGGTACGCAGACCATATTTTCTATCCTATTTGGGCCATACTAGTCACTTCATAACCTGCAAAACAGTACATATACAATATATACCATTCACCCATTCATTATCATGAATGGCCCACATAGCTGGTTAGTAAAACACATTATGCATCACGTAAACATTTGCAGCAATTAATCAAGGTCACCAATAATCTACCAATTATTCAGTCCTTATTAATTCTAATCGAGTTGTTTTAACCTTAAGGATTTGTAGACCCAATCAAGAGTTTATGACTAAAAAGCGCTCCCACTCAAACCAATAAATTCATATGCTTTACTAATTTTAAACATAAAATTGTATTTCTAGTCTAACCGGAAACATACAAATTTAATTAAAATTTAAAGCTCATATAAATTTATGATTGAATCCAAAAATTTAATTTAATTTCAGTCGCATTTAAATTAATTCATGATTTTAATTTTAGTAAAATAATTAGAATAAATTCCATTTATTATAATTATAATATTCAAAATTAAAATCCAAGAAATTAATTCAAATTATTAATTTTAAAATTAATTAAAATTACGTGAACTGAAATTTTCAAATTAAACATTCAAAACGATCTAATCGAAACGCAAACACCCTACGCGTTGCACGCCCATGGGCCGTACGCACACAGCCATTGCTGGCCATGTGCGCGCAGCCCATGCGCTCGTCGCATAGCTGCTGCTGTCCTATCGCAAGCCTCCGCACAGCGCCCATCGCACGCGAGCTATCGCTCGCAGCGCGCGCGCGCGACATCGCTCGCTGGCGCGCGAGATCGCTCGCTGGGCGCGCAAGCTCGCTCGCTGCGCGCGCGAGCCATCGCTCGCTGGGGCGCGAGATCGCTCGCTGGGGCGCGAGATCGCTCGCTGGCGCGCGAGATCGCTCGCTGCGCGCGCGCGAGCCATCGCTCGCTGGTGCACGACATCGCTCGCTGGGCGGGCGACATCGCGCGCTGTGCGCGCGAGTGATGCTGTGCGCAGCGCTCGTGGCACGCGAGCTTGCGCTCGCTGCGCGCGAGGCTGCGCGCACTTGTGCGAGGCAGCGCGCGTTGTGGCGCAGCTCGCTTGCTGCCCACACGCGACTGCCTTGGCTCGCCCTTCGCCCATGCCCATTCGTTCATTGCTCGTGGCGCACGACACAAGGCAGGGCTGCTGCTTTGTGCTCGTGCACTACGCCCTTGCTCATTGCATTCGTGCCGCACGGGCGACGAGCTCCCTTGCTCGTCGTCGCATGCCCGCATTATACAACACCCCTTAAGGGTAACACGAAGCGTCCATTGCTTCGTGCGTGCAAGTTATTTGAACGAATCGCATAAAAATTTAAAATTTATATTTAAAAATTAATGACAAATTAATAAATATTATTAATTTCATAATTTTAGGGCGAAAAAATCGAAAATTTATTATCCAATTGATTTCCGATTGATATGGATTCAAGTCTAGGTCATAAAAATTTAAAATTTATCGTAAATTTACAATTTTTATGGTGGTTTTTAATCATAGGTTTCTAATTAAATTACAATTAATTATGAAAATCAAATTAATTCTAAATTATTCTAATTTTCAACAAATTAATCATAATTACAAATTAGATTGCATAATTAACAAGACTAGGCATTCAAACTTGTTAAACATATGCAGTAGGTCAATCAAAAATTCAAGATTTATCAACAGGAATCGCAAATATTTAATTTAACATCTTAAATTTACGAAATTTTGCATCCGAAAAACTAAAACCTTCGAAAAGTCATAGTTAGGCTTCGAATTTGAGAATTCTGGGTTCGGCAGAAAAATACTATTTTTGTCAAAATTTTAGAATGCCTTTTACATACGGAATTGACACAAAAATCACTCAATTCGGATGAGTAATGAAGAAACTGCCGAAAAACTGCGTACATATAATTAAATAAACGCAATTTGCAATTAATTAACAATTACGAAAATTAATCACCCCTTTTAATTCTTGCAAATTTGTAATATTTAACCATGTTCATGCAATTTAGATTATGAAAATAATAAGGGGCTCGTGATACCACTGTTAGGTTATGATACATATGACATTTACATAGATCATGCGGAAACAACCATTAACCCAGGAAACATATTATTTACACATAATCATATAGCATAATTAGATGCATACTCTTTGTTGCGTGCCTTCCCTAGCTGCGCCCGAACCGAACAAGAACAAGTCTTTTAGGACTCCAAGTGTCGTCCCTCCGTAGATAGTCCACAGCACGTCCGGATCCGCCTTAAGATTGACCAACTAGAATCGCCCTTAAGGTACTAGAAAATTCGGCACTTTTATGAGCAAGATGTGTTTTAATTTTCTCTCAAAAAACTCACTTTTGAATACTTTGAAACTTGTGTATAAATTATGACCCCTAGGCCTTTATTTATAGAGTTATGGAAAAGGAATCGTAATCCTAGTAGGATGCGAATTAATTGGAATTAGAATCCTACATGAATTCTATTTAATTAATTTATCCAATTAGGAATAGACATTTAATCATACACTGACTCTTGCAGATTCAGGAATCACGCATGAGCACAAACTCACACACACACGGCAGCCACAAGGGCCGCCCATGCGCGTGCGAGCAGCAGCCCGCGTAGCACGGCCCACGCAGCCGCGGCCTCTTGGCGCGCGCTGGGCTTGTGGCGTGCGTGCTTGCTGGGCGACGGCCTGGCTTCGTGCTGGGCCTTCGTCCGGCAGGCCTCGTCCGATGCTAATTCGTACGATACGCTTCCGATTAAATTTCCATTTCCGGAATCTATTTCCGATACGAACAATATTTAACATTTCCGATTCCGGAATTAATTTCCGTTTCGAACAAATATTTAATATTTCCGTTTCCGGAATTATTTTCCGATTCCGGCAATATTTCCGATTCTGACAATATTTCCGTTTCCGGTAATATTTCCGATTCTGGTAATATTTCCATTTCCAATAATATTTTCCGATACGTACCATGTTTCCGTTTCCGGCAACATCTACGACTTGGATAATATTCATATTTCCGATACGATCCATATTTCCGTTTCCGGAAATATCATCGTTTCCGGAGTATTCATTTCTTGCCTGTGACGATCTTAGCTCCCACTGAAACCAAGATCCGTCGGTTCCGAATATTCATAGATGGAGTATTTAATGCCATTAAATACTTGATCCGTTTACGTACTATTTGTGTGACCCTACGGGTTCAGTCAAGAGTAAGCTGTGGATTAATATCATTAATTCCACTTGAACTGAAGCGGCCTCTAGCTAGGCATTCAGCTCACTTGATCTCACTGAATTATTAACTTGTTTAATTAATACTGAACCGCATTTATTAGACTTAACATAGAATGCATACTTGGACCAAGGGCATTATTTCCTTCAGTTTGGTGGGCTCCCAACACCCTTCCTTTCATGGAAACTTATTTTGGCCCGTTCGAAGCTTATTCTAATTAAATTGTGAGTCAAGAGTCGAGTATCGTATTCATGATTTGTGTGTTATTTATTAAATGGATTTTGCGTGTGGATTAGTACTTTAGCGAGTGATGCATGTTTATAGTTTTCTTTCACTCTAGCCTTGTAAGTACTCAGCTTTTGCTGACTACGTGCTTTATGTCTTTTGGTCATGGCCTTCGCCTTAATGACCCTATGATGATCCATCATTGCACTTGCATTGTTGGGGAGTAGATTAATTTAGCAGGTTGGTAGAACAAAGTACGATCGAAATCATGTAGCTTGTGATGGTTGAGAGTTGCATTCTTTTGTGCTTTGGAAACTATTTTAATATTTTAATCGCGTATTACCTTCGTGTTTTAAATTATACTTTAATCATGTTTTAAATTTGTTGTTTTTAATACTTTGGTTTTGGCCGTTATGGTTCCAACTTGTAGGAGGCCTCAATAATTATTATTTATGTTGGTTTGAAAGTTCGTTAACATTAAATTCCGCTGCGTAATTCTGGTACTACCCTTGACCGTTATCACGGTGGCGGTAATACTTTAGTAATTCCTTTATTTTAAGTTGGAAAATGATTTTATAAAAGCAAGGAATTATTAGGGTGTTACACCCACAACCGATAGAAAAGTCATATCTTCGAACTGATCAGGGTTGGGTAGCCAGCTCTCAGACACCCACACTCTTTTTGAACCCAACGCATACTACTTGGCTTCAAAGAGAGAGAAAATATGTTTTCATTCCAGTGCAGGTATAGGAGGGAGAGCTTCATACCTCAAAATAAAGCGGGGACGCGCTGTCCAGCGATTCATATGCTAGCATATTTGGCTATCAGATGTGTGCAAGACAACCCACCTTTTGTGCCAATAATGCCACTTTGACGGCTGCCAACTACCGTCCGGTATTGGCCCTTATAACTCAGGGCAAACCACCCTTCTGCCGCACCAAGACTCTTAGCCAGGGTCACCAGCCTAATGAAGGCCGGGAAAGATGGGGATATGCCCTTAAGGTCGCATTTGGAAATAAGACCAAACACACTGGCCCAGGAGTTAAGTGTCATTTGATTGACACCTATGTTGTAGTCGTCCAACATCTCTACAAAAAATGAGTGAGGAGGAAACCTAATCCCCAGCTTCAAGGAGTATGCGTACACGGAAAACTCGTCGTCTACCCGTCCTCTAGTTGTACATTGCATGCTTCCTGGCATGCGGAAGTTGAAGCCCTCTCCAAGATTCAGAGAGTCTCTATACTCAGCTCCCCCCTCCTTTAAATACTCTCACCACGTCTGTAGCAAAAAAATCTCAGAAGGGGGGAGATGGTTTTCCTCACTCTTCGAAGAATAAGGAACCACTCTTCCAGACCGCCTTGATTCCATGGCCTCCTCATGTCCCACCAGGGTAGACGACTCACACTCATACTCATCTGCCGGATTAGAGGGCCAGACATATTCAGTATCTCCAAGGCTCAGGACTCTTTCATGATGAGGAAGATTGTGCTCGTCTAGAGAACCTGCCGCGTCTTTGGTAGATAGATCATCTAGCTTTACCATGACATCATGCATAGGGGAAGAATAAGGACTGACTTAGGTCGAGGGGGATCAAACCCACTAATGAGGAGCAATTGACACATGATCGGCGTCCGAAAAAACCAGAACGGCCTGCCGTGCCGACTAAGAAATACAGAACAACAAAAACAAGATCAAAAAAGAAACAAAAACCTTTTGGATCAAAGTAAAAGTATACCACTGCTTCCAAGATTATCCAATTAAAAGGATGGAGATCTTCAAGAACAGGTTAAGAACCAACTTGATTCTAATAGTGCTCAAGGGTGGTTTGAAATCGTCTTGTTGGTGGATGAATGACGCCGAAAATCGCCCCCTAGAACGATCTCAAAATTCATTAGAAAATGAGAGGGAGTGAAAATCAAGTGGTCAAGTATTTTGTAGGAGGGTAAGAGTAAAAAACCAAGACCCACGTGCCAACTCGTCAAGGGACAAAAAACTACATTAAATCAACAAGGGTAAAACTAAAAAACGAATTCCCTAAGATACCCTTCTTGAGAGGAAAATGATGTGGAAATAAATGATTATCCACCTAAGGCCAACCTGGACAAGACACGTGGCACATCATGGAAGAAATAATGCAAAACCTTTGAATTATCTTCCATGAGAAGCTTAAAAGGGTAAGCCCACTGCCAAAATATGGCCCAACATGAAGAGACCACTAAGCCCTCTAAACTAATATTCATCAAAGACACGTGTTCCCTCCAAAGGAATTAGCCAATTAGATAGCTAGGTTTTGGGAAGAAACCCCAAAATCCTAACCCTATAAATACTTACATAACTTCCTTATTTTACTCTGCCTTCTCTCTAGACATTTTCTCTTTCAGGCAAATACTTACATAAGCATCAAAGGGAATATTGCTACAGGAATATTCTTATTTTGCAGGTTGTCAGAAGATTTATCCAGCGCATACCTAATACCTCATTGGAAGTGTGACTCAGCAACGGTAAAAATCCCACATCAGTTAGGGTCATATTTATCGTTGAATAAGGTAACTTTAGCCATCGAATAAGGTTATTTATAACTTCGGCCGGCTTCACTTTTATCTTTGCTTTTGGTCACTTTTTACCTTAAGGTCCTGTTCTTTTGGACTTTTTTGCAGTTCCATTAAGTTCAGTTCAGTTCAGTTCAGCTCCATTAAGTCCAGTTCAGTTCAGTTCAATTCAGTTCAGTTCAGTTCAGCTCCATTAACTTCAGTTCAGTTCAGTTCAGTTCAACTCCATAAAGTTCAGTTCAATTCAGTTCAGCTTCATTCAGTTCAATTCAGTTCAGTTCAAAAGAACGGATTCATCTTTCTTTGTAATTATTTTTATTCTTGATATTGCAATTAAAATTGACATTTATTACTTATACATATAATAATTATTATCGTTATTATTACTTAAATATTACTATTATTATATTAATATTATATGTAATTATTGTTATTAATAAATAATTATGATTATTGTAGTTATTATTTATTATTATGAGTATTGTTATAAATATTAACATTATATTTATTATTAATTATTAATTACTACTCCCTCCGTTCCTAAATAAGTGTCACATTTCCATTTTTGGCGTTCCCTTATAAGTGTCACATTTCTATTTTTGAACATGTACTTTTCCCACTTTTCCATACACTTTTCACACTTTTTCATGCACTTTTCCCACTTTTCTATAAATCATAATTACTTTTACTTACACATTATACACTTTTCCACTTTTCAATCCCCACATACACTTTTATTTGTACTTTATTCAATTAAACAATTATCTACTTTATCCTTTCCAAAAAAAAAACATTCCCAATCATTAACTCTTACCCACTTTACAATTTTATTAATTACCGTGCCCGAGCCCAAATGTGACACTTATTTAGGAACGGGGGGAGTAATTATTAATTATTAATTATTACTCCCTCCGTTTCTTTTTGATCTTCCTGTTTCTTTTTACGTCGTTCCTAAATGATCTTCCTGTTTCTATTTTTGGACATAAATTTTGACCAAAATAACCTTATATTTCCACATAATTACACCAAATACCTTAGAATCTTTTCAAATTCAACCCTCAAATTCATCACCATTCCTTATTTAATTATTTTATCTTTCCGAAAAACCCCACCCACCCCTCCCTTTTTAAACGTCGTTGTCTCTCTCTCTCCCCTCATTCAACTTCCTCATATCTCATTTTCCGTCTCTCTCTCCTAAGAAATCTCCTCTGTTCTCTCTCTCTCTCTCCTCTGTTCTTCAGAAAACCCTAAACATCTCCGCCTCTGTTCTCTCATTTCTCCTCCTCTCTCTCGGATCTGAAGAGTTTTCGAGTTAAAATCTTCATAAACTTTGATCCAAATATTGATCCGATCAGATCCCCTATAAATTTGTCCCCTATAATCGTCCCTTTTTGTCGCTGCGAGTTGATTTGTTCCAATTTTTTTTGCGGGTTTTCATCGGAGATTTCTAGGGTTTGTTTTGGTCCGATCTTTATGGGGTCTTCGACTTCAAAAAATTTGGCCTCTTCTTTGTTGGGTACTTCTGGCCAACAAATCCCAGATCCAAATTGTGACTGGGGTCCCAACTGTAAGTGTCCCAACGACGAGCACTCATATTCGGCGGAATTTTTGCATAATAGAATGATGGCCCAGAAAGAGAATACGAGCACTCGTAACTATCTAAAGGTGTGGTTCGAGAAGTGGGAGGTAGAGCCTGGTGAAGAGGTCGAATCGAAATACGACGATCAGTTGCCCACGGCCTCAGATCTGCGCTTTTTTGGAGAAGATGACAAAGATGAGGTATAAATACTTGTGTTTGTTTGTTTTTATGGTTAAGATCTGAAAAATTAGGGTTTTGGTTGAGTTGCATGTCATAGAATCCTGGATCTGAATTTGCCTGAATTATTTATGGATTTTTTGAATTTATCTCGTTTTTTGATGTTATAATGGGTTTCAGTTGAATGTGTTGATGAAAATGATTGTTATTCATTTGCATGTGGTTTATTCGACGATCTTCATTTGCACGAATTTATTTGGAATATTTTGAATTTGGTCGGTATTTTTGAGAAGTAAAATGTCAACTTTTATTGTTTTCTTGTCTAATTTCTTGTCTGATTCATATTCCCCATTTAGTTTTTTAAAATATGTGGTTAAAGATGAAAAATGAGGGTTTTTGTTGACTTGCATGTTGTCGAATTTACGATCTAAATTTGCATGCTATATTTGGGTATTATTTGAATTTTTGAGTTTTTTTTATTTTCACTTGATTTTGATGATGAAAATGACAAAGATGAGGATTTTTATTCATTTGCATGTGATTTAATCAACCATTTGAACTTGCACAAATTTATGTGGAATTATTTGAATTTTTTTTGTATTTTTTTTGTATTTTTGATTTGTTTGTGATGTTGTTGGAGTGACTTTTGGTAAATAAATCTGGGGGTTATTTGAATTTGATTTGTTTGTGATGTATTTGGAGTGACTTTTGGAGTGACTTTTGGTTATTAAATCATGCCTTTGTTGGTTAAAAAAAACATTGTAATTTGAAAGACTCTATTTTTTTGATGATGCTAATGACCCGTATTTTATGTCCCCTATTGCGTGCAAGGAACCCACTCTGTCTGACTCGTTCGAACTATATTATTTTGGTGAGTGTGAGAATGAGGATGGCAATTCTGTTGTGTCCTCTGGGCAAGAATCATCAGCGTTCCCTTATTCAAAGAATAAAGACACGACTGCTGCAGATGATCATGATGATCATGATTAGATAAGTCTGTCCCCTCTTTTAATTTTAATTAGCAATTTAGTAAACATGGTCAGCTGTTGAAATTGTAGGCCAGCAAGTGTGATCTCTTGCTGGCAGGGTTGGATTTGTTGTTGTTAATGAAGGAGGATTTGTTGTATCATGTGGAGTTTGGAGGGTTTAAATCTTGGAAAATGCTCTGTTTTGATTCATGCTGATATGCCCTGTTTTAGTTTATGATTGTATGCAAATGATGATATTATATGTCCATGTTTGCAAATGATGATATGCCAATATGTCCCTGTATTGATCATATGTCCCTGTATTCAGTTCTGATATGATGGTATGCCAATATGTCCATGTATTGATCATTGCCAATATGTCCCTGTATTGATCATATGTCCCTGTATTCAGTTGATTTGCACCTGTTTGCAATCTGTCCATGGTGGTTTGTGATGAGTCAATTCTTGTGGAGGCAATTCTTGTCCTGTTTGTTGTGTTGTTTATTGTCCCCTTTATGTGCCTTGTGTATATGTATTCAATGATGAATCTTTTAAATGCTGAGAAGCAAGCAAAACAACGACGTTTAAAAAGGGAGGGATGGGTGGGGTTTTTGGGAAAGATAAAGTAATTAAATAAGGAAAGGTGATGATTTTGAGGGTTGAATTTGAAAAGATTCTAAGGTATTTGGTGTAATTATGTGGAAATATAAGGTATTTTGGTCAAAATTTATGTCCAAAAATAGAAAGAGGAAGATCAAAAAGCAATTTACGTCTTGTTTGTTGTGTTGTTTATTGTCCCCTTTATGTGCCTTGTGTATATGTGTTCAATGATGAGTCTTATAAATGCTGAGAAGCAAGTCCAAATAACTACAACCACTCATGCGGCCATTAGTATGTGTTTTGATATACTTTTCAGGCGCTAAGTGTTTGTAGTTTGGATTTCTAACTATGATGTTTGGGGACATTCTAAGATCAATACTTAATCGTCCTTTTTTTTCTATCTTTTGCCAGTTTCAATGTGGTAAGAAACGAATCGTTTCCTTCACATATAAACTGACATTAGATAGAAAGAGCAATTTACGTCTTGTTTGTTGTGTTGTTTATTGTCCCCTTTATGTGCTTTCACATGTACTCCCTCCATTACTTTTTGATCTTCCTGTTTGAAACCGAGATTGAATAACTACATTAATGATGAGTCATCATTGCTGCCGTGTTCTTTGTTTTGTTTGATCAATGTGAAGGAAATAATGCCCTTGGTCCAAGTATGCATTCAATGATAAGTCTAATAAATGCGGTTCAGTATTAATTAACAAGTTAATAATTCAGTGAGATCAAGTGAGCTGAATGCCTAGCTAGAGGCCGCTTCAGTTCAAGTGGAATTAATGATATTAATCCACAGCTTACTCTTGACTGAACCCGTAGGGTCACACAAATAGTACGTAAACGGATCAAGTATTTAATGGCATTAAATACTCTATCTATGGATATTCGGAATCGACGGATCTTGGTTTCAGTGGGAGCTGAGATCGTCACAAGCAAGTGAATACTCCGGAAACGATGATATTGCCGGAAACGGAAATATGGATCGTATCGGAAATATAAATATTATCCAAGTCGTAGATGTTTCCGGAAACGGAAACATGGTACGTATCGGAAAATATTATCGGAAATGGAAATATTACCGGAATCGGAAATATTGCCGGAAACGGAAATATTGTCAGAATCGGAAATATTATCGGAATCGGAAAATAATTCCGGAAACGGAAATATTAAATATTTGTTCGAAACGGAAATTAATTCCGGAATCGAAAATATTAAATATTGTTCGTATCGGAAATGAATTCCGGAACCGGGAATTTAATCGGAAGCGTATCGTACGAATTAGCATCGGACAAGGCCTGCCGGACGAAGGCCCAGCACGAAGCCGGGCCATCACCCAGCAAGCAAGACGCACACCAACACGCACAGCCCATGGCAGCGCCAGGCCCACCGCAAGGAAAGCCCAGCGCGCCAAGGCGTGGCTGCGTAGTGTGGGCTGCGTAGCGTGGGCCAAGCGCACGCACGCGTGGGCGCCCTCGTGGCTCCGTGCGTATGTGTGTTTGTGTCCATGCACAATTCCTAAATCTATTAGGATTTGGTGTATGATTAAATTCCTATTCCTAAAAGGATTATTTAATTAATTAGAGTCATTGTAGGATTCTAAGTTTAATAAAATCGTATCCTACTAGGATTCCAATTCCCTTTCCAAACCTCTATAAATAAGGGCCTAGGGTCATAATTTATGCACATGGGATTGAAGTACTCTAAGGGTAAGTTTTGAAAGAAAAATAAGCCAAACACTTGCAATCACATTAATTGAATTTCCTAGTAACCTTAAGGGCGATTCTAGTTGGTCTAACTTGAGGCGGATTTAATTTATAAATTTAATTTATAATTTAATCACATTATAAATTTATATGAGCTTTAAATTTTAATTAAATTTGTATGTTTCCGGTTAGACTAGAAATACATTTTTATGTTTAAAATTAGTAAAGCATATGAATTTATTGGTTTAAGTGGGAGCCCTTTTAGTCATAAACTCTTAATTAGGTCTACAAATCCTTAAGGTTTAAACAACTTAATTAGAATTAATAAGGACTGAATAATTGGTAGATTATTGGTGCCCTTGATTAATTGCTGCAAATATTTATGTGATGCATAACGTGTTTTACTAACCAGCTATGTGGCCCATTCATGATAATGAATGGGTGAATGGTATATATTGTATATGTACTGTTTTGCAGGTTATGAAGTGACTAGTATGGCCCAAATAGGATAGAAAATATGGTCTGCGTACCATTAATTTGAATGTAATTGGTCTAAAGTACCAAAATTGTTTTTCAATTCAAATATGGTCTACGTACCATCAAATAGTTGTAATTAGTTTAAGGAAAAATTGATATTATCGGTCCCAACTATGGCCGATTTACTTTAAAAGGTCCCAACTTTTGATTATGTCAGGGTGGTCCCAACTATAGAGAGTGTTTTCCAAAAATGGTCCCTTAGTTAAAATTAAGTGCTAAATAACTTAATTAACACTCATATCTCTCGTGCAATAATCATATTTTTTTAATTAAATGAAGTAAATGGAACAGTATGATATGCTTAAATCGACTTAATTAATAGTTTAATAAACCAAAGGACCATTCTTGGAAAACACACCTTAAAGTTGAGACCACTCTAGAATAATCAAAAGTTGGGACCTTTAAAAGTTAAACGGCCATAGTTGGAACTGTCAATATCAATTTTTCCTTAGTTTAATTATAGCTTATCCTATTTGAAGAAAATGGCGACTCCCACGGAGATTTTCAAGACGGACTTTGAAGTTGAAGCTTCAAGATGAAGTCGGGCCATACTAGATCACATTTATCTTATGCATGTTTTAAGTTATTTATTGCTTTTAAATATGTCTTAAATATGCATGAGATCAAAGCTTGATTATGTTGCATGATTAAGGATTTTAGTTCACTTAAAAACTAACCAACATAGTAAGAGCCTTAAGTTCCAAACTTAAAAATTGAGTTAAAAGGTGCCATGCCAAAATAACACTTACTTGGATATCCTTTCTTCATCGATCTTAGTAATAGTTTTCCGCCATAGCGAGGTGTTACTTATCGATACTAAAGGGGTAAGGTACACAAATAATTGTGAGTACATGTTAGTTTTGGTGAAACTCAACGATATAAGTAAGGAGTCCTTTTATGTCGTGGCAAAATTGATAGGTTTACCTAATAAGTTCTTAGACGTGCCTATCAACCAAGAAAAGTTTCTAGACTATTAGCAAAAGGCTTTTGCTTACCTAAAAGATTTTAGAATTAAGTCTAAATACATAATGTGCTTAATTTTTCAATGGATTTTAGGATCTTGGAATCATTTTATTCACACCTGCCGGAACACATAACTTGAATAAAATGCTTAATGAACATTGAATTATGCATGTATGCTAGAATTTAAGTTTATTAAGAGAAACTGTGAATGGTTATTTTTTTTTTTTATTCTTTTCAATTGTAGTTTTAATTATGGCAAACAACAATTCATTCAACATTCGATCAATTCTCGAAAAGGAGAAGTTGAGCGGGAAAAACTTCCTTGACTGGCAAAGGAACTTACAAATAGTTCTTATGCAGGAAGAAAAGGAGTATGTCCTGGAAGAGGCGATGCCCGAAGCCGCAGGCGAAGGGGTCACTCAGGCAGCCCTCAATCTTTGGATTGATGCCAACAAGGATGTGAAATGTCTAATGCTCGCCACCATGAGTGCAGATCTGCAGAAAACGTTCATCAACTCAGATGCTTTCACAATCATCAGTGAGTTGAAGAACATGTTCCAAGATCTAGCTCGAGTCGAAAGATTCGAGACTCATAGGCAAATTCTTGAGACCAAGCTTAAGAAAGGCGAGCCCGTAAGTCCACATGTTCTCAAAATGATTGGACTCATTGAGAATATGAGTCGGCTGGACCAGAAATTCTCTCAGGAAATGGCTGTAGACACCATCCTCCATTCTCTTCATAACGGGTATGATCACTTCAAACTGAACTACAGTATGAATAGTCTGGACAAAACGCTCACTCAGCTTCACGGTATGCTGAAGACCGCTGAAAAGACGCTCAAAAGTGATAAGCAAGATGTGCTTATGGTGCGTGGGGGCAAGTTCAAGAAATCTGGAAAGAAGAGGAATGCTAAGAAAGGTGGCAACAAGGCCAGCCCAACTAAGCAAACTGGCGCCAAGTCTGAAAAGAGGAAGGTCAGTCAACCCACTTCTGAATCCGAATGCTTCTACTGCAAGAAGAAGGGGCATTGGAAGAGAGATTCCTTGAAGCTAAAGGAAGATCAGAAGAACGGAACAGTCGTTCCATCTTCAGGTATTTTCGTTATAGACTGCATGTACACTTGTTAATTCAACTTCTTGGGTATTAGATACAGGTTGTGGCTCACACTTATGTTCCAATTCTCAGGGACTAAGAAGAAGTAGAAAGTTAAGCAAGGGTGAAGTCGACCTACGAGTGGGAAATGGAGCACGGATTGATGCATTAGCTGTAGGAACTTATTATTTGTCGTTGCCCTCTGGGCTAGTTTTGGAACTGGAAGAATGTTTCCATGTTCCAAGTCTTACTAAAAACATCATTCAGTTTCCTGCTTAGATGCTAAGGGATTTTCCTTTTTAATAAAAGACAATAGTTGTTCGTTTTATTTTAAAGAGATGTTTTATGGATCTGCTAGATTAGTCAATGGACTTTATTTATTAGATCACGACAAACAAGTTTATAACATAAATACCAAAAAGGCCAAAAAGGATGATTCAGATCTCACCTATCTGTGGCATTGTCGATTAGACCATATTAACTTGAAACGCATGGAAAGACTTCAAAAGGAAGGAATTCTAGAACCATTTGACTTAGAGGATTATGGTAAGTGCGAATCATGTTTACTTGGCAAAATGACAAAGCAACCTTTCTCTAAAGTTGGAGAAAGAGCAACTGAACTATTGGGTTTAATCTATACAGATGTATGTGGACCAATGCGTACAAATGCTAGAGGTGGTTTCAGCTACTTTATCACTTTCACTGATGACTTCAGTAGATATGGTTATGTCTACCTAATGAAGCATAAGTCTGAATCCTTTGATAAATTCAAGGAATTTCAGAGTGAAGTAGAGAATCAATTAGGCAAGAAGATTAAAGCACTGCGGTCTGATAGAGGCGGTGAATATCTGAGCTATGAATTTGATGACCATCTGAAAGAATGTGGAATTCTATCAGAATTGACCCCTCCTGGAACACCACAATGGAACGGTGTGTCGGAACGGAGGAACAGAACCTTGCTAGACATGGTTAGGTCAATGATGGGTCAGGCCGAACTTCCAATAGAATTTTGGGGACATGCACTAAATACAACTGCACTCACTATAAATAGAGCTCAGTCTAAAGCTGTCGAAAAGACTCCATATGAGTTATGGTTTGGAAAGCCTCCAAAAGTGTCTTTTCTTAAGATTTGGGGATGTGAAGTATACGTCAAACGATTAATTTCAGACAAACTTCATCCAAAATCTGACAAATGTATCCTTGTGGGCTATCCAAAGGAAACAAAGGGGTATTACTTCTACAATACATCTGAGAACAAGGTGTTTGTTGCTCGAGATGGTGTCTTTTTGGAGAAAGATCACATTTCCAAAATGACAAGTGGGAGAAAAGTAGACCTCGAAGAAATTCGAGTCGAACAACAAACTCTAAAGAATGATCAAGATGACATTCAGGATGAAACTCAGAGATCTTTAGAAGAATCTGGTGAGAATCATGGTCAATCTAGAAATGTTACCCCGCGTGTTAGGTTATGATACATATGACATTACATAGATCATGCGGAAACAACCATTAACCCAGTACAACATATTATTTACACATAATCATATAGCATAATTTAGATGCATACTCTTTGTTGCGTGCCCTCCCTAGCTGCGCCCGAACCGAACAAGAACAAGTCTTTAGGACTCCAAGTGTCGTCCCTCCGTAGATAGTCCACAGTACGTCCGGATCCGCCTTAAGATTGACCAACTAGAATCGCCCTTAAGGTACTAGAAAATTTCGGCACTTTATGAGCAAGATGTGTGTTTTAATTTTCTCTCAAAAAACTCACTTTTGAATACTTTGAAACTTGTGTTATAAATTGTGAGCCCTAGCCTCATATTTATAGCGGTATGGAAAGGGAATCGAAATCCTATTCAGATACAAATTAATCAAACCTAGAATCCTACAAGAACTCTAATTTAATTAATTTATCAAATAGAATTAGGAATTTAATCATTAACCGAACTCTGCATGTTTTAGGAAACGTGCACGAACACAAACACTTGCACACACACGCACGACAGCCACGATGGGCCTCATGCGTGCGCGCGAGCAGCAGCCCACTCAGCGCCCGCGCGCGCTGCGCGCTGCGCGCGCTGCGCGCAGCCTGCTGGGCCTGGCCTTGCTGTTTGTGCGGCGCGCTTGGCTTGCTGGGCGATGGCCTGGCTTCGTGCTGGGCCTCGTCCGGCAGGCCTCGTCCGATGCTTATTCGTACGATGCGCTTCCGATTAAATTTTCCGATTCCGGAATTCATTTCCGATACGAACAATATTTAATATTTCCGATTCCGGAATTAATTTCCGTTTCGAACAAATATTTAATATTTCCGTTTCCGAAATTATTTTCCGATTCCGGTAATATTTCCGATTCTGACAATATTTCCGTTTCCGGCAATATTTCCGATTCTGGCAATATTTCCATTTCCGATAATATTTTCCGATACGTACCATGTTTCCGTTTCCTGCAACATCTACGACTTGGATAATATTTATATTTCCGATACGATCCATATTTCCGTTTCCGGCAATATCATCGTTTCCGGAGTATTCATTTCTTGCCTGTGACGATCTTAGCTCCCACTGAAACCAAGATCCGTCGGTTCCGAATGTTCATAGATAGAGTATCTAATGCCATTAGATACTTGATCCGTTTACGTACTATTTGTGTGACCCTACGGGTTCAGTCAAGAGTAAGCTGTGGATTAATATCATTAATTCCACTTGAACTGAAGCGGCCTCTAGCTAGGCATTCAGCTCACTTGATCTCACTGAATTATTAACTTGTCAATTAATACTGAACCGCATTTATTAGACTTAACATAGAATGCATACTTGGACCAAGGGCATTATTTCCTTCAGTCTCCCACTTGTCCTTAGGGACAAGTGTGCATTTCCTAATTCCTTTGTCGCTCGATGCTTGCTCTTGAACATAAGGTAAGAGTTGTCATCCTTATTATGTCCAGAGGTGTTCCTCGGTTTCAGAGTTCAACTGATCAAATAAACAGATAATCATAGCCTATGATTCATCCGAGCACGGCCATGCATTTCACAGTTTCTAGCTCTCCGAGTGGCCTTGTACAACTTTTAAGCATCTCATCCCGATTTATGGGAGGACAGTCCCAATCTTGCGATCTTGAGATTAGACTTCGTTTGATAGGTGATTACCTGAGCGTTGCCTTTATAGCCTCCTTTTACGGTGCGACGGTTGGTCAACGTCAAAGCAACCAGTTCTCAAACAAGTAATCTTCAAATCACTCAGGTATTGAGGATTTAGTGTCTAATAATTTAATGAAATTTACTTATGACAGACTTTCATCTCTTACAGTAAAGTTTCATAGGTCTTGTCCGATACTAGTCTTCCCAAAGTAAGTATCTATGCAAATGATTATGACATTGCCATGTCCACATAGTTCAAGAAACAGAACTACTAGTCATCTTGCATTCTAATCGTCTAACGTTTTCTATGCGTCCAATTTTATAGAAAACTCCGATTAGGGACCATTTTCAACCTTTGACATTCAAGTTCACTTGATAGACATTTCTTAGTCACAGGACTGGTCCTGACAGTCTATCTTGAATATATCGTCAAATTGAAGGGACTCATCATTTAATAAACCACAAATTAAATGGAAAAATGAATTCCTTTCATTTATTGTGAATGATTAACCAATAATGTTTTACAAAGATTTAAACTCTAAAACTTTAAAACATTAAACAGAGACATCAAAGCCATTCTCCAATATGCTTGATTCCCATAGCTGCAGTGTGCGAGTTGTGCTTCGCTTGCGGCAGAGGTTTAGTTAATGGATCTGATATGTTGTCATCAGTTCCAATTTTGCTTATCTCGACTTCTTTTCTTTCAACGAACTCTCGTAGAAGGTGAAATCTACGAAGTACATGCTTGACTCTCTGGTGGTGTCTAGGCTCTTTTGCCTGTGCAATAGCTCCGTTATTATCACAATACAGGGCTATTGGTCCTTTAATGGAGGGGACTACACCAAGTTCTCCTATGAACTTCCTTAGCCATATAGCTTCCTTTGCTGCTTCATGTGCAGCAATGTACTCCGCTTCAGTTGTAGAATCCGCAATGGTGCTTTGCTTAGCACTTTTCCAGCTTACTGCTCCTCCGTTGAGGCAGAAGACAAACCCAGACTGTGATCTGAAATCATCTTTGTCGGTTTGGAAACTTGCGTCCGTATAGCCTTTAACAATTAATTCATCATCTCCACCATAGACCAGGAAGTCATCTTTGTGCCTTTTCAGGTACTTCAGAATATTCTTGGCAGCAGTCCAATGCGCCTCTCCTGGGTCTGACTGGTATCTGCTCGTAGCACTGAGTGCGTACGCAACATCCGGGCGTGTACATATCATAGCATACATTATTGAACCAATCAATGATGCATATGGAATCCCATTCATTCGTCTACGCTCATCAAGTGTTTTTGGGCACTGAGTCTTGCTTAGAGTCATTCCATGAGACATGGGTAGGTAGCCTCGCTTGGAGTCCGCCATCTTGAACCTATCAAGCACCTTATTGATATAAGTGCTTTGACTAAGTCCAATCATCTTTTTAGATCTATCTCTGTAAATCTTGATGCCCAATATGTACTGTGCTTCTCCTAGATCCTTCATCGAAAAACATTTCCCAAGCCAAATCTTGACAGAGTTCAACATAGGAATGTCATTTCCGATAAGCAATATGTCGTCGACATATAATACTAGGAAAGCAATTTTGCTCCCACTGACCTTCTTGTATACACAAGATTCGTCCGCGTTCTTGATGAAACCAAAGTCACTGACTGCTTCATCAAAACGTATATTCCAGCTCCTGGATGCCTGCTTCAATCCGTAGATTGATTTCTTTAGCTTGCATACCTTTTTAGTATTCTTTGGATCCTCAAAACCTTCAGGTTGTGTCATAAACACAGTTTCTGTTAAAACGCCGTTTAAGAAAGCAGTTTTGACATCCATCTGCCATATTTCGTAATCGTAATATGCAGCGATTGCTAACATTATCCGAATAGACTTTAGCATTGCAACTGGTGAAAAGGTTTCATCGTAATCCACACCGTGGACTTGCCTGTAACCTTTTGCAACCAATCTAGCTTTGAAAACTTCAAGTTTCCCATCCTTGTCCTTTTTCAGTTTGAAAACCCATTTGCTTCCAATGGCTTGGTAGCCATCTGGCAAATCGACCAAATCCCATACTTGGTTTTCAGACATGGAGTCTAATTCAGATTGCATGGCTTCTTGCCATTGCTTGGAGCTAGGGCTCGTCATAGCTTGCTTGTAAGTCGCAGGTTCATCACTTTCAAGTAATAGAACGTCATAGCTCTCGTTCGTCAAAATACCCAAGTACCTTTCCGGTAGAGATCTATATCTTTGCGATCTACGCGGGGTAACATTTCTAGATTGACCATGATTCTCACCAGATTCTTCTAAAGATCTCTGAGTTTCATCCTGAATGTCATCTTGAGCATTCTCTAGAGTTTGTTGTTCGACTCGAATTTCTTCGAGGTCTACTTTTCTCCCACTTGTCATTTTGGAAATGTGATCCTTCTCCAAAAAGACACCATCTCGAGCAACAAACACTTTGTTCTCAGATGTATTGTAGAAGTAATACCCCTTTGTTTCCTTTGGATAGCCCACAAGGATACATTTGTCAGATTTTGGATGAAGTTTGTCTGAAATTAATCGTTTGACGTATACTTCACATCCCCAAATCTTAAGAAAAGACACATTTGGAGGCTTTCCAAACCATAATTCGTATGGAGTCTTTTCGACAGCTTTAGACGGAGCTCTATTTATAGTGAGTGCAGCTGTATTTAGTGCATGTCCCCAAAATTCTAATGGAAGTTCGGCCTGACCCATCATTGACCTGACCATGTCTAGCAAGGTTCTGTTCCTCCGTTCTGACACACCGTTCCATTGTGGTGTTCCAGGAGGAGTCAATTCTGATAGAATTCCACATTCTTTCAGATGGTCATCAAATTCATAGCTCAGATATTCACCGCCTCTATCAGACCGCAGTGCCTTAATCTTCTTGCCTAATTGATTCTCTACTTCACTCTGAAATTCCTTGAATTTGTCAAAGGATTCAGACTTATGCTTCATTAGGTAGACATAACCATACCTACTGAAGTCATCAGTGAAAGTGATGAAGTAGCTGAAACCACCTCTAGCATTTGTACTCATTGGTCCACATACATCTGTATGGATTAAACCCAATAGTTCATTTGCTCTTTCTCCAACTTTAGAGAAAGGTTGCTTTGTCATTTTGCCAAGTAAACATGATTCGCATTTACCATAATCCTCTAAGTCAAATGGTTCTAGAATTCCTTCCCTTTGAAGTCTTTCTAAGCGTTTCAAGTTTATATGGCCTAATCGACAATGCCACAGATAGGTGAGATCTGAATCATCCTTTTTGGCCTTTTTGGTATTTATGTTATATACTTGTTTGTCGTGATCTAATAAATAAAGTCCATTGACTAATCTAGCAGATCCATAAAACATCTCTTTAAAATAAAACGAACAACTATTGTCTTTTATTATAAAGGAAAATCCCTTAGCATCTAAGCAAGAAACTGAAATGATGTTTTTAGTAAGACTTGGAACATGGAAACATTCTTCCAGCTCCAAAACTAGCCCGGAGGGCAACGACAAATAGTAAGTTCCTACAGCTAATGCAGCAATCCGTGCTCCATTTCCCACTCGTAGGTCGACTTCACCCTTGCTTAACTTTCTACTTCTTCTTAGTCCCTGTGGATTGGAACATAAGTGTGAGCCACAACCTGTATCTAATACCCAAGAAGTTGAATTAGCAAGTATACAGTCTATAACGAAAATACCTGAAGATGGAACGACTGTTCCGTTCTTCTGATCTTCCTTTAGCTTTGGACATTCTCTTTTGTAATGGCCTATTCCATCACAATAAAGACAGCTTGATGTGGACTTGTCCTGCTTTGATTTAGCATTTCCCTTGGACTTTCCACCTTTCTTGAATGGTCTCTTTCTAGCCTTGAGTAAATCTTTGGCTTCACAGTCCAGTACTATTTCAGCCTTTCTGACAAGGTGAATAAATTCTGCAACTGTTTCTTCTCTTGGTTCACTTAGGTATAGTTGCTTGAAGCGACCAAACCCACTGTGTAGTGAATTGAGCAAGACAGAGACTTCCATCCTTTCGCTTATTGGTGTTCCTAGTAGACTTAGGCGATCAAAATATGAACACATAAGATCCACATGGAACCTCAGTGGGACGCCTACCCTTTGTTTAGTGCGAAGGAGCTGAACATGTGTTTCTTGGACCTCCATCCTATAACACCTGTTGGGAGAACTAACCTTTAGACCAGACATTGATTCAATCAACTCATGGACGTTCAGGTCCCTGTCCTCCGTACTTCCACGACAGATATCCCTCAGATTCTTGATGAGCGTAAAAGGTTCATAGGCTACAAACCTTCTAGCCCAATCATCAGGGATATTGTTCAGCATGAGACTCATAACCTTTTTGAGATCCGCATCCCAGGCGTAAAACCTCTCAGGGGTCATGTCTCTGGCATAGTAGCTTGGCATGGGATGTGACAGTACATACTCAAGTCCATTGAGTTTGACTATTTCAACTAGCTTAGCTTCCCATTCAAGAAAATTTGTCAGGTTCAGCTTGACCATAAGCTCAGAACCCATGATGATGTTTTGATTGTTGTTTGCCATATTAAAAAACTACAATTGAAAAGAATAAACAAATAAATAACCATTCACAGTTTCTCTTAATAAACTTAAATTCTAGCATACATGCATAATTCAATGTTTATTAAGCATTTTATTCAAGTTATGTGTTCCGGCAGGTGTGAATAAAATGATTCCAAGATCCTAAAATCATTGAAGAACTAAGCACAGTTTGTCGACTTAATCCTAGAACATCTTAGGTAAGCAAAAGCCTTTTGCTAATAGTCTAGAAACTATTCTTGGTTGATAGGTACGTCTAAGAACTTATTAGGTAAACCTATCGAATTTGCCACGACATAAAAGGACTCCTTACTTATATCGTTGAGTTTCACCAAAACTAACATGTACTCACAATTATTTGTGTACCTTGCCCCTTTAGGACCAATAAGTAACACCTCGCTGAGCGAAAACTATTACTAGATTGATGTAAAGGATATCCAAGCAAGTGTATATTTTGGCATGGCACCTTTTAACTCAATTTTTAAGTTTGGAACTTAAGGCTTTTACTATGTTGGTTAGATTTTAAGTGAACTAAAATCCTTAATCATGCAACATAATCAAGCTTTTGATCTCATGCATTTTAAGACATATTTAAAACAATAAATAACTTAAAACATGCATAAGATATTTGTGATCTAGTATGGCCCGACTTCATCTTGAAGTTTTGACTTCAAAGTCCGTCTTGAAAATCTCCGTGGGAGGCACCATTTTCTTCAAATAGGATAAGCTATAACTAATTACAACTATTTGATGGTTCGCAGACCATATTTGAATTGAAAAATAACTTTGGTACTTTAGACCAATTACATTCAAATTAATGGTACGCAGACCATATTTTCTATCCTATTTGGGCCATACTAGTCACTTCATAACCTGCAAAACAGTACATATACTATATATACCATTCACCCATTCATTATCATGAATGGCCCACATAGCTGGTTAGTAAAACACATTATGCATCACGTAAACATTTGCAGCAATTAATCAAGGGCACCAATAATCTACCAATTATTCAGTCCTTATTAATTCTAATCAAGTTGTTTTAACCTTAAGGATTTGTAGACCTAATCAAGAGTTTATGACTAAAAAGCGCTCCCACTTAAACCAATAAATTCATATGCTTTACCAATTTTAAACATAAAAATGTATTTCTAGTCCAACCGGAAACATACAAATTTAATTAAAATTTAAAGCTCATATCAATTTATAATTGAATCCAAAAATTTAATTTAATTTCAGTCGTATTTAAATTAATTCATGATTTTAATTTTAGTAAAATAATTAGAATAAATAACATTTATTATAATTATAATATTCAAAATTAAAATCCAAGAAAATAATTCAAATTATTAATTTTAAAATTAATTAAAATTACGTGAACTGAAATTTTCAAATTAAACATTCAAAACGATCTAATCGTAACGCAAACACCCTACGCGTTGCACGCCCATGGGCCGTACGCACACAGCCATTGCTGGCCATGTGCGCGCAGCCCATGCGCTCGTCGCATAGCTGCTGCTTCCCTATCGCAAGCCTCCGCACGCATTGGTGCTCGCTGCGCGCGCCAGCGCTCATCGTACGCGAGCTATCGCTCGCATTGCGCGCGCGCGACATCGCTCGCTGGGCGCGCGAGCCATCGCTCGCTGGGCGCGCGACATCGCTCGCTGGGCGCGCGACATCGCTCGCTGTGCGCGCGAGCCATCGCTCGCTGGGGCGCGACATCGCTCGCTGGGCGGGCGACATCGCTCGCTGTGCGCGCGAGTAATGCTGGGCGCAGCGCTCGTGGCACGCGAGCTTGCGCTCGCTGCGCGCGAGGCTGCGCGCTCTTGTGCGAGGCAGCGCGCGTTGTGGCGCAGCTCGCTTGCTGCCCACACGCGACTGCCTTGGCTCGCTCTTCGCCCATGCCCATTCGTTCATTGCTCGTGGCACACGACACAAGGCAGGGCTGCTGCCTTGTGCTCGTGCACTACGCCCTTGCTCATTGCATTCGTGCCGCACGGGCGACGAGCTCCCTTGCTCGTCGTCGCATGCCCGCATTATACAACACCCCTTAAGGGTAACACGAAGCGTCCATTGCTTCGTGCGTGCAAGTTTTATGAACGAATCGCATAAAATTTAAAATTTATATTTAAAATTAATGACAAATTAATAAATAATATTAATTTCATAATTTTAGGGCGAAAAAATCGAAAATTTATTATCCAATTGATTTCCGATTGATATGGATTCAAGTCTAGGTCATAAAAATTTAAAATTTATCGTAAATTTACAATTTTTATGGTGGTTTTTAATCATAGGTTTCTAATTAAATTACAATTAATTATGAAAATCAAATTAATTCTAAATTATTCTAATTTTCAACAAATTAATCATAATTAATAATTAGATTGCATAATTAACAAGACTAGGCATTCAAACTTGTTAAACATATGCAGTAGGTCAATCAAAAATTCAAGATTTATCAACAAGAATCGCAAATATTTAATTTAACATCTTAAATTTACGAAATTTTGCATTCGAAAAACTAAAACCTTCGAAAAGTCATAGTTAGGCTTCGAATTTGAGAATTCTGGGTTCGGCAGAAAAATACTATTTTTGTCAAAATTTTTAGAATGCCTTTTACATGCGGAATTGACACAAAAATCACTCAATTCGGATGAGTAACGAAGAAACTGCCGAAAAACTGCGTACGTATAATTAAATAAACGCAATTTGCAATTAATTAACAATTACGAAAATTAATCACCCCTTTTAATTCTTGCAAATTTGTAATATTTAACCATGTTCATGCAATTTAGATTATGAAAATAATAAGGGGCTCGTGATACCACTGTTAGGTTATGATACATATGACATTACATAGATCATGCGGAAACAACCATTAACCCAGGACAACATATTATTTACACATAATCATATAGCATAATTTAGATGCATACTCTTTGTTGCGTGCCCTCCCTAGCTGCGCCCGAACCGAACAAGAACAAGTCTTTAGGACTCCAAGTGTCGTCCCTCCGTAGATAGTCCACAGTACGTCTGGATCCGCCTTAAGATTGACCAACTAGAATCGCCCTTAAGGTACTAGAAAATTTCGGCACTTTATGAGCAAGATGTGTGTTTTAATTTTCTCTCAAAAAACTCACTTTTGAATACTTTGAAACTTGTGTTATAAATTGTGAGCCCTAGCCTCATATTTATAGCGGTATGGAAAGGGAATCGAAATCCTATTCAGATACAAATTAATCAAACCTAGAATCCTACAAGAACTCTAATTTAATTAATTTATCAAATAGAATTAGGAATTTAATCATTAACCGAACTCTGCATGTTTTAGGAAACGTGCACGAACACAAACACTTGCACACACACGCACGACAGCCACGATGGGCCTCATGCGTGCGCGCGAGCAGCAGCCCACTCAGCGCCCGCGCGCGCTGCGCGCTGCGCGCGCTGTGCGCGCTGCGCGCTGCGCGCAGCCTGCTGGGCCTGGCCTTGCTGTTTGTGCGGCGCGCTTGGCTTGCTGGGCGATGGCCTGGCTTCGTGATGGGCCTCGTCCGGCAGGCCTCGTCCGATGCTTATTCGTACGATGCGCTTCCGATTAAATTTTCCGATTCCGGAATTCATTTCCGATACGAACAATATTTAATATTTCCGATTCCGGAATTAATTTCCGTTTCGAACAAATATTTAATATTTCCGTTTCCGAAATTATTTTCCGATTCCGGTAATATTTCCGATTCTGACAATATTTCCGTTTCCGGCAATATTTCCGATTCTGGCAATATTTCCATTTCCGATAATATTTTCCGATACGTACCATGTTTCCGTTTCCTGCAACATCTACGACTTGGATAATATTTATATTTCCGATACGATCCATATTTCCGTTTCCGGCAATATCATCGTTTCCGGAGTATTCATTTCTTGCCTGTGACGATCTTAGCTCCCACTGAAACCAAGATCCGTCGGTTCCGAATGTTCATAGATAGAGTATCTAATGCCATTAGATACTTGATCCGTTTACGTACTATTTGTGTGACCCTACGGGTTCAGTCAAGAGTAAGCTGTGGATTAATATCATTAATTCCACTTGAACTGAAGCGGCCTCTAGCTAGGCATTCAGCTCACTTGATCTCACTGAATTATTAACTTGTCAATTAATACTGAACCGCATTTATTAGACTTAACATAGAATGCATACTTGGACCAAGGGCATTATTTCCTTCACCGCGTAGATCGCAGAGATATAGATCTCAACCGGAAAGGTACTTAAGTATTTTGACGAACGAGAGCTATGACGTTCTATTACTTCAAAGTGATGAACCTGCGACTTACAAACAAGCTATGACGAGCCCTAGCTCCAAGCAATGGCAAGAAGCCATGCAATCTGAATTAGACTCCATGTCAGAAAACCAAGTATGGGATTTGGTCGATTTGCCGGATGGCTACCAAGCCATTGGAAGCAAATGGGTTTTCAAACTGAAAAAGGACAAGGATGGGAAACTTGAAGTTTTCAAAGCTAGATTGGTTGCAAAAGGTTACAGGCAAGTCCACGATGTGGATTACGATGAAACCTTTTCACCAGTTGCAATGCTAAAGTCTATTCGGATAATGTTAGCAATCGCTGCATATTACGATTACGAAATATGGCAGATGGATGTCAAAACCGCTTTCTTAAACGGCGTTTTAACAGAAACTGTGTTTATGACACAGCCTGGGGTTTTGAGGATCCAAAGAATGCTAAAAAGGTATGCAAGCTAAAGAAATCAATCTATGGATTGAAGCAGACATCCAGGAGCTGGAATATACATTTTGATGAAGCAGTCAGTGACTTTGGTTTCATCAAGAACGCAGACGAATCTTGTGTATACAAGAAGGTCAGTAGGAGCAAAATTGCTTTCCTAGTATTATATGTCGACGACATATTACTTATCGGAAATGACATTCCTATGTTGAACTCTGTCAAGATTTGGCTTGGGAAATGTTTTTCGATGAAGGATCTAAGAGAAGCACTTATATCAATAAGGATGATTGGACTTAGTCAAAGCACTTATATCAAGATTTACAGAGATAGATCTAAAAGGATGATTGGACTTAGTCAAAGCACTTATATCAATAAGGTGCTTGATAGGTTCAAGATGGCAGACTCCAAGTGAGGCTACCTACCCATGTCTCATGGAATAACTCTAAGCAAGACTCAGTGCCCAAAAACACTTGATGAGCGTATACGAATGAATGGGATTCCGTATGCATCATTGATTGGTTCAATAATGTATGCTATGATATGTACACGCCCGGATGTTGCGTACGCACTCAGTGCTACGAGCAGATACCAGTCAGACCCAGGAGAGGCGCATTGGACTGCTGCCAAGAACATTCTGAAGTACCTGAAAAGGCACACAGATGACTTCCTGGTCTATGGTGGAGATGATGAATTAATTGTTAAAGGCTATACGGACGCAAGTTTCCAAACCGACAAAGATGATTTCAGATCACAGTCTGGGTTTGTCTTCTGCCTCAACGGAGGTGCAGTAAGCTGGAAAAGTGCTAAGAAAAGCACCATTGCGGATTCTACAACTGAAGCGGAGTACATTGCTGCACATGAAGCAGCAAACGAAGTTATATGGCTAAGGAAGTTCATAGGTGAACTTGGTGTAGTCCCCTCCATTAAAGGACCAATAGCCCTGTATTGCGATAATAACGGAGCTATTACACAGGCAAAGGAGCCTAGACACCACCAAAGAGTCAAGCATGTACTTCGTAGATTTCACCTTCTACGAGAGTTCGTTGAAAGAAAAGAAGTCGAGATAAGAAAGATTGGAACTGATGACAACATATCAGATCCATTGACTAAACCTCTGCCGCAGGCGAAGCACAACTCGCACACTGCATCTATGGGAATCAAGCATGTTGGAGAATGGCTTTGATGTCCTTATTTAATGTTTTAAAGTTTTAGAGTTTAATTCTTTGTAAAACATTATTGGTTAATCATTCACAATAAATGAATAAAATTCATTTTTCCATTTAATTTGTGGTTTATTAAATGATGAGTCCCTTCAATTTGACGATATAATTCAAGATAGACTGTCAGGACCAGTCCGGTGACTAAGAAATGTCTATCAAGTGAACTTGAATGTCAAAGGTTGAAAATGGTCCCTGGTCGGAGTTTTCTATAAAATTGGACGCATAGAAAACGTTAGACAACTAGAATGCAAGATGACTAGTAGTTCTGTTTCTTGAACTATGTGGACATGGCAATGTCGCAATCATTTGCATAGATACTTACTTTGGGAAGACTAGTATCGGACAGACCTATGAAACTTTACTGTAAGAGATGAAAATCTGTCATAAGTAAATTTCATTAAAATTATTAGACACTAAATCCTCAATACCTGAGTGATTTGAGATTACTTGTTTGAGAACTGGTTGCTTTGACGTTGACCAACCGTCGCACCGTAAAAGGAGGCTATAAAGGCAACGGTCAGGTAATCACCTATCAAACGAAGTCTAATCTCAAGATCGCAAGATTGGAATTGTCCTCCCATAAATCGGGATGAGATGCTTAAAAGTTGTACAAGGCCACTCGGAGAGCTAGAAACTGTGAAATGCATGGCCGTGCTCGGATGAATCATAGGCTATGATTATCTGTTTATTTGATCAGTTGAACTCTGAAACCGAGAAACACCTCTGGACATAATAAGGATGACAACTCTTACCTTATGTTCAAGAGCAAGCATCGAGCAACAAAGGAATTAGGTAATGCACACTTGTCCCTAAGGACAAGTGGGAGACTGAAGGAAATAATTCCCTTGGTCCAAGTATGCATTCAATGATAAGTCTAATAAATGCGGTTCAGTATTAATTAACAAGTTAATAATTCAGTGAGATCAAGTGAGCTGAATGCCTACCTAGAGGCCGCTTCAGTTCAATTGGAATTAATGATATTAATCCACAACTTACTCTTGACTGAACCCGTAGGGTCACACAAATAGTACGTAAACGGATCAAGTATTTAATGGCATTAAATACTCTATCTATGGATATTCGGAATCGACGGATCTTGGTTTCAGTGGGAGCTGAGATCGTCACAAGCAAGTGAATACTCCGGAAACGATGATATTGCCGGAAACGGAAATATGGATCGTATCGGAAATATAAATATTATCCAAGTCGTAGATGTTGCCGGAAACGGAAACATGGTACGTATCGGAAAATATTATCGGAAATGGAAATATTACCGGAATCGGAAATATTGCCGGAAACGGAAATATTGTCAGAATCGGAAATATTATCGGAATCGGAAAATAATTCCGGAAACGAAAATATTAAATATTTGTTCGAAACGAAAATTAATTCCGGAATCGGAAATATTAAAATATTGTTCGTATCGGAAATGAATTCCGGAACCGGTAATTTAATCGGAAGCGTATCGTACGAATTAGCATCGGACGAGGCCTGCCGGACGAAGGCCCAGCACGAAGCCGGGCCATCGCCCAGCACGAAGCCGGGCCATCGCCCAGCACGAAGCCGGGCCATCGCCCAGCAAGCAAGACGCACGCCAACACGCACAGCCCATGGCAGCGCCAGGCCCACCGCAAGGCAAGCCCAGCGCGCCAAGGCGTGGCTGCGTAGCGTGGGCTGCGTAGCGTGGGCCAAGCGCACGCACGCGTGGGCGCCCTCGTGGCTCCGTGCGTATATGTATTTGTGTCCATGCACAATTCCTAAATCTATTAGGATTTTGTGTATGATTAAATTCCTATTCCTAAAAGGATTATTTAATTAATTAGAGTCCTTGTAGGATTCTAAGTTTAATAAAATCGTATCCTACTAGGATTCCAATTCCCTTTCCAAACCTCTATAAATAAGGGCCTAGTGTCATAATTTATGCACATGGGATTGAAGTATTATAAGGGTAAGTTTTGAAAGAAAAATAAGCCAAACACTTGCAAACACATTAACCGAATTTCCTAGTAACCTTAAGGGCGATTCTAGTTGGTCTAACTTGAGGCGGATCCGGACGTACTGTGGACTATCTATGGAGGGACGACATTTGGAGTCCTAAAGACTTGTTCTTGTTCGGTTCGGGCGCAGCTAGGGAGGGCACACTACAAAGTGTATGCTCCTAAATTATGCTAAATGATTATGTGCAAATAATATGTTTCCTGGCATTAAGGTTTTTCCGCATGATTTATGTTTTGTCATATGTATCATAACCTAACACAATGATGAGTCATCATTCGCTGAGACTCAAACCCATCTATCCATTAACACTCATGCGCCATTAGCATCATTGATGCTTTTCAGGAGCTAAGTGTTAGTGGATAGGGTTTGTGTTGGTGATGCTTGGGGACATTCTGAGATCGTAGTGTGGTGTTTGCCTTTTTCATTGAACTGATTAATAACATTGATTTCATTCATTGAACTTTCCAAAATGTTTGATACTTACAAAATTTTTTGCCTACATGTAATGCTTACATTCAAGCCCACAAAAGTGACATTTTAAATATTCGTGTTACTTTCAAAACATGTCCCCAAAACACAAAAAGTTACCTATCTTTTGCCCCTTGTTTCATTGATTTGCTTTCCATTCTTCATAGAGTTGTGTGCACTCATTCACTGCCCATATTGGTGCCTTCACTTGTTCTGGCAGATTGCCTTCATCCTCTAAATTTTTTTTCTTGTTGTGTGGAAGTTGGTAGTTATTGTCTCCCTTGTATTTTAGAATTTCATTTCCCACATATTGGAGTGTCACACATTAGACAATGTCTTTGGATGAGGTTCTTTGTAAGCGTCAATCACCGCTCCACTTAAATCTTCCACTGTCTTTGGCATTTTCTTATGCATGAGTGATTATATTGACCTAAAAAACCCCAAATCCAATATGTTACAATCTGGACTGTTTGCTGGTTGTTGAGTTAATACAAAAGTAAACCCATCTTGTTTGTAGTGTTGTTGCCACTCTGGATCAGATTGCAATATGTGTGCTTTTGCGTTGTCTTGAATTATGTAGATCACCTTTTCCCCGACATGAGGTGGCCATTTCTCTTTGATTACTGGAATTAACTTGTTGATCATCATGGCCCTTGTTGCTATTTGATTCACTGACTTCACTGGCTTGGTTTCTATTGTCCCCTTCACTCTGTTCTTTGATGTTCTTTTAGCTGCAACTGAATTTGTGAATGGAAAAATACCCAATTTGCCATGAAACTCACAATTGCCATCATCACCCCATCTTGGCCTTGCCACTGCTGCCATGAACATAAACTTAGGGATTTTTGTTCTTGACTTTCCAATTCTGTGTGGCTTTGGTTCATTGTTTGCAAGATATACTCTTTCACTTTTCTGTGTTAGGTAAGACCATTTTTCATCTATGTGAATGAAGTCATACATGCCATAATATGTTGGGTCATGTGGTATTGAGTAATCCATAATTAATCTAAGTACCCATCTCATTCTTGTCATCTTGCAAGTTTCTGAAATACCGGGACATAAGGGACTTGAGTGAGCCTTTAACACCTTTCTCTCGATTAATCTCCAAACTGTTGTCGGGCTCAAATTAAGCATCCTTGCAAGATATATAATGCATGTTCTGTCCCCCATTGCAATCGCTACAATTTGTTCATATGGTACTTCTTTTCTTTTTCTGCCACATTTGTGGAAGTTGGTGGACATATCATATGTTTGCATTGCTTCCTTCTGTCTCCTAGCCTTGTTCCATATGCTTCCGATTGTTCTTGGAGTGTAATCATACTTGATTGCTGCCTCTGTGATTGTCCCCTTAATGAGTTTCTCTAAACCTGGTTTTTTCCTACGTAGCAGGAAAATCAAAATTTCCAACTTCAATCCAACAGTTAACCTTGGCTTCCCCGGCTTATGATGACCAATGTTAATAGGAGTTGCTGTTTGATGGTATGGAGATGTTTCTGACTCATCTATTTGAGGGGTGTTTAAATCAAATAAATGTGGAACAACCTGTGAGTTTGCTAAGTTTGCTGATGCTGTCCCATCTTCATTTGGAAAGTCTTGTGCCAGTTCATTTAAATCTGGTACTTGCTGAAATTGCTCCATGTCCCCGTATTGATGAGCATTTAAGGGCACTGCATCATCTTCAACAGCAACTCCTTCGTCCCCCGAGTCAGTATCCGTGCTGGAACCATCACCTTCATCGTTTGAAAATCCGAGGAATTCATCATCCTCTTGATCTGAAGCCATGATTTTTATTTTTTGGAAGCCAAGTGATGTCAGAGATTGAGGTTGGAAGTTTTGTCAAGTTGTATTTATGTTTGCAAAACAAGAACTCTTTTATATGTGTACTCTGTTTTTTTAGTTGGAGGGAAATCCTAAATTTCGTTTTGGAGGGAAATTTCCCTCAAAAGTTTTGAGGGAAAAAATGATGAAACTGTTGGTCCATTGTATGCTGATTCGTATGTTTGAGAATACTGAATTCTCATTGGTCCCTTTTTGGTGTTGAGGTCCCCAACTCAACAAAAGTGGTCCCTCTTTGTAACAGATTTTCTGATTTTCCCATTAATTTAATAAAATATCTCAATTTTCCTTATTTGTTTAATGTTTTCTCTCTCCTTACTTTATTCACAAATACCAATCTCTTACACCCAATCATTACTCTTACACCCAATCATTACTCTTACACCCAATCATTAAAAGATTCAAGTTTCTTAATTTCCACCCAAAACTCCAAACAGGAAGATAAAAAAGAAACGGAGGGAGTAATTATTAATTATTTTATTATTTTATTACTTCATTATTTTATTATTTATTATTTTATTATTTATTATTTTATTATTTTATTATTTTATTATTTTATTATTTATTATTTTATTATTTTATTATTTAGTATTTATTATTATTATTTATTATTTATTATTTATTATTTATTATTTATTATTTATTATTTATTATTTATTATTTATTATTTATTATTTATTATTTATTATTTATTATTTATTATTTATTATTTATTATTTATTATTTATTATTTATTATTTATTATTATTATTTATTATTTATTATTTATTATTTATTATTTATTATTTATTATTTATTATTTATTATTTATTATTTATTATTTATTATTTATTATTTATTATTTATTATTTATTATTTATTATTTATTATTTATTATTTATTATTTATTATTTATTATTTATTATTTATTATTTATTATTTATTATTTATTATTTATTATTTATTATTTATTATTTATTATTTATTATTTATTATTTATTATTTATTATTTATTATTTATTATTTATTATTTATTATTTATTATTTATATTTATTATTATTATTTATTATTTATTATTTATTATTTATTATTTATTATTTATTATTTATTATTTATTATTTATTATTTATTATTTATTATTTATTATTTATTATTTATTATTTATTACTCCCTCCATTCCTTTTTGTTCTTCCCGTTTCTATTTCGGGCATTCCTATATGTTCTTCCCATTTCCTTTTTTGGACATACCTTTTTACCATAAAATTCCCCACCATCCCTTATTTAATTCATTCACATTTCTCTATTCACCCATCCAACCCCACTTTTATGATTTTTTATTACTTTATTAAAAATATTTTCTCTCTCCTTCATTTCTTTATTACTTTCTTTTACTACTTTATTACTTTCACTTACATTCAATCATTACTCTTACACCCAATCATTACAAGATTCCATTTTCTTAATTTCCACACCATTTCCCAAACGGGAAGAACATAAAGGAACAGAGGGAGTATTTATTATTTATTATTTATTATTTATTATTTATTATTTATTATTTATTATTTATTATTTATTATTTGTTATTTATTATTTGTTATTTATTATTTACTATTCATTCAGTTCCATTCAGTTCAATTCAGTTCAGCTCCATTCAGTTCAGTTCAGTTCAGTTCAGCTCAGCTCCATTAAGTTCAGTTCAGTTCAATTCAGCTCCATTAAGTTCAGCTTCATTAAGTTCAGTTCAGTTCAGTTTAGTTCAGTTCAGCCAAATAAAACTCAAAAGAACAGAGCCTAAATGAATTCTATTTTTCACCTTTTATGCAATAGATTAGATGAAAGTAAAAATAATGTAGATCGGAAGCACATAAAAATTTTGTGAACAAAATTACTTGCTACTCCTCTAACATACTCTAATTTAACAATTTTTTTTTTAAAAAAAAGTGAAAACCTCTCTCTCTCTGCCCTTTTTCCTTAATTTCAGTTATTTCTCTGCCACATTTCTCTGTTTCTCTCTCCTCCCTCTAGGAACTCTTTTCTCCACCTTTGAGTCTGTCTATGGAGTGGAAACATGTGGGCAGCAGCAGAAGAAAAAGACCCAGAAAATCTAACCAGAATTCTCCAACCAAAAACCATAATAATTTGCTGATGTTAGATTCATCATCGTCGTTATCATCATCATCCTCATCGTCCTCATCTGGGGTTGCAGCAGCATCAGATCTACCGTGTAGCATACTGATCGACATCTTGGGAAGATTACCATTGAAAACGCTGATTAATTGCAGGTATGTCTGCAAATCGTGGAAATCTCTACTCGCCGAATCTTATTTCTTCAGATTGTATTCTCGCAATTTGCCGACCACTTTGATCCTTCAAGTTAAGGGTACCTCCCTTGCCGCCCTAAAACAAATATCTCTCGTTGAGCAACATACGGTTGTTGTCGGCGGTGGCGAAGGTAGAGGTAGTTCGCTTATGCGTAAGATGCGGCTCACATCGAATCCGCATAAACTCAGAGTAGATCGCAATGATTACGGCGGGGGAATACCGTCGAATTTCCGGTTCCAGCTCGGGAACGGGTGTAATGGGTTGATCTGTTTGAGAGAGCTTCGGACTCGGGAGCCGAGTTTAGTTTGGAATCCGATCATGGGTCAATTTGTTATCCTCCCGAAACCCGCCACCACTGCGGATAAAGTGGTGGCGGGTTTCGGTTTCTGCGGCCGCACAAATCGGTATAAGGTGGTCCGCATCTTTCACATGAAAAGAGACCCGCTCTCGAGACGGCGGGTAGAGATTTATGATTTAGGGGTTGGAAATGAATGGAGAAGAATTGGGGATGCCCCGTTTCCCATCCCTTCGAGAATTCCTGGGTTTTTCACAAATAATTCACTCCATTGGATATTGGACTACAATTGCAAAGAAAATAACCTTGTTAACAACAATATCGATGATCACAATAACAATAATGACAATAATAATAATACGAGCTCCAATTTTGAGTTAATTTGTGGATTTGACTTCGTGGAAGAGAAATTCAAGGCGATTTCAGCACCACCTATTTTCTCATCAGAACAGAGAAACAATTACCATTGGTCAAATTTGGGGATCATAAGCAACTGTCTCTCAATATGTGCCATTGATGCGAAGGTATTCAGGCCCGATGTTCAAGTTTGGGTGATGGAAGAGTATGGTGTTCCGGAGTCATGGGCTCTAAGGCTCTCCATTAGGGACCCTACCGTCGATTGGTGGGACCCATATAGGTGGATTCAGGTGACTAATTTTCTGAGTAATGGGGAGATATTAATGTTGTGTGCACATTGTTATGTACTAGCCTATAATCTCCGGGAACGGCGGTTTCGAAGCGTGGAGGGGCTCGACTTCCCGGCTGTTGCTCATGTGCCTAGCTTTATCTCCTTGGAGGATGTATTGAGTGAACACCATGGGACTGGATCACTCAATGTTAGATATCTTTAGAAAGAGCTCTTTGTTGTGTTTTTTTTTGTCTGGATTTGGTTTTAATTTATTTGTTTGGATTGTAATATTATTTGGTGGATAGAATAAGTTTGGCTTATGTCATTGTACACAAACATAGTACTACCAGTACATTGTAATTGTAATTGTAATTGTAATTGTAGAACTCGTTACTTTCTTGTTCATTTGGGACCAGATTGAATAAATTTCATGGAATAGGATTGCTTTGTTCCACAAAGCATAATAGTTTACTTATGAAGTCAGTCAGTTGTGTTTGCTTGGTCTTTCTTTTGTTTTAGGAGGGACTGGATCCATTCTTCTTTTGAACTTCGTTTCAGTTTAGCTCCACTCATTTTAGTTCGGTTTCATTTTGTTCACTAAAGTTTAGTCCAGTTCAATATAACGGCCTTTTGTTCATCTTAGTTCTTAATAATTTTATTTTACTACTCCGTATTTGGTTACTCCCTCCGTCCCAAATTACTCATTACACTTACATTTGCACAAAGTTTTAGGTGATAAGTTGTTGTTGGATTATCAATTGTTATTTTATTCAAAAAGTAGAAGTGATTTGAATTAGTGCGGTATTTTTTTTAATTGAATGAGAGAGGGTGTGAGGACAAAAAATAATTTAGTGGGAAGAAAGAGACAATATAATTAATAATTGTGGGGTCATTTCAAATTTAGAAGTGCAACAAGTAATCTGGAACGGACGGAAAAGGAAAGTGTAACAAGTAATCTGAGACAGATGGATTATTTATTACTCCCTCCGTCACTTAATACTCGACCTGTTTTGACCCGACACGCTTGCCAATGCACAACTTTGACCACCAATTTTTTTAACTACATATTATAAAATTTATAAAAATATTAATATTTTGAAAATATATATTAAGATGAAGCCAACAATATATTACATACTAACATTTGTTTTTATAAACTAGAAATAAAATAGGGTCAAAGTAAATTATGTGAATAGTGCAAAAAGTCAAGCTGGGTCGAGTATTAAGGGGCGGAAGGAGTATACTTACTTCATTCTGTAAATATTGCATTGTGGTTGATTTTACGCGTGTGTATGGGTTTTTTTTGTATTTGAATTGCATTTGCTCTTGTAGTGGTATTTTTGGTATTTCGCATAGTTTGTACATTGAATTTTGTATGTTAGTTATGAGAGTTTGATGAATCTTGTTTAAGACTCATCAAAGTCTCTAACTTGTCCGATTTGTCAAGTGTGTGATCAACTAGGTTTGACTTGATTTTTTCAATTCCACCCCCAAAAGGGAGCCAAATCCTAGGTTCACACAAATGATGTAATTGGATTTGAACATAGAAAAGCTTAAAATATAAGAAAGTGCGCAAAATACCCCTACGGCTTTCAAATATTGAACTTTGACGGAGTCGCCAGCAAACATTTTAAGGGTCCCGTTTGGAAGGACCAAAGTTGAACTTTTTGGACAAGGCATTGAATCTTGAAACCAAATGTGTGAGATTCGGGTACGGGAACGAATCGTTTATTTTGGAAGGCTTTAGAAACACATTCAAACCCAAGACAAGGATTGTTTTGCGAAATCCTAATCATGACACTAGGTTGGCTGAGTCATGCATTTTAGAAACATTGAAATTCCTACTTGTACGTGGTCACTTTGCTTTAAAGTTAATTCAAGGTACCTAAGGCCGGTTTGTCCAAAAATTATCTTTGTTATGCGTGATGTAACCTTTTGTATACTTTTGTATTTAGCATGTTGGGTGATGAAAGCAATAGACACGTAAAGCATCATCACAAATAGAAGAGGAATTATTGAAATGCGTACAAAACCACATCGCCTTGAAAAGACTAGTAAAGAGTGTGATATTGAAAGTGCGATATTGAAAGTGCGGTATTGAAAGTGCGATATTGAAATTGCGATATTGAAAGTGCTGTATTGAAATTGCGTTATTGAAATTGTACTGTTGTATTTGAGATCCGAACGCCAAGCAACTTCTTAATAATAAGTGTGCCCGACACGGATTTAATTCTCTAGAAAATCTTAACTTTAAATGAGTTGCTCATCTTGAAGCATCATTGATTTTGAATATAGAATTTGAAATGAAACTTGAACTTGAATATAGAACTTGAATATTGAAATTAGGAGGTTTGATTCTTAAAGATTAGACATTTCCATGTTAAAAGGCCTCACCTTTAATATGCTCCATGACTTGAAATTTATTCTAGTTTAAAGAGAGGTTGATCTCATTTAAACATCATTGAATATTGAATGTAGAACTTGAATATTAAACATAGAAATTGAAATGTTTATATGTTCTAGTTTGGAAAAGGGTTTGCACTTTCCCAAACATCCTTGAACTTGTATAAAGTTGAAGTTTTTTGAAGATTTGATGATGATTGTTGTAAGGAACACTTTCAAAAATGAAAGCATCAACTTACTAATCATGTTTTTTGAAAACAAAGCATAAAGATTGAAACTTGAAACTTGTAAAGGGAGTTTGGAATATCATTTGAGGGGGGGTTTCAAGTATGAAATTCCCTCAACAATTACTCCTTTTTTGACATTTCCTAGTTCAAGTGTGTATGAACATCACAAGAACATCATAGGATTAATAAACTTGAAATAAGAAAGGTAGAAAGTTGGATTAAATCATGGTAGTTTGTGTTAGGGATTCGGTTTACCTTGTTAGGTTTAGGCTAGTTTTCCGATTTGTACTCCCAGGTGCTTTATATTTTAGAAAATTGTAGGAAAATTGAAAGTTTGAAGATTAAATTTTGTGTTTGAGTTTTGAGAGAAAAAATACGTATTACGGCGTTGTGTTGAATAATTCCCCCCATCATTTGGGTGAAAATGAAGGGCTTAAATAGGAGATTATCCGGCTAAACGCCAAGCCATGTCAGCGCCAGGTGCTGCTGACGTGTCCTAGGTGCCGCAAAAAAAGGACGATGACGTTGTCCTTTTTTTTTGTACCGTGGCTTTGTACTTTGTACGAACTTTAGGGCGTAGAATTTGCTTGGTGGTTAAGGCAATTTTGCGACTAAAAACACACCTTTTGTATACGTGTTTTGTATTTTGGACTCGGTTTTACGGGACGAGGTCCGGCATGCTCGGTTTTGTGGGTCGGCGCCCGATTTTGGATTGCTTAATGGCATTTTGACTAGAAATAGCCTTGTAAAACCAATGGAGAGGTCCATTGGATAAGATTGTGTTTGAATTTTGAATTTGATTTTTGGAAATTGAATTTTGTACCGAGTTTCGAAAAGGGAACGGGCTCGGAATTTGGACTTTGAATTTTGGATTTTGGATTATATCTAATTAGCAATTGGGACTTCCGCACGAAGCTGAACCAACCACCTAAAAGGGTAATGTTTTCGTCACTATCCAATTAGGGGAGACACGAATTAGGTGTCTACAACGTGCCAAACATACTTTGGCTCTTAAGATCTCGAATTATGTATAACTAAAACCTACAAAAAGATCATATTTAAAAAATATATTTCAATACAAATCTAACAAGATCTCACATGACTACAATTTTTCTTAGGTATGAATCACAAAAGATGACCAAAGATTAAGTGTGAATAGTGTAAAAAATAAGATGGTGCGACATTTAGCTTTAGGAGAAACTCCGTAAGTTATTGTTTGGTTATCAAATATTAATTTAAAAAAGATGTAAAATAAGATATTGATATATTATTTTATTGAAAAAATATATGTGATAGAATATAGTGAGCTAATTTTTTTAATTGAATATGAGAGAGTGTGAGACCCAACCTTTTGATAGTGGGAAGAGATACGAAGTATATATTAAAATAATTGTGGTGTACTTTCCAAACTATAACTTTAATGCAAATATGGGAAGATGTAATGAAAAGTGTAAAAACTAATCTGAAAAAGAGTTGGAAAGTATTATTATATTATAATGTTCATCATTATTTATTTTATTATTATTGTGATGATGATTCTTTCTAGTTATGAAATTCATGTGATACACGAGTTTCATTTTATCTTTTTGTTACATATATTATTACTTGTTGAGGGCACGTGGAAAATGCAAAACTTGAGTATTTTTTATATTACCGGTTGGTAATACTTTTTCCATAACCCGATTGCGTTTATTAGGTTGTACAAACGTAAAAAATTTCCTCATTGTTTCCTCTCAAAAGACTTAATTCCTTACTCTCCCCCTCCCAAATTTTCACCAACTTAGTCAAACAAAATTAGTACTCCCTCCGTTCCTAAATAAGTGTCTTATTTGGAGAAATTCACGGTAATTAAAAAATTGAAAAGTGTGTAAGAAAAATAATGATTGGAAGTGTTTTTTTTAGAGAAAGGATAAAATACGTAATCGTTTATTGATAAAGTACAAATAAAAGTGGATGTAGGGATGGAAAAGAGGGAAAGTGTAGACTTATACTTGTCAAAATTACCATCCTTATCATACTTAGTTCTATACACCCATTTAGACCATATGGCTGTCTTTCCAGGTGGAAGATCATTGATTTCTCAGGTTTGATTCTCCTCAAGAGCATCAAGCTCTTCATTCATGGTTGTCACCCAATTGGGATTTTTTATGGCTTGTTTGAAGTGAACTGGATCAGGGTTGGCTGTGATTTTAGCTAAGAAACAGAAGAATTTAGAGGTGAGGTTGGTATAGGTGGCTTGTTGAATTTTGTGAGGCTGAAAAACAAACACATTGTTTGATGTATGGTAGTCTTTGTGCCAAGAGGGAGTTTGTGAGGTCTGGAGGATTTTCTGATATCAGTTTGTGGTACAATTTGAGGTTGAGGTACTACTACAGGTTCAGTTTGGTTAGTTTCTTCTTCTCTTTCATTCATTTCACCTGTACTATCAGTGTCTTCAGAGTTGTCAAAGACAGTGTGAGAGGTTTGTTCACTAGGATTTTGATTACAAGGTGTAGTATCAGACTTGAAACATTTGTAAGGGATTATGTTTTCATAGAATCTAACATCTCTGCTCACAAACTGCACATTGGTTTGTAAATTTAGAAGTTTGTAACCTTTTTGTGTATGAGGATATCCAAGAAAGACACATGGTACACCTCTTTCACTAAATTTATCAGTTACTCTATTTGGATTACTTGCCATTGCTAAACAACCAAACACTTTCATATGAGAATACTCAGGTTTAGTTTTGTATAATACCTCAAAAGGTGACTTGTGATTCAGAAGGGGTATAGGCAATCTGTTGGTGATGTAGACAGCTGTAAGAACACAATCATCCCAAAATTGCAGTGGCAAACCAGCTTGAAACCTCAATGATCTAGCCATTTCCAGTATGTTTCTGTGTTTTCTTTCCACCCTTCCATTCTGCTGAGCCCTATTCACACTAGATGTCTGATGTATGATTCCAAGTTTGGAGAAGAAAGGTCTTCATTTCTCATCATCAAATTCCAAGGCATTTTCTGATCTCAACACCTTTATATGCTTGCTGAACTGGTTCTTGCACATATTTGAGAACATTTCAATTGCTTCAAATGCATCAGATTTAAGCTTGAATAGATGAACCCAAGTAGTTCCATCCACAACAGTAAGAAAGTATCTGTGGTTACCCTTTGTACTGACCTTGTAGGGACCCCAAATGTCAATGTGGACAAGGTCAAACACTTCCTTTTCCCTGTTCTTGCTCACAGTGTAAGGAAGCTTAGTGAACTTAGCAAGAGGACAGGTCAAACCAATGTCAATTTGAAGCATCTTGAACCCTTTCAGATTGTTGATCTTCTGAATTTTTTCAATTGGAGCATGCCCCAGTCTTTGGTGCCACACAGTTGTCTCTTTCAACACAGGAGCTTCACTCACTAGTGAGGGGATCTTCATGATTTCTGCTGTGTTTGCACTCCTTTTTTCTTCCTTTTCTTCCTTTACTTTCTTTTTCAGTTCACTCACAACAGTTTTCATAGGTTCGTTCACCAAATAATAGAGACCATTCACAGCTTTCCCAATTCCTCTTATTGTCTGACTGTTCACATCTTGAATCAGACAATAAGCAGAGTAAAAATCTACTTTGCATCCATCATCTTGAGCCAATTTCTGAACTGAGAGCAGATTGTGCTTAAACTCTGGCACATACAATACATTCTTGAGTTTCATATTGTTTTTCAAACATACTACCCCACTATGTGATATTGTGGATGTCTGACCAGTAGGTAAGTTGATTTGTGCCTCATTTCCTATTCTCACAACTCCAGTTAAATTCTCATGACTTCCAGTCATATGATCTGATGCTCCTGAATCTATTATCCATTCATTTCTTGTTGTACCTGCATAATGACAACTCACCATGCAGGCATAACTTGTTTCCAACTCTTCATCTGTAATTGATCCCCCATTGTCATTCTTTTGTGAAGGAGATGGAAGCATCTTCATGAGAGCTTCAAGTTGCTGAACTGAGAAAGGTGAATTCACAGATTAAGAGCTAGATTCACTCCCTCCTTGTGCTTGTGCATCCATTCTTCCTCCTCTTCCATTTCTTCCTCCACCTCTTGTCCATCTTCCACCACTTGTGTTGTATGGACTAAATGTTTTTGCCTTTCCTTTTTTATCTCCTTGACCCTTTGGATGCCAGCTAGGTTAACCTATTACTGTCCAACACTTCTCCTTGACATGACCTGCTTTACCACATGCTGTGCAGTTTGTCTCTAAGCTTTTGCTAAACATTGCAGTCACATCAGTTTCTTCTCTCATTGTTACAGGTTTTAGGACTTCTCTCTGTGACTCTTCTTGTTGCAAAAGGCTGCATGCTATTTCAACTGTAGGCAAGGTACTCATCATCAGTATGTTACTTCTTTGAGGTCCAAACACTTCATCTACATCATTCAGAAATTGGAACAATTTCTGCTCCTCTTGTTGTTGATTAAGAGCTTGTACAAAGGCATTGATCTCTGTTGTAAGGCTTGTAATTGGTGGAAGAGAGTTCAAATTCTCCAACTCTTCCCACATTACTTTGAGATCAGTATAATAATCAGAAATAAGCTTCCCTTTTTGTTTTGTTTCAAATATCTCCTTGTTCAACTTATATTTTCTTGACCCATTTGTCACAGTGTATCTCTGTTGCAGTTGTTTCCATATTTGCTCACAGCTATTGACAAACATGATAAACTTCTTTATCGACTCAGAAACATTTCCCATTATCCAAGATATCACCATACTATTGCAAGTGTCCCAAGCTTCCTGCTTCACTTCATCTATAGGATCTCTTTTTACTAATCCAGTCACAAAGCCTAACTTTCTTTTAGATGCTAGACTAATTTCCATAGTTCTTTGCCAAGATCTAAAGTTAGCTGATCCTACTAATTTTTCTACAACAATAGCATTACTACCATCTGATGGATGCAGATATAAGGGACTAGTTGGTTCTATTTTTGTAACCATTGTGCAAACAGAAGTTCTTAACAGTTCTAAAAATCAATGCTTTATATAAAAAAATCAAAGCTTTATACTAGTTACTCCATATACCATGCTGAAAACAGTAAGAAAAATAAGAAATAGAGTTGATTTATTCGCACCTGCTCTGATACCATGAAGACTTTTGCATTAAATCAGCAAGAGGATTAGAGCAACCAGCAGTGTTTTTCTTTCATTCATTCGATTTTCTGAAAAATTGTGTGCTGCTTAATACAAGTGCTCCTTTATATATGGAGTCACCCAAAATTAGGTAAACTAGGCAACCAATAGGAAGCTTACACTAATTCCTAGAAAAGACAACAACACTAGATGACAAAAGATCACATGATCCTAGACTGATTTTGTTGTTGCTGGCTGCTACTTTGTTTGATTAGGCCTTCTATTTGGGTTTCATTACTGACCTCATTCAACAGGTACAAGGAAAGAGATTACCAAATTGTGTATGATTCATATCTTTATAGTTTAGTCGTTCGTGTTTGAAACCACATACTTCCTCCGTCTTTTAATACTCGCAACGTTTGGACTTTTGCAACTATTCATATAATCTACTTTGACTATTCGTAGTGTTTTTTATTTAAGATAAAACATAGTCATGTGAGATCTTGTTAGATTTGTCTCAATGTGTATTTTCAAAATATCAACTTTTTATAATTTTTGCATAAATAGAATTTAAGATATAAATGATCAAAGTTGTGCATCGGCATGCGTGAAACTAACAAACGTTGCGAGTATTAAAAGACGGGGGAAGTATCTAATAGTAGGGAATTGAATTTTGACACCCGTGTTTGTGAGTAAAGCCATAAATTTGTGCTCTTAAAGTAGTATGCCTAAATCAACCGTTGATATGCCAAATTTATTTTCCTTAACAATAACATATGTCGGATCGGACATTTTAGGAAACCTTAATCATGCAATACTCAATTGTTGAGATAAGTTAACGGAAAGTTCACACAAATAATTAATCTTAGCAATTAATATAATAACGTATGGTTTAATAGTCTTAGCAATTAGTATAATAACGTATGGTTTCCTAAACATACGTTATTCACCTAGAGTTTCCTTATTACTCCCTCCGTATTTATTTAAGTGATACATTTGCCTTTTCCGGCCGTATTTATTTAAGAGATACACTTGTCATTTTTAGTAACTTATCAACTCCACCATCTATTTAAATAATACATCTACTTTACCCTATGACCCACCATTCCATTAAACAAATAATTTCATAATCCCACCCCCACCTCCCACCCCACCAAAATGACATGGTCCACACTTGCTTACTTATTAAAATATCTACACAACCCCACTTGCTTTATTATTGTATTTCATTCAATTCTTCTTCTTAATACCCGTACCCGGCCAAGTGTATCTCTTAAATAAATACGGAGGGAGTACTAGGATTGCTATTGTACTATATATATTTGGCATATCAATAATATCAGCATCATCTTGGAATCCTAAACAGTCTTTACATCAATTAATTAAGAGAAGATTGGATAATAATGGGAGACAAAAAAGTGAAAAACATACTCCATACTGCCAATTAAGATAGGAAGACTGCATTACTAGATTGCTACATTGTGGTGAACAAGCTAACAAGGGTGGCTTACGTACCCAAAAAATTGCACCCCTAATAAGCTAATGATTTACTCCTACATGCTAAATTGCTAATTAGTAATTAGCATACCCCATTAGTCACTGTTTGGGCTCCCAATTGATTCTCAATTGGGCCACTAAGTCCAAAGCCCAATGGCTCTAAACAAACAGCATCAAACCCACCAATGGCTAGTCAGCCATTCATCAAGGCCCAAGGCCCAAAAGCAATAAATGACCTATGGGCATTTATTATGCAAACACTATAAATAGGCCGCCAAGGCTCACACCTCAAGGTACGTCCAATTTATCGCCTTAAGACTACTCTTCTAGAGAACTTCTCTCTAGAATCCGAGCATCGTTCTTACTTAGGCATCGGAGGGGCTTTCCTCGGAAACACCCCCGAGGCTAGTGACTTTGCTCTTGTGCAGGTGAATCCGGACTCTACTCATTCAAACAAGCAAGATCTTCAACACATACGAAAGGGCCTTCATTCGAAGCCCATTGTTTCCATCTTTACAACACCAGAACAATTTGGCGCCGTCTGTGGGGAAGAACACTTCAAAGCCTTTGAAAGACATCAATCACCTCTTTCCGCGAAAATGGTGAATGATGTTGTTAACAACAATGACGACGATATGATGGTGCGGTCAGATTCAGAATCTGACCAAGAGGAGCACCCTCAATCGATGGCGAGGTCACAGCCAAGCAGAGCTACGACCGCCACAAATGCAGGACCTCCGATTTCAACTAGGGAAGAGCTCACTGCGGCCATGACCATCATGCAAAACTTCCTCTTCAATGAGAAGCAACAAGGACTGGCAAATGACCGCAGAGAAGAGAGGAGGACCAGGCGAAGGCTGAACGAGCCACCCAGTGCGGAAGTGTCCAGACCCGAACGAGAACTCCTTCCCTTGACAGGTACACACTTGACGTCGAGGTGGATGGAAAGCACGTGGGACACCCAAAAAAGGGCACAACAGCAACCAGATTGGTTTGCGAGACCATCGCCTACTCCAACAGCTCTCCAAAGCGAATCGACTACTCGTAACACTCGGGTCCGAAGCTCGGTGCTCAGCAGGTTGAGGCCCTCGGTCCACTCAAGGTTAAGACCCTCGATCCATACGAGACTCGGGGTGGGCGAGCCAAGCGGATCTGGCGAACGACCCGAGGTCAGTAGCCGAGAGAGAAGAAGAGACAGGAGGCATGATCGAACCCCTAGCCCCCATCGTACGCCCGAACGTTCTAATCACAGAACCTCGGCAAACGAAGGCATCAGGGCTAGACTCGGGAAAAGAATCATGACTCCCACGTCATCCCCTTTCTCGGACGAGCTGATCATGGAAGAAATACCGAAGGTAAGACTGCCAGCGCACCTGACCTACAGCGGAATCACAGATCCGAGGGACCATGTCATCTCCTACGAGCAGCAAATGTTCTTGAGTCCCTACTCCGAAGCATGTTGGTGTAAATATTTCCCAACCACGCTAACCGGAGTGGCGGGAGAGTGGTTTAGATCGCTGCCGAAGGGATCGATCAAGAGCTGGAAAAAGCTAAAAAAGAGATTCTGCACACAGTTCGTGAGCAACAATCGCCCCGAGCGAACCACAGCAGAACTGACCTCAATCCAACAAGAAAGAGACGAAAGTCTGAGAGAATTCATGGCCAGATTCATGAAGGAATCAACAAACATACCAAACTTGCAGCCAGACGTGGCCATCTTCGCCTTGAAGCACGCGCTCCAGGAAGGGAAGTTCCGTGACGAACTCTCAATGAAGAACCCCTCCAGAATAGCCGACGTGCTCCAAATGGCTGATGCGTTCATCAGAACCGAAGAGTTCAACAAGGCCGCTGCAAGATTGAAGGGATCGTCGGATCCGAGAGACACAAAGAATACCCATAGCAAGCCCGATGGCAGCTCAAGGAAGGGGAAAGAGAAAGTAGGAGCTAGAGAGATGAGCCCGAAGAAAGACGGGAGAAGGGGTGAACTTCAACCCAAATACACCAACTACACTCCACTAGCTCTGCCCCGAAAAGAGATATTTAGCCTCAACAGAAATGATGAAAAGTGGAAACTACCGGGGAAGCTCAAGTCCAACCCAGCTCGGAGAAACAAGAACAAATGGTGCGAGTTTCATGATGACTTCGGTCACCACACCGAAGAATGCAACTCGCTGAAAGACAACATTGAGGACCTCGTTCGCCGAGGCTACCTGAAACAGTACTTGTTAGACCGAAGGGAGGAAAAAGAAAAGGCCGCAAGTGGCAAACAACACGAACAACCCCAGAAGAGGGTCTACGAAGCAACAGGGCACAAGAAGAATGACATCCTAGTGGTGTTCGGGGGACAGAAGTCTGGCCAAGCCAGCAAGAAACATTTAAGAGCCCTCTCCCATCGGGTCAACTTCAGCGCGGTGGGAGACAACCAGCCACACCCCCCGAACATGACCTTCACTGCTGATGATTGCTTCGGAGTCCAGTACAAACACGACGATCCTCTAGTCATTTCCATGGACCTCAATAACCACAACGTACATCGAGTGTTAGTCGACGGAGGAAGTGCCGTCAATATCATCTTCAGAAACTGCTTCGAGCAGCTGATCCTCGAAGAACCAGAGGAAGCACTGACGAAAGTCAGTTATCCTCTGATCGGATTCAACGGATCCGCAGCTATCCCCCGAGGAAAGATCACCCTGCCAGTCACAGTGGGAGAAGGCCAGGCAGCAAAAACCCTTCGGGACGAATTTCTGGTGATGGACTGCGACTCCGTATACAACGTAATCATGGGAAGAACCATGATTCACAAGATGCAAGCAGTCCCCTCCACATATCATCAGCTGATGATATACGTCTCGGATGCAGGATTCGCCGAACGAATCAGAGGTGATCAAGAAGTGGCGAGAAGAACCTGCCACACTGCTGTCCGAAAGCCCAAACTAGGGGACGGCCCCGAGGAAGAAAAAGGAGCTACGGGAGAGGAAAGCGAGGCAAAAAGGAGAAGAGCAAGCACGAGCAGCTTGTCTCCCGCAGAAGTTGATGCCCGCCCCGAAACCCTATCTCCCGAACCGGATCAAGAAATGGAGGATATCTTCCTCGAAGAGAATTCAGACAGGAGCGTCCGAATAGGCAAGGGCCTAAGCTCGGGGCTCCGAATCGATTTGATCCGATTACTCAGGGATCACAAGGACATCTTTGCATGGTCAGCAGCAGATATGCCAGGGATAAATCCGAAGCTGATTTGTCACAAGCTGGACGTCAACGCTGAAGCTCGGCCAATAAAGCAAAAAAAGAGAAATTACTCCTCGGAGAAAAACAAAGCCATCGCCGAGGAGGTAAAAAAGTTGCAAGAGGCCGGATTCATCGAACCATGCATGTATCCGAAGTGGCTGGCCAACGTGGTGATGGTCAAAAAAGCGAACGGCTCATGGCGAATGTGCGTAGATTTCACAGATCTGAACCGAGCCTGCCCCAAAGACTGCTATCCCCTGCCAAGGATAGATCAATTGGTTGACTCCACCAGCGGCCATGCACTGCTCAGCTTCATGGATGCCTTTTCAGGCTACCACCAAGTATTCATGCACCCCGATGACAGGGCAAAGACAGCGTTCATCACAAGCGCAGGAGTGTTCAACTACAAAATGATGCCTTTCGGCTTGAAAAATGCCGGAGCCACCTACCAGAGGTTAGTTGATCACGTCTTCGCCGACCAGAAAGGGAGGAACGTGGAGGTCTACGTGGATGACTCCATCGTAAAAAGCATCAAGGAGGAAGACCATGTCAAAGACTTGGCAGAGACCTTCGGAAATCTGCGGAAATACAGCATGAAGCTGAACCCAAAAAAGTGCGTCTTCTGGGTGAAGTCAGGGAAGTTCCTCGGATTTATGGTGAGCGAAAGAGGAATTGATGCGAACCCAGACAAAGTCCAAGCGGCATTGGATTTACCCGAGCCGAAGACCAAGAGAGATGTGCAGAGGCTAACCGGCAGGTTAGCCGCACTGACAAGGTTCATATCAAAAGCCTCGGACAAGGGAGCCCCCTTCTTCAAAGCACTGAAACCAAAGAACCTCCCCGGGGGAGAAGCAGAACCAGTCAAGAAAAAGGGGGTCCCGAGGAAAGTGGATCCCGAACTGATATGGGAACAGGAGCAAAAAGAAGCTTTTCAGCAACTCAGAGCCCACCTAGCTCAACTGCCGACACTGGCCAGACCAAAGGAGGGGGAAACCCTGTACCTATATGTCGCAGTTAGCCCTGGAACCGTCAGCGCAGTGCTTCTTCGGGAAGAAGAAAAGAAGCAACAGCCAATCTACTTCACCAGCCGAACACTCACAGGGGCCGAAACCCGGTACCCACTCATCGAGAAAGTCGCATATGCAGTAGTGATAGCTGCACGAAAACTAAGGCCATACTTCGACTCCCACCAGATCACAGTACTAACTGACCAACCGCTCGAGAAAGTACTCGACAAAATAGAGAGGTCAGGAAGATTGGCTGCCTGGGCCTTCGAACTATCAGAGTTCGGCATCAAATATCAGCCGAGGACAGCAATCAAAGCACAAGCATTGGCAGACTTCTTGGCCGAGTGCTCATACCAGGAAATGCTGGATGATACGAAAAGCACTTGGGAGGTCTTCACTAACGGATCTTCCACAATAAACGGCTCAGGAGCAGGAGTTGTACTAATCCCCCCGACGGGGAAAAGCATAGAGTATGCATTGAAGTTCGGCTTCAAAGCAACTAACAACGAGGCTGAATATGAGGCCGCAATCGCAGGGATAGAGCTTTGTTTATCCCTGGAGGCCGAGCATGTTTGCCTCAAAACTGACTCCCAGCTTGTAGCCAACCAGATCCGAGGGGAGTATGAGGCCAAATGGCCCAGCATGACAGCCTACTTAGCAAAAATCAAATCCTTAACGTCAAAGTTAAGATCCTTTGAAGTCATCCTCATTCCCCGAGGACAAAACACGCAAGCAGACGCGCTGTCAAAGCTCGCAAGCTCAACACTCATCGACCTAAACAGGTCGGTCCACGTGGAAGTTCACCAAGAGAGAAGCATTGACTTGCTACCCACCACAGTATGCAGTTTACGTACCGAATCCAGCTGGATGGACGCAGTAGTTGCATACAAAGAAAGGGGAGAACTCCCCGAAGATAAGCTGCAGGCAAGAAAGCTGAAAAGATTCAACAAATGGTTCATCATCAGCGCCGAAGGAGAGCTCATGAGGAAATCATTCTCTGCTCCGCTGCTAAAATGTGTGGGTCCAACAGACGCTGACTACATCCTAAGGGAAATCCACCTCGGGATATGCGGAAACCACATCGGAGGCAGGACATTGGCACATAAAGCCCTTCGGGCTGGGTACTGGTGGCCCACTATGGTTTCCGAGGCAAAGCAGATGGCAAGGAAATGCGAGAAATGCCAAAAGTTCGCACCAGCCATCCATCAACCAGCTCAAACCCTACAATCAACACTGTATCCCTTACCATTCGCACAGTGGGGGTTAGACATCATTGGTCCTTTCCCCTCAGCGACGAACCAGAAGAAGTGGTTGATTGTAGGAGTCGACTATTTTAGCAAATGGATCGAAGCCGAAGCTGTCTCCTCCATCACCGAACCTCAGGTCCGCAAGTTCATATGGCAGAACATCATCACAAGGTTCGGCATACCAAAACTGATGGTCTTCGACCACGGGAAACAGTTCGACAACACCCCGTTGCAAAAGTGGTGCAAACAGTTCGGCATACACCTAGCTTACTCGGCAGTCTGCCACCCACAAAGCAACGGGCAAGCTGAAGCTGCTAACAAACTCATCCTCAATGCACTCAAGAAAAGAGTCGAGGATGACAAAAACAAGTGGTTAGAAGAGCTACCCGGAACGCTATGGTCCCTTCGGACCACCGAGAAAGAAGCTACCGGGCAAACACCTTTCCACCTCGTATATGGATCCGAAGCTGTAATCCCTGTGGAAATCGGAACAGAAAGCCTGAGGATCCAGGCATACAACAGGTATGATGGGCTCCAAGGAGAAAGCAACAACCAACTTCTGTCCGAAGCTCTCGATCTACTGGACGAAGCTCGGAACGATGCAAGGACGCTCAACGCAGCCTATTTGCAGAGGGTCAACAAGCATTATAATCGAAGAGTCAACGCCAGACCCCTAAAAGTCGGTGATCTAGTGCTCAGAAACGCCGCCTCGGTTCAGAAAGGACGGATCCATGGCAAACTCTCAGCCACTTGGGAAGGACCATACATCATCCACTCCGAAAAAAGGCCAGGCACGTTTATGCTGAAACAGTTAGATGGAACAATTCTGAAGAACCATTGGAATACCGATGTTCTCAAGAAATATTTTGTATGATCTCTGTCTGTAAACCAAGTAAGTTGTTTAATGAGAAGAGGAAAGCCATTGACACCGTGTGTTTCATTAAACTTATCTCTATATTTATTGTCCCCTTATATATATATGCAGCCTCGGATCTGATCAATCCGAGACTAAAAACAGGTTGACTTTGCCCATTCCTTGATAAAATGCAAGGAATGACCAAATCATACACTTCAGGGAATCGTCCAGAATCCTCGGATTCGCGATAACCAAATAAAACTTGTTCGCCACAAACAGTCGCTCGAATCAAGTTATAAAACTCCGGCTCAGATCCACGGATCGCCGAAGGCATAACTAAGAGGCAGACTAGCGATCTCTTGCCCAGGTTTCCGAACCACAAGAGATCGGAAGAACAATCCAGACCTCTGAGCAGATCGACGGATTTGAAGAGTCTGGAAACTAAAGAGTCTCTTAGCAGATCTACGGATTTGAAGAACTCGCAAAACTAAAGAGTCTCTTAGCAGATCTACGGATTTGAAGAACTCGCAAAACTAAAGAGTCTCTTAGCAGATCTACGGATTTGAAGAACTCGCAAAGTTAAAGAGTCTCTTAGCAGATCTACGGATTTGAAGAACTCATAAACTAAAGAGTCTCTTAGCAGATCTACGGATTTGAAGAACTCGCAAAACTAAAGAGTCCCTTAGCAGATTTAAGGATTTGAAGAGCTCGCAAAGATAAAAAGTCTCTTAACAAACCTACGGATTTAAAGAGCTCGCAAGATCAAAAGGTTTTCAGCAAGTCTACGGATTCAAAGAAAAGCTCGAAAGTACAAAATTGAAAAGCAGCCAAGTAACTAACACTCATTTTTCATTCAATATTTGGGGGAAGTACAAATACATTGAAAACCTCAAAAATTGAAAACAAAATGAAACAGTTAAAATCGGCAGCCATCAACAGACAATACCGGCCTACCGAAGTACTAAGAAAGCAAAAAGAAACGAGTACAACGCAGCGCCGAGACAAAAGGGGGAAAAGCAAGCACATATTCGGAAGTCCTCAACTGGAACCGACCGACTCTGAAGAAGACGACTGCCCGAATCCCTAACTCTTGGGAGTCTCAGGAGCGGCCCCTAGGGGAGCATCCTTCGAAGAACCCCCAGCAGTAGTATCACCCTCGGAAGTTGCCTTCTGGGCCCGAGCCTCTGCGAGAGCAGCTTGGCGTTCAGCTTCAGCTTCATCTCGATCAGCTTGGCATTCCACCAAGTGGTCCTCGGCCTGCATCCATAGGGGAACTTTCTCGTTCCAAGGGAAGTGAGGCATGTGCTTCGCAAACATGCGCCGAGCACCCAGGATGCCGTTCCAGTACTGCTCTCTACACTGATCAGCAGTGTAGAGGTCGACTCGCTCCTGCTCCAACTTCCGAATATAGTCATCCTTTTCCCGAAGCTTCAGCCGAAGGACAGGCACCTTATCAGCTTGCTGCTGGATCAGCTCCCGATGCTGGACAAAATGGCAAAGCCTTAACTCTGCCTCTTTATGCTCCTTGTCGGCCGCTTCAAATTTAGACTTCATCTCCTGGAAGAGTCTATCTTTTTCCTCAAGTTCGCCAGCGAACTTAGCGGCCATATCCTTCTTTTCCTCAGCAAAGGAAGCGATCTTCTCAGCATCCTCTTCAACTCGGAAGATGAGCTGGCCAACCTCAGCCCCAATCTTCTCAGCAAACTCTCTAGCCTCGCGACTATACTGAAGGTACAGCTGCTTGACTTCCGTAATCTCGGAGAGGAGTTGCCCAGCCTTCTGGTCCAAAATGGGAATATCACGAGCATAAGCCTCACGATATTTCCTCAATTGTTTCTCCTCAACCGAGCTACACTCGGAAGCGAACGAGGACCAGAAAACAGCCTGGGAACGAGAGAAAGATGAGCAAAAATAGGAAAAACATAAAACAAAAACACAACTCAAAGAGAAAAATCTAGCAATTACCTCGTTCAGATAGTACTGGGCCATCATAGCCGGATTCCTCTCTTCGGCCCCAGGAACCCTCCACTGCGGGTTAGCACGAAGCAGATTCTCCCGAGCAGCCTCGGGGCCCACCAAGGATCCCACGTGAGCCAAGGGGTCCTCTCCCAAAATCGGAGCCCTGGCATACCGAGCCATCGCCTCCCTTACTTCTTCGGGGATCCGTTTTAGCGGAACATCCGAACAGGGATCAGCATGGATCAGCCTATCCAGGGCCGAGGTAGAAGTAGAACCCAAAGTTGAGTGGCGCCTCTTCCTCGTCAGACCTTGCTCGGGCTGCTCCTCCTCTCCAGCAGAGGGAACCTCCTTCTGAACCTCGGGAACCGCAGCTTCGGGGCCCGAGAGATCTATCATCTCCTTGTCTGGACTCTTCTCTCTCTCGAAGGGAAGATCAGCAGACTCCTTCTTCTCCCCAGCTACCTCAGGGACATCCGAACCAGGAACAAAATTGGCTTCAATCGCCTCCATCACTTCGGTGATATCCTGGATTTCGATCCCCAAAGCAGCAGATGGTTTCAGTGGAGAGGGGATGATATCTTCCTCGATCAGCGGCTGGTCCACGGGCGGCGGTTCAGCAACCACCACACTCTTTAACTTCTGCCCTGGCAAGGGCATGAAGTGAAGAAGATTCTTAGGAGGAGGCATGACTTCCGAAACTGCTTCCTACATAGCAAGTGTTCAAAGATTAGTTTCGGAAAAAGGGAGAAACGAACTACAAAAAACTCCAAGTCAGAACAAATACCTTCTCCGAGGGCTGAGAAGCCTTTGCTTTCTTCGGATGCGTGGAAGGCCTCAAAAGAGTGCTACCCTTCCTTTTGCGTTGATCCTAAAAAGGGGAGACCAAGGGTCAACGAATGTAAAAGAAGAAAAAGGAAGAAATAGAGAAAAAAGCGTGAAGTACCCGGTTCCTAGATAAAGAGATATCTATACGAGCCGGAGATGAAACCGAAGGAACGGCACGCGGCACAGCGTCAGTCCCAGGACCCTAAAAGATGGTCCAGGACCAAGACGTTAGCCGACGGCCAACCGGAAAGAAGAAGACAAACAGAAAATCGAGCCTATAAATGAACACTCACCGGGTCCGAAGTTGTCTTCAACACAGGAAGCACAACCTTCACAGGAACAGCTTCAACAGAGGAGGCGGAATCCCACGGATCAGCTCGAATTTCGGATATCCGAGCAACCCCCGAAGGAGACATCACGTAATCCTTCAGGCGAGGATTACGAGGGTTATCTTTTCCGAACTTGTACTCGGGAGCCGGGTCGTGAATAGTCTTCAAATCCAAAGAAATGCCCAACTTCTTAGGATCAATGCAGCTAAAGCCGTACTCTGCAAAAACAAAGCACAAAACATGTCAGCAAAACGAAGCAGGAAAGAGAAGGACAAACTCACTGAAAAAACGGTCTCAGCCGAAAGACACCTACCCCTGTCAAAAATCCTGCTGAGACCGGCAACAGCAAGAATGTCCTCCCTCAAAATGTAATTGAGATTCTGGAGCCAGCTAGACGGCAGTCGATGGTTATCCTCTTGAGCCAAGAACCACTGTAGGAGGTCCACATAGTGGCGATGATTCCGATCTGGAGCTGCCACACCCCTCATATCAGGATCAGGAGCCACGAACCACTTCGGAGGACGATAAAAGTTGGGATGCTTCGGATCCGTCGGCACACGAACGAGCAACCACTCCGTCTTCCAATTGTGGTCAGAGCTAAGGTAGGGGTACGCCGTGATGTAGTTCGGATCCCCCCTCTTTCGGGACTTCTTGTTGACAATGGTCCACCAACCATACCCATCACCCTTGGAAGCATGGTTGAGAACCAGATCGTGAAGATCCCGAAAAATAGCGACAGAGCAAGGGAAATTGACGAAGTCACACACCCATCTAAATCCGATTATGTGCCTCATAGATTTGGGTGTGAGCTGGGCCAAACTAATGTTGTACGACACCAAAAGCTCGGATACGAACGGATCCAAAGGAAAGCGGAGACCATTCTCCAAATGGTGAGTGTACACGGAAATGAACCCCCTCGGTGGATGAGTCACCCGAGGACGCTCTTGTTCAGGAAGCTCGCACCAGTACCCCAAGGCATGCTGAATTCCGTATAGCTCCTCGGCCTTCCGATGATAATTCCCCAACTTCGCTTCCACCAACCAGTCACCGCTGACCGATTTCTCCAACGGACCGTCGATCTTGGTGGTCTCGTGCAAAATTGAGGCATACCTGCCCTTCGGATCAGCTTCCGTCCAATGAACTGGAAACTCGGGGTAACGACGACGAGCACCCGAAAAGCCAGCTCTCTCACCAGAGGTTGCGCGTTCAGACACGCCAAACCCACCAACTACATCATCTTCGGAAGCATCCCAACCAATCGAACTCTTCTCCAACGGCCTCGCCGAAGGCCGACCCCTCGAAGTTTTCGGTAACCTCCCCGAAGGCACGTTCTCCCTCTCACTAGAGGAGCCAACGACGAACTTGCTTTTGCCCCTATTCTTTGCCATGGTCGCGAAATCTCGATCTAGGGTTTAGATTGAGGGGTAGAAGGAAGAACGAAGAAAAAAGGAGAACTCAGAAACAAATTACCTTTTTCCGAAGCGGAATTCGCCGATAAAGGGAACAACACAAGTTCCCGAAGTCTAAAGTTGGCCGAATTTCGTAGATCTGAAGAAGCAAATTGCACTGCGATCGCCGGAATTTAGAGAGAGAATGGGTTTGAAAGAAGGAGTAAAAAGTTCGAAAAGAGCAAAGCACCCAGTATTTATAGAAAAGAAAAAGGGCGCATCAACTTCCTCAACCCACGATCTCCACGACACAATACAACTCCCAACACTTGTCATCAATGCAAATCATCCCTTTTCAAAAAAGAGAGGGAACTTTCGGACTTCTGACAGCTGGAAACCCACCCATTTAATTCTAAATGGACCGGGTCTGGGGGGCATGTTGTTTGGGCTCCCAATTGATTCTCAATTGGGCCACTAAGTCCAAAGCCCAATGGCTCTAAACAAACAGCATCAAACCCACCAATGGCTAGTCAGCCATCCATCAAGGCCCAAGGCCCAAAAGCAATAAATGACCTATGGGCATTTATTATGCAAACACTATAAATAGGCCGCCAAGGCTCACACCTCAAGGTACGTCCAATTTATCGCCTTAAGACTACTCTTCTAGAGAACTTCTCTCTAGAATCCGAGCATCGTTCTTACTTAGGCATCGGAGGGGCTTTCCTCGGAAACACCCCCGAGGCTAGTGACTTTGCTCTTGTGCAGGTGAATCCGGACTCTACTCATTCAAACAAGCAAGATCTTCAACACATACGAAAGGGCCTTCATTCGAAGCCCATTGTTTCCATCTTTACAACACCGGAACAGTCACTATCACTAATTATTTACTAATAACTGCTTGTCGTACACTCGTACATCCGAATTAGAGTAATTACTGTCCTTGTCATTCACAAAAACTGATTCATCATGCACAAAAACTTGTGTGAACTCCTTCCAAACCCTTACCAAACTACTTGTACTTCCCCCACTTGATAGTTTTTTGTCCAGGGCACCTCTTAAGCGTAAACTTGAACTTCATCTTCCCGTTCGAACCGAGTTCCTTAGCATAACCATCCACTATATACAACCCATCATACACAAAAACAGTGGCAGCATACCTACTAGATGTAATACCTCGAACAACCCTCACTACATTCCCTGTATTAGCGCTATTCTTTAACGCTAAATTGCCCCTTTCAAGCTCTTGATCCTTAACCCCTCCCTTACTTTTACTAGCCTGAAAAGTACCTCCTCCTTCCCCAGTGTAAATCAATTCATTCGGGTTCCTCAGATTATCACCATACACCTCGTTTGCCACAATTGAAATCGCTAAAACACGACCCTCCGGTCCGTCTTGCTTTTCCATGTAGTCAATACCCTTCTGAGGTTGAGTATGAATGCCCATAATCACCAGCTCCAACCTATACTCAAACTTTTCTCCAGGCAGGACTCCGGGAGGTGGGCCAATGAATTTCTGCTTATCAAACATATCCCCAGTCTTTAACAGTGCATCATACGCTGCAATGTCAACCCTCTTTCTGCATTTCTGTTTTCTATGATTCTTACATTCTTTCCTGAACAAATTCAGCAAACTCCTCCTCTCGGTTCCAATATCAATTCCACCATTTGTTTTAGAAACCAATTTAGTAACAGTACCCTTCATTGCACCACTGTAATCCTTGCCGAAATCAGTAGAAACAAAGTTATTTTCCTCTGTTTTCTCTTTCTTAGGCATTTCGTCGAACACCATATGGGCTTTCTTAATTTCACGTTTAGAACCCAGAATATTCTTGCCCATTTGACACCCATCTTCACATTGCAACCTCTTCTTGATTTTTCCATCAAAATCATCACCTTCATCCTCGGAATTGTTTGGTTTCACAGCTGCCGTAGGATGAGATCTCACTGCAGATTTTCTGAGTTTACCCCAGAAATTTCGATAAACATGGAGATTAGAATGGGGAGATTTGTCCATTGATGTGAGCTCAACTGTTGAAAAAGAAGCAGCGAAAATGTTAGAGAGAGAGAAAAAAAAAAGGTGGTGGGAAATTGTGAAATAGAGAATTTGGAGGATTGTAGTCAAACTGAGTCTTTAATTGTGAAATTTTCCATTGTTATGACATCAAAATTTTGTGTTGCAGAGAAATAAAAAGGGCGCAGAAACATGCATGTACTCCTTATTATACTACTCGCTCCGTCCCGGAATACTTGACCTGTTTTTCTTATCGGGCCGTCCCTTAATACTTGACCTGTTTCTAAAAATGGAAATATTCTAACAATATTATATTATTTCTCACTTCACCCCTATTAACCCACCTACCCCCTACTCCATACAAAAAATAATTAAAAATTCAACCCCTACTCTCCCCAACCCCACCCCTTTACACATTTCCCAATAACTACATTAAAATAATACTCCACTATCAACTACTACCTATTAAATTAAATAAGTCAATTCAAGTCTCTTAAACTCTGTGCCGGTCAAACCGGGTCGAGTATTCCGGGACGGAGGAAGTACATTTTCCCTTTTAAAAGGTCACAGTTAATGAACATTTATCGTAAATTTTCACTTATACTCCGTGTGTATATACTCACTCCGTCCCTTAATACTTGCACCGCTTTTTTTTCGGGTCATCCCTTAATACTTGCACCACTTCTATAAATGAATTTTTTACTAATATTATATTATTTCTCACACTTATCTACTACCCCACCTACACTCTTATTCCTACAAAAAAATCATTTAAAAATCAATATCCCTCACTTACCACTCCCCATCTCTTACCCATTTCCCACTAACTATATTAAAAAAATACCCCACTATCAACCAACACCAATTAAATTAATAAGTCAATTCAAATGTCTTAAACTCCGCACCGGTCAAACCGGTGTGAGTATTAAGGGACGGAGGGAGAATATATATACTCCGTATATAATTTTTTTTTACTAGGTAGGAAGAAGAGATCCTATTAAATCAGTACCTATCTCAGATTAAACAGTCTAGTTACACAGGTTTTCGCTTAAGCCACTTCTAAACATTTTGTAGTTGATGGAACTCGACCCTGTGATCTCCAAGTCGGAATGTGAGTTCCCCACCAACTCCACCCATCTGGTCAAACAGTCCAGCTACGCAGCCACACAGGTATACGTTTGAGCCATAAGCATCTCGCAAGTCGCAACTAATGAGGCTCAGCTCTGACCTAGTCACAAGGTGAGTTCTCACCAACTCTACCAACTTGTGTTGGTTTCTTGTTAGACTTATATTCAATTATTTTTTAAGCATACTTTACATTTCCGTACGACTTATATATTTTGAAATATTATTGAGTAATGAATAGTAGTTCATCTTAAAAACCGTAAAAAAACTTTGTAATAAAAAAATTACTCCTATGAAGTACTTGATAGAGTATAAAACTAATATTGGGGCTTCAACCATCAGCTTAAGCTTTTGGTTGAGTTGGTCCTTTGACATGGTATCAGAGCCAACGTGACGCAAAGGTCACGGGTTTGAATCTCATCCACTCCTCCTTTCAAAGTGGAATATTTCGCGTTAGGTATGAGGAGGCCTATGCTGCATCCACACTTCAAGCCCAAAGGGCTTTCATGTGAGGGGGCGTGATAGAGTATAAAACTAATATTGGGGCTTCAACCATCAGCTTAAGCTTTTGGTTGAGTCAGTACTCACACCTTTCAATATTTACGATTGGGATAATACAAACAATTAACCAATAATTAATATTTTTAAATAATCTTTTATCTTTTACTTAAACAATACTCGTACAAATTACCTTTACTAAATGTTTTCAGTTTTATCCAATTTGACATTAGGAAACTGAGAGAAATTTAATGTCTCAAATCAATGAAAAATATGAGAGATTTAATGCCCCTATGAGTTTGATTGATTAATATAATTGGCACGATTTTTAAAAAAATATTAGAGCATTTTTATTAAACACCAATCTTGGGTGTTCAAGAAAGAGAAGTGAATAAACAATAATAAAATAGGTAGACAGACAAGAGAGAAAGGAAGAGAGAGTAAAAACAGTCAAGAATTGATGTTCACGAACAATATATGAAAAACCAATTTCTTGTATGGAGAGCTTGACATGTGGTACATGGAAGGACCAAAAATATTGTTTGTTTGTTTTTTTTTAATTGCAAGTGATTTCAATGACCTAGATTTGTTGTGTTAAATATATAACCATTGCAAATTTACAATGCCCATAAAAATAATATTACAACTAAAAAAATAAAATTAAAATGTGAATATCTTTATTTTTTTATGCTCTATAAATAGATACCAATATCAACTCACTTTAGAACATGAAAAAAAAAAACTTAATTTATCAAGGAAGGCCTTATTGAAATGTATATGGCCAATAGAGATCGAGTGCGTGATCATGAAGTACACAAATCACTCAAGGAAGACCTTATTGAAAAGATGGGGGAAATGTGGACAAACTAGTAATTAATCATATACCTGTATGAAATACCATTATTTAAGGGATGCAATAATCGGGTTCTTATGTAACCAGTTAAGTTTATTATTTGATATTAATCATATACCTTAACATGTTAAGTATTGATTGGTTTAATTTTAAGTCTTTGTTATTTAAATATTTATTAACCGATTATAAAATATAATTAATAACGATAATACATCACTAAATTAATTAATAACGCATATATACTTATTCATAACAATGTTATGAGAAATAAATGTAGGTGGGATATAAATAATGTAGGAGAGAGATGATATTTTTATTGTTTGATTGTTGGTGTTGGGTTTGATGTTAGGGAGATAAAAAAGTAAAATATTACTCCACAAATTTAATTAGGTTGAATACCAAAATCTTGTTGTTTCATCTAATGAGGCTCAACTCTTAGGAAACATGATCTTAGGAAATATTTATATTACTCCGTATAAAAGGTAATACTCCACTTCGTTAGTGTTCTCTTCAGCTGAATTTGACTTATCTTATCTTATTATACCCGAACTTATCTTATTTTATCTTACTTTATCTTATTGACCCTTATCTTATCTTATCTTATCTTATCTTATTGGAACTTATAGTATTATCTTATGTAATATTTACCTTATCTTATCTTATCTTATCTTATTGGCCCTGAACTAATCTTATCTTATTGACCCTGAATTTATCTTATCTTATCTTATCGTATTGACCCTGAACTTATCTTATCTTATCTTATTGGCCCTTATTTTATCTTATCTTATCAGATCTGAAATAAGTGAAAATAAGGTGAAGAGAACAGAGACTTCGTATTCCAAATTAAAGATAACAAATACTCCCTATGTTCCGAATACTTGCGCCGTCTCGGAATACTTACACTGTTTCTATAAATGGTAAACTTTTGTTAATATTATATAAACTACTCCCATTTACATGTCATTTTGTGGTCTCATGCACCCTCCCCACTACCCCTTACCCCTTTAAAAAGTTGACACATATCCCTATTTATATTAAAAAATACATCAGTATCAACTACCATCTAATTAAATAATAAGTCAATTATTTTGTATTATATTCTGTGTCGATCAAATCAGTTCAAGTATTCTGGAATGGAGGAAATAAAAACAAAAACGAAATACATAAGGATGATAAGAAACAAAAATTACTCTACAATTAAATACGGAGTAACTTTCTTGTACATTTTTTTTTTTTTTTTTTACTTTCTTGTATAAGAGTACTTGATTACTTGTCACTTGTCACTTGTCACTTGTCAGGTGAACATTTAGCGAATAATGCGTTAAGTCCTATTTAACCAGTCACATCTTTTCGCACCCAAAAAAAAAACCAGTCACATCTTTTAAGAAATATTTTCCAAATCTTTAGAGTAAATGAAGACCCAACCTACCCTTTTGGCCTTTTACTCGAAATGGAAATGTTCAGCAGTTTAGGCCTTGTACAGTTGAAATGAGAATTTAACTCTCATACTAAATTTTAATTCAATTGAAATCACTTTTCTTGTGAAGTTTATGGGAATTTCTTTGTTTGATTAACAACATAAGAAGTAGAAATTTCAATGAATTTTGATTGATCAAGGATGGTTAGGTAATTTATTTTTCATGTTTTGTAGTAATTCTAACTTTCTCCATTTTTATTTTTTTATGTTAATCAAATAACTATCCAATCTATAAGTTCCCATGAACTTCACGTCCCCATTTTTAGTTGGGAGTATTTAGTTGGTAAAGCTTTAAAGGGTAATAACTTTATACTGCGAATGGTCATATTCAAAATGAATTTTATATTTTAAATTAAAACTTTCGTTTTAGCGGAAAAGAAAAACTCAATTTTAATCTAAATAAAGCCTTAAAATAATATTTTCTAAAAATTTAATTAGTGACATCCACTCTCAAAATATAATTCGTACAACACATGATTTTTAATTTACGAGAATATACTGATTTTGAAAAAAATATATATTAAAATTAGAAAATTTGGAATAGGTGATTAGAAACATTAGTGTTTACATTTAATTCCTATAAAAGAAATCAACAATATAAATATTATAACAAAATTTAATAAAAACAATTTATAATAACCAAATTGATATGTGTAGTTTTAGATTTTTATAATGGACGAAAACGAAGATCAATGTATGCAAGATCAAAGGTCGATATGGAGGGATAAAAGAGACAACATAGAAAATCACTCACTCCAGAACAAAAAAAACGTCAAAATGCCGAAAGAAGACTCAGCTATGCCAGTGAAAACCAATCAGATGTTATAGCTACTCCTGAAGTCAACCTCAAGCACCATGTTCAGAAGGGCCTAGGCCTATGATTGTTAACAATACTTCCAACACATTGGGAGTTAGAAAGGCTATGGCAGACATCACTAATCGTGCTCAAGATGTCACGACTGGATGTGAAAGACATGAACGTAAGAAATCTGAACATAATCATGTCATTTTAAATATGTAAAAATGATCATTTACCTAACCAAACAAAAACACGATTTGATAATGTAGTGCAACCTATTGAGAAACTCCGTTTACTAGACACTCGGGAAAATCTAGAAAATCGGTTTTTTAGTGTCGGTGAAAGCAACACAACTAATACGACCATATCAAACCCAACTCCAGACTCAAGAGACATGCCAAATCGATTCTTTTGTGTTGGCGAAAGCAGTACAACCAATGCACGTATACCAGAATCTCAAGGCTCGGGGCACGAGCGGGTGTCTGCTTTAGAATGGGCACTCTTGCCTATTGGCGACAAGAGCGAGGGTCGAGGGTCGAACGGGGCGCTTGTGTGCGCACAACAAGCACAAGCGGAACCGTCGACGAGATGTATCTGTTTTGAGGGAGACTTTGTTGGGTCTTAGAAAGCTTAAAAGCATGCGACAACCCAATATCTATAAAGACTAGCAACAACACATGAATTAAGCAAAGGCAACTTCTGATGAGAGGTATTGGTTCATACCCCTCATAGAGGTTTATTTTGAATTAGCTAAAACTTGCCAGTGAACACTGGAATTACAATAACATAATAATTTTCCTAAAGCCTAGAAAACTGTTAGAAAGATCCTAGAAAACAATAGAAAGGGGAAATACAAGTAAAGGAAGGTTGGATTCTAACATCCTCCCCCACTTAAGCTGTCGACGCCCTCGTCGACTTACAAGAGTTACAAAAAATGAAAGAAAAAGCTCAAACTCTGTAGTCTTCTTTGCGCCGTTAATTGGTTGATGGCGTTTGTTGGAGTTTTCTTAATCTTGTTGTGCCTTGATAGGTTGGTGAATCTTGTGAATCCAAGTCTTCCTTGTTTTGGTTTCTGGCTCGGAGCGGCTGGGCTTGAGCTTGTATCTTGTTTCTTGTTTCTGATGCGAGGGGTATCTGAGATGTCGCCTTTCTGATTGGCTCCATCACTCGCATTGCCGAAAGGTATCGGCCCTTCTCTTTTGTCTTTGTGGGAGTACCTGTACTTCGAACTAGACAAGATTGTCCACCTGCTACAAGCAAAGAATTCAAGTGAGGCATTACCACTGCTTTGCTGGTGCGGAGGAACTCTAATCCAAGTACAAGGTTGAAGTCGTCCATGTTGACGGCAGTGAAGTTCATTTTTCCTTCCCAGTCTCCCAACTTTGCTTCCACCTGTTATGCCACACCCAGAATCGTCTTGGCTTTGGAGTTGAAGGATTTCATGCTACCGCCTCATTTCTTGAGCACTAACCCCAATCTTCGGGCTTCTGCTTCAGTCACAAAGTTGTGAGAGGCGCCGGTGTCTACCATGGCTCGAGCATTCCTCCCATTTACCACGAGGTCCACATACATCATGTTTGTGGATTCCTCTCTTGTCTTTGGGGCCTCTTTCCCCATTGCATACATCATGTAGACGGAACTCATTCGGCGGGGCTCGTCGTCTTCATTGCATGCTTCTTCTTCTGTCTCTTTGTAATCCCCTGTAATTTTATACATTTTATTTATATATTTTCACGTATAGTTAATTATATTTAAATAAGAATTTACGGATTTTAGAAATAAATATATATAATTAACGTATATTTATTTTATTACATTTTGAATAGTTTTAACGATTTACAAAATCAAAATAATTTTAGAATCGTACGTCGAAGAGAATTCGAATTACGAAAATCGATTGAATTTAGAAAACGATCCTAATCAATTTTGGGTTGAAATCATAAAACTAAATTCCTAATTCTTGCCCAAGTGGATAAAGCCCAATATTATAAACCCCAAACCCCCATAATCCCATCTCACATGAAACCAAAGAAGCAGCAAAACAATCTCTCTCCTTCACCCTTCACGTGAACTCTCAAACCCTCAAGACTCTACTCCTCTGCACGCCGCTGTCCTCGCCGCTGCCCAGCCGCCGGACCACCACCGCTCACCGCCGGTAAGCCGTGTTCTCTCCTTCTCCTTCGTCCTCTCTTTCTCTTTCATTGGCTTTCCTTTCTCACAATCTCTTCGTTCTTGCTTTTCTCCCCTCTGTTGTGTCGGTTTCGCACGCAGCCACAACATCAGCCACGAGCATCGTCGCCGCCGCGAAAGCTCCACCGTCGTCGCCGCTGCACGGTAGTTTTTCGTTCCTCCTCCCTTCTCTTTTTCGTTCTTTTTTCTGGTCGTTGCTTGCTCTCCTCCTCAATTACTTCTTGTTTCTTTTCGTCATCTTTGCGCGAGCCTCCTCACCCTTCACACACCAACCTCCCTCGCTGCCGCCGCCAGCCACCTTGCGTTCGCCGAAGCTTTCCTCTCCCCTCCTCTACGTGGTTATTTCTTTAACCCTAATTTAAGTAAATAAAATGTTTTAATTATATATTATTAATATGATTTATATTTGATTTAATTAAATTTATGATTTTTATAACTTATTCATGAAATTTAGATTTTAATATTGCGTAATCGATTTATTATTTTTTCAGATTTCATAAATTGATTGAAACGAGAATTTGAATTAGTTAAAGCGAGAATTTTAAGTCTTTAATGGTTGCAAATCATGGTGGGATGATTAGGGATTTTGAAATTTATTGTTTCAACGCTCTAAGAACGTTAATTGGTCTTGGTGAAGTTTTTAAACAAGTTTATATTGCTGAAAATTAAAGTATGATGTTTGCGAAGAGTTTTCAACAAATTTCAATCTTTAATTCAATAATTGCTACGCTAGGAAATAAAATATTCAAGTTTTGATATCGGGGAAGGTTCTAAATATGTTTAGGATGAATTTAGAATGCTTTATTATGGTTGCGAATGATTAGAAATTGATTGGGAATATTTGTTGGTTCTTTTAGGCGGAGAATTCTCTTTAGGCGACTTTTGAAAGTGTTAAAGTGGCCTATCAGTTTGTTTACACAAGGTACGTACATACATGTGTGCTTGGAGATGTGTGTTATTATTGAAAGCATGTTGAATTGTCGATGAGGGTTATGTTGAAATTTGCATGTTTAATATTGTTGGATGAACATGTTGAACATATATTTCGTTATGAGAATTATAACATGTTAGTATGGATGATTGATGCAAACATGTTGGTTGGAAACACTAGATTATTTTATATATATTGGTTTAGATTGATTGATCGTTGTTCCCTTTTAGCTTTTCACTACTTTATGAGGGTCAAGGACCTTGTTTAGTAAGTTGAAACCTTATACCCATATACAGGGGTTGATCATTGTTAAAGGAAAGGTTGAATTAAATGGGAATAAGTCTTGATTGATACCTTTGTGATCACTTAATTCCAAGATAAAAACAGTTGTGAATAATTGTTGATTGTATGACTTATGTGATTGTTGAGTCATAACAGAGTTTTAATCTGTAAATCATGTAAAGTGAAACTGAGTAGCAATAGCTTTAGACTGTGCACGTCTGAAGTGACGGACAAACATGAGTTGGGATTCATGGTGGTAGCCCATGGCCTTTTCTGGGACCGGATTGATCACCGTGTTCTATTTTTTATTCAAAAGTTCCTCGATATCGCAGGTCACTGAGTTTACGTAGTCGTGCCCGTACCTCGTCTTCCTTAGTGAAGCTTCTAGTTAGACAACTCGGTCCATTGACTATTTCAATTAAAATAATATTATTGTTAAAAAAGTTCTACTCTAGTCTTGAAGGAAATAATGCCCTTGGTCCAAGTATGCATTCTATGTTAAGTCTAATAAATGCGGTTCAGTATTAATTAACAAGTTAATAATTCAGTGAGATCAAGTGAGCTGAATGCCTAGCTAGAGGCCGCTTCAGTTCAAGTGGAATTAATGATATTAATCCACAGCTTACTCTTGACTGAACCCGTAGGGTCACACAAATAGTACGTAAACGGATCAAGTATTTAATGGCATTAAATACTCCATCTATGAATATTCGGAACCGACGGATCTTGGTTTCAGTGGGAGCTAAGATCGTCACAGGCAAGAAATGAATACTCCGGAAACGATGATATTGCCGGAAACGGAAATATGGATCGTATCGGAAATATGAATATTATCCAAGTCGTAGATGTTGCCGGAAACGGAAACATGGTACGTATCGGAAAATATTATTGGAAATGGAAATATTACCAGAATCGGAAATATTGCCGGAAACGGAAATATTGTCAGAATCGGAAATATTACCGGAATCGGAAAATAATTCCGGAAACGGAAATATTAAATATTTGTTCGAATCGGAAATTAATTCCGGAATCGGAAATATTAAATATTGTTCGTATCGGAAATAGATTCCGGAAATGGAAATTTAATCGGAAGCGTATCGTACGAATTAGCATCGGACGAGGCCTGCCGGACGAAGGCCCAGCACGAAGCCGGGCCATCGCCCAGCAAGCACGCACGCCACAAGCCCAGCGCGCACCAAGGCCACGGATGCGTGGGCCGCGCTGCATGGGCTGCTGCTCGCATGCGCATGGGCAGCCCTTGTGGCTGCCGTGTGTGTGTGTGAGTTTGTGCTCATGCGTGATTCCTAAAACTGCAAGAGTTAGTGTGTGATTAAATTCCTATTCCTAATTAGATAAATTAATTAAATAGAATTCATGTAGGATTCTAATTTCAATTAATTCGTATCCTACTAGGATTGCGATTCCTTTTCCATAACTCTATAAATAAAGGCCTAGGGGTCATTATTTATATACAAGTTTTTAAGTATTCAAAACTAAGATTTTTAAGCAGAAAAATCAGCCAATATTCTTGCCTACCCAACCGAAAATATTAGAACCTTAAGGGCGATTCTAGTTGGTCAATCTTAAGGCGGATCCGGACGTGCTGTGGACTATCTACGGAGGGACGACACTTAGAGTCCTAAAGACTTGTTCTTGTTCGGTTCGGGCGCAGCTAGGGAAGGCACGCAACAAAGAGTATGCATCTAAACTATGCTAAATGATTATGTGTAAATAATATGTTGTCCTGGGTTAATGGTTGTTTCCGCATGATCTATGTAATGTCATATGTATCATAACCTAACAGTGGTATCACGAGCCCCTTATTATTTTCATAATCTAAATTGCATGAACATGGTTAAATATTACAAATTTGCAAGAATTAAAAGGGGTGATTAATTTTCGTAATTGTTAATTAATTGCAAATTGCGTTTATTTAATTATACGTACGCAGTTTTTCGGCAGTTTCTTCGTTACTCATCCGAATTGAGTGATTTTTGTGTCAATTCCGCATGTAAAAGGCATTCTAAAATTTTGACAAAAATAAGTATTTTTCTGCCGAACCCAGAATTCTCAAATTCGAAGCCTAACTATGACTTTTCGAAGGTTTTAGTTTTTCGAATGCAAAATTTCGTAAATTTAAGATGTTAAATTAAATATTTGCGATTCTTGTTGATAAATCTTGAATTTTTGATTGACCTACTGCATATGTTTAACAAGTTTGAATGCCTAGTCTTGTTAATTATGCAATCTAATTTGTAATTATGATTAATTTGTTGAAAATTAGAATAATTTAGAATTAATTTGATTTTCATAATTAATTGTAATTTAATTAGAAACCTATGATTAAAAACCACCATAAAAATTGTAAATTTACGATAAATTTTAAATTTTTATGACCTAGACTTGAATCCATAACAATCGGAAATCAATTGGATAATAAATTTTCGATTTTTCACCCTAAAATTGTGAAATTAATAATATTTATTAATTTGTCATTAATTTTAAATATAAATTTTAAATTTTTATGCGATTCATTCACATAACTTGCACGCACGAAGCAATGGACGCTTCGTGTTACCCTTAAGGGGTGTTGTATAATGCGGGCATGCGACGACGAGCAAGGGAGCTCGTCGCCCGTGCGGCACGAATGCAATGAGCAAGGGCGTAGTGCACGAGCACAAGGCAGCAGCCCTGCCTTGTGTCGTGTGCCACGAGCAATGAACGAATGGGCATGGGCGAAGGGCGAGCCAAGGCAGTCGCGTGTGGGCAGCAAGCGAGCTGCGCCACAGCGCGCGCTGCCTCGCACAAGAGCGCGCAGCCTCGCGCGCAGCGAGCGCAAGCTCGCGTGCCACGAGCGCTGCGCCCAACATCACTCGCGCGCACAGCGCGCGATGTCGCGCGCCCAGCGAGCGATGTCGCGCGCCAGCGAGCGATGGCTCGCACCAGCGAGCGATGGCTCGCGCCAGCGAGCGATGGCTCGCGCGCACAGCGAGCGATGTCGCGCGCCCAGCGAGCGATGTCGCGCGCCCAGCGAGCGATGTCGCGCGCCCAGCGAGCGATGGCTCGCGCGCCCAGCGAGCGATGTCGCGCGCCCAGCGAGCGATGTCGCGCGCGCGCACTGCGAGCGATAGCTCGCGTGCGATGAGCGCTGGCGCGCGCAGCGAGCACGATGTGTGCGGAGGCTTGCGATAGGGAAGCAGCAGCTATGCGACGAGCGCATGGGCTGCGCGCACATGGCCAGCAATGGCTGTGTGCGTACGGTCCATGGGCGTGCAACGCGTAGGGTGTTTGCGTTACGATTAGATCGTTTTGAATGTTTAATTTGAAAATTTCAGTTCACGTAATTTTAATTAATTTTAAAATTAATAATTTGAATTATTTTCTTGGATTTTAATTTTGAATATTATAATTATAATAAATGTTATTTATTCTAATTATTTTACTAAAATTAAAATCATGAATTAATTTAAATACGACTGAAATTAAATTAAATTTTTGGATTCAATTATAAATTGATATGAGCTTTAAATTTTAATTAAATTTGTATGTTTCCGGTTGGACTAGAAATACATTTTTATGTTTAAAATTGGTAAAGCATATGAATTTATTGGTTTAAGTGGGAGCGCTTTTTAGTCATAAACTCTTGATTAGGTCTACAAATCCTTAAGGTTAAAACAACTTGATTAGAATTAATAAGGACTGAATAATTGGTAGATTATTGGTGCCCTTGATTAATTGCTGCAAATGTTTACGTGATGCATAATGTGTTTTACTAACCAGCTATGTGGGCTATTCATGATAATGAATGGGTGAATGGTATATATTGTATATGTACTGTTTTGCAGGTTATGAAGTGACTAGTATGGCCCAAATAGGATAGAAAATATGGTCTGCGTACCATTAATTTGAATGTAATTGGTCTAAAGCACCAAAGTTATTTTTCAATTCAAATATGGTCTGCGTACCATCAAATAGTTGTAATTAGTTATAGCTTATCCTATTTGAAGAAAATGGTGCCTCCCACGGAGATTTTCAAGACGGACTTTGAAGTCAAAGCTTCAAGATGAAGTCGGGCCATACTAGATCACAAATATCTTATGCATGTTTTAAGTTATTTATTGCTTTAAATATGTCTTAAAATGCATGAGATCAAAAGCTTGATTATGTTGCATGATTAAGGATTTTAGTTCACTTAAAATCTAACCAACATAGTAAGAGCCTTAAAGTTCCAAACTTAAAAATTGAGTTAAAAGGTGCCATGCCAAAATATACACTTGCTTGGATATCCTTTACATCAATCTAGTAATAGTTTTCGCTCAGCGAGGTGTTACTTATTGGTCCTAAAGGGGCAAGGTACACAAATAATTGTGAGTACATGTTAGTTTTGGTGAAACTCAACGATATAAGTAAGGAGTCCTTTTATGTCGTGGCAAATTCGATAGGTTTACCTAATAAGTTCTTAGACGTACCTATCAACCAAGAATAGTTTCTAGACTATTAGCAAAAGGCTTTTGCTTACCTAAGATGTTCTAGGATTAAGTCGACAAACTGTGCTTAGTTCTTCAATGATTTTAGGATCTTGGAATCATTTTATTCACACCTGCCGGAACACATAACTTGAATAAAATGCTTAATAAACGCTGAATTGTGCATGTATGCTAGAATTTAAGTTTATTAAGAGAAACTGTGAATGGTTATTTATTTGTTTATTCTTTTCAATTGTAGTTTTTAATATGGCAAACAACAATTCATTCAACATTCGATCAATTCTCGAAAAGGAGAAGTTGAACGGGAAAAACTTCCTTGACTGGCAAAGGAACTTGCAAATAGTTCTTATGCAGGAAGAAAAGGAGTATGTCCTAGATGAGGCGATGCCCGAAGCTCCAGGCGACGGGGTCACTCAGGCAGCCCTCAATCGTTGGATTGATGCCAACAAGGATGTGAAATGTCTAATGCTCGCCACCATGAGTGCGGATCTGCAGAAAACGTTCATCAACTCAGATGCTTTCACAATCATCAGTGAGTTGAAGAACATGTTCCAAGATCTGGCTCGAGTCGAAAGATTCGAGACTCATAGGCAAATTCTTGAGACCAAGCTTAAGAAAGGCGAGCCCGTAAGTCCACATGTTCTCAAAATGATTGGACTCATTGAGAATATGAGTCGGCTGGATCAGCAATTTTCTCAGGAAATGGCTATAGACACCATCCTCCATTCTCTTCATAGAGGGTATGATCAGTTCAAACTGAACTACAGTATGAATAGTCTGGACAAAACGCTCACTGAGCTTCACGGTATGCTGAAGACCGCTGAAAAGACGCTCAAAAGTGATAAGCAGGATGTGCTTATGGTGCGTGGGGGCAAGTTCAAGAAATCTAGAAAGAAGAGGAATGCTAAGAAAGGTGGCAACAAGGCCAGCCCAACTAAGCAAACTGGCGCCAAATCTGCAAAGAGGAAGGTCAGTCAACCCACTTCTGAATCCGAATGCTTCTACTGCAAGAAGAAGGGGCATTGGAAGAGAGATTGCTTGAAGCTAAAGGAAGATCAGAAGAACGGAACAGTCGTTCCATCTTCAGGTATTTTCGTTATAGACTGTATACTTGCTAATTCAACTTCTTGGGTATTAGATACAGGTTGTGGCTCACACTTATGTTCCAATCCACAGGGACTAAGAAGAAGTAGAAAGTTAAGCAAGGGTGAAGTCGACCTACGAGTGGGAAATGGAGCACGGATTGCTGCATTAGCTGTAGGAACTTACTATTTGTCGTTGCCCTCCGGGCTAGTTTTGGAACTGGAAGAATGTTTCCATGTTCCAAGTCTTACTAAAAACATCATTTCAGTTTCTTGCTTAGATGCTAAGGGATTTTCCTTTATAATAAAAGACAATAGTTGTTCGTTTTATTTTAAAGAGATGTTTTATGGATCTGCTAGATTAGTCAATGGACTTTATTTATTAGATCACGACAAACAAGTATATAACATAAATACCAAAAAGGCCAAAAAGGATGATTCAGATCTCACCTATCTGTGGCATTGTCGATTAGGCCATATAAACTTGAAACGCTTAGAAAGACTTCAAAGAGAAGGAATTCTAGAACCATTTGACTTAGAGGATTATGGTAAATGCGAATCATGTTTACTTGGCAAAATGACAAAGCAACCTTTCTCTAAAGTTGGAGAAAGAGCAAATGAACTATTGGGTTTAATCCATACAGATGTATGTGGACCAATGAGTACAAATGCTAGAGGTGGTTTCAGCTACTTTATCACTTTCACTGATGACTTCAGTAGGTATGGTTATGTCTACCTAATGAAGCATAAGTCTGAATCCTTTGACAAATTCAAGGAATTTCAGAGTGAAGTAGAGAATCAATTAGGCAAGAAGATTAAGGCACTGCGGTCTGATAGAGGCGGTGAATATCTGAGCTATGAATTTGATGACCATCTGAAAGAATGTGGAATTCTATCAGAATTGACTCCTCCTGGAACACCACAATGGAACGGTGTGTCAGAACGGAGGAACAGAACCTTGCTAGACATGGTCAGGTCAATGATGGGTCAGGCCGAACTTCCATTAGAATTTTGGGGACATGCACTAAATACAGCTGCACTCACTATAAATAGAGCTCCGTCTAAAGCTGTCGAAAAGACTCCATACGAATTATGGTTTGGAAAGCCTCCAAATGTGTCTTTTCTTAAGATTTGGGGATGTGAAGTTTACGTCAAACGATTAATTTCAGACAAACTTCATCCAAAATCTGACAAATGTATCCTTGTGGGCTATCCAAAGGAAACAAAAGGGTATTACTTCTACAATACATCTGAGAACAAAGTGTTTGTTGCTCGAGATGGTGTCTTTTTGGAGAAGAATCACATTTCCAAAATGACAAGTGGGAGAAAAGTAGACCTCGAAGAAATTCGAGTCGAACAACAAACTCTAGAGAATGCTCAAGATGACATTCAGGATGAAACTCAGAGATCTTTAGAAGAATCTGGTGAGAATCATGGTCAATCTAGAAATGTTACCCCGCGTAGATCGCAAAGATATAGATCTCAACCGGAAAGGTACTTAGGTATTTTGACGAACGAGAGCTATGACGTTCTATTACTTGAAAGTGATGAACCTGCGACTTACAAGCAAGCTATGACGAGCCCTAGCTCCAAGCAGTGGCAAGAAGCCATGCAATCTGAATTAGACTCCATGTCTGAAAACCAAGTATGGGATTTGGTCGATTTGCCAGATGGCTACCAAGCCATTGGAAGCAAATGGGTTTTCAAACTGAAAAAGGACAAGGATGGGAAACTTGAAGTTTTCAAAGCTAGATTGGTTGCAAAAGGTTACAGGCAAGTCCACGGTGTGGATTACGATGAAACCTTTTCACCAGTTGCAATGCTAAAGTCTATTCGAATAATGTTAGAAATCGCTGCATATTACGATTACGAAATATGGCAGATGGATGTCAAAACTGCTTTCTTAAACGGCGTTTTAACAGAAACTGTGTTTATGACACAGCCTGAAGGTTTTGAGGATCCAAAGAATGCTAAAAAGGTATGCAAGCTAAAGAAGTCAATCTACGGATTGAAGCAGGCATCCAGGAGCTGGAATATACGTTTTGATGAAGCAGTCAGTGACTTTGGTTTCATCAAGAACGCGGACGAATCTTGTGTATACAAGAAGGTCAGTGGGAGCAAAATTGCTTTCCTAGTATTATATGTCGACGACATATTGCTTATCGGAAATGACATTCCTATGTTGAACTCTGTCAAGATTTGGCTTGGGAAATGTTTTTCGATGAAGGATCTAGGAGAAGCACAGTACATATTGGGCATCAAGATTTACAGAGATAGATCTAAAAAGATGATTGGACTTAGTCAAAGCACTTATATCAATAAGGTGCTTGATAGGTTCAAGATGGCGGACTCCAAGCGAGGCTACCTACCCATGTCTCATGGAATGACTCTAAGCAAGACTCAGTGCCCAAAAACACTTGATGAGCGTAGACGAATGAATGGGATTCCATATGCATCATTGATTGGTTCAATAATGTATGCTATGATATGTACACGCCCGGATGTTGCGTACGCACTCAGTGCTACGAGCAGATACCAGTCAGACCCAGGAGAGGCGCATTGGACTGCTGCCAAGAACATTCTGAAGTACCTGAAAAGGCACAAAGATGACTTCCTGGTCTATGGTGGAGATGATGAATTAATTGTTAAAGGCTATACGGACGCAAGTTTCCAAACCGACAAAGATGATTTCAGATCACAGTCTGGGTTTGTCTTCTGCCTCAACGGAGGAGCAGTAAGCTGGAAAAGTGCTAAGCAAAGCACCATTGCGGATTCTACAACTGAAGCGGAGTACATTGCTGCACATGAAGCAGCAAAGGAAGCTATATGTCTAAGGAAGTTCATAGGAGAACTTGGTGTAGTCCCCTCCATTAAAGGACCAATAGCCCTGTATTGTGATAATAACGGAGCTATTGCACAGGCAAAAGAGCCTAGACACCACCAGAGAGTCAAGCATGTACTTCGTAGATTTCACCTTCTACGAGAGTTCGTTGAAAGAAAAGAAGTCGAGATAAGCAAAATTGGAACTGATGACAACATATCAGATCCATTAACTAAACCTCTGCCGCAAGCGAAGCACAACTCGCACACTGCAGCTATGGGAATCAAGCATATTGGAGAATGGCTTTGATGTCTCTGTTTAATGTTTTAAAGTTTTAGAGTTTAAATCTTTGTAAAACATTATTGGTTAATCATTCACAATAAATGAAAGAAATTCATTTTTCCATTTAATTTGTGGTTTATTAAATGATGAGTCCCTTCAACTTGACGATATATTCAAGATAGACTGTCAGGACCAGTCCTGTGACTAAGAAATGTCTATCAAGTGAACTTGAATGTCAAAGGTTGAAAATGGTCCCTAATCGGAGTTTTCTATAAAATTGGACGCATAGAAAACGTTAGACGATTAGAATGCAAGATGACTAGTAGTTCTGTTTCTTGAACTATGTGGACATGGCAATGTCATAATCATTTGCATAGATACTTACTTTGGGAAGACTAGTATCGGACAAGACCTATGAAACTTTACTGTAAGAGATGAAAGTTTGTCATAAGTAAATTTCATTAAATTATTAGACACTAAATCCTCAATACCTGAGTGATTTGAGATTACTTGTTTGAGAACTGGTTGCCTTGACGTTGACCAACCGTCGCACCGTAAAAGGAGGCTATAAAGGCAACGCTCAGGTAATCACCTATCAAACGAAGTCTAATCTCAAGATCGCAAGATTGGGATTGTCCTCCCATAAATCGGGAAGAGATGCTTAAAAGTTGTACAAGGCCACTCGGAGAGCTAGAAACTGTGAAATGCATGGCCGTGCTCGGATGAATCATAGGCTATGATTATCTGTTTATTTGATCAGTTGAACTCTGAAACCGAGGAACACCTCTGGACATAATAAGGATGACAACTCTTACCTTATGTTCAAGAGCAAGCATCGAGCGACAAAGGAATTAGGAAATGCACACTTGTCCCTAAGGACAAGTGGGAGACTGAAGGAAATAATGCCCTTGGTCCAAGTATGCATTCTATGTTAAGTCTAATAAATGCGGTTCAGTATTAATTAACAAGTTAATAATTCAGTGAGATCAAGTGAGCTGAATGCCTAGCTAGAGGCCGCTTCAGTTCAAGTGGAATTAATGATATTAATCCACAGCTTACTCTTGACTGAACCCGTAGGGTCACACAAATAGTACGTAAACGGATCAAGTATTTAATGGCATTAAATACTCCATCTATGAATATTCGGAACCGACGGATCTTGGTTTCAGTGGGAGCTAAGATCGTCACAGGCAAGAAATGAATACTCCGGAAACGATGATATTGCCGGAAACGGAAATATGGATCGTATCGGAAATATGAATATTATCCAAGTCGTAGATGTTGCCGGAAACGGAAACATGGTACGTATCGGAAAATATTATTGGAAATGGAAATATTACCAGAATCGGAAATATTGCCGGAAACGGAAATATTGTCAGAATCGGAAATATTACCGGAATCGGAAAATAATTCCGGAAACGGAAATATTAAATATTTGTTCGAATCGGAAATTAATTCCGGAATCGGAAATATTAAATATTGTTCGTATCGGAAATAGATTCCGGAAATGGAAATTTAATCGGAAGCGTATCGTACGAATTAGCATCGGACGAGGCCTGCCGGACGAAGGCCCAGCACGAAGCCGGGCCATCGCCCAGCAAGCACGCACGCCACAAGCCCAGCGCGCACCAAGGCCACGGATGCGTGGGCCGCGCTGCATGGGCTGCTGCTCGCATGCGCATGGGCAGCCCTTGTGGCTGCCGTGTGTGTGTGTGAGTTTGTGCTCATGCGTGATTCCTAAAACTGCAAGAGTTAGTGTGTGATTAAATTCCTATTCCTAATTAGATAAATTAATTAAATAGAATTCATGTAGGATTCTAATTTCAATTAATTCGTATCCTACTAGGATTGCGATTCCTTTTCCATAACTCTATAAATAAAGGCCTAGGGGTCATTATTTATATACAAGTTTTTAAGTATTCAAAACTAAGATTTTTAAGCAGAAAAATCAGCCAATATTCTTGCCTACCCAACCGAAAATATTAGAACCTTAAGGGCGATTCTAGTTGGTCAATCTTAAGGCGGATCCGGACGTGCTGTGGACTATCTACGGAGGGACGACACTTGGAGTCCTAAAGACTTGTTCTTGTTCGGTTCGGGCGCAGCTAGGGAAGGCACGCAACAAAGAGTATGCATCTAAACTATGCTAAATGATTATGTGTAAATAATATGTTGTCCTGGGTTAATGGTTGTTTCCGCATGATCTATGTAATGTCATATGTATCATAACCTAACAAGTCTAGCCTAGTCTAGTCAAGTGTGGTCTTCAAATTATATGTTTTGCTTGCCCTTACTTATGTTTTATTAGTATCATTTAGGATTGTTCGTTTAATAGAATCATGTTAGGATTGTTCGTTTAATAGAATCATGTTAGGATCATTATTGATTTAGTATGTAGTACTCAGCTTTGCTGATTACGTGCTTTGTTTGTGTGTGTTGATCATGACTATTCCTTATTGATCCTGTGATGACCCATTTTGGTGAGCAGTCTCTAAGGATCAATAAGCGTTGCCCATCTACAGGTTTGAAGATGATGCATCATTGGGATCGGGATTAGAGAGCTTGTATTTATTTTGTTTTTCTAAGTGACTTGGGTTTGTTAAATTGGACTTTAAACTTGTCGTACTATTTACATTTCTTTATTTTCGTTGATTGGTTTTTGGGATTAAATCTGTAATCGATTATTTATAAACCTAAAGTTAGTTTTATGTTTTCCGCTGTAAAATTCTGATTAAGCCGTTACGTTTTCACACGGGCGATAATACTTTGATAATTCTCTATAGTTATATTTATAAAAAGAGTTATTTTAGAAAAAGGGAATTGTCGGGGTGTTACACTCTTTTGGGGTTTCCTCCACGGACATGGCCGACGACTTCCTCTATAGGTTGTCGATCTCCCCTTTGTGTTTGCACTCCCACCATTTGTGTGGACCTCGACATAGCAAATAGTTAAGTCTGCTGGTGTTTCCCGAGGGCGTGCAGATCTTGGATTCCTTTGTTGATACGGAAGGTGATGACCAGGATTTCTGTGAATCTCCTCCCACATTCCCTTTCTTGAATCCTCCGACTGAGCTGGACGACACCCTTGAGTCACTTCTCGCATTCTTGGGTGAGCTGGGGGTAGGTCCCTCCAAGCTTGTAGGCGTCCCCCTTGTTTCTTCTTTCGAGCGATGTCCCCTCCCTGTGGAGTAGTCCATTAATCGCTCCGCGGCCGAAAGAGTGTCAACTTTCCCCCTCAATACTTCACGCTGCACCCATTCTTGTAGCCCGTGAACAAAGTTAAACAACCGATCCTTCTCATTCATGTCTCGGATGTCCAATATGCAAGCCGAGTATTCCTTCACATAGTCGCATATGGAGCCCTTGTGGCGGATCTCCTGTAGCTTCATCCTTGCAACAAACTCAGTGTTCCTCGGGATAAAATTGATCTTTGAGTTCCTTTTTGAACTCTTCCAGGTGTCTATCTTTATTTTCCCCTCTTCGATATCGGCGTGCTTGGTGCGCCACCACAGCTTCGCATCATCCGACAAATGCATGGTCGCGGTATCCACCTTTAGATTGTCACTCAGTTGACATATTCTGAAATACTGCTCCATGTCGAAGACGAAGTTATCAACTTCCTTCGAGTCTCTGGCCCCACTGTAGTCTCGAGGCTTTGGAGTTTTGATCTTCATCCCACCACCTCCACTCGAGTCAGTCCTTGCAGCGCGCATCAGTGTCGCGCATTTGTCTTGGGCATTCAGCTTGCTTCTGGACAAAGTTGAGTTGTTCCTAAAGCGCTTCTTTCTCTTGCATGAGCTCATCGACCGCACCCTCGAGTCTTTCTATCTCTTTGGCTTGGCCAATCACAATATCCTCGAGTCGGGTCCAGCTCTCTGACTTGCCTTCTAGCCAGGCTAGTCTCTCTTCGATTGATTCCATCTCAGTTTGCTTCTTGGGTCTCTCGATGCCTATGTCTGAACCTTGGCTCTGATACCAACTGTCACGGTCCGAATGTTTTGACACAGGAACCGTGCGACGCGCTCTTGCCTATGGGGCGGCAAGGGCGCAAGCCTTGTGCGAAAAGTGAATCTCAAGGCTCGGGGCACGAGCGGGTGTCTGCTTTAGAATGGGCACTCTTGCCTATTGGCGACAAGAGCGAGGGTCGAGGGTCGAACGGGGCGCTTGTATGCGCACAGCAAGCATAAGCGGGACCGTCGACGAGAGTGTATCTGTTTTGAGGGAGACTTTGTTGGGTCTTAGAAAGCTTAAAAGCATGCGACAACCCAATATCTATAAAGGCTAGCAACAACACATGAATTAAGCAAAGGCAACTTCTGATGAGAGGTATTGGTTCATACCCCTCATAGAGGTTTATTTTGAATTAGCTAAAACTTGCCAGTGAACACTGGAATTACAGTAACATAATAATTTTCCTAAAGCCTAGAAAACTATTAGAAAGATCCTAGAAAACAATAGAAAGGGGAAATACAAGTAAAGGAAGGTTGGATTCTAACATCTGGCCTATTATTTTATGTCGGTGAAAGTCGTGCAATTGTAAAGAACAACATATCAAACCCCATCTTTGATGGTATAAGGGTCTGGAAAGTAGGAAGAATTGGTTATAGAAATTGTGCAAAAGTTACCATGAGAGTCAAGGGGTTCCTATATTCAGCTTGCCACCTATGAAAACATGTCTGCATTGCCAGACACGCCTTTTCCATTGTGAATCTACTGAGCTATGTTGCTTAAGTGGGATGGTCAATTTACCTGATTTTCCTTTGTCCTCTGATATGATTGATCTATTTTCTAATCAATCAGAATATGAGGCTCATTTTAGGCAAAACATCCGGAAATACAACCACGTATTTGCATTCACTTCAATGGGAGTTCATTTAGATGACGAACTAGGCAGTGCATGTCAAGGCGTGTACACATATCGTTCATAAGGTTCAATTTACCATCGCATTGGAGTTTTCTTACCTTTGAACTCAGAAGATCGTCCCCGGTTACTTCAGCTTCCACTTAATCCGGATAGCTCGTCAACTTGCTCATTCACCAAACGTTGTAAAACTACAATTCTCCTGAAAATTTCTGCCATTATCGTATGGGATGATACATAGATATCAATTTGAAGCTGTTAATCAATCACTCAAGGATTAAATGGGGAACGACTTACCGTTTGGGGAGAAAATTATTGTTTTCGGTGGTGATTTTAGACAGTTTTTACCGGTGGTCGAAACTGAACTATAGCTCAAATGATTGAGGCATCTTTTGTCAGGTCCCCTATGTGGAGACACATTCGTATTTTACGTTTGAGAGAAAATATGAGATCAATAGCTAATGACAGATCAATAGATAATGGCTTTGCTAATTTCTTATTTTCTTTTGGGAACGATAATGAACCTACTGTTTCAGACCTGATATAAGGTTACCAATTGGCATGGTTATACCATCAGTGGCTGATAGTTCGAATGAGGCTTTGGTAGACCAGGTCTTTTCAAGTTTAATTGAGCACGTCGGTGATGGAAATTTTACAATTGAAAGGGAAATCATCACACCTCTAAACGAAGACGCTGATAGGATAAATAATAAGGTTGTCGAAAGTTTCTCGGAGAAGGAAAAATGTAATATTCGTATCAACAAGAGTTTTTGAATTTAATTTCTGCGTTGAGATTTCCTCCTCATTCTCTCACTCTGATACTTGGGGTGCCTTTAATGCTTTTGAGAAATATTTATCCTAAAAATGGTCTTTGCAATGGAACATAGTTTTTTTTGCCATTCATTAAAGGACAATTTCATTGATGCTGAGATATTAACCGGACATTATAGAGGGAACAAAGTGTTTTTGCCAAGAATTCCCTTGAAAACCGCTAAAGGTATAAAATTGCAATTCGAGATGGTCAGAAAACTATTTCCAGTGAAGTTGAGTTTATCTTTGACTATAAACAACTATTCCACGTGTTGGCATATACCTCCCTGATCATGTATTCAGCCACGACCAACTATATGTGACATTATCACGAGAAATTTAAGAGAACACGACAAAGATCGTGGTAGAAAAGGGAAAAGCTTAAGGGTGTGAATGAATATTCATGAAAAATATTGTGTACAATGAAGTTTTGTTGTCTTATGATTAGAGATACTGATTTAAAGTTTATTTCTTATTTCCCAATTTTGTAATAAACATTAATGTACTCTTGACACTAAGTATTTTTTTACGTCAATGTTAGCCGTGTTTATTCCAATTAATTTTATGATAATAATTGCTTTACAATATAGCTATGTGCGAATCAAGAGAAATTAACTTTCTATATCGGAATAATTAAATATATTCATCTATAGACAATTGGACGTCCAAATTATTATCTTAAGCTGATTAAGGCCGTGTTATTCAGCATTCAGACCTTCTGGTGTCAGGTATTTATTTTACCTTAGAAGGTTTTTAAAGTCATTCAATCTGCTTGTCGTTCGTTTTTGTGGACTAGGGCTGCAACACTACTACAAAAACACCTTTATAAGTCGCCCTTTTAGTGTCGCCTCAAATTATTGTACGACACCAAACATTTAGAGTCCCATTTTATAAAACAGGCGACACATAAAGTTGCTAGCAGATATTTCAAAGAGACTAGCGTGTCGCCTGTGTTTTAAAATGAGACTTTAAAAGTTTTGGTGTCGCACATTAGTAACAGGCGACACCTATTTCTTCTAAATTTTCTTTTCAATATTTTTTTCAAAATCTAATTAAATAATTTCAGTGTCGCCTGTGATAAAAAAATTGGACTTTAAAAGTTTTGGTGTCGCACGTTAATAACAGGCGACACCTATTTTATTTTTTTTAAATGAAATGAAATACTTTTGGTGTCGCATGTGATATAAAAATGGGACTCTAAAGCGTTGGTGTCGCACATTAAAATAGGTGACACCTATCCCTCCTAAATTTTATTTTTATCTTAAAAATCATACGAAATAGTTTTATTGTCACCTGTTAATTATTTTATGAAATACTAATCGATACTATATTATAATTACTAGCGTACATTACATCTGCAAAAACGCTTAAAAAATAAAATTGCATAATTAAAATCCAAAAAACTAATTAAAAAAATAAATTCACCAGACGAATATTTTCTAAACATTTTTCCATAAAATAAAAATAAAAATTAAAATTACACTAAAAATTTCCCAGGAATTGAACCCGCTTAAGTACTTAACCTATTCTCAATCTCTCAGGCCTCTCGTAATCTTGCGGTTCTCACAATCTCTCATAACCCTAGTCATCATCTTCCCCCACCCCAATAATCTTCCTCTCGCAATCTTCGGAACTCACAAGTCACCATCAGTCATCCTTTCTCAAGATCAATTCGAGCAGTACGTTCATCATCTCCAGCCAATTCACCATCTCACAAGCGCGCAATAACTGCTGGTTTTCTACGCAAAGCGAATACAACAAACAAGGTAAGGGATTTCTTTGATTCGTGAAACTTCTGCTAAATTGAAGTATTAATCTTAATTTTTTTGTGTTTATGTTATTATTTGTGTTATCTCTTATCAGATTAGGCGTTTTTCATCTTAAAATTATTGAATTGATATGATTAAATTGGGCGTTTTTTTCATCAAAAAATTATTGAATTGATATGATTAAATTGGGGTTTTTTTTCATTGAAGAATTATTGAATTGATATGATTATGATTATTGAATTGGGCGTTTGTAGTGTTTTAAATTGAATTGAATTCATATGATTACGATTATTGAATTGATATGATTAAATTGGGCGTTTTTTTCATTAAAGAATTATTGAATTGATATGATTGTTGAATTGGGCGTCTGTAGGGTTTTAAGTTGAGCGTTTTTTTCATAAAAACATTATTGAATTGTAGTATTTTCAGTTTTGCCTCTGTTTTTTGTAATCCATAAAGTCAGGAATCAGTCTATTACACGTTCTTAGTGTGTGTGTGTGGGGGTGGGGTGGGGGGGTGGAAGGGGCGTTTATGGGACAACAGGACCTCTGTTGGCTCTTGTTGGATGTTAATTTTACCCCTTAATATGGAGTGTGCCTCAGGTTATGTGGTTTGGGTGGGTTACTGTTGCTTTAGGGGAATACTGGGGTTGGGCGGAACTAGCACAGACGCAACACATAAAGTTGCTAGCAGATGATGAGTTGTTGAGCAAGATTGATGAGCAAGTACTTTGGGACCAGAACTCTAAAAAGTGAATAAGATTTCAGTTACTGAAGCTCCTTATTGCACCATGCATCCATACTGTTTCCCTCCATTGTCGATTTATATTGTGAACGTTGGCTTCAGTTTTCTCTATTATAAGATGTTATTCAGAATGATAATATGTTATTCAGAGTTGTCAAGTGTGCCATATAGTGTTAGTGAGTTCAGTTAAATCCAGATAAAGGTATTTCAGGTAAAAAGTAGGTTGCATATAAACACTAGCATCATATTCAAAAGGTCTTCATTTTTCCTATGGACGTACAGGTATCTAACTGGTTCACCAGTGCAAGAGTGAGGCTGTGGAAGCCATTTGTGGATGAAATTCACGCGCTTGAGAGGAAAACTCAATGCTCAAAGGCCGAAGATACCGAGAGAATCATCGATTTGTCAACTGACCACCAAACTTCGTTGCATTCCCAACTTTCTGAGAAGCACTTCCAGACTACATACTCATGCTGTTAGGTTATGATACATATGACAATTCATAAATCATGCGGAAAAACCATAAAGCCAGGAAAGCATATTCTTTACACATAATCATTTAGCATAGTTTAGATGCATACTCTTTGTTGCGTGCCTTCCCTAGCTGCGCCCGAACCGAACAAGAAAAAATCTTTAGGACTCCAAGTGTCGTCCCTCCGTAGATAGTCCACAGCACGTCCGGATCCGCCTTAAGATTGACCAACTAGAATCGCCCTTAAGGTGCTACTTATTTTCGGCTAAATGGGCAAGAGTTATGGCTGATTTTTGTGCTTAAAAATCCTAGCTTTGAATACTTGAAAACTTGTGTATAAATTTATGACCCTAGGCATATATTTATAGAACCTTGGAAAGGATTTCGAATCCTGTTAGAATACTAATTAATTAATTAGAATCCTTTTAGAACTCTAAATAATTAATTTAATCTTTTAGGATTAGGATTTAATCTATGCATGAATTCTGATAGCTTTAGGATTCGTATAGCACGTACACACGCACCGCACGAGCATCACACGCCCATGCGCAAGACTTGCGGCCCACGCTGTGCGCACGGCGCACAGGCCCACTGCCCGCAGCCCATTTGTGCGCGCGCGCCAGCCTTGGCTGGGACTGGCCTTGCGCTGGGCCTGGTCGAGGCATTGGCGTGTTGTTGGATGCGTGTGGCTTGCTGGGCGATGGCCTGGCTTCGTGCTGGGCCCTCGTCCGGCAGCCCTCGTCCGATGTTTATTCGTACGATACGCTTCCGATTAAATTCCCGGTTCCGGAATTCATTTCCGATACGAACAATATTTAACATTTCCGATTCCGGAATCAATTTCCGTTTCGAACAAATATTTAATATTTCCGTTTCCGGAATTATTTTCCGATTCCGATAATATTTCCGATTGTGACAATATTTCCGTTTCCGGCAATATTTCCGATTCCGGTAATATTTCCATTTCCGATAATATTTTCCGATACGTACCATGTTTCCGTTTCCGGCAACATCTACGACTTGGATAATATTTATATTTCCGATACGATCCATATTTCTGATTCCGGCAATATCATCGTTTCCGGAGTATTCATTTCTTGCCTGTGACGATCTCAGCTCCCACTAAAACCAAGATCCGTCGATTTCGAATATCCATAGATGGAGTATTTAATGCCATTAAATACTTGATCCGTTTACGTACTATTTGTGTGACCCTACGGGTTCAGTCAAGAGTAAGCTGTGGATTAATATCATTAATTCCACTTGAACTGAAGCGGCCTCTAGCTAGGCATTCAGCTCACTTGATCTCACTGAATTATTAACTTGTTAATTAATACTGAACCGCATTTATTAGACTTAACATAGAATGCATACTTGGACCAAGGGCATTATTTCCTTCAGTCTCCCACTTGTCCTTAGGGACAAGTGTGCATTTCCTAATTCCTTTGTCGCTCGATGCTTGCTCTTGAACATAAGGTAAGAGTTGTCATCCTTATTATGTCCAGAGGTGTTCCTCGGTTTCAGAGTTCAACTGATCAATTAAACAGATAATCATAGCCTATGATTCATCCGAGCACGGCCATGCATTTCACAGTTTCTAGCTCTCCGAGTGGCCTTGTACAACTTTTAAGCATCTCATCCCGATTTATGGGAGGACAATCCCAATCTTGCGATCTTGAGATTAGACTTCGTTTGATAGGTGATTACCTGAGCGTTGCCTTTATAGCCTCCTTTTACGGTGCGACGGTTGGTCAACGTCAAAGCAACCAGTTCTCAAACAAGTAATCTCAAATCACTCAGGTATTGAGGATTTAGTGTCTAATAATTTTAATGAAATTTACTTATGACAGATTTTCATCTCTTACAGTAAAGTTTCATAGGTCTTGTCCGATACTAGTCTTCCCAAAGTAAGTATCTATGCAAATGATTATGACATTGCCATGTCCACATAGTTCAAGAAACAGAACTACTAGTCATCTTGCATTCTAATTGTCTAACGTTTTCTATGCGTCCAATTTTATAGAAAACTCCGACTAGGGACCATTATCAACCTTTGACATTCAAGTTCACTTGATAGACATTTCTTAGTCACAGGACTGGTCCTGACAGTCTATCTTGAATATATCGTCAAATTGAAGGGACTCATCATTTAATAAACCACTAATTAAATGGAAAAATGAATTCTTTTCATTTGTTGTGAATGATTAACCAATAATGTTTTACAAAGATTTAAACTCTAAAACTTTAAAACATTAAACAGGGACATCAAAGCCATTCTCCAATATGCTTGATTCCCATAGCTGCAGTGTGCGAGTTGTGCTTCGCCTGCGGCAGAGGTTTAGTCAATGGATCTGATATGTTGTCATCAGTTCCAATCTTGTTTATCTCAACTTCTTTTCTTTCAACGAACTCTCGTAGAAGGTGAAATCTACGAAGTACATGCTTGACTCTCTGGTGGTGTCTAGGCTCCTTTGCCTGTGAAATAGCTCCGTTATTATCACAATACAGGGCTATTGGTCCTTTAATGGAGGGGACTACACCAAGTTCACCTATGAACTTCCTTAGCCATATAGCTTCCTTTGTTGCTTCATGTGCAGCAATGTACTCCGCTTCAGTTGTAGAATCCGCAATGGTGCTTTGCTTAGCACTTTTCCAGCTTACTGCACCTCCGTTGAGGCAGAAGACAAACCCAGACTGTGATCTGAAATCATCTTTGTCGGTTTGGAAACTTGCGTCCGTATAGCCTTTAACAATTAATTCATCATCTCCACCATAGACCAGGAAGTCATCTTTGTGCCTTTTCAGGTACTTCAGAATATTCTTGGCAGCAGTCCAATGCGCCTCTCCTGGGTCTGACTGGTATCTGCTCGTAGCACTGAGTGCGTACGCAACATCCGGGCGTGTACATATCATAGCATACATTATTGAACCAATCAATGATGCATATGGAATCCCATTCATTCGTCTACGCTCATCAAGTGTTTTCGGGCACTGAGTCTTGCTTAGAGTTATTCCATGAGACATGGGTAGGTAGCCTCGCTTGGAGTCCGCCATCTTGAACCTATCAAGCACCTTATTGATATAAGTGCTTTGACTAAGTCCAATCATCTTTTTAGATCTATCTCTGTAAATCTTGATGCACAATATGTACTGTGCTTCTCCTAGATCTTTCATCGAAAAACATTTCCCAAGCCAAATCTTGACAGAGTTCAACATAGGAATGTCATTTCCGATAAGTAATATGTCGTCGACATATAATACTAGGAAAGCAATTTTGCTCCCACTGACCTTCTTGTATACACAAGATTCGTCTGCGTTCTTGATGAAACCAAAGTCACTGACTGCTTCATCAAAACGTATATTCCAGCTCCTGGATGCCTGCTTCAATCCGTAGATTGACTTCTTTAGCTTGCATACCTTTTTAGCATTCTTTGGATCCTCAAAACCTTCAGGCTGTGTCATAAACACAGTTTCTGTTAAAACGCCGTTTAAGAAAGCAGTTTTGACATCCATCTGCCATATTTCGTAATCGTAATATGCAGCGATTGCTAACATTATCCGAATAGACTTTAGCATTGCAACTGGTGAAAAGGTTTCATCGTAATCCACACCGTGGACTTGCTTGTAACCTTTTGCAACCAATCTAGCTTTGAAAACTTCAAGTTTCCCATCCTTGTCCTTTTTCAGTTTGAAAAGCCATTTGCTTCCAATGGCTTGGTAGCCATCTGGCAAATCGACCAAATCCCATACTTGGTTTTCAGACATGGAGTCTAATTCAGATTGCATGGCTTCTTGCCATTGCTTGGAGCTAGGGCTCGTCATAGCTTGTTTGTAAGTCGCAGGTTCATCACTTTCAAGTAATAGAACGTCATAGCTCTCGTTCGTCAAAATACCTAAGTACCTTTCCGATTGAGATCTATATCTTTGCGATCTACGCGGGGTAACATTTCTAGATTGACCATGATTCTCACTAGATTCTTCTAAAGATCTCTGAGTTTCATCCTGAATGTCATCTTGAGCATTCTCTAGAGTTTGTTGTTCGACTCGAATTTCTTCGAGGTCTACTTTTCTCCCACTTGTCATTTTGGAAATGTGATCTTTCTCCAAAAAGACACCATCTCGAGCAACAAACACCTTGTTCTCAGATGTATTGTAGAAGTAATACCCCTTTGTTTCCTTTGGATAGCCCACAAGGATACATTTGTCAGATTTTGGATGAAGTTTGTCTGAAATTAATCGTTTGACGTATACTTCACATCCCCAAATCTTCAAAAAAGACACATTTGGAGGCTTTTCAAACCATAATTCACATGGAGTCTTTTCGACAGCTTTAGACGGAGCTCTATTTATAGTGAGTGCAGCTGTATTTAGTGCATGTCCCCAAAATTCTAATGGAAGTTTGGCCTGACCCATCATTGACCTGACCATGTCTAGCAAGGTTCTGTTCCTCCGTTCCGACACACCGTTCCATTGTGGTGTTCCAGGAGGAGTCAATTCTGATAGAATTCCACATTCTTTCAGATGGTCATCAAATTCATAGCTCAGATATTCACCGCCTCTATCAGACCGCAGTGCCTTAATCTTCTTGCCTAATTGATTCTCTACTTCACTCTGAAATTCCTTGAATTTGTCAAAGGATTCAGACTTATGCTTCATTAGGTAGACATAACCATATCTACTGAAGTCATCAGTGAAAGTGATAAAGTAGCTGAAACTACCTCTAGCATTTGTACTCATTGGTCCACATACATCTGTATGGATTAAACCCAATAGTTCATTTGCTCTTTCTCCAACTTTAGAGAAAGGTTGCTTTGTCATTTTTCCAAGTAAACATGATTCGCATTTACCATAATCCTCTAAGTCAAATGGTTCTAGAATTCCTTCCTTTTGAAGTCTTTCTAAGCGTTTCAAGTTTATATGGCCTAATCGACAATGCCACAGATAGGTGAGATCTGAATCATTCTTTTTGGCCTTTTTGGTATTTATGTTATATACTTGTTTGTCGTGATCTAATAAATAAAGTCCATTGACTAATCTAGCAGATCCATAAAACATCTCTTTAAAATAAAACGAACAACTATTGTCTTTTATTAAAAAGGAAAATCCCTTAGCATCTAAGCAAGAAACTGAAATGATGTTTTTAGTAAGACTTGGAACATGGAAACATTCTTCTAGTTCCAAAACTAGCCCGGAGGGCAACGACAAATAATAAGTTCCTACAGCTAATGCAGCAATCCGTGCTCCATTTCCCACTCGTAGGTCGACTTCACCCTTGCTTAACTTTCTACTTCTTCTTAGTCCCTGTGGATTGGAACATAAGTGTGAGCCACAACCTGTATCTAATACCCAAGAAGTTGAATTAGCAAGTATACAGTCTATAACGAAAATACCTGAAGATGGAACGACTGTTCCGTTCTTCTGATCTTCCTTTAGCTTCAAGCAATCTCTCTTCCAATGCCCCTTCTTCTTGCAGTAGAAGCATTCGGATTCAGAAGTGGGTTGACTGACCTTCCTCTTTACAGATTTGGCGCCAGTTTGCTTAGTTGGGCTGGCCTTGTTGCCACCTTTCTTAGCATTCCTCTTCTTTCCAGATTTCTTGAACTTGCCCCCACGCACCATAAGCACATCCTGCTTATCACTTTTGAGCGTCTTTTCAGCGGTCTTCAGCATACCGTGAAGCTCAGTGAGCGTTTTGTCCAGACTATTCATACTGTAGTTCAGTTTGAATTGATCATACCCGCTATGAAGAGAATGGAGGATGGTGTCTATAGCCATTTCCTGAGAAAATTGATGATCCAGCCGACTCATATTCTCAATGAGTCCAATCATTTTGAGAACATGTGGACTTACGGGCTCGCCTTTCTTAAGCTTGGTCTCAAGAATTTGCCTATGAGTCTCGAATCTTTCGACTCGAGCCAGATCTTGGAACATGTTCTTCAACTCACTGATGATTGTGAAAGCATCTGAGTTGATGAACGTTTTCTGCAGATCTGCACTCATGGTGGCGAGCATTAGACATTTCACATCCTTGTTGGCATCAATCCAATGATTGAGGGCTACCTGAGTGACCCCGTCGCCTGCGGCTTCGGGCATCGCCTCTTCTAGGACATACTCCTTTTCTTCCTGCATAAGAACTATTTGCAAGTTCCTTTGCCAGTCAAGGAAGTTTTTCCCGTTCAACTTCTCCTTTTCGAGAATTGATCGAATGTTGAATGAATTGTTGTTTTCCATATTTAAAACTACAATTGAAAAGAATAAACAAATAAATAACCATTCACAGTTTCTCTTAATAAACTTAAATTCTAGCATACGTGCATAATTCAATGTTTGTTAAGCATTTTATTCAAGTTATGTGTTCCGGCAGGTGTGAATAAAATGATTCCAATATCCTAAAATCATTGAAGAACTAAGCACAGTTTGTCGACTTAATCCTAAAACATCTTAGGAAAGCAAAAGCCTTTTGCTAATAGTCTAGAAACTATTCTTGGTTGATAGGCACGTCTAAGAACTTATTAGGTAAACCTATCAATTTTGCCACGACATAAAAGGACTCCTTACTTATATCGTTGAGTTTCACCAAAACTAACATGTACTCACAATTATTTGTGTACCTTGCCCCTTTAGGACCAATAAGTAACACCTCGCTGAGCGAAAACTATTACTAGATTGATGTAAAGGATATCCAAGCAAGTGTATATTTTGGCATGGCACCTTTTAACTCAATTTTTAAGTTTGGAACTTAAGTCTCTTACTATGTTGGTTAGATTTTAAGTGAACTAAAATCCTTAATCATGCAACATAATCAAGCTTTTGATCTCATGCATTTTAAGACATATTTAAAAGCAATAAATAACTTAAAACATGCATAAGATAAATGTGATCTAGTATGGCCCGACTTCATCTTGAAGCTTTAACTTCAAAGTCCGTCTTGAAAATCTCCGTGGGAGGCACCATTTTCTTCAAATAGGATAAGCTATAATTAAAACTAATTACAACTATTTGATGGTACGCAGACCATATTTGAATTGAAAAACAACTTTGGTACTTTAGACCAATTACATTCAAATTAATGGTACGCAGACCATATTTTCTATCCTATTTGGGCCATACTAGTCACTTCATAACCTGCAAAACAGTACATATACAATATATACCATTCACCAATTCATTATCATGAATGGCCCACATAGTTGGTTAGTAAAACACATCATGCATCACGTAAACATTTGCAGCAATTAATCAAGGGCACCAATAATCTACAAATTATTCAGTCCTTATTAATTCTAATCAAGTTGTTTTAACCTTAAGGATCTGTAGACCTAATCAAGAGTTTATGACTAAAAAGGGCTCCCACTTAAACCAATAAATTCATATGCTTTACTAATTTTAAACATAAAAATGTATTTCTAGTCTAACCGGAAACATACAAATTTAATTAAAATTTAAAGCTCATATAAATTTATAATTGAATCCATAAAGTTTAATTTAATTCCAGTCGTATTTAAATTAATTCATGATTTTAATTTTAGTAAAATAATTAGAATAAAAAAAATTTATTATAATTACAATATTCAAAATTAAAATCCAAGAAAATAATTTAAATTATTAATTTTAAAATTAATTAAAATTACGTAAACTGAAAATTTCAAATTAAAATTTCAAAACGATCTAATCGCAACGCAACAACCTCACGCATCGCACGCCCATGGGCCACACGCACACATCCATCGCTGGCCATGTGCGCGCAGCCCATGCGCTGTGTCGCATTGCTGCTGCTCAACATCGCAAGGCATCACGCATGGTGCTCGCTGCGCGCGCCAGCGCTCGACGCACGAGCATGCTGCCGCAGCCCATCGCTGGGCGCAGCGCTCGTCGCACGTCGCAACACGCACTCGCACGCCATCGCTGGGCGCAGCGCTCGTCGCACGCGCAACAAGCGCTCGCACGCCATCGCTGGGCGCAGCGCTCGTCGCACGTCGCAACACGCACTCGCACGCCATCGCTGGGCGCAGCGCTCGTTGCACGCACAACAGCGCTCGCTGCGCGCGAGCGATCGATGCTGGGCGTAGCACTTGTGGCACGCGAGCTTGCGCTCGCTGCGCGCGAGGCAGTGCGCGCTGTGGCGCAGCTCGCTTGCTGCCCACACGCGACTGCTCGTGCCTTGCTCTCGCCCTCGCCCATTCGCTCATTGCACACAGCCCACGACACAAGGCAGGGCTGCTGCCTTGTGCTCGTGCACCATGGTCTTGCTCATTGCTTTCGTACCGCATGGGCGACGAGCTCCCTTGCTCGTCGTCACATGCCCGCACTATACAACACCCCTTAAGGGTAACACGTAGCGTCCATTGCTTTGTGCGTGCAAGTTATATGAGCGAATCGCATAAAAATTTAAAATTTATATTAAAAATTAATGACAAATTAATAAATAATATTAATTTCATAATTTTAGGGCAAAAAATCGAAAATTTATTATTCAATTGATTTCCGATTAACATGGATTCAAGTCTAGGTCATAAAAATTCAAAATTTAACATAAATTTACAATTTTTATGGTGGTTTTTAATCATAGGTATCTAATTAAATTATAACTAATTATGAAAATCAAATTAATTCTAAATTATTCCAATTTTCAACAAATTAATCATAATTACAAATTAGATTGCATAATTAACAAGGCTAGGCATTCAAACTTGTTAAACATATACAGTAGGTCAATCAAAATTCAAGATTTATCAACAAGAATCGCAAATATTTAATATAACATCTTAAATTTACGAAATTTTGCATTCGAAAAACTAAAACCTCCGAAAAGTCATAGTTAGGCTTCGAATTTGAGAATTCTGGGTTCGGCCGAAAAAGACTATTTTTGTCAAAATTTTAGAATGCCTTTTACATGCGAAATTGACACAAAAATCACTCGATTTGGATGAGTAACGAAGAAACTGCCGAAAAACTGCGTACGTATAATTAAATAAACGCAATTTGCAATTAATTAACAATTACGAAAATTAATCACCCCTTTTAATTCTTGCAAATTTGTAATATTTAACCATGTTCATGCAATTTAGATTATGAAAATAATAAGAGGCTCGTGATACCACTGTTAGGTTATGATACATATGACAATTCATAAATCATGCGGAAAAACCATAAAGCCAGGAAAGCATATTATTTACACATAATCATTTAGCATAGTTTAGATGCATACTCTTTGTTGCGTGCCTTCCCTAGCTGCGCCCGAACCGAACAAGAACAAGTCTTTAGGACTCCAAGTGTCGTCCCTCCGTAGATAGTCCACAGCACGTCCGGATCCGCCTTAAGATTGACCAACTAGAATCGCCCTTAAGGTGCTACTTATTTTCGGCTAAATGGGCAAGAGTTATGGCTGATTTTTGTGCTTAAAAATCCTAGCTTTGAATACTTGAAAACTTGTGTATAAATTTATGACCCTAGGCATATATTTATAGAACCTTGGAAAGGATTTCGAATCCTGTTAGAATACTAATTAATTAATTAGAATCCTTTTAGAACTCTAAATAATTAATTTAATCTTTTAGGATTAGGATTTAATCTATGCACGAATTCTGATAGCTTTAGGATTCGTATAGCACATACACACGCACCGCACGAGCATCGCACGCCCATGCGCAAGCCTTGCGGCCTACGCTGTGCGCACGGCGCACAGGCCCACTGCCCGCAGCCCATTTGTGCGCGCGCGCCAGCCTTGGCTGGGACTGGCCTTGCGCTGGGCCTGGTCGAGGCATTGGCGTGTTGTTGGATGCGTGTGGCTTGCTGGGCGATGGCCTGGCTTCGTGTTGGGCCCTCGTCCGGCAGCCCTCGTCCGATGTTTATTCGTACGATACGCTTCCGATTAAATTCCCGGTTCCGGAATTCATTTTCGATACGAACAATATTTAACATTTCCGATTCCGGAATCAATTTCCGTTTCGAACAAATATTTAATATTTCCGTTTCCGGAATCATTTTCCGATTCCGATAATATTTCCGATTCTGACAATATTTCCGTTTCCGGCAATATTTCCATTTCCGATAATATTTTCCGATACGTACCATGTTTCCGTTTCCGGCAACATCTACGACTTGGATAATATTTATATTTCCGATACGACCCATATTTCCGATTCCGGCAATATCATCGTTTCCGGAGTATTCATTTCTTGCCTGTGACGATCTCAGCTCCCACTGAAACCAAGATCCGTCGATTCCGAATATCCATAGATGGAGTATTTAATGCCATAAAATTCTTGATCCGTTTACGTACTATTTGTGTGACCCTACGGGTTCAGTCAAGAGTAAGCTGTGGATTAATATCATTAATTCCACTTGAACTGAAGCGGCCTCTAGCTAGGCATTCAGCTCACTTGATCTCACTGAATTATTAACTTGTTAATTAATACTGAACCGCATTTATTAGACTTAACATAGAATACATACTTGGACCAAGGGCATTATTTCCTTCACATGCAACTAAGAAAACTAGTTTAAGTACTACTCCATCCCAATTCAGCAAATTCTCATGGTATGTTATAACTTATAAGGATACACTTTTTTAATTTCTACAAGGAAAAGGAGAATTTAGCGGTTCATGTACGTTTCGTTTGTATTAAAATGGAATTTTTAATTTCTTGTTCATGATTAATTGTGTGCTTGGACTAGTTTTCTTGTTTTAATTCTGTGGGACTAGTATTATTGAATCCCTACAATTTTCAAGGTCTGTTTGATCTCTGCTTTTGTACGCTATTAGTGCTAAGTTGCTAACACATTAATGACTGGTGTGTTAGAGTTCTTTGTTATGTTTTGAGTAGAGGTTCAAGCAGAGTAAAAGTACAGACTCAAAAAAATTTCAATCACTGAAGCATAGATTCTATACAGGATTTTGTTAATATTCCACTCCTAAGTTTAAATAAGTATGTCCCTTATGTTTTAGTCTTTTCACCTTGATTTGTGGATGCACTGTTGTGGACTTGTGGGGACTGCTGGTTTGAGATCAATTTTGTAGTCAAATGGGTAAAGTGCTGCTTAGTAGAAACCTAGAGAGAGTGTGTGTTCCATTGTGAGTTTTTCCCAATAACATCTGAAAGACTGAAACTATTTGGTTTATCAAAACTAAAGGGTTTTTGTTTGATTAATTCGGAGATAAAAATGTCTGGTATACTTTAGTTAATAAAATAAGCTTAACTGATTTTTAATTTTGTTTTCATGAACAAGGTTTATGTGTGATTGCTGCTGAATTTTCTCTTGCTCTATAGAAAACCAATTTTGAAATTTGGTATTTCCAGACTTAATTTTATTGAGAAATTAGACGAGGTATTAAACAAAGTATCTGCATGATTTTCGGAAGCTTGTAGTTGATGGATAACAAGTCTGGAACCATAAACCAACAACAAGTCTAGATGTTCCCATGGATGATGGTATAGATCGATATTAAAACATGAACCATGAGTAGGACCTCGGTTGGCTCTTGTTGGATGCTTAGCTTTCCCCTTCGTGTGGAGTGTGCCTGTGGTTATGTGGTTTGGGTGGGTTAATGCTGCTTTAGAGGAATACTTTAGGGGAATACTGGGGTTTCCAGCAAGGTTAGGGGTGAAACTAGATTAGACCAAGGGAGGTGCATACGCTGATTACCTGAGGTTAAAAGTATTTAGAAGCAGCTTAGCATCATAAAATAATTTCGTTTGATGGCAAACGAGATGTATCAGTACATATTGGAATCAATGTTCGAATCCTACGACCGACTATCTAAGTATAAACTACTTCTAATTTTCATTTTGCTTATCGTTTTAACTTTGAAGTGACTCCTATATATTCCTCTCTGCATAAATGCTACCAAGAACTTAGTACTTTTTATTTTATTTGATCTTTGACTGTTTAATTTCCTGTCTTTAACTTATATTTTGTAATAATGCATCTCCAATCGTTACTTATCTCTCTTGATAAAAAAAACTTAATTAAAAAATAAGTAAATGAAGTAAATATGTTATGTGACCTGGAGCAAGTAAACAGGAGAATCCAGAGCTCCATTGTGCAGCAACTCAAAGTGAAGATGATCCTGAAACAGAAACGGGATATCCAGAATCAGATCACTTTGAATTTCAGAATGACGTGGAACTAAAAACTGATGATGATGACTATATTTTATTAGATATCTCATTGCACCCTAGCACATTGTCAGAGCATAGCTTGAAGTTCTTTTGTTGTTTCTGCTTTCTTGTGTGACTTGTAGAAAGTAAACAGGAGAATCGCATCGTGTCACCTACTAAAGGAGAAGAGTTACATTCTGCATTAGCTCAAACTGAAGATGATCGTGATACAGAAAAGGAAAGTCAAGGATCGGATAACTTTGAATATCAATATGATGTGAAACTAAAAACTGGGATGCAGACCACTGATTTAGGCAATAATCATGAGATTATGACTTGTCTGTTCCTTTAGTTACTTTCCTGCGATCAATTCATGTAAAATCTCTTCAATCAAGTGAAAACAGGTCTAGAGATCCCAAATGAAGTATCTCTGGTGGCTTTGAGGAAGCCTTCCACCATATACATGAGATTTCTCAAAAGCGAAGGGGCATATCTGTACTTGTTGGAATATCTGTACCTGTTGGCATAGTTGTACCTGTTGGCATACCAGCCTATTACTACTCTTTTACACAAGTAGCACCTGTTGGAAGACCTGTTTTCTTTCTTTCTTCAAGTAGAAGCAGTTAGCACTAGCCTGCTTTCTTTCTTTCTTCAAGCAAAAGTAGTTAGCACTAGCCTGCTTTCTCTCTTTCTTCAAGCACAAGCAGTTCGCACTAGCCCTTCTTTCAGAAGCAGAAGAAATTGGCAATTGGCAGAATATGGAGTACATGTATATATCAAATAGTTTTACTTGGATTACAAAGTATTAGTAATCTGGAAGAGGTACGTGTATGTGTATTTTTGTTATTATAGATTTATCTCATTTTTTTTACTATATATGCACTAGATTTTATCCAAACTTTAATAATTAATACATTATTTTGTTGAAGTACATATATTTTCTCCAAACCCGTACACTCAAGAGGAGATCGATGATATTCGAGAAAAATGGCGTAGATATTTTATTAGTAGTTGTTTGTAGTCATTTTCTAGTTTTCAGAGATAGAAATAAACTATAACAAATTGTAGGTTATTTTTTGGAATACAATTATTTATACTTGTTTGAACCAACTTTCTTGTTTGAATTAATACAAAATATTTTCGCAATTCTGCAAATCTCAGCTCTATTTATTATTTTTGTGAATTTATTATTTATTTTATTACGTACGTAGAAATAATTTAAATTAGCTAGAACAAAATTAAAACAAAAAACTAAAAACATAATACACACTTTAGGTGTCGCCTCCTATAATTACATGCGACTCCTTATGGTTTAATTAATACTCCCTCCGTCCCGGAATACTCGACCCGGTTTGACCGACACAGAGTTTAAGGGACTTGAATTGACTTATTTAATTTAATAGGTAGTAGTTGATAGTAGGGTATTATTTTAATGTAGTTAGTGGGAGGTGGGTTAAGAGGTGGGGTTGGGGGAGAGTAGGAGTTGAATTTTTAATTATTTTTTGTATGAAGTAGGGGGTAGGTGGGTTAATAGGGGTGGAGTGAGAAATAATATAATATTGTTAGAATATTTCCATTTTTAGAAACAGGTCAAGTATTAAGGGACGACCTGATAAGGAAAATAGGTCAAGTATTCCGGGACGGAGGGAGTATATATTTTTTTGAAAAAATACTTTCCGTGTCGCCATTTGGTATAATAGGCGACTCAAATGGGTAAAAAAGTAAAAAAAATAATTCGAAAAATACTTTTCGTGTCGCCTGTAACATTAAGAGGCGACTCTAAAGGTAATTAGCTTAATAAAAATAATTGTGCAAAACATCTTTCGTGTCGCCTCTTAGTATGTTAGGCGACTCGATTACTAATACATTTAATAAAAATGTCCGGAAAATATTTTTTCGTGTCGCCTATAAACTTTAGAGGCGACTCGTATAATTAAAAAAATTATAAAAATAATTCCGGAATTTTTTTCCGTGTCGCCTATAGAGATTAGAGGCGACATTAAAGGTTAATTAATTCTTTTAAAATAATTAAAAATTACCTTTCGTGTCGCCTCTTAGTATAATAGGCGACTCGGAATGATTAATTAATAAAATAATTTTTTTGCAAAATATATCTTTAATGTCGCCTCTTACATAACAGGCGACATGTATAATAATATTCGTGTCGCCTCAAAGGGGCGACTCCAAAAAACCAAAAAGGTTTAGAGTCCCTAGCTTCAGAGTCGCACCATAGGCGACACTAAAGGCAATTTAGAGGCGACTCGCAAAGATGTTTTTGTAGTAGTGCAGCCGGTAGGGGTGTGCACAATTTGACCGGGTCCTGAATCCGGTCCGGAACCGGACCTGAATTGTCCGGACCGGTGGATTTAGGACCGGACACCGGACTTCAAAAATCAGACAATCCGGATTTAGGACAAGACCGGACAAAAACCGGCTAAATCCGGTATTGTCCGGTACCCGTTTAAATTATAAAAAAAATCCATTTTTTTTCCTGTTTGCCATGCGTTAACATTAGGGATAGGGTTATGTTTTTTTTTTCCACATTCTATCTCCTCCCTCCCTCATTCTCTCTCCAAAAATCAAGAGCCTCTCTTCCAGATCTTGAAATTTTTGTGGGTTACTCCGTATATTTTTATCATATATTCATCACCAGCCTTGGCCTTCGGATTACCGCCGCCAACATCCTTGACCACCTTCCTTCCATTAATTGCATCGTCACCTCCACCATCGGCTTCTGCTTCATCGACCTTGAAGAGTGTCGCCGCCGTCAAATTACCGTCGCGAATGCCGCCTATGTCTTTGCCTCTGGCTGCTTCTGCTAATTGACGTAATGCTGAAGATTTAATACTCCTTTTCTTCTTGATTTTATTTTTATATGGTGGTATTATTTTTTCAATTTTCCCAATTTTACCTATTTTTTGTGTTCTTACTATAGTTTAATTTAAGTATCAGTTTTTATTAGTTTATTCACTGGGAAACATTTATGTGTTCTTCACTGATGTGAAATCCAATTGAGTGGGCGTATGATACAGGACATACAAGGGAAAAAACAACAGATTCTAGAACCGCTCACGACTATTCTAGAAATGTACAACATTTTTTTTAAAAGAAATTTATACAAACTACAAAACCGGATCTAACAGGTCTCGAACCGGTCCGGTCCGGATTTTTCAGGACAAGACCGGTCGTGTCCGGAATAATTCCGGACCGGTCTCCGGACACGAAAAAACAAGGATTCCGGATCCGGTCTATTTCGGTTCCGGTCCGGACCGGGCCGGATATAGACCGGTTCCGGGCCGGACCTAGCTGCAGGTGTGTCTAAGAAGGAATTGGTGGCATGTGAGTTTGTTTGTCTTCCTAAGTCTGCAGGAGGGTTCAACATCACTTGTGTTAAAATGTGGAACAAAGCCGCAGTTTGTAAACTTCTGTGGTGTGTGGCTCAAAAGAAAGACAAAACATGGGTACGTTGGATTCATGACTACTATTTAAAGGGTAGGGATCTCACCACTATTCCAATACCTTCTCAAGCTTCATAGGTGGTGAGAAAATTCCTAAATGCAAGAGAGTACATGTAACACCCCGACCTCGAAATCACTTATTAAGGCATACTTAGCAGCGGAAATAACCTAATTCGGACGGGACATTACCTGCCGTAACTCCCTCCTGGGAATTACAAGGCAACCATCAATCATAAGCTATTAAACTCCAAAATTAACATAATAATCCTTTTTAATTCCTTAATAAAAGTACGTAACTTAATCAAGAATCTTTACTTAAACTTGTTACATCTTAACATTAACTTAGGTGAACATTGTAATATTGAAATCCTCGCCACTACTCGTTTCCGTGGTCCCCAGCAGTACCTAAAACAGAAAACAAAACGGTGAGCCGAAGACTAAGTAACGAGTTACCCTAGCATCGTAACATCGTTTCAATTCATTTTATTTAATAAACAGGGAGAATAGAATATAGTAAAACATTTAATAAATCATCATTTCAGAAGCATCATTTTGGAAACATCATTTCAGTAACATCATTTCATTAATATCGTTTCAGGAACATCATTCTTTAACCTTTTTCCTTTTTAATAGTATTATTCTGGTCGTCAGGACTTTACAGGAAAACATGGTAGGACGACTCCTACGAACAGGGGAAGCCGGTGCTTCATAACAGGGGGAGCCAGTGCTCCATAACAGGGGCAGCCAGTGCTTCTTATCAGGGGGAACCTTGGTTCCATATCAGGGGAAGCCAGTGCTTCTTATCAGGGGGAGCCTGGGCTCCATAACAGGGGAACTTGACCAGTTCTTACACTTTCATTTATCATGTTTACATTTCTTTTAATTGAACATTAATCAGGAAAAATCTCATTCATTCAAGGTGGTTCAATAAAACCATTAAATCTCATTATTTCATAAAATCATTTCTTTCAGGAATAATAATTCGTTAAATCAATACTTTGCATAAAGCTGCAATATCGTAAATCAATTCAATCAAATCATACTTGTAATCCCGCAAATCATAAAACATCATTATAAAACATCAATCATTCATAACATCATTCATAAATATATTTCGAAGGGATTGCGGGTACTAGCAATAACCGTTACCTCAATTCCACGATTGTTAAGCGTTGCCCTTGGTTCGTTCTTTCTGAGCTCCGAGTCCGAATTCTTTCAAAATATTAAATTATTGAATTATTTATTAAAACGATAAATAATTTAAAATCAACATCTTATAAATAATATGTTTTATATAAATTCATTTATAATTAACGAATTTCAATAAAACATATGTTTTCCTAATTTAATTATTAATCGAAATATCAATAAAAATATATATATTTATATTCCATAAGTCGATTTACACAAAATATCATTTAAATTCCATTTTTTGTTAAATAAAGCTAGTAATTTACTTTAGTAAAATCGATAATCAAACCTGAAAAGTAATAATGATTTATTAGTGAATAATTATATCATAAAAAAGAAAATATTAAAACATTAATATGACTAAATAGAAAATCTGAAATCAACTATCCAAATTTTAACTCACCCAAAAGCCCAACTAAAATGGCCCAACTTTAAAATTGGGTTTGAGGAAACAAAAATCAAGATTTCACTTTGAAATCTGATTTTCGGTTTCCTGGGAATGGAAACACGAAGCAGAGGAGGGTACGAGGGAGCACGAAGGGAAGGAGAGAGGCCAAGGGAGGAGGTGGCAGGGTGGCTCGGTGCAGCGCCGGGGTGCGGTACTGATGGTGGTGGTTGTGCGGTGGTGTTACAGGCGAGGGAAGGAGGAGTAGTGCGAGCGAGGGAGAAGGAAACAGGGGAGTTTGGGGGTGTTCTTGGGGCGGTTCTGGGCGGCGTCTCGCCGGGGATTGGGGCAGGAGGTGGGTACACACGGTGGCGAAGGTGGTTGGGAGCGGTGGTGCGACGCTGATGGTGCCGCAAGGGAAGAAAGGTGGAGGGAACAGGGGAGTGGGTGGCTGCCGAAAGGTAAGAGGAATTAGGGGGTGGGTGTTGGGTCGAGGTTGCGCCGGAGATGGTGGTGATGGTGGCTAGGAATGGGGGCGCAGCACGGTGGTGCAGCGAAGGGGAGAAGGGGACGGCAGTGGTGGTGGTTGTTGGTGGTTCGATAGTGGTGATGGTTTCCAGTTTTGATAACTGATTTTGGTTGGAAAAATGGTGACAACTTGTGGCTTATTTATAGTGTTGAGTTGAGTGAAATCATTGGGAATCAAGGCATGAATGTAGTCTGAATTGTGGGTGGAGAGGAATGAAGGAATTCCTTCATTCTTGTTCTTGTTTGTATGCTATTGTTTGTACGTGAATGGCAAGGAAGGAAAAAAAAGATGCTTATTTGTTCCTTAGGGGCATTTTGGTCATTTCACATAGTTAGGCAAGATTTCTGAAAATTGGTTTCTATTTTAGGAAAATGTTTAATTAAAAACAAGTTTTGAAATAATTCTAAAAAAAAAGAAGTATCGTTAACGAAAAATAAATTAAATTTTTCGAATAAAATAAGAACGTTATGAAATCATTAAAAATCCGAAAATATTAAGATTTAAAAAAAAAAAGTTGTTAAGCTCGTAATTATGAAATTATAAAATCTAAAAAATAGTAATTCGTGTAACAATATTAAAAATTCAAGCGAAATAAAAATTTGTAGTTAAAATAAAGTTCGAAATTAGGTTTTAAAATATTTTTAAATTAAATAAAAATAATTAAGCATAATTAATCGAGTTTTAAAAATTCGGGGTATTACAGTACCTTCAAAGCTTTTCTGGTGGAGTAGATGTGTTTTCTGCTACACATTGCTCTATCAGTAAAGTTTATCATAAACTTCGGGGTGACATACAGAAGGTAAGCTGGAAGAAACTCTTGTGTAATAATCCTACTCCTCGGAAGTGCACTTTTATCATTTGGTTGTCTGCCCTCAATAGGTTGGTAACTTGTGATCGTCTTCTGTAAATAGGGGTCGTTTGTGATCTTGTGTGCTGCCTATGTGAAATGGATACAGAGAGTGTTGATAATCTATTTTTTGAGTGTATGTTCTCGGCTTCTGTTTGGAGCCAATTGCTTCATTGGTTGGGTACGTGTCATAAGGAGACCTTGTAAATGGGCCGATGAGATGCATTTTCTGGAAACTCAGGTCAATACTAATTTGGGGAAGCATCAGTTTTATAGATTGATGATTTCTATTGCGGTTTATTTGTTATAGAAGGAGCGCAACCAAAGAAAATTCAGATCCTTGAAGCAAAGTCCTGATAGTATAGTGCATGAGGCCAAGTTTATTGATTATGCTAGAGGCCTTAATGTGTCTAAAATTGTGGGTTGTTTGTCATAGGTTTGTGGGTTCTTCAATTGCTAGATGGCTGATGCATTAGGTTGTCTTGTTGTTGCAGGTCTGTTGTGCGCTAGCTGCGTGTTGTTTGTAGTCTGTTGTGTGTATTTTGTTCGGGTTGCGGGCTGTGCACCCTTTTTTTTCTTTTATTTTCGTGTTTCTGTGTTTCTTTGATTGGTTTTTTATTGTTTCTACCTTTTGGTAATAAATTTCGCTATTTTATCCACCATTTATGCATTTATTTCCTAACGGGGTACAACGATATGATGTAAGAGTCCGACTGATTCGCAATTATGACATTTGCTAACATGGAAAATGTTTGTTTTGTCAATGTTAAGGTAAATGACCATACTCCTCATTCAATTTTTCATATGGTCTGACCTATATCATAACTTTTTCTTATGGTTTCTTTTGTAGGGTGAGGGCATATATACAATGCAATGTTTTCGGGCCTGCGATTGAAAAACTCATAGGAAGGTTTCAAGAGGGATTTTTGCAGAACAGAAAAATAAAATTGTCCCAAATTGAAAACAAATGATCATTAAAGAAGAAACAAATGTGATATGTGAAGTGAAGGATGACATTTTCATACCTTCATTCCACTATAATTTGGTTGATTTGAACCGATTGAGTTACCACATCGACTGTACCAATAGTGTTTGGTACTTTTGTTCACCTTTTTTCAATATTTAGTTATCTTACATATGCGGTTTATTAATTGAAACATTGACAATGTTTTAGATGCAATGGGATTGGTTCTATATGTTTCACCAATTGAGCATATTGGAGTAAATTCAGTCAAAAGAAGCGTGTCAATAATGGATACAATATAAATCCTTTAAATCATTAAAATGTTATTTACTTATCGAATTTACCTTTATTTCATGAACATTTGTCTTAATATTGTTTTACTTTCTATTTGCAGATGGAATGTTATTAAATCAACACTTTGCAATGAATTTGTGCACGTACTTGGTGATGAAAATTTTAATCAAATTGACATTTGTCCAATAATTGTAGCATGTAGCCTGCATGTCAAGAGCTTTTATGGTACATCGTTCAAATTAAAGTATCATTACACGTGCAGTCTTTTTAATATGTATTTCAAAGTATAATATTCATATGTGATAATATTTCTAATTGATATCTACAACCAGGTACACATCTTAACACAAGATGCAACACTAGGGTTTATGTTAGCCCGGTTAATGAAAAACTACAACCTTATCTACATGTTATGAACAAGTTCGCTAAATTCATGTACAATATAACCTTAAGCATTTTTCTTAAAAGTGTTTTCACTTATAGTATAAATCAAAAAATTGGCAAAGATAAAGAGAGCTTGATTTCGTTCGTCGACATTTTCTTTAAAGTCGTCTATTGATATGTAATTGACTACATAAATTTCTGAATTAATTAGCTCATGTTTTTACATTTAAATATATTTTTTGCAATCGTGCAACCTAAAGAACGCAATCGGATCATGAAAAAAGTTTTCTCATTCTTGGAAACAAATCTTTTTTATGGGTGCTACCTCCACCAATTGAAAATTTTAATCTAGAACGTTCTTATACTGTTGAGTGCATGTGGTTAAGTAAGTATATTGCGATCAAGAAAAGAAAGTGATACCCACTATTTTATATGTTTAACAACTTTACTTCAGTACTAAGATTTATATAAAAAATGAATTGTGAAAAACATTATGGTACGTAAAGAGTATGAAAATATATATAAATTTAATGAATAACTTTGGTATAACTGCAATCGAATAATTATCTTATACTAAATCCATTTCATTAAATTCTTTACGCTTTGAAAAATGTGTCCAACAATCAAAACTTTGACCATAAATTCTCACTATTATGTCTATAAAAAATTATCATGAGAGATTTTGTTAAATTCGTCACAAAATGTAATTTATAAATATCAACTTTTTATAACTTTTTGTCATACAAAATTGGATACATTAACGGTCAAACAATGCACCGGAGTTTGTGCAAACAGTAAGTGTAAAGATCCTTTTGGAATGGAGGAACAATATGGTTTAACAGGCAACCCAGAATTTGGATTCTACATAAATTTTTCACAACTATAAAATTATAAAAAATTGACATCTGGAAAATATATATCTCAATACGAATCTAACATGAACTCACATGACTACAATTTTCTTACGCATAAATCACAAAAAAGGGCCAAAGTCGTAGTGAGAATAGAGTAAAAAATTAAATGGTGCAATATTTATGGAAGAGAGAAAGTGGTTAAACTTTTATAGGTGTAAGGATATATTTACATGTAAATATTGTTTCAAAACCAATTCTAAACTTGAAATAAAATTATTAAAAGAAAACAGGGGGAGTAAATATTTTAATCCACTAACACCTATCTATGAATTAACATAGAAATCTAGCGTAAAACACACACAAAGGGAAATAAACTACAAACTATCTAATAAATTCGATCGTAACCTAGGCAAACTTTGCAAGAACCAATCATAGCTAACACCACAATTTGTAACTTGGTGAGAGTGATGGATAGCTCAGTTGGTTAGAGCTTCCATCCCGGTTCCAGGTGATCCTGGGATCGATTCTCATCCCCACCTTTGTGGCTCATTTGCACCAAAAAAAAAAAAACAATTTGTAACTTGGTTAGCTTCTCCATAGCAATGGTAGATAGTGATCATCCAAGCTAGCCCACTAATCATGCTAAGACGTTTCCATGCAACTAATCACCAAATTAACAGTAATACGAATTCCAAATAATGGGTTCCTGAGCGGGACACCTCATTAACTTAAAGTGGAAGTGCATCTTACCATATGGTCCCATTATCTTGTAGCATGCAACAACTTTGTACAAGCCATCATAAATAAATTCTGTGTTTTTGACTCCCTTGTTCTTCATTCCACGAACAACTCTCACAACATTTTGAAATTCCATGCTATTCTTCAATGCTAAATTACCCCTTTTAAGCTCTTGATCTTTAGCATATTTACCATTGGGTTCAAATGTTCCTCCTACACCGGTGTATAAAATCTCATTCGCCTTGGACAAATCATTATAGTAACTATCCGTAGCAACGATAGATATTGCTATTAATTGACCTCTCACTCTTGTATAATCGATACCATCAATTAAAGGAGAGTGGATGCCCATTATCACAAGCTTAAGCCTTAAATCAAACGTATCCCCAATATTAACGCCGGGTACTGGTCCAATGTTCTTGGGTGTTTTAAGCAGCTTCTTCATCATCGTTTCTCTTTTCTTTATAATTCTCCATGCCTTCAAGTCAATCCTCAAGTTAGGCATGTTTCCTTCTTGCCTACTAAACTTCTTGTACAATTCGTCCAAGCACCTAACGAGGTACAATTTGTGCTTCACTTGAGGATGAGCATAATCATTTAAATCAACACCAGCAGATGTACGAGACATCATCTTGGCCTCCATCGATTTGACGAATGATTTTGTCAATTCGTGCACACCAAGACCAATTGACGTAGGAGACATCATCTTGGCATGATGACCAAGATATGCATTCCTACTCATTGGGATTTTAGGGTTAGACCTTACTATAAGGTCTACACCTTTCTGATCATTATCAGAAATGTTAAAACGATTATAAGAATGTAATCGTTTAACTATACTCCTAGTGGCATGGAGTGTGCCGTTACGAATCGTTTTCGTGGAACGGAATGTTCCACGAGTTTTGTTCTCCGATTCGAGTATTCCGTCTATTAGTATTGTGGAACGGCGAGGTTTTAGATCAGAATCACAAAATTTGGTTCTACCATGGTACGCTACTGCATGCGGAGGAAGGAGAGTACTTGTTAGAATGTTAGCTTGGGAAAGGATACGGGTTCGGGCTTTGGACTACGTACCCTACGAGTTCAAAAAAACAAAAACAGAAAACACAAATTTCATCCCGATGTGATTCCTCTTTTTCAACATCGTTGGAAAAATCAACAACACACTTATATATTCCATTTCCATACTGTACTATTAGCAACAAAAATAACAGTCTCAGTCACATACAAACCAGAAATTTAAGATACAATCATATTAAAATTATAATTAACAATACTACTTACAATTATAGACTTTTTGTTTACGCAGTAAAAAAGTTATAAAAAAAAGTTTTTAAGATAAATCCCTATCATATCATATGCTGGATGGAAAATTATTAGAAAATTATTAAACAAGTTCTTACAGGAAAATTATTAAACAAGTTTTAACAGGAAAATTAAAGATTTTTGGAACCAAACATGATAAATCATATTTTTCTTTTCCTTTCTATACTTTTACTTACGATTCCCATCTACCAAAAGTTTTTCTGTTAACAATATCGAGGAAGTTATGAAAGTTACCTACCATATTCGATTGGAGACGTTGTGATCCAAAGATCACTCTGCCAAGATTGTGCAACCATTGTGGACTTTTAGTCATTCCAGATGTATCACCATTTAGGTCTGTTTTATAGTGTATAGAGTCCATGAACTCTGTTATCTCTCCAAATTAAGATAAAATTTAACAAGACTATTTTTTTAAATCTCAATAATAAAAAAATAGAACCGTAAATGTTTTTTAAATAAAAGATCACCATTTTAATTTTTAAAATCTCAATAATAAAATATAGAAAATAAAAGATTTGTTTTTGCAATGGAGGGGCATTGCAAAAACAAATCAAAGCAAGAGTTCTACAATTATATACTCCGTAGACATTACTACCATTTCATTATTATTGTTGTGTAAATATTTTCGCATTATTAATAAGAAACAATTGACAGCAACATTCAAGTTCTAAATTCGTGAACGAGCCCATAAAATAAATTGGCAAATACCACTAAGGCTCCGTTTGGTTCGGGGTTAAACGTTTTCAGTGTAAAATGATTTTACATGTAAAACATTTTCCAAGAGAAACAGTAAAAGAAAATGGGAGAAATGTTGAAGATTGGGGGCAAGAAAGGAGAGGGAGGTAAGGAGGAAAAGTGGTTTCACTCCTTTAAAATGGAAAAAGGTTTTCCACCTTTGCGGGAGTTATGGAAAATTATTTTCCATTCATTGCCCAATCCAACGTAAAATGATTGAAAATGGGAAAACCGTTTTCCATGAAAAATTTTACGCCCTACCAAACGGAGCCTAATATCGAATGTTTTTAACAAGAACAACCAACAATACTACTACTAGAAGGGTATGAAAATGAGTAAAAAAACACAAATTAGAGAGGAAATGGATTACCATTACTGATGGGTGCCATTGTACTGCGCCGAATATCTACAACCACCAAGTTTCGACGCCTAGGGTTTTTGCTCACACAATTCGAAGCCGTCGCTTGAATTTACTACTCCTAATTTCCGAAGTAGAAATAATTGGGTTATATAACTAACATATTTGGTTGAAATATGGAATGCGAATCGTAATTATACTGCAAGAAATTGACCTTTTGGTTACTGGCGATTAACCTCCCTAGATTAAGTTTAAAAGCGCCAATTTTAGGAATTTAAAATATTTGGTAGAATTTAATGAAGGAAATTAAGTGTAACCGCATATTGGCAGTTACGTAGTATCAATTTTAATTACATACGCCTAGATTTTTGGTTTGTAAACCCTAGAGTCTCGGCCATGACTTATAGGCACTTATAACTTACTACGTATAAGTTACTAGTCGTGATGCTGTGAGTGTATACAAACTAAAAATTACCACACATAATAGGCAAAAACTTCACAAAGCCCGACCATTTAAAGAAACATTAAACATCATTTATATTAAAAAAATCTCTATTATATAGTGTAACAATGTAATACATTAATACTCATCCATTTACAATCATTGGTTGCTTAGCATCGTTAGCACTTACACCCAAAAGGCAAAAGTGCATGGCCGTCAAATGTAAGGAATTTAGCCCAAATTACTTATCTAAATACTACTAGTACAACTTTGTACGAAGTATTATTTAGGCCCCATCAAGTTGTGTGACACTATCACACTCCATATTAGGAAGTTGAACTTCCTTCCATACCATCAAGCTCAGCCTCTGATCCATCTTGAATAACCGCATTAGTAAAAAGCTCACTATCTTGGTGCGTCTTCGGAGTGGTAAGACCTGAAGGCCTCCAGTGAGGCAGATTTAAAAAAGAAGGGAACATGTTGTTTAGATAAGTCAAGAATCAAAGTCTAGAAACAATAAGGGATAACTAATTACAATTTATATCTAAACTAAGTATTGATAGTTCTAAATAATTGTGTCATGTAAACAAAGAAGGAAACAAAGTCAACGAAAGCAACAATGTCTGGTTACCTTCTTTGTCAGTCATTCTGTTGTACATCAGTTACAAATTTCCACCAGTCTGCAAAGCACCAATAATCAACACTGAAATAAAATTGAAATATGGTATGAACACCCGTTGTTAAACTAAAGCCACAGATTGTCATTAGAAACCCAAACAATTTTTCTCATAACAGTTCTATATTATTTTACAGTTTTACTTAGTGGAGAAGACAATGGAGTGGAGCCCATACCTAAAACTCTTCCTGATGGGATGGAGCCAGTGGCGGCTCCAGTATGGGTTCAGTGGGTTCAACTGAACCCATACTGGAAAAAAAATATTAACTAGTTTCTGAAACTAGGAAATATGTTATCTATATTTTAGCGCTAGTATTACTCAAAGAATTAATTCTGAATCACTGGTTAGAGCAGCAAACTCACAGAGAATGGATGCGGGTTCAATTCCAGCGAGATGGACTTTTTGATTTATTTGATTTATTTTTCTTCCTTTCTTGTTTACTTTGTTTCTCACCCCTTTAGCAATAGTTTTAAACTTTTACAAATACATATTTTTATAAATTCCTATTACTATACTTCTTTCAAACTTTGAAAATTATAAATGGTTTTGTTTTATTCATTTTCTTTGATTTTTTTTAAAAAAAATTATTTATCTTATGTACGGAGTACTACAGTACGTATAAAACCTGTTATTTGTACACAAAAAATCAGTAAAATTTGCTAATATACGTTTTGCACCAAAATATGACATGTTTTTAAATTTTTCGAACCCTTAATACAGATTTTCTAGCACCGCCACTGGATGGAGCTCACAGGACATCAAGTTTCGCGTTCACTTTTTTGTTAGTCAATGCAAGGGGTGAACTCCTGAAGGAAAGATAAGGTGTATAGTTAAGCTGTAATTGACTGTTGTTGACCCAAAAATGTTATATCACACAGCAGTACTATAAGCAACTTCAACATTTGTACTCTTCTTAAACACCACTCTAGCTAGCACGACTACTTTGCATATTATTTCTGTCTCCGATTACTTTAGAGGCCCAAAACACCTTAACATTTTGTTCAAATTCTCCTCTGAAGGTACAACACCCATCCCACCAAAGTTCACCCAAAGCTCTGTTGGCATGTCCAACTGCTTCTGGTCCCCTATTGGTATTGCAGGAACTGAATCAGGATTACCATGATAAAATTGTTTCCTGGAATACTTTTTAGGATTAGGTTGAAGAGGCTTCTCATGACCACCAGAACCCATCTCACCCAAGTCTAAGATCCATAAATCAATATATCATCATTTAAGAAGCTTCTGGTAACCAGGCATTCTTCTAAAACTATCAAAATATAAAACTATCAACCAACAATGCAATATATCATCATACACTACAAGAAATTGTACTATTAACGACGGAAAATCCCGTCGCGAAAGGCCAATAATCGTTGATTAACGACGGGATTTCCTGTCGCGAACCCGTCATAAAAGGGGGTCGTCGTTAATAGAAATCCCGTCGTAAATTCGTCGTAAACCCGTCGTAAAAGACATTTGCGACGGTTATTCCCGTCATTGTTTGGTTGTTAGCCCCGTCGCAAAAGGCTTTTGCGACGGGATTTTTGACCCGTCGTAATAGGGTTGTCGTTAAAGATACAAATTCTTGTAGTGATATAACACAGGGAAACGATAAATCCAAGAAAGAAATTTACTTCTTCCAAGGAAATCAACTTTAGAAAAATGTGATTTTCCTTGGAAGAATTAAAATCTTCCTTGGATTTATCACTTGCCTATAACACATTATCAAGCAATCTATACTTAGTATTTAAAAAGTAAAACCATAGATGTTTAGATGATATGTGGTATCCCCTTTTTTCATTCATCCTTTGACATGTGGCATCCCTTTTTTTCATCCATCATTTATTTTTTCAATTGTTTCTCATGTTTATATTTTACAAATCTAGCACCTCTTTCACTTCATCTTCTCCATTCAATTTTTTTTTTTTGAAGGAATCTTCTCCATTCAATTTTAATTCATATAACATTATTCAATCTTTTCCACTTCATCTCTTTGTTTAACACTATTATTAAGTCATCTATAATTTAATTTTATATATTCTTTTAACCTTCAAATTTCTCACCTCTATTAAATCATGTATTTCGACTCAAATACAAGCCCTCAATGTAATCCCCCGTAATTTTATAAATCTTATTAATATATTTTAACGTATAGTTAATTATACTTAAATAGATTTTACGAATTTTAGAAATAAAAAGGTAATTAACGAATATTTATTTTTATACGTTCTAAATATTTCAACGATTTATGAAATTAAAATAATTTTAGAATTTTATGTTGAAAAGAAATCGAATTACGAAACCGATTGAATTTAGAAAACGATCCTAATCGATTTTGGATTGAAATCCTAAAACTAAATCCTAATTCTAGCCCAATTGACAAAGCCCAAATAATAAGACCCAAAACACTTTACTCCTTCCTTCTCTTTCAATATTACGTAAAAAAAAAAAAAAAGGAAAGAAACAAACCAACCATCTCCTTCAAACTCACGTAAACCCAAACCCTCAAAACTTGCTCCTCTCTTTGCACCCGTCGCCGCCAACCACCGCCGGACTAACGTCGCTGCACCACTCTCCCATCACCGCCGGTACACCTCCTCTCTCCTCTCGTCGTTATCTTCTCTTTCGTTTTTATTTTCTTGCGTTCGTTTTATATCCTCCTCATCTCGTTTATGTTTTCTTGAACCAACGGCAGCCACCGCGTGCACAGCCGCGACCACCAGGCCAACCACAACCGTCACCTACATCATCGTCGCTGCCCTGCTCAGCCGACACCCTCTTCTCTCTCATCCTTCGCGTGGAAATCCTCCCTTTCCCTGCTTGTTCTTGCGTAAGTCACCCGCGCCACCAGCCGGCCACCGACGTCGCCAACCTGATCTCACATTGCCACCGTGCCGCCTTGCCGCAGCACCACCTCCGGCCAGCCAGCCTTATCTCCCTCACTTTTGGTTATTTCTCAAACCCTTCAAACTGTTAATGTTTTAATTTATATTTTATTAATATAATTCATGTTTTTCTTGAATTAAATTATAGATTTTATGAGTCAATTATGAAATTCAGATTTTATGTTTTGCATAATTAAATTATTAATTTTCAGATTATATAATTGAATTGAAATAAGAATTTTAATTATTAAAGCATGAATTTTTAAGGTTTTAATAGTTTTAAAATCATAGTAGGATGATTATAAATTATGAAAGTTATTATTTTTATGATTTTAAGCATGTTGGACATATTTTGGAGTAGTTTGAAACTATTTCATATTGCTGAAAATTGTAAATTGCGTGTTATATTGGAATTTGTGATAATTCGTGATCGTTAGTGAAGTAATCACTATGCTAGGAGATTTAGTAGTTAAGTTTGGATGTTGAGGGAAGTTCTAAATATGTTTAGGATGTATTTAGAATGCTTGTTTATGGCTGTGAATTATTAGAAGTTGATTGGGAATCTTTATTGGTTGTCTTAGGCGGAGAATTCTCTGTAGGCGACTTTTGAAAGTGTTAAAGTGGTCTATCAGTTTGTTTACACAAGGTACGTACTGTGAGGGGGTCGAAAAAGCACGAGGCTAATGCGTGACCTCGTCCCTCGTGGGTGTGACGATTCTTTTTATTCAATCAAGTGTAATTGGATTTCCTGTGAGTATACACCCAATTGACTAGTAATATAGGAGTCGCCATTCAGTTTTTAACGACAATGAGAAAAACTGACAAAACCCGGTTATCGTGACATAAAGGAAGTGCAATTATGTTTGACCACGACGGCCGTAGGTTCCCTTGTGATCCCTGGTGTGGGGATCTCTCATTATACACCCGCAAGGTAGAGATTGAGGGTTCGGGGGACTGTAACTACCGAGAGGAGTACTTCGCTCGTCGATAACTCCAGAGGCAGGATATCCTTACTAGCTCAGCATAAATAATTGAAGGGACATGCGTTAACTATTAAACTAACCTGAGTTGATTTTAGCAATATGCAACATATAATACTAATTCGATCGTGATTATCTGATTTAAATAGTATTAAGGGGCCTAGAATGATAATCAGATTTCCCAAAAATATTATATTTGTTAGGCGTGATAGAACAATCAGATTAGGTTAGTTTAACAGTTCATAAAAAGGGCGAGGAAAGCGGTTAAATCATCGAAAAGGGACACATTACGACGCACCCTTGAGAGGTGTGTCACGGTTCTCAGAAAACTAACCACTTTGACTTTGCTATTTCTCCTTTTTATTTAACGAATCTCAATTATGGGACAGGATACGTTCTGTTCGATTTATGGATCTATTGCGACAGAACGCGTGAACAATTTCGCAGCGAGAGGCTTAGGCTAAGGGTTGGAGTCAATACTCAGAATATAATTATGTGTTGTGTCTCTTTCACATCGAATTTAGGGGTCTATTTATAGGGAAGAGTTCGTGGAAAGATAGAATTGCAGAGTTCTAATCTGCAAAGAATTAGGAAAAAACACGTACCCAGGTAGTTTCAGCACCCAGGCCTGGGCGCCGAAGATTTCGGCGCCCAGAGCCAAGCGTTGAAAATAGGGTCTGGGCTGTTTTCTTTAGTCAGATTCGGATTCCTGAAATCCGTAGAGTTTGAGATTTAATCGAGTCTTTTAGCGCGTATCAATTTTATGACGGAATGCGTCTGGGCCCGTTACGAACTCTAGGCTCGTTAGGATTTTAATTAATACGTAACTCTTATTTCCGAATCATATTAGGAATAGGATTCTCGCAGTTTTCTATCTCATTTAGGATTTATGTTGGAATGCAACACCTAATTCTGACAGGTTTCTATCCTTTATGATTTGCCACTTTTAGAAGCTACCTTTTACGGCAGTTACTATTTTAGCAGGTTTCTATAAATAGCAGGTTTCGGGTGAAATGAAAAGGGGAATTGAGATTCGTTTATTTTATAGGAGATGCGTTGTCAAGTGGAGATTTATGCTTTCATCATCGAACCTTTCCCTTTCGGGAATGGGGACAAAAGTAGGTGTCTACACGTACATACCTGTGTGCTTGGAATGTGTGTTATCTGTTGAAACCAAGTTGAAATTTGTTGATGAACTTGATTGTGTTGGAATTTCATGTTTAATATTGTTGGATGGACATGTTAAGCATATGTATTTCGTTATGAGAATTATAACATGTTAGTAGATGATTGATGCGAACATGTTGGTTGGGAACATTAGATTATTATATATATATTGATTCAGATCGATTGTTCTTTGTTCCCTTTTAGCTTTTCACTACTTTATGAGGGCCGAGGATCTTGTTTAGTAAGTTGAAACCTTATACCCATATAGAGGGGTTGATCAGTATTAAAGGAAAGGTTGGGTTTAATTGGAATGAGTCTTGTTTGATACATTTGTGATCACTTACTTAATTCCAAGATAAAAACAGTTGTGAATAAATGTGGATTGTATGCCTTATGTGATTGTTGAGTCATAACAGGGTTTCAATTTGTAAATCATGTAAAGTGAAACTGAGTAGCAATAGCTTTAGACTGTGCACGTCTAAAGTGACGGACAAACAGGAGTTGGGGTTCATGGTGGTAGCCCTTGGCCTTTATCTCGGACCGGATTGATCACCGTGTCCTATTTTTATTCAAACGTTCCTCGATATCGCAGGTCACTGAGGTTACGGAGTCGCGCCCGTACCTCGTCTTCCTTAGTGAAGCTTCTAGCTAGAAAACTCGGTCCATTGCCTATTTCAATTAAAATAATATTAATGTTACAAAAGTCTAGTCCAGTCTAGTCTAGTCTAGTTAAGTGTGGTTTCAAATTATTATGTTTTGGTTGCCCTTATGTACGTTACTAGAATCATGTTAAGATTGTTCGTTTAATAGAATCATGTTAGGACTATTATTGATTTAGTATGTAGTACTCAGCTTTGCTGATTGCGTGCTTTTGCTTGTGCATGTTGATCATGGCTATGCCTTATTGATCCTGTGATGACCCAATTTTTGGTGAGCAGTCTCTAGGGATCAATAAGCATTGTCCATTGTAGGTTTGAAGATGATGCATCACTGGGGTTCGGGATCTGGAGAGATTTGTGTAGTCGTTATTTTATCTCATTTGAATTTGGTTTTGTTGAACTTGTTTTAATGGACTTGAATTTGATTTGAAGTAATTAGGTCGACTTCGGTTTGTTGGTTTTGGTAGTTGACTTATTTAAATTATTAAAGTTATTTATTATGATTTCCGCTGCAAAATTCTGAATAAGCCGTTACGTTTTTACACGGGCGATAATGCCTTGATAATTCTCTATGTTTTATATTAAAAGAGTATTTTAGAAAAGAGAGAATTGTCGGGGTGTTACAAAGTGGTATCTAGAAGCTAAGGTTTTACTTTAATAAAAATTTTAGGCTCCTAACTATCTAGTTATTTAAAATAAATTTCTTAAAATCGAGCTCCTACGTATTATTGTGTTCAAAAATTGGTACTTTTTTTTGGGGGGCCGATTTCCTGTTATCTTGTTTGAAAGTATATAATATTTCTTATTTAAGTTCGAAACGAAATTATTTATTCAAGTTAAAGTGATACTTTCGACATTTTTATTTTTCTTATTATTTATTATTCAAAAATAATGAGTACACTTTTTTTTAAAGAAGTTCAATTTTTTTTTTTTTTTTTTTTTTAGCTGTTTCAAGAGTTAGAATTCGTTATTTAGAAAATATAAATCTTTTTCGAATTAATAACTTTATTTTCGAATTTTTATTCGTTACGCATTTCCTTAATTTATTTTACTTAATTTATTTTATATTTTTATTTATATTATTATTCTATGTTATAATTTTCTTATATTATCGTCCTTTTACTTTGTTATTTAAATTATTCCAATGCTTTAGTTTATGAGAGATGGGTAGTATAAGAAGGGCATATAAGATAGAACTATATGTGCATTAGTAGCTAGTCAAGGTTAGCATAAGAAATTGATTGTTATGTACGTGCGTGTGCTAATTGTTTAAGTGTTGCATTTAAATGTGCATAAAGAATTGTTTGCTTCCACCAAACTTATTGCGTTATTGAACTTTGTTTATGATTTGGCTGGAAAGTCGTTTGTGAGACCCGGAATTGTTTATTTCAGGAATAAAATGTTTCTTTCCAAGTACACCAACATAGGATCCTTCGAGAAACTTGATATAGAAACCCCTGATATTTACGTGAAGAAAGTTGTGTTTGGATGTGAATATGTTGCTAGGATTCAAGAGCAACCTATCTTAATGAGAAAAGATACCGTAGCAGCCACTATTATTAATTGTTTACCTAAAAAAATTTCCATACCTAGAACTCAAAGAAAAATTTAAAGACATGCATTTTGATAATGGAACACCAAATTTGGCCAAGTATGAGACTAGGAATGGTAGGTGGAGATACGAGTCAGAGATTATGACCACCATTGTTAAGGTAGAAGAAAGTGGGTTCTGATCTAGAGGGAAATGATGTAGCAGTTGAGGATGAGAATATATGAGTTGAGGCAGAAAACCCTAACCTAGAGGCCCATGAGCTTACCATTGAGATCTCTAGTGATTCAGATGTGGAGTTTTGAGGTGATGGTGAGGCGGAAAGTGAGCCTCATCAAGATGAAGACATGAAAGAAGACTCAGACTCGGAAGAAGAATTCGACGAATATTGAAGATCTAGATTTCACTCCACAAGTTTCCAAGGAAAGAACAGATAGGCAAGATGCCTTAAACATTTGAAGTTGTAATAGTTCGTTAGTTCTTTTATGTTTTAAAGAATAAGTGGCATAGCTACAACAGTTTAAAGTTAAAGAAATAAGAGTTTGAGTTATTCTTGATTCTTTTCAAGGATATAATAAACCTTTATAGAGTTAGCAATAGAAGTTAAAGTATTTTTTTTCGAATTTGGGAATTCCATAATTTGCCAACAACAGTTTATGTTTATATCATAGAACCTTTATTGTATTTTGAGGACAAATGCGTTATTACGGTTTAGAAATTGTTATTAATACTCTTTTGAGGAATAAAAGTTAGATTATTGATTATTCAAAGGATCAAGAGTTCATTTTGGGCACGCAAGGGGAATGTTTTCTTCTTTTATCCTACCTTATTATTCGTGATGATTGAATTTGGTTCCTTGTTCCTCAATTGAATTCCTTTATGTGAATATCGTTCATGAATGATCGAGGAGATTACCTTAGAATAATTGTTGCACCTTCGTAGATGATTGGTGCACATTCGTAAATGATTGTTTGATTTACTTGAATTATGTCTGTTGGGGCGATATTACGTGGTATAGGATACTATTAAGTGATGTTTTATACTGTTAGGTTATGATACATATGACAATTCATAAATCATGCGGAAAAACCATTTAGCCAGGAATACATATTATTTACACATAATCATATAGCATAGTTTAGATGCATACTCTTTGTTGCGTGCCTTCCCTAGCTGCGCCCGAACCGAACAAGAACAAGTCTTTAGGACTCCAAGTGTCGTCCCTCCGTAGATAGTCCACAGCACGTCCGGATCCGCCTTAAGATTGACCAACTAGAATCGCCCTTAAGGTACTAAAATTTTCGGCACTCTTAGGTAAGAAATATGACTGAATTTTTCTCTCAAAACTCACTTTGAATACTTGAATTAATCTCTGAAAATATGTGACCCTAGGCACGTATTTATAGAGTTATGGAAAGGGAATTGGAATCCTAGTAGGATACGAATTAATTAAACTTAGAATCCTATACGAACTCTAATTAATTAATTTATCCTTTTAGGAATAGGAATTTAATCATATACCAAATCCTAATAGCTTTAGGAATCGTGCATGAACACAAACACACACACACACACACGCGGCAGCCACGAGGGCCGCCCATGCGCGTGCGTGCGAGCAGCAGCCCACGCCACGAGGCCCACGCAGCCGTGGCCTTGGCGCGCGCTAGGCCTGCCTTGCGGTGGGCCTGGGCGCTGCCTTGGCTGGGCTTGTGGCGCGCGTTTGGCTTGCTGGGCGATGGCCCGACTTCGTGCTGGGCCTTTGTCCGGCAGGCCTCGTCCGATGCTAATTCGTACGATACGCTTCCGATTAAATTCCCGGTTCCGGAATTCATTTCCGATACGAACAATATTTAATATTTCCGATTCCGGAATCAATTTCCGTTTCGAACAAATATTTAATATTTCCGTTTCCGGAATTATTTTCCGATTCCGATAATATTTCCGATTCTGACAATATTTCCGTTTCCGGCAATATTTCCGATTCTGGCAATATTTCCATTTCCGATAATATTTTCCGATACGTACCATGTTTCCGTTTCCGGCAACATCTACAACTTGGATAATATTTATATTTCCGATACGATCCATATTTCCGTTTCCGGCAATATCATCGTTTCCGGAGTATTCATTTCTTGCCTGTGACGATCTCAGCTCCCACTGAAAACAAGATCCGTCGATTCCGAATATCCATAGATGGAGTATTTAATGCCATTAAATACTTGATCCGTTTACGTACTATTTGTGTGACCCTACGGGTTCAGTCAAGAGTAAGCTGTGGATTAATATCATTAATTCCACTTGAACTGAAGCGGCCTCTAGCTAGGCATTCAGCTCACTTGATCTCACTGAATTATTAACTTGTTAATTAATACTGAACCGCATTTATTAGACTTAACATAGAATGCATACTTGGACCAAGGGCATTATTTCCTTCAGTCTCCCACTTGTCCTTAGGGACAAGTGTGCATTTCCTAATTCCTTTGTCGCTCGATGCTTGCTCTTGAACATAAGGTAAGAGTTGTCATCCTTATTATGTCCAGAGGTGTTCCTCGGTTTCAGAGTTCAACTGATCAAATAAACAGATAATCATAGCCTATGATTCATCCGAGCACGGCCATGCATTTCACAGTTTCTAGCTCTCCGAGTGGCCTTGTACAACTTTTAAGCATCTCATCCCGATTTATGGGAGGACAATCCCAATCTTGCGATCTTGAGATTAGACTTCGTTTGATAGGTGATTACCTGAGCGTTGCCTTTATAGCCTCCTTTTACGGTGCGACGGTTGGTCAACGTCAAAGCAACCAGTTCTCAAACAAGTAATCTCAAATCACTCAGGTATTGAGGATTTAGTGTCTAATAATTTAATGAAATTTACTTATGACAGATTTTCATCTCTTACAGTAAAGTTTCATAGGTCTTGTCCGATACTAGTCTTCCCAAAGTAAGTATCTATGCAAATGATTATGACATTGCCATGTCCACATAGTTCAAGAAACAGAACTACTAGTCATCTTGCATTCTAATCGTCTAACGTTTTCTATGCGTCCAATTTTATAGAAAACTCCGACTAGGGACCATTTTCAACCTTTGACATTCAAGTTCACTTGATAGACATTTCTTAGTCACAGGACTGGTCCTGACAGTCTATCTTGAATATATCGTCAAATTGAAGGGACTCATCATTTAATACTAAACCAAGATTAAATGGAATATGAAAAATACATTTCATATATGATAAATGTTCAACCCCATTGTTTTACAACCATGGGCCTCGAACCCATCTTTAAAACATTTCATGGAATTCAAAGCTATGCTTGATTTCCAGTGCTACAACGTGAGTGTTGCTTCTCACTTGTTGCATAGGTTTAGTTATCATGCTTTGCCAATCTTAATATTTTTTTTTTATCGAATGTTCTTCGAGATATGATGATAAGATCTTTTGAGTATGTTTATTTTGTGATCTAGTCTTTTCTTGCTTCAAGAGTGGTTCTACGCATTTTTTTTTCAATGAAGAACCATCAAGCCAGCAGACATGTGATCTACCCAAGTTCAGTGAAGAACTCTTTAACATAAACAACCCTGTTTTATTGCTTCTTAGGCAATAAGTACTTTTACTTCAACTTTTTAGGTTGCTAGTGATGCTTTGTTTGGATTTGCTTATCCAAGCAGTTCACATATATGTGGAAGACTTTCCAGCTGTATCTTAGAACATAGAAATTAATATTTTAATTTCCCACGCAACAACTCATGGTCTCCAATCCATGTTGCCATTTCGAAACACGATGCTCTATAGCTCGTCCTTATCAATGGTTAACTCCAAAGGGTCTTGCTTGATCCTTTGCCAGTGTTTATGCGTGTAGCATCAATATTTAGCATATCTTTATTTCCTTGAATCAAGAACTATTCCTATGTACCTTTTCAAGTACCATAAGTATTCTTGATCTCAATCTAGTTGATCTTCACTTAGATCAATAGAGATTGGTATATGTTCGTCATGGCTAAAGTCATACGATACGTTTTTGGCGATCCTCATATTATATCATACATGATAAATTCTTTTGCAGAATAATTCCCAATTGAATTCTATTCATGTAACTTTAGCTTATCTAGTTTCAGTAGATACTAAATTCAGCTAAATTCTTTGACATATAATATAGGTTAAGAATCTTATTTAGATCCTTTGATGTTTACCTTAGTAAATGCTTATACATAGTTCAAACATCCTTTACTTAGATTTATTCACATGGGTCGAATATCTCCAATGGAGTCTTTCGTGTTTGATTTAGTAAATGCCATTACTTAATCCAAAACAATATCATAAGATCTTTGTAAATAGATCTTAATACCCAGTATGTACTAAGTTTCGCCATGGTCCATCATTGATGAATAATTTCAAATCTAAGTCATTAGCATTTGAATGTTATTTCACAATAGAGAGATATGTGTGTAATACACATAGGACCAATTAAGTTTTAAGTACTCCCACTAAACTTCTTATATATCTATAAGAATCATGTATATTTTATGAAACTAAAATACTTATTAGCTTCACTTAAAATACAGTTCCAATTCCCAATTGCTTGCTTAAATCTGTACTTAGATTTTATAAGCTAGCTTTCCTTTTCAAGCATTTATTTGGATCCACAAATTCTATGACATACCATGTACATATTATATTCCAACATTTGATTGAGGAATACGTTTTGTCATCCAATTTCCATATGTACCAATATGCAATCATTGCTTGAATTATAGACTTGAGCATTGCGATTATGCATGAGGTTTCAACACAATTCACACCATGAATTTGCTTGTAACCTTTAGCAACTAATCTCGCTTTGTGTGTGAACACAATTTCATGTTTGATGGTTTTTATCCTTGCAACCAATAGGTGTGAACCTATTCTTGCAAATCAACAAAATTTCAATTTTGTCATCAAAACATTGAGTATGTTTTATGGCTTCTAACCATTTAAAACATTTGAGTCTATATATGGCCTCTAACCATTTTAGGGAATCTAGGTTTTGTCATAGCTTTCTTACAAGTCACAAACTCATTAATCTACATGATAATAGTTTGACTGCAAGTTGTAGGTTTCTTCACTATCTAATAGAAGAATTGCATAGCTTCAGTGACCTGAACTCCATGTTTCTTCACTATCTAATAGAAGAATCTCATAGTTTCAGTGACTTGAACTCTATGCCTACTTGGGTATAGAACATCAAACAATAGAATATCAATAGCCACTTGAAAGTCCTTTGAATATTCTGTTCTCCTTGAAGCACTTGTAAAGTCTTCTAAGAGATGTCTATTCTTTAAAGCCACTTTCTAAAGTCCTTAAAGAATACATGATCGGATTTTCTAAAGAACTTCGAAAAGCCTCCTGAATGTCCGTTTATGTTTGTTGTTCGCCTCGAAAACTTTCGAGGTCTATTTTCTCCCACTTGTCATTTTGGAAACGAATCTCCAAAAGGACATTATTTCAAGCAAACAAACATTATGTTCTCAAAAATTCGTGGTAGAAACAATACCCTTGTGTCTCATTTGAATAAATCATAATGAAACATATATCTATACTTGGGCCTTAGTTTGTCGAATGACAAACACTAAGCTCCCACTGAGTTTTGCAACTCTCTAGATATATTTTATGAAAAGTTATTTTGAAATTACTTTTCAATAGCTTTGACGAATTTGGTTTAGTTTGGTGGTAGTTGAGCATTTTGTTTTAGAAATTATAGGAAAAGTCCTTATGATTCATCATTAATCGAATCAAGTACTAATTGACTTCGATTATTCCAACTAAGATATGCCATATCTTATGGACCTAGATTGTGAAATTACAACACACAATCATTGATGATCATATTTGGTCTCAAGTAATCATCAACATGATCTAACCTAGATCTTTATGATTTCTTGCCAAGTGGATTTTATTCTTCTGAATCTTTGAACTAGCCAAACAGATTCAACTTATATCACATTTGAGTAAATAAACCTATATTCACTCAAATCCATGTGAAATAATAAAGTCATAAAATCTTTCTTTAGCTTTGAACTCTATTGTCTAGGTGTTCTAACAATAGTTCATATTCTTTGTTACTTTCAACAAGTAAGACTAGCTTGTCTTAAGTTGATCTAGAAATCAACCAACTTTCAAAAGTCCATTAAAATAGAGCTTGTGAATGTTAACTTGTTGATATGGTCTAAGAAACAATGCCAAAGATTAGTGGAACTCAAATCAAGGGGTTGATTTGAACCTAGTAAAGTTCTTTAAAGAGTTGTTTGTTTTAATCAAGCATATTGACTCAACCTGTAATTGACCATTTCATTCAAATAAATAAACAAACAAGCATTGTTTTTGTTCTTCTGAATGTGAGTCTTTCTGTGTTTGAAGCAGAAATTTAGGTATGCTGATTATGGAACAAAATAGCCATTAAGTTCCAGCCTTTGAAAGGACTTAAAACAAACTAGATGACCCTACAACTAATGTAGCATTGCCATGCTTCATTTCCCACTTGTAGGTCATTAGTGTATCCTAGCTTCCATTGTTTGAGTTATTACCGAAGTAAGAACCTCAAGCGGTATATGATACCAAGGAAGTTTGATTGCTAGGTCACTTCTCTTTAAACATAAACTTATAGGTAGAAACGGAATTATAAATTCCTTTCATTTGTTCCTTTGTTTTCCTATTCCTTGTACCCTTTCTTATAGTCTTAAGAATTGAATTCTTTAGTGTTGACTTTTATACTTTGTTAGACATGTCCAATGTCACCCCAACAAGGTTCTTTACCATTTAATTTATGTTGAACATTCTGTTTCAACTAGATGATCTTACCAGAAGCTTCTAAAGTTCTCTAAGCATCGATCTATTCGAATGTCTAGGGACTAGACTCATTCGAGAAATAAATGGACAAAGATATTAGGTTGTTAACCATTGGTAAGGCTGAGCGTTTAAACTCAATGCTTTATGATCTCAAAACTACATTGTATTTTGAATTCACAAGCACCAATTGGTTTGCCATTCGATTTTGATATTCGAAAACAACCATAAAAGTCGATATAAGAAACGTACATTTTAAATTGCTCACTTTCTCTCATTTCCGTGAATCGTTCTTGGATTCACTACCAATCGAGGAAATTTACTGTTACCTTTCTAAAAGGATTTACTGCAGTGCAAGATATTTAATTATAAACAATAATTAAAACATACATTGAAGCATGCAAAGTCTAAACATTTATCATGAATAATAACTTGAAATTAAAGCAACCATGCAATTCAAACAAGTTATTAGCATTTTATTCGATTTTATTGTTCCGGCAGGTGTGAATAAAATGATTCCAAGATCCTAAAATCATTGAAGAATTAAGCACAGTTTGTCGACTTAATTCTAAAACATCTTAGGTAAGCAAAAACCTTTTGCTAATAGTCTAGAAACTACTCTTGGTTGATAGGTACGTCTAAGAACTTATTAGGTAAACCTATCGATTTTGCCACGACATAAAAGGACTCCTTACTTATATCGTTGAGTTTCACCAAAACTAACATGTACTCACAATTATTTGTGTACCTTGCCCCTTTAGGACCAATAAGTAACACCTCGCTGAGCGAAAACTATTACTAGATTGATGTAAAGGATATCCAAGCAAGTGTATATTTTGGCATGGCACCTTATAACTCAATTTTTAAGTTTGGAACTTAAGGCTCTTACTATGTTGGTTAGATTTTAAGTGAACTAAAATCCTTAATCATGCAACATAATCAAGCTTTTGATCTCATGCATTTTAAGACATATTTAAAAGCAATAAATAACTTAAAACATGCATAAGATAAATGTGATCTAGTATGGCCCGACTTCATCTTGAAGCTTTAACTTCAAAGTCCGTCTTGAAAATCTCCGTGGGAGGCACCATTTTCTTCAAATAGGATAAGCTATAACTAATTACAACTATTTGATGGTACGCAGACCATATTTGAATTGAAAAATAACTTTGGTACTTTAGACCAATTACATTCAAATTGATGGTGCGCAGACCATATTTTCTATCCTATTTGGGTCATACTAGTCACTTCATAACCTACATAACAGTACATATACAATATATACCATTCACCCATTCATTATCATGAATGGCCCACATAGCTAGTTAGTAAAACACATTATGCATCACGTAAACATTTGCAGCAATTAATCAAGGGCACCAATAATCTACCAATTATTCAGTCCTTATTAATTCTAATCAAGTTGTTTTAACCTTAAGGATTTGTAGACCTAATCAAGAGTTTTACGACTAAAAGGGCTCCCACTTAAACCAATAAATTCATATGCTTTACTAATTTTAAACATAAAAATGTATTTCAAGTCTAACCGGAAACATACAAATTTAATTAAAATTTAAAGCTCATATAAATTTATAATTGAATCCAAAAAGTTTAATTTAATTTCAGTCGTATTTAAATTAATTCATGATTTTAATTTTAGTAAAATAATTAGAATAAATAAAATTTATTATAATTACAATATTCAAAATTAAAATCCAAGAAAATAATTTAAATTATTAATTTTAAAATTAATTAAAATTACGTAAACTGAAAAATTTCAAATTAAACATTCAAAACGATCTAATCGCAACGCAAACACCCTACGCATTGCACGCCCATGGGCCGCACGCACACAGCCATCGCTGGCCATGTGCGCGCAGCCCATGCGCTCGTCGCATAGCTGCTGCATCTTCCATCGCAAGCCATCGCACGCTATGGTGCTCGCTGCGCGCGCGCCAGCGCTCGACGCACGCGAGCCATCGCTCGCTGTGCGCGCTCGCCAGCGCTCGCTGCGCGCGAGCCATTGCTCGCTGTGCGCGCGAGCCATCGCTCGCTGTGCGCGCGAGCCATCGCTCGCTGTGCGCGCGAACAATTGCGCGCGATCAATCGCTGGGCGCAGCGCTCGTGGCACGCGAGCTTGGGCTCGCTGCGCGCGAGGCTGCGCGCGCTTGCGCGAGGCAGTGCGCGTCGTGGCGCAGCTCGCTTGCTGCCCACACGCGACTGCCTTGGCTTGCCTTTCGCCCATGCCCATTTGTTCATAGCTCGTGGCCCACGACACAAGGCAGGGCTGCTGCCTTGTGCTCGTGCACCATGCCCTTGCTCATTGCATTCGTGCCGCACGGGCGACGAGCTCCCTTGCTCGTCGTCGCATGCCCGCACTATACAACACCCCTTAAGGGTAACACGAAGCGTCCATTGCTTTGTGCGTGCAAGTTATATGAACGAATCGCATAAAAATTTAAAATTTATATTTAAAATTAATGACAAATTCATAAATAATATTAATTTCATAATTTTAGGGCGAAAAATCGAAAATTTATTATTCAATTGATTTTCGATTGTCATGGATTCAAGTCTAGGTCATAAAAATTTAAAATTTATCATAAATTTACAATTTTTATGGTGGTTTTTAATCATAGGTTTCTAATTAAATTATAATTAATTATGAAAATCAAATTAATTCTAAATTATTCTAATTTTCAACAAATTAATCATAATTACAAATTAGATTGCATAATTAACAAGGCTAGGCATTCAAACTTGTTAAACATATACAGTAGGTCAATCAAAAATTCAAGATTTATCAACAAGAATCGCAAATATTTAATTTAACATCTTAAATTTACGAAATTTTGCATTCGAAAAACTAAAACCTTCGAAAAGTCATAGTTAGGCTTCGAATTTGAGAATTCTGGGTTCGGCAGAAAAATACTCTTTTTGGTCAAAATTTTAGAATGCCTTTTACATGCGGAATTGACACAAAAATCACTCGATTTGGATGAGTAACGAAGAAACTGCCGAAAAACTGGGTACGTATAATTAAATAAACGCAATTTGCAATTAATTAACAATTACGAAAATTAATCACCCCTTTTAATTCTTGCAAATTTGTAATATTTAACCATGTTCATGCAATTTAGATTATGAAAATAATAAGGGGCTCGTGATACCACTGTTAGGTTATGATACATATGACAATTCATAAATCATGCGGAAAAACCATTTAGCCAGGAATACATATTATTTACACATAATCATATAGCATAGTTTAGATGCATACTCTTTGTTGCGTGCCTTCCCTAGCTGCGCCCGAACCGAACAAGAACAAGTCTTTAGGACTCCAAGTGTCGTCCCTCCGTAGATAGTCCACAGCACGTCCGGATCCGCCTTAAGATTGACCAACTAGAATCGCCCTTAAGGTACTAAAATTTTCGGCACTCTTAGGTAAGAAATATGACTGAATTTTTCTCTCAAAACTCACTTTGAATACTTGAATTAATCTCTGAAAATATGTGACCCTAGGCACGTATTTATAGAGTTATGGAAAGGGAATTGGAATCCTAGTAGGATACGAATTAATTAAACTTAGAATCCTATACGAACTCTAATTAATTAATTTATCCTTTTAGGAATAGGAATTTAATCATATACCAAATCCTAATAGCTTTAGGAATCGTGCATGAACACAAACACACACACACACACACGCGGCAGCCACGAGGGCCGCCCATGCGCGTGCGTGCGAGCAGCAGCCCACGCCACGAGGCCCACGCAGCCGTGGCCTTGGCGCGCGCTAGGCCTGCCTTGCGGTGGGCCTGGGCGCTGCCTTGGCTGGGCTTGTGGCGCGCGTTTGGCTTGCTGGGCGATGGCCCGACTTCGTGCTGGGCCTTTGTCCGGCAGGCCTCGTCCGATGCTAATTCGTACGATACGCTTCCGATTAAATTCCCGGTTCCGGAATTCATTTCCGATACGAACAATATTTAATATTTCCGATTCCGGAATCAATTTCCGTTTCGAACAAATATTTAATATTTCCGTTTCCGGAATTATTTTCCGATTCCGATAATATTTCCGATTCTGACAATATTTCCGTTTCCGGCAATATTTCCGATTCTGGCAATATTTCCATTTCCGATAATATTTTCCGATACGTACCATGTTTCCGTTTCCGGCAACATCTACAACTTGGATAATATTTATATTTCCGATACGATCCATATTTCCGTTTCCGGCAATATCATCGTTTCCGGAGTATTCATTTCTTGCCTGTGACGATCTCAGCTCCCACTGAAAACAAGATCCGTCGATTCCGAATATCCATAGATGGAGTATTTAATGCCATTAAATACTTGATCCGTTTACGTACTATTTGTGTGACCCTACGGGTTCAGTCAAGAGTAAGCTGTGGATTAATATCATTAATTCCACTTGAACTGAAGCGGCCTCTAGCTAGGCATTCAGCTCACTTGATCTCACTGAATTATTAACTTGTTAATTAATACTGAACCGCATTTATTAGACTTAACATAGAATGCATACTTGGACCAAGGGCATTATTTCCTTCATATACCTATGTAGAATATATATTATTTCCAAGTTGCGCTCTAGGATGACCAACAATAATGACCTAGCTGCTGTTATTCGCCTCTTGGCGGAAAAGCTGACCCTACCTTTTTAGAAAACCGGGTTGGAGAGTTTGAGAAATTGTTTGGGGTTGTGAATTGTCTTGAGAATATGAGAGTGGGTCAAGTTGTCATGTATTTGAAAGATGAAGCCGATTTATGGTGGAGAGAATAGAGTTAGGCTTAGCGCTGCTGAGAGATTCAATTAGGATTCAATTGTTACTGCCTTAAGGGAAAGTTTTACCCTACCTTTTATGAGAAAGCAAAAAGTTTAGGAATTCATAAACCTTAGTATGGGGGGCATGACCATCGATGAATACTATAGCAGATTTATAGCATGACCACCTTAGGATTAGGTGGGGAAACCTTTACATCTTTGGATATTGTGTATGGGGAAGCTGCTCATATTTATGGTTTGCATTCTAGAAGGGACAAGAAAAATATTGTTGTCGGGGAGAAAAGAAAAGAGTTTAATGCTGGGGAAAACCAAGGGAATTTCAAGAGAAATATGGATAAAAATGGGAATGAGAATTGAAACTTTCAAGGAAGGAACAAACATGGTCACAACAATAGGAACCAATCTGAGAGAGTGTATCACTGTAAGATGTGCAATAACAACCATCCTGGTAGGAATTGTAAGGGAGAATTAATGAACTGTAACTATTGTCAGAAAAAGGGGCATAGGAAGTATGAGTGCTTTACTAAGCAGAAAAGGGAACAAAATGGTAATGGGAGTGGTAACCAGGTGAAGTCGGAATTTAACCAGTCAAGAAATTAGAGTTCGAAGCCTATAGGGTCATAAAACAACCAAGAAAACCTCCATAAGTCTGCTAATTGGAATAACAACCATAACAAGGCCCCGGGTAAACTGTCTGTGATAAGTCGAAATGAAGCGGAACGACCTGTTGACTTAGTTTCTGTTACTTTTCTATTAACTCCGTGCTAGTTAGAAAGTTATTTGATTCAGGGAAAGCGTATTCTTTTGTTTCGTCATCTCTTATTAAGAGTCTGAAGTTAGTAGATTTTGAGGTGATTGATTTACCCGTTAGTATTCCTACTGTTGTAACCATAATGTGTACCAAATTGTTTAAGAACTTGCCTTGTGAACTATTTTTCGGTTGTGTGAGCTAGATGTGAGTTACGAAGTCGGAATGAAGATCGAGGATGTTCCAATTGTGAATGAATTCATGGATGTGTTTCCTAGTGAGATTGCAGGTATGCCACTTGCTAAGAGCCGTTGAGTCCCCTATAGACTTAGTTCCTAGAATGACGCATATATCTAAAGCACCATATAGAATGACACTTCCTGAAATGAACGAATTGAAGACACAGTTGCAAGAGTTGTTCGATAAGGGTTATTTTAGAGCCTAGTACATCACCGTGGGGAGCTCAGGTGTTGTTTGTTAAGAAAAGATGGAAGTATGGGATTGTGCATCGATTTTTGGGAGCTAAACAATGTAACTATCAATAACAAGTATCCTTTGCCTAAGATAGATGACCTATTTGATCAATTGAATGGGGCAAGTGTGTTCTTGGAGATCGATTCGCATTCGGGGTATCACCAGCTGAGAGTAGCTGAGAAAGACATACATAAGACTGCATTTAGGACTCGTTTTGGTCATTATGGGTTTACAGTAATGCCTTTTGGGTTAACCAATGCACCTGCCATATTTATGGATTTAATGAATAGGATTTTCCAAGAATTTCTAGATAAGTTTGTTGTTGTATTTATTGATGGTATGCCGAACTATTCAAAGAATGAGAAAGAGCATGACGATCACTTGAGGATTATATTGGAGACGCTTAGAAAGAATCTAGTTTTATTAAATGAAGTATACAAATCTTGAAGTCATATGTGTATAAGTGACACCGACGGAAAAGTGAAGGACTAAATTGATTGAGAACTATGTTACGTAAGGGAATAAATTTAAGAAAAGATTCGAGTGGTCCAGGATCGTTAGAAATCATTGTTGTATTGAAAGGACGGGAGGAAACACATGAATTGGTGTAAGATCTAAGAGTTAAGCCAAAAGTTATACATCTATTAAAGGCGTAATGAAGTTCGGTAAAAAGGAAAAGTTGCACAGAAGGAGTTTCTGTAGATCCTGCTAAGATTCAAGATGTGAGTGAGTGACCTACTCCAAAGAATGCGTCTGATATCTGAAGTTTTCTAAACCTAGATGACCATTATAGGAGGTTGTGAAAGAATTTTGGAAGAAAGCAAAACCAATGACCAACCTATTTGAAAAAGGAATCGAAATTAAAGTGGAGTGAGAAATGGGAGTAAACTTTCCAAGTTTGAAAAGAACATTTAACCTCTGCACATGTTGTCGCGTTAGTTGAAACCCTATGAGACTAATTAACCTACTCATGACCTAAAGCTAGCTACTATTGTGTTATCTGCGAATATTTGGAGACATTACCTTTATAGGGCAACATGTAAGATCCTTACCGAGCACAAAAGTCTGAAATTTTGGCAATAAGGTCTAGTTGAATTTGGGACAACATTGAAAATGATTATTTCTTTCCACCCTGCAAACGATAGACAGACTAAGATTACTAACGGAATATATGTTAAGAACCTGTGTTATGGATTTTAAGGGTAATTGGGAAGGCCACCTAGGTTCGATTGAATTTTCGTGCATCAATAGTTACCATGCAAGCATTACGAGGTCACATGTTGAGGCATTGTATGGAAAGAATTGTAGAAGTGTTACTTGTTGGAATTAGTTTAGTAAGAATATTGTATTGAAGACATAATTCGTTGAGAAAGAAATACCCAAAGTTATTCCCTGAGATGAGTTACGAGGGCGTAACTCGTTTTCTTTAAGAGGGGTAGAATGCGATATAAATTCGCGCTTTTTACCTAATTTTATGGTGTTTTTATGTATTTTTATGCTTATTTTAGCAAATTATACATGTTGATGCAAGTAAATAGATCCTCCACAAGAGTTGAAATGTGTTCGTGAATACTGCAAGTAACTCTTAGTTGGCAAAAGAATGCACAAGAGTGTCACGAAGTACTTCTCCAGTAAGAATAAGTTGAAAACTTTTGAAAATGTGTGAATTTTCGTGTCAAGTTTCGGGACGAAACTTCTTTTAAGAGGGGTAGATTGTAATCCCCCGTAATTTTATAAATCTTATTAATATATTTTAACGTATAGTTAATTATATTTAAATAGATTTTACGAATTTTAGAAATAAAAAGGTAATTAACGAATATTTATTTTTATACGTTCTAAATATTTCAACGATTTATGAAATTAAAATAATTTTAGAATTTTATGTTGAAAATAAATCGAATTACGAAACCGATTGAATTTAGAAAACGATCCTAATCGATTTTGGATTGAAATCCTAAAACTAAATCCTAATTCTAGCCCAATTGACAAAGCCCAAATAATAAGACTCAAAACACTTTACTCCTTCCTTCTCTTTCAATATTACGTAAAAAAAAAAAAAAAAAAAACAAACAAACCAACCATCTCCTTCAAACTCACGTAAACCCAAACCCTCAAAACTTGTTCCTCTCTTTGCACCCGTCGCCGCCAACCACCGCCGGACTAACGTCGTTGCACCACTCTCCCATCACCGCCGGTACACCTCCTCTCTCCTCTCGTCGTTATCTTCTCTTTCGTTTTTATTTTCTTGCGTTCGTTTTATATCCTCCTCATCTCGTTTATGTTTTCTTGAACCAACGGCAGCCACCGCGTGCACAGCCGCGACCACCAGGCCAACCACAACCATCACCTACATCATCGTCGCTGCCCTGCTCAGCAGACACCCTCTTCTCTCTCATCCTTCGCGTGGAAATCCTCCCTTTCCCTGCTTGTTCTTGCGTAAGTCACCCGCGCCACCAGCCGGTCACCGACGTCGCCAACCTGATCTCGCATTGCCACCGTGCCGCCTTGCCGCAGCACCACCTCCGGCCAGCCAGCCTTATCTCCCTCATTTTTGGTTATTTCTCAAACCCTTAAAACTATTAATGTTTTAATTTATATTTTATTAATATAATTCATGTTTTTCTTGAATTAAATTATAGATTTTATGAGTCAATTATGAAATTCAGATTTTATGTTTTGCATAATTAAATTATTAATTTTCAGATTATATAATTGAATTGAAATAAGAATTTTAATTATTAAAGCATGAATTTTTAAGGTTTTAATAGTTTTAAAATCATAGTAGGATGATTATAAATTATGAAAGTTATTATTTTTATGATTTTAAGCATGTTTGACATATTTTGGAGTAGTTTGAAACTATTTCATATTGCTGAAAATTGTAAATTGCGTGTTATATTGGAATTTGTGATAATTCGTGATCGTTAGTGAAGTAATCACTATGCTAGGAGATTTAGTAGTTAAGTTTGGATGTTGAGGAAAGTTCTAAATATGTTTAGGATGTATTTAGAATGCTTGTTTATGGCTGCGAATTATTAGAAGTTGATTGGGAATCTTTATTGGTTGTCTTAGGCGGAGAATTCTCTGTAGGCGACTTTTGAAAGTGTTAAAGTGGTCTATCAGTTTGTTTACACAAGGTACGTACATACCTGTGTGCTTGGAATGTGTGTTATCTGTTGAAACCAAGTTGAAATTTGTTGATGAACTTGATTGTGTTGGAATTTCATGTTTAATATTGTTGGATGGACATGTTAAGCATATGTATTTCGTTATGAGAATATTATAACATGTTAGTAGATGATTGATGCGAACATGTTGGTTGGGAACATTAGATTATTATATATATATTGATTCAGATCGATTGTTCTTTGTTCCCTTTTATCTTTTCACTACTTTATGAGGGCCGAGGACCTTGTTTAGTAAGTTGAAACCTTATACCCATATAGAGGGGTTGATAAGTATTAAAGGAAAGGTTGGGTTTAATTGGAATGAGTCTTGTTTGATACATTTGTGATCACTTACTTAATTCCAAGATAAAAACAGTTGTGAATAAATGTGGATTGTATGCCTTATGTGATTGTTGAGTCATAACAGGGTTTCAATTTGTAAATCATGCAAAGTGAAACTGAGTAGCAATAGCTTTAGACTGTGCACGTCTAAAGTGACGGACAAACAGGAGTTGGGGTTCATGGTGGTAGCCCATGGCCTTTATCTCGGACTGGATTGATCACCGTGTCCTATTTTTATTCAAACGTTCCTCGGTATCGCAGGTCACTGAGGTTACGGAGTCGCGCCCGTACCTCGTCTTCCTTAGTGAAGCTTCTAGCTAGAAAACTCGGTCCATTGCCTATTTCAATTAAAATAATATTAATGTTACAAAAGTCTAGTCCAGTCTAGTCTAGTCTAGTTAAGTGTGGTTTCAAATTATTATGTTTTGGTTGCCCTTATGTACGTTATTAGAATCATGTTAAGATTGTTCGTTTAATAGAATCATGTTAGGACTATTATTGATTTAGTATGTAGTACTCAGCTTTGTTGATTGCGTGCTTTTGCTTGTGCATGTTGATCATGGCTATGCCTTATTGATCCTGTGATGACCCAATTTTTGGTGAGAAGTCTCTAGGGATCAATAAGCATTGTCCATTGCAGGTTTGAAGATGATGCATCACTGAGGTTCGGGATCTGGAGAGATTTGTGTAGTCGTTATTTTATCTCATTTGAATTTGGTTTGTTGAACTTGTTTTAATGGACTTGAATTTGATTTGAACTAATTAGGTCGACTTCGGTTTGTTGGTTTTGGTAGTTGACTTATTTAAATTATTAAAGTTATTTATTATGATTTCCGCTGCAAAATTCTGAATAAGCCGTTACGTTTTTACACGGGCGATAATGCCTTGATAATTCTCTATGTTATATATTAAAAGAGTATTTTAGAAAAGAGAGAATTGTCGGGGTGTTACACTCCAAAAATTAGAATTTTAAAAGACAGTTTAATAACCACTAATTGCCCGTTCTTGGAACGGGCTCAAGAGCTAGTTAATACAATATGATAAACCAAAATACAACATAGATATAACTAATCAACAAATATAAAGATCCATGCTACAGAATGAAGATTGTTCGATACTACGTCTATATGTAGGACGATAAGGAAAATCAGAAACCTTGGCAGGAGTTTTGCATTCTGCAACATTAACAAGGTCTACAGATCAAGAGTACAACAAGCTCATCACTTGGCCACAGGAGCCGCAACCACTTTAATGTATTTTTCTAATACGTTTTAGTTGTTTCTAATTTGTTTTAGTTGTTTCTATAAGCTGATGTCAAAAAAAAAAAAAAATACATACAAAAAAACCTAGTTCATATCTTTTTCATTATTTCATCAAACCCCTAGCTAGTGAATGAACCAATCAATACTCTTCTCATGTATAGATCAAAAATCAATAACTAACAAAAGTTAGTAAGTAGTAGGAAAAGAGGATACACTTTCTTGAAAGCCCCTCTTCCTAGGATTTCCTTATACTGCAAAATAAATTGGCAAATGCTCATTACCACCCAAAATAAATATGATTCACTAAACACTAACGAAAAATATGATGACATATAAACTTAACTTGATTAAATATAACTCAATTTGAAATGTAAAGCGAGCTAGCTTAATTGGTAGAGTCGTGGTTGGTACCTAAGAGTATATGAGCTTGGATCAAATCTCGTATACTCCATCATTACTCTAGGATTTCCGATACACCAAACAAATAAATAACTCTAAACTATTTTGTATGATTTAATTCCAAACTCATCACCTAATTGTAATTTTCCAAAATGCCGTAATTACATAAATAAACAAAAATTATGAAATTCGATTAAGAAATACTTACCCTACCGTAGCGATTATTCAGATCATTCTAAGATTTTAGCAATCCACGAGGCTAGTCGTGAATGTGTATGGCTATGGTCTGTGATTCAACATATAAGAGAAGATTGTGGTTTATCAACCGGGAAAGAGGCACCAACAGTTCTATATGAAGATAATGCAACATGTATTGCATAGCTCAAGGATACATCAAAGTTGATAGAACAAAGCATATTTCACCAAAATTCTTTTTCACTCATGAACTTCAGAAGAATGGCGATATAAATATCTTGGAGATTTGTTCAAGTGAGAATTTGACAGATTTGTTTACTAAGCCACTTTCTACTACTACATTTATAAATTTAATTCACCTCATTGGATTGCGTCGTCTCAAAGATTTTCAGTGATGTTGTTATCATTAGGGGAGTAAATGCGCGCTACACTCTTTTTCCCTTAACCTTGCATGGCTTTTTCCCACAGGGTTTTCCTGGTAAGGTTTTTTAATGAGGGCAACCTTTCATGCGCATTAAAAGGCTTTATATTGTATTGGATAATGGACATCCAAGGGGGAGTGTTATAAAATATAATATTAGTGTGGATGCCCATGGCCATTATACGTACTCTTACCCTATATGATATATGTATGTATATATATTATTCCTATTCAATAAGAATATAACTGATAGTTTCTAGTTTGTCTCTCTCCCTTTCCTCCCTAATTTCATAATAACTTTTTAATAATTAACGATAAGAAGGGGTAAAATTGAAAGTAAAAGTTATGCAAAAGAGGTTGATCATTTGGCTTTTTTAAGTAGAAGGAGAAGGAAATAATCATGTTTTATTTTTCAATAACATTAACTTATTAATTTTAGAGTTACAATAATTGAAAAGATGAGCCGAGCATTCCACCGGATTTTTTCAGAGCTATTCTTTGTTCTTAGTTCTACTGGTTCTGAGGATTCAACTGCTCTGATTCAGGTAGATGGTTCTTGGCTAAAGCGCAATTGCAAAGCAGGTATGGGTTGAGTCTGGGAGAATCATCAAAGAATAGACGACACAGTAATGGGTGGGGCTTCTCCGGGTACGTACTGTTGGAAGTTCTTGTTAGGAAATACAAAAGAAAAGAGTGTAAAAATGTGAATGGTGTTTTTGTCCCACATTGAAAGAATTACTCATTTCCTCTTTGTTTATATATTGGGTTGAAGGTGTAACTCTTGGTTGAGAAAGTGAGAGTGGTATGGGTGGACACATAGCACACACACGTGCACGCATGCTGGCTGGCCGGGTTGGGTCGGGCCATGGGCCTTGGGCTCTTGAGAATGTGATGCGCGGGAGTGGGGTGGGTTTTGTGGGCCTTAAATATTCTTTTCGTACCAGGTTGTTTCGGTTAAAACATTGTTACGGGAATCTGTATTGATTACGTAATTGTTGGTTTAATTAGCTTTAATGGGGGCCGTTACAATATTTATTATTCTGGTCGTTTTTTGGTCTCTTGCTTTTCCTAAAGTTTGATTATTTAATCAAACTTTGTACCTTCCCAAAAGAGATACACAATTCTAGAAAAATCAAACACATGCTTTCTCCCTCTCAAATTGCTCTCGGTTTTGGGCATATGTTCTGACTCCATTCGGGTTTGTGCGTGCACACAAATCCGGAGTTGTGTTAATCCTGGAGGGCGACCGCTTTTGTTCTACTGCACCAGGAGGTAGTGCGGAATCGTCTTTTAGGACAGTGGTATCCCACGGCGCAACAATTGTTCGTTACATGTTCATCCGATTGTTCGCATCTTCCAGATAAGTCTATTCTATCTACATTCTTATAGCAAAATTATTTTTATATTGTTTAATATGCAACACGTACTACTCACACTGCCTTACAAGCTGAAGCAATGGCTTGCCTTTACAACATGAAATGGGCACGTCAGACAAATTTGGACAAGATTACAATTTTTACTGATTTTCAGCAATTTGTGCACATGCTTGTAATTGACAAAACTAAAAGTTTGGGGTTGTAATTGACAAATAAGAGACTTTGTTAGATTGTATTTGGCAAATTTTCTTAATTACCGTATAAATAATAAACGTAAAGACCATTTAGCAACGGAGGGATTAAAAAACTTTAAAACTTAATTTGAATGCCAAATAAACATCCCGCTTTCTCCTTTGATTTAATTCCACCCTAATCACAACACGTTCATGCCCTCATTAGTATTCTAAGTGATTTTAGGTTTTGGTTAACTGTGCTTCTTAAACGTAATTGCACCCCACACACACACACAAAAAAAACAAAAATTCTGTAGTGGGATTATCTCATGTCACATTGGCATTATAAAAATGAATTGATGTGTATATATATATATAAATAAAGGTAGTTTATGAATTTTTAGCTCATTCCATGATACAAGCTTAAACTGCATAAGTCAATACCATGGTCGAAGCTAAAAACTCATAAGTCTGTACCATGGTACAAGCTTAAAATTCATAAGCATGTACCATGGTACAAGCTAGAAATGCATAAGTTTCTAAAAAAAAAATCGGAAAAAAAAGACCTCTTGTGAAGACTCGGCTATTTTGTCACCGACGACGTGATGGTGGTGGCCGGCGGTGGTGGGAGAGAATTGGAAAATAAGTTTAAATAAGGGTACTAATGAAAAATAAGGAAAAATAATGAGGCGGTTTTGAGTAATATGGGGCGGTAAATAATAAGCTCCCAAACATATTTAATGTATGTATCATGATTCATGACCTTATGGGCTACGAGCCTACGAGTATAACCTATAAATTATTTAACTCACTTTCATATTGGAGTGTTTTCATAATGTTGGGAAATATTATTTCAATGGGATAATTAAAAGACAGCATTAGCATATCATCTCAATTATATCATATCAACTTATAAAGAAATCATATCAATCTTTATCGACCTAACTCACATCGTTGCAAGAGTGAGCAATAAATAAAATAATTAGAAAATCTAACCTACCCTAGGGAATCAAAAAGAATGAAAAGAAATATTTGTAGTCCTATATAATAACTATCTTTATGCACGAGATGTGTGCTTATAATTTAAAAACGCACACACAATAATACTTATTTGGTTAATTATTTTTTGCGCTTTTATTGATAATATTTTTTTTAGTTCTAATATTTGTTGATTTTAGTAAATATTTTTTAAATTGATTCCCGTTTATATTGCAACATAAAATATTTTTGTGTTTAATTTATTTTTAATTTTTTAATTTTAGTAGAGGATAAAATAGGAAATTATTATTTACGCCACGGTAGTCGTTCCTCTATATAGTAGAGATATCTATTACATTATACTAAAACAGAAACCAGATATGACACATGTCACTTCCTGGTGCAAAATTTTCCCGCCAAAAACTGTTTCCTAAAAGACATATATACTTTATTTTAAATTTTTTTTCTCTCCTTTTGCATAAATGTTTATCTATGAAAAATTACTCCGTATAAGATTATGGAATATGACATTATTAGACAATTTTGGTAATATTTTAGTCAAATCATCATATCAACAATAGAAAATATTCATACTCAATATTTTGGTCAAATTAGCATATTAACCATATCAAATATTTTGGTCAAATGATCATATTAAACATATAAAATCTATATTACGTAGTAGAGTATTAGGACGGAAATTATATTATATGATAAAAAGAGTACGTTCGAGATTTATTAATTACGCAATAGATTTAAGGATAAATATTCCAGTTAAATATTATCTAAAAAATGGTCAAATAATAATTTTCAAATATCCGTGCGTACACGGGGCCTAATCTAGTACAAAAGGTCTTGCGTGCACAAGTTGTACAATAAATTTATTGTGCACCAACATAACTTTAATCCAGTTTTCTCTAACTTTTACTCAGTTTTCTCTAACTTTTATACTATTAAAAAAAAGTTAATAGATAAACATTTTAAAGTGTTAAATGATTAATTTTATACATTATTAGTGATTTTGAATAAATTTTTTTTATTAAAATGAAGTTTTTTATTACTAAAAAGTAGATAACTTTTACATATATGATGGTGACTTCTAAGCATTTTACGTCAACTTTAACTTTAGTGTACAATATTTATCGTACACCTCATGTAAATAAGAATTTGTGAATCCAGTATGATATAACAGATATCATAAATTCATAATAGTGACAAAAATAACATCATCACGCTTATCCTAATATGGAAATACCCACTATTAAATAAAAGTTTTTCTACTTTCCACAAATTCGACTTTTGTAGTTGACTGAATTTGGACCAAATTTATGATATAAAATTCGAGAATGTAATATTAGAATCATAATCTGGCAAAGCTACGGCATAGGGAACATTTGATCCACAAACAAAATCAACAAAGGGTTACCTGAACAAAGGGCTAAAGTTGAACATTGATGGAAGCTGGCAGGATAAAGATATAGCTGGTGGTGGTGGAGTTTTCAGAAGTGAAACAGAAAGTTGGTTTATTGGTTTTGTGAG